>NC_044247.1:12680848-14065298 GCF_003957555.1 Calypte anna | reverse complement strand
AAGTCAATATACATATATTTAAATTTGCAAATATCATTATAACCGTTCCATTTCAAGTGCCATCTCAATAATCTTGTTATCTTCATTTACTTCACACGTTTAATGAGTAGTTTTAAGTTTGTCCCACCTACAAAAATACAGAATATTATCTTAGGAAAGCTCTTAGGAAATCATTGGAAAAAGTAGAGAGTTTCCACTAAGTAAAAGACTTTGACAGTGCCTGGAAATTACTTACCTGGGTTTAACACTTTGCCTCTCTCTTTGATTTCATTTTCTCAAGATATACTGTCTCTGAATACATTTAGGGTTCCTACATTCTAAAATAGACTTGTGCTCCTAAACAATATTCAAAAGGACATTTTTATTAAGTTGGCATGAAGCACACTGCTGAATTGCTTTTAATACGATAATGTTTTTCAGTTTACTACGCTGTAAGTGCAGCTTGGCAGTTGAGTTTACATGAATATTTCATCCAGAAAAGGCCACGAGTTTGTAATTATAAATAGACCTTTTCAACAGAAAGAGATGGATGATTCTACAGCTGCTTATTTTTCAAGGAAATGATACCTAGTTCAAGAGTGAAGTAAAGACTTCCAGCTGCAGAGGAACACCTGCAGATCACTTTAAACAATATTACAGAGGTTTAGCTATTTTTCATAGCTGATTACTTGGGTTGCTTATGGGGCTTGAATGTGGGGGTCCTGGTTTCTTCAGGGGTGTATTTGCAAAGGTACTGGCTCAAGGAGGTGATGCCAGGCCTGGGTTCCTCCCACCTTACCCCTTATTTCTGTCACCAGCCAGCTCACTCACTTTTAACTATTTAATGCTCATCTCCATGTAGATGTTTATAGTCAGGAACCCTACAGCTACCAACAGTATTTCTGTACATGACTGATGCGATTTTAATCTATTATTTTGTTGTAATGTTTTTAGCTTAGTTTTACTCCACCAGGATGTTGAAAGCACCTTCAGTGTCAGATCTTCCAAACACTCACTCCAGTGATTTTTCTCACCTGAGTTCAGCCCAGTGTAACCAGTGCTGCTCATCAGCAAGATGAGCTCTGAGGCCTAGGACTGTCCCTAAAGTACCTGGTAAAAGAAGTTCATGTATGTGAGATATACATGACCATGCCACTGTGATTATTGATTGGGGAAAATTATTTATCCAGGCCAGTTTTTTTTCTGACAGCTGTGATATTAATTGTTATTTACTGCTATTAATTACATTCAGTAAGAGATAGGGAAGCTGTACTGTTACCTGTTACTACCCTGTATTCCCCAAATCCACTCTGCTGTGCCTTCCAGCTCTGTAAAACCCTAAAACGTTGCCCTTGGCAGTACCTGTGCAATTCCCTAGAAGTTAATAGAGCTGTCTTGCATTAGTAGGGAAGTTTCTCCATGTCCACAGGTGATTACAGAGAAATGAACAGCTGTGATAACCTGTGTTTATGTTTCCACATATTTGAAATAGAATTTTTATTTTTGTTTTAATGGAAAGGTCTGTAATGCAGAGAGAGAAACTAGGAGAGCCCTTGGATAGGAACTGGAGGGAATATACCATTTGTATGTAATAGCAATATAAATAAGAATAGAGGGTTGAATCCTCTCCTGAAAGAACTAAACAGGGTGGAGAGGTTAGAGGCTAATCTTTCATCCATCTAAGCTAATGGCAAGGAATCCATTAAATTTAATAGGAGCTAGGTGAGACTCAAAAGTACTTAACTATAGCAGGATATAAGAATGAAACTATGATTATTATGGAAGAAAATACAGTGTAGAGAGACACTGACAGTGTTTATAAATTGGTATGAAATGAAGGGGTGGGAAGAATACAAAGTGTTCCAAATGAACGTTCCAGTATTTGAAATGGAATAGAAGGGGAGGGAAGAAAAGAAAGGAGAAGGGCCCCCCAGTTCAGGAAGGATATCAAGGTCCTGGAGCAGGTCCAAAGGAGGACAACCAGGCTGGTGAAGGGACTCGAGCACAGACCCTATGAGGAGAGGCTGAGGGAGCTGGGGCTGGTCAGCCTAAAGAAGAGGCGGCTCAGGGGAGACCTCATCACTCTCTACAACTCCCTGAAAGGAGGATGGAGCCAGGGGGGAGTTGGGCTCTTTTCCCAGATGACTTTCAACAAGACAAGAGGGCAGGGTCTTATGTTGTGCCAGGGGAGGTTTAGGTTGGATATTAGAAAGAATTTCTTTACGGAGAGAGTGATCAGACATTGGAATGGGCTGCCCAGGGAAGTAGTGGATTCTCCATCCCTGGAGATATTTAAAAAGAGACTGGATGTGGCACTCAGTGCCATGGTCTAGCAACCACAACCGTGGTTCAAGGGTTGGACTCGATGATCTCTGAGGTCCCTTCCAACCCAGTCAATTCTATGATTCTAAGAGCAGGGAGGCTGAGGTTTACACTGAGGGATGGATACGTGACAGAAAGAGTAGGACTAAACAGGCTCAGGTTGATGTCTAGTAGAAAATTTCTTTACACATATCTCTGTAGTAGGTTTATATTAAAGGTCAAGGGAAAAGTAGTAGGCCCACACCAAGCACTGAAATGTAAAACTTATTTTACAATATAAAAGTAATAATTATTTTTAGAAGCCAACCTCAGACACACTCAAAAGGAACCCCAAACTAAGGACACAGGGATATACAACATTTCAGCTCAGATTTGCTTTTGAATGGCCATGGTTCAGCAAATAAAAAAACTTCTTGTATCCCTGGATATATTTATCCATTTCATACATTAAATATTAATGCTGTGCAGTGGTTTGAAAAGCAGAGAGTGATGGAACATTTGCTCATTGTCTGATCAGATTCCCAAAACTAAGAAAAAAGACTCTCCAACATTTTTCCTACAGCCAAAGAGAACACGCTGCTAGGGGGATGCTAATTGGGGATGGTAATAAACAGCATTGTTTTATTCAATTAACTCTTCCTGTTTAGTAGGGTTTTTGAATTCAGGTGAGTTAATACAGATACAATATAAAAAAACAATTATTTTGCTGGTTTCTTACTCCCCTTCCTTCCCCCCTGCCCCACAAAATTTGTCACTTTAATGAACATCTCAGTAAATGTTTCAGTATCTACATCCATTCAGTTGTATCTCTTCGGTTGTATAACTTCCACTGGTTAATTTTTTCTTGAATGATTTCTCCCCCACATCCCCTTTCAGTTGCACTCCCATTTATGTCAAATAATTGATTTCAAAAGCAAAGAGATTTTGCATCCTGTCACTTTCTCTTGCCTTCTGAATTAATTTCTCAGTGTCTGTATGGGTAGATTTTCTTTATTCATAATGAATGTACACTTGATTTAATCTTTGCAGACTGTCTGTGCTTTTATAAATATGCTGTTTTGTAAATGAAGGTGTCTTCTAAAAGATTTTATTTCTAATTTGCTCCAAATCATATTGGGAAAGCAGCCTGTTACAAAAGCTGCTGAAAGCTTTCTTTTTTTTTTCCTGTTTCTAAATGTTATTCTCCAAGAAATATTTGTATTAATACAACTGGGAAAATGGTGTCTTAATTTTGACAAACTGACTGCATGAAGAAAACCCACACCAGTTATCTTAAAACCAGCGAAGAACCAAAACAACTTGCAGTATAGGTTAGAAGCTCTCAGATGATTCATTTTTATTTCATTAAAGAGTAGGAAACTGTCAAGGCAAATTCAAAGATTCTGATACTGAAATGGCTGACTCCACTTTGATTTACATTTTACAAAGCAGAGGCTGGAAATTTGGCAGGAGGAGGGAAATCTTTGGGTCAGAAACACGTGTTTTGCCATCACTGTGAAAATCCACCTGTGCTCTGTGAAATCCTATGCCTTTGAAAGGTTCCTGCATGTGCTCAGAAGACATTTGGTATATGTGAGGAGGAAATAAAGGGCTGAGGAGCTTCCCTTTACACTGGTGTGGGCAGCTGCTGCTGCCTTCCCCTGCCCACCTTCTGGTGCCAGGGAACAACTGGCTGCCCCTCACCTCAGAGCTCCAGATTGCAACCTCCTGTTGAGCGGGGCAGGCTTTCCTGGGAGCTGCTTAAAAAGACAGAGAGAGAGAGAAAGTTCTTCCATGTGTTTCATAAGGTTGGTTTTGGGGTTCTTCTCAGCCCCAGGAATCTGAGGTGCTGAGTGCTGCACCAAGACTCTGTGCTTGCAAGGGGGAAAATGGTCCCTCCTGGCGCTCACAGCTCAAGTGCTTCTGTTGGCTGTGTTTCCTTTTAGCCAGGAAAATTAAAAAACATCTTGAAGCTTTCTTAGAGCTTTCTAGTGTTGGTTTTTTTTCTGTGGCAAAGTCAGTGTGACTAAAGGTGACATAATAACACAACCAAAGAAAATGTAAAAGGGTCACCTTTATAAGAGCAAAATCCACCCTCCTTCAAAATACAGAGTGTGTTTCTTGAAATAACTTGATGAAACATTTTGTGTTGCTTCCTTTCTAATGCCTTTTTTTTAATTCTATGTCTAAAAGGAAAAATGTGGTCTGAGCATCAGGTTAGGAGTTTGTGAGACTGGGTTCAAGTCCCTTCCATGCCATTGGCTTTTTAGGGGGACCTGGACCAAATTGGTGATGTCTCTTCTGTGCTTTGACTTGTCATCCATGAAATGAAGTTAATTCTTTCTTACCTTGAGGGCTGCTATGAGATTAAATATATTTATATTCTGACATAAAATGCACGAGACAGATTTTTTGATACAAACCAGAAATAATCAACCCTTCCATGATCATGTAAAAGACATTTCCTAATAAAAGTGACATCAATTTTGCAATCAACTCGTTTCAGTGCATATTCTAGTTCTACTATTAAAAGAACATAGAATATATCAGGGCAAGGAGCAGTAGCCCAATTATACTGTGCTAAGATTGCTGCCAGACTTTTCAAGAAGTTTCTGCAGACATGGAAGTTGCTGATGAGTTATCACTGATACAAACACCAAGTATTTCAGGGAACTATATACAGCTCCCCCCACTATAGCAGTGCAGGAAAGGGCAGGATACAGAGAAATTAATCACCTTTAACTTAAAGATAATAATACTTTGAAAAAAATTAATTACCCACAAACTAAAAAACTAAATTTAGAAATATAATTTTGCTGACATTTCCAATCTCTCAGCAGCTTTCTGTGAAAAGAAATTCTTGACTACATAGCTCAGAAGTGTGTGATGTGCCACAGACCCCCCCTCTGATTTCTCTTCCAGCTGATATGAAAGAAAAAATCAAGAAGAATAGTTCTTTCTTCAAACATAGCCTACACTTCTTATTCCTTACACTACTTCTGAAATGTGGCCAGCAACTAATACTGTGCTAATCAAAATCCATTTGTGCCACTCCTTAAGCATCTAAAACCTCTTTAACAAATTTATCTAAATAAAAGTTTAATCAGTGGGAGATTTTATTGGCTCCCCAGCAGTGAAGAAACAAACACTTAGACTGAGCATGCTGTTTGCTATGACAACTGGAAAATATACCCTCTGCTTTTATAACAAGTTGTTTCCTCTGTCATTAAAAGAATAAAACATACCAAGCCCTGTGTTCACTTTTAGTGGCTGTTCATTATAGGGCCCAAAGCAGAAATCTGTACTTTTCTGGGAGCTGTCTGATACTAGATCTTCCCAGTGAAAGGAATTTTAAGGCTGCTGAGCAGCCCTATGGCACCTGCCCACCAGAGTCTGACAAGCATTGGTTTGTATTGCCAGGAGCAGGGCCTGGGGACAGGAGAATGGAACTTGAGGGCAGGACCTTGCATGTATGAGAGAGATCTGATTATGAGATCTTAGAACAACATACCCAGATTCTTTGAGTTGCTGATAGTTCCTACTGGTATTCCAGAGCTTGACTTTAAGCCCCTTGCTTGCCATGCTCTCATGTTCTTTTTTTAAGATGATGCAAAAAAACCCCAAAAAACCCAAACTAAACAGAAACAAAGCAAGATTTTTTTTTTTTCCTTTTTAAATTTTTCTTCTTTTAAACCGAAAACTCGTCATGTGCTTCAGCCTCTTTGAATCAAAGGACAGGGCAATATGTTAGTTCAGTTTCATATACAGAAACCAACCTTCCTGTTATCTGTCCTCATCAAAGTTACTCTTCTGGGAGTAGACGTTTCACTGACTTCTGAACTTGCTGTGTTCACGTGTAAGGGATTCCCTCAGCTTTGGGTTTACCTCAAATCTAGTAGCTAAAATTGAAATACTTTTTATTCCTGCTGTCAACAGCTGGTGGGTATTTTTTAAGCATAAGGTTCAATAGAATAAACTGTGCTTTTGATTTTTAGACTGCTCATGCATTTTAGTTAATTGTTAAAACTCGAGGAAAACAGATTACACATTCCAGTGACTGCTAATATTGCTACTAAAACTTGACCACAAATTTCATTATGGGCTCCTGCACTATTTAAACCAGGCTTTTTCACTATGCTCAAGGCAGGATAGGGGAATACAGTACAAACTTTACTGTGTTTTGATGCTATTGTAATTATGTGTTTTGAGGAAACACACAGCCAAGCACCATCAAAGAAATCAGTAACAATAAAAAAACCCATAAAGCCCACAGAGTCAAATACTGAATCTAAGGGACAGGTTATCTTTGGTGTCTAATAAATTAGTTCTTAGTTCTTTTCCTGCCTTTCCCCAACACTGAACACATTTAAGACTCAGCTGGACAGGGTGCTGCGCCATCTTGTCTAGACTGTGATTTTACCAAGAAAGGTTGGACCAGAGGATCCTGGAGGTCCCTTCTAACTTATTCTTCTGTGTTTCTATAGTTTTGATGGTTTTCTCTTTAAATTATGTACTTGGATCGAGTCTCTCCATTTTGTCATGTTATTGCATGTAGAGGTAATACAGATGGAAATAAAAGGCAAGTTTTGATTCCTTGGATTTTCAGACAGCCTGGGGTTGGGTGGGTGAGGTGTAGATTTTCCTTCCTGGCAAAACACTCTTCTTGGAGCTGTTGGCTACCTGTGTGCATAGAGGCACTTTATTTTTGCCTTCTTGCATTCTAGAAAGAAAATATCAGAGATAACAATCATCTCCAAAGGATGTTTAAACCCCCTGTACATACATTGCAATGTATTAAAAAAAAAAGTGTTTAGAAGTCTGCAATGTGTCATTTGATAGTGATTTTTATACAGGATGGTATGTGTATGCTAATTCTAGTGATGTGTGATGGATTTATTAAACTAAAATGGCTCCATACACTGGGGGTGGTTTTTTGCAGTTAAATTATTTTGCTGTCTCCTCAAATAGAGGAAATTTTGTTTGAAACAAGAGATTCCACCTCTTACTATTTCACATTTATCCACAATATAAGCCCAGTTTTGCTTGTGTATCCAACGAAATCTCATACAAAAAAAAAGGTCACTACCTGATACAAGTAAATCCCAAACTCACAAATGTTATTTTGTACTTGGAGCAGCATATTGTGGGAGAGACAGCACTGACTTCCTGACGAGATCAGCTGTCCTGAATGACTGCAAAGCATCATTAAGTGATGAGAAGTGCCTGAGCAAAATCAATTGAGGTTCCTTTCTGTTTCTCTATCTGTGTTCCAGGAGAAGTGACTCCGTGTTTTGCATCCCAGAACTATCCTGTTGCCTCCAGTTAGGAGCAGAGGAAGCAGAAGTTGGTCCTCATTCCCCGTGAGTGAAACAAGTTTAGATTGTGAATTTTTGCTTAGCTCATGAACTGTGGCTTTTCCATTCAGAAATAGGTGCTTTTTAATCTCCAGTGTGTTATCCAAGTCCTTGTTTTTTCTGATAGCTGGACTTGAACTTGATGCTAGGGAATTTTAAGTTGAATTATTGTCTTTGTAGTTAAAGAACTATAAAATGAAAGTTGGAGCAGGGTAGAGGTAGGAATGGGACTATCTTAATATGTAAGATTAGGTTTTTTTAGTGTGGTCTTACTCTGAATTTTAATGACTGATAGAAATTCTGGGCTGTTTTTCCTGTGTGGATATGGAAAACTCTGCTAAAGTTATCAAATATAAAGACTGGGGAAATGGAGAGCAATGCTATATATTTGAATTCTAAAACTGCATTTCCTGGTTTCCTATGGTTCCCTGTCAGGTTAAAAAGCCCAAAACAAAACTGATTTTACACTGTCAAAAGTTGTAGAACATTAAATATGAAAATTATATGCAAATGACTGAGAATTCGCTTCCTAATGGATCACTGACTTTCACTTCAGCCACTTCTACTTTTGTCATTGCTGATGCCAGTTGTTCAGACGTGTTTGGAAAAGTAGTGGGAACAGTTTTATGTGTTTTGTATTTCCATGATTTAGAGAACATTCTGAAGTCCATGCAGTCCTGGGCTTTGCTAGGATGGAAGCTTTGCATGATGTCTGTGTCATATTTTTTTATTAGACACCTTTAATTATTTTGTGAGAGAGCTTTCCTATAACATGAAACAATCCTGCATGTCTTAATAATGAGTATGCAGTATTTTCCTTATTGCAGTAAGAATATAGAGAAAACAATAATATTGGTTGCTTTATGTTGTCCTGTTTTATACATAGTCAAGATGAGTATCTTGGCTCAGCCAAGTCCCCAGCCCTGCCATTTTCTTCTTTTTTGGTGTTGTTTCTTAGGCTAAATAGGAAAATCTTCAGGAATGGCTCATAATGGACTAGAGTTTTATAGGATAGGGCCTGAAATGCATTTATGACCTTCAATATTTTCTTACTATAAAAGTATATGAAAGTAAAATATGTAAAAGTATATATTAAAATTGCTGAGATTTTAAGACCTGGATGTAATATCTCATAGAGAGAATTATTTTTTTTCATGGTATGGATTCAATACTGAAGAGTCCTTTAAAAACCTAGTTTCTTTGGTTTCTTCATTTGCTGAGCTATAGCTGGCTCTCAAAATGAATGCTTATATTTTTTTCTTTTAGTAATTTCTCCAGTCTGATGGTTCTGGCCATGTTACTAAATAGCTTTTTTAAAAATCCTTAAAATGGAGACAAAGTAGAATATTAAACTACCTCTGAGTTGATGAATTTTCTCTGAGTGCAAGGAGCAGTACCAGAACCTTTTTTTTTTCTTCTTCTTTAGTTTTCTGATATTATTCCTGCAGAATATGGGGGCAGCAGTGAAGAATATTAAGGGAAATTGGGAAGAAGTGAGGAAAGAATGATCCCAATTTATGCTTTGAAGGCCACTTTCCCCCTTCCTTTCATGGTGGATTTCAGATTCACTGGTTACTTAAAAGTAAAATAAATTCTGAAAGGAGAAGCTTTGATGAACTTTATAAAGCACGTGTCACTTAAATTTGAAATATAGATGTAAATTGATATGTGATTACATCAAAGAACATGTCATATTAAGTTCAAAATCCATAAGTAACAATTTTTATAAGTAGGACTTGATATTAAAATGTTGGGAGACTTTCAGTTGCAAATGAGTTACTCCTATGATTCATTTCTCCCGTGGCTGTGTGATGTATTAAAAAGAAAAGGACAAATGCAGTCTGTTAAGATCATGTGAAGTATTTCCAAAATAAATAGTGAGGAGTGAGAGGCAATGAAGGCATTAATCTTGTTTAGAAATGTGGGCACAATCTGATCAGCCTTGCTCAAGAAAAATGGATTTAAATGAGAACAGATGGAGAGAAGGGCAATAATGATGATTAAGCAAACAGTGAATCTATCATAGGAGAAGAAATGAAAGTGCTAGAGAATAGGAGCTGCCTGTTCAGTCAAGGGAAAGGAAGGCCCAGGTCTGTCTGTATAAGTAATACCAAGGGTTAAACTCAAGGAAGGAAAGGAGGAAATTTCTGATGCTCAGATAAGTGCTGAAAAACTGGTGGATGAATGCAAAATGGAAGCATCAGAAGTCATTCAGGAGCATTTTTTGGATGCCGGAAGAGCACCCTGATATAGCCTGGAAAGAATTGCTACAGGTGTTGTTGGTTCTCTACCTAATTTCCAGGCAGGAGCCCAGGTGAGGGCTCCATCTGGTCTGGTACAGCCTACAGAGGCCTGAAGAATGTGGCACATGTAAGAGACTGTCAGAAATTTTAATGCCAGTTTTGTTAATAAATGCTCTCTTCACCGTGTTCTCTCAGGTCATAGAGGATGTTGCTGGGAGATTTTTTTTTTATTGGGGCTTTTTGGAATGTTTTTTTTTAATTTTCCTAATGTAGGAAAGCATTAAGTATTTGAAGTAGTAGTCAGCAAATACTAAAGCAAGTGAAAATCAGGTGCAGCCCAGTAACAGCTGATGCACATGTTTCATGTATGGCAGTGAAAGCAAACTGGTGATGCCCCTATAATTTTTTGATGCATGTTTGATAGAAGAATTTCCAGGAGACTGAAAACTGTGAATTTAGTGACTGCTACTAAAATGAGAACATGTAGGAACTGTTGAAAGTTAGAGAGCTTGTAAGCAGAATATTTTTAGTATGTTAGCAGAGAATACTTGTTCACGGTTGCCAAAAGGATCCACTTGAAAAGCTCTAACGTAAAGGACAGGAGTAAGCAAGGATTTCTGAGAGGTGAATCGTGTTAAGCAAATAAGATTACTTCTTTACAAGTGAATGGAAGCAGAGAAAATGCAAGATTTAGTCTTTCTCTACTTCAATAAAGCTTTTTCTTTTTACCAAAAAATTGTACGGCCGATATTTGTATAAATTGTCTGCGTGTGGAGTGGGTGCTTGAGATGTTTAATACTGATAAGTAACCAGAATAGGAGGGCATACAAAGTGCCTCTGGGGGGATTGTTGAAAAGTAGAATCCTTTTGCTTTCTTTGTTGGGATCATTCTCTTTAATATTTTAATTATTTATTTAGTTTAAAATATGTAAGGCAATAAATACTTCAGGTAGTACTAAAGCACAGGGATTTTCTTTAAGTTTGTTTGTTTTGCTTTGTTTTTCCTTGTAGTTGTTTTCCAGAAGAACTTTTGATAAATTGAATTAACAGACTAAGGGGTGGAAATTAAAAGCAGGGGATCTATGTGTATAATGATGCTCCTGGTTTGGTGTATTACCCAAGTTAAGTGCAGTTGAACTAGATACCAAATTAGATAATGGTCATGAATGCATATTTAATGCTTTCTTATTGACAGATTCAGTGTTACATCCTTACTTTATTGTGTAGCACAAAAAAAAAAGGCTAATGTGTCCATAGTCAATAGACTTCTAATATGAAACGGAATTTTTTAATGAACCATTTCATACAGAATAAAAATTAGGCCAAATTTCCTTATTTTGGTCACATAACTGATAAACAATGAAATATCAGGGAATTAGATAGAAAGATGTCCATTCAGTGAAGCTGATAAATCTGGGAATGTTTGGTGTAGAGAAGTGGAAATGAAGCAATACGCAGGGAGACTGAGGGCCTCTATTTGGAGCACAGAACTTGGAGGAAAAGCTGTAAATTCTGCTTTGAGAACAGAGGGGGTTTGAGAGAGCACAGAAGGTGTTTGGGTTTTTCTACTTACTATTCCATCGTATTATGTTATTTGACACTTAAAACTTGACACCTTTTGGAAGTCCTCAAAAGTGAATCTCCTGCTGCTATGTTCTAACACCCCTAATGTATATCTGGTTAATTTAACAGGAGTTACCTCACTAAGATTACTGCAACCCTTTGTATAGCTCAAGTTGAGAGCATTCATACAGGTTTTCAGGATCAGGCAACACACTTTATGTGTAGACAGAACTAATAACCCCTTCTGTAAGCTGAGTGGAATTTCCTCTGCCTCCTGTGAAATCAGATGTGTCTATTAGGAAGGCAGGAATGACTGTTTTGTGACCTCTGGGGTTTTTTTGCACTGTTAAACATGTAAACTGTTTTTAAAATGGATTTATTTCTCACCAGACCATTCCAGTTTCCATGAGATGGATGAATCTGGCAGATTCAGCCACTTGACAAACAGGATGGCTTTGACTGAGGTGCTGGAAGGTGTGGAGATCAAACATGGTCAAAGCTGACCCATAACTCATGCCCAAAGAAGGCTTGTGCTACCCTTTTGAACTCAAGAAGTTATCTCTGGTTTCTTCCATCTAAAAAGCTGCCAGTGACCCTCTCAAAGGGTAGACTCAACAGGCAAAGCTTCACGATCCCCATCAAACCATGCTGACAGTTACCTAGAAATTATAAATATAAATAAGACATTTGCCACAGCTAGAGGCACTACTATTTCAATTAATGTATTTCCTTTTAAGTCTGGTTTGCAAACCTGTATCCCTTGTAAATTAGATATTATTCAGTTATGTTCAAGAGGAACATAAGATGAGAGAAAATCTTGAGGGTAGGATTGTCAAAATAATGAGGGTTTGCATATGGAGCTGAAGATAAAAGAGGATGTAGTTGCACTCTACCTGAAAATCAGATCCTAAATAATAATTTCCTTCTCTAAATAAGATACAAAGGTGTTTTGAGCTGAGCTGTTGGCAGTATCAATGGGGAATTCTTTGTAGGTCTTTTCTGCCTTCTTTTTGTTCTAAGATTGTCTCTAATCAATAGTGTCTTACAACTCTGTATGTAGGATCTGGTTTTCATTATTTTCTCAGGGATTAGTGATCACTAAAAAATAACAGCAGAACAAAACCATGAACAAAACGTGCTGCCTTACTCGTACATATCAAGCTTAAACACCCTGTTAAATATTTTTTTTTTTTATTTGCAGTTGGTGCTGCTGCATTTTTCAATGTTTTCCTCCTGCTTAGACCATGTTAATTTCTATGACAGTTTCAGATTGAATTATTAGGGGGAACAAATAATTTTAAAGATAGCTACTTTGTCAGTGGCTAGGGTAAATATTGTAAGCAGGTGAACTTGCTATTAAGACTTGATTTTTCAGCAATATTTTACTTTCCTCTGGCAGAAAAAGAAGCAAAATGCAGCATGGCATAGCTGGATTGTATTGCTCTTCAGCAATTTTTATATACTGTTTCCTTTTATAATTTGAGACACGATAATGATTTTTGCTATAAATTTTTTCATAAGTATTCTTACTGATGGATGATGCATTTATTTAAGCATCAGTGGACAAATAAAGTTATCCATGGGTGACTAACAACCTTGAATAAATACCATTTCACTCAGCAGCTATCCATAGTACCTTAGCAATGCAATTACATGCCAGGACCTATTATCCCAATTAATGGACTGTTTTATATTCACTGTGCATTATATTTGAAACTCTTCTGAGGCTTGGCCTTCACTTAGCCAGAGGCAAGAAAAGAGATGTATAACAAATCACCAGGAAAAGGCTTTCATTTACTCTCTAAGATATGTAGTGTGCAATTATACTTTAAACGCAATAGGATGGTCTCAGAAATGCCCTTTGATTTAAATCACAGTCAAACTGTATATTTAACCCACGATTAAATATAGCTATCATGTTTTCCAAGATTATTGTTGGTCACTGCAAGAGTAGGTATTTTGCCATCATCTTCCTACTTGTTTTTTTTTGGGGGGGGGTTTATTTTGCCAGAGGTTAAGTTTGAGGCTTATTTATGCGATTCGTTGGGCTTCCCTGTTTGTGAAATAAGAAATAAAAGCACCAATTCAGGGGAATGTTTTAGTTGCTGGGTGGGTGAACAAATAAAATAGTCCACTAGGAGGTATACACCCCAGAGCTGTGTTCCTGCTTTGTCAAATGTCAGTCCTGGGCTGTGTTTTACAGGGCTGGGATTTGACCACCAGAGTTTCATTCTGCTCCCTCTGGTGGTGCCCAAAGCTGCAATACCCAAGCCATAAAATAAAATATTGCTGTATTTCTTCTTGTTATTGTGAGGAGCATTGATTGCTTCTCATTGTATATTATAGCAAAGGGCCAGTCTATTACATGAATTTATTGCATTTTCTTCGTGATAATTACTGGAAATTATTGAACAAGGCAGGGAGTTATGACCAGTAAGTTCCTGCTACAGCTGAAGAAGCAAATCCACAAATATTTAGTGGATCTAAACAGCTGTAAACAACACATCCTGTTTACAGTGTTGTAGGAATTTACAGCTTACAGTGCATCTGAGGATTTTTTTGGGAATCGTGGTCCAACCATTTACAAATTCAGGCTTGAAATATGAACTGCAGTCAAAAGTCATCTTGCCTCGTATCCTGTAGGTGCTTTTTGTCAAGCAATTTGACATTGCAATGACCACTGGATTCACCATTTTCCTTACTCAAAAATGGCATTATTTTTTCATGAGCAGCTGGTTAGGGAGCCTCATGAAATCTCATGCATACATTAATGCCTGATTGCAGCCTTTCCATTCTGAAAAGGAACCTTTCAATGGTAAAAAAAATCAATAATGGAAGTGTCCCAGCAGGGCTGTAGATTCCAGGAAAATACACTCACCGAGTAATCTTGCTGTAATTTCTTTTCAGAAATAATTTTTCATCTATTTGGTTTTCACCCTTCAACTCTGCCCTGCCAGCTGTGGGCCACACATCTTTGCCATGCCAGGCTTGGCACAGCTGGAGCTCCAGCAGAGCCTCAAGGAAAGGGGGGTGAGCAGGTGTCTGCTGGGCATAGCTGGGACCTAGAGTATTAGTTAAGTATGATGGCAAAATTCCTCCTTTTCTAGCAGCTCCTTCATCCCCTGAAAGTGAAGGGAGCTGTGAAATGGTGTCAGATCCTGATTTCTCCACTCTCCTCTCTGTCTCAGGTCCTGAGCTACTTAGATTTATTCCTAATTTTGAACAACCCTTAGGTTCATGCCTGGGTGACAGGTTCCATGAATGGAATCACATCATGGTAATCATATAGTTCTTCTATAGATATAAAGCAATGGTCCCAAAACATCTGTAGATCAAGTATTTTTACTGACTTTAAATGACATCATTCCTAGGTTTTTACTTGTATTATTCCCAAGAGATGAGAGGCTTTGTAAACACACAGATCCACCAGAGGATGTATTAATGCATGTACTAAGTAGCCCAGCAGTGCCACAAAAGGAATGTTACAGCTGTAATCCAAATGCACATTTATTTACAGGTGGAGGATTAAAGGCAAAAAAAAGTAAAAATAAAAGCTAGTAAGTCCAGCACTTTACCCCCAAATATATGAACAAGCTTGCAGAGTAGAAATAAAAAGCTAGCAAGTATCCTAACTTCAATTAAATGTTGATGTTGATAAATGCTGCAGTCTCAATAAATATGTGATCTTCACATTACTTTTCATTCATTGACACCATCTACTATTTTGAAGATGATTCATCTTCCACCAAAGACTTTTATTGCTGTAATATTTTACAACTGACTAGCCAATTTCTTCCATCATTTTAATATTCACAGTTAAAATAAAGAACCATCTTTTTTTTTATGATTAGGTTGGGATTTTTTTTTCCTTTTGACCTATTTTTCTTGTTTGTTTCTCAGCATTTTTGCATTTTGAAGTACTTAAAAGATTTTACTCCCTAGGTAGGAGCATATGGAACTATACCACTTTGGTTTCTAAGATTTCACTGGATGAAAACCACTTTACAACAATGAAAAATTATTTTGTTTCACTTCATTGTGAAGCTGAAACAACAATTTAAGAAGTAATCTATGGCAGTGGTGGTAGAATTGGACTGGAACATAAGTTCATCTCTGCCACCTGCCAGAGATGAAGTAAAAAGGAGATACACACTCTGATGTATGGCTGGAAATATGCAGGATCATAAATATCACTACTTTCTCTGTCTTGTAGCAATTCATTACCATCCAAGTTTTGTAGTTATGATTGGCCAGAGAGCAGACTATGTGGGTTATCTGCAAGCATTAATTCCAGAGCACTGTGCATTTCATGTCTCTGCTTACACAACTTCATTAATATTAAGGTTTGGGATATGGTGGTATTTAAGTCTGTTTAGATATCCCAAACTAAAGAAAGAGGACTCCAGTTGTACAGTGTACAACTCCATGTTGATGGAAAGACAAAAAGAAGGCAAGTGCTGTGCTGCTGGGGAGCCAGCATTGCCTTGGGCTTACTGCAAAGCCAGGGCCTGCAGTGGGGGAGAGTTGGGTCTGCTCTGGGTTGCTGTGAGAATCCAGAGGGCAGCTTTACTTGTCTATACTTGCTCTGATGTAATTCAGTTCTAGAAGTGTTCAGAGAATCTTTTGTTTCCCCATTCAGTTCCTACTTAATGGCCCCTTCTGACTCCAATAACACCTTCAGGAGTGGGATTTCATTTCCCTTCTGGCAGCTGCAGCATCCTTGTGTTTGACCATGACAGAGTCGTGGCTTATGCAGAAGACACAGCTGTAAGGTTCATCCTCCCAGCCCTAGTTCTGACTGCATCAGTCCTTCCTCTCTGTGTGTCCTTTTTTTGTTTTTGTTTTGGCTCTTCCTCATCAGATATGAACTTTTATCTTCATTTTAATAATCCTGCACTACTTATCCCCTCCGTTCATAATCTTTAATCAGCTTTTAGGACCTCAGCTTCTGTCTCCGATTGGCAAGGGCTGTTCAGCCATGTGCTTGCTTTGATGCTCATTATTGAACCTGTGGAGGAGGTTTTGTGAACGTCAGTCTAACTACACTGCTATTCTGCTTGAGATCCACAGTGCTCTGTTTTATGTAGTCCCAAAAAACTTGTCAGTGCTTCAGGTCCTGGTGTTTGAAACCCATTGCCTTCTATTCTGGCTTCCTGTGACCCTCTGCTGTGTTTTGTCTGATGTTCAGAATGCTGGCTCTGAAAGTCTTCCTCCAAGTGGAAATTAAAAAGAAATAATAGTAGTTCTGTGTGGGAATTATTAACTTCTTGTCTGGTTTATGTAGTGTGATTACTATCAATGGAACTTGTAAATCATGTTTTCACAATGAGAAGAAGGGAAGTACAACAGGATTACCATTATAAATGACATCCTTCCTTGCAACACTTGAAGTGTCACTTCATTTTAATGTAGTTTTCTTTATTCTATCAAAGGTCTGAGGCAGAAAAATGTGAGCTATTGTACTTGGGAATTCAGGCTGTGAGTGGAGTCCTCCCTTGTTAGTATTTCTTTTCACAGTACTCTGATTTCTGCTTAGTATAAATGTCTTGGAAGATTCCTTTGAAAATATTCTTTCTACTTGGCTGTTATATAGTCCTGAATTGCATGGCAGCAAATTACAAGGGAAATAATGAAAGGAGACACAGTGATCAGAAAGGTAACAAAAGATATCAGTGGGTTTCTCATAGTGAGTTGTTTCTTTTTTTTTTTTTTAGATAGAGTGTCAGTGCTGGTCAAAATCTCCCTGTTCCCATCAGAGACAAACTTGTACTCATTCAGATGAAAAATAACAACAATACATAAGGAACAGCACATTAAAAAATGTATTACATAAGCTATGTTCATCAATTGATGAAGCAGCTGAACCCAGTATTAACAAAGATTGCTATTCTTTATCTGAATTTGTATGATTGACTACTTAAAGAAATTACCAGTGCTACAGAAAGGCCTGTGCCTAAAAAGGAAAAGTCATTTAGTTCAGGGAGGTCTTGGAGGCCTCATGAAATAAGTGTTGATTATAATTATACACTAATCTGGAATATTCTCTCGGGAAGGAGACAGATAATGAACAGGGGGGAAAATGAGCTCAAACTGATATCAAGAATGCAATTTTGCTGCCTGTTGCATACTGTGAGAAGCTCTTCAAAGCTTTTTTTTTTGCTAGCCTCATATTTTTTCTGTCTAGTTACTTATGCTGTGGAAAGCAGAAAAATGTGCATTTTCAAAGTCACTTACATAGAGAAACCAAACTATTTTTACATGTCCTCAACTGTTATGCTTTAAAAAAAAATCCCAGTTGTAGCTGGCTGTTTATACTTAACATAAGGAACATAAAGAACAGATCTGAATTTCTCCAGCATCAGACAGTAATTGTTCTTGTGACTTTCTGGGTAGATTTTCCCCTAGCAGCATTCCTGTTCTCTATAATGAGGAAAATAATGCTGGTGTAACAATTGCTCTTGATTTTTAACATTACAAATTTGATGATTTGCCCTATTTGCCCCGCTGCTGCCATAGAACAAGAACCAAAAGGGCAAAGTTATTTTTGCTCTGGTGCAACAAGGAAGCAGCTTCTCCAGTTTTGCCATGGAAAATTTGCAGCCGTGCTGAAAATCACATCAGGAAATGATCACCTAGAAAATATTCTCATCTCTTCCTGATCTCTGTGTTAGTTGTATTGACACATCAAAGCCATGTGGCTGCATTACTTTGCTGCTAATTAGGAAGTGTTTTAATAGAAATGGGGTTACTGAGCACTGCTAGATACTGCTGTCTCTGGTCAGTTGCTGGAATTTCAGTGTAAAAATCTTGTGGATTTCCTTTAGAATTAAATGTCATGAAGAACAGTGGACACAATTAAGGTATTTCACATTTCTTCAGCCTAGTAGAGTAAGAATACTTAGCATATTACCCAGATTTTTAAACACCCAGCCCATTTCAAGATGTGACATTTCACATTTACTCTTCAGCCTGAAGGATTGTGGAAATTCAGCAAAATGCATACTAGTTTTAATAGTGGAATTATCTCTAGCCTCTGCTTGAAGAATTATTGAAATGAAGGCTAACCCTGGTGAGCATCACTGTATCCATGAGTTAGAACATATTTGGGGTGTGTTGGGTGTCTGAGAAAAGCAACTTTTTAAGAAATTGAAGCATTCTGGAGATCAGCTGACCAATACTTTTGAGCATAGTGCTCTGTATGGGCAATGCTGTCTCTCAAAGGCAAAAATGAAGTCTTATGCTTGATCAAAGTCTCTGTTATGTCCTAATGTATTTTACAGAATGTTTAGGTGTGTATAATATGCCAGATTTAAAAAAAAAAAAATCTGTATTCTTAGTGGTGCTAATTTTATAGATTATGTTGAATACTTCTGCTGAATGCTGAGCACTTTAATTAGGACTCATCATCTGGAAACCCCTCAAAAACCCTTTAAGTCACTAATGTGAAATCCCAATGGACTTGAATGCCTCTCTGGTGCAACTTGGTATTTCAGTGGACTTTTGACACCACTGACCTCAGGACAGTGACAGTTAAATCTGGCCACTTGGATCTATCATGTTATTGCCAAAAGAAACCAGAGATTTAAATATTTTATTGTCAGTTTTTCTAAAATCCCTACTATGATTCTATACTGATTTGCAAACATCCAGCAGATGTTAATACACTGTGAGTCATGAGTATCTCTACCTATAGAGGAGCTGTATGAAACTAGTGAAACTATCTGTGTATCCTATCTTTAGTCAAAGACTTGATTAAGATGTGGTATTACAGAGTAAAGAAGTAGTGTATGCCTGAAAAGTTACAAGCAGAGGAGTGCTTTAGTCTTTTATAGAGGTCAACAGTGATTGCCACAACCCAAAAAATAGCTATAAGCTGTGTCCCCATCACCAGACTGATTTGTAAGGTGAATTTGCCTGGATTGCACGTGTCCAGATGTTATTTTCAGTTCATTTCTGGCAAAGGGACCCATTTGTCTAAATCACACTTAATATACAGCAGTTTGTGGCAAGTATAAAGAAAAAAACCCAGTATTTTGTAAATCTCTCATAGGTGTCTCTATATAATTACAATTTTTATTTTAAATGGCTTCCATAGTATTAAAAGAGGGTGAGAAAAAAAATGCAACTCGATGGTGAACAGTTTACTTACAAATGCAAAAACTCATGAATGTGTTTTCCTTTTTTCAACTCCGGAAGAGTTTTGCCTGGTCACACAAATCAAAGGAGGAGATTCTGTGCTTATTATGAATCCACTTTTTAAAAATACCCTTTACAGCTGCAGTTCCTGATACTGACTTCACAAGTGTAGTGGAACAAAGCAATCAGACGCCTCTGATTACCGAGAAGTGGGTGTGAGCCGGTATCAAATCCACCTGTGTCCAATCAGGGCAGGCCCCCTATTGAGCATGTGCAAGACCAGGGGGCCAATAAAGGTGAAACTCACAGCCACAGACTAGCTCACTCACGAACACTGTATTACCTTTATTGCGCCACTAGTGCTCATTGCCTCCAAGGTAAGGCTCTCGTGGTGCAGCTGGTTAAGACCCAGTGCTGCAATGCCAAAAGCCTCGGGTTTGAGACTCCACAGAGAGCTAGTCTGTGGCTGTGAGTTTCACCTTTTATTGGCCCCCTGGTCTTGCACATGCTCAATAGGGGGCCTGCCCTGATTGGACACAGGTGGATTTGATACCGGCTCACACCTACTTCTCGGTAATCAGAGGCGTCTGATTGCTTTGTTCCACTACACACAAGTATGTGTCAAATTCCAGTACAAATTAAGGATATGAGTTTATATTTATTTTGTGCACTTTAGAAATCATCTACAATGTCCCATGCACTGTAAACAGAAGAGCACAGAAAAAGTATGGAGTTAGCTATCTGAAACATCCTGATGAATGTATGAACATACTGTGAGTTAATATTCAAGCAACATAACATTAGATAATTTTATGAACTCACCTTCTGCTGGAAAGGGAGATGGATTTTGTGGGATGCTGCTGAGAGGTAAGAGATTGACACAGCAGCTTGGGCTGTTGGGCCACCTACAGCTTTAGGAGCATCACCTGGTGATGTTCCTTACAGCTGACTTCCTTCTGGATGGCTTTGAGCCAGATGGACAGAACAAGGCAGAAGTGTAATTAATATTGAACAAATATAGGTGTTGCACGTTGTCTGAATCTTGATGCATCCTGCTAGAGCAAATGATTTGAATTTCTACTGCATTAGCAGCAGCAGACTCTTTGGAAAGAGATTTTGAGGTCAAACATGCCACCTGGCAAGTGATGAAGAAGTTTGTTGGGAAAATTGAACAAAGTAACAGAATATTTGGAATGGGGACAGGACATAGAGCAAGTGCTTTTGCTTGGTTTGCCTCTGTTTAACATTGCAGGAGTGTTTATTTGCTGTAATACTTAAATCACAAAAGTTAACACTCATTAAAAAAAAATAAATAATCTTGGAATCTCATTTTTGGCACAATAAGCTTAATGCATTTGTACTGAAATTTGTAAAGACTTCCTAGGTAAAAGAGCTTTCTTGTAATGTCCAGATACCCATCCTCTCTCTCTTTTGCATCCAAGAAATTAAGATGCCTTCTCTAGTACTGCTCAGCAAATTAAAGCTTTGGCAAAGAAGCAGATGTTCTGCCCTGAGGTTATTGCACTCCAGCTCTCTGCTTCACAGCCCTGCAGAGGACCCAGAGAGTTAAACTGTAAATAGAAGCAGGATCTATCATTCACTGTCTGGACTTCTACAGGGATATTTAATATAATTAATCAGGAGAATGTCCAGAATAGGTATTGATTGACACTCGTTTTCACCTACGGTCCAGCTCATTTTCTCCAAATCCTGACTGAGGAATATTTTTGTAGCTGCACTGAGTGAAATACATAAATATATTTTCTGTTATGCAGTTTTAATGAGCAATTTTCTGTAAAAATAAGAATATAAGGTGTTTATGATCATCTGTTACTTCTGGAATCAGCTTGGTAAAGAACATTTTATGTTTAATTAATCCAGCAGTTCCTGTAGTTAAAAAACAGATATTTTTTTCAATATAAATAAACCAGTGAGGTGGTTTGGGATTCTTTTTTTCTTTTTGGTTTGGTTTTGTTTGTTAATACACACTTGTTTGTTATTCCTTGTACAAAATATATAGTCTTGTTTTGGTCTTGATTGCTCATGCTACCATATGGGAGTTTGCTCATTCTCTAGTTGAGTTAAATCTGTTGCCATGTGTTTGAATACTTATAGTATTTTTTGTAAGGCTTGACTGTTCTTTGCAGCTAAATTTAAGATAAATTTATTGATTTTTAAATTTTTTTTTTAAAAAGTATAAATTATAAAGTCAGATGTAACAATAGAGCAGTAAAGAACAGAAGTTATTTACAGTATTTCTTCTCTCTAGTGAAGTTCTTAAGCAACAAGTTCTGAAAACTATATTTGAAGCAGGATTTATTGGTTTTGCCCCAAATCATTGTTCATGTCTGCAGCTCATTTCAAAGCCACCAAGGCCAGATGTGGCCATTCCTGGAATATCCCAGGGTCACTGCCTGGACACCACTGAGACAAACAGCTGCTTCTTGTGTGTGCCTTGACCTGGCTGAGCTCTACAGGGAGGCATGTGGGGATCTTTGGGGAAATGTGGAAGTCATTAAAAGATGGGGAATTTACAGGAATGCAGCAGTCAAACCTCCTGACTCTTCCATGCTGTGCAAGAGGAAGGATATACTCAGTCATGGTAAAACTAATTTGTTTTTTTTCTTCTGTGTGCATGTGAATGCCCATTTAATATCGTTGCACTGAATGAATAAGTTCAGTAGGGGTAAAAAAAATGATTCAATTCTTGTTTTATTTTGTTTGCTTCCTAGCAGCTACACTACCAACATATTGCAGCAGACACACTGATTGTAGATGTTCATTGACTTCATTTCCCAAACCTTCTGTAAGAATAATTATCAGCTTTAAAAATGTAGCTTTGTTTACTTGTATTGTTACCCATGTATATGAAAGAAGAGCTTTTTAAAAGTGATTTCTTGTTGTTCTGACACATCAGTGGTGCTCAACAAATCCAGTGGAGTTGTGTGAGGGGTTTGTGTGGCATCCAGTTGGAAGAGTCTGTGTGGGAGTTCTGTAATGCTCATCCTCATTAGTTTCCTTTGCAATTCAGTGAGCTCAGTCAGAGCCAAAACAGGTCTGTCAAACAAAACATGAAACCCTTGACTGGCTGAGACACAGTTTGAAGGCAGGCAGAAAAAAAGAAATATAAATTGCCAGTAAGTTACCAAGCTGGCTATATTAACCCTGGCCTGCCACCTAACAATATGTCACAATTGTTTGCTGGTTTTAGAGGACTAAGGTGAGATAAAAGTATTCCAACAAAATCAGAATTATAGGAAGTTAACTTTGAAAATTAAATGGAAGAAAGAGAAGGATAAAAATAAACCTTAAAACAAGGAAAAAACTAAGGACCTGATCTTTTGCTTTCAGAATGGGAGTCTTGGGATCTAGTAAATGCTGCTTTTGATAACAGAGAGTGCTTTGAAATTTAAATTTATTCAGGTCTTATAGAAATGTGTGTCAAGAGATTGTACAGGTATTTCTGTATTAAGCAGCACTGCTGTGGGTGATGGTTCTTCCACATCTTGATGGACCCCAAAACAGTTGGGCCCATACTGTGGAATCTTCGTGGTTCTCATAAAATCCACATTCTGCTTGTTTGTTTTGAGTCGGATTTGTCTACTGAGAAAATAATCTTGAAGAGACAGTGGAGGAATTTGTTGTACATATTTATTTATCTATTTGAAGGGATATCTATTATCTATTTGAAAAGGTGTCATTGTCCCAGTGTTTTCAAGTGAATGTTCTTTGATTTCAAATAATCTTTCCATTCACAAGACCCTTGGAAGCACAGGTGACTGCAAGCAGTGATTAACAACATGAAATTTCACAAGTTAGTGACTAAACTATCCCTTACCTGCTCCTCTACACAACTCTCTGACTTTTCTCCCACAACCAGATATGAAAAGCACTGGAGGAAAATTGACCCTATCTGTATGCACCTTATAATGCACCCTAAAAGTGCATTCTTATAGCACGTCACAATTCCAGAAACATCTGTGCACATAAAGCATATTAACAATTCACTGACAAGACCATAAATCATTGAAATGCTGAACAGTGAAATATCAGCTTTGCAGTCAGTCATTAAACAAAACTCCTAATCTATGAAATTACTCATTCCAGTCCAAAATGCAATATTTCACCTCATATATAAATCTAGATAGTCACTGTCCCTTTTCTTTTGCAAAACACAACTCATCAACAAGGATATTTCTGTCAGGGTAAATAAAGTAGCTCTATCCATCATCCTACTGCCAGAAACAGATACATTTCTAGTTAAACCTTCTTTTTCCTATACAGATTGTCAAATCTAAGGGACACAGTTTGTGTTTTGCCTGAGTCCCAAGCAGATTGGTGGTAATGCTGCACATGTCTTGACTGCAAAATATTTCTTCAGGAATGAGTGCAGGAGCTATGTTTTTCAGAGTGATACAGGACCTAGTTTGAGCCTTTGCTGAAGG
Source organism: Calypte anna (assembly GCF_003957555.1). Taxonomy (NCBI): domain Eukaryota; kingdom Metazoa; phylum Chordata; class Aves; order Apodiformes; family Trochilidae; genus Calypte; species Calypte anna. Next base: position 14,041,277 of record NC_044247.1, on the reverse strand, counting down.
CCACATTCACCCCACTGTTGACATTCTTTACCTGTTGTTGCTCATCTTCTCTGCTCACAATCCTGGTTACAAACCTGATTACTGCATCCTGCAGTCTTTGTGCTCTGGTTGTTTAGTTTAATCTCAGATTGTAGGTTTACATGTAGAATAAATAGTGGAGTATTTCTGAATCCCTTACATTTTGGCATAGATTTTTAATGTTTTAAATTAATAGGAGACAGTTGGCTGACATGATGGAACAAGAACATAAATAACCCCAGTGCACTCAGATTAGCTGCATGTTTCCTTAAGGCAGAACAAAATTAACAAGTAACTGTCAGGAAAGTTAACTGTGTCTGTTTATACCTCAAGTAGGTTAAAAAGACAGGAAAAAATTAATATACATGCCATTCATGGAGTGCTTTTCATCTTGAAGGACTTCATAAACATAAAGTGAAGAGACTCCCAGAAACAGGAGAGTGATCAAAGCTGTTCAAGAGGGTATTCAAGTAATATCCAAGTTCTATTCAACCTTGATAACTGAGTCTACTTATCACTCCTCTTTATTATTCTTGTTGTATGAATGATTCTTATTTTTACCCTGGTATGAACATGGAGACAAAAAGTCAAAGGATAGATGAGGTTCAAAGAGAGCTCAGGTCATAGTGTCCAAGTTCCTGCTGAAGCAGCATTAGTTTTAAGGGCCAGGCAGGCAGTTCATGGTTTTGTTGTAGGGTCTTTAAAACCTCTCCAAGGGCAGAAACTGCACAAACTCTTTGGGCCCCTGTTCCACTGCTTGCTTGTCAATCCCATGCTCTGAATCTGTCAGCTGATCTTACCCTTTCTGCTTCCCAGTGACAAAAAATTCAGACTGAGAGTGATGAACCTTGTTCTGCTTTGTTTTGTAAGTAGGTTTCTATAGAAGGCAGAATAAATGCATGAGCTTTCATTAATTAGAGTATTCCAGAGAGAACTGAGGAGTTGTTTGTTTCCAAAAAGCCAGATAAAAGCTGGAAACCTGTAGCTGGAGCCTTTGGCAAATGGCTAGAGCCCAAAGACAACTGGCTCTGGCAAGGGAGGGTTTGTGGCATTCCAAAGATGTTAGGAAAGGTCTTTCACTTCCTTTGGTGTCTTTAAGCTAGAAGCTTTAATAAAATTTATTGTCTGAAACCTAAGTCTCTCTTTTCCACAGCCTGTGTAGGTCCAGTCTGTTCAGATAGCACCTTTCCTGCTCTTCCTTGCTCTCGTATTTGTCATTCTTTCAGGCTGCAGACACTCTCAGTAGTCAGAGGTCTCTGAAGATGCTGTGAAGTACAGTTATTGACAATATTGATGTTTTAATTGTTCTCATTAAGTTCTGAAGTCTTGGCTGCATTAAGAAGGTGTGAGAAGCTCTGAGGCTTTTGCTTCAGACTCTTCTGACTTAACAGAAAGCAGCCTATTAACACTGGGCTCCAAACTGGATGTTTCCTTTATCATAAGAAAAGTCATTTAAATACAGGGATACTTTTATGTGCATATACATACACACACACAAAAATAATAATTTAAAAAAAAATGTAAAAAATTAGCATTTCCTGAGTCCTGTTTCATCCCTTTAGGAAACCTGTGGTATCTGTTAGGATTTATTTGGGGGCAGGTTTTATTTTTTCCAAGCTGTAGGTATATTTGATTGTTTCACTTCAGTCTCAATAGCAGCTCTCAGCATATTTTCAGGGTTGCTTTCTTTCTCACCTACACTACAAATGTTGCCTCTTTGTGATTCAGTACCAGATTTGGAGATTTGTATACGTATGGTTAGTAAAAAAAAAAAGCAAACCCATGAATGCTGAATTCACCTTTAGTGCTTTTAACATGTGAGAGACAGGTAGCTGGGGTTGGTTTTGGAGACTCCTTCTCTAGTTCATAAATACCTCCAAAAATACCCTTCCTCTGTGTGCTTCTGCACATGTGTGCACATGGATCCTGAGGCATGTTTCTATAGCAAATTATCTGAGTTCTAGGATATATAATTTTTGAAACAACTTTCCTCACACCATGAATTACTTTTCCTAGGCTAAATTTAAATAGTAAACACAATTCTATGTAGCATATTGTAGCCAAAACACAAAACCCAGCAGTGTTATACATGTGTGGTACTTGCCTTCACTACTATCTTGGTACCAATGCCTACAGCCATTCTGCAGTGGACAAAACAAATCCATAAATTTAGTGTGTGTTGTAATGTTGTTTTTCCTTGGCTTCTGATTATCAAGTGCAAATTACATTTCTGCTAAGCATCTAGTTTATAAACCCTACACAAAACCTAACAGAGTATCAGAGCTTAAAGAGAAAATGGACAATACAGTGATGAAAGTCATGCTGTGCTAGCAAAGAAGGAGTAGGTGACCTAAATAGGTCTTTTACATCTCTAACTACATATGGATCATACAAATTATACATTTAAATCTAAGCAAACATATGAAAGCAATAATTGAAGAACTTAATGTAACATTCTTGTTCAGTTAACAACTATCTCCTCACAGCTTAATAGAAAAGCTTATTTGTGCCATTTTGAAGTCTAAACTTTTAAACTCTTCAGCAGAGGGCTGTAGCCAGGCTGCTCTTTGAGAAGGGGGAGCATTTGGATTAGGAATTAGTGCTGAAGCCTTTGTTACGACCTAGACAAGGATTCAAATACATGGAGATGTAACTGTAGTGCATGTGGGAACTCCTGCAGAACGTGGCTGGTTCTGTCTCCTTTCTTAGGTGACAACCTAAGCAGACTGCTGAGCCAGAGGGATGCCCTTGGAGAGCTGGATCTCGCTGGCTTTGTCCTTCCTCAGCCTGAGCCCATGAGCCCCCCTGCTTCCACCATGACCCAGCCTGAGTCCAGCAGTTCTCCTTGCTCTGGAAGTGAAGCCTTAAAGCTTCTGTTCCTCAGCATGGATTCCCTAAGCTCTCCAATTTGGATTTACAGTTCATGTGTTCTGGTCGGACTCTTAAGGGTCTTTTCCAACCTAAATGATTCTGTGGCTCTCAAGGGGTGAGAAACAAAAAATTATGGATTTCTCACCAGTCTCAAACCACCTTTGATTTTACTTCATGTCCTGCTGGAATTAATGCCTATTGCTGAATGGCTTTCCAGGCACTGGTGTGCCCTACCCAAGCATCCATACAGGTCCTGTGTCTGAGAGTTGAGCCATTAACTCCAGTCTCCAGTTCACCTCTTAGATGAAGGGCTGATTATTTATATCTATGCTAAAGTATCCCCCATGCAGGCACGTTTTTAAGTCAGTTTTTTCACTGACTTGCCATTTTTGCAAGCTTAAAGGAGTGAACTTGAAACTCTAAATTAAAAACAAGCTTCTGTGTTTTGAGCAATAGTAATGCAATATTCCAGTCTGCTGACATTGCCCCAGAGGGTCTATTCAAAGAAAAATGATGGCAGGGAGTTCAAGCTGCTGAATAATCCTATCAGCAGAACATTCAAATTATTTTATAATGAAATATAATTTGTGGCTTATATAGATGCAGCAGGTGCTTTAAGACCTGCAAATTCACTGGCCCTGAATATATGCAGAATTATAATGACAAAAGGTGGCAAATGTTAAAATTTTAATGGCACCTACTGTGTTTGTAGTCATGTAAATTCAGCAACTACTGGGGAAAAAAAATCACACAACTCTTTCCCAAGTAATGATGATTTGTTATATCATCTCTTGCTTATATTTTAATGATTAGTTGGTGCTGTTAACAAATATTCTAGTAAAATATAAGTGATAAAATGGTACCAATTAATTCTCATGGTATTTCAGAAGCTGCACGTGGAGGAACATAAAGAATATTTTTACTTAGATTTTGCCTTGCTAATAAATTTAGTTTAGAGCATTTTAATTGCTTGTCCAAACTCAGGTAACCTTTAAGCTTTATCTTTATAGATCATACAAATAGACCAGGAAACATCTCAGAGAGTATTGACAATATTCACTTTAGCATTGTTTCTTAGGGTTAATGTTAATACTAGGTTTTCACTTTTTTCCAGCAAATTTCTGTTCATTTAAATAAGAATTATCAAGCAGAGTTGCTGTAGGAAACAATAACAGCCTTTCACATGATATATCTGAAGATTACTGCATTTAACCAACGTTAAAGAAAACCACACAAATGACCTCACATTTTATAAAGGTCAGAGGCTGTCTCATCAGAAGGTCTGTCAGATCTGTCCCTTAGAGTCTGCAGTTTGTTTGCTATTTAATTACAAAGAACATTAACATGGAATTGTTCCCTATCTATACTTTGTGACATTCTGACCTGTAAAAGACATTTGCTCTTGAGACTTACTCAAGAAAGTCTAAACAGGTGAGATATGCTTGTGATGCTGCTGGTTTGAGTACAAGTTGAGTATAATATCACTTGTCACTGAAGGAAATATTAACTGGCATCAGCTCCATCTGTTTTTCTGGTGTGTGCATGTGTGTGCAGAGGAAATCTCATGTTTCCAGTCCTACTCAGCAAGCAGGGTTTAATTTTCACTGCTGGAATTAAGGCTGAGCACAGAAATCCAAAATGGGGAGGGAGATGATGCTCTCTCATTTTCTGTGTATTAATTAGCCATGAGCTAAATGCACTGTTTTGAAGTTTGCTGACCAAAGGAGCAATGAAAACATCCCAGCTGCATTAAATGTGAAGATTTAAAAGAAGCATGTAAAACTACCATATTTAAAATACTTTCAACTATGACATTTAAAGTGCTTTTGGCTATAAAAATATTACTTTTAGTAATTCTGAAGTATGCTTTCAATGCTATGTTTTTTTTATTTTTAAAGTTTCTTTGAACATGGGGAATGCTATATTGCATGCCACAGGCAATGAAAATTATTTTAGTAAAGAGGTACCAATAATAACTCCACTTCTACCTTAATTATATTTCTTTTTGGAAAAAAATCCCTCCCTTATCATCCTTGAGTGCCCTTTAAATCAGGACACCACTGACACTTTGTTTCCAATTAACAGTAAAAACCTTCTTTGATGCTTTGACTTTTTTATGAGATGAATTTATATTTTCTAGACTAACATCCATGACAACATAATTCTCCACACTCATTAATATTCAACTTCTTTGCTTTAATGAGGGAAAGGAAGAGGAATATAATGTCATCTGCTTATCTAAAGCAGCAAGGACTTTGCCAATATTCACAAACAGAAAACCAAAAAACAAACAAAAAAAACCCCCCTACATTTAAATAACATTAAAGCTGTGACACATTTGGCCAAAATCAGGTCATTCAAAGTTAAGCCTGACAGAGCAGAAGATCTCTTTGTGTGCTTTCCCAGCATAAACAGTTGGAAAATTGTTGTTCCCTCCCATTGATTTTCCTTCATATTCTTTTTGAAATAGGATTAGTGGAAAGGGTGGTGGGATTGTTCCTAGGAATAAAAGAGCCTCTGGCATCTGCTGCTTTGTATGGGGTGCACTGCTGGGTTTCCCAAGCAGTGGCCAAACCTTAGTGGCATCCTTAAAGGTTGAGACACAACATTATTGACCTCATTCCTACTAATGGCCTTGTCCCTAAGTATCTCTACAGCAGAACTCTAAGGAGAATCCACATTTTAGTTTATTCTCCCATTACAACATTTTTGATACAATGTAATCCAAACTTTAATAGGGATTACTCTACAACTGAGCTCAAACAAACCATATATACATCTTATATTTATCCTGCATTGGCACTGAATTGATAATTTTGCATCTTGTTTAAATGCCTATTAAGCTTTGCAAACATTAATGTAAAATTCCCTTTTGGAATATCTGGATTAAAAGGAAAGAGTGTACACTCCTTCTTCTCCCTTTCTTATTTCTTCCTATTATTAAAGAGATTTTATAGTACAAAAATATTAATTTTATGTGATAAGAGTTCTTAAAGCTTCATTTCAGAATGCTGGGTGTCTAAAAATATCCCTTAGTTATTCCCTAAAATATCTGCTCTCCATCTATTTAAGTGCTTGTACTAATACTTCAGTAATATTTTAATTCAAGTTCAAGCAACTCATTACTTTAGCACTTCTGAAATAACTTTCTCTTTTGTGACAGGAACCTGGTCCTGTAATTTTTCCATGGCTGTAAGACTTTTTTGGCACGGAGTATTATTGATCTTGATAAAGAAACAGAGATTTATACCAGTAATGCTTTTTAGTGCCTGATGGAAACTCCTGGGTCAGTAGCATTTTCACTGAAATGGAAATGCTGAACAAAGTGGTCATAAAAATACTACTTTAAGAGCAAGCTTGAAAATCTGAAAACAGACATGACACCATTAGTATAGAGATGCAGTTGAAAGGAATACAGACATTTCCCTTTGTGTAATGTCCTTTTAAACCAATTTGCTTTACAGCAGTTATCTTGATATTGGATGTTCTTCATCCAGTAGAAAGATGCTGATTGAGAAGTGTGAGTTGAATCATTCTTTTTCAAATACTTGGAAAAGTAGTGAAGTCATTAATTGATTTTCTAGAACTGTTTCTCCACAGGTGACATTTTTAGTATTTTAGTATTGCAGTCTTAAAAATAATTGTGATCAAATCCTGCATTTTCCTGAATGGCTGAAGTGAGCAGCAGCATATTAGCTATTGAATTAATTACACATTGAAGTCTCTAAAATATTGTATGTGCTGATGGATGGAGAGATGTGGCTGAGTGGGATTGGGAGAGGGGCTAAAAGACAGTGAAACGTGTGCTGTACATGTGGCTTCTTTGTGTGTGAGAATATCTTCCTCTCTCTGCTGTTATTAGTCATTTGTTGGTTCTGTGCTACATGTGGGACACTGGGGTAGGAGAGATGGGAGAAAGCACCACGAGAGAACCTGGAGGTGTATGTGGAGTGCTAGAAATGGAGGAGATTCCACTAGGTGAGTCCTATGCTAGGTGAGTCAGCCACATGATTTTCACAGCTATCCAAAGGAGATCCATTTCTCTAAAGTAATTAATAAAAACCAGGCCAGCAAATGGTATGAGAATAAATAGGTATTGTACATCCCAAACCTGTGTGTAGGGTTTGCTCGAGATTGTCTCAAACCCCAAGATACTCCTGTACTCTGCTCAGTGCCCAGTCAGATGGAGCCTTCATTTGGAGTGACTGATAGGGCAACCAGAAGGAAAGCTCTGTGAATAAATTGCTGTGAAATAACTATTCAGTATGTTCATCCTTTTTACCTCAGGGCTGAGGTGTTATATCTTCTGTGTAGATGACAAATCTAGGGGGGGTGGCAATAGATACAAGAACTAGATTTTGAAACAGGAGTTATCAAAATGCTGTGAATGCTGGAATTCAGTAAGGGCAAAGGAATACAGATCAGGATCCTTAGATAACAGGAATAAACCAAGTATAGTAATGGAAAGATATTCACTTCTCAATATTCATTGGTGCCATATCAAGCTAAAAGACTTATTTATATTTATAGATTGAAGCATATTTCAGATTATATGGTAATCTTCTAAAGGTAAATTTTAGTACTGTGAGAGGTCTATATTCACAGCTCTGGAAGGCATGTTTTCTTGAAGAGCAAACATTGCAAAGGGTGCAGCACTGGAGTTTCCTCAATGCCACCATGCCATGACCTGAAAAAAACAGGGAAAAGTTTCACACTGCCCCCTTGTGCACCCCTGGCATTATTCTCAAAACTGCTACCAAAGCCTTCACTTGGTAAGAGTCAGGCTGTAAATGATGTGGATATCTACACCATGATAGAACTGGCTGTGGGGAACTGGGGTAGCTGCAATGAGACCAGGGTGGTTTTGATTATTGCTGAACACTGACAAGAATGCTTCATTTTCTTGGCAATGGTACAATATAAACTATTTTATTTATTGCTCAGTTATTCTTCTACCATGCAGTATATAAAAGGGTTGTAAATACAGTCCCACCTCAATCTGGAGAAGCAGCTCTTATGGACAGGACTTGTTACCTGTCAGCTGGTGCCATGCCAGAGCTAGAGGTAGTAGGGAGGGACACTGTTCCTTCAGCTGCACTTCTGCCTGATGGCAGCGTGGTGCTGCTTCTCTCTATTTGAAATGTCTTCTGGATTAAAATTTCCATCCCAGCTGCCTTAGCCAGTTGGCAGAATGTTCTGTCTGAGAGGGGAGCTGTGCAGCTCCCAGAGCAGAAATGGAGAGGGTCTCTCAAGTGCTAGAAGAAATCAAACCTGTCCCCCAACATAAACTGAAAGATTTTCTTGCAATCAGAGATGAGAATCAAGACTCACCAGCTCTTAAGAAGGAGTTCCTTTTCTATACTGATTTTTTTCCTTTTCTGATGTAGTCTAAATACCTAAAGCCCCCCTACTGAGGGTATCATTTCATGGGGAAATTATTTATAAGTTGTGGATATCTTCTTTGGGCAGCTCTCTGAGAAAGACAGGAAATGTAACAGGCAGATCAACTTCTGTAGAAAGTCAAAGAATAAAACAGCATATATTTTCAGATGGATGGCTGCCAGTACAAATCTTTCCTTTCCTGTTGTGTCTTTTTTTGTATAACATATCAGAGAAAATCTTTGAAAACATAGAGTAAATGCTACTCAAACAAGCAGAGAACTCGACGGAGCTATTGGAGATCTGGTGGCAGTAGAACTGCAAAGAGCATGAACAACCCAGAGGTTAAACGTAGCATTTCTGGGGATGCTACAAATCAGCAGTGTTTTCCAAGAGGAATGCAAGCTGCAAGACAAACCTTTGATCAAAGCTCAAGGGAAACTCTGATAGATGTAAGAATGTCACTTAAAATGTCACCATTGTTTTGGAGAGGTACACAGCTAATTATGCACTTTTTATCAACCTAGGAGCATATCCAGGTCATTGCAAATGTGATGTTTGCCCACCCAGCAACACTGCTTTCTGTGCATGTTTCAGTAACAAAAATACCTGCCATTTTTCCCCTAGTTAGGCCAACAAAAACTGAGCAGATTGAACTGAATTTTGTTTTGGTATTGGAGCAGATCTGTAATTGCTGATTCTTGATTAATTGTTTTCAATTACAGTTACTTCGAAGCTGAATAAGTTACACGGTGGCCAGAATTCTAGACAAAGCAGAGAAAATTAGAGGTTGAAAATCCAAGCTATAAAGATACTTTTGCCATCTTTTCTCAAAATTTAGGCCTTCATTTGCAGCTCTGCAGTCTCCTGGTGAAGAAAAACTCTTAGTATGTCTCACATTCTTAATAGAAAAATCCAGACCCTATCTTAAACTTTTTCACTATGAACTTTTTCATCATACTTTTTCATGTCTTTCATAATAGCGTTTCATAAGATTTAAATTAAATTTGTGATCATTTTAAACCAGTGGAATTATAAAAGAATAAATTATGTTATTTTCTTTTTTGACAATATTTGACAAGATTATGATGTTTTGAGAACTTGATCTTTGGACTTCAAAATTAATTTTGGCTCTGGCAAAACCAGGCACTTTTTGTTGAAAAGAGCCATTTTTCAGAGCAGTTTGCTTTCTCAGAGACAGAATTTAAATCAACTTCACATAAAACCATAGTAGGACCAAAGAATTCCTACTATTCCCTTATAGGAAGGTTTGGAATTCAGTGCCAGTTTGAAGATCAGTGTTTTTAAAGCAAGACTGAAACAGACAATAATTTGAGACAGAATAATATTATATAAGAAATAAAAGTCTTACTCAGGGTCTCTGTCATGGATCTTAACATCCCTTAAACTGGAGAATGCTGGTTTTCTAGTGACAGAGAAGGAAATTATTGTTCTTTTTAAATATTTATCCTTAATGAGATGTAATGTCTAGCAGCTGTCATGTCTGTAAGGGTCCTGCCTTGCAAAGCTGGTGAAAGCTGAATGCTCACTGAAAAGTGTGTCTAACTACAGCTCTTCCTACATGGACAGTTATCTTGTCATCCTTTAAAGATCCTATTTTTAAAATATTTATCAAAAACTGTATTTTCTGTTAGTGATATATTATCCTTTTTGTGTTCTAGTATTCACTAGAATGGCCTTATTTCCTGTCCTTATTTTGCAAGACATGGTCCTCCCATTTTTACTTTTAATTTTTTGGAATTTTCATACCTCAGTTTGTTTTTATTACCCTGGATTGTTTCAACCTGTTTCTCCTCTTCCCATCCAATATACAAACAACAGAAAGCAGCCTTAGTTTAAAAGAGTAAAGGGGAACTCTATGGTTTTCATTTTCTCATTTGCATGAGAACGATTGTGTTTCTTATCCATTGCTCTGTAGTGGAAATTAAAATTAAGGACTTTGCAGTTAGGATGAATAAAATAAATCTTAACATTTACCTCTTTAATCTTTCATTACAGACACATATATATCATCAGCTGATTTTTTTTTTAGCTGTGCCTGGCAATGTTACAGATTTGAAATGCAAATCAGGGGTTTGTTTGCATTTTAAAATCTGGAAGTATAGGTATCATGCAAATACATCAATCATTTAACCACAGAGTTTTTCTCCTTTTCCCATCTTCATCAATTAGTTTTTTCTGTATATAGCAGCTCTGAATGACTCCCTTGCCTGTGCAGCTTGGTAAAAGCTACTTTCGGCCTGGGGCTGCAGAAAGGTGACTCTAATCTTTTAACTCTTTCCAACATGCTAGAGTTTGCACTGGTGGATTTGTCAATGGCAACTGAGAATGGCAACTTTTATAATATTTGTGGAATATTTCCTTCTTTGTTATCCTTTCAGTGTGGAAAAGAATTCTTCCTAGTTGAAGCTTGTTTTATATTACAAACTACAGAATAAGGGGTTGAGCTGCTGCTGATTAAAGGCTGCAATACTCATAAAACCACAGAGGAAAAATAGTTTTGAGTCTTCCACTATGTCCTAAAATGTATTTTGATCTTTTAGTGGAAATGTCAGGCTTTGAAGCTGAGCAAAGTGATTGCTGATTTTTGTTAAGTATCTGTAAAATGTAACGCAAAAGATTCTGAAGGATATTAGAGAGAAAGAGAGGTTTACTAAAGCCAGTGGTAGGGTAATCTGTGGGACATCTGGAACAGCCTGGACAATTTAGGGTGAGGTTTTCAGAGCTTTACCTGTGTTCTATTGGACCTTAATTACCCACCTTAGAACTGTCAGTACTTGTCAGTGCTTACTGAGGGGTTGCTACCACTGTGTAGGATCTAGATGAGTGAAATGAAAGGATATTGGTTTCTCTCATTCAAAGTTATTCCATTGACTTTACAGAATTGGTATGATTACAATTCTCCTAATGTTTCATGAAAAAGGAGTAATTTAAGCAGTAGTAATATATTCAATGATGGTTTACAACAGAGTTAAATAAAATGTTGTTTCCTTTAAATGCATTATCAAAAAGAACCAGAAAGAAACAGGAAAAAAAAAAAAAAAAAGAGGGGGTGAGGGGAGGGATAGGGTGGAAAGTAAATAAAATTGTGCCTTGTGGGAAGAGAGGGCTCTTGATGAAAAGAAAACATATTTTTTGATTCATGACAAATAGCTGGATAGGAAAATGCAGTAGAAGGAGATGAATCAGAATACCCTAGGCAAAACAGCAAACTGTCCATCTGAAAGCATGTCCTCCTTGATGAAGAAAACCCTACCAAAATCAAGCAGCAAGATAAAGAGCTGTAAGAATCAAAGCAGGAGTTAAGTGTGTTCAGATCAACTTAAAGAACAGAGAAATTAATACAGGAACAAGGGCACTTGTTATCAAAGTGTGCAACAAGTATGGCTTAGTTTTAGCGGAAACATTAATGCTCCAAGTGACACATATATATATCAGAAAGATAAATATGTGCCCATTCCCCATCTGAATTTCACTTGACTTCCAGAGAGAAAAATTTGACTGGAAAACAGACAGGATACAGAACTAAACTTTTTTTTTCTTGTTTGTTTTTTTTTTTTCTCTCTCTAGTATTAGCAGGCAGTAAAATACCAACAAATCACAGACACTCAGGGTTGTAATCATGCATCTAATTTCAGTTGTCTTCAATTTCCATTGCAGTAATGTGAAAATATGAAGCTAACATACAATCACTTTAGGACCTTAAAGTATACACACTGTTACTAATAAGGTACAAAAATCTGGCTTTCACTGCCATGACATTTCAATATAATTAGTTCCTAGCTCACCCTCTGTTTCTAATTCTAAATGAATGTTGTCAAATTACAAAGTGCATATTGTTGTCAGTATAACCTGTTGTTATTATACACTAATACTGTGTGTTAATGAAGTGTTAAATATCCAGAGCTGCCAACTTCCTGAGCCAAGGGAATATGAACACTATGAAATAGATGTGAAACACAACTAAATTGAAAAGAGTCTACTGATCTACACTTGAATGCATTTTTAATATAAATTAAATATCTCTTCTTAAATTAAGATGGCTAAATAATCTAAAGGGCTAGATATTTAGCTTACATAACATCTTGGCTTCTCTCTCTCTCCATTAATTCATCTGAGCTGTCAATCCCCTTTCTTTAGGGTCCGACCCTCCAAAGTGCAGCAGGATGTTGCAGAGAAAAAGATGCACACTCCTGCTTTGTGCCTTGATGATAATAGTGTCCAACACTTCATAAGCTCTTGCCTTGAATAATCAAACTTATTGGGATCAGTAGCCTTATTCAATATTTAAACTTGCAGTTTAGAAATGTACTCATATTCCTGTGTAGAAAGGAATCTGATGAAAGTCTGCAGGCCAGTGGTGTGCCTCAGAAATCATTCCACTAAAAGGAATTCCTTTTTTGATTAACTTCAGAAGGGAGTCAATATACTTGATAACATGTGGGAAGGAAAACTGACAAGAATTCTTTGGGAAATAGAAGCAGTATTTCCTCTCCACTTCATATACATCAAAATCCACATTCTTTTATTTAAAGATGAGTGAAGGGGCTGAGATGTTTCTTGCCATCCGGACTTCTTAAAGGAATCAATTTTGTCAAAACCACAAAGATGCAAAGGTATTGAATATAAAAGGAAAAGACATTGTTGATTTTGGCCTGTACTGTCACAGAAAGAGGAGCACATGAGGACAAGCATCCTGCATACTACTTTTAGTAGGTGCCCTTTCTAGGAGATTGCTTAACTCGGCCCATTTAACAACCTCTTCCTTGCTCTTGCTTTTGAGAATGCATTGACATTTGCCCTTCTTGTTTCTAGAAGCAGCCACACAAATCCAATAGATTAGGTCCAAGTATGGAAAACAGCAGTGTCATAAAGCTTAATTTCAATAACAAGCTTCAGCAGCTCAGAAAATGCACACTCTTCATTCCTCTTACAATGAAAGAAGTATCATTTAGTCTCTAATGAGGAAAGAGATAATGAGTTAAAGATTTAGTGCTTGTGTTTATAGGAGGCCTGTGTGAGATCATCAGCTGGGGCAAAGTTTGGTTTTGTTTGATAGGTTTTTTTTCCCAGTTACATTTGAAAATAACAGTTTAAATTTATTGAAAATTAATTGCTGTAAATAGCTTTTAAAAACAGAATAGTATATGGGTTCAAAAGAATCTGCCCAGTAAGTGTTACATACATATCTTCAGCTAAATACACTTTTATAACTTTTGTTATAAATATGTATAATTACTAATTATTAGCTTTTTTTCCTCTTCTGTTCTTCCACACAATAACAACAGAGCCTCTTCTCACTCTCATGACTTATTTTTCATTAATGCAGACTAATGCTCTCTATAAAAGCCACTGTGTTCTAACATGAAAAAAAATGAGGTCTGGAATATGGTCCAGTTGATAAGTTTGGATTAGAACCTAAAATTTGCAGAGACCCAACTCGGTGCTTGTTTCCTGGCTTAGTGATTCCCAAACACTGACATATGCAGCTTTACAGATTTTTACATCATTTCCACAGCCTCAGACAGGCAGGGAGCAGCTGCTGGGGGCAGGTCAGACTTTTTTGTCTATTTCCTCTTTGCCAAGATGAATTCCAGCACAATTCCCTGCAGGAACTCCCTTGACCCTTGCAGCTTCCATCCCAAACTGTTCTCCTGCCTTCAGCAAGGATCAAGGGAATAGGACATTCAGGAAGAATGTCAGCAGTCAGTCTTGCCCCAGAAGGGCTGAAATTCAGTGCATTTGGTTGCAGTCACTGAGAGGCTTTCCCAGTTGTCACTTTTAGGGGTTTTGAGAATAAATAAATGCCTGTAAATCTTTGTTCTCTGTGATCACTAAAAGTTTTATGGGCCAGGTCTTTGTGCATTTGATAGGTTATCTAGTAAAAGCATAATTACCTATGATGACATCTTCAAAAAGTTTATTATATTTTTGTGACAACTTATGTAAAATTATCAACTTGAGAATTGTGTCAGTTATTAATACAAAACTTGTGGAAGGGGGAAATAAGTAATGCATTTAAACTCCAAAAATATAACCTTAAAATGTAAAAATCTGGTCACTATTTAGCTACATTGTATTGCAAAACACAGTTTCAAGGGTATTATTGCTGCCCATTTCCATTTATCTTTTAACAGGGTCTCTATCATTATTATTTCTATTCATGACTCACAGTATTTCTAAATATTTCTACTTAGAATAAATCAGATATGTCAGCCTCACATTAGAAACCTCCCCTATGCATTTCCACAGACAGATATTAGTCTCTTTTAAATAGTGTATAGGCTTAGGGTCCCATCATCCCAAATTCTACAATTCAAAGCTGCTGGAGCTCCTTTATTGTGTGTGTGTGTGCTTATCAGTTTGCAAACAGCTAAATTGGACATAATTCACTCATTTATAATAAGACCTTTCAGCCAGTCATTAGTTTTTATACCAAATATTACCCTGGATTGTTTCAGCCTGATTTTCCTCTTCCCATCCAATATACAAACACCATAAAGCAGCCTTAGTTTAAAGGAGTAAAAGGGAATTCTATGGTTTTCTGTTTCTCATTTGCATGAGAATGATTGTTTTTTATCCATTGCTGTGTAGTGAAAATTAAAATTAAGGATTTTGCAGTTAGGATGAATAAAATAAACCTTAAAATTTACCTCAGCTATAGCAAAAATGTATGTTTAACACACTGTCCCATATCTCCACACATTATTTAGTCAGGTTTACATAGTTAATGTTTTCCCATAGGCTATTATACATTTACCTCTGCTTTCTTGAAGTACTTGCTTGTCTACAAAGTACTACTGATAAAAATTATATATCAAACAAATGAGTTGCAAGTCAGGAGCCTATAAATAATTAATTAAATGCTCGGATACTCATAAATATTACAGAAAAGACCAATGGGTTCCAAAAGAGTATTTCCCATATAACTTCTTAGTTAAACTGCAAGGGCATGATGTTGTTTAGAAGGCTGAATTATATATAACTAGATTTATAATTAGTTCAGCTATTAACCTTTTCTCCAGTTTCTCTCTTTGGTGATTTACTGTACTATAAATTCCATAAGAGATTACCTTGCAAAAAATATGGTTTTACATAAATGCCCCATGCATATTTGATAAAAACTTTTAATTTATTTATTTTGGGTCTGATTCTTTACATTCTCATGCTGGTGCAGTCTTAGCTCTGCATACAGATATGAATGTGACCAAAGCAGAACTTTCTGATCACTTAAAGCAAACATGCTTTGTTTATTTTTTAACAGATAAGCATTAAGGAGGTCCCATAGGGTTGAGGCAAAACTTTAAAAAAAAAAAAAAAGAAGTTAAGTTTTGGAGTAATGTGCCTGGCAGAAATTGTAGGCAGATCTAAGGCACTAAATCAGGGAGTAGCAAAGTTAGCAAGTTTTATTCATCCTCAGCCATTTATTGCTCAATCATTGGTGTAGATTTACTGTCCCTTTACAATTTCCTCCTCATTTTACTGGGATAAAAACAGGTGGTGTTCAGCTTTACAGAAAAAACCAAGTTAGATAGTTGGTTACACAAACCTCAGGCACTAAAAGGGAGGTTTATGTATGTGTAGTGGGATTTCTGCAGGTGAGCAAGACTTCTGCAGATGTCTAAACCGTTTTGTTTTTTTTTAAAGAGGCATCAAAACCTGAGCAGAGCTGATGACAGACAGTGAATGGGTGTACATGAATGCTGCATAAGCTTTTAAAGTTGCAGCACTTCCAAAAGCCTGCAAGAATATGACCCAAACCACGTTGTTTAAATGGCTGAACATGCATCTGTTGTTTGCCATCCATTCAAAAGTCAGAAAAAAAGAGATTATTTAATCTAACACTTCAGAAACCTCTCCTCAAAAGGCTAAACACAATGTTCTTATGCTGTTACAACTTAAAACATATCTGTAAACAAGAGTTTAGACTCAAAACTCTTGTTTTAAAGCTATTTTAATCAATTACTTTGTGACTTCGTAGTTTTAACTTTTAGAACAGTGGGTTTATGTCTTAGAGGCATTTGGAGTCAAAACCAAGAGTACATATTTAACTATCATAACCACCCAGCAGTTATGTTGAGCTTCTCCATTCCCATCTAACTAGCCTTGCAATCTAGGAACTTCTGTGTATATTGGGATTTCTGTAGAAGTTGGCATTAATGAAAATAGAGTTTCAAAATTTCCCTAGGCTCAATCTAGACATTAAGAATGTAAATGTAAATTAGCAGAGAAGAACCAGCAGCCTTGAATACTAACATTTCCATCACATTATTTTTAGTTTAAAAATTACTAAGGAATAAAGGAGCCACTCTTCTTCACCTGCCACCTCCAAAATGAATTAATAATTATCAGAACATTCATATAATTGTCTTATATTCTGTAACATTGCAAGACTCAGACACTTTCCAATTACAGATTAATATTGTCTGTCTGACAAATAATAGCTATCCAGTGCTGTCCTGTCTTGCCTCTAAAAAGATTCTTTTCTGCTTAAAAAACATTTACAGAACAAATGTGGCCATAATATTCCTCTTATTTTGCTTTTACTGGCATAGAAGTCTTGCAGCTGCATTGCTTTTCTTGACATTCATATGAAGCATTTACTGTCACTGCTTTCTCATTGCTCATTTGGTCTTTTCTGTGATTGTGGGTGCCCAGACTCTGACTCTATCCTCATCATCACTTCCAGTGAGTCCTGATGGCAAGCAAAGGAAAACAGACTATTTGTCTTGTCCTGGGGCTTTTTTTTAGTTCCAAACTATTGGAGTGGATAGAACCAAAGTACCAAGTCTAGTTATAAAAACCTGAAACTTGGATACTTAAGGAACTGCTCTTTTTAAAACTTTTTATAGTGATGAAACACTTCTTGTTGTGACCAGTTACATATTTAATTCTTTGCCTACTCATCATTATATATATAATGATATTTTGTTATATGCTGATAGCAATGAGCCTAACTGGAAGACAGGAATTTACTGGAAGGGCAACAGTGATAGAAACTCTACTTTTTGAAGCTCAAGGGAAGGAAGGGCTCAACAATTTTATATTTTCTGTGGCTATCCAGGACCATTTTCCCATGGGAGAAGTAGCTGAATCAGCTGAGAAGTTTGGATTTGTTTTAAAGTTGAGCAGAGTAGTTTTCTTATAAATATAGCGTGAAGGTTTCATATGCAAGTATGTTTACCTTGTTTTCTTTTGTGTCATGAAAAAAGGGGATTGATCAGGAAATCATAATATAAATTGAGTTGGAAAGGATCTCAAGAAATTTTATGTCTAACCCTTTCAAGTTTGAATATTCCCAATGATGGAGAACTCATAACCTCTCTAGGCAACCTGCTCTAGTACTTGATGACCCTCAAGTGAAAATATGTGTCCTAGTGGACACAAATATGTGTCTATTTCTCAGGTTCCAGTTTGTTGCCTTTTGTCCTGTCCCATCTTGCTAAACTCACTTCAGAAATCAATGTCTGTCTTGTAGTGGGGAGCAGAAAACCATGTACCAGATGGGGTCCCAGAAAAGGGGACCCTAGGGGCTTGCTGCTTTCTCTGCCTTGGCCCTGTACTGTCCCAGTGCATGACACTCCTGCAGTCACATACAAGACTTTGTGTTATCCTTTTCTGGACTCCATAAGGTCCCTGTGTGTCCTGGTCTGTGCAGGGATCACTCACCACAACTTGGTATTATCCCCAAATTTGCTGAATGTGTCGTCTTGCCCATCGTTCAGTCTGTTCATGAAGAGAGGAAACATTCTTCAGACCTGAATCTGGAATAATAAGATAAAGAATCTGACAGGTAACTATCTAGATGAGGCGGCAAATGCTGTGTTCCTGTTTTTCCAAAATGGGCTGTATGATTTGACTAGATTTTAAAAGATAAAAACCCAGCACTTCCTCTCAGTGAATCTTGAATAAATCAGTACATTCAGATCTTCCTCAACACCTGCATGGGAACTACAGAAACATTTGCCCTTTGAATAACAGTGTCTTAAGTTACTCTCTCAAAAAAATACATTAACCAGCTTTATTTGATTGACTGGAAGATGTTGTGGGAGCCAGGAGATTTTGATAACAAATATAAAACTAAAAGAAAAATGGAGTTGCATTGTAAAAATTTGAAAATTTCTATTTGCTCCAGTGTAGGTAGTACTTAAGGGATGATGATAGCTGAGACAATTTGCTACAGTGATTTTCAGAATTTTCCATAAATATTGCATAAATTAATTTACCCTTTTATAGATTGGGTCCTAAGTTTTATTGCTTTGTGACTTTTAAAAATCTCACATGATCCATTTTGAGCACGGAATCCTATTTAATGTCCTTTATGAGTGTTCTAACAGTCTGGACCTCAGTTGTGAAGCCGGTTCAGTGTCTTCCTGTCAAGTGTATTTGTACAGGTTTTGGAATAGTGAATGGTAGCAAATCAGGACTGACTGACTCTTCATTACCTTTCTTCTAGGGCAACTAGGACACCAGCTTACACTATTCATTTTAGTGCAGTTTCTTAC
This sequence comes from Calypte anna, assembly GCF_003957555.1. NCBI lineage: Eukaryota > Metazoa > Chordata > Aves > Apodiformes > Trochilidae > Calypte > Calypte anna. Next base: position 14,022,483 of record NC_044247.1, on the reverse strand, counting down.
TAAATTGAAGGTGAACAGGAAAATTCACGGCATCACATTTTTCAGCAAGATGCCTCTTTGAATGTTTATGTTTTAAAGCACTTTTAATGCAAGAAATCTGTGTATAATTATCTCTAATTAGCCACCTCTTCCACTGAGATTTACACTAAACATTTAGTTTTTCTCTTCTCTGCAGTAGCTTTATCCCAGGCTTCTTCAGCAAGTAGGATTCTCTGACAAGCTGAGCTCTGGATAAAATTTCAAAGTCATCTGATTCCATTTTACCTGTTGCTTTAGGATGTTTCTTGATGAGGCCAGAGCTAACTTCATGTCTAATTAAGCTGAAGAGATAAAGATATTTAGCTCTTGGTTTTTTATATTTTCCCAAGGAAAAATTAAATGCACGAGCAACAGAGAGCAGCAAAAATACAAGCAAGAAAAAAAGCAGAAGGAGAGCAGTATGTGATAAAAGGGAACAGGAAAAGGCAGGAGCAAGTTGGGTAGATGAGGCTTCAGAAAGCATCTTCACTTTCAAACTCCTCAATAAAAATTGCACTGCATTAAAAGTTAGAATTCACATAATAATCAGGTGAACCTGAAGAGAAAGATGGAAGAAGGGACTTTGTCTTTTATACACTGTATTTGAAAACAGATCCTTAATACAACTTCCTTTTCATGCAATAAATTACACTGCAGGCTAACCATGAGGTTGATGAAACAAGGGATCCAAAACACCCCAGGAAACCTGCCTGGGTTTATATTCCTTATCTTCTTCAGTGGCAGCTTTCAATACAATGAGGATATTAGACCAGAAACCATCCCTGCTATTCAAAAGTTTAATCTCTCTTGAAAAGTGCTTTACTTTAATGCCACTCTAATGGACAAGCTGATAGACTCAAACCTCTTCTAGTGTGTATTCATATGCAGGAGTAAACATTTTCATTGAATATTTTTTGCCAATTATTTTTAATAGTCCTCTTTCTTTGTAAAAGGTTTGTAAAATCTAGTTCAGATGCATGTTTCTGCAGTACCAAAAGCCTTCTCCTAAAAGCAGGAAAGCATTTAAACTGATCTTTTCCTACCACCAGCTATTTTCATATATATTTCCTGGTATTTTTTAAATTTTTTTAATCCTTTCTTAGGAATTGAAAAAATACAGATGCTCTTGAGGCTTTTTTCCTTTTCTTTCTTGACTTAGAATTTTTTTTTTTTTTCGTGTCTTGAATGGAAGCTGGGAACACAACTGGTCTGTTTGGAGGATTCCAGGATTCAAACCAAAACAATGAGGAAAAGTATTTCTGTATGTCAGACTGAAAATAGATTTATTTATTATTTTTTAATTTATCAAAACAAAGCCGAGTGTTTAACTTTAACCTAGATATTTTATCTTAAATGATATTATTTCTTATAATTAATTCAAGGAAAATAAATACTGGATACAGTAGCTACCATGACTCAAGTAAGGCTTACTGGGAAAGTGGAGAATCAAGTACTGGTGATAGGAGCATTAGCACCACCTTGTGTTCATGCGAGATGAATATAAGTAACACCTCAACTCATTAAAATTGCAACCTTTTATTTTCTGTATGCGCATTAACGAGGGAGCCATGTTTGGGAAAAGGTGCATATTTTGTTGCTGCCATAATTTTAGAATAATCGATTCATCCAGACAAATGAAAAATTATCAGGAAACAAGTTTGCAGTTCTGGCCACATGGTAGGCAGCAACCAAAGCACCCAAACAGCCCACTGTTTTTTGGTAGGCATCTGGGAACAAGATAGTTTAGAGGTGAATTTTGAAAGCTCTGCAGGTATTTAGAGGAATTATTTCTGAGTGTGAGAGGTGACACTGTAAAAACTATGGAAGGATTTTCTCTGCACTGCACTACAAGTCAGAGTTCCTCTCTAAACCAATAATTACATAATAATCGGGTGAATCTGAAGAGAAAGATGGAAGAAGGGACTTTGTCTTTATACACTGTATTTGAAAACAGATCCTTAATACAACTTCCTTTTCATGCAATCAATTACACTGTAGGCTAACCATGAGGTTGATGAAACAAGGGATCTATCAAATACTGGAATAGCTTGCTTCTCTCTTAGCTCTTGTGCATGATGTACAGTTTCTGGCAGAAAGTTTGGGGCAAAATCTGTTCTTACCAGGAGCTGGTAATAATATGGGAGTGCAATTCTGCATATGGGTTCCTAGACCTATGTGCATTTAGCCTGGCTCCATGAAATTCAGCTCTCCTCAGTCACAAGGAAATAGAACAGCAACTTTCCCTATCTTCTGAAACCTTCTGTTCTAGGAATTAAAACCTTTTTACTGCTGTTTCATACTTCATTCTCCTTCCTCATCTTTTACAAATCTGAATACATTCAGACTAAAGCAAGGCTGTGTGTGTCACTTTAGTGAAATGTGTCCCTTTGCTGTTTGGTAGGAACATAACCAGCAGAATAGGTAATGACAGAGTATGCTCATAACAAAAAATTATCCCAATTCTCCTTTAAATTTCAGTTCATGTAATGATCTGTGTCTTGTCAAAATGAACACATCTTGGGTGGAGCTGGACTTGCTACGTTTTAATCCCGTGTTTCACCCACTTCTCTCATGCATCTACATCAGACTGGTGTAAAATATTTCTAAAAATGACATTTTAAAACCACTGTGCACAACTCTGAATGATTAATAGGTCTCATTAGTTTTATCAAGTATAAATAACTGGATTTTAAAAATAACCTTTTGGAGTATGGTTGAGAACCTCTGTTGATGTACACAAGAACTTCCTCAGCAGTGTCCTCTTGGAGTCTGACAGCGTCTCAAATGTCCTTACAATTTTTTTTGCCTGTTACCTAAGGGACAGGACAATATGTTTAGTGCTAGTGCTGCTCAGTCCCTTCTGCCACTTTCTGGCAGGCAGCTAGGACCTCAATGCCCTTCATATTTAGGTGTTTTGCTACCAGTATTAAGGCACTTACTGTGAATATTTCACCTCCTTTTTAAACTAGTTTTCTCTTAGTCTGTTGAAAAGACCAAAACCAACAATTCAACCCTTGTCTTTCAGACCAACTATGCTAGAAAGCACAGTCAGCACTGGGATCTGGCTGATTTCCTGCCTTTGTGCTTTGAAGCCTGTTCTCTCTATGAAGGAGTAATTTCCATGAACAGCATACCAAACAAACATTTCAATTATTTAAGGCAGTACCTTATCTTATCTTATCTTACAGTTGTCCAAGAAGCAGTCTAGTAAACTAGAAAAATTCTCAAAACACTAAGAAGCCAAAAGAGAAAGTTTCAGCTTAATTCTCAAGCACAAACTGGTAGGACTGACTCTCTTTTAAGTGTGGTAAAAACCTGCCCCAGGTGGGATGCCAAGGTCCTGCTCTGCAGTGAGAGCAGCAGCTGGGCCTCAGGTCTCAACAGACTGTGGCAATGCAGTCAACGATCTCTATTTCCACAGGAGACACAAGAATAATTTCAAACCAGTGCTTCAGCAGATCTCAGTTACCAGTTAAAGACAATGAATCACTCAGGAGGCTCTTCTGAACATGAGCTGACCATAAGGTGTCAAGCTGGACCTTAGCATCAGTACTGCAGTGACAGGTATTGCAGCTGCACACCTGTGGTTCTATTCACTTAAAATGAAAATCCCCAGTGCAGGGGTGCTGCAATTTACATAAACATGTTTTCAGCCCAGGAAATGATACCAGCATGTCTAACAATATTCTGACTAATATTTTCTTCTAAGCCAGTTTAGCATACCTGCTGGAGAAATGAGGGTCAGGTTGTTTTGAGGTTTTTTTAAAGCACTTTTGGTATTTGGTAGGATTAGGTTTGATGTTCTTAATGGCTCTTGTTGCCAGTTATGAAAATCTTTATTCTGAATCTTGGGGAAATCTGTGTCTGTATCTGTTTCTTCAACTGGGGTAGTTTCTCTAAAAGAAAAACTCCTATTATTATTGGTTATCATCTTGCACTAGAATCTGCTCCTAGTTCTCGTGGAGCATCCATACGATAAACCTGAAGTGTAACACCCTTCCATCTATCTTTCTCATGGACTACACCTGCATGGTCTTCCAAGCAGACCTTTTTTTGTTTCTCTAACCCCAACTCACTACTGAGCATCCTATGGGTACCTGAAATGACCATATGTACCTGAAATGACCACAGGTACCAGATACTCCACTTGAAATCTGGCAACAATTTCCCATGATCGAGTTTATGAACTCTGGCTCATTTATCTCAGCAGAGGCTGAAGACACAATGGTAGCAGTCAATGTTCAGAAGCATTAATAATAATGTGAGATCTTTGCTGATATAGCAGGGTTATATTTACTTGGCAATGTAGTATTTTAAAACCTGGAATCTAGACTGCTTGGCTGTCTTGGTTTATGTTTCTGTGAGTAACAGGTCAATGTTGTTCTAGGCCATTTTCTTTTTGTCAGTTTTGAACTAGTTCCATGTTCAGCCTATAGATGAAAAATCTAACTTTTGTGTCTATGAAAAGTAAATATTAAGGTATATTAAGTGAGAAGAAACCAAAACTGTGTCTCCTGGGAAGGAAAATTTACTCTTTACTCTAGGCTCCATGTAGTTCATGACTGATCCACACTGCTGAAGAATTATTCCACCTACAAGAAGTAAGTCATAGATATTTGAGATACACTTTTCAAAGAGGATTTATTTGTAGTGAAATGAGGCAATCAGGTGTTGCTAATTACAAGGTGAGAGGTGTGAGCTTGTGTTAAGCCCACCTGTGCCCAGTTAGGGCTGACCCCAGCTGCACATGAGCAGTGACCAATCCTGGGGTACAGCTGGTGTTAAGCCCTAACTGGGCACAGGTGGGCTTAACACAAGCTCCCACCTCGTAATTAGCAACACCTGATTGCCTCATTTCACTACACTTATTCTGACTTAAAATAATTTATTTTTAATGATGTCAAGATTCATGAGAAATGGGTTTAGTTTGTTACTTCTGGCCTTTGGAAGAAAGTAATGTATAGCCAGGAGCCCATGATTTACTTTCTTATGCACAGTATGTATTTTACCCAAGGAAGAAGTAATGGACTTCCTAAAGGACTGTGTTTACCTCAGGATCTTTACAGCTGTGCTTTCTTTAGGGTGAGGCAGACTTAAATTTCCAGAATGTTGCTGAAAGCAAATTTCCCAAACTTCTTCATCTTAAATTTGCATGTTTAGAAATCTGCAGAGTAGATGGAAATAAATACCTCAGGTCTAGAAAGGAAGACATGAAGTCAGGACTGTCAGTCCTGTAAGATGCAATTTTGATGCTAGATATGGAAAACTTGATCGTATTTTTGGTTCCTCGCCCTTCATCTTCCCACCCTGTTTTTCAAAGACCTTTGGTTTAGAATTACTGAAGCCTCATGATTTTTTTGCAGAATTGGGTTGCTTGCAGCCTACATAAACTGGGGAGACATCTCCATTGCTTCATTTTTATAGATACTCATCTACATGTGTCAGGAAAAGAGCTGTATTTTGGGCCAGTTCCTGCATCACCTTTGCAGTGCCGTTCAGTGAAGAATTTTTTTTTTCCTTTTCTCCCTACAAACCTTATGTGGGTTTTTTTCTTTTTGCTTGTTTCTTTTTAGCTGAAGAAGCAAGGATAAAAAATCAGTAAGCTTTTCTCATGGGCACCTGAATTTTATTTCTGATAGTGCAAGCTTAGGGCAGGGTTGCCTCAAAGAGTACATTAAAAATGACAATAAAAGTTATGTATTAGCAGCAGGATTAGAATCACAGAAGGCCTTACCTAATTTATTCTCTGTAGGCAAAAAAATACAGTATCTCCTTACTTAAGAGTGTGTTGTTGAGATGTTCTGGTTTGGTTTCTTCCAGATGGGCTTTTTCCTAAACACTTAAGTCAACAGCTGAAGCTAACTCTAAATGAAACAAGTCCTGGGGCCTGATACAGATTAATAAAATAAACTAGAATTTAGGTGATCTATGGCAGAAACTTGAAAAGAAATAACAGGAACTGTGATTTTTATTTTTTTTTCCCATTGGAAATGGATGTTGCATATTGCAACAGTTGTTCCAGTGCTGAATGCAGAGGGTAAATAATTTAAACACAATGATTTTAAGGAATTGATATGTGTATGCATGTAAACTGAAACTAGGATGGAGACAGTGATGAGCTGGGTCCAGCTGCAGAGGAACTTTGCCAGTTCCACGGGTTCTTCAGCACAATCAACATTTAACTTGCAGATTTAGCTTTTATGAAAAAGCAGGTTGTAATCACCTTCCCACCTGTGAATGTCTTCTTGAGGATACAGAGTATATAAATTATTAAATTATAGAGATCCTACCAGAAGATAAAAATTCCCCTGCACCAAGCCCGGGGTCTGGTAATGAAGGTGGCCACAGGAGATCCATCCCCTCCTTAATGAGCTCAATTCGCCAAAGGAAAGAGGCTGAAGCACCCTCTCTCCCAAGCCTCGATTCCACCATCACTCTTACTTCCTCAGCAAGGTGAATTATTTACAGGGAGCTATTCTGCAGAGGACGGCCGGTGGCTTTCTTCTCTTTCCTTTCCTCCCTTTCCCGGGGCCGTGAGAAGCCGATGGCCACTCCGGGCGACCTGTCCCTGCGGCTCGGGGCAGCTCCTCCCTTTCGGACGGTCACAGCTGCCTCCTGTCCCCGGTTCCTTCTCTAACTGTGCCGATGGTTTCCCCTTCCCGCCTGAGGTTCGGGCTCCGCTCCGCCGCAAAGCCGGGAGCACCAACACCCACCTCACTCCCGCTGCGCTGCTCGGTGCGCGGCGATTTGAGGAGCGGAGCTCGGTAACGCGCCTGCGCACATCTCCCGGGCATGCTCATTAACAGCGAAGGAGTCGAAAAAGGGGGAAAAAAATAAAAAAGCCGAAAAAAAGAAAAAAAAAAAAAAGCCACACACACACCACCCTGAGAGCGAGCGGCGCCGCTGACACTACACCCGCTGGAGAGGAGCGGCGGCGGCAGCAGCATCAGCATCGGGGCTGCGCCAGCGAGCCGGTCCCGCTCCCCTCGGGGCTTGGCTTCTCTCAGCCGCCGCCAGTAGCTGCGGGTCCAGCCGAGGGAGCGGGAGCCGGCGCCGTCCCCTCCGAGGGGCGGAGGGGCCGGGGCGGGCTGCGGGGGAAGCCTGGAGGCGCCGGTAACGGCAATGTGGATTTATATTCGCCCGCGTCGCAGCCGCCCGGGAGCGGGATGCGGGCACCGCACCTAGAGGCGACGGGAGAAGCCGTCGGCGGGGCTGAGCCTGGGCGCTGCTGAAAGTTCAGCCGGTGGCCGCGCTCGGTAAGTTTGCCGGGGAGGTGCGAGCGGAGCCGCGGGCGCCCGAACTTCGCCTATTGCGGGGGGCGGCGGCCGTGCTGGGGCGGGGGAGAAGGTGCCCTGCCCCGCCGTAACGAGAGTCACCGGGCGCTCTCAGAGGGCTGCGGAGTTTATGTGGCTTTTTGCTTTTGGGGTTTTTTTTTTTGTTCGTTTTTGGGGTGCCGCTGGGTGTGTACGTGCCGCCTGCAAGCGCTGCTGCGAGGCGGTGGAGCCGTGTGCTCGGTGCCGGGGTGCGGGCAGCTCCCGGGCCGGCGGTGCGGAGGTCTCTGCTTCCCCCGGCGTTACCGCGCGGAGGGGGCTCCGTCCGCGGAGGCGGAGCGGGGCGGTGGCCTGAGCGCGCGGCGGGGCGCGGAGAGAGGTGGGGCGCGTGCCCGCGGGAGGAGGAGGAGAAGGGGTGGGAGGGGGGGCGGCGGCGGGCGCGGAGCTCCGGTTCCGCGCGGGCGGGGAAATCCGCATCCGCGGAGCCCTCAGCGCCGAGCCGCGTCTGGCGGGGCAGCAGCGGCACCGCGCCCCCCCTCCCTCCCCCCCACTTCTCCCACGCATCCCCTTTCGCGCGGTGTTGCGTGGGGGTCGCGTCGTTTCTGACCGATTCTCCGGCACCATCGGTGAAACGCGTGGTTGGGAGCTGGGAATCTCGAGTTTTAGTCACGGCGCGTATGGTGGTTACGCTGCTCAGCTGCTGCTGCTTTCAGCTGTTTTTCCCCCAAATCCCTGGCAGCTGTAGCTGGGGTGGCTGCCGGTGCGGTTGTGGTAGGTGAGGAGATGACTGCTCGGGGAGTGTGATCGTGTGGTTTTCCCGTGTGAAATGCCAACACGGTTGTGCTGGCAGATGTGGGGTTCCATCTTCTAATTCTCAAATCACAAGCAAGAACTTCGCCTCCCCGCACCCCCCCCCACCCTCCCTCCTTTTCGGCGTGAATTTACGCTGCTTTTTCAGACTGCGCTAAGTATCTCGGCGAGTCTTGCATTGATTGTGCTCGTAAGATCCGAAGGTTGTAGATACCCATCTGGATCGGGCTGATGCTTCTCTGATAATGAACGGCTCAGACTCTAGTGTGGAAATCAACACTGTCCGGGTGGTGGGGCAAGGATCTCAAACATCTGGTGCATCTCCAAATGTTTTTGCAGTTCCAAAACCTCGCCACTCCTTGTGCCTCTATTCCGGCTGGTAATTGGGAAGCTCAACATAGAGCAATTTGGGATTTGAAGTATTGAATTGCAGGTGCTGTAGAGGATACCCTGTGAATCACAAATGGCAAGATACACTGTAGGGAAAGAGCTATCCATCAGAAGGTGAGACCCAGCCCAATAGTTTTCCTTCTTTCCTGCCCGTACTTTCTTTTCAGAGCTTATTTTATGCATGGCTTGTAATGCCGTGGGGCTAATTTTTGAAATACTTCCTCTCAGGTGAAATACAGGATTGTCGATAAACTAATTGCTGTTTTCCCTATAGATGGTATCTGTCGATACCATAAAATAATCAGAAACTGTTAAAAGTCTTTGTAATGCAAATGTGTGTTTTGAGCTTTTGGGGTTTTTTTCAATAACTCAAATCTTTTAACTACTTGGGGATTTAGGAACCTGTGTGGGTGTTGCCTTTTTGTTGTATCACAGTATTGTTTCAAGGAATGATTAGAAGTTTTCTGAATAACCTATTCCCAATAGGTTTTGTTCTATGAATGTGTGATCTTTAAACAAGCCAACTGCATTCCAAACAGTTATGTAAAAATCTTTTAAAGGGAAAAGTGCCTTCCATTTGCTGAATTTTAAATATTGAAGTGACACATGTATTTCAAGAAGTAGAAAATTCTTTTTGAAAGCACAGTAAAAACGTGGAAATGCAAATTACTGCTATTAACATCTCAAGTAGTCAGATATGGAAGTAAATGAACATATTGTATTGATGCCTTATTTATATAAAAAAACCCCTCTGAAATGTATTCAGAGTTCTATAAAAGCAGCATCGTGTGAGAAAAGATGGAGCAAAGGAAGTCTGTTATTACTCATTTGAAGCAGAATCATTCAAAATGATTTTTTTTTTTTTTTTTAAACTGAAGAAATGACATAGTTGCTCACACATGTGCCTCTGGTCACCTGTGTGGAGATGTACAAGATTTTTACTCTGCAGTAATGACTTAGGAATAGGTAAGCGTCTGCTTTCTTCTTTTAACTGAGGTAGGAAATTCTGAATAGTGGCATTGATGTGAATTGGAGTAGGCAGGACATTAACTCAATGTGATTTGCGAGGTCTAAATGGTATGAATTTAATTTTTAAATTACCTAAATCTGAGACACAGGAATAATACTGCTTAGCTTAGAGTTGTCTCCGAGATTGTGGAACAACATTCTTCTCCATTTGGTTAGAAATATTTTTTGTTCCTATTTAAAGACTTGAGTCACAAAGCCTGGCAGTATCTCACAGTGACCAGAGTGGGACTTGAATTGAAAATGTTTTAGAGAACAAATATTAAGTTGGTGATGGTGCTGTGTCTGAAATTGAAGAGTGTCTGATTTCTTGTCAGTTCCTTACTCATCTAGATTTGCCTGGTGATTACTTTTCACAGCTTCAGCACAACTGAGTTAATGTTCAACACAGAACTGTAAAAAGCTTCATGTCAAAAGGAGTTCAATTCCATGGGTTACCTCCTGCTGGTCTGTAACATTCTGCTTAGGTGTTACTGTGTAGTCAGCCTTTTGACAAAGTATTTAGGGCCAAAGAAATCTGTAAATATTCAGTGGTTTTGGTGTCCTGTTTCTTAAACAGTCTTATAGGGCTGTAGAACAGGTTATGTTATGAGGCCTCTTTGACTTACAGAAATGTATATATACATAAAAACCATGTATATAAGTAGTTGGTTTTTCCTAAGGAGAACTTTTTAAAAAGCTCTTCGAGTAAAATATTGAGGATACTCAGAAACTCAACTCTACAAAAACTTAAATATGCAGTGGAACTAAGCTGTACTGAGAAAGCAAGTCAGTTTCTTTCCTGTATTTGTTGTTTTAACAGAATATTTATGCTCTGAAAGCTGATGAAAAGCTGGTAAGCCTGATTGTTTTTTGTTTAATGCTGCTTCTCTACTACAAATCTGAACATGAGTATGTTGCTGAAAATAAGTATGTTTGCCTTTACTCTCTGCAGTGAACTGTTTAATCTGAAATTCTCTATTTAAAACCGCCCCAAATATATTTAATATTAATCTTTTTGGCTGAAGCTACTGTGTGAGGCTAATATATTGTTGTCTACTTTTTAGAACAGATCTGAGCTTTAGAAAACTAGTAGTGTAACACTGGAGGTAAAAGATGACTTTTAGTTAAATGTGTTGACTAGAAGTATAGTGAAATTAGGAAGACTGAGTTGAATTGGGCTTGGCACTGGGGTGGTGCTTTGGAAGACCTCACTCAGCAATGCTTATTTTCTGTGGCCTTAATGAGCAATTACTGTAATCTTCCAGTTCAGAGCCTCTTTTAAGTAGACTGTGCTATTTTCTGGTTCTCCTGCAGGCTGTTGGCATTTTTGGTGGTTTGGTTTAGGTTTTTGTTCTTTTAGATGAGGCATTTGGGGTTTTAGGTATGAAGTTCTGCTGTTACATTGTGTCTTACCTATATATCTCATTGTATCTATATGCACCTCAGTCTTAAATAACTGACAGTGTTTTAACATGTTTTAAAGAGTTCATATTTCCATTATTGGAATGTTGGTGAAATCTGAAAAGGGTTGTAAGCAAATTGTCTCTTCTGTAACTGTTTCAGGACTGCTGGTAGATTTGGAACACTGTTTTAGAAGATATTTCCATGCAGTTGCTCTTGCATAATTTTCTCTTCTAAAGGATAATTGGTTTATTCATAACTTTGTTCATATAAATGTTCATAGACTGCTGGGTGATAATGGGGTTGCAGAGTCTGTTTCCTATCAAAGCAGCTTTTAAAGAAATGTCAACTAAAAGAGAGGTCTCTTGGGACTTCAGTGGTCATTAATGAAACAGTGGCTGCAGGCTGTGTATGTGGTGCTTTGCCTGCTCCACCAGAGGTTTGTGTGGGCTCATGTTAACTGCAGAAACTTAGTGAGAACAGAGCAATTTAGGGATAAAGATCCATAGAGGGCATTTATGAACTTGCTTTCCTTGAATTCTTTCAGGAGTGTGTCAATAATTTGAAAATTCCTTTTAAGGATACTGCAATTAAATAGCATCATTATTTCAGTTTTTCTTCTGATAAATCAGGATGTTAATTATTACAAAATGAAGCTTCTGTTTATCAATTCAAAGAACTTCAAGAAGTAATACTTTGCAAGTTGCATTCATTTCCATGGCAATGGGTGGCAGATAGAGGCTTTGGTAGAGAATCCACACCTGGGTGATGGTTCACTGCCTTCCACAGTGCTTTCCCTGACCAGTGCTCTGCTCCTATGGAAACGTGTTCCAAAAGGTGGTAGCAGCCAACAGCAGAGTGGGAAGTATGATGGGGCTTTCACATACTGGTTGGAGGAATGAAACTTATTTCATTTTTATGGAGTAAGAAAGATTCATGGAGGTTCAGCTACCTTTTTTTTTTTTTTTTACCTCAGGCTACAGCTACCTTTTTTTTTTTTTTTTTTTTTTTTTTAATTTATTTAAAAACAAACAAGAACTCCTTATCTGATAACACGTTTTTGTTCCAGCAAACACTTTCTTCTTCAGCTATTCTGACAAGTGCTCTGATTTCTTTGATTTAGCTGTGTGGCCTGTGCTGGTTCTGAGTCCATTTCTTACACAAGACAAAAGCCAACTACTGGACAAGGGAAAGAAACACAGAATACTCATTGCTCCTGGCAGGCTTGCTGATGGTCTGGATAAAAGCCTTCCTGCTGGTTCCTATAAGCCATCCTCACCAAGAATTTCTGTTTCTCCTCATATACAAGTTTCCTTTTTTCAAATTCTTTGTTCCACACATGTACCACTAACCATAGAACCTCTCCCACCTTTCCCATCTCCAAAGACCATACTGCTTTCCCACAGACAGATACCTCTGGTGCCCCTGGATTACCAAAATGTTTCTTCTCTGAACTACTGCTGTTTTTTCCTAACTATTCTGCCACATTTGCCAGTTTTTCCCATCCCTTTTCAGATTCCTTTTACTCCCACTCTTGCACAGCTGTTAGGCATTCCTGTTCACATTTGAGATCCATGCTTACAGGTCTTGTTCTTTCATAACCACCAGATGTGCTTTATAAACTATAACACCCAAATATTCCTCCCCTTCTATGCACACAAGTTGTAGATGCACTTATGAGCTGGCTTTAATTTCTTTTTGTTTTCCTCATCTTTTTCCCTACCTTTTTCCTCCAAGCTCTCAATGAATCCAGAATTTTGTCTGATTTTCTGCAGAGCTCTCTATCTCCATGTTGAACTCTTCTATTTCTGGAAGTCCAGTGAACTCCAAACCGTGCTGTTCAGCTTTCAGCTGCTTTTTCACAACTTTGATCTTACCCATTGCCAGATTTCCCTTATAGTGGGAAGGGAACTTCACCCAGAGGTTGAGCCTTCCTCCACCAGCTCTGGTGTGTTTTGATCCGGCCCTGGATATGGGAAGGAAACACCACATTTTTTGTATTTCTTATTAGGGAAGTGTCACATGCCAAGTTCTTTACTGTGAAGTTAGCACTGAACTGAGAAATCTATGGGTTTGCAAACTTTAGTCTCTATTTCCCTGTCCTTTTTATTAGTACTTGGCCTGCTACAAACAGATTCTATCCCACTTCTACAAAATACAAATAATTCTCTTTGTGGAACCCACACTGTATCCTCAACTAGTCAAATAGAATTTAAATGCATGTCTTAATACATTTTTGTTGTTTAACTTTCTATTAACTGCCTTGAAGTGACAAAGTTCTGGTTGTAGACTTAGTGACTGGTATTGCTGCTTCTTTCTTCTTCTTGAAATACAGAGGCAGTTAGTTACAAAAACAAAGCCCACAACCCAATAGTCACACTTTACACCTGGGTCTTTCCTAGCCTGGGACAGGATGGATTTTACATCATGTGGGCTGGCTACTTTTATCAAGGATGTCCAGTTTTGGGGGTTTTTGTTCAAAATAGAATTTTGGTCAGTGAAGTTGTTAGGTTAATACCCAGTAACTTTTTTTTATACAATGTGTCTGCAAAAGTTACTGTGTGCATTGCTGTAAAAGATGCCTCTGGAATGTTTCCCAACTGTTTGGTGTCTGCAGATGTTGGGGTTCCTTATCTGTGCAATGCATTGTCCTGTGTGTTTGCTAAAATATTGGAGCTCTCCTCTATTAAAATATAATTACAGCATTGTAACATTTGGAGGTTCATAAACCTATTAGCTGCACTGAGGATTTCCATAAATTCCATACATTTCAATAAATTAAAGTCACATGAAGGAAGTGTCTTTACCTAGTACAAGAGTAAATCTTAGTAGTAAGCAACTTTTTGGGTTATTAAAAAATCAGAAGATGCAGCATGTGAAAATTACCCCTGTCAGGTGTTTGAACTTTGCAGTAGTGTTTTGAGAATTAATGTTTTGGTGATGGTTCTTAAATAAATCATTAATCCAGAGGAAATGGGCCAGTCTCTCATAGGTGCCAAGAGGTGTATTCCCACTGGTGTCCCATGTCCCACTCTATCTGCCCTATTTCCACCTATGTGCAGATATGGCACTGACTGCATCAGGGAAGTCCTGTCCTGCCAAGTGGTGCTGCAGAGGGTTTGGTCCTGATTTGTTTGCCTGATTAACTGAGCAGGGAGTGAAGGAAGGGGGAAGATATCCTTCATCTGAAAATGGTAAATATGGTAAATATGGAAGGGTAACCAGTGCTGCCAGGAGGTGCTCTACAATTTTATTGTGCAACTCAGGCAGATCTGATGTCTGCAGCCGTACTGGAGAGAAAAGTCAACACAAACATATTAAACTATAATTTAATTGTGCAACCTTTTAGTGTTTCATTAGCATTATTTAAGGTTACGTTGTCTTTAGGAACTTTAGGTTAAACTGGCTCCCTGGATTAAGAGACATTTAAATCTATAGTCCACAATAATTTTACCTGTGGTCAACAGCTTTCAATCATAAAATCTTAACAATTATTTTAATTTCATCAGACTAAGTTGTCAGCTGACAAGTGCAGATATGGCACTGACTGCATCAGGGAAGTCCTGTCCTGCCAAGTGGTGCTGCAGAGGGTTTGGTCCTGGTTTGTTTGCCTGATTAACTGAGCAGGGAGTGAAGGAAGGGGGAAGATATCCTTCATCTGAAAATGGTAAATATGGTAAATATGGATGGGTAACCAGTGCTGCCAGGAGGTGCTCTACAGTTTTCTTGGGCAACTCAGGCAGATCTGATGTCTGCAGCCGTACCGGAGGGAAAAGTCAACACAAACATATTAAACTATAATTTAATTGTGCAACCTTTTAGTGTTTCATTAGCATTATTTAAGGTTATGTTGTCTTTAGGAACTTTAGGTTAAATTTGCTCCCTGGATTAAGAGACATTTAAATCTGTAGTGTACAATAATTTTACCTGTGGTCAACAGCTTTCATTATAATCATAAAATCTTAACAATTATTTTAATTTCATCAGACTAAGTTGTCAGCTGATAAGTAGTCAATAGTAAGGAGAAATTGCATTTTAATGTTACTCGTATTCAGTTCATGATATTTTTGTAGTAGATTACGAGTTAGAAAATTGAATTTTGGAATCAGAAGCATAGATGAGCTTTATTGAACTGCTCTGAGCAATTCATACTGAGCTTTCTAGATGAGCAGCTTCAGGCTGTGAGAAATTGTTTTATATGGTGATGTTCCCATTCCCAAATGTAAACCCGTAACGTACAGCAGAGATTACTGTAAATTACTGCTATTTTGAGACTTCATTTAGATAATATATCAACAAGGTCACTGCTATTAGCAACTGAATTATGTTAAGGTTTTTGCTTGGTAATTTGTTGCTTGTTTGTTTGTTTGTTTTTTAATTATTGTAAACGTGGACATTTCAGGGGTTTTGGTGTTATGGGGGGTTTCTGGGTTTTTTGGGTTTTTGGTTTTTATTGGGGAGAGGTTGTCAGTGTTTGATTTTTGTTGATGTTGGTTTTTGTTTTGGGTTTTTTGTTTGGTTTGTTTGTTTTAATATTAAAAAAAATGGTAGAAATCAAGTAAGATTTCTGGTATGCAATTAACTCCTGGTCAGAGAAATAACTGTTCAGTCTGTATGGTGAAACTAGGAAAAGATGCCTCTTTCTTTGTTTGTTTTTTCTTTGGTAGTTGGGGTCTTTTGGGTTTGGTTTTTTGTTTGTTTGGTTGGTTTTGTATGCTCTGGTACATCTTGTCTTTGCAATGCCAATATTGTCCATCTTTAAAAACCTTATGAGAAAGACTGGGGAATTTGACATCCTGTGTCTAATGGGATCTCTTTATCTTAGAATTAGGAAGGGAATCAAAACTAAAATGGCTTGAAATTTATTTCATGAGCACATTAAGAAGAAACTGGGACTGAGAAACCCTGTGGTGGGTGATGTAAAATGAAAAATTCAAAAGGATTTTTAAAAATTTCTTAGCTCTTTTCAAAAGAAGAAACATTGTTGTAACCCAAAGAATGAAACAAATTGCCAAATTCTGTCAAAATGCAGATTTATTTTTTTTAATCAGTGCCATACAGCATTACTTAGTGATGAAATTATTCAATTCCCAACCCTATGTTCTACGTTTGCTGTATCATACAACATAGCTTTAGAACTAATCTCCCAGGTATTAATTGATGTGGTTAATTCTTGGAACTGTAGTGAGATAGAGTTATAGCTTATAAATCAGCATCCAGAGGGTGAAAATGCTAACTCCTTTATTTGGGACTTCGATGTTGAGAATAATTTTAAGGTGCTTTAAAAGCTGAAATGAGTCCTAGAATGTTGGAGAAAATGTATCCTAAAAATATAGTTTGTAACTTAAGCATTGGTGTTACACTTGAGTGGAAAACCTAAAGCACTTTCTTCAATAATAAGGAAATGAAGCATAGAAATTAATCTCCATAAGACATCCCTGAGGGACAAAAAGATGACTTTGTGAAGAGCATTCTGGTGTGTGAGGAGACAAGATAACTTCTCATCTTCCTGTTGTTGAGTAGTCTTTATTTATTTATGTGGGATAAATATGTTTTGATAGTCCTTTTCCATACGTTCTTGAGCCTGGGGTGTTGGAATATGCCTGCCCCTTTTCACAGAATCAGAGCATGGGTTGAGTGCTGTTGTTTGCAGTCCAGTTGGGTTCTTATTGTGTGTCAGTATCTAACTGGTATTTTCAAAGTTTTGCTGTTAAAGCTCCAGTTAGACAAAGAGGAAATATTTTTTCCCCATGATGCCAGAAACAACTCACTTATTGATGGCACTAGAGCTCTGTCTGTTCTGTGGCTTCATCCTGAAGCTTCTATATTGAACTGAACTTGTTTCCATTTTCTATTGAACCACATGAAAGTAAAAAATGAATGTGATGGTTAGATTCATCAGCTGGGAATGAGGATGGGATTTACTTTGGAGAAGTGAGATGTTAAAGATCAGCATAGTCTCTGTTCTGAATATGGGATTTATTTACATGCTGGATTTCTTGAGTTGGATTAACTGGGTATTGAATGAAGCAGCTTCTGGAGTCCCACTACATATCAGCCATGTATCCCTTTGAGCTTTCAGACTTCCCTGGCATTTCAGACTCAGATGTATATGGAAATTGAGTGATACTGGTACCCTTCTTGCATATTATGTGCACATACTGTTACACTAAGCTTAGACCATATGCTCATATTAATAAACATAATCGATGTCCAAGAAATTAAATTGGTTTTTTATATCACAGTTCTTAGAAGAAGAATACTAAAACATAGATGTCTATTTTGCTTATTTAAAAATGTGTCTTAGGTGGCCAGATCTTTAGGCAGACACATGACTGTATTATCACTGCTTATTCCATGCTGTAAATCCAGTCCTGTTCTTAATGAGTAACTGTTGACATTTCAGCAAACATTGTATCACATTTGATGCTAAATTGGATGTCTCTATTGTTATCAGATGGAGATAAGTTCTCATATTTAAAATAAATTACTCAAGGTCACATACAGGAATGATGCAAGAGAAATGTGGATCACCTGCTTCACCTCGTATGTTTATAGATAAGTAAAGCACAGAAAATCTTCCTAGTGTGGACCTGTTCTTAAACAACAAACAAATAAAAGCTGTGAGCAAGTGTTTGCAAGCATTTATTTAATCAGAACACTTGCTGTCAGTGTGCAAGGATATTTGCAGGATAAACCAATACCTGAGGATGAGCAAGAATAGAGCTGTGTCAGCCAGAGATACCCAGCACCTTTATTAGAGCTTAAAACTTTTGATCTATTTCTGTATAGCTGATGTGTGATATGTTACAGTGCCAAAGCAATAGTGTTACTATTTAGCATGATGGGATGGTGGACTTCCCTCCAGAACATGGCAATAAATAAACATAACTCTTCATATTTTAGTCATGTTTTAACCTTATTGTTTGAAAATGCAGCGTAAGTAAGAGTCACACATTTTAGGTTAGCAGATCTTTTTCTTTGCTCATCATCTTGCTGACCAGTGGTCCAATTTTAGAAATAATAAAATACATCTCTGACATCTGTTTGAGATAGATTGCTTAAATAGTGTGCATTCAGCTTTTTTGTTTTGCTTTGCCTTTTAACAGTGAGGATTCCCGCACACCTCAGGGATAAGTGTGGAGCAGGAGATTAAATCACAAATGTAATGTAAATGCATCAAAACATTCTGCAAGCATAAGCAGCATTTCAGTTAAAAATGCTGCATTAAAGGAATATTAACAGTGTGGCTTGTACTCGTAACAAAGCTATCGGGAGCCCAGTATTTTGTAGGAAAGGGCAGGGTTATGGTATCAGGGAACCTTTAGTAGTTGTCTCTAGTTCCAAATAAAACTGAGTATTAAGGTATCTGCAGTTTTGGTTTGTTTTGTTGGTTTTTTTTTTTTTCTGTTTCTGCAGTTTTCTAGATGTGAAAATGAAAATGAGACCTTTCTGGAGGTGTTTAAAATAAAGGCTGAATGCTGAGGAAACATTATTTACCTGTAAAAATTAACCATAACTGGCTACATCCTCAGAAGGAAAAACCTCAACTAAGTAGCACTCCTCTATAGCAAGTTATAGTGCAGGATGAAAGATCCTCTGGGGCTCTTTCTCCTCGGTGTTTGTAAGCTAAGTTTAAAGAAAAAACCAAGGGAAATAGAAGATGAGATTGAAGGACTGAAAATCACGGAACACAAGTGCAGGGAAAATGCTCTTAGAAGAGTGTTTCTGTTCATTGCCTGTCTGTAGAGACTCAACTCTTTCTTTTCACATCATGGTATGTGAAATGATACCAATGATACCAGAGAAAAGCTGTGAGGGTTCAAGCCCTTCAGTTGTGCATCATTTAGGGAAGATCTAGGGAGAATGGTAAGGTGGGAAATAACTTGGAAGGGAAGGAAACCATCTGCCTTTGCAGGACTGTGCAAAACTGAACGTGCTCATAGTGATTTGAGAATGTTGTAGAAGGAAAAGGAGAGGTGAGGTGGAGCAGGACAGAGCTGTAACAGTGGAAAAAGTGGGGAAGGGTTTGCTCCAGATAGGCTGCAGCAGGCAGATACATGCTGCCTGTTTCCTGATGTCACTTTAGAGAAAAGTGCTTTTGGCAGAGCTGAACAATTCCAAATTTGTCTTGACTGATGTAATCAAACACTGAACTTCTTGTTTAAATATTTGGAGTGACATGTGCATGCTCTTCCAATAGCTCTGAGCTTGTGTTAGATTCCACCATGGCTGGCTCTGATTAATTTTTTGTATATTTCCTGCTTATGTGAAATCTCATGGGAAAATTCATGGCAACAGGGTCAGCAAAAAGCCTAAATCCAACTCTTTTTTCTAAAACAAACAGCAAATGGTGATATATATTGATAAATCAACTGTGAATCACTCCAGATTGACTTGTGGAAACAAACTTTACACCCCCCAAGAGGTTATAAGGCAGGTGTGTTTATTACAGCACTGGGGACACGGGGGATCCTTTGATCATATGTACCCACCCAAGCTCTGAGTCATCCCACTTTTATTCCAGTTAATCATACATATTCATCAACCACAGTCACATATTCATTTCCAAGAAACAGGCAGAGATATTACACTTAGTTCCAAGAACTTATTATTGTAATGCTCCCCCTTGAGATGTGCTCCCGGTGGTTGTGAGCAGGGGTCTTCTGGAGGAAGGCTCCAAGTCTTCCTCACAGTGAACTTTTTGACCTTTGACAACTCATGCTGAGTTGTCATGAGCTCTTATTCACAGAGCTAGTTCAGACCAGCATTTACCTTCACTGCTTACCCTGGCATACAGCAGTTTCTCTTCAAGGTCCTACTACTTGATCTTACGCAGTGTTCTGCAAATGCAGCTCCAAACCAAGCTATGTCTTGTAAAAACAAATTGTTAACCCTATGCTACTCCTATACCCTGTGCTACTTCATTAGTTTAGAGCACAATCTTTATGAATTCAAGGCTATCATGCCCTGAATTTGCAGACAGCTTGTTGTAATTAAGAATTAAACCTCAAAGTTATTCTCTCAGTTTTTCTCGGATGCCTTGCCTGAGGGTCAGAAATGTGTTCTTGGTGCCTGCTGTCTACAGACTCTAGAAAACTTTAATAACATTGTGCCTATTAACAGGAGCTGTTTGTTTGCATTTGTGCAAAATTCTCCTCCAAAGGTGATTTAATGTTGCAGCACAAAAGGGCTGTGGGATTACCAGACTTAATAGATAAGAAGACAACTGCATCTACCATGAAGGTGACTACAGGAAACTTGGCCCAAAACTGCTTTAGGACATAATTTTATAGTATGGAAGCTTTTTAAAGGTTTGTTTCCTTAAACTGCTAACAAAACTTGTCTTCTGTTATGGTTTCAGCTCTCAGGGACAAAAACTTAAGTATGGGCTGTGCTTTGGTTGCAGAGTTCACCAGGAGCTCTCCTCATCACTGTCCTGGGAAAATATCCTGTTACATTTCAGGAAAAATCCATGGTTCATTACTGATGGGAAACAGAACTGCCTTTACTATAGTGATTCAAACAGAGCTTTCTATTAAATAGTCCTTATTAAAAGCTATGAGCACAGAAAGGAAATGACTATTTTAGCCCTTCTAAATGTTTTGGTGCTTTTCCTTCTGCTGGGTGAGATTTGTATATTAAAAAAGAAGGGCAGAAAAGGACAGTGTTTCAGAAAGATCATGTTTCTGGGGAACCATACAGCTAAAATTGAACACTAGATGAGCTGGGGAGGCCTAAGGGACGATGCTAACACAATTAGTAGAAATAAAGATTTGTTGTTTCCTGCTTGCTGAAATAACTCATCTGTTTGGGGAATGCATAGGCGAGAGTCCCTGAAGTGCAATTTATTGTGTCCAATTTCTGAACCTTCCCGGATTATATCCAAATTCACTTTCACCCTTCTGGTAAACATAGTTAATGGGGGAAATAAAGCAGCATGGGTTTATGTGTCTCTGCTACTTGATCTTAGAAGCCTGTAAAAGATGTTTCCCCATCTCTGAAGGCTCATTGCCTTCCCTCCAGCTTGCAGGACTGCTCTTCCCTCCTGGGTGCCTGTTTCTCCTCTCCAGTTGTTCCCTCACATGCCCATCAGTGATGTTTAGCAGAATCCCTTAAGTCCTCTTAAGTGGATATAGCTAGAATTGCCTGAGTAAAATAGATCTAAATAGTAATCAGGCAGATTTTTCCAGAAAAAAAAGAAGAGGAGATTCTGAGATTGCCAGATTGTAAAGCATTAAGAAGTGCGTGCTGTGTGCTTGTGGGTAGGCAACTGCGTGCTGCTTAGGTTTTTATCCTTCCAGGCTTCCAAAGCAATAAAGCTTACTTAAAGTCCATGATTTTCTGTTCCATGGAATCTTTGTTGATAAGCAGTGCAAAAGAAACAAGACTCTTAGGACTACTTGTTGACCTTTCCAAGGAGATTGCTCATGGAGGAGCAATCAGTTTTGGAACCAGAGATCTGCATTGCCAAGTAGGCATCCGGTTCTGCAGTTCTTTAGTTATGATTGAAAGACTGAAGTTACCTTTTCATTCTTTTTCCTGACATTTCCTGAACAGCTTTGAACAATCAGATGAAGTTCTTTGCTACAGGCAAACACTTTCAGTTTTACATCAGTAAGGGGATAATATCAGGGTCAGATATAGTATTTCCCATAAGAGATCAAAAGATATGGTGATTTAATTCAGTGTAGGGCTTCTGAACTGCAGCTGTGACAGAAACTCATAAACAAGAAACAGTTTTGACTTAAATATTCTTTTTAGTTGACAATAGAGGTGGTGGCGGACACAGATCAGTTTAGTGTGCAAGTCTTTTTACTATAGCATTGATCAGAGCAAATATAGATTACAAGATTATAGATTATAGATTACAAATACATATATCTGGAGAATATAACTAAATAAATGAGCACTTATTTAAATAATAAATCTAAGGTTGGATACCAATAAGCAAAGAATATAATTCTTCTGGAGATGAGTGGATTTGCACATATTTCATTAGTTTCTTCTTCCCCATTATTGTTTCATTACAGCTGCTTAGTTTAGTTTCCAGCTCATAAGTCCCTTTTCCTTATTCTTTTTCTTTTTTGGGATGAGAGAAGGGTTAATAGAAAGCATCTGTCATTTGTTTAATAGCCAGCCAGTGTTAAACCTTGACAAGAATGCTTTTCAGGTTTGGATAAGGGGAAAAAATAAGTATTTGTAGCCTTCAGCCCCAGAGTAATAACTTGTCTGCAAGGTGTGCTAAGGAAATAGCCATTAACTTCTGCAGGCTTTAGTACCACATTTGTTTATTATGTGATGTGCAATAGACTGCAACTCAGTTCTCATATCTGTGCTAATGGAAAAAAAGGCATTGAACTAACAATCTGTAGAAATATGCAGGAGAAATTCTGCTTTGTGTTTTGAGGGCCACTGACACAACCCCCATTTTGGTTTTACAGCACCTAATATTTTGCTTGCCATGCAGAAAATACTTTCTGTGCCAAAACTTTTCCAGCAGAGGAAGTACCTGGCAGGAAGGGCTGTTTGTATACCTGAGCCATCATGAACAGAATTTGCTGCTGTTTCCTAACAAATTGTTTTGAC
The DNA here is from genome assembly GCF_003957555.1 of Calypte anna. Classification (NCBI taxonomy): domain Eukaryota; kingdom Metazoa; phylum Chordata; class Aves; order Apodiformes; family Trochilidae; genus Calypte; species Calypte anna. The sequence goes on along the minus strand of NC_044247.1, from coordinate 13,999,996 downwards.
TGTTTATAAAATTATTCATGGAATTAGTTTTAAAAGAATAAATTGCTAATTATTTTGTCGCATGCATTGCTGGGATTTACAGTTCTGAGATTTGCCCAACTACCTCTGCTGACCTATTGCAAGAAATAACTGCATTATCTGTGATTTCTCTCTTCTGGCTGTTAGTATTTTCAGATCTTGTAGATAGGGTCTGTTTTCCCTGTCTACTTAGAGAGCTGTGTTTCTTTATTGACAATATGACTTTGCATTTGTATGACTGGCAGCTTTTGTTTGATAAGCTAAATGTTGATAAGCTCAGCGTTTCTTTGATAAGCTTAATATTCTTTATTGAGAATATTCTTTATACTCCTGAACTGGTGGAGTGCTCAGAATTAGAGTTGGCTGCCAGTCATATTGTTGTGTGCAAGTTACTTATGGAAGGGCTAAGACTTCAAGAAGTTAATGGAAATGAGGCACCCAAGAGCCTTAAAAATGAACTGCTGTTAAAATCCTTATTTAAGAATTTCAAAAAGTCTAGAACAGGTTTCAAATATATTTCATCTCTTTTTAGTCACAGGCTGACTTTCCTACTAACAGAAATGTTTCCCAATGAAAGACTGGTGGGATCTGTAAACCTTTCTTGTTCTTTCTCATTTTTTGTATTTTAGTATGCAAACACCCTGTCCACAAGCACTGAATATACTGCTTTAAGTTGTGAAAATTAGTGATCAAGAAGTAAAACTGGGTGTGCTTTAGTATGTTGAACATGAGTAATCCAGCTGGCATCAGTACTGTGTTGAGTGCAGGATTACTGGGAAATGATTGATATGTTGTTTATCTAACAAGGTAACAGCTGAAGTGATTTTTCAGCATCATTTGGAAATGGATAAAGACTTTCTTTTCAGTTGTCATAATATTCAACTTTAAAACAGATGTACCACCACAAACGATCAATAGAATTTGTATTCTGTTTTAGAATAATCTTGGTATTATTTTTACATATTGCTTGTGCTCTAACCTCTATCATAAATGAATCTATTTCTTGTTTTACATTTTACCTTCAAATTTGGGCAAAAAATTTTGTTGAGTGTTGAACAGTACAGTTTGCTGGTTATTAGGTGTATTGGATAGGGATAATTAATGCCAATTTATATTGTTTACCCGATGTTTAACAATTTATTTTGTATTTAATTCAGTTATAGTATTGCTAAGAACCATTAATCAGTAATTAAAAAGTAAGTCAGTAATCATTAAAAGAAATCCAGAGGCTTTAGTTTTGAGTTCTGTAACTCTCTGAAATGTTACCCAAGGTATTTGCCTGGTATGCTGCTGAACTGTGGCACAGGAAACCTCGAGACTGCAATAGATCATAAGAAGTCTGACATCAATTTCTTCATTAAACCTACACTGACAATTTCTTTAGTGACACCTTTGTTAATTCTTTCTGCAGAAAAGCTCCAGAGAAGCAAGTGTAGTTGTTGGCTTGAGAGTCAACTCTTGGACTTGAGCTCAAGAGCAGAGACCAATTTCATATTTATGTAAAAATTAAGGTTTTTAAGGCATTAAGGCAGAGAGCAACAGCCCTGCAGGTGTCCTGGTTAGGCTGGCAGGATAGAAGACAAACACCATAGACAAGGTACTTCATAAGAGAGCTCAGACACTTCACATCAAATAATGGAAGATTTGGAAATTCCAATTTTCTGTTTCTTTTTTACCTTTTTTCCCCTTACTGCTTCTGCTGCAGAAATTATAGCGAATGGGAAGTGTGGATATTTGGGTAATATGGAAGGGGTTTTACCTTTTGCTTCTCCCACACCTGAACCTCGTGTCTCTGATTCTGTCTGTAAAGAAAATTTAATTCATAGTCCATTCTAAGCCTCTCTTTGCCACTCTAAAGGCTTAAAGTAGCAGGACTGTGTTCCCATGGGCTCCCTGATTTCAGTGGAAAAAGAATGTAATATACTACTCTTCTTATAAGCTGAAAATAAAGTAGTTTTATGGACATCTTAAATGTAAATATTACTTTTTCCTGAAGTGGAGAAAGGATTCATTTACACAAAGCTGAAAGAGGAGAAAGGATTCATTTACACAAAGCTGAAAGAGGTTTAGAAGAGAGAGGAAATTTATTAAACTTTTCTTACCAATTGCATGTTGGAACTGAAATGTATGAAAACAAATGCAAAACAGTTGTCATTTTCTGTGCTGAAATGCTTAAATCTGTTAAAATGTTACTAAAAAAGTCAATATTTTGTTCTGTTTTCTAGTAGGCTTTGGTGGGGGGAGACACTGATTGGCTTTTAATGAGGAAAAACCCTCCTACAGAACTGTAAAAGGTATTCTCAGTGTTTCTCTGCTTTTTATTTTACATTATGCAAGTGCCAATGGCCCACATCCCCATTACCCTTCTGCTTGTTTACTTACAACTTCTCTCAGCTCATTCCTCACCATTTTCTGTGAGCAGTGATACCTTTTTTCTCCAAGGAGTTGACAAGCACTTTTTTCCACACTTAGTGTTTCTCTCCTTATTTGTTTGGGAAGCTCAGTTTGAGACAAGCTTCACTTTGCAGTGAGCCTCTTCTTGACTGGTGATTATCAGGAGTTCAGGGTGGGCAGCCCAGAGCATCTTTTAAACCCACACAACTTGTCAGATACACCAAATCATTTGTCTCTGCTCTGATTCTTCTTGTATTTTCTCTCTTTTTTGTGCCTGTGTTCTTCTGCAGGACCATTATTAAGTTTGTGTCACAGATAGAGACAAGTCAGTCTGTTTCTCACTTGGTAAATGGGTTCTTCATCAGCTCTGGGACTTCTTGCTTGCAGCCATGTGGAAAGCTAGGGATTGTTTGCCCTGTCTATGAAAACAGAGTGGATTGCAATGACAATGGAGTTTTTTTTCTCCATTATTTTCTGTAGTGGATCATAATGTAGCTTATAGGGCAAAGTAAGCCATGATTTTTGTCCTGAAGTTGTGGTATCTCTTACTTGAAGGTAGCCAAAGTCTTGTGAAGAAGCAATAGTTACTCTATGAGGACTTAACTATCAGATCTGCTGGATTTATTATTAAAACAAATAAAAAACATATTTTGAGAAGATAATTTCAAAATAATTTCTCTTGGGAATGATCCTAAAAAGGCTTGAGTGATGCTACTGTTTTGTGTTTTGTTTCTGTGGCTTTTTGTGGTTTGTTTTTTGTTTTTTTAATTGTCATGTGATGCTCCTATAGACAGAATATTATTTTTAATGTTCAAATCATGAGAAGTAGATACCACATAGATACTGATGGCACTTGGCTGAAGAACAAAACCTTTTTCTTACTTTTCTTAAAGGCTCTGAAAAGCTCTCCTTGCTTTTAGACATTCAACTGGCCATGGTTGTGAGAGTAAGAAACAAGGATGTGGCCTAGAGAAACTAAGAGTCAGGGTAGCATCCTGCATGGGCAGTTTTAAAAATGTAATAAACATAATGGGTGATTCAAGGGCAATTATGTGGTAGTGTGTCAGATTTCCTTCAAGTTGAAAAGAATCACAGAAAAGAAGTTTAAACTATGAGTGCTTTGCTTTTAGTTGTTAATCTGCTTTTTTATGTGTATGTGTAAATATATGCACATGCATATAGACATATATATGTTTGAAAGCATATTTCAACTGTGAATTCTGCTGTCTATATTTTTTCCATTTTTTTTAACCTATTTTGAAATGGATCTTCTTTTGAGGATAGAGGCTGTGCTAAGCATGACACGTGCTCAGCTTTTTGTAGGTTCAGATCTAGAAGCAGAAGAGATAAATACAGGTTAACCAGTTTTTTTAAATTGTTTTTTAAGAACAGTTTGTAATTAGCTGGGCCTATATTAAGCTTAGGTAGCCCCAGTCAATCTTTATTTTATTGTGTTTCAAATGAAGTGTGAAGTACTAAAATCAATACCCACATCCCTTCTTTGTCAAATTGTTATTTGCTCCTAGATTATACTGAAAATAACTGGTATTAAACACCAGCATGTTGCAGTCCTACTTGGCCATGCCATGGTGGTGCTGGGGATGGAAAAGCTCAGAAATAAATGTGCTCCGCCAGTGATGGTTTCCTTTGGAGACTGGAGGCACTCAAGACCCTGTTGTGCCCTGTGAGGATGGAAGGCTCAGCTTGGAGAAGGGGAATTGTGGATTCTGCTCCTCTTAGGGCAGGAACAGAGGATCCATTGGGAAGATGAGACTTGCAGACTTGATGTGACTGAGAGCTGCAGTGCTGGGGAGTAACCAGCAGCTAACTGGTAGAGGTTCAGGTTTTAATGGAAAACTATAAACTTTGACATTTTGTGTTGTTACACCTCATTTCCTAACAAGATACAGGCTAGCTCCATTCCTCAGAGAATGACATTATTCTTGTTTATAGATGATAAAAACTTTAATAGAAGGGGGGGATCAAATCACTTTATGAAGCCTTGCAGCTATCCAGCAACTTTTATCTCCTTTTCTCTTTTCTTACTCAGTGCTCCAGCTCCCTAAACTTAATGTTACCAGGTTGAAGAGCTTCAGAGAAGCTACCAAATGCTTTTGGAATGCATGAGCTGCTGACTGGGGATTTGCAGCTGCCTGGCAGGTGATGTGCCAGGTCTGTTCCCCTTGCCTTGGGTGATGCTGGGCTGGGGGACAGGGCAGGATTCCCTCCTTGGTAGTTCTTAAAATCACTCAGAAAATTCTGGGCAGCTGCAATGTCAGACCTCAGCTCATTTGCTTCATCCTGAATTTTCTGCGAAGTCATTCTGGTGCATGTGAGTAGCCAGTTATGTTTTGCAAATTTTACAGGGACTACTTTTGCAATGTAACCTTGATTAAATATATCTAATACAAAAAGCCTGGAAATGTATTTTGAAGAAATACATCTGTCCATCAGAAATACTCACTTACACATGGGTATCTTAGCTAAGGATATTTCAGATTTTGCAGGGATTTCACAGTGCTGTTTAATTTACAAATGTCAGTGTATATACCTGCGTGTTACTCTGTTTGGCTTCCTCCTGAGAGCTGGAGAAAAATGGTGTCAGGCACTGATTTGTATCATAATGAATAATTTTTTTGAGAAGGCTTCCATGGCACATATTTTGTGACCAGCTGCTTTCAGAGTTGGTAAAATACAAGCATGAGAAACTTACTCTTGGCCCATGTTTTTAGGTAGCCCTTCCTCCTTGTGTGATTTGGGCTGATTTTTCTCTGGAATATTTGAGAGACTTCAGCTGAACAGGCCATCTTCTCTGGGTACTGCTGAAACAGCTAGGTGGCAATGTTCTTCTTGTTTCTTACACTTGTACTAGTCCATGATTAACATGTTTATTAATAAAGAGGAGTACCTTGTAGATTTCATACAGACAAAGAAGTTAATTAAAGTAGTTTTTCAGAAATAGTGCTCTCATTGAGCTTTGGGAAGGAATCTGCCTGTAAAACGCCTTAGACTTGTTGCACAGGAGCCAGCTAAGAAACTAAGCTAAGACTGACATTGTAATAATCTTTTTTAAACTAGGTCTGTCATATGTGGAAGTCAAATTGTTGCTGTATTCTAATATTATTTTTTGCTACTCAAGTAAAATGTCCTTTAGTATTTTCCAGTAAAATGTTGTTTATTTCTTCCAGGGTAGTTTTGGGTTTTTTGATTGACTTATAGTTGTGAACTTTCAACTGACATGCCAGTTGGGAGAAGACTGACAAAAGATTCCGTATTTCCTTCTTACTTATCTATCTGTGTCATTCATAAGTGGATTTGTCTGGTTTAAGTCTGATCTAAAATGGCAAATAAAAAATGGATATACATTTCCATGAGTTTTGTCTTTAAGGACTGAAAAATGTTGCAATCTCCTTATAGGTGATGCTTTATTATTTATCTATAGCTCTGCTATAGAACCAAGATACAAGATACATGGCCAGGACTTAAATCCCATTTCAATTACTGAGCCATGTGTAATTTAAACTAGACCTATATTCTCTGCCTTCTGAAAACATTAAGCCAAGTTGTACTTCTGCATGATTTTTCTCATAATAAAATGGATGGAAAATTTTAATTCCTTTCTATATTCAGATATAAAAATATAGCAATCATTGTTTCAGTTTATCAGTCTTGCTAGTAAGGAGGATGACTTGTGTGTTAATATTGCATATAGTTAAAAAGTATTGGGTGATTGTGAGCTTGTGCAGTGCATAACAACCTTACTTTTCCAGAATCCATATGCATTAGGAAGTTGTGTATTGTGAAAACATACCTGTTTCCTCTTAAAAAAATCTTAAATACCACAAAGAAAAGAAAAATTGAGCCTCTCTTTACCTGGAAAGTACTTGGCAAGTGAATAGCTTCTGTAGAATGAATTAAGGAATAGGGCTGTGATTTCTCACTTGTACTTTAGGATTTGGTCTCTGTTAAGCATGAACAGTGGTCATAAATGTGCACATATATTGAAGACTGGTTTGAGTTCTCCAAAATTTTTCTTTAAAACATTTGCTTACCACCATTTTTATATTTCCCTGAAGAAAAGTCCTCACATGTAACAGCACACCTAGTGCTGAGGTACAGTAAAATACCAGCAATAAAGATAAAAAATGTTTTTCTCAGCATGTTTAGTTCTAATGAGAAATGATTCATAGAAGATCATTGTTTTGAGAAGATTTAATTGCCCTATTCAAATACTACTGTTGAATTTCTTCACTGGTGATTAAAATTGTTTTCCAAACTGGACAAAGAAAGTGCTGGAAAAATTTCGTTTGAATACTGACTTTCTTCTTCTGGAAATGCCTGTGTCTCTGATTTTTCTAAATGTTTAAATTGTTATTACCATATTGATTTATTTCAAATGTTGATTTATTTTTATTATTTTTTTATACAGTTGAAACAAATCCTAGTGTCAGTGACCATGGGTTGGTCTCTATGAGAGACTGAAAAGTTACATACCATAATATTTATTCCATCTGGAATACTCTCCTGGTCAGTGTTACAAAGACATCATTTTGGAAAACACTAGGAATATTTTAGTTACTGTTACTGGAATCTTTAAATGTCCCTTCTGAGGTTTACAGGCAGGATACTGCATAATGGGTACAGGTAGGATGTCTCCTAATGCTCGTTTATATTGTTTGTGTCTGTATTAACAGCAGTTCTCTACAAATTATGTGTATTTCTTTTTCCAACATATCAAGTGACTTGAATCCATATGAATTTCCACACATCAGAACTTGCATATATTGAATTTTGGAAGCAATGGTTATGCTATGAAGGTACCTTGTAGAATAGCAAGCCTAGTGGAAGAAAGGATGTGTTTTGTTTGGGGGCTTTTGATTTTTATTTTGGGGGAATTTTTTTGTTGTTGTTTTTGCTTGGTTTTTTTACAACCAGAAGCTGATATAATCTTAGAAATAGAGAGATTCAAGGTTCCATGTTGGATGGTCATGCCTCTTGCTTTCCTGTGCCTTCACATCAGCAGTAAATTGCAGTGCCACTCTGAGTACATTTTAATATTGTTATATTCAGCCCTTTGAAAATGACTGCATTATGCTGCTGAATTTTAGGTTTTACTTTGCTATTCTTGAAACTCTTTGGTAAGTGTATTCTCCTCCAAAGGGGCAAGAATAAATGCTGGTTTTCCCTTCTTTTTCCACCTATTTGCGAACAGCCAGTCCTATCAAGAAGGAATAGAGATCTGATTAGTTTATTCTGCTTTTCAGACAGTCAAAGAATAAAGTATCACAAGGCTTTAAATTACCCAGAAAGAAACTACAGAACAGCTTTTCAAAAATTTGGTACAGTATTCCAATAGGCAAAGCAGAATCTTTAATTAAACACAATCTAATGAGCTTCTTTAACAGCATAATTTATAATAAAGGTGATTTTTCTGTGAGGGTGTATACAAATGTTCTAGTAGGAAATAAGATGCACCTTGTTTCTCCCCATTTATTAGTAAGAATCAGAGAAAGGCTGTGTAGAATTAATGATGTTTGCACTCTTATGTCCTAACACTGTGCCCTAGAAACATGGAAGAGTGTTTATCAAGTGCCCCAAGGCAAAGTTTTTGATAAGGGGTCCTGCTAAATCAAACCTAAAAATGAAGCACAAGTGAACTTGTATTCCTGTGACCACAAGGAGAATACCATGGACTCTGTTGTTCCAGCATCCTTGCTAGAAATGCTCATGCATGGAAATTTAATGTTTCCTTGCTTTCTGGAAAAGCAGGGAAAGCTGTGAGCAAATGTGCCATCATTCTGTCTTGCCAGAGCCATAACAGTTTTGAAAATGTTTGACTGTCTCATATTATCAGCTCCTCCAGTTCATAAACAGTGGATGGGCAGAAGATATTTGTGTGGCAGGCAGAGGCACCAGTGTACTCTCTTCATTGGGTTGCTTGTGGGGTTTTTGGCAAGGCTATAGGGAAAATACTAAACATATAAAATGAGGAAATGCAAAGAAGAGAAAACAGGTTTTTGCTTTCATTTTCCAAGGTTTGCACTGAATCCTAAGTCTTGAAGTCTTAAAGTTCAATCCACTGAATTCTGGAGTTCCAAATGCTTAAATTATAGGAAGTAAAATGTAAAGTTACAGCAGTAATTTCTCTGAAGTTTTAAAATTGTACACAACTGTGGAAAAAATATGCTGCATGTGGTTCCTTTCCTATTTTTTTCTGTAATTCCATGGGAAAGGGGGAGGGGGTGTGAGATATTTAGATAAATGTATGGTAAATCAGCTTTACTGCTGATAGTTCTGGTTTGTGATGTTTGCTACCAGGTGAGGTTTCAGTAGATTTCAGAATATCTTTGAAAATGCTTCAAACTGTGTCAAACAGCGAATTCTTTTTAAAATGATGGATCCAGCACCTTCAGCATAACAGTACAAAATATCAGGAGTTATTCTGGTAACTTCTGTGCGTGCACAGAAATTCTAGAGGGGAGAATGATGACAGAGTGTGGGGGTTTTGTGGCTTTTTTTTTTTTTTAACTGCTATTGGGACAGATGCTGGAAACTCCTTGGACTTAACTGTAAAATCTTTGCTCTGCCACACTAATTGCATTGCAACATTCTTTGAACCTTACAGTTCAGTAATGGTGTAACCCTCCCTAAATTTTGGCAGTGTCATTGATTGCATATTCTCCTAAGCCATGGATCTCTGTCTTTATCTCTTTCTTCTTCGAATGTACATGTTGTCTACTTGTTTTTAGTTATGCTTAGGTGTAAATAGCATCAAGATGTGTTTTGGTTTTGGAAATCTCATTTCTAGAAAGGCTGGAAGAGAAGTATCTGGGTATTTTAGGAAGAGAATATGTTTGATTTATTTCTGTGTAGTCGTTATGATATGTTTCCTGTTGGCTGAATGGTTTTACTTAATAAATCTGTGTGCTTATGAAAATGAAGAGCTAATAGCATTAACAAGAGTCTGGCATAGTGTGTACAGAGCATCTTTACAAGCTTCTGGATTTGCTTCTGTGCATGGTCTTCTGCCCCAGCCAAGTCTCTCTGTTCCAATTGTAAGCTTCTCTTTGAGCACATATTGCTAATCGTCCTCAACCAAGCCAAATTAAATGGTGTATTTTTAATGAGAAAAAGAGTTGGGATTCCTATCCATATGCTTCAACTGATGTCAAATCCTACTTTAAACAGATGCTGACCTCTATATTACTAAGGCACGAGGGCTAATTACGCTTGAACAAATTTCCAATTTCAACCCTGTTTTTTTCATTTCCAATGGTGTTTGTATATATATATATTCTTTTTTTATTCTGTTAGATCAGTATAAAATACCTGTTAAGTTTTTTAGGATGGGTCAAGCTCAGAATTCCAAGACCTTGAATGTTGGATGCTATTAAAAAGAAGATCAAGCCAAATGTTCTTAAAAGATTTGCACCACTTTCATCTTTAACATGTTATGTTTTGCTGGAGATTAATCATCAGGAAGATAATTGTGCTTTCTGCTTAAAAAGTGTATGAGGTCTTTTTTCTAGAGGCTTATCTTCCAGCTCTCAGCCAGCCATTCCCTATGCACCAGTTACAAATGGTTCAATCTGGTGTTAGGAACTGGGCAAGCTGGTAATGCTCACTGTTATCCACAGGAGGCTTTGCAGATGGCCATATCCTCTTTCCTCTCTTCCTTTGAGTTAAAATGTGTAAATGTAAATCATGCACAGTTAGGATTATTCTTTAGAATGCCTGTAAGTAGCTCTTATGTATAAATCAGTTAAGAGCTTGAGGCATTTATGTGGAAAGGATGTATGGAAAAACTTTCTGAGTGTGTTCCCTTTGCTGTATTGTTTTTGGTTTTCCTTTTAGTTAAAATGATTCTGTAGAAGCATGTGTGCCTGTAAAAGTATGTCATAAATTAAGTGCAAAAAGCTAAATAGGTGATCATGATTGATTCAGGGTGGTGGAGCATCTGGCCTGTAATGAATAGTATTTTATATCATAAATTTCTGGCTTAAGCTTTGTTTTAAAGACCAAGTCTGCTTTTCTACAAGTGCACATATGGCTAAGTCAGAGTTCACAGATAAAGATAGTACAACATTAGGGGTTTAGCTGGCAATATTGATAGTAACTGTAATATGGATAAAGCCTGTCATACAGATCCTGTAACACTCCATAATCTGAGAAAACATAGAAATCAAACTTGTAGAACTGAATTAGAGATGTGTGGGTATTAAAATACTCTATTTCCTCCCATTTAAACGTAGGCCATCTGGTGTTTCCAGATGTACAGCTTCCCACAGCAGTATACTGGGAATGCCATCAACAAATAAGTATTTTTTTTTTTCTAGCCCTGTAATGTCATTCCCAGAAGTTCCAAACCACCTACCACTGATATTTCCTCTTTGATTGATGCTGCCCTATGGCGAGGGATGGAATGTTTCTCCAGGGGTGATTGGTAGTAGAGGTGGCAAAAATACCTTAAAACAGAGCAGATAATATTTGGAAGGCTCCAGAGCTGTGTTTCGAAGTAGGAATAGTACAACACCTTCATCTGCCTCTGTCTGTAAAGCAATGGGCTGTCACCTCCCTCTAGACCACTGCTTGCCTCATTAATATCGCTGGAACAAATTATCACTTCACAGCCCAGAAATCTTCTGTAGCAGTTGCAGTGATTGATGTAACAAGGCTAAAAAATAATGATGAAATGCATGTTCCAGAAGACAGATTCAAATGGCAGGATCTTCAAAGGCAATTAAATGTGACACAGGAGGAATCTTCCTGGAATGATGTATTTCCAAATAAATGGCAAGATAACTATAATAATCTATTGTTTTTATACTTAAACTAGTTTTGTGTGCAGTAATGATGCCTGAAAACTGAGCATGGAGAGGTAAAAATTAGAAGCTTTAGTATGTTTTTATATGTGGACAGAACTTTAATTGAAGTGTGAAATAAAGTCACTGAATATATCTAGATTTCCTCTGAATTGCCAACTTTGTTACATGTAGGTACTTAAAAATTTATATTTGAATAAATCATGCCAGTGCTTTAGAGCATCTATTTTAAAGCATCCTGGCTAGAGCTGCTATTAGTCTAATATACAGCTGAATTGTGATCAGATAATTAAGTGACTTTGCTTAAAGTCATTTACTGGCTTCTGCATCAAAATACAGTTGTAAGTTGTAAACCTTTTATACCAAAGGATTATTATATTCCTCCAAATGAGGTCAAAACTTATAGGTAGTGATGTAAGTAACTTTATGCATACGAATTGACAGATGAGTCTCTGATCATAAGTGTGAGGTGGAGCCTGTATTCCTGTCCTCTGGGATTCCACAGATTCTGGGGAAACTTCTCATGTCAGTAAGAACTGCAGGACTGGGAGCTTTCTGCTGGTGAGATGAATTTTTTCCGAAAAGAAATTAACTTTTTAACTCTCCTGCAGTGTACCAGAGCACCTTTAATATTAGTCTTGCTTTCAGTAGGCAGCTCAGTTTAAGGCAGGCAGGAGTCTCTTATCCCACAGGGATTGCTTCCTGCAGTATTTGGGTTTTTCTTGAAAATCAGATATCTCACTGCTTGTAGCAATGCAGAGAAATCCAAGGTGCCTGTGAGACTACAGGATGTGTGTCTTGCATCTCTGTGTGTCAGGGAAAGCCTCTGTATCTAGGACATCCCTACAGTTAGAACTTCTAAGAGCTGAGAAGGAAATGACAACGTATAAGTATTTGGTAATATTTTATGGAAATATTTTTTTATAGTCCAATAAATCCGGGTAACTGTTTGGGTTAATCAGGGTTTCCTCAACTTTTGTGTGTGTGTGTTTTGTAAAACTGACAGAAAACTGTCGTTCATCTTGGTGGCAGTGCTGGAAGTACATTAATACTTCTATTTTAAGATACCTGTTGTACTGTTCTTGTCAGGATAATGAGATACATGCTAGGAAAATACAAGGGAGGGGAAGTGCATTTTCTTGCCCTATTTCTAATAGGAATTCAGTCTTCAAGTTTTATATTCTTACACTGACCATTTTCACAGACAAAAGCTGGTTTTCTTACATAAACCAAAGGAGAGTTCTGTGTTGTGGTTTCCACATATAGATAATTTCTCCCCCAGCACTGCTGGACACATACTTATAATTGAATTTCAGCTCCCAGAGGTTGGACATTCTTTCTTTTAAATTCTAATAGAACAGCCACTTAGGAATGGAGTGAAATTTAAGTTTAAAATCAAAAAGGTTAGTGTAATGGAAATGTTGATGAGTTCTTCCCTGTGACTTAATTTGGGAGAAAGCAGAATGCACTCGGAAGCAAAGGTGTACTGAAAAATGAAATTATCTTCAAGTTCTCAAGCTCAATGTTTTGGAAGAATTTCAAAGAGTGAGGTATTAAAATTGGGATCCAATGAACTCTCGAGGAAGAAAATTAACATAGTTGGAATGAAACTTATAATAGCTGTTTTAAGAATATAGTTTGAAAATGTTTTTATAAAAACTTTAATAAATGCCTAGGTGTGATCTATTCTGAAGTGCTCATATGAGTAGGCTTGATGTTCTTTTTTGTGCCAAGAGTTCTGGCAATGGACCTGTTTCTTTTGCACTTCAATTCTGATATTTTCATGTGATGCCAATAGTTAGATTGTATGAGGTTAGTTTAACCTGATAGAAAAACCCCTCTGTGTTTACAACAAGTTGGAATGTGGTACAAAGAATCAGGCACTGGATTTTAGTAGCCCTGATTCCACAAATGTGCAGTCAAGGAAGCTGGGATCATTCCGTGGAGGTCTTTGCACCCTCAGCATCAGAGGGCACATTTTCAAATTGATTGAAAGGTTTCTGCAGCTTTTGGTGGCCTTGAGGTCACGATGCCACAGAAATAGGAGAAAATAAGTGGTGTGTGTGTTTAGTGTCCTTCAGTACAGAGCCACCAAAAGAAAATGGTTGCTGTGACCTTCATTTAAACTATACAAATAATCTTGGTCAGTTCAGAAACCCCTTCTGCTGGGAAGGAGTTAAAAGTGGAAGGAACATTTGAAGATACTGGACTGAAAACTTGTGTGTGTAATGTGCTTTTATTTTTCTTACCATGGAGTATTCTTGATTAACAATTTGGACAAAAGGGTCTGACTTAACCATTCTTGTCACAACTGTTTCAGGTTCAGTGTCAAGGATTTATGGCTTTTCTATCTGTTGCTGGTGCTGGTCTACAATTTATTAAACAAGGGGAATATATAAATAATTTTTCAAACCATCCAGAAAATTAAACGAGTGAGTTTTTCCATCTACCTATTCTCTTTTGTTACTCAATTAAAAAAAAAAATCTTAAATATTTGACTAAATTTAGATTGTTGTAGTATGGAGAGTTCTCGACTTTTTAATTTTGGAAGAACTTAAGCCATCTGTTGCCTTGAAGCTGAGAGATTTAGTAATCAAGTACAGCAGTAAGAAGGACTTTATCTAGGGAGGCTATTAATTAACAAACTTGGCTAAGGTTCAGCATCTTTTTGCCTTTAAAAGTCATGTCACTTCTAACAAATTGGTTGGACAATTAGATTTTTAAGTTAGTACTGCATTAGACATTCTTTATTTACATTGCACTCCTGCCTGAGAAAACTGGATGAAAGCTGTACCTATTTTTAAAATAATAAGTACACTTTAAAAAAAAAAGTGAAAAAAGTGAGGATGTAGTTAACTGAGAGTTTAGCTCAAGCAATGAATCCCTCTCATAGTTGGAGACTTGCTTTCTACTGCCTCAATCTGAAGCTTGTCTTCCAGATTTCAGAACACCCCCCTCAAAAAAAAAAAAAAAGAAAAAGAAAAAGAAAAAAAGCAACAAATCTCTTGAAAGGCAGGCAGATATTGCTCCTCAGATTTTATGTTGTAATATTATTGCCCTTTACTTAGTTTGTTCCTCCTTGGCTATAAATCACCTATAAAGGTTAAAATACACACTTACCACTGGTGTGTGGAATTTCTGCTGAATTCTTCCATTGCAGAGGGCTAGTGGAGTCCTGGAGCCCTGTTCTGTGGTGTTTGGGGTCAATGGAAGCTGAATGGGATGGGTGCCTTTATTATAGCCTGTCAATCTCTCATTTTTTCATGGTAGTGCTCATAGAGCAGGATGTTTGTGGTTTATAGTACATAAATGAATTAAAAAATGCTTGAGCTTGTTTTATGGAAGTCAAACAAATAATATTTTCTTAGCAGTAGAGAATTATTGGTGGAAGCCTCACAGTGAAGTCTTCTGTGACTTTTTTCTGATTTATGGTCTTGCTAAAGAAAACTCTTGGTGACCGAGCATCTTGGTAGTTTGTTAGGAGTCCTGTGACAGTACATGGGAGGAAATTGCTGAATGAAATCTCTTTTGCGTAGGAGCTAATACCAAAGAAAAGGTCAGAACAAAAGGCATTTATCTGCTGGAAGCCATTGCATGCTTTTAACATTTCATACCCTGTTCCATTCCTGAAGACCTTTCCTCTTTGCTCGTTCATGGCTCAGCTCTTCTTCACCCACTCCTCTAATCTTTTATTTGTTATCATCCCTCTTCTTACATTTACAGCTCAATTTTCACTGGCTTCCCTAAATTTCTATCATTCCTGCCTTGCTTACTTCTCGTTGTACAACTTTTCTCTGGGCAGTCTTGACAGTAAGAGTTCAGCAGTTGGTTTTTTTGGGGGGTTTTGTTTGCTTGTTTAGGGCTTTTTCCTATCTGCTGTTGCTTTCTGCCTAAAGGAATTTGGCAGAGTTTGATAGTTCAGACTGAGCACTGCAGCAGGCTCATTTCTATGACTTCTGCTTGACCCATACAGGCAAACTGAGTTACATTCAGGGATAAAATCACTCCTCTGACAGATGAGTTAAATCTCTTAATCTTGTTCTGTCACTCTTCACTACTGAGGCCATTGCCTCTTCTCTTCCCTTTATAACCACTAAAAACTGTTCTGTAAAATCAGTTTTCTGGTTTGTCATTTCAACACCACTTCCAACTCCCTTTTTCTGCCTCATCAAATAGAAATTTTTAAACTTTGCTCTTTTGATTCTCCGTGTCCCAGTTTCTCTTTTTGTAGCCCAGAAGAGGGGACAACTTGTGCCTAGATCAGCCTGTACCAAGCTTTGTCTCTGTCTAGTAGAATGTTGAGGAAATCACCTCTGTCCCTTTTATTCAACAAAAAGGTTGCCCATAAATTCCTGACAAATTCAGCCTCAGGTTGCTGTGTAGAACTCTGCATGTACGGTATCTATGGAACGTGTAACACCAGTCACTTTGGACTGAGTGTTCTGTGACTGCCTTTGAACCAATATTGTCTTGTTATTTGTTCTTTTTCTTTCCCCATCTGCTTGCTGTGTTCACCTGTTCTCTCCTGTCTCAGTTTTTGATTTATAAACTGATGCAGATCCCTTGCATTTTGTATTTGTGCTACACTGGGAGTCTGCAAAAATGGGAGGGATGTCTCTTGGGAAAAGCTAATGCTGTTCAGAGCACTGTTAAGCTGAGTATAAGGGGTGTTTCATGTTAAGATGTGTAAAAGCTGTTCCCTCTACTCCTTCACCAACTCCTCTTTTGCCCCTTTACTCAGAGTTTATGTTTGATACATTCTTGGGAGCTCAGGGACAAATCAGAGCATAAACTCTTCCCTGGGTGGCTTAGGAGCCTCAAACCTCAGCTCTGCTTTTTACCTGGTAGCAAAACTGAAGTGAAACATGGGAGTGAAGACTCCTCAGCAAGATGTATGTAGTGATTTGTGAATTAGGCTCTAATTTTTCAGCTATGCATAGTTTTCCTCAATTTCAAACCATGCATCATTGTGTTGGGGTAACACTGGTGATGAAGTAAGGAGCAGCAAGCCAGTGCTGGGCTCTCTGTCCAAGGTCAGCTCTGACCTTCTCTCTCATGGCCTCCATTTGGTGCCTTTCCCAATGTTCCTTTTGCATCTGGACTTCTGTTGCATAGTAAATCCTTTTAGTTAATGTTTCTTACAGGATTAAATTGTAATAGGAACTTGCCATGTTTCATTTTCCATTCAGAAGTAACGGAAGAGTTACCTTTAATAATTCTGTAGAGTAAACCATGCAGGAAGCTTTTTGGTACTTGACAGACTTGAAAATACAGCATTCTGCCCACCAAAGAGCTTAGATCAGTAATCTCTTCTGTGTTGGTGAGCTTACTGCTGTTGGCTGTTTCCTTTGCTGGGTAATACAAATATAATTAGACCAGCAGACTTGCAGTAAAGTTGGAAACCTTAAAAAGGAAAAAGTTACATTATCCAGGCTTTCTGAAATTCAAATGTTTGCAGGTAGGGAGCCAAATATTGGAAGCGAAGCAGGTAAGAATTTTTATTCTTCATTTTGCATTATACAATAATGAAACAAATTAACAGAATGTAGTAGTAGGTAATATGTATGTCAAGAAGGCAAATATATATGGGAGACAGATTTACTGAACAGAACTTCAATGACTTTTTTCTAAAAAGAAACAGCAAGTTCTCCCCTTTCAGATTAAAAGTATTATTAATCATGAAAACTTGTATAAAGCACCAGTCTGTAGTTCAGAGTGTGAAACCTAATTTATTCCAGTCTTAAATAGTAGTATTTCTTAAAAGGTCAGACCCAAGCACTCAGCTTCCAGAGAAGTGGATGGTGTTGGGTTGGGGACCTTGATGGCTGTGCCAGTGTCAGGGCAGAGTGTAAGAGGAGGGAATGTCAGGAAAGGGACTTGGAAAGCCTTTCTTGCTGATGCCAACTCAACAGAAATGCACACAGTGACCAAGATGGATTTCTTTGAGAAATGATTGGAATGCCCCAGCCTAGCATGAGGATTGGTTAGGAAGCTTAGGTGCCTCCCTTGATACTTCTTTTTTCTTATGCATTGTAAAAGACATTATTTTCAGTAGAATATTCTGTACCTTTCTCCTGCTGAATATTGTGTCAGCTTTTGATACATATATAACTCTAGGCCCAGGCAGTTGAGTTTTGATAACTGCCACTATAACAACAGGCTTAAATTTTTCCAGTTTGCAAGTGTGTTCTAAAGGAAGAAGGGGGTTTAAAAACAAACAAAAACCCAAACCAAACCAAAAAAAAAAACCAGAAACAAACCCAAAAACCCACAAAGGTTTGCAGGCATAACTCTGTGTGATTTTCTTACAATATTAGTGGGAAGGACTGAGCTGCAGGAATATTTTTAAAGGGGGGATGGTATAGCCAGAAGGGATAAGAGCAAGCAGGAATTTACTTGCTGTGCTTCTAATACTGAAACTCTGCTTGGGATTGCCAGCAGTAGATTCAGTGTTGAATAAAACTCCAACTAAAAGGTGAGACAAGTCTTAAAGCCTCCACTTCCTCAAATACTCAGTGTTTCTCTGGTTCTTATTATATGCTTTTTGAAGCTGAATTTTTACATAAGTGATAAACTGTACTGAAAAGAGTCTGAAAATAACTCCTAGTCCTTTTCTCTTGACCTCTGTATTCAGATGGAGAAAGAGAAATGCATGTGTTTACATCCCTTCTCTCTTCCAGCAGTATTGAGCAGCCAGGCACAGCTGATAGCATTGCTGAGCTCTTCATTTTGCTCTTCATTCCCATTTGGAGAATGTCTATTTTCAGTCAGCAAAAATGGTACCACACAGCTGTGAGGTACAGTATTACCAGTTGGCAATATTTGGCATTGGCTACACAATAAGCTTTTATCCATAACTGTGATTTTTTTGATGTTTAAGCCAGATATTTGAGTTCTATTTATATCACTCATTACAATTGCCATTACACAACAAGTTTGTATCTCAGCTGTGTTCTACCAGATGGGACTGAGGGGTTTGCTACTCAACTTGCCAGATTGATGGTAAGAAATTGGTTGAATGTATTTCAGTTTGGGAAAGAAAATGTAGAAGATGTGAAAGGGGTGAAAGTCAAAGAAAGACTTCTTTGACTTCTGAAAGTCAAAGAAACCTCCCCTTTGCACACATCATCTTGTTCTGGCTCCTCCATAAGCCAATGTGACTTCATTCTGTCTCATGTCTAAATCTCAGCAGGATCATTTAGAGCTTCTAATCAATGTCAGTTATTAAATATACTGCTTTTAAGGAACTGCTGCATTTGTAACAAGTGGATTACCATTTTTTGGATTAATTAGGTTGAAATACGCTAAAAATGCAAAAAAAAAAATAATTAACAGAAATACAAAGTAAAGATGGGAAGTGCAAATGCAAATAGGAGTTGCAGACATTGTGGAAGGGTGAGCAGAAATACAGACAACTGGGCACCTCCAAGGAAAGGATTCTTTCTCCTGATGTTGCCCAGCTGCTAAATTAATAGCCCAAAAACTTATAGTTTTCACCTGATTGCTATTCTGGATGATTATTTGGATACAGGTATTTTTATGTCTAAACCTTGTTTAAGCTTTTAAAGAGAAAAAAATTTTGCCCTCTCTCCTTCTCCAGGCTGTAATAATTAATTCAAAAATTAATGTTAAACCTCTTCCTCCTCCAGACCCCCTGAAGTCCTAGAGCCTCACTACATAACAAGATGCTCATCTCCAGGTGAGGGGGGGCTGCTGAGGCACTTGCTTACATCTGGTGTGTGAAAAGCCTGCAGAGTGCTTCATCCCCCAGAAACACTGCCTCTCCTCTAGTGCAGGTAGAATGTTCTGTCTGTGAATTGCATATGTGCAAATGTTAAGGCACTTATAGAGATGCTAACATGTCACCAGTGTTGTGAATGAGACGAAATTTGGGGTTCATGTGCTGTGTTTGTGTCTGTAAAGGCTTCCTGCCCCCTGTCATCTTCACATCTCTGTATATAGGGCTGTACCCACCCACCCAGAGTATATGAAATACAAAGCACGTGAGAGGTGTTGGCTGTACAACTAAAAAGATATTAAGCATCTGGAAAACAATTTTTGCCTTCCAGTATCTTATTTATTTGGAAAAAAATACAGGAAGGTACTTAGAGAAGATGAGGTAGAAGGTTTTGAACTAATCAGTTCCTTATCAGTTGTATATTTATCTAACTGCAAAGCAGTAGTAATTCTATTTTTTGTTACACAGTGCATATGCAGCAGCACTGAGTGTGCAGTGTGCACTTTTCCTGTACTCTTGCTGGTTGTAGGCACACTAAAACCAGTTTTTCAGGACTTCCTACTGACTGTCCCAGTTAGTATATTGCTAAATACTGTTTCTAACAGTAATATGTAAGTTATTGTTTTGCTGTTTTCAAGTATTATTTCATTATTTGCTCAACCAAATCAATGGCAGTTAATAATTTAAAAAAAAAAACAACCCAAAACCAACAAAATAAAGCCCCCCAAAATTTTGTTCAGCACCCTTTTTAAAGTGTGAATTGCTACTAAAATGTCACAATAGCTCTCAGTTACTAAGGAAAATCTTCTTTTAGTATATGCTGTAGGCTTCACTTGTAAAGTCTGAAAATAATCCCGACTGGATTGGCCTGTGGGATTCACTCTGACTCCAGCAGGACCCTTCACAGCTCCTGTCCCCAGCCAGCAAAAGTGTCTGAATGTCAGTGCAGGGTTAGTGACTGCTGAAAGCAGTGATCTAATGCAGTAATGTTTCTGTTGCTTCTGGAGGAGAGAAGCTGAGATATTTTAAAAGGAGCTGAAAGGATAACTGCAAGATTCGTCAGTCCTTTTAAAGAGGAAGTTTCCATTTTACATAGTTTGACTTATATTATTCATTTTACTTTTTTCTTCTTTTGTGTTTTTGTAGAAAAAGCTTAATAGTCTGAAGATATTCTTGTCTGTGAGGAGAGAACAGATACCCACAGCTGCACATGGAGTGATTTGTATTTGAACTTACATATAGACCTACAGTAGCACTTGTGTGTAATTAATATTAGGCAAAGTCTGTTGGGTGCAAGAATTCCATGATATGGATATGATTTTGACCTTTTTCACAGAAATGACATTTTGACAACATAATGCACTATGAACAAGCAATAATATTTTACAGACCTTCACTCTCTCCCATTAAACAACAAAAGAAATCATTCAGATGGACTATAAATAATCAGCCTGTTTGGAGTCACAGACCAGGAAGAGTTTCAGCCTTTTGCCTTACAAACTAAGGGTTAATAGACAACAGATGGGGCCTGCAGTATAAGAAGTAGCAAAAAATGATAATTTTTTAAATGAGTTTAAATATTAGAAGTATTTTCAGCATGCAGGCTGGAACTTTTGTAAGCATTTGGTGTTACTTCAGTAGTGGGAGCAGTGTGAAGTCAATACCAAATGGGCTGCAGCTCTCCCACATGAGGTCTTTCTCCCTCTGGATGCTCCAGCAGAAATCCTGCTGAATGGAGTTGGGGGACACGGTGACTTTGCAAGGAAGGACAGAGGGAGAGCTGAGCTCAGCCTTCCCCAGCACTCCCTGCTCTCAGCTCTCCCTTGCCTAATGTTGAAGTCAGGTCTGCTTCCAGCAGGATGGTGGAGCTCCAGTGGCCCCTTCTGAAGAAAATTTTTTCAATTCTTTATTATTTAGCTTTTATTATTTTTTTTTCTTCAATGCTTGATTTATATCTTAAAAAATTGTTCCTGGAATATTTTGGTCATATTTTAACATCTTTTCCATAGGAAGTTGTTGGGGTTTTTTGGTTGGTAAACAGCCTGGTGTCCAGTGAAGGTGTTTTCATTAAATTATAAGCTAACATTCTGTGCTTACATTATTGCTTTTCTGTAGGATTCTTACTCGTTAAAAGCTAAATGTATCTAGTAATTTTCTTTAAAACAATAATACAAGCTAAATATGTCTCTAGTAACCTTTTGAGTTGGAGCCTTTCTTGCAAATATCTAAATCCATAAATATCTAAAATATCTAAATCCAAATATCTAAATCCTCTCTTCTAATCACAGTGCAGATGTAAGGAGCTTGCCAGCTGCTGCTTCGTGCCAGTGCTCTGCTGGAACTGCTGTAAGGAGATTGCTGCTGGGGGGCTTTGGCTGACCCTGCCACAGGGCAGGAGCCTCTGGTCCTCTTTGCTCCATTTGCATTGCACTGAGAATTCACCTTACCCCACTTCAGAGATGCACTTGATCTAGAGAAAGAATCAGATCAGTGGTGTTAACACCTTTCTGTGACCCACTGACACCTCCACTTCAGATTAGGGACACCTTTGAATGCACAGCTCTATCCATTTGTTCACCAATAGCTGAGACTTCTGAATAAACCCAGACAGTCCAAATGTCTTGATCCTTGTCATCCACTGATTAAACAGCAGTACTGTGAATGAAACAAGGGTCACCTAAATCCCTCTCTCATTGCTTTTATATCCTTTTGCTCAGACCAGATACTTGAGTTAAATTTGAGCTGTTGGGCTGGAGCTGAAAGGCTCTGTTGTCTTCTTATGCTCACTGACAGCACTGAATTAGTTATGCTGTTGGAAAGGAGCTAACACTGTGTGTACCTTAATCCAAACACTGAATTGGAAAATGTAATAGTGTAGCTGTTCTTTGTTATTTGGAGAAAAATACTGTAGGAATTTTTCATGCCTTAGGGGAGTGTATGTTTAGTAAAATCGATGTGAGAATGAAAATGGGAAGCAGTATTTGGTGATAAGGATGTGCCACAGCCTTGCTTTCAGTAAGACAGAGAGCTAAGATGAATACAAGAACTAGGGATTACTCATCTACTGACTAAGGCAGTAATACTGTGTAGTCTGAGAATGTCAAAATTTGTTCAAAAACAAGCAAAAAAAATAATAAGGGGAAGTAAAGGAAGCATCTCCTTTGCAGACACTTCCTTTCTCAAGGAGAGGAACAGGCTCAAAGACAACCCCATTGGTGAAGGCTGTGATTGTAATTTCAGGGAATCCTTTGATAGGTCCATGAATCTTTGCTGGAAATGTCTGAAATGTCAGAGTAGGGTTGAGGTAAAGTTTACAAGGCCAGCAGTGTTCTTATGTTACTAAGTAGAAGTATTAATAAAAAGTCAATCCACCCAGCCAGGTTTCAGCCTGATGTACCAATTTTGCTTCTGCTATTATGGGACCATATATCAGCAGTTTGCTTATTAAAAACCTGAGTATTTCTAGAGTAATTGGAAAGCCAAGATGAATAATTTTGTAAAATTCTACCAAGTTCTTGCCTTGCCTCTTTCACATTTAGGCTTGAGTTATAATTTCTTTTAGTACAATAGATTGGAGTGGAAACTAGGATAAGATAGGATGCTTCAATTCTCCATCATTATGGTATTTCTGGGAAAATGACATTCCTGTCATGCTGTGGTTTATTTTGTCAGGTGCTTTTGACAGTCTAATATGTCTGTGCCTTGCTTACTCTTTTTGCAATAGGTCTACAGTTTTCTCCCACCTTTTGCATGCTTTATTTATAACTTAGAAGAGCATAAGGTCCTAGAAGTTTCCCTTACTTATAGCTTCACTGCTTAGGGGGGATGGACTCTAGGAATTCATGGCACCCAGAAGTTCTTTGTAATGTGAATTAGGCTTAGGACTGGGACTCCAGATCAAGGTTCTGGGAGCAAAGGGCTGGATGGAGTTAGTGGCTGAAAACTCTCATCAGTTTCTGATGATCTTCCTTCCTGCTTACGTTAGCAGCAAGGTTTGATATCAAAGATGTGTAAATGCTCTGAGTATGCCAAATGTCTCTAAACTTCTGCTACCTCTTATGAAGTTTGCTTTTTGTCAAACTCTTGAAATTGTTGCTTCTCTGACTGCTGCTGGGAACAAACCATTTAAATGGCTGGTGGTGGCAATAGCAGTCAGTAGCTGGTTTGACTTCCCACTCCCCACCTTTCTCCAACATTATCTCCAGCCTTCTTGGCTTTTTAAGCCTTCAGAAAAATATAAAAATAATTTTCTTTAGTCTGGCTGTAGGTTTCAGGGAATATAAAGAATCAAAAAGGTGGCACAAGATGGCAAGTAGAGAAGCTGTACAGAAGGAGCTGTCCTCATCTTTCTTGTGTGCTTATTCTGGGCAGTTGCCTAATGTAAAAAAAAAAAAAAAAACAGTCAAACAACCCTTAGATCCCAGAATGTGATGTGGTTTTGTAAATGGGTTTGCAGTTCCAGCAATACTTTCCAGAATCTTTTGAAGAGACTTAGTGGATGTGATAATAATGATGTTTATCATGATAAGGCTACTAAAAGGAAATTGAGGATGAACTGAAGTTGTGGGATATTAACTTTGTGGGCTTTTATACCTGATGATAGACATAGGTTAAATAGGATGTGTTTTATTAGTAATACGTGTCTAATTGCTGGAGACAGCTGGAAAAACTGGTGGCAGAGGAAAATATTTTGCTTCTTTCTTACACAGATTTAATTCCTTGCTCATGCAGCTTTTCCTTGGACTTTCACAAATATTTTGAATGCTAATAGTAAGATAGTAACAGCTTGATCAAAGTCCTTGCTTGACTGATTTTTATGTTTTCACCTGAGTTTTTGCCTTTAGATTCTCAGCTTGATGGTCTTGTGTTTATTTGGTCTAATTGTATGAAAACAAGTCATGATTTCCTTCCACCTAGATTAATTTAGCTGTCACAGGCTGGTATGAACATCTCTGTGAAATAAAAGAGAGAAGGGATCAGGAGGCTTGTCTGCTTTGGGGAGTTTTGTTTTATTAGAATGGAGCCACAGAGCAGGCACAGTGGGGCTTGCTGCTGTTTTCAACCATGAGTATTGTTGGGGGAAGTTTACTGAATTTATTTTGAAGTGTTTTTTTTTTTTTTCTATTTACTCCTTGAAAGATTTGGATGGGCCTTTTATCATCCACTAATTATCAAATACAAATGAATCTTTGAAAGAATACTGGTATGTGTTTAATGAAAGCTATTGATCTACCATTTTCAGGTAGAAAATGCTTCCTTGTTGTTAATTTTATTTGAAGACTACTTTGTAGTCTTGTTCAAAGGCCACCTACTCCTTATCATACAGTAAACTGCAAAGTTTTTCTCATCTTTATACTGGCACCATAATAAAAATTTGAGCAGATGTTAAGAATGTTTTAAAACAGCACTGAGATTTCTAGTTACCATTGAGCAGAAGCTCTGTTCAGGTATCATGAGTGGATTATTTTTAGTTGGTTGGTAGTTCTGATCTAATTTATTAATAAACAGTTTATGCCATGTCTGTTAACTAAAATAGTGAGTTAGTAATCTGTTTTAAGGGAAAGTGCTGTATTCTTTTTGCAGAATAGAACCTGTAAGAGCAGTAGGATGTCACCTTCGTTTGGATGGTGGACAAATTAGCTCTCTGTGGATCTCTGATTCCCAAAATAAACTTTTTAGCAATTGTTTCTGTTAAAGGTGAATTTAAATCTGGAGAATACTGGCCAGTCCTTGGGCCTCCAGAGAGAATCTTGGCTGTCCTTCTCCTTCATGCTGTACCCATTTTCCAGGGGCCAAGCAGGTGGTGCTGCTGGAGCAGGGAAGGGGCTCCTCTCCACCAAGGTGCCTGGGATGTCCCCAGCAGCTGGCACAGCTTTTTCACTTCCCCTTTGTGACCTGGCTTCTACTGAATTTCTTTCTGACATCAATCTGCCTCGCTCAGACTGGTTCCTGGTAAGATAATTGCCTTTGAAGACCTTCTGTGTCAAGCCCCTCTGTGTCAATAATCTGCTTTAACTCAGTCAAATATTTATTTACTCTTTATGGGGATGTTACACATTTAGTCCCAATGAGCTGTTCTGTTCCTTTGGGTCACTGGGGAGTAAAGAGTTTGTAAACAGAACTCCACACTGCAGGCACGTACATCTTTGGAGCTCAGAGGACTGTCTGATCCATGCACCAGTTATTAAAAAGTCCTAAGTTTTATTTAGGTTTTGACTGCTCTTGGTAGCCGTAGAAAAACTGTAGGACAAGGAATGTTGTATAGTCCTTCTCAGTTTTGGGGTTTTTGTCTTGCTGCAAAGATAGCCAGATGATGATTTTTATAGAAGTATTACAACATGTAAGAGATTTTCCTGTGAGGCAGTTTTAAATTTTTACAAAAACAACACCATAATTTTGATTTTTTTAAAAGTAGAGGATTTCTGTTTTGTTTAGCTGAGCTGTGGATATGAATTGTTAGAACAGAAATCTAAGCATGCCTCTGCTTTTTTTGTTGGTTATTCATTAAGTGTCAGAATGCTTTCTGATAAATTTGCCCACTGCATTTTTATCAGCATAAATTATTTCCCTTTTATAATCACAGTTACAAGGCATTCACAGACTGGAAAAATCTTGATAATGTTTTGTTTCTCCACTTAACATTTCATAAGCTCTTTGCAGTTTGTTAAAATGCAACACCGTATTAAAATGTATTAAAAAATTAAAATGTATTATTCCACTGTGTTCCAGGGATCAGTGTCACAAAGATTCAGCAGTTTTCCTCTTCAGGGCTTCCCAGCATAATCTCACTTTCTTACTAGAAACAAATCTGAGGTGATATTTTCTTTCCAGCATGCTTTATCTTTAAAGGCCTGCAGTGTTGTTATTTATCTCATTACTTTTTCTATTTTATTTTTTTTTCCTTCATTGTACTAATTTCTTCTCTCCATCTGAGTTGGCTCCCTGTCTCAGCCTAGGGTTCTTTCTGGCAGCATCAAGCAATTGAGTCCTTAGGCTGAACAGTGGAGTTCCAGGCAGGTTGCCAACAATATCCAAACTAATGTTTTTCCATGTGCAGAGGAAATGTGGAACCACAGGTGGGCATTTGGTGGCAAATCTGAAGCGGGATTTTGACACCTTCTACGTTGCTCTCAGGTCCATTGATTTTTCTCTGTAAGGATCATTTCTGACACTGAAACTCAGTGCTTTGGTGTTCAGGCAGATGGGTCTGATGGTGCTGTAAGGTGTTTTAGGGTAACAGTCACCCATTAGAGTTGCAGGGGAGCTGCACGGAGGCACAAATCCTGTGGAACTCAAACAGGGGAAGGATGCCCAGCATTTCTCTGACCCTGGTGTGTAGATGGAAGGAAATGAAATACTAAGTTCTCTCCAATCTATCCTGTGCTCTGAGCACTGTAGCTGGGGGCAGGATGCTGACAGAACCAGTTTGTGGCCATTGTGGTCACTAACTGGAAACAGACCCAGTCTCCATCAATCTAGAGATACTTTCCAGAAAAACTTAGCATACTACTGCTCATTTTCTGTTTCTGGTTGGTGGACCATGAGCTCTAGAGAGCTTTTGCTGTTTGTTTGGATTGGTTTTGTTGTTTGGGGTTTTTTTTAATATCCTATTAGACTGCATTGGACCTAGTCAATAGGTTTCTGACTGCCAAGCTCTCACCAGTTGCAAAGAGTTCAGGGGAATTGATGGAATTGATCCTGTGCTAACAATCCTGCCTTTTGATTCTGGACAAAATGTGGCTTCTGTTTTGCCAGTGTCTCTGTGTTAGCTCTGTGCAGCCCCAGTTACAAGTAAAGGAGGCTGGATCTGGACTAAATAAAAGAGTCCCAGAAAACCTGAGGCCAATAAAGGCATTTCCTAAGGCTGATAAACTGATCAGTCCTAGAGCATGGAAGGAATGGGAAGCAGAGAAATCCATCCAGGACAGACTGCCTCCTTTTTTACTGCCTGGTCTTACCAAGTTTCAAGGCATCAAGAAATTGATTTGTACAAAAATATCAAAACAAATCTATCCTGACAAAATTTAACTGAGCACTGTTGCTGTAAGGAACCTGGAAGTGCAAGAAGTCATTCTTACTGGTCTTCTGCCTCTTTCTGCTACACCTGAGTTTCAGAATGGATTTTGTTGAATAAATGGAGATTAATCCTTCTTTCTGCAAAGTCTTTATGATCGTGGCTTCCCCAAAATTTGCACTTCTTAACATATTTATCCACCAAATACTCTTGGGAAGTAGACAAGTGCTGTTATCTCAGTCTCACACATGGAAAAGTGATTTGTGCAAGGGCACGTGAGCAACTTAGGGCTGAACAGAGCTGACCAAACCACCCAAGCCACAGGATGGAGGGGTGAGTATTGGGCAGCTTCTCTTAGAGGTAAGAATACAAATGAAAAGAATTCAAATTCAAACTCAGTTCTAATTTTCATTTGAACTGAGCAAGACTGCATTCAGTACAGAACCAAACATGATTTCTGTGCACAATTCAGATGGTTATATGATGTGCTATTCACCATGGTTTTAAATTGGTGGAAAGTGATATCAAAATCTAATATTTCTGCACACTACCAACATTTGCTAGTGAGCAGCAATCATCCAAATGGACTAGAATGTAAAATATTGACAGCTTTCTTGGTCTGTTGGTATACACTTAATATTCTAACTATAATACTGACTTTTCCTTATTCCTCCATAAAGGTTTTTGATCTCTGGGAATCATTGCTGCATCAGTAGGGAGGCATTGCAGGCAATGGTTTATACTTGCTTTACCTGGGTATAGCTCATGAGGTATCTGTTGTTCAGTAAAAAATAGAGTATGCAGTTGTTTATTTTCTTGTTTGACATAGTACTTAATTCTCTTTACATTTGTATTATAGTTTTCAGATGCATTTATGTTGGAAATAGTTTGATTTAGGTCACATTTTCTATTTTTTTTTAGTTATTTTGGATGCTGTAATTATTGAATTTGCACAAATAACTTTGGAACTATATTTGATATTTAGACTTTTGCTAGTGAGCAATCAGATTGTGTGATGAAAGGGTATGGTAATGCAGTCTGTATTTTATTTTGAAAGGTAATTAAATTCACTTCTATTTAAAAGTGTCAATCTTGTGTTACTGTAGTGTCATTCGTAACATCACTTAAGAAGGGCTTGATCCAGAAAACATCCTCATGGAAAAATAATTGTGAAATGGCTTGATGTGTCTGCTTAATTTCATTAGGAGTCTGAAAGAATTTTAAAGACTTTGTTTTTGTTAACTGTGAGAATTCTCTGAAACATAGAACCCTTGAAGGGTTGACTAGGTTGTCTTTTTAGAAACCCTTCTTGGGTTTAACTGACAAATTATGACAGATGAAATATGATATGGCAGCTGGCAACTTTCTTGCCTTCCCTAGGTACCCAGTGGTTACCCCTACAAAAATCAGCATTTGGCCTTGGCTGCCATCCAGTCATGCTTGAAATGCTAGAAAATAGAAAACAACTGCCAGGTCCATTATTCTGATGGCTTGCTTTGAATTGGCTGAAGAAAGAGATGAGTCAGAGATGGCTTTGAGGCTGGAGATTTCAAAACCACTACAACAAGTACAAGTAAAGATGAGCTGATAACACAGGGGCTGGTTTGCTTGCACCAGTTGTGTGCCCCAGGGATTCTGTCAGAATCCAGTTCAGGTGGCATTGGAAAAACACAAGTGATCACTTAAATACACAAAGGGATTTTTCACTGAGTGTAAACAAAGCAGTACATATTAACACTGAAAGTTCTTTCTGTATTAAAATAACTGCAAAATAGTAGATTAGAAAAGATCAAGAGGATGTCAGGATAACTGAATGCTCCTTCCCTGCTTTGGGAATTTGGTGCTGTGTTCATTGGTGTGTTCCATGAGCATCGTTCCTACCAGATCTGTTGGTTTTGTTTACATAGATTTGTTCAGATGCCTCCAGATAGTAAAGGTTCCAATGAATATTGTGAGGAAAAAAAGCTACTTTCTTTCTCTTCAGACTTAGGCATTTGGAAAAACTATTTTGTGTCTTGGTAAATCAATTCAGATACCTACCACAAGTAGTCTCTGATATTGGAGGGCCCTGGTTATACCAGGGTAAGTAAACGTGTGTGTGTCTGAGTAGAAATGAAACTCACTGGTGTAAAAGCATTCCAGTACTGTCAGCATATTTTTTTGCTTTTTTTTTTGTTCCTGCTATAATTGTGTGCATTTGAGATATTTGTGATATTTTTCTCACTTTTTCCATCCAATTTTATTTGATCAAGCTGAGGGTGAAGTTTCAAATGTTGTATTCTTGTAATAATATTTTGTGAGGGACAGGCTAATGAGAATATGAAATATGGGGTCTGTAATGAATATTGGGTTTTAGAAAAATAACACTTGGTTAAAATCCATAAACAGTGAAACAAACTATATTAAATGCTTTAATTTTTAAATTTTAAATAGAAGAAATAGAAGAAAGAAATAGAATATTTAAAATAGAAGAAATAAGAAACCTAGTTAAACGATGCATTAAACTGAAGTTAGCTGAGGAAAAAGAATGGAAATATACTTTGGTTAAGATTTACAAGTCTAAACCCATTTTCTGCCTAAAACTTGAATTGTAGGACTGCTATACCTCTGCTGTGATTGTAGACATCCTGCTATCTGCAAGTTTGGGGCTGTTTTGCTAGAATACAAATCCAGGCAGTAGTAGGTCTGTAGTTTAGTTGGGATAGTTACTCCCCTTAGTAAATCTTTCCTTTGCAAAGTGTATGAGTAAACCAGGTAAGTGGGAATGTGTTCACTGGGTGCTTTCTTAGTTTTTGTCTACAAGCAACATTCATGTTGTTCCTTAGGAAAAAATAACACAATTTCTTTTTCATCTGCTACAAAACAGTCTTTCTCTGCCTGGAAAATCTGTGTGGTGGGGAAGCGTTTTGATACTAAAATGCCATTTCCTAATTAGCTGAGACTTTGGGGTTTTGGATTCTAATTAGCATAGCTAAGAATATGATGTTACAGTGGAATTGCATAGACTCTGCTTAGTGTGTTCATATAAAATTTAGTTTCCTAGAAGCCAAGGTGAGCACATAGATCATGTATATCAACAGACACCATGCAGCCTCTTGTTCTTGCTCCTGGTGTGGTGTTTTCCATGCAATAATTTTCCATACTTTAGCCCATGTAGCAATGCAGTTCAAAGCATCCTGGGGGGCTGTGCCAGGCTGACAAGTGTCAAATGACACAGCTGAAAACTATTTGGTTAAGATTGTTTCAGACCCATTTAAATTTAATACTAGACTTTAGACAAATGCTTTCATAACAGGAAAAAAAATGATCCATGATGGCTTAAATCTTCTTTCTATAAAATTATATGTTTCTCAGAGGATAGCTGTAATTGAATTACAGAATGCCTTGAGAGTATCCTTGTCGGTGGTTTGAGAAATGAGAAAGGAAGCAGAGAGACTCTTTTCACAAACCTTAATGTGTGAGAGACACCCTGTAATTCAGCTCTATGAAGCCCCCAGCAATCGTATAATTATACTATAAATGTAGTTTGGGAGCAATGAAAAGCAGCATTTATTTAAAACATTAGGACAAATTACTTCATTGTCTGAGAGATGCTTTTTTATATCTGTTATTCAATGAAGTCTTTCTTTTCTGCCCATCTAATGCACTTCTCTCCATCTTTGTCACAATGCAGTTGTCTGGTGGAATAAACCCTGTAATGGGTGGGGAGGAGATCTGTTTTGGGGAGCTGTTGTAGCATCCAAACAACAAAGGGAGGAGGGTGTCAGTAGAACTTGAGACTTTATTTCTGCCAGAGACATCACAGTTGGAGTTCTCTTTGTAAGGCTTGGTATGGCTTGCTAAGGAGAGAACTGGGACATTGCTGCTGAATCTTCTCTTGTGTAAAACAAGTGAATTACCAGAGAAACAAGGAGAATTGTTTGTAGACATCCTGTTGAAATGATCTCAATTACCTCTTTGGAGCTTTCTATTTTTCTCAGGAAGATATTCTCTGAAATATTAATTAACTAAATGAATGCAATTTACAAACCAAGAAACATATTTGGCATCTGGATATCAAGGTGATCATTAAATTAATATCAAGATGTCAGTAAGTAAATAAGTAGACAGCATTTATGCTTTATACAGGGGCAGTGTTTACTCTTAGGATTTGCATATAGCTTAGAATATTTGAAGAGTTTTTAGCCCTGTTCAGATGTCCCTGAAACATCCTAGGTGTGAACTTTCCCAAGAGTGAGTGACTGAATAAGCTTTGTGTTGCATTGCACTTGTCTCTCCCAAAACCCACATCTGGGGTTTCTTCAACAGGCACCTGTAAGGATCTTACAGCTGCAGCATCCAGAAGATGTAAATAGTGGCTGAAGTGATGCAACTGCACTGGAGAAATAGGAAAAATCTTTTCTTTTTGTTGTTGATAGAGCTATAGAAGCACTTTTCAAAGCTCTCAGAGGAGGACTGATCCAGGTGCTTAAAACAGAAGACCTGAATCCTCTGTCAGTTTCCTGATCATGAAAAACCTCTTTCTGTAGTCTTGTGCAGTAATAGAATTCTGATGTTGCTTCTGGAAGAGATCAAGCTGCAGATTTTGGGTGGAAAGGTCCTTGCTTTGGGTGTCAGTATTGCCCAGCATTAGGGAAGTGGTTATTCTGTAATACAGTATTACCAAAAGGAGATTGCAAAGATGAAAATATGGACCTAATTTCCAATCTCCTAGCTTTACAAACACTACTAAAGCTGTAAGAATGCAGCTGAGCTAGAGATGTGGTTTGATAGCCCTAACAGCTAACCTGGGTAGAAGGGAAATCACCAAAACCAGCAGACAAGAACCTAGTTGGTGTCACAGGAAATTGTACCCATGGAGCTGCAGGAACTGGGACACCTCTGTGGTTCTTCCAATGGAAGCCTCTGAGATGTCTGCAACAGATGGGAACATGTGTGTTGCTTGGGTGCATCCGTGGGTTTGCTGCATAGATGCTTCAGGATTGTCTTATGCATAAGAAAATGGCTGCAATCTTTTAAGTACATGTATTTTTGAGACAGGAAGAAGGGAAAACTTACAGGAGAATCAAGTACTCTGTGACTTTCAGTAACATCCTGACTTCTGTGCTCTCCCTTAATTTTCTCAGGAAAAAATATGGTTAAAGGCCAGTCAGCAGCTCAATACTGCATTGATTTTAAAATATTTTTTTGTTAGGCTTATTTTGGGGGCAGGGATTGGTGACATTTTAAGGAAAGGCCTAAAGTGTATGCTAACCATGTACCCTCACAGTAATTTCAGGTTTGTGGTCCAAACCAAGAGAATATAGCAGCTAAAGAAGTGTGGAAATTCACATTATCCTCCAGACTCTCATGTTTGTTTTTTTCAGATAGAAATGTGTATAGAATGGAGCTGGGAGTGTATGAAGTGGCCAAAAGAAGCATTTCATCCTGATCTATACATATACTTGACTACTAAATAACTCCTCTAGATGTGTATGGGCATTTGGGTACAGACAGTGAGTGGGGAAGCTGACCAGGAGCATATTGGGAGAACTTTCAGGATATGAATCTCTGCAGGAGCCTGGAAAAGTGATGGAAACACCTGCAGAGTGGTGCAGGGGCCAGGGGAGAGGCTGGAGCTGAGCAGAAAGCAAAACCAGCTGGTGGAAACTGTGCTGCACTGATCAGGATTTGAATCCTGGGAGTGTAGTAGAGGAAAAAAAAAAAGAAAATAAATAAAATGAAATAAAAATTAAAATCCCAGAGCAAAATGGACTTCAAAAAATATCAATATGAAATCTGTGCTGCTTTTTTAAAAAGCCTGTTTCTCAGTGAATAAAGCCCTGGTTTTGTTTGGTTGCTTTTACACAATCTATCTCTGAACTTTTCATTTGATAGATTGTGTTATTTCCAGAGTCTTTCAGATCACCAAGAAAGTGGGTTTGCTTTTTTTGTTTTGTTTGCTTTTTCCACCTGAACCCTCTGTAGGACACAGATGATGTATGACTGAAGACTTCCAGAGAACTTCTTGACATTATTTTAAAATATTGATAAATGGTTTTAGGCTGAAACCGTTTGTGGTTTTTTTTCCCCTGCAAACTTGACAGTGACTGCAAAATATACTGCAATTGTTCAGGTTTTGCTAGTTTAGGTTTCTCCCTTCTAAAATACTGGTTCTTTTGTTATCTGTACATGAAATATTGAGATGCCACCCTAGATGCCACTAACAAGCTACTAGAACTAGAAGTTTTCTTGATATTTTACCATGGATCAAAGGCCTTGTAACATCGAGATGCTTCCTTTTACATAAGTGTTACACCAGGTGCCCTCTGTAGCTCTGATATGGACCATGGACGTTGCATTCTGCTCCCAAAATTGCATCTAGGCCATTGATTTCTGTCTGGCTTGTGCCTTAAATATATTATTTATGTGCACTTTAGTCTTATAAATGCTGCAGATCTTTGTACAGTACACCTGTACCTGGCATAGATCTTTGCTTACTGGTATGGTATGAGAAGGGGAGGATTTCAGGGTTTTGTTACTCTGGGAATTGTCTTCTCTTTTTAACTTGGACAGAAAATAATTATTGCTGGAGTTTGAAATGTATAAATTGTGTCTGAAACTTTCTAATTATGGAGCTCTCTAGGAGAAACCTTTTTTCACCTGCATCTTACTGTAAATTCTCTTCTCGAATGGCTTGAAAATCAGGGAAGTATTTCCTGTTTTGGGCTCTTATGTTTGATAAGACCCTGCAAAATGCTCTTGAGTACATTCTTATTTGAAGCCTAGAACTTTGCTTTTTCTGCTAGTTTTTGGTAAATGCATGTTTCACAGAAGTCACAAGCTGTGGGATATTAATGTGTCCTACACTTTAGTGGGGAAAACCCCCTCAATTTAAGTAGCCTAGAGTTCTTCAAGGTTTTATTTTTAAGCATATTTGATCTGTAAATAATTCATATAAAAATGAAAATAACATAATGCTATACTACAGTTTTAAAGATATTTCAATCAGTGGCTGAAGTCTAAACAAGTACTATTCAGAGTAAGTAAAAGAAAAGCTTTTATCTTTAGTCAGGGTAGGTACTGGTCTTCTGGAGCCAAAATATGATCAGCTTTTTATCAGAATCAACATTTCTGTGAGGTCCTGTTGGTGAGTTTTGTTTCTGTAGCTCTTTAAAATCTGTGCAATCAATTTGCTTTCCTTCAGGTGACTTCAACTCTTTGGCCAGAGATCTCCGTGGCTTGTGGATCCTTATTTAATGTATAAACAATGTATTGATCTCTCATTTCTTGGCAGCTGCTGTAGGGAAGCAATGGTTCCTCTCACTGGAAATGCCTCTCTTATATTTGTAGATTCCATAGCTCAAATTATGATTTAAGCAGTGAAGGTGTTTGAATGTGAAGATTGCTAAGGGAGACTTGGGCAGGAAGGCAGCACCAGGGGATTGGATACAGCAGTCACTCACTGAAGAAAGAATTTTAAAACAAACTCATTATTTTCTGATTAGGCTGTCAGCGGGCCCCTCAGTTCAAGAAGGACAGGGAAGTGCTTGAAAGAGTCCAGCGCAGAGCTACTGAGATGATTAAGGGGGTGGAACATCTCCCTTATGAGGAAAGGCTGAGGGAGCTGGGTCTCTTTAGTTTGGAGAAAAGGAGACTGAGGGGTGACCTCATCAATGTTTTCAAATATGTAAGGGGTGAGTGTCAGGGAGATGGAGTTAGGCTTTTCTCAGTGGTGACCAGTGATAGGACAAGGGGTAATGGGTGTAAATTGGAGCACAGGAGGTTCAAGTTGAATATCCGGAAAAATTTTTTTACTGTAAGGGTGACAGAGCCCTGGAACAGGCTGCCCAGGGGGGTCGTGGAGTCTCCTTCACTGGAGACATTCAAAACCCGCCTGGACACGTTCCTGTGCGAAGTACTCTAGGTGGCCCTGCTCTGGCAGGGGGGGTTGGACTAGATGATCTTTCGAGGTCCCTTCCAACCCCAAGGATTCTATGATTCTATGATAAAATGCACATCCACTGAAATGCTCTCAGATGGAGAAGAAAGCAAGCCACAAGTTGAAATTACATTTCAGATATATCTGGTCCAGGAGGAAAACTTGAAAACTTTGTTCACGTTTTCTCTCTGTGGTGTTTTCCAGTGTTTTGGTTTGTTTTTTGGTGTTTGTTTTTTTGTTTTTACTGTTTTCTGTTGTGCCTGACTTTCCTCAAGTACTGAGTTTTCAGAACTAAGAGCATTTAGAGCTCCTGTTATTTCTGCTATTCTTAAATGTTTGTGCTTGTTCTGTGTAATCCCAGTGAACCTCACCACTCCAGTATGCACACTGCATTATCTGGTTTTCAATCTGCAGGTTTGGCCCAAATTTAGATGTTGTTTACTCTGTTGGAAAAGCTGTTTCAGAGAAGAGGTAGTTATAGTCCTAATGACTTTAAATACACAAAGAAAACTTTTTATACTCTAGATTGGCAAACTGCACTGAGTTCAGATACACTTGAAAGAACCTGGAAAGACTCAAGTGCTTATTGAAATTACCTTTATAAGGAAAAAACCCTGAACTGTTCTGTAAATGCAGTTCACCAGAAATGATTTCTTACTCAGGGATCACAGAAGACTCCAGCTTTATCGTGCTCAGGGTTTCTATGGTAAAATGTTACTGCAGTTGACATCATGATGAAAGGAGCTATTCTGGCATGTTTTGAAGATGCAGATTTTGAATTCTCAGTAGCAATTAATCCAGATCAGCAGCAGCCACAGGCTCTTAAAGGAGCAGTGAGAGGGAAATGACTTAGAGTTTCCCTTGTGGTAATATCCACAGAAAGGAAAAAAAAAAAAAAAAGAAAAAAGATAGGAATCTTAATGATGGTTTACATTTGTAATAGATCAGAGAAGCTTCATGAAAAGAATTAAGAGTAGAATGGGAAATTCTTGGCATTTTGCTTATTGAAAACAAAGCAAGCTGTGGAGGTGATGGTGACAGTGATGGGACCAACACAGCTTCTCTGGGACCCAAAGCCAGGGATGAGCTGAAGGACTTCTCAGGCTAGGAGCAGGGTTTTGGCTGCCCTTAGCAGAGGGAGAGTGGAGGGGGGTGGTTAAAGCAGTTCATACATAATTCAATGAAGGAAAATGAATTTGCCAAAGCATTCAGTGTTTATTTATAATGTAGCACATGCAATAACAGACTTCTGAGCCTAAAGCTGAGCCTTTCAACATTTTGTTTTTACTTAAATTCTCAAGAGATAAATAATTTACTTTGTTCTGCAGAGAGAATAAAGATGGGATATACTCTCTAGATCTTGGTTTGCAAAAGAGGCTTCTGACCTGTGAAACTCTGATTTGGATGAACCCTCACTGGTCTGTTAGCTATATGTTCCTAGTCTTCCATTTCACCTTTTATTTGCCCTTTTTTGTGTCTCATATCTGGTTTATGACTCAATGGAAAACTGGACCAGGTTGTTGTGATTCATAGTTAACTGTCCAACAGATACAACATTCCAACAGTAGTCCTGAACCCTCACTCACCTGATAACAGCAGGCAAAATACCCACCTAGTGTTGAAAACCTGAAGGATTGTTATTGTAATAGTAATTTTCAATTCCCATATCTGAATTTGCATTACTTTTACTATAAACAGAGTAAGTCTGGTATTGGAGGAGAAGGTTTAGCAGCAGTTGTGTCCCTTGTCACTCAGAATATTTCATGGTTCCTCTTGTACTTTAGTTTTAAATGCAACTTCATATTTTTTATTTTGTGTTGTTTTCCATTCTTAGGATACGAGAGCAGCAACAGTCATTAAATTGTCTGTGGTAATAGTAAGGTCTTTCTCTTGAGTAAATGCATTTCATTTAGAGCCCAGTTGTGTTTTGTGTGTATGAATGCATTGTCTGGCATTTGTCAACAATGAAATTAATCTGAATCTACTAATAGCTTCCCTCGCCTCCAAATCTAATATCTAACACATCCATAGAAGTATTTCTGTTGTCAGTAACATCTGCTCTTGTAAGAATGAAGCAGAAAATCTATCCATATGTTGCTTTTATCTTAAAAATAAAATTCTGGAGGTTGGGGTTTGTTTTTCTGCAATACCTGGAGTTAAATACTTTGAGAAATACCCAAACAGAAGATATAAGATGAATAAAGATGATTATGTAGTGTAGTGTCAGCATCAAAGATGTGACTGTGAAATGGTTTCATTTTCTCTACTGAGAAGAGAGTGGATTCATTACTGGGCTGATGTTAAACATCCCCAGTAACTCAATAGAAACAGATTATTGTTATTAAACCCAGAAAGTGAAGATGAAAGAATTATCATGTCTGTACAGAACTTCTGATACGGTTGGAAGGTAATACTGGGAATCAAATGGTGCCTGTTTGTAGGGGCTTTTTCTGTCAAAAAAAAAAAAAAAAAAAGGTTTTTATGCATTAAAGACCCGAAAGACCTTAAAAAACAAACAACAGATTCACCATTTTTCCTTCCTTTGAAATAGTTTAGTGTTTTAAGTACAGGTAAAACACTGTAGTTTTTTACTTTTTCTTTCCTTTGGCAAAATAAGGTGACTTGGCAGCTAGAGATAAGAGATGAAGTGAACTCATGGTTGTTTCACAAACATTTAAAAATATATACAAATATTCTCAATTATATTTCAAACTGGGAGGGGGGGGGGAAAAAAAAAGATGGTCTGCGTTTTACCTCATTGTAGTTCAAAAAACAATGACCAAAATCCTGAGCTTAGAAAAAGAACTACTTCATACACAGAAACTGGAGAGATAAGGTTAAATTTAATGTGATGCCTTTTTCACTGTGTGGTAACTTTTCTGGTAGTGGTGCTCGTCCTGGGAGTTTTATACTAAATACAATATGGTGCTAAGTGGTGACACTAAGAAAACAAGAGGAATCATTCCCAAATAATTCCCTTTGGGAATGAGAAATCCTGAGGAAGGTAAAAACTGTGATGGGCAAGGAGTGGTGCCATCAGGTACAGGACTGATGTTTGCATCTCCTTCAGTGTTTTATCTTTGCATAACTCTGGGTTCAGGTTCAGTCTCTAGTTCTGATTTCAGCTAAATCTTACAAAACTGTGGGCTTTGGGCTGCATTTGTGCTTACATGAGACAAATCCAACTTTGTCTTCAGTGCCATTTGTCTGTGGCTGTTGCTTGTGTCTGGTTTTTTTGTGAATACAAATGGAGGGAATTGTATCTTTGTCAGTCCTCTGAGGAGAGGTTTGCTCTGCTGAGATTGCTTTTTGCATCCTGCCTTTCTGTATGTGCCTTCAAAAAAAAAAAGAAAAAAAAAGCCTTAAATGACTTCAGTACAGTTCTTTGGCTCCTTGCCATCTCTCTTATCCCCAGCTAAATGCTGTAGGGAAGTCTAGGAGTATGGGAGCAGATGTCTGCTTACCATTCATCACTGAAGAGAGAACTGTGCATCAGTGTTCTTGAGGCTGATTTCTTTCTTCATGCCTTGAGCAGAACCTTGACCTTGCTGGGGTTCAGCAGAGTAGTTGGTCAGCAGGCTTTGGCTGGCACTTCTGCTTTCTGAGTAGCAGCTTGTCAGATACTTGTTAGAAACATCCAGAATAAATCGAGCTGTCAGCAGTATTGGTTGGACTAAAGTTTGCCTGAAGAACAGGGGAGAGAATGTTTGTCCCTCCTCTTGTCCCATTTGAGGCAGGAATAATTTCAGTCATGAGAAACTGAATATTATTATATATTATTATTATATATTATTATATATAATATGTTATATATATTATCTACATTATATAGTATTATATATTATTATTATATATTATTATGGTGAATATTATTCTTCCATCAGCTAGAAAATGCATTGATCACGTGCAGATGATTTTGTGGCTTTTTTTTTTTTAAGTAGAGAGGATCTATGCTTTTGAGAAGCTTTTTCAAAGTTTTTTTTAATCAGTGGAGCTCAGTTGTAGTCCTACTCTGTACAAGGACAGGCTTGAGTTGGGAGGGAACTGAGGTGCTCTGGCTCTGCCATCTCATCCAGAAACTTTGATGTTGAAGCCTCAGGGGCTGCCATTCCTCCAGGCCCTGTGGAACCCAGACCAGGTCATCATTCTGCCACCTGAAATTTTCTTCATCTCAGTATATGTGCCTCAGAGGATCTTTGTGATTAAATGCCTGGGAATTCAGACCCAAGTATTTTTCATGTCTGCATTCCTTTCAGCTATCAATCAAAATCACAGGACTGAAGATGGGTTGAATGTTAAATTTGACTTTGGCCTCTCTAATCAAGCCCAGTTTGTACCAAAGTTCTCAGGGTGGGGTGAGTGACTAGAGGAGAATCCTGAGCTTTGGGGTGGTGATTTCATTGTGTGCCAGCTTGTAGCTCTTTTGCTGTGTGGTAGCAAATAGCAATCACATTTGCACTCCAGTGATACCTGTAAGTCAACAGTGCCTCTGGGATCTTTCACTCTGAAAGATGCCATATAAATGTAAGGCAATGATATTATCTTTATTATCAATTAACATTTTAGTGCTCTGGCAATCTGGAATGCAAGGTACATCAAATGAACTCTAGCTGGGATTATTTCTAAACACTTTATAAAAGGAGATCTTGCTGTACTCATCAAATTGAAAAGGAACAAGAGGGAAACTCAGTATGTCAGGATAAAATCATTTCAGCATATTAGAATCTGCACAGAAATACTGGGGGGTTTTGTGGTGTTTTGTTTTGTTGTTTTTTTTTAATTTTTCCCCTTAAGAGATTTGTCTCTGTTTGCAAGATCTGATCTGGCACATCTTTATCTCCAGGGAAGTACTGGACTTAACCCTGGATATACTGTGTGCTGTTACAACAACTTGAGACTTGATTTTGTTAGAGCAATTCTGTCCCCTCCCCCCTTAAGGATGTGTTATTTTAGGATGATTACCCTTCACACTTCTATTTCTCTTCAAGTTATTCTAATTAATGTTTTCTTTTCAGAGCTGTTTTCTGTGCTTGTGTTTTTACATATGCCTGTGAGTGTTACCTGCTTATTTTTAGGGCTTCTCTCTATTTTACACCATAATGTTTGTCAGAAGTATTCAGAAAATGCTTTATTTGCACAAGATGGATACATTTAGCATCAACTGATAACTTCCTGGCTAGGTTGCCCTTCCTCCTTACTTTTTGGAGGTGTTTTTACACCCTGTTAAGTTATCACTGCCTCTGGTTAGAGCTGACTGCACATGAGTGAAGGCTGAGTGGGTCAGCAAACCACGCAGCACTTCTGAAGTGTCTGGTGATGGTTTTTTTGGAGGAAAAAATATTTTACATTTTCCCAGCCTAGCACTGTAGCCAGGGTATATTTCTAAGAATTGTTTTACCAGTGCTTCCCTTTGGGAGAGTTTCTCTTTCTTCTACATGTCATAACATGGTATATATGAAGAATGTTTTCAATTTTTCTCTTTATAAAAATAAAGTCAGGTTAAAAACGGCTGAGCAAATCAAGATTCTCTCATCTGAGGATATTTTCTAAGCCAAATTCTATTGGGGAGCTATATATTTCTGAACTTTATGATGAGTTATCTGTCTGTAAAGCAGTCAATTGGATTCAAACTAGTGGAGGGCAGATTTAGATTGGAAGTTGAGAAGAAGTCCTTCTCCATGAAGGTGGTGAAACCCTGGCACAGGTTGCCCAGAGAGGTGGTGGAAGCCCCAGCCCTGGATGTTTTTAAGGCCAGGTTGGATGGGGTTCTGAGCATCCTGAGCTGGTGGGAGGTGTCCCTGCCCATGGCAGGAGGGGTTGGAACTGGATGATCTTAAAAGTCCCTTCCAATCCTGAAAATTCTATGCTTCTATGATTCTAATACAGCAGATTTCCTGTAGAACTGTTTTGCTCACCTCCTCACTCAAGAATCTGCAGAAATGGAGACTTAGCAGATCTGGCTAGTTCCTGGATCATTGCATAAACCCCCAACAAAACAGATTAATTTATTGAGCCTCTTTATTGAGTGTAAATTACTGCCATCTTTTTTGCTAAATAACTCTCCTGAGCATATTAAGGTGGATAGCCAATAATCAGCTGTCTAGTGAGCTGGTATTTTACACAGTTTCAGGTACATGAAAGATAAAAGCAACAGCTACTATTTGAGACATGATGTAGATTTATAACACACTTAGAAAACTTTAGATTTTTCCATAAACTAATGACTAGATTGCAGTCACCACATATACGTGGTGATTCTTCTTTGAAGATTTTGTGTACAGGAATATTTTTATTTAGTCTTTGATACTCACCACTGAGTTACATGTAGTTCTTTAAGGATTCCTGCATGGATAGTAGCAAGCTTTTTATAGCTGGATAATGCATAGTTCTCACTCTGCAGGCAAGAAATAAGCTAGAGAGAATGGCTCAAATAATTCTAAGCATATGGTGAGTAAATTTACAGTCATTAATGTTAAACCTGTTAGGGTTACCTGATAAGTAGTTACTACATATTTTCCATAATTTCCTACTAATAGCTTT
This sequence comes from Calypte anna, assembly GCF_003957555.1. NCBI lineage: Eukaryota > Metazoa > Chordata > Aves > Apodiformes > Trochilidae > Calypte > Calypte anna. The sequence continues at coordinate 13,958,549 of NC_044247.1, read as the reverse complement.
GTGCTAAGGTGTAAGAAGATAAACATGTCTATGAGCATGTAGATGAGATTTACCATTCTACATTCTGATTTCTGCCATGGTGTTTTGCCTAGGAGGGAGGAAATAAACAAACAAATGGCCAGCCTAAAACTAATTAAATCTGAATGGATACCAGAAGAAATAGGGGGAGTTTTGCAGTCATCCTGTCTGCAAAAAATCCTATGGTCTCCCAAATACAAATGTATTTTACCACAACTTACTGCAGTACCAAGGCTGTGTGTTTGCCTTCACAAAGTGGTGTGGGTTGCAGGCCTGGAGCCATCATTTTGCATCATGCAAACATGAAAATAACTTCAGTGAGCACAGCAGCCTGATTTACTGAAATGCTGCCATCCCAGAGTGGACATCATGTAGACCCATGTTTGGTTTGGTTTTTTTTTAAAAGTGAATAAAGAGGAAAGACTTGAATCTGGAAGTATTTTTAAAAATAAACCAACTATTTCCCACCATATAGAAATATAGTTGGGAAGCTTGTTCATGATTATTGCCCCTCTGCTGTAACTCTGACCAACAATATTGCTGCTTCTTGTACATATGCATAGTTTGAGTTTTGGTTGTTTAGCCTGGAGATGCTGTCAATTAAAATATATTCCGTTTGTTTATTGCATTATCCTAGAACAAGACTGTTATTCCCATCTCAGTTTTGAGGAAGGGCAAAGATAGCTCTTCAGATAAGAAAAACTGGGCTGTGAGTCTGCATGTATGTGTTTATTGAGATAGATCACTATTTTTGTATGTAAATTTATGAAAGGGTTTGTACAGTTTTTCGATGTTAGTCCTGATGGATTTTAACTATCCTCATAACACTTGGAGTAGTTGAAATTTTAGTATCACTTCTAATAATCTGTAAATCTCTTTCATTTATATCCCCCTTTAACATATTCAAAGCCCAGCCAGCGTGTGACATTGCTGTTAAACTGAAAAATAATGGAGCATCCAAAGAGTAATAATATTGGAAGCTGCCTCCTCTGGTCAGCTGTAACCATGGTATCTGAGACATTGTCCAACATAACATCTTTGATGCTTTTTTTTTTTTGTCCCCAGAAAGAGCTTTTATCAAAATTCCTTCTCCTTTCCTGTTGCACTGACACCCAAATTCATTTCTTACGAGTTGAGAATACAGAGTTGGATTTTTCTTTACTTTAATAATAAAAAAAAAAGCCCTTGCTGAAAAGGGAGATGAATGTAGTTCAGAAAATAACAAAAGACTCTGTGTGTTGAGCTGCTATCTCATTGTATAATCCTGTCTCTTTGAAGATTTAGCTTTTCTCTGTAGACCAACAGCATATATAGAAATGGAGGTTTAGAAGCACTGGGCTTTCTAGTGCTCTTCTTCTTTGGTGTGATGACAGCTTGAAAAAAATGTATTTTTGCATCCCTTGTGCTTGGTGCTGGGGAGCTGTAGTGAAGGTATCCTGGTTTTAACAGACCTCTGGATTTACTGACTGTGGCAAATGTAATCTGCAAGGTGGCATCTGCCTCCTGGCTAAAGCTCCACCCTTGAGGCAGGAGCAGCAGATTCTGTCTCTGGTTACCAGTGGTGGCTTCCCTAACCTCAAGCAAATCCAGACCTTGGGTGTATTTTGGGAGCTTTTTCTGCTAAACAGCAATTACACATCCCCACACACAGCATGTAGATGCAAGCTTCAGCACATCACCAAACAGATTTACCATATTTCATGTTTTCTGTTGATATGCTGGTGGTTTTCCACATCACACTCCAGTATCAAATTTGTGATAACAAACTAGCACAAGGTTAAAATTCCCTTAAAATTCCATCAGTGTCCCAGCAACCATGTGGGTTTCACCAGGGTAAGAAAATCTCTTTACTCTTCCTGAGAAAGCTCTCGGTCCCCATGTAGCAGCTGTGGTTTGTGTCACCATACACCAAATGCACTTACTTACCTCCTGACCCAACCAGGCTTGCAGTCTGCCAGATAATTTCAATAATATAAAATACCAGGATGGTCCAGCCATACAGTCAATAAAAACCACACGAACAAGGTTGTTCTTGATTGGATGTAGTTGGAAAATGGTTTCAGGTAACACTGGAAACAAAAGAAAAAAACTTCCACAAGAAGTGAAGAAGAATGCCATGGTGGTATAGACCTCCTCCAGGCACATCTGTACACATAAACATATATGCTCTGTATGTTAAACATAACAGTATTGCCACCTATTGATAGAAATTTAAACTTCACATGAGTATTTAGAGTAGGTTTTTTCCAGCACAAGTAAGGTCTCCTCCCTCTGGTGAGACTGGCAAAGGAAATGTCTATTATTTGTGGAATAATAGCCCTTACAGTCTCTGATAATACCATAGTGTTAGAAAGTAATGGGTGCTGTTCAGAAACCAAAGGAGGTTAAATATTATCAAAGAAATGTAAAGCTGCTGATGCTTTTACATAACTTAGATGTATGATCCCACTGGCAGTGGCAGCTTTTTGATGAATGAAGTTGATGATCTGCACGTTTCAAGCTTATCTCTGTAATTTTCACAGGGAAAAAAAATGAACAGTGGAATTACTAGCTAAGTAAATTGAGGCAATATTTATAAATGTATGGCTGCTTAAGATGTACTTTGAAAATGTGTTCAGAGTCAGGTTGTTATCTATTAATTAGATTGAAGAGGTGATAAGGTTTTATTTAGAAAATAAACAAATTTCCATTGACATTGAATATGGTATTTATGGTGAAAAATGAGTGTTATTTGGAGAAGAAGAAGTTGGGTAATTTACATTTTTTATGTTTGAGAACACTATTTTGTTCTGAAGAAAAATGATTTTGTTCTCAGAAAACAAATGTCAGGAGTTGTCCATACATACTCAGAGCATTTCAGTGAAAAATGAATGGGGGAAAAGTGAGAGCTGATTTATAGTTGGAGAAAAAAACCCCGACCACTGAAATACTGTTTGCATGGCCATTAATATACATACACACATCTGCAATTGTCTGGTGTTCTCTTAAGCAATCAATGTGTATTCTAAGTTAGGGCTCTGTCCAACATTTATTACCTCTAGGATAAGCCCTCAGATTTTGGGAGTGTGCTGTAAAATCTATGATCATGTTTTGTCTTCCCTGACAAACACAGTTTATTTTCCTGAACGTTGCTTTGTTGCATATTATCCAGCCTGTGATGGCTTGGGGAAAAGTGGGTCTCTTCCCTGAGCTTCTCCCATGGGTTAACCTGGATTTGGCCACTTGAGGAGACAAGCTGGAGCAGAGAGATTTTTCCTGACACGTTCCCATTTTTTTCCAGAAATTTTGTTTGGGCAAAATTTTATTTCCTTGGGGAATCTTTGGGATTGTGCAGACCTAAAGTGTGTGTACCACAAAGGGGATTTCTGCATAAGAGGCAAATGTGATGGATCTGAACAAGTTTCAAGCTCTCTGGGGTTGCACTGTGTGGGGAATAAGCACAAGACTTTTGCTTGGGGTTTTGAAGACAGAATAGTGGCATCCCTTGTCCTGCTGTCCCTAAAAATCTCTGCTTGTCAGGGGATTGATCCTGGAAGAAAATACTGTCCACAAATAGTTCTTAGTAGTATTGCGTCCCTTTTCTTCATTCAGTAAAATGCTGCTTGTCCATGGCAATTGCCCTCTGACATTCCTAGGCAAATAATCACCAGGATTCCCAGGTGTTAGTAGCCTTGGCTTGTTTTCCTGTCCTCTTGCATGAAGGATGTTGAAGGATGGATCCTGTCTGCAGATGCACAGGGAAAAAAAAATCAAGCATGCCTGAGGTATTTTCCTTACCCTGAGTTTAGCAGTGAGAGCATTGCTTGGTTCATAAGAGCAGGCAGTGATGGTCTTGTATTTTCCAGTATCCAAATGCCAGACTGCATATTCTGAAGCCTTCAAAGATTGTTTATATTCCAAAATTGCATATTCTTAAAATGAGATTTATTTCATTGTAAACTGAGCAGGATGATTTATGAAAAGTCTGCATAGATTTTTTAGTACCAGAATAAGAGCAACATTCCTGTTGCTCTTTCAGGCGAAGCATAAGCAAAAATTAAGTTGTATTATATACAGTGAGAGCTGAAATGTGGAATGTTATCCCATATTCCCAACACTTTGAGTAGCAGTGTGCAGCCATCTGAACTATATATGAGCATATATACCTTCAGTTGGACTGAGTGGGACCAAGAAGGCACCTAAAATAATTGAAGTGAAGCAAGAAAAAGATCAGAGACAACAACTGAGAGGTGTAGAAAGTCAAATAAGGGAGGTGAAGGAACCATTGGGAAGAAAAGCATTTCTAGGGTTTTGTATACAGAGCTATATGGGTGACAAATACTAAAAAACTCAAAGAGTTGCTGTTATGGATATTCTTTGTAAAAATCAAGATGCATCAATGTGGACTGCCTAGGTGGCCCCAAAATGCTGTTCCCATGGCAAATGGCACAGGATTTGTGACAGCAAAGTGCAGCTTCTTAGCTGGGAGCTACACTGAATTCCACAGCAGAGTTTTAATTTCTGCTTGTAGTTGTGAAGAGTTTGGTACCCAGACAGCAGCACATCACACTCAGCAAGTCAAGAGAACTGTGTGGCCTTATCACTGTCATTTGTCAGGAGCTGATGGGAAACATCTGCATGGCTTGTTCAGTCGGGTAACTGTGTGTATCCATCCAGGCTTAACTGACAAGTAAAATGCAGGCAATAATATTAAACTGTGGGAATGACTTCTGCTAATCAGGCAATCTGAGTTACATCACACGGGGTGTACACGAAGACACTTGTAACAAAATGGTATTTTGAAACAGCTCTGTGCTATTTAGTCCCCTTACTGTCACTACAGAGGAAGGTGAAGCAGCATATTTGCTTGAAAGTAATTCAAGGAATAGGTAATATGGGAAGATTTTTTTTGGTGGTGGTGGTGTTGGGCACTAACATTATTTTAAAATGCAGTCTTGCTTTTTGGTTTGGGGATGGAGGACCAGGGAGACCTTGACACTTGGCTGCCATACAGGTTTTTCAGCATCTTTTTGTAGGAGTTGATTTAGTTTACTAGTAATATCCAGCATTACAATGTACTATTATAAGTAAAAATAAGACTCCAGAACTAAAAATGGTTTAAAAAATTTTCCTCTAATGTAGTGGAAAAAATTAGCATACATATTAATGTATGAGAGGTGACATTTCATGCATATTGGTTTTTTAAACAAAATTATATCACTGTTCATCATCAGACCTTTAGGTGGGTTGTGTTCAGACCTCAATGCAGTACTTCAAGGCAGGGAAGCCTTCCATGAAGTGGGAGGAAAGGTGTTGAGATGTCTTCAGGCTGAAAGGAGAGGTACAGAGGGGAACATAAAATATTGCAGAAATAGACTGCCTATAGAAGAGGTGTGGTTCTGAAATTGTGGGTTTTAATTTAATTGCTAGCACAAGAGGCTGCTGCTAGAAGAAAGGACTCTAATATATTCCTATTGAACTAACCTAGTTCAAATTACAAGGAATTTGAACACCCAAAGAAGTATGTTTGTTGTGAGAACAAGGAAGAACAGGGCAACAATTGTTGCCCTTGACAGCTTGCTTGAGGATCTGGATAAATCTCTTATTAGATTTAGCAAAGATATTTATTTCCTTTACCAAAATGATAGGTTTCATGTCTTGAAAGGGAATATACAATGGAAATGCTTTATATCATATTATCCACTTGTGGATTAAGATTGCTGAGCTGCTGGAAAACACTGTGCTATTCCAGAGTTCACAACCTTAATCTGATTAGGCTGTTTCTGATTATTAACTTGGACTTCTTTATTTGTGTATTTTAAATCTGGAAGACCTTAACTTCTTAGGAATCTGAGATCAACCTAATCCTTATAAAAGAGCTCTGACTTACAAAATCTAAACCAACTGTGGAGTTCACTGGTTAATGTGGCTCAATCAGAAATAATCCTTCCTTGGCTAGGAATAGAGGGGACTTGTTACTGAACTGAAAAACCTGACATTTGGGAGAATGTTTTTTTATTTCTTTAGTTACATCTTTGGGAATAATATGGCCCTGATTAATGACTTGTGGTTTTTCTTGAATCAATCCCTGTTTTCTGGGCAGGGTACCTGTCAAGGGCAGAATGCTTCAGTTTTTATATGATTATTGGATGTTCCAGATAACTTTCCACAAATGTATTTATTCTTACAGTTAAAAGATGAAATTTGTGAGATGAGAAGTAGAATCAATTAGCTAAAAGTTTGAACTAACACTTTTCAGGTCAGCCACCCAGATCACTAATTATATTGCTTTCTCATCCTGTCAATGCAGGCAATACAGGAATTTATGCTAAAAGATTTATTATGAATACCAGGATCCCTGGCAGGTCCATTTTTTAATTTTATGTGCTCATGAAACTCTGTTCTGTGTTAAGTTTTGGTTGTTTGTTTTGATGTTAAAAGGTGTTTGATCACTATTAAACATTCATTGAGCTTCTCTCATCACCATTTGACGTAGAAAATGATCAGAGTAGCTGATGATACAACGTGGAAATTTGTTAGGTAAACATATGGTACTTCTATTTACTGAAAGTTAAAGACTTAAATTAATGATAATGTTGATTACATTCCAGATTTCAGCCAAAGTATTTATGCTATAAGAATTCAATATGTATTGTATTCTTTTATGTTAAATTCCTCAGGGAGATAAATTTATTTAGTGTTTTGGCCAACTGATTAATATGGGATCTGTGTGCACCAATGTTTGGATGTTATCCAAAAAAAAAAAAAAGGTAACAATTTCTTAACTCACTTTTTCACATTTTGTGCACCCCCAACTTTTGCTAAAATATTGTCAGTTGTTTTCCTTCTACTGGATAGATAAAGGAGAATTTTTAATTCCAAACTCACCTAATACAGTTTGTTATCTGAATTGCTTTTGGACCATAATACAGCTTAAGATGCTTTAAAGCCAACTCACTAAAGTAGTTCAGCCTCCAAACATCTGTGGTTGTAAAGTGGACCCTGTCAGGCTGCTAATAAAACAGGTTTTTTTCAGTGTTTCTCCCAGTGCTTTTGTGATGTTTGTCTTGGTTCTCTTATTTGGATTTCAAAAAAGAGATCAGAGGATTATATTGCTGAATGCATGGAGCTTCAGTCCACACTCATTTATGCTGCTGTGGGTCAGTGCAGTTCCCATGGAGGTTTAGAGGAATGCACGTAGAAGAAATGCAGGTTTTGGAAGAATGTTTGTGTTGTGTCCTCCCCGTCCCCTCCAAAAAGTATTTCTAATTTTCTAAGTCAACGAAGTGATGAGTATTGCAGCTCCATCAGTTTGACTCAATTTACTCAAACTTCACTTTGAAACATTATTTAACAGGATAATATTTAGGTTGACCTTATTGTGTAACTACTGGGTTTTTAATCTTAACAAGCTCGTTTTTCCAATCATAAACTATAAAACTGTCAAGTAAGAAAGTACATTCCAACCATTGTATTCTTGGTGTCTTGTCAGTGCAGCCACCTTTTAATTGTGTTTTTTCTTTTACATACAAATATTCCCCTGGCCCCCCATTAAAGTGGAGGACCATACATTGGTTTGTTTTGCTAAGGTTCTGGTGTCACGGTGTTTTGGACACCTCCTAACTTCCTAGACACTGTATTTAAGTAAGAATTTTAGGTAGGGTTCTCACTTTAAAGAACAAAAGACCTTTGTACTTCAAAAGATTTTGCAAGACTCCTGGCACTTGACTTACAAGAAGTTTATCAATGTGCTGGTTAAATGGAAGTGTTTAGGAAGGTATTCTTAGGCTACACAGCCTTCCTTCTTCTATGATTATTGATATTATATATTTATATGTAAGTCATATATATATAGGATATTATGATATTAACCTGAGTCATCCTTAATAACAGGTGACAGAAAGCTCCTTGTCACACAGGAAACTGTTGACCCTTGGAACTCTGTACACCTCAGAGCACTGATGTGAATATTCAGAATTCTCTCTAGACCAACAGTGATGCCAAATGTTTTCTAGAGGAGACTATTTGTGTAGCTGATTGTGAGCTGGGCTGTGTAAGTCATGACTTGCATGGTGTTCTTTGGTCTCTGACCTTTCTTAATTTTAAAACACAGTACTCCAATGAAGCTGTATGGTGCAGTTTTCTTCAGCAATGTTGTTTGCCACTTAGTATCATGTTCTCAAATCCTCCACTTGCTTCCTCAGTGGTGGCTTCATTAATGTCACAGCTCCTTTTTTCTGCTTCCCTAAGCATCTTGTTTGTGTAAACCAAAGCACAACTGAGATACCTGTGCTGTGGGTATCTCTTTGATTTCCAAGCTGCCCAGCACACATCACCAGATATGCAGATTGTTTGCCAGAATAGAGGAGGAGATGGGTACCTTTTCTGAGCCTTGTTATTGCCCACAAGACCAGAGCCTGACACAGACTGGGTGAGTGTACATGGAATATTTCCTCCTGACTTTTTACATGATGCTGTGGTGAGGCAAAACCAGCAGCCAGTATCCAAATTGCAGTGGCAAATCTCCTTGCAGCTTTGAGTGCTTAGAGGTATTTAAATGTTACAAACCAGGGTATGAAAATGAGGGCCTGAGGGTTTTTACATCCTTCCACAAGTGAAAGCAGTTTGTTGTTTTTTTTTTAATTAAAATCACTACCAGTTGTGAAAGGCAGGTGCCCATCTCATAACCTCTGTAAGAAGCACTTGATATGGGAGACTATAAATCAGGATATCCACTGAACCAAAGATAATGAAATTCAGCCATAGGTTAAAGAAAGGTCATTTTCTTGTCTTTTTGGCTGGAAAGAGTCAGCGAAGCCCTAACATATAATTGTTTTCTGTGACAGTAAAAGGAGCCTTTGGTGCTTTGGGGAAAGGGAAGTGACATTTTTCTTGCTCATGATGGAAACGCAGCTTCACATTAAATGTGTATTACAGTGCTCCCAATGTAAATAGGATTAACATGAGCAGAACTGTTATCCACACAATGTCCTTGAGGAAAAATGATTCACCAAGACAACAGCACATCCTGATACTGAGGCAGGGATAATGATCCTGATTTTTTTCAGTGCAGCTAGTATAGAGAGATCTGTGTGTGTGTGTACATATGTGTAAAGTCAACAGGCAAGAGCCTCATATTTCACTTTCATCTTTTTCTTTCTCCTAAAATATTTCAGCTGAAGAAAGGGAGCTGAGATCCATGGGGAGTTATTGCACAACTGCTAAGGAGAATGTATTCTTGCTAAGTGCTTTAGCAGGGTGGTCATAGTGACAGTAATGTGTCAGGTGTATGATGTAGGGGCTTAAGTAACTGAGAGTTTTAAGAATTTACTCCAAAAAATGAAGTGTTGTGCAGTTTTGTTTCTCCTACCCAAGGGAGGGTTGCAGTGATCTTTGTCTGCCTTGGTAGTTGTTGGAGATACAGTGGGTATTGATGTCTTTCTGGAGGTTCAGCTTCTTTCCATCACCTAAACAGGAGAGTAGAGCCCCTTAATTTTTTAGATATTTTTTTTTTTTTTAGTAGGAAGAATCAGTTGAAGCAAGCTTCCATCTACTTTTGAACTGAAATACAATAGTTTCCAGGTCCCTCAGAAAGCCATAACAAACATGTCTGTCTTCTCTATTCCACCATGAAGGAAGCATACACAGAAAGAAAATAATTACCTAACTTAGTTCTACTCACAAGGAAATAAAAAATGAAAATCAAGATTTCAGATGCTGTTTTTAAAAACTGGCATGAAGATTACAGCTGCAATTTGTTATCCTGGAATTGTTTAAATGTAAAATCAACCCCTCCTATTAGAGAATTTTTGCAGAAGAGATGCTACATTTTATGGGAATATTCCTCACAAAGATGTAAGCAAGAAGCTACTTGTAATGAGAGTACAAGAGCTGTCCATGATGCTGAGAGACAGAATAGATAAAAATGTGAATAATGCATAAGCAATAAAGGAAATTATTTCCTGTTTTGAAATCCAAATAAAAGAGGACCTTGACATAAAAGATGCTTATTCTACAAACACACTAGAGGGATAATTGTATGGTTTTGCTCTTTCCCATTTCTTTACCTAGGTGAGACTCTAGATGTAAAGCTAGGGAGCATTCCCACACTCCAGTGCCAACACAACCTGCACTGTTTTGTGGAGTGGTAGGGAAAATGGTATGATCAGTTTGTGAAAACCATAATGTTGGGGATGTGTAACTTATCTTGAATTAATCTCTGCCCAGAAGACTCACACAGACTGGTTAAAGCATGTAGATGGGTAATATACTTCCAGTTTGCACTACAGAAGGCTCTCTGTACTTGCAGGAGAAATTTCTAGCAAACATCCATTACAAAGGATCCTCTATTGAAATGAGAACAAAGGTTCCACTCGAAAGGACCTCTGAGGATTCAAATGTACCTTTCAGAGGTGACATGCTGATACAAGCCAGTTCTCCAGGGCTTGCATCAAGGCAGAAATCAGCAGTAATTTCAACCCTGCAAGATCATAGCACTATCAGGAACATAAGAAAATCAATCTGACACCAGCTCAAATAATAGCAGTCCTGGGAGTCACAGTATAGAGTACAAGTCCCACTGGGAGGGTCTGCTTGTCAGAACAATGGCACTTGAAGGCACTGATACTTTGACAGACATCAAAGCAAGAAGAAAAGGAACAGGAAGATCAGTTCTGGGGCATGCATGGTGGTAGGGACACAAATAGCAACCAAGTGATGCTTCAGATGAAGGTGATGCAGATGTTGGGCTTGTGGTCAGGCAGGAGTCAGGTCATTTGGCAAAACAGCACTTCAAATGCCTGGAAAGCTTTTTAAGTTGTAACTTAGTAGGTTGATATCAAAACTACATCATAATTGATGGCATTTCTTCCTGGAATTAGAAAAGTTAAGGAAACTAAATATTTAGGAAAAGACTGGAAAGTTCATTTGCTATGTTTAAGGAATAATGGTGGCTTCATAACTGCAGTATATACTGCACTGACAACTTGTTTGAATATCTGTATCCTTGCAGGGGCATTAAACTATAAATCAATATCCCTACTGTAAGTGCAGAAGTGTTTTTTAGCCTGGACTGGAAGTGAATGTGTTTTCTGAATCAATGCTGCTTCTAGAAATCTTAAAGTTGTAATGTGGAAAAAGCAAATTACTCCAAAAAGCTCATCAGTGTAAATATGAACAAGCCCCAGTAAAGCTGAGGGGTAGACAATACTAGAAAGATTCTGGTAATATTAAAGATAATGTTTCCCATTAGCAATATTCAGCTGGAGGTGGTGAGCTGGTGTCAGCATTTTGTCTCAGAGATTTTTGTTCTTTGGGTTTTTCTGGTTTTGCAAATGGAACAGAAAATTGCTGAGCCCCCCTGAGATCAACCTCAACGTGTTGTGGGATGTATTGTAGACAGAAGAATGAAAACTTAAGAGCAATGGAAAAGAAACAAAATAAATCAGGCAAACAAAATGTAAGATTTAAAAAAAAAAACCAACCAAACAAACACCAAAGGAAAAAAAACTCCACAACCAACTAGCAGGAAAATCCCCTTTTTCTGACTTTACTTACTGTGGTGTCATCTGATCAAAGCTTTTGTCTCATGGAGTGTGATAGTACTTAGACTTGTTCTTAGGCTTTGATGGTTCATAAATACTCTGATGAATAAGTCTGGTTTGTTCAATGAAGACTTCTTCCTTTATTCTGATTAGAAAGAGGAAAAGTAAAAATGTAGGCAAAATTGTCAGCTGAATGTTTGATTCCATTGCTGAGGCATCAGTGCCAATCTAATACCTGAGCTGCCTTTCAGATGTTCTGGTGTTGATGTCTTGTAAATTATTCTCACATGCCAACCTTATTGTGCTACAAAATTTAAATTGTGATATCAAAAAAAGCAAATATCAAAATGGAACATGTTATTTTCAATTTTTGTCATCTCTAAGCTCTTAAATTGGATTTTAAAAATTACATTGTTGTTAATTTGGTCTTACTGGGTCTTTAATTAAACACGCTGCTGGAAAAGAGATATTGCAATAGTTATCTCAGTTTGATGGTTATGCAGTTTGCATTAGCAACAAATAGCCAAAGCACAAGTCACTTTTCTGGTCACATATAAATAAATACAGTACTTACTACCTGTATTTTAAAACAGCACACCTTGCAAAGGATAATGCTTGCTTTCTACTGGATGAAAGGAAGATTCCATTTTTCCTGCCTGGATAAGTACTTGTCCCCCTCACCTTGCTGTGTTAGATCATTAGGTAAATTCCATACACTTCCATGGTGTATGTATGCAAAAAACATTGTGATATTATTTTACTTCTTTAGTTCAGACAAGCTCCAAGAGTAAAGTATATTTTCTTGGAAGAACTGAGTTATTAAATGGAGTCTTGTGATTTTATATTTTCACAGTGCAAAATTATTTTTCTGACATCAAAACATTCATCAGAATGGTGGAGAGCAACCTGAGCTTCCATTTTACCTCTTCATCTGGATATATTTAGGATAAAGAAACATCTAATTTATATTGGAAGCATTCTGTAGAATGGGAAGCAGCTTTTTTGTCCCAAGCATACTTGGAATGTGAGGAGGAGTGTATACCTTCTTCAACTCTAGTCTCTTTTTAAAATGTCTTTTACTATGAAAGTAGAACTTTGATAATACATCCTCCTTAGAGTATGAAACAACTTCTGAGAGATCCAGATCAGAATAGATCCTGTAATCTCAACCTACGTTCTTCTTTAAGCCAAACTTTTTACCCTTTTCCATATATTGTCCCTGCCATACAGTTAGGAATGAAGTTGCAAAGGCATTGGATGTTGTGCCCATCTATTTGGTACCAAATCTGTAGATGTCAGGCACTTGACTGGTTTTAGTTAAACCCAGACTATTCCTTGTTCTCCAGGATTCCTTGTTGAAGCTTTGAGATGCTGGGATCCTTTTCACAGTGTTTTCATTTGAAATGAAAAAATCACACCAGGAATTGTCCTGCAATATAATGAGGAGTTGGATTTCCTATGGTACAGTTCTTCAGAAAGACTTAGAGTTCCAGAGGTATTCTGCACCTGGGCAGGATACATCCCTATGAATCATGAGTGTGCTGTGTCCCACAGCAGTAGAGCTTGATCTCTTGTCCTTGAATCTCCATTACTTATCCTCACTACCATCAGATGATGGCTTTCCAGAAGAAAACATTAGGGAGTTGTGTGATTTTTATAGGCAGTGGCAATTCTCCAAGTGCAGTGAAGGGCACATGTTTGCCAAAGATTCTGTGTCACTGGTGAGGAGCTGACATAAGGTATGTTTTTCAATTTCCTTTCAGTCTTGCCATATGCCACTAAATACTGCAACAACCTGACATTCTTTACAGTTTTATGGTGCAGTGATTTCTCTCTGAAACTTTGTATGGAATGGCCAACACTTTGATTTACTTAAACTGCAATTAAGTTCGGCTTCAACTAATTTTAAATACAGATAATTAAATGTGAAAATGAACCTTATTCCACTTGAATGACAGATATAAATGTGTGGAGCCCAGGTATAAGTTAAACCGGCACATCCTCTAGGGAGTGTTCAACCCATGGTCTGTCCCTGAAAACTCCATATACAGATGTAATACAGAAAGATATGTAAAAGTCTGTATTCTCACATTTTCTTTTATCTGTACACCTGTTCTTCTTAAAATGTGCTATGTCCACTTGCAGGAATTACACATTGTCTCAGTATTTCACAGCCTCAAACAGTGAAATCCTGGGCATGCTGTACCTAGTGATCCATATTTCATTATGTCATTGTCAGAAACCTTTTGATGTGTTGATATTTTATGATCCATAGGAAAAAAAAAAAAAGATCATGTGAATTTTGAGTTCTCCTTTGTTGTCTTTTAAATTTCTATTTCTTCAATCAGTCTCATAGGGATTGCTTCCAACTCTTCTTTTTTTAATTTTCATATGACTTTTTTTCCTTCCAGTGGAAACTATTATCTATTTCATCCTTCCAGACTTGAGCATTTCCATATTTCCTCATATTTCTATCTTAATTCCTTGCATCATCTAAAAACATAACTTGTTCCTGCTATCCTGCTGCTTAGCTGTTTTAGCTGGGATCTTTCTCCCTGCATGAAACTGTTCTGTAAAAGAGAGGACCTGAAGGGTGACAGAGGACTTCCTTTGTTTTTAATACCTAGACAAATATTTGAGGGATATAGTTTTGAAGGTATATACAAGGTCAGAATTTATTTTCGTTTGTTTTTTGTTTGTTTTTCTTGGTATTGCATTTCTCAAAGGTTTAAATCAAACATTAAATGAAAAATCAAAGCACTTGCTTTGTTTTACCTTTCATATTTTGCAGTTCTGTGTTTCAGTAGAGACTTGCAGAATAAAGGTACTATTGCCTTCAGCAATACAGGGCTGAAATACCTGCTCAGTAGTTCATTTTCAGAACCCAGCAGTATGAAAAGGTAATAAGCAAAAGGTGTAACTTTATGAAAAGGGCATATGTTGAAAAGAAAGAAATTTAGGAGAGAATTGAGCATAGGTGGAGCTGGGGTTTGTAGCTGATTGAACAGCCCTCTGAGAATGATAAACAGAATTGCAGGAGGCTGCCTTCAGAGTGTAGGTTTTTAGTATATGCAAACAAGGAGTTTCCTTATGGTGCTTGAACACCATAACTGTAATTACATTTTAATTCTACGTAGTTTGGTATATCCAAGTATTATCCAAGGATGCTTAGCTAGGGCCAAAAGAGTTACAGTTCTCCATGGTATTGCCCTTGAGCACTTTGGGAAGATCTTTTTCAGGCACATGATACCCATCATCATCCTTGTCCTGACCTCTATATAAGTCTGGATTTACTGGTAAGCAACTGGATATGCCACTGGTGATCTGATGGGGTTGTTGGTGGGTGAGAAGATTTTCTCATGGGAGCCTGTTGGAGCATCCTGCTAAGAATTTTCACAAAGCACTCTTGATCTAAGATGATCTCTGTGGCATGGCTTTATTTGCCTATAATAAATGCATACAGTGACTTTTCCTATAAACCAGCTATTGATTAGGATGTGACAAACAACCTCATCACAGGCTTTCTCACAAACCACTCTCCTAACATCAGTGGGATCAGAGTAAGCAAGAATCTGGTCTCAGCAGGACATGATTTAGGGGGTTGATAGAAGAGGATTTTGGTGCAAGTGAAAGACCCTAGAATGGGCTGACTAGGGATGAGGGCTGATGCCCTGTCCCTGGAAGTTTTCAAAGGCCAGGTTGGATGAAGCTTTCTGCAAGGCTGTGTAGTGGGAGGTGTCCCAGCCCATGAAGGGAGGTTGGATGTTGATGACTTAAAGGTCCTTCCAACCCCAAACCATTCTATGATTCTGTGAATGTTAAATTAGTTCTGTAATATGTAAAACATGCATTTAGAAAGTTGAAAAACATGCATTAAAAATGAAAATCCATATATCCTATAGCTATGTTAATTCCATTATTTAAGAGGTGATGCTTCACCATCCAATAGAGGTTTTTTTTTTTTTTAACATTGAATGAGTGTTCAGTGTGAATTGAAATGATTGGTTGTGTATTTTTACAAATATAACTTTGAACTCTCCATATATAATCTATATATATATATAAGAAACCACTTAACTATTCAGTGTCTAAACGTGTAATTATATGTTTAGTAAATATGGTGAGGGGTTTTTTCTTTGGGTTTTTTGTTTTGTTTTGTTAAATATTTTATGAACCCTTTCAATGACAGAACACGCAAGGGAAAAGTCGAAGTGCTATTCTCTGTGAGGAGGAAGCATTAAGACACTTATACAAAGGTCACTTAACAGGAACTGTAAGCTTTTATAAGACTCATCATTTTACTGCACAGGTCCAACCCTGCTATTGATTGCCTGGGTATTTTGTGTAGTTCTTGAAGGCCAGTTATTGAAGTAACCTGTGTAACATCCAGGCAATATTTTTTATACTCCTGATCTATTCTAGCATTTGGGGCTTGTTTATTGTGTTGTCTTTCCAAATAATATAAAATAAGGTTAAAGTATTCGATTGCCAGTTTTTAAATTCAAGTGATCACAACACAGCAATCATTCATTAAATGTAACTGAATTTCTCACTGTGGAAAAGATTAAAGTTGACCTGCTTTTCTTTCTTTTTGTCATGTCTTCCTGATTCATCAAAAACTTTTCCTGTGAAAATTTTATGAGTATTTTCCAGTTGCTTGAAATGATTATACCTGGCCTTCAGAGCAGGCAGGTAGCTGTTGGTTTATGAGACATCAGTGCCTGAGCAAAATAAAGGAAGCACAAATTCACCTCCATCGTGTGAAAGATGAAGTCAGAGTTTATTGCATACATTGCGACCTCTGGTGCTGGTATCTTCAGCCCTCATGTGAGCCATCAGCTGGTGCTGGTAAAACTGGGTTGGGTGGAAAAGGAAGAATTTCCAGGTAAACTGGAGATGTTCTTCCTGCAGGTAGAGAGTGAGCAGGCACTCAGGATCAGCTTTACATCTGGATCTTTTGACATAAGGTGTAAAGCTCCATGTTAAATCATTTGGTCCTGTTCAACCGTGCACTGAGGTCAGAAGTGTTCTAGGCTGGTGTTAGGTGTTTGGTGAACAGTGGTACAGAGAGAAAAGTTGAGCTGTGGCTTCTCAGACAAGTGCCAGCCCCTGGCAGCTTTGTACCTGCAGCTGGCAATGGCAGGAGAGGGCAGCAGTCCCTGGGCTTGGGGCTTGTGGTGCCTGAGATTGTGAGTTCATAAATTGATGGAGGTTTTAAGCATTCTTGCCCTAAATAATAATGAGTAATAATATAATAATACTAATAATAGTAATAAAATTAACAGCTTTTAAAGGGATGATTCAGTTTTTAAATGAATTTACATTTTAGAAAATGCACATAGTTACACATGAAAAGATGGCAACATATGAAAGTAACACAGTGACAGACCTGGGATATACATGAATTTTAATATGATTTGCTTACACAATTATTTGCTGTATCTATTTCTGCTACAGCCTGTTCTCACAAGAATTGAGGACTTTGAAATGAACAGGCAGTGAGTTTTATCTTTTAGGGAGGAATTTCCATGGTTTTGTTTCTTTGGGGATTTTTTGTTTGATGGGGTAGGTTGTTTTTTTTTATTGTTTTTGGGTTTTTTTGGTATGTCAAGGTGCATAAGGACACTAATAATTTTTTCCAGTATGAGCTACATTTTGTCAGACTCATTCTTTTGCACTTTCAAGTGAGATGTGCCTCGTGTGCCTGAGGGTGCTCACAGTTGTTTGCCTTTGTGGCAAAATTTATTTCTTGTCCCCTGCATTTAGTAGAGCCCTTAATTTCACCTCATTTTCCTCTGGCTTCTGTAGCACATCTCCATTTGTTGTGTCAGACAGGATATATAGGAAGGCTTTTTCCTGGCAGTAGCCATTTCCACAGGGTCATCAGGTAATCTTTTAAGCCAACCTTGTGCTTGTAAGTCACAGCACCTTTGCATTCTGTGGCAGGTCAGACTATTAAAACAGCTCATAAAATAAGTACTTCACTTCTCTGGCAGTAATAGGCAATATTGGCAAAAAACTGGGAATTATTTAGGCAAACAGCTTTTGAGAAGCAAATAGTGCTTATTGGTAAGATGTCTACAGAAGCATCTTAACACCAATTATCTGGGGTGATCAATCCAGAGCAGAATCCTGTGGTCATTGCTGAAGCCCCACACAAACTCGTCAGGTTGGTTCAGTCTCTGGGAGGCAGCTCCTCAGTTGGTCTCTGTTTAGTTCTCTCTCTCTTTAAGAGCTTTTTTATTGACTTGGGGTACTTTCAGGCCACCTGGTTGATGGGAAGATGTTAACTATTTATTTTCTTTTTTTTTTTTTTTTTTTTTAATGTTGGAGCTTTTTTATTCCAGTGATCTGGTTGATTTTGCTCCTGAAGAGCTATTCCATCTCAGCTTAAATGGTTGGATGAAACTCCTGAAGGTTTTGTGTTTCAGGCAAGGACTTCCTGGCTATATCCTATTTCTCTGGAGAGCATCTGAGACTTGGGGGAGGGAAGGCAGGCACTCCATGGGGTTATTATACCATGGTGATCTTTCCCTCCTTCCTGCCATTCTTCCAAGGTTTTTGTAAGCCTGGATTTTCTTATTCAGTCACTATATTAGAAGCCTTATTCCCTTTTCACACCCTGGGCAGTGTTTTCCACTCTTGCTGAGGAAAGTGATCCTTTCAAAAGTTTTGGGAGAACACCCAGGCAGGAGATGAAGTTTTGATGTGCTGGTGACAGCTGCCAGCAATTGTTTCTCAAAAATTCAGTTTCAGAGTTTAAATTAATCTCTGTAGTGCTCTAACAAGAAGTGCTTTATCTTTTGGGTATTTTTACTTCTGTGGTTGCTTTTGGAAATGGTTATTGTATGCTCACAGCTGGCAATGGATGAGTTTAGAAGTCCTTCTAGCAAATGGGAAATGAGCTGGTACCAAACTGGGTGTTAAACTTAATTTCCTCTGCTAATGACTTTATAATAATTAAGAAGCTGTGAGCAATTCCTTTTTGATTAAGCAAAATCTCTTTTGACTTCCATGGGTTTGGTCATCTAGCAATAATATTTACAGCAAGCTTTTTTGTTACCTTACCTTTTGTTACCTTTTCCTTTTCGTTTGTTAGTCTATATAACTTTAAAAAACAAACAAAACCAAAACAAAAGGATGCACAGAGCTATGAGTGGAAGTCTGGAAAACTTCAGGGAGCATCAGGATAGTCCCATGGCTGAGCTGAGACAGGAGGTGCTGGGAAAAAAGGAAAATTGTGTTGCAGACACTTCTTCCTCTTCAAATGTCCTGAAAGGAAAATGTCCATTTCTGAGCCAGGATGCTCTTGTGGGAGTGACACTGTGGTTCTTTTGGTTTTCACTCTGTGGGGTGGTTTTTTCCAAGTGTGGAGTTTTTTATCCCTTGGTTAAATGTAATTTAATTTGCAGGAAAATACTCCAGAAGAGTGACCTCTGTGGTTTCTAGGCTTCATATTCAAAAGATAGTGTGTTTTCTCTTGAGATGAATATGCATTCTTTAAAGAAACAGTAACTGCTCCATCTGAACTCAAATTCCAAATACACATTTTTTTAACATATTTTGTCCAATTAGTCACAGTTATTGCTTGTATATGGTATAGTGCTTAAGATTTTCTTTTAAAGTTGCTGTTATTTTGATTCCTATTTTTTTAAATATTAAGTAAGACATATTCATCCTTCTTTCCTGATTATGGTGATATTTACAACAGTTAATTCGATAATATCAACCAAAAGTAAAATTAGTCCTTTGTGAGCTAAATTTACATATGATATCTGAAATGGATTTTTTTCCCCCCAGGACTATTTCCTTCAGGCTTCCCAGTTGCTTTTTTCATGACTTTGAGCCCATTCAATCAGAGATGGAGCGATGGATGCAAACCCTATCAGCCCACTGTCAAAGTTAAACACGAAGTGGAATTTAACTTACACGAGTTCTTCTGATGAAAGTGAAGATGGAGGAAAGCAAAGGCAATCTTATGACTCAAGAGAAACTCTGACATGACTACAGCCAAGAGCTAAGACTCATTATAACAGTCATAGCCGAAAAAGAAAAAACATTGAGGAGTCTACTCAAGGTAAATTACTTTTCTCTTATCTGCTGATTATGGTTGTTTACTGTTTGATTATTTCCTATGACACAATCTGGGTGATGTCAGCAGCCAAGCAACATTTTCGGTTTTCAAAGGCTTTTAGTGGCAACCCACTTCTTACCCTATTTTTAAACATGCCATAGTATCAGAATTTAGGTCACTGGGGTTTTTTAAGTAAAACTGCTTTGCTAGACAGGTATTCTTGAGACCATCACATAAATTAGCTATGGATAAATATTTTTCTATTACAAGCTACTCATTAGTGTTGAATGATTAATTTTTTACTACCTTTGTTAAGTGAATTTTGGTGTAAATCAATGTTTTTAGGCTATCTCTGCATCTGCTTACAAAGCCTCTGAATAAATTCAGCTCCAATGATCCTTGTAACAAATTTCTAGTGATGTAACTAGCCAGGGCATTTGAACACTGAGGGCAACTGCTGTAGTGTAAGAAAAAAACCCCAACAGTTCAGTTTCTTTCTTAGCCCTTTGCATCATCAGGACAGAAGGCTAGGACAAATATTTGAGAACTTACAATGACAGAACTGAGCTTAGGAAAAGCTGCTGGTTGGTTTGAGGTAAAAGCTGAACACTGATGCTAAGGAAATGGGAAGAAATTAGCAGTTTTCTGCAGCTTTCCCTATAGGCACCTGCTTGTGTTGCATTAGCTCACTGTGTACAGACAAGTGACTTATGTTTCCTTAACTTTGTCACAAGTTTGGCTGGGATGGTGGAGCAGGGACCAATATTTTCAGGAATTAGAGTGTGTGCCAGAAAAGTGCCTTATCCTATAAAGGTCACAGCAAACAGTGTTCCATGGGTGCTCCTCCCTGCTCCTCAAGGAAGTGGTAGATTGATCTGTGATACGTGTGGGCAATACTCTCTCAGCTAAAGATGTTAATACTTATTAAAAAATAAAAAACCAAAGACACACACACCAAAAAAAAAAAACCTGAAACAAAACAAGGAAAAGACCCCATACAACAAAACGACACCAAAGCACACAGTCCCTCATCACTCACTTCAGAAAAAGTCTTTCCTAATTTTCTAAATATGAAAAGAATTTTGGGTTTTTTACAGGAAAAATAAAACCATAGGCTTTTTGAAGCTGGAGGATTTGTCTCCTCTGTGATTTGTGAGTTAATGCAAAAATTAAAATAGTTGTGCTACATAGTCCTTCCAGCATTCTTCCTGCAGCTATTCTGTATGGGTTACTTTGGGTTAAGGAAGATATGGCACATTTTTGTAACTGGAAACACTTTAAATGTACCTGTAGATTGCTTAAAGCAGCCACCTCATTACTGGGAACTATAGCTATGCAAACATAACCCCTGCATTGTCCCTCAGCTTTGGAAAAGCTCCTTTTGCAAAAGCTTTTGCAAGGCTTTGCTGGTGTTGGTATTCCTGTTAGCTGTAGCATCCCTAGCTTGGACACATATAAAAGGGTTGCAATCAGTCTGTTGCAGGCATAAGAACCAGGCTGGTGTGTCATATGTTGAATTTATTCTTCCAGAACATTGCCTCTGGAAGCAATGGCATTAATAAGTTTTGGGAAAAATGGTCAAATTAGTGTGCATTCTGCAAGAAGTTGTCAGGCAGGAACTTAAGCTCACTTATTCAGGACTGGCCTGGTAGGAATCAGGTTTATTCTTGCTCAGAACAACAAGGATTTCACACTCATGTTGCAAGATGATTTTATTGGCAATCTGTGCTCTGAGGTTTTTCCATTCGAATTAATTTTATGAGGCACTGGATGAATTTGCAGATCTATTTTACAAGCACTGATATTTCTCTTCTCAGAAGCAATACTATCTTGTATTTCTTCAATCTGAAGTATGAGGCTTGATGTCTGTGTTTGTAGAAAATCACTTAAGCCTATAGAGTAATTTATCAATATGCTGGGCATCACTTAAATGCTTGCTTGCCTCTAGGCACCTTCTATCCTGAATTGTCTGGGTCAGTGCATTATTATTTAATATAAACTGGTTGCTTTATTGCATTATTGAGCTTAAATGTGGTTTTAAAGATGTTAACTTGAGAACGGAGTTGGACTTTGCTTGTTGTACTCAAAATCTTAGTTTTCATTCGGCTTGGTGTAACTGAGTTAGTAACTGCTATGCTGAGTAGGAGTGATTGGCTTCCTGGGAATCCATCCCTGTATCTTTGCTGTGATTTAAATCATTTGGTTTTCCTCTGCCACAAATTGAACCTGAATGTTTGGCCTGGCAAGAAATACAGATTTGAAAGAGAAAACTGACTGAGCTCCAAATTCAAAGAAGAACAACAATGTTTGCAAAGCTGAGTGTGAAATTTCAGACTTCAGCCACAGTTTAATTTGATTGCAGTTCTGGCTGTTTCACAGTACAGGGCCTGAAAATGTGATGGTTGTTTGTGATTCTTGGTAGCTGGTCAGTCAATTTAAAAAAAAAAAAAAAAATCAGATTCACTTTTGGACACTGAATCTTGCATGAATCCACGGATCTCTAGAACTGGATGGAATTTGTTTTAAATCCATTTTTTTCTACAATTCCTTGTCGGAATCTTTACTAGTTTCTCTTTTGCACATCTTTGCAATATATATATATATATATATTAAAAAAAAAAAAGAAACAAACAACAACAAAACAAAAGCCCAGAAAAATCCTCAACAGAAACAAACAAAACAACAGAAAAAAAAATTAAAAAAAAGAAAGAGACAATTTAAAAAACCAAATAAAAAATGCCACAGGTCCAATTTTCAAAGACTTTTCTTCTGCAAGGAGAGCTAAAGGATGCCAGTGCTTCCCACTATTGCATAAAAGAATTGTCTGTATTACAGCTGAAGGGGACCCCAGATTTGTATCCCTGGGCAGTGGTGTAGCTGTTAGCTACAGCTGAGAAAGTGCCCTCTGCTCAATGAGGTGGATTAATGGGTTTCACAGTGAGGATAAAATCCATTAACTTTATCCCTGAAAGGTGTGGGAATAACTGAGAAAAGAGACACAGAGTAACACCTAGAATGAAGTGATAATGACAAAGGGGGGGGTGTCAATCAAAGAAGCTGCAGTGATGGAATCTGAGAGCAAAAATCTTTCAAAATTAAAAAATTAAGAGAAGCTTCTAATAGGAAGAAGTGTAGGGGTATCTGTAGAGATCTAGTCAGTTGTGTGAGCAGAAATACCAATTTAGATGTTTATGGAAACTGGAAGAATTTACATTGGCTATTTAAGCATGGTAGGTTATATAAATTAGAGTGGGCAGTCATCTGAATGTAGTAAATAGCTTTCAGAGTAAAATGATTTCTTGTTCATAATAGTGATATATCTCAGCAATTTCTGTGAAGCTTTTCATTATGAGCAGTTTTTATTTAATTGTTACTATCAATACTGAGGATTTATTTCTATGAGAAGTTTCAACTGGAATCTGAGATTATGTAAAATCGTTATGCATCAGTATTTATGTGATTGTATAGATAGAAAATCTGTATAAAGCAGAAAGCTACATGCCATGAACTGAAACATTTCCAGAATTCTCTAATATGTGCTGTAGAATTGAACTGTTGTTCAAGTGATGTTGGTATTTTGCCAAAAAATTGTGTCCAGGTTTTGTTTGAAAGGCCTCATCATGATGCAAATTACAGAAGTTTTTGTTTTCAAGTTTGAAAACAATACCCAAATACAGAATCCTCCCGATATTTTTGTGCTCCTAACAGAACCTGAAACTGTATCTCAAATCTTATTCTTCAAAGAGGATTGATTTATTAGTTGGTTTTTACACGTGTTGCAGGTAGAGACAGAAAATCTATTGATTAAGCAATGATTTCTATTCTTGTGGTCTCCTTCTTGTGCCCCTCCTGGAGAGTCCAGTGCAAGATTAATTGGGTGTCTGGAGTTAACTGCATCAGAAACTCAAAGTTATCTAACAGTTCCAGATTTAACAAATAACACGACAGGCTGCTTCAAGCTGAGCTCTTTCACTGGCCTAAAAACAGAAGCAGAAACAAAATTCTCTTGAAGAAGTCATAGACTGAAGAATTAGTGTTAATTGCATAATGTGTACATGATAAATTCATTCTCTTAGGCACTGGAATGTCCAAACTCCTTTTTAGCTGAAGATATGTAAGGCTGTCATACCTCATCCTGGCAAGAAGATTTATGAAGTAAATTTCTGGCATGCCCAGTATCATGTAGTTTGGGTATCTTGGCAAACACAGGAAATTAATTCTTGGGAAAAATGGTAAACAGTGTTTTATACTTTAAAGAGATGAGGTAGAATTGGCAGAAGCCCTCAGAAATATTGTTCTTGCTAGCAAACTCATTGGTGGACCTGGCTGTGAGGAAAAAAGTTTATGTACCATACCCAGATTGCACTTGTAACTTGTTTGTGACAGGTTTACATCATTAGAGATGTTTTCTTCCACAGTTTCCTCTGTTTCCACCAAAGTAAATATGAACAAAGCCAATGCTGACAGTACAAAACCATATTAAATGTTATTAAAACATATTAAATGAACATATTAAATGTTTTGTAGAGATGGTATATAAAATTATCTTCAGGAGCAACAGGAGAACAGAGCCAGCTAAATGGTAGAATCATTTTGGCTGGAAAAGACATTTAATATTTTGAGTGCCATGATTAACCTTACTCTGCTGAGGCTGCTGCTACCCAGGTCCCTCAGCACCCAATCTCCATATCTTTTAAACACCTCTGGGGATGAGGACTCCACCACCTCCCTGGCCAGTTTCTTCTAATATCCAGTCTAAATATTCCTTAAATTAATTCCTTTGGCTTCATGAAGAGCCCTGGGTCACAATGTGGGGAAGCTGGGCTCTTCAGGCGAAGGCCACTTGGGTTTCATTCTGGATTTTTTTTTAGCTCTCTGTTCTGCCATTTGATTCTCATTTCTCCCCTGGGTTCCATTCTAACAGTGGTGAGGTTCCATGGGCAGCATCAGAATTCCAGGGCTCAAAAACACTTTCCCTAAGAAAGAAAATGTCCATCTGGGGTGCAGAAATTCAGAATCTGTTTTGCTGTGCTTTAAAGTTCAGCAAATTGAAGCTTACCAGGAAGGAAGATTTAAACACGTGTAACTCTTAACATCATCTGAGCAGTCAGAAACAGGTTTATCATCAGAGCTGTAAATATAAGGCGTTCTGACAAGCACTGGTAAAAAATTGTCCAGTCAGGAAAATGCCATGGCAGTTTTTTGTCACCTGTGAAGTAGCAAAAGCTTTTTACCTAATAGCCACATTCTCTGTTTTCAGTTATGTACATCCACTCAGGGCAGCAGAGCTGCTTTGTGTCTCTTCCAGATTGTTGGAGTATGATTTTGGTTTAATTCTTCATATCCAATTGATGTGGAAAGGAAAATTAGCCAATCTTTATTAGCCTCACCCCCTAATTTGGGGTCTGTCACACTACAGTATAACATTCCACAAGTCTGTGTTCATATGAGCCCCTTGGAGGAAACTGATGCCAGCAGAGTGGCTGTGATTTTTTTATTGCTTTACTGGAAATTTGGAGCACTTACCTGGGTGAGTTTAGGCCTCTATGTTCTTTTAAACTTCAACAAAGAGCAGTTAGTAAAGGGAAAAATGTTATCAGGGTGCTAACCTGGTGGTTGTTGGAATAAGATGGAACAGTTCATTATAGCTCTTACCTGCTGGTTACACATTTTGGAGCCTTTACCAGTAGTAGTCATATGATAAAGAATAGTATAACTATTTATTGATATGTAAACAGGACACAGTAAAGTGCATTTTTAATGTTTGCAGCCAGACACCAGTAGTGTAGAGTGGACAAGAAAAAAAGTGTAAAATTAATAGAAAAAAAAAAACCTCTTAAAAGAACCAGTGTTATACAGGCTCTTAAATGTGGTAGCTTTGATCTCTTCAGCTAGGTGGGTATTTACTTCTTTTGTTCTCAGTGTTTTCTTTATGATGAGATTTGTGGGTTGATGGTTTTTTTTGGTTTTTTTTTTTTTTTTTTTTTTTTTTTTGTAACATTTAAGCTGCATGATTTGTTTAGAGCTGTGTATTGAGTTATTGTGGAAGGTGATTGTAGCAGAGTGGAATGAAGCACTTCTGAGCTCTGGAAGAGGAAGCAGGAACCAGGCTGATTATAAAGCAAAGCTATTATATTTGCAAGCACTTTGCTTGAAATACTGTAATTTAAGAAAGAAAATACAAAAACAACATAGAAAACTCCAAGCAACATAGTATTATAAGACAGGCCTTGTATTTTGTATAATTAGAATCTTTTTTATTATTATTTGTTTGCAAATGCCAGACATTGTAGACTTTTGCCTACAACAGTATTTTGCTAAGTTTAGGAAATCTGACAACTGAATTTAAGTGTGTTTTATACCTTCATAGTTTAAAGCAGGACTTGAAGCATAATGAAGAAGTGAACTCTGTGTAAGGGTACACAATACATCCCTCATCCTGTCTCATGGAAGGGTCTCAGCTTTCAGCAGAGGGTGATTTAAAGGTCCTTCACATTTCTGGGCTGTGCACTAGAGGAAGGAAATGACAGCTAATAAGCTCCATCTCCTGCTGCTGTATGTTACACCATCTGGTCTGAGTGTTTATGAGCTTCATGTTGTCCAAAAAAAAAAAAAATTACATATGAGGCAGAGTAAAAGATTTCCCACTCCTAAAGCTTTCGTGCATTCTCTCCTCCTGTATTCCCTTGCAGAAATTGGGATTCCTGGTGTGCTGTGCTTTGTTTGGCTATTTATGTTCTAAGCAACCTCAACACTGATGTTACTGTCTCCAAGAAAAAAAGACTGGAATGAGCAATTCCATGTGGCTTCCAGGGCTGGAGTCTTCTCCTCTGTATGGGGAGTATCTGCAAACTTGAAGGAAAGGAAAAAAAAAGCTGCACTTAGATGTAGACCCCCTCTGGATTGTCTGTCTTGATTTGCCAAATGGAAATTTCACTCATTGGAGTAACTGGGGTGAGGCAAGTGTATGTTTGGGGCTTCATTAAAATCTCATGGAGGGAATGGTTTTCCTTCCCCTCATCAAATCAAAATGCATGAGCAAACTCAAAAGTGCAATGAGGCTTTTCCAGGAGACTGGAGTGGGTGCTTCTGTCCAAAAAAAAACCAAAAACAACAAGCTTGCAACCTGATGTCACCATTCCTGTAATGCTGCTTCCAATTTCTATCTGCCTTATATGATCAAAAATAATTTCATTCCCATAAATAATTCTTTTGATATAAGAAGTGAGCATCCAAGAAAGGGGAAAACTGAGGGGAAAAAATGTACTGAGAAAGGAAATAAATTAGAAAAGGATCACAGAACATTTCCAATCCCCTGCTAACAAATCTCATCGAAGGAATGAAAAAACATTCTCCAAATGTTACACAAGCTTAACCATCCATTTGTCAGTGTACAAACACAAACAACAATCCTAATTTCCATTCTCTTCTCTGAATCAACAATTATCCATGGCATAAAATGCCAAAAATCATGGATTTAAAAATCAGAAGGTGAGGGTAACCCAGCCAGTGTAACAGAAACTGAGATACAGCAACCCACCAGTAACCAGTGCCCAGTACTACTGGAGTATCTACCTCAGAGGCTTCAACTTTTGACTTCATGTTTTGGAATGCTCTCTGCCTGCAATTACATCTGCAAAATGTTCTTGCTGTATTAACAACAGAGCCTCTTCCTACAACATTTAAAACTGCCCAAGAACATCAGTTGGAAGTTAAAACCAAGATATGAACAAACATCAAGACAAGGGAGTGTTACAGAACATGGGAACCAGAGAATGGCTCTGCCCTTGTCCTACAAACCTCTTGAATATACATAAACCTGCTGTGACTTTCATCTCACTCTTTTTGAAACAATAAGAGCTGTCTTTATCTGCTGGAAACTAGAAATCTAGTTTGCTTATCTGCATTTATAGAGCAGATGCTGAAAGAAAGCAGCATTTCTTCCCCAGGCTTCTCAGTTATGTATCTGTCAGAAGCTTTTGTACCTCTCAAAACAAAGCCCTGTCAAGAAGTAGCTCAGGGAGTCGATGACATTTCTGCCTATCTGGATAAACACCAGGGTGGGTGTATCTGAACTCATTTAGAGCTTGAATTTGTTTTTCTTTTGACAATGAGACTGAAACACTTCTGAACTGAGTTCTGGAGGTAGTTCTGGAGAATAAATTGTGCCTGTGTTCTTCTTGCAAAGTTTGTTTCGTTGGAAGCTCCTCAAAAATCAGTAGCCTGCTGGCTGCCACCCATTAGGAAAGCTTTGCAAGTAGATGAAGTATCTTTAGGTCAGATGGAAAAAACAGCATGGAAAGAGTAAGGTAGTGTTTAACACCAGCAGACTGATTGTTTCCCCACCATCCTGTATAACTAGACACCAGTTATAAGGAAAATAGTGAATCCTGAGTAGGGCTGATACAGTAACCCCTGGAAATTCTGTCTGAGACCAGGAAAAGTCCTGTGTCAAAACATAAACACCAAGAGAAGAAATCACCAAGAGATTACAAAGCCAGCAAACTCAACTGGTAATATTTGCAGGGTATAAGAGACACAAATGTCAAAGGTTATATATTTTTTTTAAAGATTAACTCTGCTTTATCTAGTAGTAATGTACTGGAATGCAAAACTAGGAGGGAAGCATCACTCTCTTACTCTAGAAGTATAGCATGAATTGTGTGGAGCTTTCCTTGCAAATAAAATTAGTGGGAGGCTTTATGTTTCATGATTCAGCCGTGGTTTGCATCACTTTCCTAATAGGACACTTCTGGAATTAAAATGACAGAAAATAAACAGTACAGAGTGGTGAAATAATTTTTTTAAAAACCTGGAAATGCTCAATTTGTTCCTGCTGCCTTTTGGACAAGCAGCAAGGCCATAGGAGGGGGCTGCTGGAATGGGTGCAGTTTTCCAAGCTGTTAAGAAGCCAGCATGGAAGGAAAAATGATCTTAAACATCCCATAAAATTCATTGCAGATTCATGAACTTTCTGCAGAATTTCTGTTAATAAAATGGGTGGTAATCTTGTTTTTTGAATGGTTCTGAATTTCAGCTCTTCCATTGAAAGGAGAATTCTTTATTCAGTGGTTTTGCTGTAGCAGGAAGAGCCTTTCTTGCTCCTGAGGCTCGATGAGCTGCTGGCCTCTCCATTGCCTCACACAAGACTGAGCTTCCTCTCTGTGGGTGTGTGTCCCACCTTTATTGGCCCCCTGGTAATAGGGGGCCTGTCCTAACCAGGCACAGGTGGACTCACACCCACTCTTTGACAACTCGAGGCACCTGGTTTATCTTGTTTCTCTACAGTTTTGCCACACTTTTTCTCACTTATGCATATATAATTTAAGATTGATTCAAACAAACAGAAATGCATGGGTCTAAAAGTGACCTAAATAAGGAAATAAATTACCCAGTGTGCTTAAATGCCATGATTTATCAGAAGGTTTTATTTGATCTTTCTATCAGTTCTCCAGTATTAATGGTTTTGGTTTCCTGGTGCAGGTGTAAGGTTCCTATGGACAGCAACAGAAGCAGCAAAATATTTGCCAGAAAGTCTTAAGGCTCCCTTGCTAAATATTTGAATAGGATGAAATAGATTGGTGTTTAGAGGTCCATAAAAACTGGAGTTTCTCTTCATTTTAAATTATGGTGCAGAGATTATTCACCTATTATTTTCTTAACAGCTTAATGTAAGAAAATGCATCTTAGAAGCAAATTTTGTTATGTTTAAAAATTATGCAAATGCAAATAACAGTGACCATTTAGAGCTATGTTAATTTCTCAAGTAATTCAATTTTTTTAGTCATAATTTTTTTTTCTAACTCTTAAATTAAAATGGAAGCTCACTTGTGCTTTCACTGATGAACTGTGGAATTTTGTACTTCTGGCACCATGCAAGAGGCTTGCCTGGTTTCATTCAATGCTGTTCAAGAAAGAGGTAAATAATCAAACTAAGCATTCTTGTTATCTACAACCACAATTAACAACACCAGTGCAGAAAAGATGTAGTTTTCTTTTTTCAGATTTCTTTTTGTGGCCTGTAAAACATGCATACTCTTTTCTTAGGGAAGTTAGTCTTTAAATTCTGATCAAAGAGCAATTTTAAGCATTGTTAAAACAATTGCTTTCATTTCAATTTGAACATCTCCAAGTCCTTCCTTCTTTTCAAACACTTGCATGAAATTACTTCCAATTGCTACTTAAGAATTTTTAGTAGAAATTCAAGGACTATATATTGCCCTACATGAAATAGGTTATTCTGTTTAGCTGGAAGCAGGAATTAATTTGAAAATTTCTCAGTTACAATTTCCTTTTGTTATTTCTGTGGGAGTTTTCCTATTTCTGACTACAGTGCTGCCTGCATTGCTTTAAGGTAAAATCTTTCACCCTACCCTGTTTAGTCCAGAAAAATTCCCATTTTTTTTTTTTTTATCTGAGATTTCACTGAGATGTAGATATTCAAAGAAATGCAGAAATCAGAAGTATGTGCACATGCTACTTTTGGACCAATTTGGGGATTTTTATTGCAATTGGAGTCAGTTACCAAGAGTTTAAATAGATAAATATTAGATATATTTTCTAATAATTGCCCCCAGAGGTATTCCCTTGTGCTGCTTGGAAAATGGGTTAGAAGTTCCCTCTTGCTGCGGTTCCTTTTCTCATTGTGTACTTCAGGACAGATTTCAAAATTGTCTTTGAATTTGTGCAGGCAGGTGCATGGAATTAAAAATTTCAGGTATTTCAGTTGAGAAAGGAAGAAAGGAATTTATTTCCTGTTCTTAGAGGATGAATCTTCATTTCTGTGAGCATATTCTGGAGCTCCATTTTGTCTGTTACCTATTGTATGATATGAATCATGATGAACATATCTATCTGCATGGAGAGCACTCCTGTCTCTGGCTCTGCCATCACAGAAGGAGATGGCATCGAAGAACAGAGATCTTTGTCCCTCCAAACATATTTTTTTTCCTCCTGTGTATCCAGCCTTTCAGAGTTAGTTGTATTTCAGAACTGTTTACTGAGTTCTAGTGAAAAAAAGTTAAATGAGCCAAAGGAGTAAGAGATTTACTGGAGGATCTGTTTGCATGAAGTTATTGAGCTCACCACAGTTTAATGTCAAACCACATTCATGTCTGTGACAAAGGACAAAGCACATCCTTCATCTGACCACTTAAAACAGGAAAAGCTTTCAGAACTCTGCTACTACTATGAGTAAAGCTTACTCTGACCACACTAGGTTAGGAATCGTTTCAGGAATGCATGATGCCAAGAGGATATTTTGATGGGCTGCTTGGTGGTTTTCATTGCTACCTTATCATTCAGACATAGTTTGAGGAACTTAGCAAGATATTTTGGGGGCTATTATTCATCTTCTTAAAAATTAAAATCATAGGTATTAAATTCCTTATCAAAGGAATGATTCATTTTTATGGGCTTGAGGTTTTGTGGTTGTGACACTGACAAGTAGTTTTGTATTTTGCTTTGGTCCTTGGATTAAGACTGTTCGTTTTCTGTAAAACTTTTCTCTGCAAATACAGAGAAAATTAATTTTATATTTCTGCCTTTGGATAAAAAAATGAAAAACACAAGTCTAGTTTTAATGCTAATTCTGTATGAAGTCAGTCCTTTGGCTTCACTAGTCATACTACTGTAAATTAGAAAATAATCTTTCTGTCTTTAACAACAAAAAAATTACATTAGACATTGTAGCACCTGTCAATACATAACCTTGAGCAGCATCTTGTCAGCAGTGTGTAGTCAGAGGTTTTAGAAAGGAAATGTTTGTAGGGCTTCTTTGGCTGGCTGCATTCAGACTCTCAAAGGATTAATGGAACTGTTGATTCTAGGGATACAGTGAGAATTATGCTTCTAGGTGTGACATGAGTTGAAGCTCATACTGTACTAGTGATTACTTAATGTTTGCAATTAAATGTTCTCTATTGATCTGTAGGGTTTAGGTGTTTGGGGAGAAGGCTGCTTAGAGGTTGCTTTTATATTGTGAAATGTTCTTAGAAAACGGATCTGCTTTCAGAGAATAAAAACAAACAAAAAAAAACAACCAACAAAAACCAATCAAAAAACTAGATCTACTGACTGAACTGCTTGTCCATCATTGTCCTAACTGCTGAATCAAACTTCTGAAGATCTCACTGATGCAGGCTTTTAAAATATCTCTTGGAGGCTCCCAACACGACAGACAAAAAACCACAAAAACAAATTAAAAAAAAAAACCAAAATCCAACTCTCTTACTTGAGTCACATCACATCATGGTGGCTGTTGTGCCTTTGGGTTTTGTGCCTTTTTTTTTTTTTTTTTTTTGAAGTGTCTGCCTCTGAAAGTGGGGATTGCCCTGAGTGAGCAAGGGCTTCTCTGACAGGAAAAGATTTTGGAGTAGTGGAGAAAAGGGGAGAGGGTGGCATCAGATACCTCAGGGCTAATTACTTCTTCTAGAAATGATAGTAATGTATTTATTGGAGTAGATCTGAGTGAACCTTCAGGCATATAAAAGCTTTTTTAGCTGATTTGCAACTTTATGTTTAGATACTGACATGGGGGATGATAGGTCTGCCTGCTGCAGGCTGTGAATTCCTGGCACCCCTCTGTGTCTTGAAGCTGCAGTAGATCTCAGTCCAAAGTGAGCCCTTTCTCCTTTGGCCAACTTCTCCCTTACATTATTCCCACTCTCCAGTGAAGTATTATGAAGACTTGAGTTCAGCCATGTGATGAATATTCATTTCACAGATAATTATCATCATCCTTGAGCAGCTCCACTCAAATAAACCAAACTTCTCACACCACTGATCATTGCTGTCACTGTTTTGGCAGCATGAAACTTCTGGTTCAGTAATGCTCCATTGTCTGTGGCATCAGATTTGGGTGAAGTGACAGTGATGAGGGTTATAAAACTCTCCCTTTATACAGTTTTTGATGTAGGAAAAAGAAAAGCAAGGCACTTGCCACTCAGCTTTCCATGACCTGCTTTAAATCCCACACCTGAATGTGAACATGAACAAGGTGCTTCTATGCTGGAACTTGGTGCTCTGATTTAGATTTGTTTTGTGGTCAATTGAGTGTTCAGACATGAATTTCAGTCATTTCAAGTTTTGCTCAGGGATTGTAGTTACTAAAAGACATCTCAGTCCTTAAACTGGCTATTGGAATGGATTTATGTAGACTGTCACTTGAGTAGAATAATATTACTAGAAAGTTACCTGTATTTCAGTTTAATTTTGTCATCTTTTTAGAAGAATTGTGTGCATAAAATGTAGTCTAATGTCTAGTAATTCTACTAAAGGAGAAAAGCAACGGAACATAAAGACTGTTTTCTCTATTTTGTGTAAATATTACTAAAATGAGTAAAAGTGCTAAATAATGAGTAGCTGCTGTAGCAGCAGGATGGGATCAGTCACTGTCTGAAGTGGTCAGAGTTCAGTAGCAGATTCTGTGCTAGTGAGGAATTTACAGACTTGGTGTCTTTGGCAATATTCAACACAATTTTACAGTTTTCTTTTCATTAATCCATTGAAATTTAACTTCAAAACATGCTTAACAAATCTGCCTGTTATGATTTCAACAAACTAGTCTGAGCAAGAAGACAGGGGAACTAAACAGGAAAATCCTGACTTGTGACATTTTCTGGCCAGTATCTCCTCAAGTTTTCATTTCATGTTCTGTGTTCTGTTCTGGTGTCCATCCGTTTATTCCTTGCTCTTTCTACATTCCATATTTTGAACTGAAACAAACCAGGGAGATCTGGGAAGAGGACAGTGATAAGGGATGTTCATACTCTTCTGAATGTGTTATTGACAAGATGGTTCAAATAAGTACTTTTTATTAGCCTGGTGAAAATGGTTCTTTATTCCTGTGCTCACTGTCTTCATTGCTACATGGCAGGTCACTGTTTATCCTTGGGTTTGAGTCATCCTCATGGTCAAACCCACTGAATCCAGGCTCTTCCTTTCTTCCTTCCCCCTCCACTAGGAGCTCTGTACTTTAAATATCTGCTCCTAATCCAGTGTTCAGTTCTTCATGTGATAACTGAAATAGGAATTGGGATGGTTTATAACAGTTCCTCTGATTTGACTTGAGTCAGAGGATCTTGCTATGTTTTTAAAGAGAAGTGATTTAAGCTCCTGCAAACAAATGTGGGTTTTTTCCACTCATAAACACTTCTGGATATGCTGCTTTCATCCTTTGCCAGTTGTCCCCATCAGCTGTGCTGTTTATTTCCCATTTGCTCTGTCACTGCTGTGTCTAATATTGGGCACAGTACGAGATGGAGCAGCTCAGGAAATGGTGAAGCAGCTGGTAGAGAAATGAGACAATACTAAATGGTGGATAATGGGAAAAAGGCAAAATCCACATGTGATTTGTACCCTGTAGGGGGAAGTGTTTCTTGTGAAGTCTCTGAACTCAGCAGGCTTGCATGAAGCAGCTTTGATAGGAATAAACAAGGAAAAAGAACTTGAAGATCTGTTTAAAACATAATGTTGTCTGTTAGAAGAAACCTTTGTAAAAAAGGATATTTAAGCATTTCCTTTTATTTTTTTTTTCATGTGAAAACAATTCCTTTCGTAACTAGAAAGGAATTTGAGTTCAAAAGCCAAAAAGATGTTGGCTTTTATTTTTGTCTGATACGTTCTTTCCCCTGTAAAATAGTGTTAAATACAAATGTCACACTCATCTCGACTTACACGTTTTTACTCTTTTTGTTTGTTTGCCTTCTCCTTAGTGTAGTAACTGGACATGTGAACTGTACTTTTCAGTACATGAAATAGTTTCTGTTACAGCCTGAAAAGCTGCCAGAGACAGGGGCCATGTCAGCTGCCAAGACCAGGTAGAGAGAAGAGGGCTTAGGAGCCAAACCCAGAGCTTTCCTGGGGACCACAGGATGGACCCCCAAGGTCACCTAACAGTAGAGCTAAAGTTTTTATAGAATAAAACCAGAAGAATTGAGACTCTTAACATTTCTGTAGCTTTCCAGTTCTTCTGTGAGCAGCATCATGCTTTGGAATGGCTCAGCTGCAGGACAGGGCCCTCTTCTGCCTCTCCCAACACCGGGCTCTGTTAGACATTAAAGCACAACCGGGTTATGTAAAAGAAAGAAATATTTCCTTTTTTTTTTCTGATTAGCCTTAGTGTTGAGTTGATATCTGCACAGATTCTTTTAGTAGTATTTATAAATTTCTTTGAACATGTTCCAATACACAGTTGCTCTCATTTTTCCTTGATTCTGGTATTTCTCTGGAGTCTCTGTTTTGAGTGCTATCTCCCTTATGTGTCCCTTTTCTGATCATGTCTTAATTACATTTTTAATGCCTTCTGTGTTATTGTTCCCACCACCTGAATTAGTTCACTTTCAACTGACTGAATTTTTTAATCAGGAAGCACAAAGTATTCCCAGCAATTCAGAATGGGAGCTTTGTTTACCTGCCTATGGCAAGCTTTCTTTCAGGGCATGGCAGAGTTTACAGGGTTGCTGTAGGCTAATCTGCTCCTTTGGTTTGATTTATTGTCTTTGGGTTAGAGTATTCTCAGCTGCTGTTGAGGCTCATAACTTTGGCTCTTTCCAAGCATCACTGATCAAGCAGCTTTACAGAACCAAGAATTATGGTGAGCTCCAGGCTTTCAGTTGCCTGCTGCTACAGCATCCAAGTGTGGTACCTGTGCATCTTCTGATCCACAAATGAAATGTCTCACAGGCAGCTGCTGGAAAACTTCAGAAGCAGTTTGGATGGGGAATGTTAATGCTGTGGGTAATTCCCCTGACATTTTTAAAGCTGTTAAGATCCAAACCAATAATTTCATTTTCTAATTTCCTTTCTTGCGATTTGTCTCTAACGAAGTTGTTGACAAATTCTTCCTATCTCACATGAGGTATTCAGCCTCTCAGCCATCTTCACAGACCTTAACAATACAAATATATTTTGTTATTTGATGATGAAGTGGCTTTGGTTTAATTGTGAATAGTCAACTTTCCCATTAGAAGGAACTGGTGCTTGCCTGCTAATTTTCAAAGGTGAGCAAAGTCAGTGACTTGTTACTTCCCAGGTATCAATTCTATGGCTGTGTGAAAGCTAAAAATGCCATGTGGTTAAATCACAGGCTAGAGTGTTCAAAAGCACTGACTAGAATAGCTGCTAAAATGAATGTTATATATGCAAATAAACCACTTATTATTTTTAAACAATTAGAACTCATATTAAGAAAGGGTGAGGAAATCAAAGAGGTCTAGAGCTAAAAAAAATTAAACAATTACCCAGAATAAAAAAATACTGAAGTTGCTGTTTTGTTGTAGTGGCTGTGATCCCAAATTTGAATAAATTTTTGTGACAGATCATGGGTACTCACAGCACTTGTTTAAATTTCATGAAAATGTACAGAAGCCTTTTGATTTCATGTGCTTTGAAAGTTTTCTTCTATTTAGTTCCCTTTGGTGCAGCACAGGAGCAATGCTACATCCTTTTTTAGAGCTTTGCATCAAACCTTGTGGTGGAAAATTTTGTAGTACCATATTATATGCTTGGGAACTCTGTTATTCTAACACAAATGTTTCAGATTTTCATCTTTTCTTGGTAACTATGATGTGCATTTTAGGGTAAATAAGCTTTAAAACTATTTATTTGACTTAAATAATAATGATGTTGTGTGATACTGTTATAAGGTAACCACAGTGTATTTTCTGTGGGTGCACACCTGGAATGATTCCACTGTTTTCAGCTGAGTTACTTTGCTTCACCTTGACAGTGTAAAACCAAAAAGTATCCCATTTCATAGTTGCTGAAACAGAATATAATAGTCTTTATCATTTATATAGTTCCTTACAGAAATATAGTGTAGGATAAACAGTACCTGGCAATATTAGAAAATCTGATAAAGATCTTGGAAGGAAATTAGTGAAACAGCTGGAAAATAATTACTGTGATTGTATGTAGCAAAAATAAGAAATGTAAAACTGATTATTTCCATTAACAACTTATCATATTTAACTCCAGTAGAGCTGACCTGTAGTTTTGAATTACTGCTAGTGAACTCTCTTTGGTAAACTGAACACTTGAAGAAAGAAGGGAGTAGAAGTGGTCAGAATTTTTTGAAGGCAGTTTAATGCCCCATTTCTTGATCAGATGGAACAGTTGATGACAAACCCCTCAAGAGTTTTTTGGGGGGAAGATGGGTTATTTGACTGACAAGCTGTATCCCCAGTTGGTTCATCAAATGGAAGGGAGGTGCCAAGTTGTCTTTTATAACTTCTCCTGTAGGTCAGATTGGCAGCTGGATGTAATTGGATGTGAGTGGAAGTGCTGAAGACTTTTGCACATGCTCATGCTCTTCCTTCCTCT
The DNA here is from genome assembly GCF_003957555.1 of Calypte anna. Taxonomy (NCBI): domain Eukaryota; kingdom Metazoa; phylum Chordata; class Aves; order Apodiformes; family Trochilidae; genus Calypte; species Calypte anna. The sequence goes on along the minus strand of NC_044247.1, from coordinate 13,921,613 downwards.
TCCTTCTTCCAAGCTGAATCTGAAGGATGTATTTGCTCCTCTAAATGTTATTTAGCAGTTCAATCTAAATTAAAGAACATCCTAAGTAAACATTAATTTATTAAGATCGTGTCAGATAGTGTCCACCACATGTAATTTTTGCAATATCTTGGGAGAAAACAAAAGAAAATGCAAATATGTGCACCCATTCTGGGATTCTCTGTGTGTATCTGCTTGCTGTGACCAGCAGACTTGGAGACACTGGAAGCTTGTCAAGTTTTATCCAAGTAATCAGAAAGGGTCAAGCATTTATGTTTCCAAAGTACTTGTTCTGGTTCATTGAGCTTCCTGACTTCTCAGAAATCCCAGCAAATAGTTCACCCTTCAGAGCCAGGGGTGTTTGTCACAATTTACAAAGCTCCTCACTCTTGCAGCTGATGATATTGCCTCTCCCTAGCAGCTTTTTACTATTTTGGTTCCCATCAGCCATTTTCTGCTCTGAATTTCCAGCACATTCACAGCAAAAAGAATAGACCACATATCCCAACCCTGTCTGAGCTCTGTTGGTTTGGAGGTGGGTGATTGCTTGCATTGAAATTCTTCTTCCTTTTTCCATCCAGGACCAGCCACATGCTCAAGGGTGGTAGAATATGGAACCAGCAGCATCCTCCTTCTCTACACAGTATTTGCCCAAATGTCCTGGCTGCTTGTTAGCTTTCCTAACCCTTCTGCTCTGTTATTGAGCCTTTGACTGAAGACAAGATCTTTTTGCTAACAGCAGATCTTGGGACCTTGTATCCCAGGAGAGTGTAAGTGCTCCTTTCCTTGCTTGTGTGATGACACCAAATGATCTTTGTGCTTCTGTTCATCCTAAGGGGATGCTGGTGACTGCCTTAAACATCACCCCTTCCTTCAAGGGATTTTGCCTCTGGGTTCTTAGACCTCTCTGTAGCATCTATTCAACTCAAATGATTTTTTTCCTGATTTTCAGTATCTTCAAAAGTTTGTCAGTTGTAATGTGAACAAGTGCAGCTTTGCCAGTCCAGACTTGCAAAGTCTTTTTCTCACACCTGAAACAACTCATTCCCTGAGAATTCCCTAGAGCTGGCACAGGGTGATACAAACTTCCTTCCCCCCTTCCCTCTCTGCCCTCCGTTCATGGCACTTCAAAGGAAAATGGGTGGTAGCACCCATGATACTCTCTTAAGCACTTAAAATTATTTTAGAGCCTCTCAGTTGTTGGTGAAAATGAAGGTGAGGAGCTGAGATACTCCAATCATCCTTTTTGAGCAGCATCTGTGGGCTGAGTGCCCAGCTCTGTTGACTGTCCCATCAGTAAAGGAGAATGTTTCTGGGAAATTTCTGTTGGTAGAAGCTTCCTAAAAGTATTTCCATCATCACAAAGAAAAGCACTTGCCAGATGCTTACTCTGAGACAATCACACATACCTGAAGCCTAAGTGCTACCTTTACCTGGCCCACTGGCTTCATAGATTTATAAATCCACTTCTGGATTTACAGTGCTGTAAATTAAATCAGATTTTAGACTTCTAAATTTTTAAATGTCTTTCCTTCTAATGCTAAGACAGTGAAAAGTATAATGATACCTGCTTTGCAGATATTTTTTTTAATAAAGCTTTGATGCTCATGTATTTTAAGTGGTTCAATTGGAATTTTAAAAGAGAAACAGTTTCAATATTTTTAGAAGCAAAAGGTGCATTCTTAAAATATTTTATGAAACAGAATCAAAACTGTTGGTGGAAATTAATTTTGTATTTCCATCTTAAATTATATTAGAAAATTATACCTGTCATGAAACCTCGAAGATTGATGTTTGAATGAAAGTGATTCTGCTTCAAATCTTGCTGTGTTCAGAAGTTACTACTAGAAGAGCATTTTGGAGTTGAATTCAAGTTTGCAGGGATATGGCAACAATCTGAGGGTAATTTCACTTTGAAGAATGCAAGTACATACATTACACTCTGATTAATAATTCTGTCAGTCTTTCTTAAGGGCCATGAAGACTTTGAAACAAGTTGCAAACACAACCTTAACTTTGCCTGTTAAAAACTGCAAGAATCCTGGAGTAAAACTTGCAGTACTTTGCTGTTTCACACTTTTTTAATCTTGAGGAAAGACATTTGTTGGTGTGAAACTATATCAGAGAAACATTTGTTAATCTGCTGTAGATTATTTTGATTTATGTTTCTGCTGTCCTTCATGTAAGTTCTGTTCAATATCTTCATTGATGATTTAGATGAGGGGATTGAGTCCATCATCAGCAAGTTTGCAGATGACACTAAGATGGGGGGGAGTGTGGATCAGCTGGAAGGCAGGAGGGCTCTGCAGAGGGACCTGGACAGACTGGAGAGTTGGGCTGATTCCAATGGGATGAGGTTTAACACGGCCAAGTGCCGGGTCCTGCACTTTGGCCACAACAACCCCATGGGGAGCTCCAGGCTGGGCACAGAGTGGCAGAAAGGGACCTGGGAGTCTGGATTGACAGGAAGCTGAACAGGAGCCAGCAGTGTGCCCAGGTGGCCAAGAAGGCCAATGGCATCCTGGCCTGGATCAGGAACAGCGTGGCCAGCAGGTCCAAGGAAGTGATTCTGCCCCTGTACTCAGCTCTGGTGAGGCCACACCTCAAGTCCTGTGTCCAGTTCTGGGCCCCTCAGTTCAGGAAGGATATCGAGGTCCTGGAGCAGGTCCAAAGGAGGGCAACCAGGCTGGTGAAGGGATTTGAGCACAGATGCTATGAGGAGAGGCTGAGGGAGCTGGGGCTGTTCAGCCTGGAGAAGAGGAGGCTCAGGGGAGACCTCATCACTCTCTACAACTCCCTGAAAGGAGGTTGGAGCCAGGGGGGGGTTGGGCTCTTTTGCCAAATGACTTTCAACAAGACAAGAGGACATGGTCTTAAGTTGTGCCAGGGGAAGCTTAGGTTAGATATTAGAAAGAATTTCTTTATGGAGAGTGTGATCAGACATTGGAATGGGCTGCCCAGGGAAGTAGTGGATTCTCCATCCCTGGAGATATTTCAAAAGAGACTGGATGTGGCACTCAGTGCCATGGTCTAGCAACCGCAACAGTGGTTCAAGGGTTGGACTCGATGATCTCTGAGGTCCCTTCCAACCCAGCCAATTCTATGATTCTATGATAAGTCTTGAGTTTTTTTAAGTGAAAAACTTAAGAAAATCTACAGTCTAAGTCTGTGGCTAGCTTTAATTTTGAAAAGTTAATGACAAGAAGAAAGGATCCATGATCTTTTTTGTCCCTGAAATGCATACACAGCTGTCAAAACTTGTAAGTGAAAAACTATTTCAGAACCAAGGAATCTTTACAATTCTTGAAAGAGAATTATAATGCTTTCCTCTTAGAACAGAGTCTGTTGAAAGAGAAAATCTTTTTTTCTTGAAAATTGGTAATATCCTAATAGATCTGTGCATATGGAAATGAACATGTAATTGAATGTATTGTAAGACAAGCTTTTCCAAAATGTGTTTCAACTATAGCATGAGAAGAACTGAATTTATCCTCACAAATGATACAGAGGTTCTTTCTCATCTGTGGTAATTAGATTTTTTTTTCCCTTTTGTCTTTAATAGGGTAGAGTTAGTGTGGTCATTATTTGAGATTAAGTAGGTTTCCTTTAACAGAAATTTAGGTTAAAAGCTAACTCTTGGCATTTGCTATGGTTTTATAACTCTAAAATTCATTAAAGGAGAGATATTTATGAGTACCTGCAATATAAATTTCTGTTTAACAGAATCTTATGAATGGAAGTGCTTTAGCTTATAAAGCCACACTTCAGGAGCAGGAAAGGCCATAGCCAGTAAGACTTAAAATTTATTTGAACTTGAAGGATTATGTTCCTACTCAATCTGATAATGACAAAGTTTCTTTCTAAATTAAACTGAGACCCACTGCATCCACACAGTACCTGCAAAAGCCTTCTCTCTAGCATTGTGCTTGGTACTCTTTGAAAAACAAAATCTCTAACAGAAAACAATCCCAGTGATCTGCAGAAAGAATGTTGTGCTTCTGGGGAGGAGAGAAAGTTTGTCTGGATCCTCATAGGATCAAGATGATTTCCATGAAGAATTCGAGAAGCACATTTCCTTATTCATGTTGATTTTAATAGTGATAAAAATTGTTATTAATATCTGAGCACTACAGGAGCATTTTAAAAAACAGACTGTCTGGTCCTGCCCTGTTTCTCTAAATCTGAAGAGTTAGTCTGAAGAAGAGACTAAAAAGATATTTGCTCTGAGGCATGGGTTGAAACCTCATCCTCTGGTTCCTTTGGGGAAGGACCTGAAGTGTAAAGAGCTTCTTTCTTTCTCATAAATTTCACATAACAGTTTCCTGAAAGTGCAGTCTCCTTTCCTAATCCCTTAGCTGCCTAATCTACAAATTTCAGGAAACTCCTTAGTGTTATAGCAAACTCTAATTCCTCTTTGATTCTTTTTTTTAATTTGTAATTCCTGGGGTTTTTCTTAAATTCTAGCATCTCTGGTGGCAACTGGAAACTGTAAGAAAATAAACTACATAGATAGGGGTATGCAAAGAAAAGTTGAAATACAGTAAAAGAAATGTGCAATATCATGGATTTGATACATCACAGGATCATATCTCAAATAGTACCTTTTATCTGTGTGTAAGATGTGTATCAGATTTTTTTAAATTAAATGCAAATGAGATTTGGGGGGGGCTGTGATAGTATAATTGGTGATAAACATGAGATTTCTAAAGCAAATTAATAGTCAGTGTAATGTGCTTGTGCAGATCAATTGATTTTTGGCTCCTTCCTCAGTGATTTTCATACAAGTGGGTACTGAAGTTTAATGTCTTTCAATTATATTATCCTAGGAAAGCTGTGGCATGTTCTCAACTTGGAAACAAGTAAGATCTTAGGCTGCATGGGATATAAACACACAAAGACATCCCAGAGTTATCTGGCAGGTTGTGTTACACGAGCAGCTTTATGAAGCAGCTTAAGATCTCTTCCCATTTAATTCTCAAGTCCAGCATCCAGCCAGCAAACCAGGGTCCTCAGGTGAGAAATGAACAATTTCAAGGGCTGTTGAACACACTGAATTCAGCAGAGTGCTCAATAGCCCTCAAAATTTCTCATTTAGGAGGGTGCATATGTATTGCTTCCAAAAATTAATGGGAACTTCACTTTCCCCATTTGATTTACATTTCTTCTTCCTTTGCTCCCTCTCTCCTTCTCACTCCCCCAGTCTCCTCTGCCATGAGGAGCTGGGCTGCCTTTCTTCTCAGCTGGAACTCCATTCCTTACACTGATAAAACCAGGGGTGTAAATTCAGTGTGAAACAACATAAACATATTCACAGTGGGACACTAGGAAAGCCCAAACCCTTCACTAACCCCAAAGCCACAGTTTCTACATTTGCATCCTCAGTATTGATTTTCTGTGTGTTTGGGTGGAGAGAATACTCAGAGTAAGAACCACCAAGAATCAAGAATAAAAGAAATTTGTGTATCTAGACTATTTAAAGAAACTTTAAAAATATCTAAGTCAGAATTGCTGAATCCTATGAGAGGGTTCATAAAAGGCACATTAGAGCAAAGTGTCCAACTATTCCAGTTTTAATTTATTTATATATTTCTGCAAGCTCTTTCTCTGGTTGAACAGATATGTAAGTTAGGTAATTTAGGTAATATTATTTGTCATTGTGTTATTAATGCAAAATAACATTTTTCCATAAGAGAATAGGAAAATTTGAAAGGAAGGTTCTTTTTGCACACCTCTGTGTATAGATTAGTTTTGTTATGTACTCTTATGTACTCTCTTATGTACTTTGTTTGGACAGTCCTCTCCTGATTTTAAATATTTATTGAAAAAAAATTTCTATATTAAAAATATAAATAAAATTTAATTTATAAAAATAAATTTATAAAATAATATTTATATCTTAATAGCTTGAAATCAGCAAAATTCTTGGCAGATAGCAACAGTGCAGAAATTCCTGATGCTGTCAGTCCACTAACTTTGCAGAAATCTGATGATTGAAATGCTGAGATAATTGAGATCTGATAATTAAAATGCAGTTTGTTTGTTTTTTTAATGCACCCATCCTTCTTGCCTTTCCTTAATCATTAGATACTTTGTTTCTTTGTACATTACTTTTTGTGAAAAAAAATTAACCAGTGAAGAGCAAAATACCTGTATTTTTGACAGCTGTGTTACAGCAGGCTCCAGAGGTGTCAGTCCTATCATAGAATCATAGAATCATAGAATCATAGAATCATAGAATCATAGAATCATAGCATTGGCTGGGTTGGAAGGGACCTCAGAGATCATCAAGTCCAACCCTTGAACCACCGTTGCGGTTGCTAGACCATGGCACTGAGTGCCACATCCAGTCTCTTTTGAGATATCTCCAGGGATGGAGAATCCACTACTTCCCTGGGCAGCCCATTCCAATGGCTGATCACCCTCTCCAGAAAGAAATTCTTTCTAATCTCCAACCTAAATCTCCCCTGGCACAACTTAAGACCATGCCCTCTTGTCTTGTTGAAAGTCGTCTGGGAAGAGAGACCAACCCCCCCCTGGCTCCAACCTCCTTTCAGGGAGTTGTAGAGAGTGATGAGGTCTCCCCTGAGCCTCCTCTTCTTCAGGCTGAACACCCCCAGCTCCCTCAGCCTCTCCTCATAGGGTCTGTGCTCGAGTCCCTTCACCAGCCTGGTTGTCCTCCTTTGGACCTGCTCCAGGACCTCAGTATCCTTCCTGAACTGAGGGGCCCAGAACTGGATACAGGACTTGAGGTGTGGCCTCACCAGCGCTGAGTACAGGGGCAAAATCATCTTCTGTGTACTTTCATAACTGCATACTTTTTTCTCTCCTTACTGTTCATCGGAAACAGTGAATTTCATGTTAATGTTCCCTCATTTCTCTTGTGAATGTGTCTTTTTGGTAAGACTAAATCTGTGATAAACCCTCACTTGAACTTTATCTCCTTGTGGAAATGTCATATTTTGGGTAACAAGGTTAGATGTGGAGACTAAAATCAGCCACTTCTGGCATTCTAAGTGCTTTTCAGAAAGTACATCCTATGGGAGTTAAAATACTACAAAAGCTTGTATACTTAAGGAATAGGCTGTTAAGGCAATATATTGCTTTAGACTTCTGTTGAATATGAATTACAGTATAAAAAAGTCACTTTCTCTTGCCCACCAAAAAAAAAAAAAAAAGGTAGCTAAATTATTGAATATGTTAGCTGCTACTTTGGGAATTAACATACAGACTGAAGGGTAAATTCTCTGCTTCTTAAACATGTGTAATCTAATTAGCATTCCTGAGATTTACTGGGATGAAGTTTCCCTTTGGCATAAGTGATTGCAAACAGGGAGGATACGTGCTGCAGGCTTTTGGGGCAGACATCTGCCTGGAGTGGACATCCATCTACAGAAGTGCCTGCATCCCTGAGGACCTGGCAGCAGCTGCCAGGGTTCATGAAGTTAGGAGAAGATTTTTAATAACAAGGAAGTTCCTCAACTGGTGAAAAGAAGTGGAAATGTTCTCTCAAGTGGAAGCAGACCATGGAGATGCTTCTTGAGATCACAAGGTGTAATTTAGTTGAGAGAGACATCCCATCATTAATTTTTGATGACGTAGACAATCTGGACTGCACCCTGCATGGGACAAGGTAGCTCATTGCTGGGTGTGAGCTCCTTGCCAGCAAGATCTGGCATTGCCCTTCCTTTCAGAGCATGGGTACAGATTTGGCATTGCCCTTCCTTTCAGAGCATGGGTGCAGCAGGTGGAGTGAGGCTCCCATCTACTTTTTTGTAGTGGCTCAATTCTGTCAAGCAGAACTTCAGATCAGATGTTTCTCAAGAAACCTCTTGACTCACCTCTTCATTGCTGGGAAAGGGTTTGGTGAAAAAGTGGCATCCACATCTTCCATTGAAATGGACAAAGCAGTTCTTTCAGGCTGGAGTAGAATCAGGCTGCTGATGTGATTCAATCTGTATTTCTGAGTTAGAAATCTGGGACTGTTGCTGGCTTTTTTTTTCTTGGTTTATGTGCAGGTGTTTTTTGAATTTGGTAAAGAAAAAAAAATTGATGTGCATCATTTGGAACCATGTTTTGTATAAAAGTGATTGGATTCACTTAGTGCCTGTCAGAAAGAGAGTAAAAACTAGACCTGTGATGCAGCTGTGATGGTTCAGTGTCCAACATCAAAATCTCTTTGTGTCATACAAAGATTGGGTCTGTGCTAACTAAACCAAGTAGAGCTTGTTTATTGTGTGTCTAGTTTATGTATATAGTTATTGTCTGTATAGTTTGTCAGTTTTAAACAGGCCCCAGAGGGCATGAAGAACACTGAATTATCATGGCAGATAAAGTTCAAACATTAAATACTCCCTCTATTGCTGAAACTAAACATTCCAGAAACATCTTGGGTATTTTTTCCTAGCCATATCCATCAAACCTCATCGTCAGCCTCAAGGCATTTGAGATACTTGGAGAGCAGAGCCAGTGAAGGTGGCTTTAAGCTCTTAAGTGTAGAGCAGACACCAAGTCCTCCTCCTGTGAAAAAGGGGCAGAGATCCCAGCAGTGATGGAGCACTCCCCACTTCTGTCCTTGCTCCAAAAGGAGGAGGAGCAGTGATGGATACTGCTGCTGGGATGGACCAGTTAATCCAGTGACAGTACCAGGGAGCCAGAACAGCTTCCCAGGACTCTTGCATAGGAAAGTGAGGCTATGGACACCTTCTTCCCCTGCTCTCTGGGAAAGGGAGCATTCCCTGAGCTGAAAGCCAGGCTGTCACTACAACTGAGACCTTCAGGAATGTTTTGTTGGCAAATGAAAGATGGCAAGCAGCAACACATGACTTTAAAATTGAGCCACCTCAGAATATTCCAGTTTAGCATTTGGTTTGTAGACTCTGGTCAACAGCTTCAGGAAGATACCAGGGCTTTTTGTTACTTCTGAGAGTGCTTAAAACAAGAGCCAGTCCTCTCACTGGCTGGTAAGTGGATTAGTCTGGCAAATTGAAGCTTTAGTCAGGATGACAGTAGAGGAGAGCATTTGTCCTCAGCCTCTTTATCAGTGACTCTTGTCTCTAATGTTTCTTTTCTAGAAATTGAAAGACTGTGTGGATGTGTGGTACTGTTTTTTAGTCTCTCAAAGTGGCATCCCAGGTCTGATGTTCACGTAGGGAGTGCTGTTCTGTAATCCTTATTTAATTAGAACTCCTTGTTCTACCTCTCCCTGAGAGTTGTGTTTGTAATTGGATTCTCACACGTGAGAATATGCAGAGGCTGCCTCCAAGGAAGTTTCCATGTGCTGGTGTGTGTTACTTACCTGTGGTTCTTTGAGAATGTTTCCTCTGCATATTCACATTAAGGGTCCTGTCCACCTTCTGTTTGTCCTTGGATTTCTCCTGCCCTACAGTTGCCATGTTGAGTAAGAATAACTGAAATATTGAGCACTGTACAACTCTTTAAAGTCTCTGATCGTTTGGTGCCATGAGATGGCACTTGTACAGTCCCAGTAGTCACTGCTCTTCTGAGAAGTTCCTGTAGGTCACCAGCACTGGAGAACCAAAACCCCCTCCCTGGTGTGAATATGCAAGGACAGCACTCTCAAAGAGCAAGCCAGTGGTGAGTACCCTTTCTGTGTCTTCTGTGATAACCCAAATATTTCCAAAGTTATTTTGTAAATTCTCTATTTGCAAATTTGTTATGATAAAGAAAACTGAGATTAATTTTAGAGCTCTTGCCTTTCTGGCAAAAAAAGAAAAAAAAGCAAAAAAAGTTATGTATATTTGTAAGTACTCACTTCACTGTAAATTGCTATGCTGCTGTCAGGGTGTGGGTGTACACATATTTGAGCTATAACATATTTCTATCAGGCATAAAGGCAAAATTACAGTGCAGTATTATGTATTTTACAGAATTGCACTCTCTTGTATTATACTCATAGGAGATTACATATCTGAGTGAGTCACTGCCTGAAAAAAAAGTCTCCTTAGTAGTATTGACAACGTTAATTTTCAAAACAGATTTTTCCAAAGGAAAATCACAGCTCTATTGATTTTCACTTCTCAATGTTTTTTTTTTCTCTGAACTTTTGTTTTTTTCCAGACATGGAATTCTGTGAAACTCCTCATATTCTGTGCTCTGGCTACCAAACAGATTTACACGGTGTAGCTGAGCACAGTTACCCACTAGAGGTGGGCTCAGACATGGATACTGAAACAGAAGGTGCTGCTTCCCCGGACCATGCCCTGAGGATGTGGATGAGGGGGATGAAATCGGAACACAGCTCCTGTTTGTCAAGCCGGGCAAACTCAGCACTGTCCCTCACTGACACTGACCATGAAAGGAAGTCTGATGGGGAAAATGGTAATAAAGATCTAATAAACATCTTATGTATTGCATACAAGTTGGAATTTATTTGAAATTAGCTGCTTCTACCTCTCTTTTCCTTTTTCCTGTTGTTTTCTTCTTTCTTTCTTTTTTTTTTTTATTTTTCCTCCCTCCCCCTTTTCCTCCTTAGATCTCTGTATTATATGGAAGGTCAAAGGTTTGCTTGGTTTGTGCATTGTATTTATAGTGTAGATAGAAAAAAAAATTGAAATTTTGTTCTTTTGGAGACTGATTCCTTTCCTACATGCTCCATTTTTCTACCTTAGCACATTTACCATTTGAGTTTAGTGACCTATGAATTAGGTTCTAGGACAGGTCTATAAATGTGCATTTATAGCACATTTTGTGTAGAATTTATCTTTTACGTGCTGGCTTCTGGACTTTTGTTTAGGACTCTATGGCCAGGTGACTTCAGAAAGACAACATCACAGCAGCCTGAAGAAATGCTTTATCTGTAGAAAACATTGAACAAATCTTTGCATATGGATGGTGGGTTTCTGGGTTAGGTTTTTAGGGGGCTTCTGTGGAGTTTTTTGTTTCATTTTCTGTGGGATTTTAAAATTTCTCATTCTCTTTCAAGCTCTTATTCTACTTTTTTTTATTATTATTCTTTTCATCTATTTATTTTTCGTCTTTTTATTTGCTTTTTTTATGGCTTAGCATGTCACAGAATGGGAAAAAGGAAGTTTCATTAGGTAGCATGGGTAATTTTTTACTTGGTAATTTTTTGACTTGGTAATTTTTTATCTTTGCATCAAAAATGATGAAAATCTGCTTTAAATTTTTCCATAAATAATATAGTAAGTAAACCAACTAGCTCATAAATTAATTTCCATTTTTAATAGCTCCATGCTATGATAGTTCTGAATGTAGTTAAATAGGTATTTTTAACTGGTTAAGAGAGAGTGAAAGTGGCAGATTGACACTTCATTGTTGACAGTGATACATTTAGTAGATATATAGATAAAAGATAAAAAAGAATTCAGTCAGGAATGTCATTTCTATAGTTACATGTTTTGAATTTGTCACATTCAAAGCTGGTAATTTTAACTTCATCTCCATGTTTGTCAATGCCAATGACAATGTCCAGTGTAGGCTCAAAGGCATCAGATTGTCTACACGAGTTTTAAAAAAGAATAAATAAGGTTTTAGTGCACAGCTAAAGGTTTTTAATTCCAGATTCCTTTGAGGATGAAGTATTCTGCACTTACATGGTGTTGTCTTGCTATTATCAGCTAATTTTCAGATGCCACCTCCTTTGCATGACAAGCAATGGTTATTTGCTCTCTACTTTCTGCTTCTGCCACCTTCTGGGAGGATCCATCCTCTGCAAAATGTTGTTGCAGGCTTTTTAAGCTTGTTTTTCCTAAGATATTTGGGTTTAGATGGTTGCTGCTGGAACTGGATCCTAGTCTGCCTGGATTTGGTTGGTCCTTAACCATTAAAATGATTTAAAGGGAATGTTACCAGAGAAAGGAATGTGCTTTGTACCATTCAGACTAGAAAATACACGTGCTTATTTCTGGTTTAATGTGATGGGAAGATGATGTATTGAAAGCATAATCAAGTTGTATGTTTCAGTCTGGAACACAGTGGTACAGCTGGATATTCAAGATGTTTTTCCAGCCACTAAATTGCACTAAAGAAGTCATCCTTTCATAGGTAGGATGTATTATTGTAGGTAGTAAATGAAATGCTTTTGTTATCTTCATCATCCTGCATTGCAGGAGTCATGGGTTAAGTGTCAGTAACACAGGGACATGTGTAATCATTGTGCTTCACCAACAAAGAATGGAGTGGTTCTAAGTATTAGACTCAGAGAATGATTTTAATAAATTGAAACTGATTTCCTGCCTGGTCTAGAATAGAACAGAGGAGTCCTTTTCCACGTGGCTTTAACATTTGGTTCTTTGTAAGATTTATAACAATTTTTAATTGGGGAATAATTTTTTAGGTGCTCAAATACAAATTTTGACTAAATACTTGGGACAGCAAAGCAAGGGCATGAGTAAGTTGGAAGAGAGAGAAACTGGCAGCACAAGGTCATTTGAACTCCTCAGTTGTCTCCAGTGCTGCCTGGGGTGTTGAGGCATTGCAATAATTACAGTCTTGATATGGATATATTGGAAGACAATGATGGATCAAGCTGTATTCATTTATATTCTCTAGTGCTTCACAGGTAACTTGACAGTCAAGATTCCTGATCCAGGGAACAACATGTTTTCCATCTGGGTTGGCACTCAGTACCAAAGCACACTTTGAAGTTCATAAATCTCTGCATAAATGAAGTAATGGATGCACATCTTGCTGGTTCCATGCAGTTATTTGTGCCAGGGGCTTTTCCAGAGAGCTGCAAGTGTTGCATTTATCCTTGTCAGTTCCTGCCATGGAAGTAGACTTTCTTTATGCCAGGAACATCTGGGGTGTAAAAATCAGTGAGCATGTAAGATCAGTTGCTGGAAGTTCATTAATTGCTGCTTTCCATGAGAGTGCCTAATCACTGTGAAAATAGATGTTTAGAAATTCTGGCTTCCAAAGAGTTGACCAGGCTGTGTGAACACACCTATTTGTAACTGGAGAAGAATTAATAGAACCATAGAATGATTTGGGACCTTCAAAGATCATCTAGTCCAACCCCCTGGAATGAGCAGGGACAGATTCAACTCGATCAGGTTGCTCAGGTCCAACCTAACCTTGGATGCTTCCAGGCAAATCTACCACTGCTGTGGACAAATGTTCCAGTGTTTCAGCAATGAGGTGAATATTAATGAGAAAAATATAGTTGTTGTATTGCTTGGAAAAACTAATTGCTGTCATTGCCCATGTTTTGAGAAGGTCAGTTGGTTTTTGTTGCTGGGTTTTGTATTGGTTTTTTCTTTATGACCACAATTCTATAAATGCAGAATAGCTTTTTCAGGACATTTTTACTCTGCATTGATGTAAAGCAAATATACTTGTGCAGATTTTCTTCTGCTTTGATATTCCTTGAATTCCTCATTCATTCAAAGCTTTAGCAGGAGGTTCCCTCACACAGGATGTAGATTTTATTCTGTACTCTGAGTAGCCCAATTTGAGGATTCTTTTCCTTCACAGATGCACCAACCCTGTCATAATCAGTGTTAAAACATACTTTGATTTTTTGGCAGCATTAAAGATGTGTGAAGTCCCAATACTCCCCTTTAGCTTGGTATTGTCAATGTTAAAGGCAGCTTATTCCTACCGGTGTCCCAGCTGCCTTCAGTTTTGCCTGAGGGTAAGCAAAATACATATTAACTGCAAGGAATGAGTGACCAATTTCTTGGGCATCATTGCTTTTCTCTGGCATTGTATAAATAGCTCTATGAATCCATGAACGGTGTTACTCTACAATCCATGAATGTAAAGTTCAGATGGAAACACTCCAGAACATCAATATCAAAAATAGTTATTTTATGCTAGTGAAGAAGATGACTTTTCCCCTTATTGTAGCCTTCCAGTATCTGTAGGAGCCTACAAGAAAGCTGGGGAGGGACTTTTTAGGATGTCAAGTGATAATAGGACATGGGGGAATGGACCTGACATCTGTTAAGGGGTGTAAGGTGCTTGTGGTGATATCAGAGTGGGTGCTTTGGAAATGCTACTGGAAACATGAAAGTCATCTGAATGGCTTTGGATAAGTGTGAGATGCTCTGTAAGCTCTGTGACATCACCTCATTTGTACCATCATGGAAGTCTTGCATTTGTGCCCCTAGTATTTAAGGCATTCATGAAATTGCACATATATGGAATTTCATCTAATGCTGAGTTGTTGTTTGCCAGTAGTGTGGGGAAAAAATTGCCTTTTTAAGTTAATATCTTCATTGCTTTTTCTATCTGACAAGAGCATCGCATCTGCATATCTGCTATTTAAATCTTTGATTTTCATATGGTATCTTAAAATCAGTACACAATGTTAAAACATTCCCTTTCTTGTGTTTCTCTTTTAAGAACAATGAACACAAATTTAAAGATAAATATCAAACAGTATTTCCTATTTTACATTAAAGATAATGAAACAGTATTTAGAACACAGGGTTTGTTTTGTGTTGTTCTTTTTTTTATATTCCATAATCCACGTTACTTTTGCCCACATCAGAGTAAAAGTATCTGTGCATTTGCACAAGGTTGGGTAATGTTTTGATCCCTGCAGTTTTGATTTCTTTCATGGGTAGCTAAAAGAGGGAAGGGAGGGAAGCTTGAGGAGAACAGTCAGGTCTAGTTTTTATCCCAGAAATGAGTAACTTGGCATTGGAGCTCAAAAAAACCCCAAATCACTTGGCTTTCCTCTCATTTAACACGAGCAGAGGGATAGTGGATGTGGCTTTAGGAGCCCAGAGCAATATAAATGATTGCTCCATCTTTCTTTTCAATCCTTCTGACTTTCTCAGATGGAAATGAGCATGCAGGAAAATCAGCTCCACAAGGATTTTAGAGTGCAAAGGGATGTTGAAGTGCTGCTGCATTCCTTGGGAACTTGGTTTATCCAGGCTGCCAGGGAGGCAAGAGATGAGATGGGACAGGGAATAAAGCACCTGCCTTCCATCTGAGTGTGCAGTGCAGAAGTGTGAAGGTTATCTGGCTTCATTTCAACAGTCATTATGAGAAGGGGAACACAATCAATTAACTACTGAATAAAATTATTAAATGCTAAATAAGGCTAACAGAAAAACTTATGAATTCTGATCATAGATGAAAGTTAGGGCTACCAGGTAAATAAGATGAAATTACTCTTATGTGGCTCCTTATACCATTAACCACTGCAGTTTTGATTACAAAACTATCTAGAGCTTTTTTACTCCCCCTAGCATAAGGCTTTTCAGCTGTTCCAAACTGTAATAAAGTGAGGTAAAAAAAGGGATCTAGCAACTGAGTACAGAATTGGTAGAGAAGTGGAAGGTCCTGATGAGTTATCCTTTTAGGGGCTAGCAAGGTTTAATCTAAACATCATTTCTTCTCAACAGTATGAGATCTTCTAAGTATTTATTGTTGTTCTACAATGAATGGCAAAAAATTATTCATTCTTCAGCCTTTTTTTTAACTTTTATCCATTTAATTCATTGTTTATTATGTGATATGAGAAAATCTTATCTTCTGTTTTTAAATCTGTTAGCATTTCATTTCCTCTTGGGCTTAGGAGTAAGATGAAGATCAGCATTAATCTGTATTATTTGGCATTACAAATATTAGCATATCTTTGTCTTACAAATTGATAGGAACAAATAGCTTTCATCAGACCACCTAGAAGAAACAAAAATTGGAGAAAGTGGCTGCTTCCCATGACTGCAACCTTCAGAGTCTTTAAAACATGAAACCTAAACCAAACGTATTAGACAATTATTTCTGCAATAGAAAATAGGATAAGAATGAGATGTATATGAAATTACAGTTAGTTTGTAGACAGCAGTGCAGATTTTGTTGCTGCTTGTTTCAACTTGCTTTCACGTATGTCTTACAAAGTTAAATGCAGCATTTTAGATATTAATTTTGTTTACTTTAACCATACCTACCTCTGCACCCTGACTTTACATTTTGTGCCATCAGAGTAAGAGGAATTGCATATAATTAAGAGGTTCCAGAATATGGGTCTAGGAGCATTGGATAATTCCTGCAGGCTGCTTCCTCTCCCTAGCAGGTGTGTGTTCAGTAATACTTTAATTCTGATGACTAATTATATTGCTAGTGTGGTTTCTTTATCTTAAGTTTCTCCTCTAGATGATTTGAAATGCAGATTTTATAAGGTGCTTCATGCCAGTGACTCAGTTGGGCATCAGGTGTCCACATCTGATGTCAGGTTGTTAGCCATGAGCTGTATTGGCAGGAGAGAGGAGCAGCCCTTCAGGCAACAGAAACCTAATATTGTCCAGTAACTCTGTTCCTTTACCTTCAGTGTTAGCCCAGAAAGGAGCTGGGGAAAGGCAGTGAACAACACATCCTGCAAGACCTAGATGTGGGAATAAATGTCTGGAAGTGAGGATGGCTTGGGATATCAAGTCAGGGTTGTTCAGCACTATTGGTAGGAACCAATGCTACCAAAACCACGTAAGAAAGCCGAGGCACAAAAGTTAAGAGTAATTCTAAACTATATATAATATTCATTATGAGTCACAGCATTCCTCCCTCCCCACCTCAGCAGTTTTGTACGTGAGAGGCATTTGGTGTCTTCTCTGCCATCGTTAGAAATGAAATCACAACCTCATGGTGCACTGGAACAAAAAGAAAAGAAAAAGCAGCAGTCTTTTTACTACAGGCAAGTTAAGAGAGAATGTATCTGTTAAATGGCATCCTATCCCCAGATGTGTTGTATGGTATACAAGTGTCACCACATGAATATCAATCCTCCTGAATCTTCTGTGATTCCAGCTAGTCGACTTGCTCCCTGTTCCTCTTTCTCTGGAGTTCCCATATTGGTTTTAGCATGGATTATATTAATAAATACTGCAGACTATGACTCCAATTTGATGCAACCAATGTTGTCTTATCTTAGAAGCATCTTTGTGGAATGGTTGAATGTTACTGATGAGCTGGTAATTTTCTTTTGGGTTTGAATCTGGTCACTGTAATCAGCATTGCCAAATGTTTGCATCTATGCAGTAAGCATGTCTCTTGCTTTGAAGTTGAAATGAATTCACATTTATAAATGAGCTTAGAACATTTTGTTGTAATTTATTCTTGTCTTCACCAAAATAATGTGGTGGTGTAAGGTGGTTCAAGGGTTGGACTCGATGATCTCTGAGGTCCCTTCCAACCCAGCCAATTCTATGATTCTATGATGAATGTTGTTTTCTCTCAGTCAAGTGCCATGGCCAAGAAAGAATTGAAGCTGTATTTCCTTTTGAAGGTGGTGAAGCCATTTCTTCAGTGAGCATAATATTAAAGGGAGTTTCCTGGTGGTGTGTTTGCCTGTAATATCTTCATCATATTATCACTCCAGCTAGCTGTGTAACTCACTGGTGGGTTGTCCATCACTCAAAACAGCATTAAGTGGTTCTCCCCTACCCTCTCGAATGGTGTCTTTGTCTTTTGGAAAGAAAAATTAAAAAGGAGGTCTGCAGGCCACAAACACACGTCAGGTTTTCCATAATTAGTCATCAAAGGTAAAACACATTTAATCAAAAGTGTATTAGTCACATCTTTCAATGTAGCTGTAAATGTAATATGATTTTCCCTCTGCCTACAATTATTTTTGAGTATGTATAAAATATAAATACTAAGTGCACTCTCTGGGTACCAAAGACAGAGTAAGTGTTACTGACACTTAAATCCCCTTCTCATTGCTTTGTCCACCAGCCATTTCAAGTGTCACTTTTGGTTTGAGCCCATCATACTTCATTACTTTTCCCCAAACAGTGCTTTTGAGACAGGAAACTTTCTGTTATTGTTCAGTCATGCTAATCTCTTTCAGAGCAAGCATTTTACTGTTTGTTGAAGTGGCAGAATCATAATAGATGCTTTGAATTTGTTTCTCTGCATAATTTGGCATAAACATCCCTCCATTTAAGCAGAAAGCATCTGATGTAGTTTACTTGAATTGAATCTTCTTTGCTATGTATTCACTTGAAATGTTGATGTTGGAGTCACATAATAGAGCTGTTTGAATCTTTTGATTACCACAGAAATCTTAGAACAATATAATGTACCTGACTAATAGCTGCAGTTGCATGTTCTACAACTCCTTAAGGTGCCTGTGTGGTTTGTGATTGCTTCTACCTGGTGCTCTGCATGAGAGAGATCTTACTGGTTGCAATGCTGCTGCATTTTGGAGGTGGAATGGATTTCTTACCCTCAGCTGGGGTCAGAAGGGGATTCTGCTTTAGGTTATGCTGCTGAGCAGAGGTAGAATTCTTGCTGTAAAGGGATAAAGTTCCTGATGAAGGGAAAACCTCCAAATGTATTTTTAGGCACCTGAGAATTTTTCCCAAGAGACTAAAAAACTTCCCAGAATATTGCATAATTCCCTGTTATAAGGAAGATGAGGGTGATGAAGTCTCATTCTAGTCACAGAAAATACTTTTGAAAGGTGAAGGTAGATGTAATGAATATGCAACTAGGTTATGATGGTGGTTTCCTTCCTGGTGTAGCTGTAAAAGGCTGGTTTGGGCTTGGCCAGAAGGCACATCTGGATAAGGTGATGCAGATTTCTTTGTAGTAGCTCATTTAAATTATTTCAGCCCTGTTTATGCACAGCTTTCAACCCTTTCACAGCTTTCATCCCTTCTGGGGGATGGTACAACAATGCAGTCAGCTTATTCAGGTCTGGTTGTGCTATCTTGATCTTCAAGATACATTTTTATCTCAGTAATCTTAATGTGACTGGAAGAGCCATTGGTTTCTGCTGCTGTTGTGAGGAAGGTGACAGCCTCAGCTGGTGGTACATCTCTGCTCGCATGGAATCTGTGTTTGGGGTTCACTGTAGGTGTTCTGCCAAGACCCTGCTGCCTTGGGGTGTTTTCTCAGTATCAGTGGTATGAGGAATGCTACAGGCCTGAGAAATCTGCCTACTTGGAGAGGAAGCAAGAGGAGATGATCTGTGGTGCAAACTTTTGCATCCCATCTCTCAAAGCATCGAACTGCTTCAGGGTTTTGTGCCTTTTTCCAAAATCCATTGATTGTCATTCCCTCTCCTGGCTCAGAAATTGGTAAGAACATGACTGTTCTGGGTCTTCCCTCCTATTTTTTATGAATCTGGGGGCCAGAATTTGTAAGCACTTGTAAAGGGGGTCCAGGGGCTGCAGTCTTCCAGGGCTTCCTTGCGGAAGGCAGTGGAGCTCCAATGTTTTGTCTTCCAGAGGCTGTGTAATTATTCCCTGTTCAGAAGTGCAGTTCTTCCTTCCTAACAAGGGGTGCTGCTGGAATGCTTTTTTTGTGATGTGCTCAATGTGCCTACAACTATCTTTTATGTCTTTGCCCATGGGGAAAAATATAATTGAGTCATTCTTCCTCCAGCCCGTGTTGCTGTGTGTTCAGTCAGTGCAATGCTCATCTCAACGCTGCTATTGATGGTTGCATTGATTATTTTTATTCTAGACTGTGATTCTGTCTCCATTCTACCTTTTTAATTTTTATAGTTCACTTCCTTTTGAACAGCAAATTCAGCTGTGTTTGGTTGTGTGCATATTTTGTAAGCAATATAATCTCCTGAATACAGATTTCTCCATAGTAGCTAATAACCTACACTACCTGAAAGCTCCTTTTTCTTTTTATAACCTCTCTTTTCCAATGTATTTTCTGATTACTGCACTACAGCTTGATGTTTATTGGATCATTTTAGAACATAATAATTCATTTCTGATCCTTGTACCTCTTGTCCATGTCTGAAATGATCTACATTATTTCAGTCACTCATTTTTATTTACAGCTTTTCTCTGAAGACAATTTTCTGTATTTTGTCTCAAAATATCCCTCTCTCTGGTATCACCATTTCAGTCTTGTGATATCCAATTTCCCTTTAATACAAAATCAAATAGAAAGCATTTTCTGTACTTTACCAGCCAACTATAGCTGATTTTTTTGAGCTTTCTTATCAGTGTCCTTTAAATTGGTTGGTGGCTAATAGTGGCAGAAAACCTAAATCATAATGATCTGGAAAATAAAAGGCTAAAAAAAAAAAAGAAGAAAGACTGGTTTATCATGAATGTATTTTTAAACAATACTCCAGCTGTACTGATAGGACAGGGAGTAATAATAGGAGAAAGCTTTAATCTGGAAGGGGATAGATTTGGTTTAGATATTGGGAACAAATCCTTTATGTGAGGATGGTGAGACACAAGCCCAGTTTGGGACTTTGGGGCTTCCCCATCCCTGGCAGTGTTCAAGGCCAGGTTGGATGGGGCTCGGAGCAACCCAGTCTGGGGAGATGTCCCTGGCCATGGCAGGGAGGTTGGAAATGGATGGTATTTAAGGTCCTTTCTGACCCAAACCAGTCTGTCATTGTGTGATACTTTAGAATTATTAATTAATAATTATTGAATTAATATTAAATAAAGAGCCATAGTAAGTAAACAGCAAAATCAGCTGAGGTTTTGTGTAAATCATTGCAAAATTATTTTTTTCATTTGTTGTTTCTACAATAGAGTATGAAGAATTATTACCTTCTGCTTGGGGGAAAAAAAAAAACAAACAGAAGAGCAAGACCCCACATATCCCTTCATCTTGCAGAAAGCTACATCAAAGCCTGCAGTTTCAGTAAGGTTTCTCTCTTGGGCTCTGTAAAAACTCTCCAGGTACTGAATTATGGTCAAATTTATGGCAAGAAACCATTAAAGAGAAATGGCAGTGCCTTGCCATTTTCAAGTGATTTCAGATTATTTTCTTTCAAAACTTCAAGTTTGTGCAGTCATGGAACAAAATCTAATTCCTGGATGTGAACTCATGTAAATTGACCAGGCTCTGGACAGCTGGCAGAGCTCAGGTTGGAGATTCCCACTGGGGAAATTTGCATTAGGAGTCAGAAAGCAGAAACTTGAAATAACCTGCAGCCAGCTTGGAACTGGAGATATTTGCCCCTTAGCTTTGCCTGCTCAGATCAGGTTTTGATGATAATCTTTGACAGCAGTTCCCTGTATCACCAAAAAACCCATAGTCTCCTGCTCTGCTATCCCTGTCATTCCTGCCTTTCTGGATAGAATGATGTAATTTGCAGTTTTGTATGCCCGTGGGAAAAACCCCAGTGGTTGAGTCCTCTTTGGAGTGGATCTGTCTCACTCAGGGGTACAGCACAGCTGCCAAAAAGACGTGGCAGGAGCTTCCCATCCTGCTGCTTTCCATCCTTTCTGCTGTAGTGTTCTCTGGCTACTTGCCTCTCTTAGTCTCCTAATGTCCTCTGAGGACAGCAACACATTCCTGTGAGGATGCTGCTGAAGTCTGGGATAATATTCTGAAGTTTGCATCCTCCATGAGTATCAGTGTGCTGGTAGTGCTGAAAAACTCAGGTCCAGAAGTGGAAACAAGTGGTGTTAAGTGAATTTTAAATCATCTGTATTATTTTTCAAAGCAATTATTCCTGAGGATCTGCTAATATTCCTGTGGCATGGAGGGAGATCCATGGATTCCAGTCTCTTCATGTGAGGACACAAGTTTGGGGTTGGCTGTGTTGCTTGTTGTGGTAGGTTGTAGGTGCCTGCTCTGACTCAGTACAGCTGCTACATATAGCAGTTTAAACAGTGTGAATCCTAGTATTTATAATCCCAGTATTTATAAACCTCATAAATGTAAGTGGGTGCCCTGGAATCAATCGTTACTCAAATTAAAAAGATAGGCAAGTGAAAAGTGTGGAATTTATTTATCTAGGTTGATTAATTTGCTACTGGTTTTTAGCTTGACTTGTACAACTGGCACATCAAAACTTCAATGAATTTGAAAAAGTGTTTCAGATTTCCTCAGATTCCTCCTCTGGTTTTCATGTATTGATCCATGTGCAAATACAAGTAAAGCAAACATCCCAAAAAGCAGCTGACTGGGGAGTTGAGCATTTGCTCCTTTTCATAGGAATAATAATAATTGTATTTGGAGTTCTGCAGCTGGCTTATATCAGGCAGCTTGTGTTGGTAATTTCAGATTTGGACCTTTCTTTGGATGCTTCTGATGGGCCATCAGGACAGGAAGAAAAGGAGGGACTCTTGCCTAGACATTCCCACTACAAACAGGTCTTTCTTACAGGCTGGTTTAATTGCTGCTGAAAATATTTTCTCCATGCTTACTTTAGAGACAGTCTGAAATCATATGGCAAACATTTTAATGTGTTTGGGTTTTTTCATCATTTTATTTCCTTAACAGCAGAGAAAGGAATAACCTTCTACTTAATCAGACCTGACTGATTTCAAATGCCCACCAAATCCAATGGCATTTCTTAACTTCACCTCTTGGATTTACTTTCTTGGCTTTTCTCTTGAATGTAGCTTGTTTTCTGCTAATAGGAGGCCACCCAGGGAATTAGCCAGAGAGATGCTTCTGGGTTGTCTCAGTTGAGTAATAAGTTGATAACTATGACTGAACTTTGTAGTCATCCCAGAAGAAAATAGAGCAGTAGAAAGCTCAGCTTCATTAAGCTGTCATTGCAGAGGCTGAAACATGAGAAACTGTAGTGGTGAGAAAGCTGTAGGAACTCCCATTCTGGAGGGTGGAATAGAAAACATTTGGAAATACTCTGGCTGTGTTCATAACTCTGGATTTCCTCTTCTTTACAGGGTGTATAGTGCTTGAAATGCTGACCTATGTTTAGTATACACAAAATACAAAAAAATAATCCTGATCAGAACAAGGCATTATCATAGAGACAGTTCACAAGCCCAGATTTTAGTTAACTTTGTCAACCTTAGCCCTTGGCAGTTTTCTAATCTCCAAAACAGCTTTTCCAGGCAGTGACTTTTCTTTTTTTGTATTAAAAGAATGCTAATAGATGCTCATAAAAATGAAGGCTTCTTTTACTTCAGCATTACACAGCTATGGTTAAAAGATGAGCCAGTCCTCTGAAGAGGCCAAATGGTATACATATATTGATTATTTTATCCCTTCCCTTTCACAGGTTCATTTTGAGCCTCATATAATATGCATAAAGGTCTTCAATACAGAATTCTGTTATTAACTGTGAGGAACGTCATTATTATCCTTATCTGTTGTAAGATTGGATCAGGTTAGAATTTGCCTGAATTTTTAGTTTCTGTTTAAGAAAGCTGTTACTATGTCAAGGGTAGTTATTTTTTTATAATTATAATTTATTGAAACCTTTGTTTCCCAGGTAGTATTATGTTCTAACCATGGTAAAAGGGTAGTGGAGCAAGTAGTACTTGCTCCGTTTATTGCCTTTGTCTATGTTTAGAAACTTTTTTTATCATATATACAGGTTTTGGCTTTTTTTTTAGTTTATAGATAATATAGGGGCTTATGACAATATTAAAACTTTACTGTTTTTTTCTTTAATGTCTGAAAAAAGGGGCATGGGGGGATCACAGCATGCCCCAGTATCCACGTTAGGGACACTAAAATTATGAGAAATTGTAGTGAAAGATGTCAGAAATGTGCTTCTTATCTGATAGTTGAGCTGCAGACATGAAAAACATCATCTCTGACATGGAAGTCAATACAGAACACTTCAAAGATCCACAAGGAGACAGAAGAAAGCAAATGAGATTCAGGATGGGGGATAGTAACCAAAGATAAAATATTTAAGAGGAACTGGTTTGCAAGGCAGGAATGCTGAAAGGGACCTTAAGGGCCAGTAAATGAGATAAATGGAGCCAACAAGTCAAATCCTACTTTTGGCTGCCTGTGTACATGCATCATGTCAAGGGTCTATGAGATACAGCAGATGTCACTGAGGCTTCTCTGACAAGTCAGTTCTGGACATTTCAACACCAGGGATGAATAAAATTGAAGACGGTCTCAGAGGAGTGCAAAATGGGATTATTTCTTTGGGACTTATTATTCAAGGAAAGTTTTGGGTTTTTTTTTTAAAAGGTCTGAATTAGTAGAGGATGTTTTCCCTCAGATAACTCTGAAACAAGTATTTGGGTTTCAGGAGGGAAGAACTTTGAGGGAATATAGCATCACAAGTGCTCCACTAAGAACACAGTGCAGAATATACAGCCACAGAAATGTTGCTTCAGTCTGTGAAATTAAAAGATGAAATCAAAGACAGTTTTAAAACAGTGTAGTCATTCCACTTGGGAATAATTTGCTGAGGGACAGTGAGTCCTTAGTACTTGGAGCCCTCAGGGTCTGAACATTGTTCAGAACATGCTTGAGCTGAGCTTTGCATTAAGAGGGTTAATGTGAGGGTCACTGGTTGAAATTGTAGTTCTGATTGTAAAGATGATCAGACTGGATGAGTGCACTGGCTCTTTCTTTGCTTCATAATCTGTAAAGCTATTATATTTTTACTGACTATTAAATTTTTCAAACATGTCTGGTTTAAGAGTAGTCTGAGGCAGTAAATGAAGTGGTAGAGGCTTTGTGGCTGCAGTTGTGTAAAACCAGCCAACAAAACTGAGTGTATGCTGTAGAGGACATGACAGGCATGTGATTCATTGACTGCAGTTCTTCATCAGTTTGTAGTCGAAGGAAATAATCTCATAGATCTTTCCATCTCCAACTTCTGTGGTATTGTCTGTAGTTCTAGCAGCTGCCCTAAACGTTTGGCACCTGGCCCAAAGCCCAAAAATTAACACTAGGAAATCAATTTTCTATAAGCTAATAAGGACAAAGGCCATCCAATCTGTTGTTTATACAGAAAGCTTATTGAATTTGAAAACTATACATCTGGGAATGAGCTGGTAGAATCCATTTGTAAAATAAAAATGCCAACATGTCAGAGAAGTACTCAGGCAGCACTCAGCTGGTCATTAAATCAAAGCGAGTTCATGTAGAATGCAGGTCGAGATATTTATCTGTGGTAACCCAAACAGACAAATATTTATTAGAGGTCTAAGCAAAGAAATTAAAGAAAGACACATCTAATCAAACTGTGCCAAGATTACATCAGAACCTTCCTTTTATTATCCTCCTGCACCCTTCCCTGATGAGGCATTAATCCCAGCTTCCTTTTCTCCTGTATGGTTTGCACTTCAGATGCCAGGCAAGGCAGGGGCTGTTTCTTTTAAAATTTTCCATCTATTCAATCATGTTGGCTTTTCTCCTTCAGCTGGAGTTTGTAGTCTTCTAATGGGTCCAGGCAGATTTAATTCTTGGTTCCCAGAACTCTTGATTAAGGGTCAACACTGCTAATTAATGCACTTTGCATTTTTAGTGGCTGATCCCCTGAAGTCTCTGTCAGTGCAGTTTGTCTCACCTGTGGTTACTTTTCATCTCATCTGTCAGAAACTGCCTTTGCCACATGGTAACTTTGGAATGTTTTGAACTGGGGAATTTATAAATCTCTTGATCGTGTCAGCTTGGTTGCCAAACATTTTATACAGCTAATGAAAATCTTCGTTTGTCATTTCTGACTTTGCTTCAGGATTTTAGCATTGACCTCACATGAAGAAAAACGTTAAATCCTTTCATATTTAAATTAACTAGCTTAAAGCTAGAATACACTTAAGTAATTTTGTAGTTTTATTATAAGTTGGGAACTTGTTCAATGCTGTTCTGTAATTTGACTCAGTCTGCCCTGCTTTCACTGGACTTATATCTCAAGGTAACAAGAACCTTTTTAATAGGGAAGAGGGGGGGAGTGGCTACAAATTAGCAGAGCTTGTTTTTCTTTTGTGATTGTAATGATCTAAACACAGTCTGATTTATATCTGTGGTTCTGTACTACACACTGCTGAATACTTGCTGTGCATGAGATGAGTCCTCATCTGTCTTTATTTTGGGTATATTCTGGGTGTGAAGCACATGTTGGCTGCTTTCTGCTTCTGAACAAAGCATTGGGATATGTGTAGCATATTTTCCTCTCAAAGGCATCTTCCTGCAGGGATTGTGTGTAGGATGTGCCTTGTAGCTACCGCATGGGCCTGATGACTTGTTCAGCAGTCAAACCTTTACTTAGCCTTATTAAGCATGTATATGGAGATATAATGCAATTATAACCAGTTATCTCTTAATGTGAAGGGAGAGTTCTGCCTGTGTAAACCTTGCAGACTATTTCCTTAGAAGAGAACTAACAATGCTTTTCCTTTTTTCCATAGTATGTGGCAAGCTTGACACCTCTGGACAGAAATTAAATTGCCTTGAAATAAATGCCAATCAGCTACTAACATTGGTCATTGAGACCCAGAGAAATTGGACTAAAATGTAACACAAACCAGTATGTTAACTTTGCTGCAAGAAATCACTGTTTTTAAATAAGTTTAGGATTTGGAGTGTGTACCAGGCTACCTTCTCTTCTGTTATCTATTGCATTTGTGTGTTTCTTCTCTGTTTTGGAGAAGCACTGAAGGCATTTTATTGTCTGACACCAGAGCATTACACTTCATGACTGCCCCTATCAACATTAAGGCACAGGAGACAATGACCATTGGCCTAGAATGTTCTAATGAGGTCCAGAATTTGAGTTCTGTGTCAGCCTGGTTTTGTTTGAAAAGCAGAGCAAGTGAGTCTGACTTGAGGGAGCTCTGAGTGGCAGTGTGTTCGGTAAACTGGGGAGCACTGGGCAACTGAGCACCTCGTTCCAGCTCAGTGGTGATGGCAAAGCCCAGCCCAAATTTATTTTGTTTATAAAAATAGAAGTGTTTTTCTTTGGCTGCTGTTTCCTTGGGTGAAAACCTTTGTTTGAACTAGGATTTTTTTCCTGAGGAGGGCTGCATGATTTGACATACTTTAAGCAAGTTGCCAAAATAGAAGCAGATGTGTTCTCCTGCTCCTCTAAAAGTTGCTGCTGAAATGCAAGCACTTGGGTTACATCATCATGCTCAGTTCTGCTTCCTCATTATGGATTTGTTCCTAAATACTAATAACAGATCATGGCAAAGGGACTCATTTAGTGTACATGCACATGACTGAATTAATTCAGTTGTTGCTGTCACTAATCCATACATTTTATGAATGAGAAGGTCTCAGTCCTTCTGTATAATCCCGTTTCTATGGGAGCTTCATCGTGATGTTAAAGAGAATACCAAAAAAATTATTAATAATTCAGAAAAAAACAACCAAATGTCATATTGCACTAAGGAATTCTTTACCATAAGGCTAATAGCCTGAGTGATGTACCAGCTTCTCCAACTTTTCACTGAAAAGGATACTTTCAAAATTATCCAGTTTTGGACTTACGTAATATTAAGTTTGTGATCTGTACCTTAACCTCCCCCTGGAATTAATTTATTCTGCAGTCCTTTCCCCAGTAAATTTCTAGCATAATCCTTGCTAAATGGGCCTAATTAGAATGATGTATCTGATTTGATCAAGGCAATGGTTTCAAGTCCTGTAAGCTGTCACACCTGTACACATCTATGCATATTTCAGTTTGTGTGTTTGGGCATATCTCATCATCTGGTCCAAAGATATCTGCCTCTACCTGAAAACAGAGAATTGAGTTTAAAGCTTTTGTAGTTTGTCCTGCTAAAAATATTTGTTCAAAGAGAGTCAATTAATATTCTACATTGTGTGATGAAAGTTATGAAGAAAAAATCTGGAGTGCTTTCTGTAAGGTATTTTTTTCCTCCTACAGAAGGATGCTTGTAAAACTTCAGTGTTTTTCAACTCAGAACTTTATGTTAACATTTTCAAAGGATATTAATTTCTATTTTTTACTTAGAGTTGCCCATTATGAAATTTAAACTTCTTCATGATCTGCTGCTTTTGTAAGGTGGTTTGTAGTGAAATGAGGCAATGAAGCAATCAGGTGTGGCTAATTACGAGGTGGGAGGCGTGAGCTTGTGCCAAGCCCACCTGTGCCCAATTAAGGCTGACCCCAACTGTGCATGAGCAGGATTGGGCAGTCAATAAAATGTGAGCTTCAGAGTGCATGTCCAGCTCACTCTCGAGCAGCCAGAGGAGGAGGTGAGCTGAGTCCAGAGCAAAAGCACCTCTGTACTCAGCGCTGGTGAGGCCACACCTTGAGTCTTGTGTCCAGTTCTGGGCCCCTCGGTTCAGGAAGGAGATTGAGGTGCTGGAGCAGGTCTAGAGAAGAGCAAGGAGGCTGTGAAGGGATCCAGCACAAGTCCTGTGAGGTGAGGTTGAGGGAACTGGGGGTGTTCAGTCTGGAGAAGAGGAGGCTCAGAGGAGACCTCATCACTCTCTGCAACTCCCTGAAAGGAGGTTGGAGCCAGGGGGGGGTTGATCTCTTTTCCCAGGCAACTCTCAGCAAGACAAGAGGGCACGGTCTCAAGTTGTGCCAGGGGAAGTTTAGGTTGGAGATTAGAAAGAATTTCTTTCTGGAGAGGGTGATCAGCCATTGGAATGGGCTGCCCAGGGAAGTAGTGGATTCTCTGTCCCTGGAGATATTTCAAAAGAGACTGGATGTGGCACTCAGTGCCATTGGCTGGGAACTGCAGAGGTAGAGGAGCAAGGGTTGGAGTTGATAATCTCTGAGGTCCCTTCCAACCCAGCCAATTCTATGATTCTATGAATTAGGCCCCCCAAGGCTAAAGATGACCAGATAGGAGCACTGCTTGTGCACCCCAACAAGGACACTGGCTTGACTTTGAAGTGCCGTGCCCCAAGGAAGGTTCCGTCTGCTACAGTGGTTTGTGGGTTTTTTTGGCTTTATTAAAATAGTATGACCCAGATGGTCATTCTTACGTGCACACTGACCATCCTACCTCGGTATTTTTCTGGGAAGTTAGCAAGCTTTGCTTTCTTTCCCATTCTGCTTCCTTCAGCAAAGAACCTGTGTGTGTTTACAGCCCCCAGATGCTCAGCTCTTGGATGTGTCTCCAGGAGCAGCTGCTCAGCTGTTGTCCTGCCTAGGATTTACAGGGAGATTTTTCCTCTGGGAGTGGTACAGGTTTTGTTGATCAGCATTTTGCCCTGTTGGGCGGGTTTGGATTTGAAGGTGTAAGTTTGCAGAAGGTGTTAATTGTGGAAGTTAACTCCTTGACACAGCAGTTGGAGAGTAACAGCATTCAGAAGCTGTTTGGGGCTTCCTTTGTAAATCCAGACATTGATAAATGGGATTTCTGCATGGGGTGCTAAACAATTGATTGACAGCGTTACAAATATCTGTGTGTACACATATAGATCTTGACTCAGTAAGAGATGTGATTTATAGCCTGAGGAGTTTTTAATTTACAGGCAATCTGATGGTTGTTCCTCTGTTTTCAGCTGTATAGCGATTATCACGTGCTACAATGTCAATTTTTAAAAAATAGTGAACAGTCCTATTACAATGTTTTACATTAGTGTCTGCTACTTTCAATATTCCACAAGCCTAAACACAGTTACCAAGTGGTCACTTTGTGAACCAAATAATTCACCTCCCCTGCTAGAGTTACAACAAATCCTGCCCAGTATTTCCTGGGTTCTGAATCCAACATTACCCAAAGTTTACTGTGGGGTTCTATGTTATTAATGGATGTGGAGGTTCACCTAACCAGGGAAGATGAAGCCTTCTTTTCAATTACCCTCATTTGTGCTTCCACATATTTGATCATAGAATTGGCTGGGTTGGAAGGGACCTCAGAGATCGAGTCCAACCCTTGAGTCATCTGAAGAAACCATCTTGACTTGGAGGGAGAAAAAAAAATGAAGTCTGTTCCCTGTAGAATCAACTTAGGAGCACTGAAAAGAGTCATATCATAGAAAAGGTTATGAGTCTGACTTTTAATTTCTGTTCCTCAGATATCTGGCCTTACCCATAGTTCTGCAGCCTTCCTCACCCTGGTTCTGTTCTGAAATCATGATTCAGCCAGGTTTTTCTGTCCAGCATTGTACTTAACGTTGCCAGAAATGTTATGCACTATCCCATTTTTATCTACATTGATGTCCTTGGAAAAGATGCATTTAATAAATTTAAATGTAATTATTCCCAAGAGTATAAGTGACGGGGGTTTTATACTGCTGGCTGTGCTTCCTATAGGAAGCACTATTTTTGCTAATAATTTCTTTAAAGTTAATACTTCCCATTAGCTTGAATTATTTATGAAATTAAGCATGTGCTACCACTTAGTGACCAGAGAAATGTAGAATACATCTTTGATCTTCAGTTTTATTGGGTGAGTTATGCTCTTAGAAAGTGAAAATTCCACATTCTCTGTGTAGTGTGGTTATTAAAAGCTACTGACTGATATTGTAATGAAGCAAATACTTTGCTCTTACAGAATTTAGTATACTTCTGAAAGGTCTAGTGAGGGTTCACCTCAACTATTCCACAGTTACTTGGCACACAGATGCAGTCTCAGCAGGATAATAAGAGACCCATCACCATGTTGCTCCTTTGAAAAGCAAGACTATGGAGGAATTTGTTCTCCACCTGTTTGTTTTTTCTCTCCTGAAGCTTTGAGGAAGGGAATAGCTCCTTTTTGAATTTCACTCTCAGGTCTTCCATCAATCCTAAAGCTCCTTCCTCTCCTGCACGTTTTATTTAGGCCAAGAAAGGCTCTCCTATTTCACATCTGTGTTTTGGTTTTGTTTTGTTTTTTTTTGTCGGTGTTTTTAAACTTTCTTTCCTGACATTTTCCTCAAGAAAAAGGTAATTTATGTACACGTTATGGCTTGAAACCATTGTTACAGCAATGCAGGACTGGCCCTCCCTCAGCACTGAGTGGCTGTGGTTATCCCATGAGCAGCCTCAGGAATACACTTTGCTGGTACTGTGATGTGGTGGCCACAGGCAGCATGAAGGATTATAGAAATGTCATGAGGAGGTGACAGAGGAGCAAACAACAAAACAGAGATGCACATGAGTTGCCCCTGTACTCAGCGCTGGTGAGGCCACACCTCGAGTCCTGTGTCCAGTTCTGGGCCCCTCAGTTTAGGAAGGAGATTGAGGTCCTGGAGCAGGTCCAAAGGAGGGCAACCAGGCTGGTGAAGGGACTTGAGCACAGATCCTATGAGGAGAGGCTGAGGGAGCTGGGGGTGTTCAGCCTGGAAAAGAGGAGGCTTAGGGGAGACCTCATCACTCTCTACAACTCCCTGAAAGGAGGTTGGAGCCAGGGGGGGGTTGGGCTCTTTTCCCAGGCAACTCTCAGCAAGACAAGAGGGCAGAGTCTCAAGTTGTGCCAGGGGAGGTTTAGGTTGGATATTAGAAAGAATTTCTTTCTGGAGAGGGTGATCAGCCATTGGAATGGGCTGCCCAGGGAAGTAGTGGATTCTCCGTGTCTGGAGATATTTCAAAAGAGACTGGATGTGGCACTCAGTGCCATGGGCTGGGAACTGCAGCGGGAGTGGGGTTGGACTTGATGATCTCTGAGGTCCCTTCCAACCCAGCCAATTCTATGATTCTATGATAAAAGGTAAGGGAGAGATATGGAGAGTGCCAAGAAAGAAGCTGTGGTGGAAAGAGGCAGGAAAAATTAACATACACGCAGCAACATACTCCCTTATGCTGTGTGCTTTGAATCCAAGAGAAGCTATTTAAGCAGCATACTCATTTTCCACTGATAAAACATGTAGGAAATGTTTCTGTTCCATCCAGCAACTCAGGAATGCAGTCCCCTAAAAAAACTTCCTTAAGCAGCTGTTTCCCTGTGCTATCACATGAATCCCTGCAAATGCTGCCAAAAAGAGAGAAATACAATATTACCATGATTCTCACAGAACATCTTTCCAGATGAGTGAAAGGGCAGGACATGAGGAGAATCTCTTGCTGCATTAGATACTCCATGACCCCCATTTTTGCTGTGACATGATTCTAAATTGAAATGGTGAAGAAGGGATCTTGGCATTTAAGTGCTCATAATTAACAACCTGGGTTTCCTGGTAGAAAACCACAGGTGGCACTAATGGGTGCCCTGGTTGTCAATGGCACTGCAGGGCACTGCCCCTGCCCTTGCAGCATTGCTCAGCCCATGCTCCAGGGCTGCCTTGCCCATCCTCCTCCTCAGCATTGCAGACTCCTGGAAGCAGCCTCTAAAGCTGGAGTTTAAAGCTAGCATATCCATCAGAATGATGCTTGCAATGTTTATTCTTCCTGGGAGAGAGATGGCCTGAATGCTTTCACTGCATTTGGCAGAAAACAAGAGCCTCTTTCAGGCTCAAAATACAATGTGGTGGTTTGTGTTTGGGGAAGGTAGAAAAAATGGCAGAATCATAACATTGCCAATTTCATGCCTTCTCTTACTATCACAGGAGCTTTTTTTTTCCTTTCCTGGCTGTTTGCCTGGAATGACAAGTATACACAGCAAGATAATTAAATAAAGAGAGATCATCTTCTTTTAAAATCTTTTTTTTTTTTTTTCTTATGAAACCATTTTTACACAAGGGTCCCTGTCTTAGCAGCTCAGACAGAAAGCTGTGATTGACCTCAGTGAGTGTTCTGCTCGCAGGAAACCCACAGGATGGGGCCTCCTCTTTCCTTACAGACTTGCTTAGGCAGTGGGATAGCAGAGAAGAGTCAGGAGGGAAAGGAAAAGCATTTAAAGCTTCCCTTAGTAGTTCTTTACAGTTCCAATTTTGTCAACCCTTTTTTTCTTTTCACAGGTAGTCCATGGCTCAGTGGAATTAAATTTCTATTTTATTTCCTCTTTGGTAAACACAGCCTGAAATTGAGCAGCTAAATATATAGGTATCTGCCAGGTGACTTTTATGCTTTCTCTTCAATTTTAAATTAATTTTTGAGTATTGTGGACATTTTTGGAAGGCAGTTTGTATGTGTTAGTAGGTTTCTGACTGGGTGTGTGGTTTGGGGTGGGAAGGATGTTCGTTCTGTTACCCAGAAGCTGTGCTTTCCTCACTCATAAAATGCTCTTACACCATAGACTGCCCCCATCCTGCCGTCTCCTTGATGCCAGCCTCAGGTCCCTGTCTCTTCTCAGGTACCAGAGCTGCCCTACAGAAAAAAGAGGTCTTTTGCTAGGTCAGTTCTCCATGAAGAACCCTGAATGAGTTTACTGTGCAGTTTCCCAGCAGAGCCAGGCCAGGGGAAGTTTCCAGAGATGGGAGAGTGAGTAGAATCATGGCCTCTCAGAGTTACATTCACCTAAACTGCCAGGCAGCTACATCTGGAATATTAAGGTGAGGGGATGCTTCTACAGCTTAAGCAGTCACAAACTTCTTTTTCTATCATTAAATTAAATTAGAATCCAGTTTGATCACATTGACATGTGGTAGGTGATCTCATGTCAAAGACCTGCTGATGGATGATGAAAAGTTGGCAGAGATTTACAAAAAAAATAGGTGTAGCAACATTTACTGATAAAATGGCATTTGGAAAGCCCACTAGATTTTGTTTTCAGCAAGTTTTGACTTTTATTTAGTAGTTTTAATGAATATCTCAATTTATTTGTGTTCAAGCACAGCTAGTGAAATTATAAACACTTGTATTACCTAAAAGTTTGACTCTCTCAATAGATTTTCAAAGTGTAAAAGTCTAGAAGCTTGATTTTGCAGCATTGGTCTTGACTGAGCTTTGCCCAGTACAGATGGTTCTGTTCTTGGCTGTACAGTGTGGTTCAGATGGGATGTCTGAACCTCATGCAGTACTTTCAGGCTTGACCATGCTCCTTACCAATAAGATACATTCAAGGAAGATTCTTTATAATTATAGCTTACCTTAAAAGAGGTTCTTCACTCTAATGTGTTAACATTTGTCAGATCAGCTTTTAAGTTTGCATTCTATTTGAGTCTTGAGAGGTGTGGAGAGGCAAGGTTTAGCCCTGATGTGCTTTGGCTTTTGGTGTAAGTTGGGTTTTGTCACCATAAGTTCAAGACTTGTTTGTCATGGTTGTTTTCATGTAAGTTTGTTGGGGAATTTTTGACTGGAATGAAAAGCATTAAGATCAAACTACTGGGTTTTTTTCTCTTATGTACACTCATGCTCTGTCCCTTTTTTCTCCCCCACAATCACATTATGGTTGAAGACTTGGAGATGATTGCTGGATGTTGATTCTTAGTACCAGTTTCCCCACTAAGATAGATTCTAGACACTTTGTGCAGCTAGCTATCATTGCTTCACTGCCTCTTTATATATATATATGTGTGTGTGTGTATATATATATATATATTTAAGGGTGTGTATATGTATATTTATATTTTTGTGAATACTTCTTCTCTGATGCCTCATTCCAGAGTCAGACCTTTATCTTTGCAATTGAAATATGCTTGCTTAAAGGCTTTACTCTTCAGAAATTATTCAATGTTTAACACATCAGTGAATCTTATGCAGGTCCCAAGTACTGGCTATAGTTTATTTGTCACACAAAAATTGCCTAGGTCAAAGAAACCTTGATATTTTCTTCTGAGTGAACAGAGCCATGCAGCTGGGTGAGTGTGAAAGAGCTGATGTGTAGTGCAAGGAAGTCTCAGGTGGATGAGAGCTGCCTCTGTGACTTTTTATTGCCATGAAAGATCCTGAAGATAAGCTATCATAAGGCCTCCATTCTGCAGAGGTATTTTAAAAGGTCAGTTGAGAAAAGAAGCCTTTTCCAAATGCTCTTTTCTCTGAGAATACACATGAATATCCTGTAAGATTGTTCCCAGTTAAACTGATCCTAAAAGAATAGCAGATTCTGTTGTGTGAGTTGGTCCATGTCCTGTTGTTTCAATAATGTAATTGTAAAATAACCCTATTCCATTGCAAACCTATTTTTGCTCTCAGTGGTCATCTTCTCTCTTGAGAATTCAATCCTAAAACTGGTTTTCATATCTTCATTTCTTCTTTCAAGATTCACAAAGTGCTGCAGCCAGTGCCTGCCCAAGAAATTCCTCTCCCTTGCTGATGGCTCTCTCACTGGGTATCACTGAGCAGTTAGGATAAGTCAGCAGAGCTGCGGGTTTCCTAATTGGCCTTTGCATCATTTTCATCTCTCTGTGCATACTGGTCCTTTCAGTCTTCAACAATAGACAACACAGGAAAATCTATCCATTAAGCTTTGCAGTTCTGCTATTGTGGTGTGAAAACTCTCACATATTTTTGTGTCAACCAATTAAGAAATGTGATGAAGCTGACTCCTAACAACAATGCAGAGTAATATTTTTCTAAATAAAAATATCTAACAAGTCTATCAAGGCACATGAGGGATGTCTTTCTTACCCCTTCAGTAGAAAAGAAAATCAGAGTGTAGAAGTCATGTCCTTATCTATTCAGCTGCATTCATTAACCTGTTTCTCTTCCCTGTTAATTTGTCCATTTGGGATGAGCAGCTTCAGCACTAGAGTCTACTTTGAACAGTAATGTTCAGCAAAAGATGTGGTTCTTTTAAGACAGTCTTGGCATCAGCTTCCTAGAGCAATATTGCTGGGATTGGTGTGAGCTTTCCAACACTATACTCCCTTTCCTCTCCCCAGCTACACCATCACCTGAAAATTACTGTTAGCTGTCTTCTTTCTGTTATTATCTATTCAATTATCTGGACCTGCTTGCTTTAATTTCCTTCTGCCTATTTTCTTTGGGGTTTTGAGGGGAAGATGGAGAGGGGAGCCAATAAAACGTTTCCTCTGTGGTCCCCAAAGCACATGTGGGAGTGGGGAGAGCTAACAGGAATTGCATGGATGTGGCTTGGCTTGGAGCCCTGCCAGCTCTTCCCTTACCTCCATGGGATGTGACAGGTCTCAAATGCAGATCAATCTTCCATAGAAGGCTCAATATGTACACAGGTAGCTCAGATACAAGCTTTATGCTATGGCAAAGCAAATCTTAATAACAAGAAAGTTACCTCAAACCATATTAATAAACATAATGGGAAAA
The DNA here is from genome assembly GCF_003957555.1 of Calypte anna. Lineage (NCBI taxonomy): Eukaryota > Metazoa > Chordata > Aves > Apodiformes > Trochilidae > Calypte > Calypte anna. The sequence goes on along the minus strand of NC_044247.1, from coordinate 13,885,999 downwards.
AAAATGCATATTCAAAAGTCAGTTTAAAATGTCAGACAAGGATTTTTCGTGCTATTTAGTGATGCAAGCTTTATTTTATGACTCTGAAGTGACAGAAAGGGTAATTAAAGGTAGAACTGTAAAAATGTCAATAATTGACATAAGGTAAGAGGAAAATTGAGGCTTCAAAATGGAAAATCCTACCTATCCAATCCAACTTACAGGTTGTAATGCAATAGGTTTACTGGCTGTCAGGCTGCTGGGAGCCCTTTCTTCTAAATGCTGAGCTTGTTTATTAAAGATTTGCCTCATAGGGAGTGCTAGACTTGAGCAAGTTAAACAGGAGTGGTAGAGCTGAGGAAGTTGAACAGAAATACCAGATCACTGTAGTGTTATTAACTGGTTGTGCTTTGCTCCAAAGTGAGAACTTCCAGAACATCATTCCTCCAAAGAGCCAAGCAACACCTTGACTCTATTTATTATTTGTTCTGGTTTGTTGCTGTTTTGTTGGGTTTTTTTTATCTATATATATTTCAACTTACTCATTGATCAGCTCTTCCTATATGGGATCTTTTTCCTTATTCCATCACTTCTTGCAGAGTTGAGTTTTGTATTTTCAGGCAAGTTTTATTTTCTTTACACTATATAAGATTCTAATTTAAAGAAGACAAAGAACATTGTTTTCAATATAAAAATATTCTAAATAACATGAATGAGACAAATTATGTTCAGTAGTCAAAGAATATGAGCTGAAATACTTGGTCAAGTATTACTTGGACAAGTGAGTAGAGGTGTTTCAGGGCATGGAATATTACCCAGCAAGGTCCATTGTTTATGAAGAGAATTTCTAACAAAAAGACTTCTTTTCACAGTGAAGAAAAATTGATAGCCTCAGACTATCCCCACTTAGTTTGAAAGTTGATTCAATACTTAAATTGTAGTTTTCCTATTGTCAGATTTAAGTAAATGTAAAGACCTCTGTCAGTTCTGTTTTCCTTTGGGAAAGAAGCTACATCAGCACTTGTATTTGCTGATCTGTGTTACAAATCAATATTCCAGTAAAGGTAAGTGCAATACAATTTTAGCTTAAAAAAACCAAACCAAAACAAAAAACAGCTACTTTAAAAATAAGTCATGATTTTAAAATACAAAGAAATAAGAGACCCATAACTTAAATTGACAGAAAGTGAGAAATACAGTTCAGATGCTCAATCTGTACCTAATTGTTCCTAAGAATTATTTCTTTCCTGTAAAATATGGTGTTGTCTGATGAGTTAGTTTCATTCCAGCTTTAACTGTAATTAACACTTTATTGTTCTGATTCACAGTCTTGAATGCTTAAATCACTATTTTCAAAGTTATCCTTATATAACGATTGCAATGCTCTCAAACACACATGTGCTCACAAATGGTTTCTTGTGGTTTTTGTCTCAAGTGTATAAAAAGTATAATCTCTCATCTCCCATTAAATCTTTCCCCCTCAAGCCTCAACTATAATGAAAACCCTGCACCTTTTGGCATGCCTCTTGCATTCTTCTGCAGACTTTGATTTTGATTTTTCTTCCTGAGCTGTCATAAAGTTGTTGGGTTTTGTTTTGTTTTTTTTCCTTAGTCGATTTATGGAGCTCTGAGTTTTATAAAGATTGCATTTCCTATCTTTTGCTGTTGTTTCTGTTACTAAAAATCAGAGCAAGAACAAAAGGGGGGTTTGATCAACAATTAAGTTGTGTGTGCATGTGTTTAGTACTTATGCTATGTTTATACATTTAAAATTGGGATGAGAAATGGATTGAGGAATGGATTTTTTCCCTCAGCAAGGGAAGTGCTTTATTACGTTCACTGCTGACATCTTGTATTTCTATGCCTTCCTTCTGTCCCTGTGTTACAGAATGTGCATGTGTCTGTCTGTGTGGACATACCAAGTTTATTAATTTGGTCTTTTCTAGCAATAATGGAACAAATTGTATATGAGACAACTGGAGGGGAAAAAAATATTAAATATGCAAAGTGATTTTTTTACTTTTTTTTTCTGCTAGCAACAATCTGTGTTTGTGGACATGAACATTCACAGCCAGTAATGTGCTTTATTTTATTAAATGGCAGTGGTCTTGAAGGAAGGTGATTGTCAGATGAAATGATTGGAAAAAAATTAAGATTGTGTCATGGTTGGGTGCAAAACTTTGATCAACACGAGCTGGGTGGGGTTGCTGCTTGTGAGAGGAAACAAAACCAGTTTACACCATAGGAGGAATTACCCAGTGGTGCAAGGTTGTTATTGTTGGTAAGTGTGTGCACAGAGGGCTTGGCTCACCCTGCTGTACCCTGGGTTTTCCCTGTGACAGTGTTCACCTGAGAGCTTGATATCTCTGTCACATCACTGGAGAGAGCTGCAGCTTCAGAATTTGACTAAATTCTTAATTGTCCGTGGGAAGGATGTGCCTAGGGAATTCCATAGCCTTTTTCCTAATTAATGAGCTAAATTTGGATAAGTTAATTTAGCTTTCAGATGCTTTGTTAGAATTGCTTGTGGGTTTTGAGTTTGTTTTTATAAACAATAAGTCTTTTAATTTGATAGAATTTGTAGCTTTGTCTCTGCAGTGATGCCTTTTCCTGGGTCTGCCTTGTTGCCTTAATCCTGGAAGTGTTCTTAGCATTCCTCTATCTCTCACCTCATCATCTGCAGGGACAAGAAAAGGCTATTGAAAGGTTCTTAGAGTGAAAAGCAGGAGGCATGCTCAAAACATGCTGCAACTTTAAGCAAAATTTCTTAACAGCATTAAAAGCATCTCCTTACAGAGGCACTAAGAGAAGACTGATCCCTGGCTAAAACCTGGGCAGCTTTCATTCATGTGTAGTGTATGGAGTTTATACAGAAACTGGTTGTCTATTTTACCTATCTTTATCCTTTAAAATAATTCTGGTAGTGGACTTGTGCTTGCTACAGCTTCCAAGTGCCATCCTGCTACCTTTGTTTTCCCTCTGATTTCTATGTCTTTATGTGTATTTATCTATTACAGTATCTTAACCCTGCTTGTAGATAGTAACACTTCCTAGCAGTTAAAGAGAAAGAGCAAATGAGCTGTTTGTTTTTCCATTTGTACCTTTCTTTTATGTATATCATGATCTGGGTTCCTACTTATTCCTACAGTATGTTGGTAAACCCAAATGTCTGTGTTCAAATGTGATTTTTGATTTATGAAGCCAGGATGAGAGAGTTGGGGATTGTTCAGTGTGAAGAGGAGGATCCAGGGAAATGTTGGCACCTTCCAGCTGCAGGAAAGCTGGAGAGGGAATTTTTACATCAGAGACCCCTGAGTGACAGGACATGGGGTAATGGCTTTCAACTGGGAAGAGGGGAGATTTAGGTCAGACATTAGGAAGAAATTCTTTAGTGTGGAGGGTGCTGGGCCCCTGGACCAAGGAAGCTGTGGCTGCCTCATCCCTGGAAGTGTTCAGGTCCAGGTTGGATGGGGCTTGGAGCAACCTGGGCTGGTGGGAGGTGTCCCTGCCCATGCAGGGGGGTTGGAACTGGATGGTCTTTATATTTAGTTCTTCTGAACATTTTTTAATTAGCATGAGCTGAGTTTTATTGTATAGAAATATGTAGTTTGTAATACAGAAATGTTCTGTGCATGTCACTAATAGCAGTTTGGTGTGGTTTGTTCTTCTAAAAACACTGATGAATGGATTTTGCTTAACTTTTCTGATAAATACCATATGGGACAATAATCATTTTAACTATATTAATGTTTAATGAACATTGAAAAAAAAGTCAACAACTGAAGCCATATTTTTAAAACAATGTAAAATTAGGAACATATAACTAATATTGTTAATTGTCTATCTGTTAAAAAGGCTGTGACTAAAATTTTGAAACAAAGCAGAAATAAAAATGAAACCACAAGTATATATTTCCTGAACAGCCTTACTACAGAAACCAAGTTAGAATGACCAAGAAATCTGAGTGTACAGCCAGAAGAGATAAAGAGTTCACTAGATCATTTCTAGAGATGACTTTATCTGCTGGGCAGAACCCTTCAGGCTGTGTTATTTGGTCAGAAAATGCTGGAATCACTGAACTTGGCTAAGGCACACACCACTGTGTGGTTTTCTGGCTTTTCTTTTGCTTTCATGTCAAGAGATGCTGAAAAATGGGCATTCTGAAATTAATTCCAGAGATGTGGTCATTAACAGTAATTAATGATAATTTTCAAGAGCAGCACTTGTATAGTATCTGTAATTTTGTTGGAAAACGAAACCTTGCTAGGTTAAGAGAAATAGAGCAGATAAAGCCATTTAGCTTGGGCAATTTTAGAGCAGTTGCTTTGTAAATGGCTCACTGGTTAAAGGAAAAATAAGGAGTGGTTTTTGGTAATGTGGTTTTCAGTTGGTCCAGGTCAAGCCTGTAGGAAGAAGGAAGGGAGGTGGAAGTTTTGAGCTGCATTACCCTGCTTTATTCTCACTGCTGGAGTTCCCTGGTCTCTGTCAGTGCTGCAATACATGGACTTTTATTATTAGAATGATACAGTAGGTTACCCACTCAGCTAGAACAGCTACAACTGGTTTTGCATACTTTTTATCCTGTCCACAGGTAGCAGAATCTTTCTATTTGGTGGGTTATTTTTTATGGTTTTGGTGGGGAGCAGGGCTTAGGGTTTGGGGCTTTTTTGAGGAGTGAGGCTTCTCTCTGCTCATTTAGGTCAAAACACAAGTTCTTTAATCAAGCTTGGTCTTTTGTTTTTCTTTTTTTCCTGTAACTCTGTGTTTCAGACTCAGTGTCAGTCTACTTACCTTGAATGTTCAGTAGCTTTGCACTTTTTTAAAGTTTGTGAATAAGTTCCTTTGCTTTCACATTGCCCTCATTATTGGTGCCTTATATTTGGCAAACCCATCTCTGTAAAACCTGTCCATGTTCAACTCCTTGTCGATGAGGTGAGGGGGAAACATTGTCAGGCTCTTTACATCCAGCTGAGGCCAGGTGTTGTGCATTAACATGGAAATAATGATTAGTGCCAATTATAATTTAAAAGCACCATTAAAAACTGCAGGAACACAGTTTGTCAGCCATACTTTTTGTGTGTTTTACAACTTGAGCTTCTATTTTTAGGCATCTGTTACCACTTTCAGTCTTGATTACTGGAGGGCTTCAAGCTGGTGTTTGCAGCCCCAGGATAGATGTGTGAAGAGATTCCAGGTGATAATGCAGAAAGATTGGAACTGGGGTCAGGTTGTATTTAATCATTTTGTGTGACTTAACTCTCTATTTTATTATGTATCTAAAGGGCATAAACTCTGCTGCAAAGCTCATACATCCCCAGGAAGCTGCTCTGTTGCAATTGAATATGTTTGTACCTATATGTACCAGTTAGGGAACTGGAGGTCACTGTGGGAAGAGCATTTAGAGGAAGGGTAAGTCTTCTGATAAGCCAGTTTTAAACTTAAAAGCAAAACCTAACTGGATTTATTCATTGACAATGCACTTCCAGCTCAGGGTGTGCTGTCAGTTTGCAATACTTTGTTTTTACCCTGTAGATTCTCTTACTTGGCTCAAGATTTTACCTTGACATCTTACTGCAAGTCACAGTGTCTCTCTTTGGTTGTTACATTGCTCACATACCTAAATAAAATGCTGCTATATAATGCCTGACTATGGCATCAAATGTTATTTTAGTATGCCTACGTTTGAGATCATGGCAAGCTACTTCTTCAAGTGTATGCTGACAAGAACTTGTTTAAAATACCTGAAAAAAGTTACTGCTTGTTCATCCTTATCTACCCCAGCAAGACAAAAATGATATTCTGAATAGAACAGAATAAGGTATTTGTAGTGAGATTTGCCATGATGCTTGTTACTGAGAGGTATACAATTAATATGTGCAACTTCCATAATAATGTTTTTCTCACTTATGCAGGAAACCTTAAAATTAAAAGTGCTCCTGCTGGCTTACCAGTATAGACTCATGGCCAGGCAGAGTTGTCTAACTGCTCTCTTAGGTTCTTTTGGTCTTAATGTAATGGATTCCCTGTCAAATAAAATGCATTATTTGCATTTCTGATCAGTTGTTCCATCTCGTGCTGATTCGGAGATGTAGATACTCAAGAAAATCTGAAGTGCCAGAAGATGAGTACCTTCCTTTTTGTAGAAATTGACAAATTGACTTTAAAGAAAAGCTAAGTACATTTAATATTGACATCAGTCTTATATCTGCTTCATAGTGTGATCCCTTACAGAACAGTAATAGGAAAAGTAGTTGAACAGTATAGGGGGTTTTTGTATTAATATTTAATCTGATACCAAAAGCACTTAAAGGAGCTTGGGATGGGAATCTTCTATTAGAAATGGCTTCTTTGTTGCACTGAACAATTACTGCCCAAGTAAATGAAACCAAGAAGTTTGTTCCAGTATCACTAAGTTTTAAAAATTGTTCTGCTGGGAAAGCTTTTGTTTCAGCTTCTGGTTTTAAGAGTTGTTTCTTCAGAGTCAATCAAAAAGTAATGTCCTTGATGTTTAACACCAGGGTATAAATTAAGGGTAATAAACTGATATTGAGTGAGTCAGAGAGGTACTGATGAATGTGAAGGCTTTGGGGAGCATTCTTCAGCTCTTAGCTGTGGAAGAACTGTACAACTTTCTAAAGAAAATAATCAAATCAAAGAAACATCAATTATTAATGCTCTGTACTGCCAGAAAATTGGAAGAGCTAAAAAAAAAACTCGGTATGCTGCCCCAGTCCCAGAGAATGATGAGCAAACCCACATTTCTTCAAAAAAATTGGACCAGTCTGCAAGAAGAGCCCTCCCCAGCTTTGCCTTCTCCCAAAGGAGTGGGGGGGGGCTGTGCTGACTGCATGATGTGAGGATTTCAGCTTTCTTTTCAAGTAAAAATAATGTTCCTCTCAGTCATGAGAAAACATGAAATTATTCCTGTTGAGACCAAAGGAACTCACAGGGAAATGGATAAAAGGTTTTAAGAAAATATCATCATTTACAATTATCCCCTGCTTTCTGAGCTTTTTTTTCAATATTTTTGAGCAGTCGGGTCATAAATACTGTTTGTATTCCTACGTGGTGTTCTGTGCCTTGTTGATTTAGGCTACTGAAATGTTTTGACCACAGAGTTTGGCAGCAGCTCAGGATCACATCTTGGGCTTCTGGTACAGCAGCTTCTGCCTTGCTCATTGCTGTGCCCTGCTATTACCAGTAGCTAATAGTTGGGCACAAGTCAGTGATTGATGGGCTTCTCAGGGGTAGGAAATGTAAGTATTGATGCTTAAAGTAATCACTTCATTGCTGCTGTCCTCTCTCTTATTGTGCTTGGGGCTGAGGTAGCTGAATAGTAGAATAAAGCTGAATATTAGAACAAGTTCTTTGTTGCCTGTTGCAGGTTACTGCAAGTCGTGCTATCTTCATGTGTCACTGAAACAGAATCACAGACTCATAGAATGGGTTGAGTTGGAAGAAACCTTAAAGATTATCCAGTTCCAATCCCCCTGGAATGGGCAGGGACACCTTCCACTAGGTGAAGTTGCTCCAAGCCTGTCCAGCCTGGCCTTGAACACTTCCATCCACAACTTTCCTGGGCAACCTCCGCCAGTGTCTCAGCACCCTCACACTAAAGAATTTGTTCCTAATATCTAATCTAAAACTACCCTCTTTCAGGTTTCTTATTTTTTTTTTTTTTTTCTCCCCTCTCTGCCCCCTACAACCCACCGCTGCTTTCCCAGTTTTCTCCTTTTCTCATTTGCAGTTTTCTCTTTTCCCTGAGAAATAACTTTTAAAGTTTGAAACTTGCTGGAATATTTTAAACTCAGACCTTTCAGTGTGAAGTAAACCACTTGCTCATTTGTAAGTAAACTCTTCACAGTTTCCTTGGTGTTCCACTATCCTAATTCTTAGATGCCTGTGTTCATGCTGGACAGAACATGACATTGCCCATTAGCAGGTAAGTAAGGTCCTGATGTTACAAGCCATACAATTTGAAGATACTCTTCTAAATCACTATCAGAATCATGAAATAATTCCTTATGAGTCCCTCTGAGGAGCTGTTTTTTCTCTCCAGCTTTTACACTGACAAATGGTCTTCCATAAAGTTGGAAAGTGTTTCATGCTGGTATCTCAGATCTCTTGAATTTTATGGAGGTCATTTTTATGTTTGCTGTTGCTTTTTAATAAGTTTCATTGTGTTGCACAGCACAGGGGGTGGGATGGTGATTTGGGACCTCTATATACTAATTTTGTCAGTAGTACTTTAAGGCAATGCTTTAAATGTCTAGTGGTGTTATTGATTGGCATTCCATTAGTTTTAAATATTGATAAGAAATTATTCATTTATTTGATACATAATTTCTGGCACATTGTTTTGGCTTTGGCTAGAACTGATCTCTTAACTCCAGACAGAAAATTTATAGATGAAATCCTTCAGCTTTAAAATTAAAAATAATTAGCTGTTGTCACAGCACTGATTATTGTACATACAGTATCAGCAGGGCTATAATCTATCTGTCCAATATGCATTCTACTCAAATTGCATTAATCATAACTTGCTTAAATGTTAGCAAATAGTCCTGGTAATAGCAGTTCTTGCAGTCTAGAAATAATGAAGATGTAAATCACTTGCACGCATCATTGCCATAATATCCATATGATAGGAGATGAAACTGCTGCATCTGCTTTTATGCTAATATTTAAGATAGTTCCTCTTTGTGATGGCACATGGTGTAGTACCTCTGTTTATTTCCAGCTGTGTCATAGTCAACTGAATTAGTAAATTTAGACTTTCTCTTTCAAACTCCTCACAGAAGTCAGTACTGGTTAAGTATCCTCTAAATTCACAACAACTTTGTGGACTTCTTGGACATGATGCTTTATTTTAGCATGCTTAGAGTAGAATTTAGCCTGTGAAATCCTGCATGGCTGATGTAATAGCTTTCAGGTTTTAGTGTGAATATTACACTTTCACTTTGTGCAAATTTTGCATGAGGAGTTTTATACCATGCAGTTTGCTTGATTGGAATTCTGCTTTGCTGGGATGGAATCTGTGTTCCTTTGCACATTCCCAATACTGCAACGTTTTGTCATCAGCTCAGAAGCAAACACTGCTGCACATTTTAATGTCAGGAAGTGTAAGCAGAGTTTATTGAGCAGCCCACCAGCCCAAAGCTTCATTCTATATTTTTGCTGGTGGGAAAATGCTGTAAAACTGGTTTCTTGCCATGCACTTTTCATTGAACCTGAGGAGCCACCCAGGAGCTGAGTGATGGTACCCATGGGGCCAAGGCAGGAAGAATGAAGCTGAGTGAGTTTAACTCCTCAGCTTTGTAATTTTTTTCAAATGCAATCTATATGTTAAATTACTAATCTTTAGCCTAGGTTTCCATACAGAATTTAGTAAATAGTCAGAAAATTGATACTCTTCCAAGAATTCATTGCTGGATTTTAAATGATTCTTTCCTGAAGGGTAATAGTACTTAGAAGGCTTAAGAATTTGTCCCCAGCTTTTGATGATCTCAAGGTTATCAACCATTTCATTGGCTATCAACATGCCTGAGAACCTCAGCAGAAGGGGATTTAAAAAGTGTTTTTATAAACAAAATGAATAAAAGGCAGAGTAATAATGAGGAGCTGCATTTGTCAGCTGCTTTCTGAAGTGTGCCATTCTTGTTGCTATGATGATAGAGAAAATTAATCCATCCTGTCAGGGCCTCATGACAGGAACACTGAAAAGCTGTGAAGTTACTGTACACAGTGGAATAAATGAAATCCACTTTGATCTACCATTTTTGATGTTTTATAATTGCACTTATTATCAGGTCCTTTACTCTCTTCTTATTTGGCACACGATCCATTATCAGTGACAGCCTGAATGTGAACACAGGCTTGATTTGAAAAACTACTTAGGATGAGGTAATGGGGGGAAAGAGCTTTTTGTTCCTAACTGTTGAGAAAGGAAAAAAAAAATTCAAATCATTTACATTAATACTATCAGCTAGTATCTCCCCAGAAATTGCTCCCCTTCATGTGCAGTATTGTTTATGTGCTGCATTTGAGTACAGGCTGTTTAATTAGCTCCCTAATGAAATATTTTATAACAAAATGGAACTTTATCATTTGCTTTTATGCCTTTGTTCAGCTGCAAACTAGGGCAGGTCACTGTGCCCAGCCTGAACTAGACACCATTTTCTTTCATGCTGCATTTGAATAGAGCCCATTTAATTTTTTATTTTTTAAAAAATGCTGTCTATTGAACATTTTCAAACAAAGGGATAAAATGCTGTCCTTTTAGCTTTCAATTCTGTCTCTTATCTCTCCTGTGTGAGATGAGATGAAGTACTGCTTCACAAAGAGGCAGATTACCAGGCATCTTGTCTTTTATATAGTAGAATTAATCTGTCTTTATAGCATCAGTGGTGTGTGGATACAGTCTGAATCCACAGAGTCTTTTTCTTGTAAAAGAATATAAAACAGGTAAATTGGTTACTCACTATTTTAAATGAAGTTATGCACACAAGAGTTTTATTTAGTTCCTACTGAAATCAACAAGAAGATCCTGTTGAGTGTTTTTAGCCTACATGTTGTTTACCTTGGCTTTGGTAGGTAAAGAAAGAAATGACCCAACTATTCCTGACATCTCTGAACTGCCTTGGGCTGAGCCCAGCACCTCCCAGAAGCCTCCAGCACCACAGCAGAAAAGCTCCTCCAGCTTAAGTCTTCTACCCCTGGTATTGAAAGATTTAGGGGTAAATTTAGGATCCATCTCTTTTCTGTTCCAACAGCATGATATGAATATGGAATTAACACCATTGATTTCAATTATTTTATTCTGCCTTGGCTTGCTAGATGTAACCACAGAAGGTAACAGTCCTCCTGGGAGTGGGAAATCTGTCCCTGTGCCTTATGCCTCCCACTAAAGTGTTCCCTGGATCTCTATAGGAGAAGTTTGAAAAGCCAAATGCTTTCAGTGTGTGCTGAGACCCAAAGTTTTCAGGCAATGTGTCAATTCCAGTGAGATTTCCCCAAAGCAGAGCTCTGCATCTGGCAGGGAGATTCCTCATCAGAGCAAGAGGTTTGCAAAGGAAAGGCAATTGTTAGGGTGTTCAGCTGGAGAGTGGAATAATGGTTTGAAAATAACACCCTGGTACAGAATTGGTCTTTTCTCTTTCTCACTCTGTCTCCTAATCTGTTGGGAGCCACCTCACTGCATAGAAATAATCAGGTGTTTGTTGGAGTAGAGGGACAGAGCCCAACGTGGCAGCCAAGTTCAAGTCCCCTTTCCAGTTCCATTTGCAGAGCAGCTCAGGAGTCAGGGCCTGAGATTCAAGTCTGTGTCGGGCAGAGCAAAGAGAGCTGAGCCTCCCATCCTCAGCCCCCAGGCAGCTCTCTCAGGTTGTCTTCATTCTCAGCTCTTCTTCCTTTGGTGGCAGCAATTCCATCAAGGTGTTCCCTTATACATTTATTTTTCAGTCCTGTATTCTACAATAGGATATGCTTTATTGTGATAGATATGTGGTGTTTGGCTTTTTCTTCAGTGTAAGATTATTTAAAAAACCAACAGTCTGGTGGAGGATGAAGTCAGTGTCTGAGTGGCCCTCTCCTTTTTGATCCTTATGACAAATTTTTCTCCTTTGTAAGTCTGTGGAATTCTGAAGAGTTCCATTTCAGCTGAATGCTACAACTCAGCTCTAATAATTACTTCTGAAAGGTCATTTTGAAATTGCATTTGCTGAAACTGCCTGCTGATCTACATCCATTCTCTCCATCCTCTTTAGTAAAAGGCAACTGTAGCATGAATTATTGCCTACTCCTTCCTCCACCTCCTTCATACATTTGCTTTGTTTGCATCCAGGCTGCCTATTCTGTAATAAAAACAGGGGGAAGTGCAAAGCACAGTGCAAGTAAACAAAGTATTCGCTGTGTGCTGGTGTTACACTGTCAGTAAGTTTGGCAGAAGATAATTTGGTACCTGGGTAGTGGATCCTTCAGGTTGAAATTCCATAGTCTCAGTTGTATTGTTCCGAAATTAACAATATTTGCTACAAGTCATGTAGCTGGAAAGACTGCAAGTGTCAAAATTAGAATTTAAGGATCAGGATGAGGATCAGGGGGAGGCTTGAACTACTATTCTGTTCTGGACAATAAATCCTAGAAGTGTTTTCATGGATTCCTTGTGTGTTTTGAGTTCCAAATTGCTATTTAAGTGTCAATCCCTTGCTCCTTCCAAGATCTGCAAATCAAGTGTTTCATCTCTAGTTTTTAAACTGTGGTACATGACTTCAAGGCATATTTATTCTTCTTTTTCAGCCATGAGAATAGTTTGCCTTACACTTGTTTCATCAGTCAGCTGAGCAAATCCCATACTCTTCTGCTTTCCTCCAAACATCTTCTGACTAGAGCAGGGCTGACCTGATCCCATAGGAAGAACTTCACCAATGACTGGAATTTGGAGCAGGAAACAAGCAGTGGGTGCAGTTTTATAGCACACTGTAGTATTAAATGTGAAATGAAATCCTCTGGGATGATAAAAATTTCACCTTGCAAGTAAACTGAGCAAATATCTCTCATTTTATCCACTAGGCTTTTAATTCAGTGGAGATTTTTGTCTATGTATAATATGTACAAATGTATGTTATATACTTACACACACAAAAAGCTTTATTTTTTATATATAGGTTTTATATTTTGATATGCTTAGGTTTGTGTGTATATTGCCTGCTTATTCTGCACAGGTGGATAATTATCCATATTTATTTTCATGAGAAAAATATTTGCAACCTTCTCATCTCAATGATAGCTTTTGGCAACAAGCTTCTAGATTAACTGTGGTATTAAGAAGAGAAACTTATTCTCCTAACAGTTTCATTTCAAATCCACTGTACTTTTATTGTCAGTGTAAATAATTACCTGCAGAGTTCATTGTGTTGGTTCTCTTACCCTTTCCATGTTACTTCTCTCTAAACTACACAGTCCAGTGTCTCCTCACTTAAGGTTTTTTCCACCAATCTAATCACTTGCTTGTAAAATCTCTTCTATTTTTTACCAAGTTGTAAAAAAATGTGTCAAGAATAGAACAAAGTGTTCTACAAGACGTGTTTATAATGGCTTAACACTCTGCCTTTTTATTTTCTGTCCAATTTGCTTTCTTTTCCATGCTGTTACATTCTTTTACTCAGGCTGCACATAGGTTTTCATTGACCTGTTTGCAGACATACACAGCTCCATTTTCTGAGTACTTGGAGTAAATTTGGATCCCAGCAATCAATTGGAGGTACCTTGCATTTGTTGATATGAATTTTCATCTCCTGATGTCCATTTACATCCCTCTGCTGGACCTTCTTATTTTACAAATTGCAATAGTTTTGTGCCAGCTTATATTTTACTGATTCAGTGGTTCCTCCCTTCCTAAATCAAAAAGACAATAACCACATTCCTGGAACAGAAACCTGGGGTGTTCCTCAGCTGGTATTTTGAAGTGACAAATTTTCTGTTTCTACATAAATAAAAAATGGCTCTGGCCTGCCAAAGATGGACTCTTACCTGCTGTGGTTCCATCCAGCAAGCCAAGGCAGAATAAAATAATTGAAATCAATGGAGTTAATTCCATATCATGCTGTTGGAACAGAAAAGAGATGAGTCCTAAATTTACCCCTAAATCTTTCAAATAAAGTCATCTGCTCACAAGTTTGGTCAGAAGAGATTTGGAGCCATCATCCTGGCAATAAATGGGAAATGAATGGTTCTGCAAGACATAAAGCTTTTTGTACATAAAAATGAAGCAACCTTGAAAAATCTATTGACTTTCCAGTAGGTTAATATTTTCTCATAGGTGACTGTAGTCTATAAAAGTCAAGCCTGGAAACAGATGAGCACAAGTTCTTCTAAGTTGCTACATGTTGCTGAAACTTGCCTGAATTCTGACTGAATCCATGGCACAGGAAAGCCTGGGATCTGACCTTTGGGGTTGAGGTTGAATGGCAACACAAAACCTACCAGCTTGGTTTACAGAGATGCTCATCCCAAATTTTAGAGTCCTGATGTGCTTATTGATAAGACAGTCAAGACTTTTTATCTTTTTAAGTGTCAAGATGTATAAAATGCCAAGTTCTTTTCAAAACTGAAGTGTTTACTGCCTCAGAAAGTTGCCATCCATGGTAACTCCAGCTTATGGCTGAAACCAGAAGCTCTGAAATTCTCCAAGAAGTCCCCAGCTTCATGAATTGTGTTGAAACCGTGTGAGGAGGAGCTTGGCTGTGCTTGCCCTGCTTTGGGGGGGTTTCTGGCCTAATTATCCTGTGTATTTCACATTTTAGAGTTATCTTCTCAAAGCCATTTATTTAGCGCTTTATTTGAAATCCTGAACTAGGGAGGAGTTTGGCACAGGATTCAGAGAACAATGAATAAGAATTGGTTTCTTTCAAGAATCCAAATTTCTGAGAAGCTCATGTGCTTGTTCTTTGATTGGAAGCACTGTAAGTTTTAGTTGGGGTGAAATTATTTTTAGATCTTATTATTATAAAAGCATCTTTACCTAGTCTGGAAAGCAATAGCTAATAGCTATTCTGAAACTAATAAATGTATTATATTTATTATAAGATAGCTAATTCTGAACTAATTTTGAGTCAGTTTTAAGAATGATAAGCAGAGTCACCACAGTAAGTGCTCAGATTTTGCTCTTTTCTTAACAGGAAGAAATTTCTATAGGTAAAATTTCAGAGAATTTTCTTCCTTAACATCAATTCTTGCCCTGCTTGATCTCTAAACACTGATTTATTTTTTTTTTTAATAAATATCTTTGAGTCTTTATTAATGATAGCTTCCTGTTTGATACTCTCTTTTGTTTGGGTTTCCATTATTTAATTACAGGTCTTGATAGGAAACTAATCATGCCTGCATCCATATGAAGCTGGCACACTGACAGGATAAAATCATTAAACAGTCATTACTATAAACTGACGTTGGCCTGTAATTTTTGCAGTTAACGGGGGAGTTGATGCTTGGTGAACAATCCAATTAAAACTGGCAACAAAAGACTTAAAATGTCAGCCAAATTGCTTTTTAATAGTCAACACAGCCGTCACAAAACATAAACATTCAAGTCCCCACAGTAGCATAAAGCTTCATGGTGAAACAATTCTAGAAAATGAATAATAATTACAGTATCCTGAGAATTCTCTTAATAGATGTGCACTCATTAAAATACTTTGTTGGTTAGATTCATATGAAAAAGTATGTTTCCCTTGGTACTTCTTTATGCATTTGTTTTGAAGGTTTTATTTGGTATTTTATAGATGTAATTTCTAGTAATATTCAAAAATGCATGTCTTATTTACAATGAGTTTAAATAACTGTGTAGAGAGAAGCTCGGAGTGAAATTCACCTTAAGAACTGTGCTGGGAGGTGAACTGAGGACACGGTCACAAGGAACTTTCAGAAGCTATTAATGCTGTAAAATGATGTAATCCTGGTTAATTTTGAATTGCATGAGATTGCAAGTTGGGCAAGAGGAGCAGGAGCAGCTTGGCAAAGGTGTCTGACTGAATCAGTCTGTGCAGCAGTCACCCTGTTGGTACTTGATGGATGCTCTGCTCGGATCCTCAGAGGTCTTTAAGAGTACAGGGCTCCTAATAGTAAAATCAGAGTGGAGTTAATAGTCCTGAATAGTTCTGAGAAGCCAGGCTTGGGTTAGTGGAGTGGTAGAAGTATAATTCAGAAACTCTACGGTCTTGCTTGGAAATGCCTAAATCTGCGTCAGAGATGAACTTGAAATCTCTGGGTTTGTGCTGAAGCTGTTCTGTTCATTTTCAGGCATCATGTTAGTTGGTTCTGTGCTGTTGTTTTGTCTTTCCCTACAGGAATTTTTATTTTGTTTTAAAAGTAATCGATGTGCTGTTTACCATCAGTTACACCTGTACCTTTGTACCTCCCAGCAAGCTCACTATTACAGGAGAAGTGTCAGCATTGCAGATAAAACCTTAACAAACATCAATAGCAAACATACTTTTGTAGAAATATTTCTCCTTTTTTGTGGATTAAAATGAGAGGGAGAGGAACTTGTTAACTATGTCTAGGGTTGAAAGGCAGAAGTAGTCAGTCAACTAATTCCATGCAATCCTTTATCTAATTTAATATAATTTAGACACCAGGGAAGATGAGTTGGTGACTCAATTATGCTGAACATGACATGGAACTTTCTTAAATAATACCATGTTCCTCTAAGAGTTAAGAGGGATAAATGGATGCTAACTGTCCTGCAGCTAAGGTTGCCATTCCTCTTCTTAGTTTTTTGGTTTGGGTTGGGTTTTTTTTCGTTTCCCTCATTTAATACAATACTTCATTTAATTAAAAAATTAAAAATATTTTGAAAGAATTTTCCATTTAAAAAATCTGTTTCTTAACTTAAGAACTTTCTTAAATAATACCATGTACCTCTAATAGTTAAACAGATCCTAACTGTCCTGCAGCTAAGGTTACCATTCCTCTTCTTAGTTTTTGGGTTTGGTTTGGTTTTTTTGTTTCCCTCTTTTAGTACAATACTTCCCTGTTTAATTCAAGAATTAAAAATCTTTTGAAATAATTTTCCATTTAAAAAGTCTGGACAGTCTGGACATCTTTAAAAAAAGTGGAAAATATATGTTTGTTGTAAAGATCTCTTCTTTAAGAAATCTGTCACCTAAAGTTTGTGAAGTAGAATGTAAATGTAGTGGAAGGAAACAGTCTGGTTTCCTGTGAGCCTTTTACCCTGACCAGTGGGGAACTATGAGGTTGCTGAGGAAAGTCTGTCCTCCTGTAATTTATAGATTAATTACAAATTGATCCATAGGCCAGACTGTCCAGAGAGAGCAGGATAGGAGGGGCCACTTGTACTTCAAACTGAAACAAACTTAAAGTTTGCAGTGCTGCCAAGATACCTCTGAGTCCAAAAAGGTTGATGTGGTTGGGATCTTGCACCCAATAGTTTCAAGAATGTGCCTGGATGTGCTTAGCAAGGCTTTGGTTTGGGTCCTGAGATAACTGGCAGGTTTAACCATTAACTTAGTGCTTCTCATCTTTTCATGTTTCTGTAGGACCACAGCCTATTTTATATTCACTGAAGTCTAAAGTCTGATCTCTCTTCTGCCTGGGCTTGATGTGGACCAGGGCTCAGAAATGGAAGCATCTTCACCTCAGCCATTGCAGTGCAGTGAACTCAGATGCTGCAGGGTTTTATTTTATTTGGGTCTGTAACAGGGCACAACCTCAGGCAATTTTTTTTTCCCAGAAATGTTGCAAAGTAATGAGAACTCAGATGAGGCAGGTGAGGGGCAGGCAGGGAAGAGTTTCATCCACTGCAGAGAGGTTGGTGACAAAGTGGCTTCCAGTGTCCACATTCAGGCTATTTCCTCTAATCTACTGGACTAAATACACTGTATTTCAATATGATTTATAGTTGCTAATTCCATTACCCATGGGTCCCTTTTAGAAAGCCCTCAGAAGTAATGAATTTAATGACACAAAGGCCAAAACTTGAATATAGATCACTCTGCCAAAGCCCATCAATAACAGGGGATACATTAATTTTTACAGCTATGGTTGCTTGCAACCTATTTTACCAATCATAAATGGCTCTTTAATCAAAATCTCTTCACCTCTGAGGTCATCAAAATTTGCTGCAAAGCTGCTTGGAGCTGCCTGGCTTTTGTAAACCTGGATGAGAGGCTTATGCTGTAAGCTATAATCTCTCCCTCTTTGTTTGGAGTTTTAAGGCAGTGATTGCACTGTCCCCTGGGAGTTGCCACCAAGAGAAGTTACTGAAGACTGAACCCCCCACTTTTAACTAATTGCAGGAATTACCTATTCTCCTGAAAATACCACCTTTAAGCTGGCTGGGACCTCTCAGTCTCCACTTCTATCCCTTGAAGGATGTTAATTGTATCAGCAGCTGCTTGAGCTGCTAAACAAACTGCTGGAAGCCAGAGCTGGTTGTATAGGTTTTTCCCTTCAGTCTCCATCCTAATTGGAGTTTGCTTTTCTTCTCCCTTTACATTTTGTCCTTGACCTCTGTGACTCAACCACCAATGGGCTTGGCTGGTGTTGGAACAGGCAGCAGTGATTTAAGGGGACTCCTGTCTCTGCTGGGGGGGTAATAGGGAGAATCTGATGGACACAGTATCTGCCACAAAGGAGATGAAAGGCAGGGAGTAGGATAGTTTCATTTGGAATTTGTCATGGTAATTGACATAAATATGAGCATTAAGCATAAATGGAATAATGTCTTTCATGTAAATATTATACAAAGAGTGCATTAGTATTTAACAGCTGTGTTAAGTAATGTAGAACAAAGCAATAATTCAGACAAATCAGCAGAATGAAAGCATCTCAGGAGCTCAAGCTCTTCTCTCTGGCAATGTATATTTTATAGGAACACACATCAGTGTGTTGGTATTGTCAGGTGCTTCTCCACACTAACATTTAAAGCTTGCATCTTATCCACAGCATCAACATTATAACCTGAAACTCAGTTCTGCTTACAAACTTACAGCACAGAGTGTGGCATCTTATTGCAGAGTCTTTTATATCCAAAATTATTCTATTTTAGCTATCAGGCTCCCAAGTTAAAACACTGAGTGATGGAGCTAATTCAGGGGGAGCAGTGCTGGTTTAGCTTTAATAGTCTACAGATGGGAGGGCCTCTGAGTGAGGCAAAGTTTGTCAGGAAAGGTGATGGGTTTCATTCTCTGATCCAGCTGGAGAGAAAAAAATAGGCAGCTTGGGCTCCCAAGCCCTTTCTTTGGGTTGGGTATATTACCAGTTCTATAATCAGAAAAAGCAAAACCACTCCCCCCACACACACCTCAAAAGGCTGGATCAGTCTTATTTCAAGAATTTACATAGTACAACTGACAAGTTAAGTATACAGTGCAAAGATGACAGGTGCCAGAATTTTTTTCAGTCTTGAAAGGCAGAATATTCCTAAATGCATCCTATCAGCAAAGCTGGGAAGGGTTGGCCATGTGATAGTTCCCTTGGGAGAAGTCACTGCCTTTCCTTCTCTAATAAGTTCCAACCTCTGCTCCTAAGCCTGAAAAATTCTCCCTGAGTCAAGAAACAGTTTGTTTGCAGAGACACTTCTGAGACGTTTCTGATTTATTTTCCAGAGATGCCCAGTGTATTTTGCACATCTATCATGCCACTAATTGATGTTTTAAGAGAAATAGAGCCCAGCAATATCTCATCCTCTCATTCAACAGTAATGGCAAATTACTGGCAAATAGAAAATCCTGCTAATGAAAATTCCTTATGCTCTCTACTGCTGGAGGTTTTAAGGCATCAATACTTAATATTAGTATCCTATGCAGGTATTAAAGTCCATTTATACTATTTAATTTATGAAGATTTTTTTAATAGACTTTAAGTCATCATGCATTTTTTTGTTAGAAATTAACCAGAAATGTGAATTAAAATAATGTGGAAATCCCATGCTCATATTAATCTACCTAAACAATATGGACTCTAGGAGGAAGAAGTAAGGACTGCAGCATCAGAAGTCTTTACTGTCCCTGTAGCTTATATGCAG
The DNA here is from genome assembly GCF_003957555.1 of Calypte anna. NCBI lineage: Eukaryota > Metazoa > Chordata > Aves > Apodiformes > Trochilidae > Calypte > Calypte anna. Next base: position 13,866,474 of record NC_044247.1, on the reverse strand, counting down.
AATAGATTTTTTCTTACATAGTTAGGCCACGCAGTGTTCAGTGTAAATGTTACTCATGTTTTAAGAAGAGTTGAATTACCATCATATTTGAGCTTTAAATATGACTAAACTTGGAAATGCTGAAAGGGAAATAAGTTTCTGTTAGCATTAGGAAATAATTAGAATTCTTATTCTACCATATCTCTTTTCATTAAAAAAATGACCCATAAATTATGACTTAAAATCTTGATTTGTGTCTGTGTGTATAATTGTATTTTCAGGGAACTGAATGGGATGATACTGAGAAAATAAAGCAAAGATTTAATGGGATCCATGTGAACATGTTGAACTGAATGCTTAAGAATTATATAGATTATATAAATCATTTCTTTTACATCATCACAGTATTATAATGTAAATCCAGCTGCATGTTATACTCAGTAATGGCACTCAAAGTATGTGGCATAAGATCTCTGTTAAGCACTGTGTGTGTGAGTCTGGTGGCTGTGGTGGAAAGTAGAGGAGTTCCTGGGGGTCTTTAAATCTCTTTACTCAATACTTATTTACTGTAAATCTCTTTTTACTCAGTCTGTGTGATCTTTAGTTTAAAAGCTTTCATTGCATTGTAAACTTTATTTTGCATAAAACAATATGGTTTCTAGAATTCTTTAGAGACGTTTGATATTTTATATTCTGGCATATTTACTTTGTAATAAGAATTAAAAAAAATACAACAGAATAATAACCTGAAGGTAAATTGGTATTAAAGGTACTGGATAGATACTTTTATTTCTGACACAAGGATGGGAAGCAGAGGGTTTTGTTGAGCTGCATCAGAAAGAGCAAGGGTAGAAGAGATTATTGAAACCCAACATAAATTTCCACACTAATAGAGAAATTTCATGCACAATTTTCTTTTCATATTTACTTTTTCTCAAAAGATATGGTAGCAAAAATAAAAGTAATTCAGGGATAGAAAAAAAAAAACAAAATAGGTGCTTAGTAAGGTCATTGGTGCATACATAAAAACTCAATAATTTTAACTCTAGAATGGAAGGAAATGGTCCAAAGACTTGCAGAGCATCAGTAAGTGGATTAACTTACTGCAGAGTCTGCACTGGTAGCACCTCCATCCATTACTTAGTTTGTCTTCTTAGATCCAGAGCATAAATCTTATTTTAAAATTGGGTATTTTTCTCTATGCTTTTCAGGTCTAGTCTCAAACATTCGGATTCTCTGTCTTGCCTGCACTCAGTCTTTTTTAGTTCTTCAGTGCCCATTTGTAAAGCTCTGGGCATAATCCTTCCATTCTCTTAAATAATGTCAGAAACACTTTCCTGCATGATGCAAATTTACCTCCTCCAAAGCTCTATTTGTAGCAATATTCTATTTTCTTCTGCTTGAGAAAAAAATTACAAATAGGTTTATAACCAAGCAGTGGTATGCCCACAGAACGTCTAAATAAACTGAATATTTTTTTGCTATTTTGTTCATTAAATAACAGATTACAAGTTATTTCACACTCAAATGGAATATGTTTAGTTTTAAAAAAATCTAGATCCAAACATACCAATAAATTATGAATTTATGAACTGAAAAAAATGAAAATATCCCAAAAGCACTACAGGGTAGAGGCAAACCTTTTAAGGTTCATTACTTTTTAATATATTCTCTCTGATATACTTCACTTAGTAGTGATACAGGCTATTGTAGTCCTGTCAGTAAATGATAAAACAGTTCAATTACCCCTTCTTTCTCTCTAGATCTAAAAAGTATAATAAAGTATACTTCAAAACTGTTAGAAAAATACTCAGCAAAAGCCTGCCTTATTTTCAAAACTAATTTTAGTCAGGTTTTAACTATTTGATAAAGCTGCTTATTTCATTTTTGTCAGTCCATAAAGCAGTTTGGCTGCATGTTTATGGGTATAAAGGTATCTTAGCCTGACTCTTAAGGAAAATGAGTTTTTGATAATGCTGCTCTTGGCCATTGGTCTGGGTCTCCAATAACTTGTGAGCTGAATGGCAGCACTCGACCAAAATGGCAGAGTGAGAGAAGGCTCGAAGTTAATTAACTTTCCAATTTTTGAAAAGCAAAGACCTAATAAAAAAGCAAGATCTGAACTATTTTATCTCCTGAAGAAAAAAAAACAACCCAATAAACTCATCAGCTGAAGAGGAGCTGTTAAGCTCTGTGCCCCCTAACTGGATGGTACCAAGATCCCAGCTCAACAGCACCAGAGAAGTTGTGTTCAGTATTGATCGTGGCCATCCAGAAGAATGGGTCAGAACCAAAGAAGAAACATTCAGGAGAGAAGCAGAACCCCTCCCTTCAAACTTCAAAGAAAGGCAAACAAGTTGAAATCCTTCAAACTAGCAGAATTATAAGGAAAAGTTTCTTCTAGTCTATAGGTAGCATCCCCCCAAGGTTTCCTCTTCTGGGACGAGTGCATGGTGTTTGGAGGGTGTCTCATGGAACCAGATGAAAATTCTTATTGAAGAATGAAAGAAAAACCCCTAATAATAAAAGCAAATAGAGTTTGTGGAATGGATGGGGAGTGTGTGAGGTAGGGGAAAAAAAAAGCAGATGCAATACACAGCAAAGAAGCAAAATGTTGTGTCAATCTTTTCAGGAAGCATCACAGTTCTAGATGGGTTCTGCTGAAACAAGGAAGCTATTAAAGATAATTAGTTCTCAGGGGAAAGAGTTTAGACCTTTTCTAAGCAGCCTCTTCTGGCTGTAAAAAGGGGTCTAAATGCAAGGGCAGATGAGAAGGACAATAGTGAGGGCCGAGAGCTTCTTCTCTGGCTTGGGCACTCCTCAAATGAAGGTCTGAATTGAAACAAATTGCTGTAAATGTAGAGTTTGACCTGAAATAATGTCTTGCAGTTACATTTTTAGATGAATAAACCTTTATCTTGTCAATGAACACATTGAAAAAAACAATATTCTATTTGCATATCATAGACATTTTTATGTAAAAAAATTTACCAAACTGAATATTGTTGGCAACCATTAAAAATAAAAGCAGGAGTTGTTATGGATAGCATTATGCTGAACAATAGAAATGGGGTAAAAATTTATAACTAAGTTAATTTCTGTATCATTCCAATATATTTTGGAAACCTGTTGGCTTTAGACAGATTATCTTGACTACTACTGCTTTTTAGGTATTTAAATGATTTTGCATTAAGTTATTTTACAAAGCTTTGCTGTTTATTCAGAGGCCTGAAGAACTGTAGGCTGAATATTCAGATATAATGCTGCTTTTTTATCCCAAGCTTTTTTTTTTTGGGGGGGGGGGAATGTGTTTAAAAATAGAGTTAAATAAAGAGACGTAGACTTAGGCAAGCAGAAATAACTTGGCCAAATTAGAAAGACTGTGAAAAGTAATTGGAAAGTCAGGCTGATTCTCAGCATAATGAATTTGCTTTGCTGAAGTGGAGGTCTGATGCAGAAGACTTGTCTTGAAATCTCCAAAATACTTCAGAACCTGATGTGAGGTTTGCTGTGATGCCTGCAGCTGGATGAAGGGGTGACAAGTGGGATAATTAAAAAGGAATCCCCCAGGAAATCTGATGTGTTAATATATTGTGGGAAATTGCACTGGGAGATAGGAGGTACCCGACCAGCCAGAAATACTCTATGGTTCACAAAGCAAAACCAGGCTAATGCATGGAACAAACTAAAGTATTTGCCAGGTAATTGAGTGCTATGGACAGGAAACAGTGCAGATATAAGAGGGCAAGGGGAACCAAAAGATGCCTTACCATATAGATTATACAGGGTTTTTTCCATTTACCTAGGGGAGCAGCCAGCTTGGCTGCTTGGCATTTAGTGCACAGCTTTCCATGTGCCTTGTAGAGTCTAACTGTGTCTGGATAAGATCAGCAATTTTCTAGCAGGTCAGTGGCACAATCATTAAAGTGGCTTGTCATGTAAATTATAGGGTGTATAATAATCCTGCAAATTTTCTGTAGAGTGGATTTAAGATTGATACCACTAAGTAAGGGGATGTAATTGATCGAATACTCAGGGATGCTGGACATCAAATATCATGTCCAAAATTTGGATAGCTTTCAATTCTAAAATAGCAGGATACAGGATTTACTGAGATTAATTATTATATGAAAGTGCCTTAGCAGATTATTTCAGATCTCTGGGCTGTTGACTCCAGTGATTTAATTTACTGAGGTCTCCAGTTTTCTAATATGCTTAGAAATGCTTTTCTGGGATATGTAAACTAACATTACCACATAAACCTTAATGCAGCTGCAAGAATACTGCCTTGATAAAAGATCAATGAAATTAAAAGGATTAAGCCTGGGCCAAATCCGTGACAGCTTTGCTTACTACAGCATAGAAGGGCTTATGTGGAGCACTAAACAACCTTGTTTCTCTGGTTGGGGTAAACTGTGACTGTCAGAGAGAAAAAAGAGCTCTTTTTCCATGGGCTGTTCCAAGAAGGGAAGAGACAGGCTTGCATCTCTCACCTCGGAGACATCATTTCAGGATTTACAGAAAGCACATGTTGGTAAGGGATGGCAGCAACAGTTCCTCACAGGGAATTTTGCAGGTTCATCAGAGCTCTGCTCCAGCTGGGTTTGGGCAAATATAACTGGACAGCTACTGAGGGAAAAGGGAGAGCGAGGGGGAGTATGGAAGTGGAACAAAGGCACTTAAGCCACTGAGGTGCCTTAGCTGGAAGAGTTTCAGGTTAATAGTTCCATGGCTCACTCAATCTGGCAGCAATTTTCATCAACGTGTTCGTTGCAAAGTGTTTGTTATTGTTCCTTGAAAAGGAATTTCTTGCCTCAATATTCCATAGCTACATTTCTTGCTTTACTGAGAGGCTTTGGAGCCTCTTGTGGGAAGAAGAGAACACAAGATTTTATTGTCTCTTTAAAGCACTGTCACACCATCTATCTTTCTTGTCTTTTACAGGAGGATTTGAGCTCACTGACTGAGCCAGCTTAGACCCCTGTAGCAATGTTAGCAGCAGGCAGGACCTGTGCAGAATGTGTCCCTTGCAGGGGCTCAAGAGCAAAAACTGCCCCTTGGGTACCCACCACATGGGGCTTTCACTCCATCTCCTTCCCAGCCTGGTCCAGTGACTGTGAGCTCCTTTAGCTGCCATAAAACCTGGGTAGCTGGACCATTAATGCTTCAGGTCATCTTTAAGAGGGAATGTTACATCATCATAATTTTTTTTTTTGGTTGGTTGGTTTGGTTTGGTTTTTTTGTTGGTTTTTTTTTGAACTACAGTGCTGGAGGATGTGCATATCTAATATTAAATTAATTTCACATGTTGCAACAACATTTTGCAAGCTACTGGTTTAACAACACGAGAAAGCATAATTCTTTAAACTGAAAAGCCGTCATATACTCCTCCTCTCTTAGTCTTTTAAAAATAACCTGTGGCTTTCCTTACCTTTCTTGTTTCAGATATGCCAGGGAGCCCACACAACCAGTTCACCTTCAGGCCTCTCCCACCACCACCTCCACCACCACATGCCTGCACCTGTGCCAGAAAACCACCTCCACCAGCTGATTCTCTGCAGAGAAGATCCATGACCACCCGGAGCCAGCCCAGCCCTGCTGCCCCAACTCCCCCCACCAGCACCCAAGATTCTGTGCATCTCCATAACAGCTGGGTCTTGAACAGCAACATTCCCCTGGAAACCAGGTACAGACCAACCCCTTGCACACAGCAGATCTCAAATGTTCAATATATATATATGTGTGTGTATATATCTATATGGTGATAAGGAATGATAGGTTTGTCTTTCAGGACATACCAATGAATTTAAATTTTGAGACCATGTCATGTAGCCACCTGAGACTTTATTTGCTTCATCTGGATCATGAATGCTCATAAAAGCATATTTTTTGCAAGTTTTTGAAAAACACTGGTTTTCTGGAGGGGTGTAGATTAGATAGGTATTTTAGAGTTGTGTGCAGACAGACTCTTGTGCAATGGGGACATCCCACGTTCTCCCAGGGCTGTTTTGTAATCAGGAAATACAAGTTTTGCTAAGTCAGTGTACTCTGGTACTTCTGGAGTTAATCAGTGTCCAAGCTTTAGCATTCCTGTGGATCAGAAAAGATAGGAAATTATACTAAAATAATATTTTTCTCAGTGTTTATTTCAAGACTTAATTGCATTACAGAATTACAAAATTGTGTCTTCATTACACAAAGAATAGCATTTGATTATAATTTGGTTGTGGAGAAATGGTACAGGCCCAAGAGATGTGTTGAGCATGGAAAACCTTAACCCCAGGAGCTAGGGGAAGGAGGGGTCACCTTCAGGATCACTCCCAATTCCCACAAATAATCTACTCTGAGAAAGAATTGAAAGCAAATACATCCTGAATCCAGCAAATCTGTGATTCTCTACCCAGAGTTCTGCCCATAGAGGTTCATGCCAGCTTCCTCCCACCTTTTGCCTATAATAAGCTTTTTTGTTCCCTATCAGCATTAGCTAATTTGATGGCTTTCAGCTGCAGCTGAGTTTGCTGCTTTGATGCTTAAAAGGAGCCCTTGATTTTCTACAACCTTCTTCCTCTTCATTGTGAACAGAGCACCAAGAAGTTTTGTCTAGGGTTTTCCTTTGAGGTTTGGCATTCTGAAACACAGAAAGTGCATGACACTCTGTGACAGCTGCTCAGTGAAACACAGGCACACGTCTGACATCCATCTCATCTGGTCCAGAGACTATTAGGTAATATGCCTAGAAATGTTTTCTTTTTAATGTGTTCTGACAATTATCACTGAAACCTTTATTTTGTTCTTTGATAAGATCATTTTTATTTTACTACATAACCTAATTTTAAGCATACATCTTTAAGCACTGAAGTGCTGTTAATCAGGTGTCAAGTTAAGTTTTTCTTCTCTAAAAGTTTAGTAAGTTGAGATTGAAGAATCAGCTGATTCATGCTGAAATAAAACTTTCTTAAGCACAAATCAGGAAAAAAAAACAAAAACCAAAGAAGGAAGATGTAACTTTTCTCACAAAGTTATAGTTCACCTAGAGCTGGAAGCTTCTGTTTAGGTAGTTTTTATGAGGCAAAATCTCTGTCATTTTTGGTTTAAGAAGCTTATATATTTTATACTTTCTGCTGCATGTAAGGCAGATCCCTGGATGTTCTGCACCCCTTGGGTTCTCTTCAGTTAATGCCTAGGTAGATCTGGTTTAACCTTTCTGTCTCCCTCTTCACTATTTTCCCTCCCTGGGGAAAGTGCTTTGCAATTTTGAGTCTCCTTTGAGTTCAGTTCCATTTTTCTGGTTTGTTATTATTTTGGGGAATCTGAAACTTCTCACAAAGAGCACTATCTAGTGTAATACCTAGACATGTACTTATATCTATAATTATGTAATTGGATACTGACAAAAAGATTGCCCAGGAATTCAGATTGGAAAGCACTGGGCTGGGAATTTTTCCACGTTTCTATCCTTCAGTGGTTGTTTCAGGTGATTTTGTGTACCCTCTGGCAGCTTACTGCAGCCTTTCCTGAAGCTGGCTGAAAGGATATAATAATCTGAAAGTAGAGTCTGCCAGACTGCCAAAATGTATTCGCAGTTTATGTGCAGACCAGTGATACAGCAAGGAAACATTGTAATAAAAACCATTTCTGATCACCGCTTCCCAGAATTCTACAGGACACAAAAAAAGCCTTAGAGAAAAAAGAGGAGCTGGCAGCCTGGGTTTCATTCTCTTACAAATACTTCAGCTTAATATATGGATTCTCTTGTTTGCCTTCTCCATTGATGTTTAGCTGCTCATTAAAAATAATCCTATGAAATAAAGGGAAACATGTCCAGATCAGCTGGATTTTTGTACTTTAATAATACAGTATTTATCTAATATGTATATACATTGTATGTCTAAGCAGATATTTTTTTTTTTTTAATTTGGGACATTTGCAATCCAAAAGAAGATTTAGACATATCCCCCCCTGTAATAACTAGCCAAAAATCAGAATTCACATGATCAGCTTCTCTATCCAACCGTGTCTGCTGCTAATCCATAAACAGCACATGTGTTTGCATGGTTTATCTGCAGTCACATAATATCAGAGAATTTTCAGACAGGCAAAGATTCCCTAAAACTAATCGTGTGACTGTAAATCCTGTTCATTCTGGAGAGTCAGAAATGGAGCAAGTTTGTGAGTCTGCTCATGATAATCATGTGTCATATTTCAGTAAAAAAAAAAATAAATTCTGTAGTTCTGAGGATGTTTAACATCCTGTGACTTGCCATGTATTGCTCCCTAATGACAATTTGAAAACCTTGAAGAGGATGGACAAGGCTGCAGGAAGGACATAGACTGAGGTATATGTTCTAACGGGGTTTTTGGAGAGCAAAACTTGGTTCTATTTTTATATTAAAGGGCAAATTAGAAATTCTGTGCTTCGTCTAGAGGTGTTGTATGCATGGACTCATCTGCAAAGCAGTTTTGTCAGGCCCCAGCTGATTCGCCCAAGTGTTTAATGAGGAGACTGCCTTGGAAAGGTGAAATTTCTTGTTCAAGTTCACACAACCTTTTGGCAAAGCCAAAAATAGAGTCTAGATGAATGTCATTGCCAAGGCCAGTTCTCCCTAACTCTGGCAGTCCCGATTATAAGCATCTCAAATGTAAATAGGAATTAGGAACATCTCTAAAACACAGAGGACGTGTCACAGAATAGCTGTTGATGAAGGAACTGGAGAAAGGCTGTGCCTGTAGGAGGTGTCCCAGCTGCAATCTGACTGCTGCATCCTTCAGCAGCCTCTAATGAGCCTCTAAATGCAAGCCCAGGCTCTGTTGGGATGCACACAAACACAGGTTTGAAAACAACTTATTAAAATGACTTATGAACGTGCAGTCACTTCATTGTCACACAGAAAAATAATTTGGACTTAGTGCCAGAAGAAGATCTGCCAGAATCTCTAACATCACATAAAACCACTGGAAACATTGATTCTCTTTTTTAGGATAATGTTATTGGGCTCTTACATAAATTGATTTTTTTCTTTTGCCTCAGAGGAAAGCACTTGCAACCTATTGCCTATTCCCTTCCTTTCCACTAAAATAATTGTTTTTTCAGGTTTCATAGATACTTTGCTCTAATACTTCAAATCTTAAGATTTACAGTGAAATACTTTGTCATTATCTCTCACAGCCTCATCAAACATGCCTTGCTTCTTTTTGTAGAGTATATATTAAATCCTGACAATTCAAATTATAGTTTTCCATTTTCTCCATGCCCTGTTTGTTGACTCACTGCTTGTTTCCATATCTTCTTTTTTGTGTGTGTGGTTTTTTTTTGTTTGCTTGCTTGTTTGTATTTGGTTTGGGTTTTTTTTTTCCCCATGGTGTTTGCTGTTTATTTTCCCACTTCAGTAAAATTCCCAAATAAGAAGAAAAAGCTAGATGTTAAACAGGGATTTTTCTCTGACATTATTTCTGATCCTCCCTATAATCTGTTAGAGTTCCCTCACAGATAAACCATTAGACACACTTCATGTGAGTAAATTTTTGCATTTAGATTACCCAGGCATTAGAATTTCTAGTTTTTCTCTCTGAATATCAAAACTTCCCTAATTTTGGGTTGCTTATTTTCAAAGTGGTGGATTGGTTGCTTGGGGTTTTTTTGTTTTGTTTTGTTTTTTTTTTAAGATCTGATGATCTGATTTACTCTTCAATATTTCACATATTTGCTTGTCCCTCCTTTTTTTTCTTTTTAAATCAAATTTCTTTCTAATTCCTGTAACCCATTTAGCAGTGCTGGCAGTAAGGTTAATGCTGTGCTGAATGGACTGAAATCTCCCTTCACTGCCCTGGCAATGAGCCAAGTACTGTGGAAAAAGACAGCTTAGTTTAAGCAATCTTATCACCATGGTAATAGCTCCTCTAAGGGGACAATGAGGTACCAGACCATGAACCTGCAGTTCAATTATCATTCATTTATATAAACGTCCAAGAACTAGAATAAAAAGTATAGTGTGTGGGGTTCAGGGCAATTATGATTTTTAGTTGCTATTCAGCAGTATTTCAGAGTTTGTGGCTCTACACACTTAAAAACTTGAAAGCTTTTGGAGTTCAAGAAGTTTTTTTAGCTTCTCGTGTAGATGGAGTCATTCTTTGTTTATTTTAGAGTTATTTAAGATGCATATATAAGACCATGTGGATTTCTGTTTTGCTAAAAATATCCTATAATTCTTTTTAGTGTAGGGGAGATCTTGGCAACTCTCTCTTATTCAGTACTATACTTCTCCCTTGCTCTTTTTTAATCAAGCTTGTAATTATTTGCACTCCAGAAAGTACAGTGGCAGCCTTTCAAACCACAGAAATCTCTTATTTCCTCATGTTCTACTTCAGCTCAAGTAGTACTAAAAGCACAAAAAGCTGAAGAAAAAAATTAATAAACAAATACACAGAGAGAGAGAAAGGTCTTGGAGGGTTCATTCTGTCTCCTTCATCTCTTCATCTGAGCATCTTGTGTGTGTTTCCCCCAATGCAGAGATAGAGAAAACACTTTTATGCCTTATCCCCCCACTTCAAGGTTTCCATGGCAAAGAGAAAAGCTTTTACAGTTTCTAAGTGACTCAGGTGCTGATAATCAGAAACCACCAAGGAGACAATTACTATTTGGGCTCTGCAGCTCATCAGCAACTTGTTTGCAAACAGCTCCTGCTCCTGGGTTAAATGACCCCACTCATGGAGGGCTCTGGTTATGATCTTTCCTTCAAGTCATGTTGAGCAGTATTTGCTATGATGACATTTCACTTGTATTTTGTCATTTTCTAACTAATTACAGAAGAAATCTAAGCTACAGAAAGGCTGACTGTATTAAAAACAGACACATGGGAAGGGTTTTAAATTCAGTCCAAGTCCCATGTGTTTTCACTGCATAGAACAAAAGATCCTAAGAATATTTAAGACATCTGAATTGTAAAAGATAAATTGAAAACTGTAAACATGACCATGAACTTAAAATAAAAGGTGTCAATATGACCTAAGGCTAATAATGTGAGAATTAAATCATCTTTTATGGAAACAAAAATACAAACATTTGTCAATGTACAAACAATATACAATGAAGTACAATTTTCACATTAAGAGTAATGGCACTTGTGTGGCCTTTTTTTGGGATAACTTGAAATCCAGTCAGTAAGGACAGTAAGGAATTTTAAATTATGCATATCCTCTACTGGGTTTTTTTATTTGGGAAGAGCTCAGTGTGGCCTTCCTTGGAACAGTGGGATAGTGTGTGTGTGTAGGGCTGGGAGTTTTTGCAGGGTTAATATAGTAACGGGAACATGATGCAGATACTCTGTGCTTATTATTATAATCATGCAATAGTATGTAAAGATATAAATACAAGATATGCTGTTATTTTATGGGCACCAAGAAGCCAGCAGCCTGTTCCTATGAAACATTTTCTATGAAAGCATTTTCATTTAGAAAACTGGAATCAGACTGAATATAAATTTTGAAAGAGAAAGATAATCAGAGTTTGATACAAAGAGTCCAGGCTGATTTGGGAAACAGAGCCCGTGTGTAGGATAAAGGGTCAGAGATATGCAAAAGATCATATCTTTTCAATTTGAAGAAAAACACATCTGTATGTGTGATGTTACTGCCTGCCTGGCTTCTAAGCACAGAATAAAAGCAACATCATTTCAGTACTGGTATCTCTGTCTTTTTCACTTCATGGTTTCAAAGTACTCAGTAAATATTACATACTATTCTTCATATAATCCATGGAAATATTATTGCAAGAACTATTGTTCTTGTTTTCCAGATCAAAAGTTAAAAAAAAAAAAATATTGGGGAAAACAAGTAGACCAAAACATTATTTCCCTTACTCCTTTTTTACCTGTGTGCATTGACCAGGTTTGGTCAGCTGTTGTTTAAAGTGCCAGAGGAAAGTCCTAAGCCACAGAAAAGCACTTCTGAAAAATACTGTATTAATGAAGAGATGGCACTGGGTTTTGTTTTGTTTTTTGGGTTTTTTTTTCCCACTAAATAGCCAATGAAACCTGAAGACAGTGGTGTGTTGAACAACTGTTCCATTTTCACAACTGTACTTGATTGATTTTGGCACTGTCCTATATTCATATAATTATTGTCCCAGATTTCTGCCAGAGACTTGAAAGTTTAGTCACCTGGTTAACAGGCTTAGCTTGCCTACAGCAACAGCAGAGAAGTGAATCACCCTCATGTCACTTGTTGTTCTGTACTGAAGTGAAAAGTAAAGGATACAGATTCTTTGTGCATCCTTTCACATCCAGGGTCACAGGACTAAGTTCTCAGGCACTGTGTAAGATAAACATGAGTGAATTCAAGGGAAGCAATTCTATGGGAATTAATCAAAAGGCAAGTCCAGCTCAAAGAGGAATATTTAACAAAGCAGTTCTATCTATTCCCAAAGACAAATCTCTAGGGGCTTTCAAGTGTATTTCAATTATACTTGTAAAAATAGAATGATGAAATAAATTAGATAAATAGTTTTCCTGGCCATTTCCCTCTTCTTTCATCCATGAGCATTCTTGTTCCTACAGTTCTTGTATGCCAAAAGATGAAACAAAGCAGATAAAATCATAGATCAGATTCTATCTATAATTATAAGCCATGTCCCCCTTTCACATACAGTTTACTTGGGTTGGTTTTCAAGGTGAGGGTTTAGTGCAGGTATCTTTGTTGTCAAGAAGGTGTCATGGCTTTATACTATATACTTACCTTAGAAGAGCTGTCTTGTTTTTATACTATATAACTTGCTGAGTACCAGATGTGAGCTATATGAACAGAGGACCATACTCATGCACCTTTTTTTACCTCTCCCACTTTGGGTACAAAAAAGGATACAGAGAAAATCAGGAAAATGGGAATTTCTGCCTTTCCCCACTATCACAGGAAATATTAAATGACTTGGTCATATAACAGTGGTTTTCTCATGGGTGATGTTTGCCAAAGTAGATGGGCATATGTTCCAAATCTCTTTTGGCATTTTTATTTTTTCTTGTTATGCCAAAAATCAGAATTCTTCTTACATTTCACCTACTCTGTCTCTTAATAATTCCCTTGGATAACTAAACTAATTACCTCAATTACTTATAAATTGACATAAATATATTTGTATTTATTATATACAGTCACAGAATGTAGTTGAAAGGAAATTGAAAAATATAAATGACTAAACTGAAGACTTAGTTTTCCTACCACAGGGCTTTGCAGCAATTTGTAACACTTGAGGTGTAACTATTTCTTCAATGTGAAACACCTACAAGTACAAAGGTTTTCCTACTTGTTTTATTCAGGAGAAGTGCAGGACCAGTTTTTGGCCAAGGCATTGCAAGATATGTGTTTCTACTACCTCACCTGGTGGTTCACTTTTAAAACTGCTTTTTCTCCATCATTTTTTCCTTTTACAAACCTCTAGTTTTAAATGGAAATGGAGGGAAAACATGCTAAAGGTACAAACAGAAGTACATTTCTGAGCCTGCAGACACTAAGCAGGGGTAACTGCATGAAATGTACCCAGGTGATATCAAGCCCTTGACAAAGTTGAGGGACATTACTGCAGTACTGGGCTATAAAAATCTTTTCTTAAAATTTAATTAAGGAATTCTGTGTGGAGTTATTCTGGTTTATGTAATCGTGTTAAGTTAATGCCACATGAATTCAGTTGAGATGCTGCTTCGTGTGTAGCTCTTGTAAGACTAAAAAGCCAAAAAGAACATAACAAAATGTCCTAATAGAGAAGGGTGAAAAGAAAGAAATGAACCCCTAACCTTCTTCTAGCTCAGAATTCATCATTTTTGTATGAACTGCACTCTTGGAGCTCTGCACTGTTCCTCTTCAGGTTGAACAAGAGCACTTAGAGAGCCACATGAAACTGCTTCTTTAGAGAAAGTTGTTCTGGGATCAGCAGGACTAAGAGATTTAATTTCATGTTTTCTGACACCTGAACTCCCGAATAACTCCTTTCCCCCCTGCCAGGGTAGCAGGTTTAGCCCTGGCTGTCTGTCAGCCACCCTGTTCAGCTGGCAGAGGGGCCTGGAGAGGCTGAGCTGAGAAATGGGAGCTTGTTGTGGGTTTTGTTGGATTTGAAGTGGGATTGGGAGTCTTGGTGTGTGTGTGTGTGTGTCCCACCCAGTTTTTATGAGTCTGGAAGAAGCTTTTTCATCCTGTCAACTTTGCTTGAGAAGATGCAAAATTCAAATGTTTGACATTTGTAGAGAGGAACAAATTGACAGATGGGTAAACAGACATGGTGATTACCTTAAGAAAAGGTTTCTGAACTGCCTCTTTTCTAACATGAAATTCTTCCTGATCCTTTTAATATTTATGTATTGGAATCAGTGATTTTGCAGAATTGATAGTAAGAGCTTAACATGTCCTGAAGTCCTTTGGGAAGAGTGGTGTGCTCAGAATGATGAGGAGTTGGCTGCATTTATGAGAACATTCTCATGGTCCAGATTTGGAAATTTGTCACCAGTGGCTTTTCAAATTCTATAGAAATGCTTTTGGATTCTCAATTTACTCTCCCCAAAATGGAAAGCACAGACAATTACGATTTTTAACATTTTCTTGACATTATTTCATTGGCAGCTCAGTTCTAGTGTAACACTGCCTCAAGTCTGTTTTACTACGAGTCAGAGCTATGTAAATTTTCCTCTGTATTAATAGAGTCATCTGTCTGCAAGGGTGTGAGCTGAAGGCAGCTTCTCTGCACTCTTCTGCTATTAAAGAAATCCCTCTGCACATGAGAATTTTACTATCAGGCTACGAGGCCACATTCCTAAATCCCTGTGCAAGAGAATGAAATTATTCCTGGCTATTGATTACAAGGCTGTTAGAGCCTTAATAAGAACTTCCAGTTCAGCACTTCCTTCCCTTTACCTCTGATATCTTTGAGCTAGGCACCATAAAGGACAATCAATACTGTCAATATCAGGCTATCTGGTTTGATTTCAAAAAAATTAAATAAGGTCATTATCAAATAAGTAGGGTTTTGTTGTTATGCCTTGAAAATGTAAAGCAGGTAAAGAGCTATTGACTGTTTATATACCTTATTTGTGTGCATATATATATATACATATTTTATATATGTGCTTGCATGTAATATATTAGTTCATTTGGTGATTGTTTTCTTGAATATCAGTAGGAATTTTGTTGTGACAATTCTTTCCTGCTGCCAATCTAAATGACTTTGTATTTTAATAATTGCTGACTGAAAATTAAGGCTTCATGTGCTTGCAGGAGACTTCATGTGTGACAATGAAACACTGAAGCCAAAATAACCAACTGTATTCTCACGCCTGATATGAAGGAAGCAGATTTATCTATTTATAAATCTTTTATAGCTTTTAAATATGTCTTTATTTTGCCTATAGACAGTTAGGTTGCTGCATTTGAAATCATTATTTTACTACAACCTGATTCAGAATTTTTGTACTGAAATAGTTACAGGTCCCATTAGCATGTTCAGAGCATTGCCCTCTATGTAATGTACATATCTACAACAGTGAAAATCCCTGGGAAAGGTAACTAAAACATGTTGTCTAATGTAATGCCAGGATGCTGTACACAGTCAGATTCTCTTGGTTTTTTGGGTTTTTTTGGGTTTTTTTGTCTGAGTGCTGTTTACTTGGGTTATAAGTATAAAGCAGGAATAAATAGTACTCAAGATAAGCAACACAAAAATCTCATTATCATGGTTTGCCTCCTGATCAGCAGCCTCCTGATATGCAGACACTAATTTGTAATGCAAGCTAAATGGTAGTCTCATTTACTTTCTTTTTTATATAAGTGCCTAAATGCAAGGCCCTTTAAAA
Organism: Calypte anna; assembly: GCF_003957555.1. Classification (NCBI taxonomy): domain Eukaryota; kingdom Metazoa; phylum Chordata; class Aves; order Apodiformes; family Trochilidae; genus Calypte; species Calypte anna. The sequence continues at coordinate 13,850,668 of NC_044247.1, read as the reverse complement.
GATAAAACTGCTCTGTAATACCTTTTTATTTTATTTTGAGAACTGAAAGCTTTCTTTTAAAATCTCACAGTGGAAATGTATCGTATTATACTCATTACACCATTTTAGCAATTACCTTTTCAGGAACATGTATTTACAAGATTCTTAAAGTCAAATGTCACAGTGTAATCATGTTTCATACTCCTGAGTGTTTGATCCTGTGTACATCCCACAGTGAATCCATCACAGGCATTTTATCAGCATGGATTTACTGATCCATATGTGTATTCAAAAGATTTCTCTTGTGCCTTGCTGAAGGTGTGAAGTTCCATTTGTCACTGGGAAGACTTTTGGCCAGTTCAGCTGTGAGGTGTGGCCCTGGCTTTTGGCTTGCAGGAATCATAATGCCACCTGATTCTAAATGCAAGATCCTCCTTCCATTTTCCTAGAAACACCTGAGGGCTATTTGAACCCCCCAGCACAAGAGGTGTGGTAGTGCTTGCCTGGGTGTCAGGGTTTAACACTGGCCTGGAAATTAAACCAAGTAACAGCTGCTCTCTATTAATCCCCTCTCCCCTCTCTGATAAAGAAAGGAGAGAGAATAAGGGAGAGAGACTGATGGGTTGGAAACTGAACTACACAGCTTTAATGAAACAGTAATGATAAATAGGAAAAATTACTAAATCTATACAAATATATGGGAAAAATGGATACCACGTTCCTTGCCCCCAGTAACTCTCACCTCACCACCAAGGCTGCAGGGCAGCCCTGGGAAAGTCCAGGCTGGAATCCTGGGGTCAGCAGCAGTTGGGAGCTGGAGGCAGGAACACACAGATTCAGGCTGGGATGGATCAGGACCACAGGCAGAGGAACGGACGGAATCCTTCCAGGATGTTAAAGCAAAACAGGGACAAGAGAAGAAGGGGAAGCAGGAAGGGATTTGACCCTCGTGATCCCTCAAATCTATACTGAATATGAGGTGTATGGGATGGAATACTCTGTTTGGTCAATTCTGGCATCTATCTTGTCCGTTCCTCCCCAAAGGAGGGCTGCAGGTGGGACCTCTTTATTCCTTCTGGAGGGTAAAATGTTCCTCAGAACTGAGCAGTGTCCCTGGTTCTGCACACCAGTCTCTGGCTGTAAATATAAACACCGAGTGTGATCAGTCCCAGAAGCAGACACTGACTGAGAAACTTGCAGTTAATTTCAGCAAGTGCAGCTACTGACAAGAGACTTAGCTGAAAGCAAAAGTACAAGACAGAAAATCACCTTTATCCTGGCCCAAACCAGGACACTGGGGATCTGCAGATCACTTGCACAGCTCTCAGCTGATGGAGGATCAGAGACCCTGGGGTTTGTGAGAACCACCAGCAATGAGAGTCACAGATGCTCTGACTGACCTGGAAGCTTGTAGGAAAAGTTCAGATCACCCAAACTGCAAGGGCATTGTTGCCTCACATCAGGGTCTGGCTCACAAAGCAAAGAGCTGGCAAGCTCAGCAGAGCTCCACATTGTTCCCTAGGAAATTCCTTCCCAAGTTGGGAGATTCAACAGAAGGGCTGCAGAGCTTCAGAACAAATCAGTGCTCTGCTGGCAGCCCCTGCTCTTACAAACTGTGTGGTGTCAGTGCCCCTTCCCTGGCTTTCTCTGCTCAGACCTGGTGGCTGGAGAGACAACAGCACTGAGAAGATCTGAAGCTCTTTGGGTGGTGTGTGTGGTGTGGATTAGATGGGTGCCAGTCAGGAAGGAGTCCCCTGAAGAAGATTGCTTGCTTAGATAAAAGGAAAGAAGGTCCAAACAAAGGTGCTGTTTCCAAAAGATGATGTGGTTGGTATGGTCAGCCTTCAGTGTGTCCTTTTTTGAGACAATTTCTGAGCATATTGCACAGCAAGTTATTGTTTAACATGGAGTATCCTTTCCTAAATTCTCTTCGAGAGCACTTCAGTCTAAAAACCACCCATCTTCCTCTAGAGAATTACTGTATTCCTGCACCAGAGCTCGTTCTGCAAGGCACATTTCTGTCTCTTGTTTTTTTGTGCTAATGTAGGTCTTTACTATTTTTTCTTGAAAGCAATCAGTCCTCCAAAGTATGCTGAAATAGGTCTCCAAATGAATTTGTTCGTAGGATGCTTGAGAATCACCACAATAGGTAAAATCATTTGAAGAAAAACTCTCAAAATCTCAAAATAGCTCAATTAAGAATCCTGAAGAAATTGTACTCACCCTAGAGAATTTCTGCTACGTAGTCACCTTTCTCTTTTTATATATAGACTTTTTTTTTCTTTTTTTCTTTTTTTTTTTCCTATTTCATATGTTCTGTAGAGAATCCCTACTAAAAATTAATATTCAGAGTGGTACCTTTTTTTCTGCTCCTGGTGAGATAAAGCCAGTTGTGTGTTTGTGGATGGAAGGGGTGCTGCTGGCAGTAATTCCCGTGCCTCAGGCATTCCTGTGTGACAAGGCACATGGGGGCTGCTCCTCTTGGAGGACCCCCAAGTGCTGTGCTGAGAAATAACCTTTCCTCAGCATTATTCTGAGCCACTGGGAGGATAGTTTAGAATTCATTTACGTGATATTGTTGCACTAAAAATTGCTGGAAGTCTTGCGGCGTGTTGAAAAACTTTTAGTACAGAGAGTATTCAAATACACATTTCCCTGTCTTTGATATTTTCTGTGGGTATGTGCAGTGTTCATCAAACAGTGCTGACATAGTTCCTTTCACTTCTGGAATCACAAGGTGGTTTTTACAACATGGTTCTTTTGTCTTCTTTTCCTAGGCATTTCCTATTTAAACACGGATCTGGGTCTTCAGCTATCTTCAGCGCAGCCAGTCAGAACTATCCTTTAACATCCAATACTGTTTACTCTCCACCTCCTAGGCCTCTCCCTAGAAGCACCTTTTCTAGACCCACCTTCACTTTTCACAAACCTTACAGGTGTTGCAACTGGAAGTGCACTGCTCTCAGTGCCACAGCCATCACCGTCACCCTGGCGCTGTTGCTAACCTATGTTATTGGTAAGCCTCTCTTTTCTTTTCTTTTCTCTGCTCAACTTTTCCTCACCATTTCTGCTCTGTTGTCTTGCTGCCTTTTGCACTAATCCATGTTTTACTAATCATGCTGTTAGCTGCTTTATAAATTCTAGCAAGCAAAATGCTAGCTTGGGCAGAGGTTGAGTAGGACATGGCGTTCTCATTAACTTTCTACTCTGTTAACCTTGATACTGCCTAATAGAGAAAGAAATATTATTGAAGATGACATGTTTATACTAGCAGAAGACTCCTACTGATTTTAATTGCTGTGATGTTTTTCTTAAATTAAACATTTGATTATCATATTAAGCCTTACAACATTGTTGCTCTTAAAGAATTATTTGGAAAAGACTGATAATTCTTAATCGTGTTTTGCCTTGCTGGCTCTGTCTCATTCTTCAGTCTGATAACAATTTAAATATTTTTTTTTCCTTTTAATTCTTATATCATTGGGTAGAATGACAGCTAGCTCTAAAATGTATTTTACACCACACTTTCGGAGATATATTTTGAGATATATTTTGCTATCTCTTTATTAAATTTGAGTTTCAGAAAAATGCTACATAGTCTAAAGTGCAGTTACTTAATTTCCAACTCATCTTTGTAAGTTCGTTGCATTTTGTTGTTATGGAAGATTGTGAGAATTTATCAGAGCATCTAGAACTGCCTTCCTTTTGGGGGGGAAAATAGATATCTTGGAGGTGAACTTGGAGTCATTGTGATTACAGCCATACATGGGAGGGCAGGTCCTTGTGATTGATGAGATGGCATTTTGGCTGAACATTAACAGTTGCATTGGTTTTTCAATCTGGATTGAAAAGATTACAGAACATTTATGATGTAGAATCTTAAAATTAGACTGTGCCTTCTGTAAACGTAGGGCAAATAATTAATTTTCATTTCTGTGATGCACTTTCTCACTTTTGGTTGGTTGGTTTTGTTGCCAGTTGCAGGAGGGCAGGAGCCAGAGTATCCCCAGCATTTTATAGCCTGAATGGGAATAACTGGGTTTGTCTGGAAGAGTGGTTTGTACTTGGAAATACTTGTACAGGTGCAAGTAGAGGTACCTCCAAACCAATAAGTGGCTCCTGAGTTTCTGTATTCTCTGAACAAATGTCTTTATGGTGAAAATTATTTCAATTTCAGTCACTTTTTGTTTTTCTGCTTGTTTTTTAGTTTGCTTTTTTTTTTTGGTCCCATAGTGACAAAGTTCTGGTTGCTGTCAGTCAGATGCTCACCAGGAGGGATTTTTTTCTAGCATCCCCCATCTAATGCAGATGGGAAAGCAGATTTCATCATTTCTGGTGTATGATTATTTGAAAGCACCTGAGGATCTAGTAAGCTACATTAATTGCAAATTTAAGTAACAGCTGGTGAGCATATGCCCTCAGTTAGGACTGGCTGTATAATTTTTGCAGCCTCATCTGTTTGCTACATATTTATCCCACCCCAACCATTTTGATTTTTTTGTGGATGAAACAGTCTGTTGCTTCCCAGCATATATTTCAGCCTGCCACTGATTTTTTTTTTGACTTTTTAGAGATAAACTGCTGCATGCCATCAGCCTGAGAAGTTTGAGACTGTTCTGTGTCACTAGGAACTTAAGAGCTCTACCTGAATTTCTGGTAGACCTGTGTTTCTTTTGACCTGATAACATAAAGGTTTTAGGTGTTTTCTTGAGTTGGTCAGAACTAAGTAAAATGAAGGTGTCTTTGCACTTTATAAATTAGTAGTATTTTTAATTATGTTTTCTGCAGCAAAATATAAATCTCTGAACCAGCAAGTGTAATTCAGGCATTTTTTCCAACATGGTATTATTTGCTCTTTTTTGCCCCAGAAGTTTTTCAGCTGCATAAGCTTTCCTGAAGATTCAGGTAGTATTAGTTAACTTCTTCCAAATTAATATTCATGCTGCTCATTTCTGGTTGATTAAATATTTAAATAAGTTCATTTTCTCTTCTTATGAGCCAGGTACTGTGGTTCTTTCCATTTAGTTAGATATGAATAGTACCTTATAAACTATTTCCAAAGTTCACTTGCCCTGCAGGGTTTCATATTTTCATATCTTTTTACATCAAAAGTTTTAATGTGCATATTTTAAGTAAGAGGAGTGGAATATACAAAATCAAGACTTTCTGTAGCAGTCTGAAATTAAAATTCAGTCCCCCAAGTGTTTTCTCTTTGCTCACCATGATTCAGGTCAATCAGTCTTCACTCCTTCAAAGTTTCCTTTAAGCCAGAGGGTGTTAAGCCTGAGCAGTGACTGCAGCCTTGGGCCAAAATTGCAAAAAAACCCCTCAGTTTCAGGATCAAACTTAACCTGGGATCAGCTTAATCAAATAAAACATATTTTTGCTTCAACAAGAGTAATTTCTGTGAGTAGGTTCTAAAGTCAGAATGGTTACTCAAAAAATCCCCCATTTCATAAAATGGATGTTTGGTCTCCACGCTGGGAATATGTTGAATTATTTGCTGTCGAATGAAGGCAGAAATGCTTTTATTTTTCTTCTGTACTTTTATATATGTTGAGAACTGTAATGTATTCATGGCAGTCTGGGGTGCAGTTGCTTGAGATTGAGTGCCAAGAGGGGAGTAAGGCAGGTGAGAAACTGGGACTCCCCTGGGGAGGTGACATCAGTGGTTGTCATCACTCCATTATGGGCTGCAGCAGTGTCACCAGGTGCTCCCCAGAGCCTGGCCAGGGCTGGGGGAAGGAGGAAATTTCTGTTGGAGTGAAAGGCTGATGAGGTAAAACAAGTTATTTGCTCTTCAGACAGCAACATGAACTGGGCAAGATCTGCCTGCTAGCAGTCTGTGTGTCTGGAGGCTTCATCAGCTTGTGAGTGCTCTAAAGACTTAGGCAAATGAATGCTCAAGTAATAATAATAATAATAAAAATATCTTGTGAGAAAATTATTGAAATCTAGTTACCTTCAATTCTTGATTGTAAAACAGAAATGGGTACATCCCTGGCTGTGTGTTGAAATATATTTCTCTGTATGAGGTGTTTGAGGACTGAGCTGGATCCCTGTCACCTCTCTGGGCTCAGATAGAGAGGTGGCACCTTGCAGAAGTACAGTTTGGAGAACAAAACTGAAACTTCTATAGCACTTTTAATTTATTTTTTTTTATTTTATCTGGTGAGATGAGGACTAGCAGACACTGTGGGCACACTCGTTTCCAATGGCTATAACATAAATTCCAAATTATCACATGAAAGACAAAAACATATCTGTTTCATTCTGAAGATTTGCTGTGATTTGCTCTGAAGAGTATAAAATAGGCTACTATGGGATGGTAAATTCTTTTTTAATCTAATTGTAAATAACCAAAGAAGCCATCAGCAATTAAGAACGAAATTTGCCCAAAAAGATAACAATATAAAAGGCAAAAACAAGAGATAGAATAAGAAATATAGTAATTTTTCTGTAATTTTTCAGCATCACACCATTTTGTTTAAGTATACTACAGTGTTTGATGTGGCTGCTCATCTAGTCTGTTATTTTTAGCCCATTAGTAAGTAGGATTTTTCTTCCATGAAACTTCACCATTTTATTGGCAGCTGGTTTGGACTTGCAAATCACTGGTCCTATTGATCAAAGGTGCTGAACTCCTACAGTTCCTATTGATTTCAGCAGGAGATGCAAATGTTCAATCCCTCTGAAAATTGCATCCCATGTTCTTAGCTCTAACCATCCCTGACTACAAAATGACTATTTTATACCCAAATGAATTCTCAAGTATGAATATGAAGTTGTCCCTGTCCTTCATTATATTATCACTATTTATGAGTATGCACTGGAGATGGGTCCTGGGTCTTAAATTATATTCATGCAGAGGGTGAGGAAATTAAAACCTCTCTGCTGTCTGCCTTTGTGCCCTGTCATTTCTCACACTATGCACAAGGTAGACGAGTGATGGTTTTAACATTAGGAAAGACCAGACCAAATTTTAAGGATGTATCTATCTCAGTTCATAGATTTATAATGGTGGCTGCATGCCTTTATACAATATTAAAAAAGCAGGGAAAATAGAAATCCTTACCTCCAAGAACTAGAAATTACTCAGAGGAGGCTCAAGGGGAGAATATGCTGATTTTACACTGAAGAATATCATTACTAGAAGTTTCAGGTAGGCATAAAAGCTGTGGTGCAGTTCTGCAACTCTGTGAAATGTTACTGACCTCCTGAGTCTCTTCACTAGGACATGAACATCAGGGTTTCACAGCTGGAAATTGTGGTGTCTGCTTTCTCTGGCTCTTGCTGATGAACTTGATATTGTCACAAATCTTTAAGCACACTGAGGAGAAAGCCTGACAACATTGCACTGTTGTCTAAGATTAGGTTTTATTTGTTGCTAAGTCTAATGTCTGACTTAGTAATGAAAAGTTAAACCAGGCTTATGCATCCCAGTAGGAGGACTGCAGGAGAGGAGGGCATATTTCTATTCTCAGGTAAAAAAACAGGTTAGGTATAAAGAGGAGAAGGCTTGAGAAAGATGAGAATTCTTGAGAGTAAAGATGGCTATAACAAATATATGGAAAAATCCTTATTTCATGAAAGGCCATATATGTTTAAAACTAACTTACCACTTAAGTATTTGAAGAGGGGAAAAAAAAGATATTTATAAGACTGAATCAAAAATAAGTCTCAAATTCTCAAATTTTATGAGAGTGGAATGACAGAGCACTATAATTACAAAATTAAAGAACATGTTCTGTAGGTCAGGATCAGAACTTTGATTCTGACTCTTTATTTGTATTTATCATTTTCCCATTGCTTCACCCTTACAGCATCCAATTGGACCTGAGGCACTGATGCACCCATGGCTCCATGCCACAGTGAAATCCAGTTTTTTTATGTGGAACCTGCTGGCAGTTATAGAAAACAAATGCTTTCCAGAGCAGGTGCAGAAAGAATAGTCAGCTGCTTATATACATTCTAGTCCAGCTCTCCTAAAGTCTAGTCTTTAGGAGGGTGATCTGCTGAGGTTTTGTAAAATAACTGGAAGTGACAGAGAAAGATAAACAAAAGCCTTTAGTGGAGGTCAGCAATTTGGGGAGACTTCACATTTGCAGGAGTTTTTGTCCTCTGAAGTTTGTCTTGCAGGCTGATAAGTACTTATTGCCCAGGACTTTTTTGACATCTCCTCACCACTGAGAGTCTGTTTTGCACTGGAGCCAAGGCTCTTATTCATATTCTGCCAAACGTGTAGCACAGGAGTTGACAAGCTGTGCTTACACAGAAGGTAGATAAGAATAAATTAAATTAGATCATTGGCTTCATAGCAGATGGTGGGTTAATCCAGTTTACAATGAGAGTTCTGGAAAAATAAACCCTTATACATTTGTGAATATTTACTTGTAGACTGCAGAACTGCGGGGACTGAGTTAGTTTACCTGAAAGTGTCAGTTTGTTTTATTTAAATGTTGAACAAAATAAGCAATCTGGCCATTTACTTCAGAAGCAAAGACCCAAGCTTTGGTTCCAAACAAGGTCCACTGGTCTCACAGCAGTAATGTGAAGCAACCAAAAATGTGCCTCTGGATAGAGAAAATCCCTTAGGCAGCACAAAGCCACATTAGATTTTCATCTCTGTTCCATAAAGGAAATTTATGGGATGGGTAGAAGATACAAGCCTTTAATTTATCTCTTTTTTTCTGCAAGAGATCTGTTTTATACCTAGTTGTTTTTTTATTTTTTTTTACCTAAGAAGCATAATAAATTAGCCAAGAAGAGCTCTATACTTAAAGTAGAATCTTCTGCATTTGAGAGAAAGGTCATTTAAAATCACCCTGAGCAGCTCCACAGTGCAGCTTGGCCAGGGCAGGGTGGCTGAGAAAGCAGCTTAGTTTCACCACAGTCTGGCATCCTCCAGTCTCTTCAGCTCCACTGACAACAGACTTCTCCAAATTTAGCATCTGCAATAACATCCATAATGCATATTGTAAAATAGTGTATGTCCAATTCATGGCTGCAGCTTTGAATTAAGCAGGGTTATCTAACAAAATCTAAATAAAATATAGGTACGGTGGCATCCATCCTATCTCCAAACATTAGGTAAAGAGGGTCAAATTTTTTTTTCAGATATATTGTCCTGCCTGCAGATCACCTCAGTAAAAGCAATGTACAACTCTGCTTGTGGCAGAATAAAACTCAAAAGTAACACAAAGCAAAGGAATAGCATAATGATAGAGGAGAGAATATACTAGAGGTTCAAGCAAGCAAAGAAGAAATATTTTTTCAGATGAGCTTTGCCATAGCATGAAAGAACCAAGGAAACAGAGAAATCAAGTTAGCAGTTTAAAAATGCCAGGTAAAGAAGTGGAGCTGCTACAGCAGGGAGTGTTGGCACTCAGTTTCCAGCCAAGAGGTTTAGTTTGGCCAGGATGATGTTATGGCTGATGCTCCTGGTGATTCACCACAGCCCCTCCTGATTTAGAGTAGGGATTTTGCAATTGTGAAGCCCACTTGCTAGCAAGTTGGTTCATATCCACGTGCCTGACCATTATTAAAATAATCTTTTTTTTTTCTTTTAGTAGTTCACCAATGACCTTGCACACCTGTCATGGTTTAGGTACCAGTCCCAATACTGCTACCAACCAGGCCTTCAGTGTGGGACGGGGAGGAGGAAATCCACCCAAAGGCTGTTAATGGAATTAAGGTTTTTCTTCCCCAGTTATGGGCAAAACCAGACAGACTCAACTTGGGAAGGGAAAAACCTAATTTAATCTAAAGAAATTCAAATTCCATTAGCAATTCCTAAATTCTTTTAGAAACAGTGTGGCCAACAGGTGCAGGGAAGGGATTCTTCCCCTGTACTCAGCCCTGGTGAGGCCACATTTTGAGTCTTGTGTCCAGTTCTGGGCCCCTCAGTTCAGGAAGGATATCAAGGTCCTGGAGTCGGTCCAAAGGAGGGCAACCAGGCTGGTGAAGGGACTTGAGCACAGATCCTATGAGGAGAGGCTGAGGGAGCTGGGGCTGTTCAGTCTGGAGAAGAGGAGGCTTAGGGGAGACCTCCTCACTCTCTACTCTCATCCCTGAAAGGAGGTTGGAGCCAGGGGGGGTTGGCCTCTTTTCCCAGGCAGCTCTCAGTAAGACAAGAGGGCATGGGCTTAAGCTCTGCCAGGGGAGGTTTAGGTTGGATATTAGGAAAAAATTCTTTACAGGGGGGGTGATGAGGCATTGGAATGGGCTGCCCAGGGAGGTGGTGGATTCTCTGTCCCTAGAGGTCTGGATGTGGCACTCAGTGCCATGGTCTTGTAACTACAGTGGTAGTGGATCAAGGGTTGGACTTGATGGTCTCAGAGCTCCTTTCCAACCTGCCTGATTCTGTGATTCTATCAGGAGAAAACGTGGCCAGATCTTGATACCTTCCCCTCCACCGCCCTTCTTCCCAGGCCAGGGTCGCTTCCCTGCCGCCTCCCCTCGGGGCACAGGGGTCAGGGTCAGTTCCCCACATGGTGTTTCTGCCGCTCCTTCCTCCTCAGGGAGAGGACTCCTCACGATCTTCCCCCACTTCAACATGGGGTCCCTCACAAACTCTTCCCTTCATCAACCCCTCCAACATGAGTCCCTCCTGTGAGGTGCAGTCCCTCAGGAACTGCTCCAGCCCAGGCTGCCTGCAGTGTCACGGCTGCTGTGGGAACAGTCAGCTCCTCTGGGGCGGGGTTCTCCATGACTGCAGATCCACATCTACCCACCTGTGACACATCCCAGCAGCAGCTCCACATCTGCCCACCATGATCCTTCAGGAACTGCTCCTCTGTACTTCCCCATGGGCTGCAGGAGCACCGCTGCCATCTCACAGCTGCGGGGAAACCTCTGCTCTCCCCCTTCTTCCTCACTGACCTTGGTGTCTCTGCTCTGATATCACTCTCACCTTCTTCTCAGCTCTGCAGGTCTTTTTTTATTATTATTATTTTTGCAGCTTTGTTTTCCCTTGCTTGAATATGTTGCTTACAGAGGCACATCCAGCTTCCCAGATCTGCTGGGCAGAAATGGGGCAGGGATTGGAAGCAGGGGAGCTTCCAGCAGCTGCTCACAGGAGCCACCTCTGCGGCCCCCCTGCTGCCATGACACCACTGCACTGACCTAAGGCAACAAATACCCTGCCAGCAGCTGGAGTATTTCAGGTCCTGCAAACTACAGGTGCAGAGAAAAGTGCAGAATCTTTTCTGGAATGCTAGATAGGCCAGGGCCTAAGTAGCTTTTACTTTTTCTGTAATACCAATGTAGTCATCAAACCTCAAAGACTGGCTTTATGTTTTGCTATGAACTCATCCAGCAATGCACCCTTAGTCCTAATGGTGAGGTTTGGAACTGCTGGTCAGCAGCCAGCCCTCAAAAGTCAAGGTCTTTCTGCTGTAGTCAAGGTCTTTCTGGGTAAACATCCATCTGGAAGGCTGAACTTTGTGAACTTCATCACAAATTGAGTCACATTTCTTTTTTTCACCCAGCTCAGCCCTCCGTTGGGCAGAGTGAAGTAGAAGTAGATGTAGATGGTGTCACCTTCTGCTTAGTCCTGTGGAGCAGGGTCTTGTATCTGGGCATTATACATGGGAAATACAGCAGAGAATCTTAGAGGTGGATTTGTGCTGTGGGAAATCACATCGTGGCCCACTGTTGAATTCCACAGCATTTTCTGTGCCCCTTTGTGTGCAGAAAGAGTCAGAAATCCATGAGAAAAATCCAAGAAAGAATGACAAAAGATAGTTCTTTTGAGCTTTTTAATGCAATTCAGTACATGCCTACCTATTTCTAAAGAGATTTGAGAGAGAGATCTGAAAGTTTTATTTGATCTTATATGGTTAAATATTTGTATATTTGAAACATGATATACATATGTTGTAGGAAACACAAGCTTTAGATGTTAGAATGATGTATACCCTAGGTGAAAGAAAAATATCACAGAGAACAAGGAAGCAAGGTGAGGCTCTGTGTCTGCTTAATAAACATTTATTATTCCCTGCAGCTACCTTCTGAGAAAGGTAGCTCTAGGAATTAATGGCTTTAGTGGTGTATGTGGTCTGGCAGTTACCAGAGTGGTACCTGGATCTGAATGTCATTTCTCAAGAGTTATATCTAATCTAATGATTTTAAGACTCCAAGATGACCAGGCTTCTGCAGTGATAGAAGTCATCAGGTTTAATTCAAGTGGCCCTTATTTTCTCAGCAGTGGGCTTTGTTGTTCAAACACTGGGTCTTGCATATCATTTAATGTGAAGCTGTTCTACCAGCATCCTGCGGGCTAGGAGTCCAAGGCTGACAAGCCATCATCTCTAGAATGCAGCTGGTGCTTCTCAGGGAGGAAACTGACTGTCAAACATACGTACAAACAGTTTTGCTTGCCAAGCTTTGGCACAAACTATATAAACAACAGCACCTCCCCAGCCTGAAGGAAGAGAAAACAAGCAAACAATTCAAACTGGCATGAATAGATGATAAAATGCAGAATGTGTGTGAGCTGGAGGAGACATACCGTAAGGTAAAAGGTGCCTTACATATTCAGTCCTTGTTTTTTGAGGTACCCTCTGCAGCAGATGCAAAGATGCAAATGCTGTCATAGGAAATTAATATTAGGAACAGTGGAAATAGCATAAGAAAGCTGCTAGGTTATATTAGTAACTCTATAGCCACTACAACTTTATGGATGTGTGCAGTTACTGTTTGCATTTAGTGTTGATCTGTTTCAAGTGCTTATATAATTATCTGTGTAAATTAAATATGTTCAGTAGTTATCATACATGTCAAACTTTGTTCCTTTTTTTTATTACTATTAACTCTTTAACAGTGGCCAGAAGCAAGAGCCACTTGCTCTAGAGATTTCAAGACATGTTGATTTTCTTTTTTTGTACTCTCTGTATGCAGAAGTAATCTGTCCTGCATTAATAAGCTCAAAGATGAGAGCTTAAGTCTCTGTGATCTGCTTGCAAGACCCTTTTCAAAGCATTAACGTGGTCTCTTGATGATTTCAAGTCCATAAAATGTGCAGCAATCCAGGAATGTCTCTGGTTTGAGATCTCACCACTTACACTGGCCTAGGTTTCTCATGTCTCTTCTGGGGAGTGAGAATTTCCTCTGCAGGGTGTGACTCCAAAGCCCAGATCTGATGGTGAAGCAGTGATCTGGAAATTCAGTCATTTTGGCTCTCTTCTCCTGAACCCAATATAAAACCTATGAATGTATCACAAATATTGTCACCTCACTAATTCCATAGAAGTGCTCTCTCATTTGCTTGATTTAGATGTTGTGGCTGGGTGATCCAGGAGTGCATAGATCTGAAATTGATGATTGTAGATTGGCAGCTTTGCATTCCTGCAGTAATTTTGGCCAGGAACCCATTCAAGTTGCGGAGTTTTGCTTGACAATCTGATTTTTCAGCATGCAAGGGATAGAAATGGATAATAGAATCTAGGTTTCCTGTTTGTATTGAGATTTTTTTTTCCTTAAAGTATGTGCAAGTGAGAAAGAAAACCTTGTGCTTCCTAAATGTGAGACCCATTCTGGATCACCATGTTTTCTGCTGAGACCCTCTGATGTTTCCACCTGATTCAGGAGAAGCCAATGTGTTGCCTTTTAGGCTCCCACTCTGGGCAGATCCTGCTCAGTGCAAATTGTTGTGTGTGACTAAAGAGCCTTCTACTCAGGTTTTGTTCTTTATGTGACAATTTCAGCTCCTCTGTGGGGGGTATCCTCAATCCATGTTTTAGTGGGTCATTGCTCCTCCCTGCTGAGTTACTTCAATGCTAAGGCAGCCTCTCCCTTGGAAGAACTTTTCCCTGTTCAGTAAGACCTAGGTAATTGTCTAGAATGACTGTAGTACTATCATATTATGCCTAAAATAAGATCCTCTGTTGCTGTCTTTCTTGTACCATCCTGCGATGCCTCAGATCAGAAAGAGCAGAAAAGAAAGCAGAAAAAGTGAATGTCTGCTCAAGTGGAGTAGGTAGTCACGTGTGGTAATAGTTTATAACTTCATAAAAGGGTTAATTTAGTAGATTTCCCAGTGCATACATAAATAACCATATTTCTGTTAATATGTAGTGTTGAATAATTGCATATGTTTTAGGTCTAGAGCCAGTTTTTTATGGAGTCAGTGTTTGACTCATGTTTAACCTAAACTAAAAGGTTTGGGAATGCAATGGGCACAGTTTCACTGAGAAGTGGTTTGAAAAGATGAGAAGTTTTACGTGGTGCCAGTGCTTCAGTCAACAAACTGAGCTATGTGATAGTTGAAAGTTGAGGGACAAGATTGATGTAGCATTAGAATCTGTCACACAATATTAAATTAATTCAACTGTTATCCTTTTAATTGCAAATGTTTCCATTAATTGCTGTAAGAATTCATCACTCTGACCTGGCTGAGCTCCAAAAGAAAGTGTGGAAACTAATTAAACATTGAGTTTTAATGTAAAATAGTAAATTGCTCATTAGACTCCTTGAAATTCTGTTTTATTACTAACAGAACGAAGTAATACTTGACTGTGCAGAAACTGGGTCAGAGCATTCTTTCTTAGCCTGGCTGCAGGTGCTGCAGCTTAGCTAGCAATTAATTGGTCTTCATTTTTTTGCAGCAGTACACTTGTTTGGTTTAACCTGGCAACTCCAGCCTGTTGAAGGGCAGCTGTATGAGAATGGAGTTAGCAAAGGAAATAAGGGAGCAGAATCCATGGATACCACTTACTCACCAATTGGAGGAAAAGTTTCTGACAAAACAGAGAAAAAAGGTATGTGTGAATAAGAGAGACATTGCAAACATTAAAGCAGCTAGTACTCTATATTTGTTAGTTTGACTGTATTTTGAGTTCAGGTTCTGTCTTATTTTAAAGGAGGAATGAAAAGCCCCCACTCAGTCTCCTTTAGCAGAACTCTCTCAGAAATTAGCAACCAACCCAAGCCATTAGGAAAGTAATGTTCAGTATCAAAACAGTATCTCTTCTTTTGTGGGAGAAAGGAGATTAGGGGTTTTGTCTTCTGGCTTGAGACAGGGGAGGTGAGACCATTTCCACCTTGTTCCCATTTGGGCAAAGGGCTTGTTGCTGTGCCTGTCTTGCAGGCAGTCTTGCTGAACCAGTCTTAGGGAATCAGCACAGGAATCTTGTGAGGTTTTCAAAAAAATCTGAGCCAGTCATGCAGCTCCCAGCTTCAGGGGACAGCCCTGCTCTGTCCTTGTGCAGCTCCTGGTGTCCCCATGCCCACTGCAGGGACTGTCTCGTGCCTCCCAAGTCACATCAGGGCACTACTGCATCATAAAGTGGCTTCATTAACAAAAGCCATTTTTTGTTAAAAAGGGGACAGTCTTCTGCCATGCAAGTGCTGAACCAGCTCCTTTGAAGGGGCAGAGAAGTGTCAGAGTTGGTATAGGAAAGGAGAGGACTGTGCAGGCAGGAGTGAAAACCAGTTCAGCATGGTCTCTGAGATGTGCAATTCCTTTCACTCAAGTCCCATCATTTAATGTTGTTAGATCCACTGCTCCATTCTTACTCACTGTAAGCTCTGACCTGTGCTTCCCACTGACCACTGTGGTGGTGCTCTCTGGCTGTAAGAAGCAGATGACCCTCCCATTTCTTTTCCTGATACTTGGGTAAATCAGAGTAGATCAGAGAAAAGTGAATGAGAGTAGAATATGAACCCAAATCTTTCCAGTTTTTAGGGGGAAGCTAAAACTTTATCAAATCTCCTGCAACAGATTTCCAGTTCTTTCAAATTTTAGAGCAGATTTAAAGGAGATTTTGTGAAGTGATTTTGTGTAGGCCAGGTAAGTTATTTGACTGAACATGTAAGGCAAGGGAGGATGTTGCTGTTGTTCCAGTCCCTTCAGGAGGAAGATTGCATCTCACATCAGTAGTTTTACAAATCAATGTGGCACAACTGAATAGAGATCATATTAGATAAATGAGAAATAGAAATATATGTAAGGAGACAATGATGTTGCTACCCATTATTTCCTCACTTAGAATGGATTGGTAGTGAATTGCAGTAAATGTTTTCTTTGCTTTTGTATTTTTTGGTCTGGTTCACTATGGAAAACATCTTCACTAGCTCATCTCAACTGCATTAAATCATTTTGTCTATATAGATTACATATTTAATAAAACCTTTTCAAAGCATTTAGCTTCCAAAGGAGGATGTGCTGGGAAAAAAAACATCAAAAACTTTAATAATCTTAAAAATGAGGTGCTTGAGAACAGAGAAACAGGGTCAATAGAGACTCCATGTAGTTAGGCAAAAATCAAAACCTCCTGCCTTGCCCCAGGCTATCCCAGTGTCCTGTCTGGCTGCACAGTCTCCCCCAGCATGATAGCATGGAGGGCTGTGACAGCACAGACACTTCAGAGAGGGTGCATCCAGCAGTTTCAGAGGTCAGTCCTGAATACAGAGCAGCTGTTGCTCCTCTTATCTCCTTTCACCTTCTGGGAGTAACCTGTAACCCAGGGTGTGGTCTGACAAGGAATATACACTTGGGAAAACACAAGGTACCAGGCATGAATACGTGCATAGCTTGGTTATGGCTAATTTCTGCTCCATTTGTTTCTTTCCATCCCTTAATATATATCAGTAATTTTATTTCCAGTGCTCACACCAAGTTTTGGTGTGATTGGAAACAGCTCTGTTCACTACAGCAGGATACCTCAGAAAGTTGTTGTTTTGCTTGTAAACTTGTAGCCTCTGATGTGATTTCACAGGGATAAATAACTACTGTAGATAGTTCTACCTTTCATTTTCCCAACTCAGTGCAGTAGCACAGAATGCTTTTCCAGACTTTGAAAGTATGTATTTTAACTCATCTTTTAATGAAAAAGAAAGCTAGCAAATCAGATTTATTTAAGAAGTCCTTTTATAACACACTGACCCATGGCTATGAGTTAACATTTTAATATATAGTAATGTGATTTAAAACTCATAGACAACCTATTGATGCTGGTATTTACCAAGGGAGTACAAGGAGGTTGATTGTTTCAGGATCAGTAGTAATCAGCACATGGGTACTTCCTTGTGAGGATAATTGGCACCATGCTGTTCAGTTTTATTTTCTTGAAGCCAAAAGAAGCCTGTGATTAGGAATCTATCTTCTGCTTTAGACTTGCAAGGGAAGTGTGCTTAGAAAGAAAAGGAAAGATTAATATCAGTTGGCAAGATTGAGAGGTGTACAAGGAATCAAATATAGATAATTAAATGCTACTTTGTCCTAAGAAGTATGTTGCTATGAGGAAGAGGATTTTAGAAGGACAGAAGTTTTATTGCAGCCCTATAATTTTAAAAGCTTATCTTGGACTTCTTCAAGAAAGAGTAAGCATAGTCTGTGAAGACTGTGTCTTCAGATGCCTTTTTTGTACAGGTGAGCACCTCTTTAGCTTAATTAAGCATAGCAACTGAGCCTGATTCTTTTCCTGTAAAGAAAGCACATTGGCTCAGGGAATATGAAAACCTACACTCTGGCCATGGCTCTTTCTGTAGCCTTTTCATGCTGGATGGTGGTCTGAAAAAAATACATTTGAAAGGTAGAGGTGCTGCAATTGCAGACTCTCATTAGCTTGTAGATAATACACATCTTTTCATCTTCCTGCTGTGAACAGCAGCCTGAGCTTGTTTCCTTTGTCAGGAGATCAAAGGAGATCAAATTTTTAAGGATTACATAAAACTATTACTATAGCAAAGGCATTTTCAGCCACATGGGGAAAAACTCAGCAATGCATTGTTTTGAGCCTAGCAACACTAATGTGGTATTCAGCAAAATTTTGTGAGATCAGTTAGTGAAAATGCTCCCCAACTAAGGATGTAATGCTTTTGATTTTCAACAAAGAAACAGCCCTTCTCACTTCAACAAACTAAGAAGTAGTTACTGTATTTTAAAGGACCTTGAACACCAACCAATAATGCCATTAACTTCAAAAATTATACTGTATCCTTGACTTTTTATTTAGCTCTCCATAGTCTTGTAATTGAATCACATTAATTACCACGTGTCAATATCACCAAAAAATTCCTTAGTGTTTTACTTAACCCAGGGTAATTGCTTGCAAAGAATCATTAAGATTTAATATCTCTGGAGTGCTGGAAATAGGGGAAAAGGTTTCTAAATTCACATCAGCCAATAGGCTCTTGTATGGGTTGGGGTAGGGAGGGATCCACTTTTGTTCCCCAACATAGGAAATTTAATTCTCTTTTCAAAGCTCAAAATTGAAGATTTTTTCTGTGAAGCAAATTGGAAAGCAGTAGTCTCACCTTGAACATTGTTAAAGCAGCAATTTGGAAATATTTTAATTCCTGAACTAAGTAGCAAGTGTATTTATTTTTTTAAAGTATTAGATTACATATTCTGTGCACTAAAAATAGATGCTTTTATGTGGTAAGGTGTTAAAAGTCAGCTCCTGGTTCTTGCTGGAGGTTTGTGACACAAAGCAGCCATAAAGGTGGAAGATCCAGTACCCTGAGAATTGCTCCTGCCCTGTAAATTAAATCTCTATTCATTAAGAATACTAAGTACTTCCTACACTAGTTAGAGCCTATGTAAGAACCCACTGAGGATCTTTGTTATTAATACATTCAGGAAAAAGCTGGCCCTAGCTTTGCCACTGCTGTTTTCATTTCCAATGGCAGTTTATAAAATTTCATGCACATTATGTTGCATTAGGTATTTATATGCATTATTGTAAAAGGTGAGGCTCCAGTTGCTCTGATTGCTTCTCTTTGTCCTTCACTGTGATAGTGGAATGAAATGAAACATAAATGGATGTGGCTGCTGAGTTCAATTTCTCTTGGCTCTTCCTCCAATGCAATATCCTATCCTGCTTTCTTCCTAGTCGAGAGAAAGTACAGAAATGAGAGTTAGACTTCTGCAAAACTTACAGTGGCATTAGCCTAGATGTTAGCAGGCTTGGGGCTGTGATTTGCAGCATGTCAGGATGCTGATCACACACAGGCATTAAAATACACCAAGATGGTGATAGGAGCCAGCAAAGCCAGCCAATTCCCATTTTTTGGCAGTGACTTCTTTATGCATTCCATTTCCCTTTCTGTTTCAGCTCTGTCATGCCCATGTGTGAGGTTACATACTGTAGATGTCTGCAAGTTTATTGTTAGGCATTACAAAATTATGCCAATTTTCTCTTTAGATTCCCTGTCCCTATCCTCATGTCCCTGTCACACTTTCATGCAGAAAGTCCAAGACAAAACAATGGTCTTTATTTCTCCAGGACTAGATTAACACTACCATAATAAAATCATTAGGAATGGTGATTAATAAAAGTCTGGGCTTTGGCCCTACCAGGTTTGATGGATTTTCTGTTCTCACTGGTGTCCATTTATGGAGCTTATGCAATGCCCATTCAGCTGGAGTCTGCAACCCATGGTGGAGGAAGCTCTCCCACTGCCTCCTCTCTGCTCTTCTCAGGAGAATGGGGTTTGTTTGCAAGGCTGATAAGTAAAGACCACGGTTTGCACAGCAGCAGTTCTGCCTTTTTACATCAGCAAAGAGTTCCAAGATTTCCAGGGCCAAAATGCTCTGTGATGTGTGCTGTCAGAAATATTGCATGCAAGTTTATTTGTGTGTATCAATTAGTTGAATAAGAAATGCAACAGTTCCAGTGAAACACCCCCTGTTTAGAGGTTCTTTTCAATATGTTCCAATATATCTAAGGCATTGTTGATACCTCATGACCTGTTCTCTTCACCCACCATGAACACACAACCCATTGTTTCGTTTGTTCTGGAAAATTAGTATTTCAGAAAGGCTGGGCCATAGACACTGGAGAAATTGAGATTGGAGCCCAAGTGATGCAGACGATCCCCCCGGGTTTATTCTGGCGCTTTCAGATCACCATACACCACCCCGTGTACCTGAAATTCAATGTTTCACTGGCAAAGGATTCTCTGCTGGGAATTTATGGCAGAAGAAACATTCCACCAACTCACACTCAGGTAATTAGAAGTAATCCTAATTGTGTCATGTTTATGTTTTCCAGCAGCAGTGGATGCGAATGTTCCCAATGCAAAGGGACTGGCTGTAACCACAAAAAGCAATCTTTGTACTCCTTTCTTTTGCTGAGGTCTAGCTCTGCCTTCCAGCCATGATCTCTCAAAGAAAGGACAGCATTATACCAGAAAGGTCACCAGTTGGGAACCCTGAGATGGGACTGTCTGGGAGGCTGGACAGGTGACACGCTGCACTGCTGGGTAGCTTCAGCATCTTCTTAGCAGCAGCAGTGGGATGAAGTAGCAGATGATTGGAAAATCCTTTGATCTTTTTAAGATTTCCTCAAAACAAACAGCTTACATAGTCACTATGAAGAGTAAATAGAACAGAACAAAAAAGCTGTTTCTGGGTTCTGATATGAAGATTATTTTTGAGTGTTTATTTCTAGAGATTTTGCAAGAGAAAACCTAGCTAAGCAGTAAGAATATGTGATATAGCTGGTCACATTCAGCTTTTTTTTTAGGCTTAATGTATTTGGCACATCAAGCTGTCATTTCTATGGATAATAGCTTTTTCTGCTTTCTTACAGCAGGATCACACTCCATGAAGTGTGATAGAATTATATATGGAATTATGGAAAGATGGTTTAGAAGGGACCTCTGGAGATCATCTAGTCTAGCATCAAAAACTATTTACTAAAGTTTTGAACTTTGAAATAATCTCTTTTAACTTCTATTGGCTTGAATTGAAGCTGGGTAAACAGTTGAGCTGAAGATGAACTATACTGAAAATCAGACTGTCTAGAAAAACCTAAAGACATATGAACATTTCTTGATTGGGGAATCATAGGAAGGTTTGCATTTTTTGATTATTTGATGTTAACTGATCTTAAAATTGTCCATATCAGCTTGGTCAGGTATTAAGAACTTCCATGTAAAAAAATAAATACTTACTTGCATTAATCAAATCAATTTTTTTTAAAAGTACATTTAGGTCTTGATATACAATATTGATACTAAGGGGAAAACATTTAAAAATCTGCTATTTAACTGTAGGGTCTTTAATATGTTCTTGGCATTTAAGATTAATTACTGCATAACTTAAGCACTACAGCTTGGGAATTTTTGAATTATTCCCATTAAAGAGAAGTAATTTTTGAAGTAAATCTGCTTTATATGGTGCAGCTGGTCTGATTTACCCTGCCATAACAAACAGCAAGTTTTGATGCCAGATTTCTGACCTACCCTGATGCTTTTTATATGGAAACTGAAGCTTAATAGATGAGGTTATGCAATTGCTGTCCACATGGGTGACTACTTGGTCAGTCAGGCAATTGCTCTTAAGATTTCAACTTGATATTCCTGTTTGGATGAGACATGCAGAGTAGACTCATAAAAATTAGTGAGGTGGTTAATTTTTTCTCATTATTATTTCAGTTCGATTTTGTGAAACTGATGGATGGAAAACAGTTGATTAAACAGGAACCAAAAAGCTCAGAGGAGCCTCAGCAAAGTCCCAGGAATCTGATCTTAACTTCACTGCAAGAGACAGGTTTCATTGAGTATATGGATCAAGGAGCTTGGCACATGGCATTCTACAATGATGGAAAGAAAGTGGAGCAAGTGTTTGTTCTAACTACAGCCATTGGTAAGACCAGTTACAATGAGATTGTTATTCTGATTGTTGCATTGCAAAGGTGTATTTACAAAGAAATGATTGACCTTGATTTTCATTTCTTATACGTATTCTTCTAAAGATGTTTTATTTCAGCTTACTTTGATTAAGCTCGTTGGGGAAACTGGGCTTTTTTCCCAATATTAGACATGTAGCAACATTTCTGTATTTAAGATAGATGCTATAAAATCAAGTTTGTGGTTTTCATGTGAGGTAAGATTTTTTTTATAGGGTAGCATAAATGCTTGACTAATTTCTGGTGTTGTCTTGCTGAAACTAAAAGAGATTGTCTGCCTTCTCTATTTACATGGGAACCATAAATCCTACAAAAATTATCCAGACTGTAAGTTCTTATTTTCAGTATTCTAATCCCTTAGAAAATCAGAAAGGCAGATTTTCTGGATTTGTTTGTGATTGTTGTCTGATGGATGGATGCCATTGTTGTGTACAATTATTCAAATGCACCATTTTCTTTGGAAAACAGAAGGCAAATACAGGAAAGTATCCTGGAGGTGGTGTATCAACTCACTGCTACCTTTTAACATATACAGGTGGCAAATATTTGCAACTCCAGGTGTTGTTAGTGAGCAGTGCCCACACATAGGGTTGCTTTGGAATTTATATTAAGCTTTGCAAAGTGTTGTATTTATGACAGTGTTGGTTTGCTGCAAGATTTTAACCACTCTGCCCTTTAGTTAACCTGTTGTACCATATGTTTAGCAAGATGTCTTTACTAGTAATGGACATGCCATCTGCTCCTTAGAGCAATTGGGTGCTATTTTTGCTTGATGGTAAACACCTTGCAGAGCAGGAGAGTATGATTCAAATACCAAGATTTTGAAGGACTTGCAGAAAAAGCCTTTAGAGACTGAGATACAATTGCAATTGCTTTTTTTGTTTAAAAGTTCATATCTACTCTGTTTGGAAAAGTTAGTGTTTTACAAGCCAGAAAAAAATGCCATTCTTCAATGAAACATGAGAAAATAATACTTAAGCAATTTGTGAAGCATCTTGTGATCCTGTATGAATAGCACAAACCTGGCCAGACTCCAGTTCAGATCAGAATCCAAATACCTCCCCCTTGTTTATTTCTACTGTAAGAGAGCAGTGTTTATACAGGAAGGTTTAACCAATAGTTCAACACTTCACAGTGTATTGCCTCAAAAAAAAGAAAAAATTAAATTAAATGCTGTGGTTTGGTTCATTTTACATTTGGTGAAAAAATTGTTCATCCTTTCTCTGGTCAGTGAGAACAGGCTGGGTCTTAAGAGGGGAGCAGGGAAAGCCACAGTACAAGTTGGCATCCTTAAACCTTTTTCATCTGATTGTTATTGAGGTGGAAATCCTCCCCTCCTCCAAGGAATTCAAAATGCACAAAGTTCATCTGAACACCATAAAGGGAATTCAGGCTATAAACAGGTTTCAAACAAATTACTTTGGCAATAAAAGGAAATGTTTAAGGTGAAGATTTTAAAGCAAATACTCTGGTTCTTGCAGTGCTTTTAATGGTGGTAAAATTTACATGAACACTTACTTTGAAAGCTTTTTGGTGTGGTATAAATGATGCAGGCATTATCTCAAAGCTGTCAAGACAAAATCTAATATTTGTAAGCTGGTTGAACAGGAATTTTGTTTTATGCTCCCTATGAATGAAAATGGGCCTTTTTACTGCTTCTGCATCAATTTGTATGTTGTGCTGTGTCCTGCAGAGTGAGGTGAAGATGCCATCCATTTCAAATTTAACCAGTTTGTATTTTTCTTTGTGCACAACTCTCTGAATAAACAGAAGTCCTGGATGACTGCTCTACTAATTGCAATGGGAATGGAGAATGTATCTCGGGGCACTGCCACTGTTTCCCAGGATTCCTTGGTCCTGATTGTGCAAAAGGTAATCTCATATTAAGTGACCCACGGTGCATGACAGAGCTCATGATCATGATGTGTGACTGCTGGGCTTGCAAAGATTCAAAGTGATTAAAGGAGATTACATTCCTTTTTCCAGCCAGATGTCAGATAAAGACACATGTACTAAGTTTCTCTTTGCTGGACTTGAGCTAAGATGCAGCAACCATTTCTCTCTCCCTGACTTTCAGAGTTAATAGATTTCTCTTTGCATCCACTGTGTGACTATAAATAATTTTTTTAATAAGTGCCTTTGCTTAGCATAATGTTTTCTGTTATTTAAAAGTAACAGTTTCACTTTGGAGAAAATTGCACAAGTCAGTCAAATGCTTTTTGCAAAGGAAAAATCCTTTTCTTAAATAGGGTGTAGAAAAGAAATCTAATGCAGTTTAGAGGCTGCTTTCCAGCATTTGGGGGAAAAAAGACATTCTAAAAAGATTGTAAAGTGCACTTATTTCTGGTTCAGGTATTTGTGTTCGTGCTATCCATCATCTACTACATGTGATGTCTGGAAGTTCTCTTTTTTCCAGTGTTTTCTCAGATTTAGGATTATTTTTTAAGACCTTGATTGGTTCAGAAATTGATACTGGATTGTAAAATTAAGCTTACACATCACTGCTTTACAAGCAGATCAGTAATGACTAAAACTTCAGTAATGTCAAGTCCGCTTAGAAGAAAAGGGCAGTATCTTCCT
This sequence comes from Calypte anna, assembly GCF_003957555.1. Lineage (NCBI taxonomy): Eukaryota > Metazoa > Chordata > Aves > Apodiformes > Trochilidae > Calypte > Calypte anna. The sequence continues at coordinate 13,826,471 of NC_044247.1, read as the reverse complement.
TCAGTTCACAGAGGAAAAAATATTAATCTTACTGCAAATCATAAGCACATCTGCAGAGGCCAGTCAAGGGGAGGAAATTATTTTTATCTTCTAAGCTATCCCATTTCAGGTCAAATTGAAGGTATACTGGTGAAACAGCCTGAGGAGAGGAGGACATTGTATTACTGCTACCCTACCTGGTTCTAAAAATTCAGTTTGTCACAACCCTCAAATCAAAGGGAGGATTAGGAGGGGCTGGAGTGGAAATGCAATTTTACAGAGTGATAAATATAGTAAAAGTTAAGCTGTGTAAATATGTGAATACATTTAAAAGGTCAATCTGCCTTCTTCAGATTCCTGTCCAGTGCTGTGCAGTGGAAATGGAGAATATGAGAAGGGTCACTGTGTGTGTCGCAATGGATGGAAGGGACCTGAGTGTGATGTTCCAGAAGAGCAATGCATTGATCCAACCTGCTTTGGCCATGGCACTTGTATCATGGGCGTCTGCATCTGTGTCCCTGGATACAAAGGAGAGATTTGTGAAGAAGGTTTGTGACGTTTCCCTCTCTACAGATAGGGGGGTTGGTGTTTTTCTTTAATGTCCAAACCTGTTTTAAGGTAGCTAAGAACTCACTTCAGTGTGAGAAGCTTACTGTGCAGCAGTACTGCTCTGCTCAAAAGCATCTTTACTGTCTCACAGAAAGAAACATTAAATAAAAAATTATGAGATGTAAAGGCATTCAGGTCTCAGTGACAGTCAGTGGCAGCTGATCACATAATTTCCAAGATTCACATTTTAATTCTAAAGGATTAAAATTATTTAACATTGCCTAATAAGACTATCTGCCAACTGTAGTATGGGCAGTCCTCTGAAATGCTCAGTTGCTCTTTCAGTTCAGGAGAACTGTAGTTCTTGGATGGTTGCAGTTCCCTCCCTCCACTAAATCTCAGCAGAAAGAACAAAAATGTCTGGAAGTTTTTGCTTTTCAGCAAGCAGCATGTTCTCAGTCCTCCAGAAGTGTTCTAGAAAACATCCCAGCAAGCAAGGATTCATTTTTATTTTTTATTTTTTTTTTATAAAGTTGTGAGACCATCTTGTTATATTTGTCTCCACTTTTCTTCTCCTAGGCTCCAGTCACTTGTTTCAGGATGGGTGGCTGGTGTCCCCAGGCCTCCTTGCTCTCAGTGCCCTCAGTCCCTCAGCACACCCTGTCACAGATCCTGGGCAGGCTTGGGCATAAACTGATGGCAACACAGTTAGAAGATCATTTAAACAAAATATGATGTGGTAGTTCTCCAAAGTAATCAGCAGATTTTAATCAGCTTTTCCCTTCCTTCATTTTGTTACATCCTAGATTTTTCTGTGAAGAAAATATCTTCCCTCATCTGTAGAAAGCAGTTGGGTTTTGCCTGCTGGCTTTTCTGAGATAGCTCACCAGCTTTGACTGTCTTCCCCTCTGCATAGCCTTGGGAAGCAGAACTCTCCTTCATGCTTGCCCTGATCTGATGATTTTTCTACTAACCCTCTTAGCCTGAAGCTTTTGACTGCATATTTGGGGCTTCCTGCTATGTAGATTTTAGGTAATTCTTTTGAATAGTGCACAGAGGAGGCTTTTTATGTGGCTTGAATTCGCTTGTCAGAAAAATGTCCAGGACTGATTTGATGGATTTGACATGCCTGATATGATTTTTAAAGGGAGGATCAAGAAAATGCTTCTGACATACTCAGTTGTTGGTAGGTTCAGAAATAGACCAAAAAATCCAAGAAAACCTATATGAGAAAAAGCAAATGCTACACAGATTGGCTCACTGAGACCATGATGCTGAACAAGCCTGTAGCTGGTGAGAGGGGAGCTGCTGTTTCAGATCCTTTGTTTCTTTACCATAACATGGTCCTGCAAAATGGCTGAAAAAAAAATAGAGATAAATGTACTCAGACAGCTATTGAAACTAAGAGTGTGAATATACTGTATTTTTAAAGTGAGAGACATATTTAATTTTCTTTTTAAAGGTAGAATTAGAATTGGGCTGTAGGAAACAAACCCATGCAACCAAGCACACTGGGGCTATATTGGAACAATGACACATGACACAACTGTTCAGTTTACTGTATTGTACAACATAACTTGTGGAGTAGTGGAATTCTGGCAGGAATACATATGGGATTATTCTATGTATATATGACTTCAGGACTGAAGCAGTGCTGTTGACACAGCAGACACAGTAACAGATGTACTATCCAGGGAACACCCGTAGCTACGTGGTATTTATCCTTTGAATTCATCCTGTCAGATTATCACTACTAAAGTGAGTGATACTTTTTAAACTATTTATGGACTTCACTCGATTCATTTCCAAAGATCAGCAAAATAGAGAGCTGTCTCAGGATAAGAGAAAAATGCTGAGTATTTTTGTCCTCTGCTTAGCAAGACAGGCATTGTCCAGAAACACCAATTCCCCTCTTTCAATATTACATTGTGCTGTGCACAAGGCTAGAAAGCTGGAAAAAAAAAATACAGAATAAATCTTGAAATAAGATCTTGAAATTGGTGGCATAGTAGCTCAAAAGATAAAGCATCACTTCTTTATTCTTAGGTCAAAAGTCCTGTGAACTGGAGGCCATTAATCTCTATTTCTGAAATATTTGGTCTTCCCTTTCTGAAGCAGAGCATCTCTTCAGTTGGGCAGCACAGAATACTCTGTTATGTTTATAGTTTAATTATCAAAACAGTACTTGTGCTGATACTTAAAAAAACACATATAAGAACTTCCAAAATGCCTCTTTAACATGAGCCTGAAGCATGATTTTACATGAAGAAGCTTTTGGCTTTTTCCCAGGCTGGGACCCCCCAAATTTCTCATTAGCTCTGCAGCCTTCCTGCAGTCCCCAGCAAAGACAGGCTGTGTTCTGCTTGCAGAAATGCTGGGGCTTTATGAAAGAACATGCTGATTATACAGGACTAAGCAGCTGATTTAAATTCTTGTGCAGAGCTCCTGAATTTTTCACTAAGAATAGTTTAATCCAAATTGAGTACAAATTTAGCTCTTTGTCTGTTTGCAAATTGTTCATCAGTACGTTATGACTTTTATGAATCTGTTCATTATCTGCAATTGCCCAGCACATACTTTTCAGGATTGGATGAGACTTTTTTACAGCAAGCATCAGTCAGAGATTCACTACTCAGGGTTAGTGGGTGGCCATTTCTTTTGTATCAAATTTTCAGCTCTAGAGACGGCTTTCTACAGGAAGATGAAAGAGTAAATCTTTCTTTTCCCAGATGTAAATACAATATAGAGCACAAATACCCAAATGAAAACACAGTGCACAATTCTAGAAATAATTATTAATTGCTCCAGCTCTTCCCCAGCCCTTCTACTGAAGCACAGACTTCACTGACCTGGACCAATAGATCTGTCTTGGGAATCTGACACTGTTCTTGACAAGCAGATTCATAAGCTTTCTAACCATCTACATGCTGTTTTTTCTTGAATTTGGCTTATACTTTTGCACAGATTTAGCACGGACTATTTTTTCCTTGTGTTTGTTAACATCGTTTTAGTTTGGGTATTTGCACAAAAATCCCCAACTTAATTTGAATCCCTGGTGCCACATTTCACTGGGAAACCCATGGAAAGGTGCAAATTTTATCCTCTAAGTTGTATATTCCCTGCTTTTCAGAGGACTGCTTGGATCCAATGTGCTCTGGCCACGGTGTGTGCGTTCAAGGGGAATGTCACTGCTCCACAGGCTGGGGTGGTGTCAACTGTGAGACAGCCCTTCCTGTCTGCCAGGAGCAGTGCTCGGGCCATGGGACGTTCCTCCTGGAGACAGGAGTCTGCAGCTGTGAACCACAGTGGACAGGTTCAGACTGTTCAACAGGTATGCTGGAGATTTTATTTTGTTCAATAATGCTTTTTGTTTGAGACACTGTCACAGTTTAACACTGGCCCAGCAATTAAACCGAGTAACAGACGTTATTAATTTCTCTCTCCTCCTTGATAAAGAAAGGAGAGAGAAAAAGGGAGAGAGACTGATGGGTTGGAAACTAAACTACACAACTTTAATGAAACAGTAATTATAAATAAGAAAAATTACTAAATATATACAATCATACAGGAAAATGGAAACCACATTCCTCCCCCCTTTTCTCCCAATAACTCTCACATCACCACCGAGGCTGCAGGACAGTCCTGGGAAAGTCCAGGCTGGAATCCTGGGGTCGGCAGCAGTTGGGAGCTGGAGGCAGGAACACACAGATATGGGCTGGCATGGATCAGGAGCACAGGCAGAGGAATGGATGGAATCCTTCCAGGATGCCAGGTGAAGGAAGGGAAGCAGGAAAGGCAGGAAGGGCAGGCAGCTGGAAGCAGGAAATCTGGCTTGGCCCTCGAGATCCCTCAAATTTATACTGAGTGTGACGTATATGGGATGGAATACTCTGTTTGGTCAATTCTGGCATCTATCTTGTCTGTTCCTCCCCAAAGCAGGGCTGCAGGTGGGATCTCTTTATTCCTTCTGGAGGGTAAAAGTTTTCCTCAGAGCTGAGCAGTGTCCTTGGCTCTGCACACCAGTCTCTAGCAGTAACTATAAACATCGAGTGTGATCAGTCCCAGCAGCAGACACTGTCTGAGAAACTTGCTGTTAATTTCAGCAAGTGCAGCTACTGACAAGAGACTGAGCTGAAAGCAAAAGTACAAGACAGAAAATCACCTTTATCCTGGCCCAAACCAGGACAGACACGAAAGAAAGTAGATAGTGTGCTAGTAGGAATTAAAAAAAAAAAAAGTTAGGGGTGAACCAAGGGTGCTGTGCCATGGCACTTAATGGATTTGGCAGCAACTGGGTTTCTGATAACAAGGACAGGAAGAGTTTTTCTCTGTGACAAGAATGTTGAGTGCCTGCTGGCGTGCCAGCAAGAGCAGGAGTCCTGCAAGAGTGCAAGTGCCTCCTGGCGTGGCTTGGAGTTAAGATGAGTCAATTCTCGCCTGAGATGTTGAGCACTTATCAGGCTCATGCAAGGAGGGAAACCACAACCCTGAGAAAGACTAGGAGGATATGAAAAAAAAAATAATGGTCTAAATGCAGTGACTGATGAGTAAAACTGTCTCCAAAAATCTTTAAACAAAAGACTGTCAAAAAATCTTTAAACAGAAATGACCATCTATTCTCTCCTACTGGGATAAAAACTCTTTTCTTTCTTAGAGGGCCATCAGGGTTTGATCCCACTGAATCTGATGAAGAGTTGAAATGGATTTCCTATGTGCTTTCTTGAAATGAGTGCACTCTGGGCATTTTACTCTTTAATGGAGCTTGTCATTACCAATGTATGTGCTACACTTTTTTTCCCCTATAAAGCTCACAAAACCAGAATCTCAGATGGTAAGTAGCACATCCCAGTACAGAATTTGCTGAATACTGGAGTACAACCAGTGGTGCAAGTCACCAATTTTTCTTAGGAATCATTATTCAAATGAACTCTTGTAACAACTATAAATTTTCATTCAGAACTTTAAAGTATATGATTGTGATCCTTAACTTGGGTCTTGCAAAATGTACCCCTCCATGGTAACTTTTTAAGCAACAAAATATTGACCTGCTAATCATTTTCAGGGTTTGTTACAGAGACCCTGCATTCATTTTACACTTAAAATTAATGTATGTAATTACAGTCTGACACTGTTGAGTATGGTACCTGCTTTGGTAAAAATTGACTTTTTACTGGCTTTCAGCAAAAGTCTGATTGCTTGCATTTTTATCATGTGCTTTTACTGTGTGTTAAAAATATTCTTCAAAGACAGTAATACAGTAGTACTTCTGTTAATGAAGCAAATAATTAGAAAAAGTGCTAACTACTAATTTTTTACTCAAAATATGCAATCTAATTCTGTTCTAAGGCAACATCATTGTAGCTCAAAAAGAGCCAATAATCTCTAAAAGGTCTGTGGTGTCAGCTGCATGGGGCAATTAGATATAAAGCAAGGAAGAAAAGAGCTAATAAATAACTACACTGAAAAAGACTCTTCTTGTCTTGCTAGGATCATAGTTTTCACATTTTTTTCCCCTACTAACCTGTTTTGATTACTTTTTAGAAGAAAGGAGACTGTTTTCTTACCTCCATGAACCAGTAGGGAAAATACTTCTCTTCATCCTTAGTGTCTTCTGATATCAAAAAATGCTTTTGCATCCACAAACAGGCATCTCACTTTATAGCTTCATGCTTCAGGATTCTCCTTTCAAATACATCTTTCTTCCTTGATATTAAAGTGGATTCATGACTTTCATGGCAATATAATGAGCATTGGACTTGAAGTATGCATGTTCATTTGTGCTTGAGACTTTCTAGCTAGGATAAGTGATTGCATGCTGGAAGCTTGATTTTAGGGAGGAAGGAAAACATCAGATGAGTAAGTCAACAAGGTCGGAATAAACAAGATGTAGGTGAAGGGAAAAAAAATCATGAGGTTCTGTACAGTGAAGAGGATGAAATATGTAAGCCTTGCTGTAAATCAGACAGCAAGGAAAGCTTTGCAACTGATAGTCAAGTGGTTTTTCAGCATGCCTCAAAGCCTTGCAGTTTCTCAGCATCTTTGCACCACATTACTGTCAGTACTGTGAAAATTTGCCTTTCTGCATCCATTTGAAGAATACAGGCTCCTGTCCTGATGATTTCTGCATTACCCAGCCATGTTCCCAATACTTTCAACATGAAAGAATAAATTATTTTAAGTTTTATGGTCCAGAAAATCCTCATGCTGAACTCCAAAGCAACTGTTGGGATATGTTTTTGTCATCTTTGAATTGATTCTCAGTAAGACCAGCCCAGTATGGTTTGAAAGTCATTCAGATACTTAGGATTGCTAATCCTACACAGCTTGTAGGACACAACATATGTTGGCATTCTATTCAGCTCTGTTAAGCTCCATTTTTTCAATGGGTGTCTGTTAGAGAAATATTTGGCCTCTTTCTACCCTTCAATATTAAACTTCCATGAAATGGCATTTTCTTTTCTTAGCTGAGGTTTCAGTTTGCCTGTCCCAAAGATGCCATGGTTTTCATTCAGGCTTTGCCTTGCATCCTATGCACCTATTTGTACAGGCTCTTCCCATCAGCTGAAGTTCAAACAGAACAATAATGCACTTCTGATTCTTTTACCTTGTTTAGGCAGCAGGAACTGATTTTCACTCTGAAAATATTGACAGATCTTTTTCTTTAGCTGCACTAAACAGAGCAACATTGGTAGGTACCCTTTGTACAGCCATATGTGACAGCAGGAGTGGAAAAAAAATCACTTATCTTCTGTCTGTTGTTAAGATTTGCTTTATTATATGGACAAGAGCAACGTGCTTCACTTGTTCTATATGATTACACACTGACAAGTGTTTACCATGAGGGAGATGGATTAGCCTGTTCTGCCAATTTGCCAACTGGCTTGAATGCTGAAGGTCAAAAACCAGCTACAGCTTTCACCCTTTCAAAGTTACACCAATGTCAGAAATTTGGAGAGAAGCAGCATAGAGTTATTCCAGCTGACTTCCCCTAAATGCTGTACCTTTGTCAGACAAATCCCACAGCTTTGACATTGCTGTTGTTATTCTGCTTGCAAGGATCTGTGCTGCAGTCATTATTCAAGTAATGTAATCAAACCTTTTGTTCCTGCCAGCCTCAGCAGGCATTGCTTGCTTCCTATACCTGTGTCACATATACAGAGATCCACTGTTTTCCTCTACAGTTACTACAGTATTTCTTTAAGTTGTTTTAGTCAGGTGTCCCTCAACCACTGGACTGTATGAGAAATGAGGAGTCGTGGCCACTTTTGTCTAAAATAAAGGCAGAGCTGTGAGGGCCAGCCTAAGCTGATCTCAGGCAGAGGTCCACAGACATCTCCAAGGAGAACTTTTTCCACCATTTTTACTGTCAAAGTGCTTCCAAGACAAAAAGAAACAGCAACAGCACTGTTACAGTTTCACATTGTGCAAGAGATTGACCCTGACTGTCACATCTACCATACAGCAACAAGATCATCTGCAAATATTTTAAGGGCTTTTAGCTCATGCTGTCATAAGCCAGTGTGATTTTCTGTCTCTAATCATCAGTTTGTGGAAAACCAAATCATTCTCTGATGTAAAGCACTGGAAATTAAAACCCCACAATAATAATTTATAAATGTGAGTGTTCTCTGTTTGAATTAATTCTGTACCATCTTTTTTCTCACTTTGCTCATGTAGTTTTTTCTTAGGTTGGTTGTCTTTTGGCAAGTCACACAAAAATGCACAGGACATTTGACCAGTGCCAGTTTAGACTTCTGACAGGAGCTGTGCCCAAGAGAGATGCATAAGAGGTTGGGTTCTGTTTCTCATTTACTCTCCTCTGCTTCTCTAAAAGATGTGAATAGAGAGTAGGAATTCCATACTTTATTGCAAGCAAGGCTGATAATAAAATATTTTTTGTGTTAGCTCTCTGTTCTAGAAAAGGTCATCCTTGGGATATTTCCAGCTCTCAGCATCTTTACACCATACTGAATCCAGTTATGATTGTATGTGAAAATATATTATTATTCAGACCTTCAACATATGTCTCAGTTGACCTGTGCAGCATGGAGCTGATTTACTGCATACATGACAAATAAATCAGTACTGGTTGTACACTGGTTTAATGTCACCAGGACCTCAGTCTAGTCAACTTGCTACTTACTGTCTGTGGAGCTTTGTTGCTTTATTTATAGGCTGTCATCCAAAATCCCTTGATGTTAATGAGTCATCTCCCTTTGAGGCATACAGGCAGTGCTTTGCAGAAAGGCAAAATCAAACTTTGGGGAACTGACTACTCGTGTCACACAGAAGGGAAGCTCTGGCTAATTGAAGCTGCAGTGTCAACAACGAGCAAAAAAACCCCTCATCTTCTGTTCTCACATTGACACCTTTAGCATGGAGCTATAAGATTAAGGGAGTGAAATACCAAAAGAAAATGGATGGCAGAGTTTGTTCAGTGGGCCAGAGCCTTAGCTGGCATAAATGAGTGTAACAGCAGTGAAGCCACCAGTGCAATCCCAGTGTCTTTCAGGTGATAATCCAGCCCCAAGTTGCTAATTAACTGCAGCACTATGCCTGAAATGCTATAAACTGTGACAGAGCTGATGCCTCTGACTTCCTGTCCTGTATTGTTTTCTCCAGCCTCTATTCATCCAAAGTAGGCCAGTTTCCATCCTCCTTACTCCAGGACATTTGTTGTCATCATTCCACTGACTCTGTTCATACCACTGAAGCAACCTAATTATGATTGGGAAAAGAATACTGGCAGTTCTTAGTCACAAAAACATTCATCCTAAAATGATTATATGGAGATGGTATATATTTAGCATATCTATTTTTGGTTAAGCTCTCTCTAGCAAGATTGGTGGCAGTTTTACAAAGGGTAAAAATGGATCAGGAGCCTCTTCCGTATCTTGCAAAGCATAAAAACCTCTTTAAAACTGAAGTGCTTTGAGAAATGCAAAATGTTGTAATTGTTGTAAATTGATATGTGCAGAGTAGAGTAATTTAAAAATCATTAGAAGTATGCGTTTTTTAAAGTGCTTCAAAAAGATATGAAGCCATAATACAGTGTATTAATACAGTTCAAGACATCTCAAATTGGTTTCAAAATTAAACATCAAAAAATGCAACTTGAAAAAAAATAATTAGGTGAAACCATTTCATCGCAATCAGAAAACTCTTCAGGTTTAGGAAATTGCAAATTACGAGTGTCAGTCATTCTGATTTGCCAAGGACAAGGATATTCACTGCAAACAGCTCACAGGAGTGAAAATAGCCTTGAAATTTCCTCAGAACGTGATGTAATCTGTCAGGCATTTTCCATAGGCTGCTCTGATCCGTGGTGGTACTTCCACTCTACTCCCTGTTTCAGACACATCTCAAGAACTTTTTAATTACACTGTACCCATCCTTCATTGTTTTGTTCTGAAGAAATGATGGACTTCCTCAATTTCGTCTAACTGTCCTCTTTCCTTAATTTGTGGGGAGCTTTGGCTATTACTGCTCTGCTAATTAAAAGGATGATTGAAGTTTCCCCTGCTGTTCATTGTCTGACATTGGAGAGAGACTCTTCTCACTACTGTATATTTCATTGAAAAGGAAAAAAAAAACGATGTGTGATGATAGTTTGATTTGTTATCTCCTGTAGAGTTGCAAGAGTTTGCAAAAAAGGTATCTGGTGAGCAAGATTTCTATTAAAAACTTAGTAGTTAAAGATTGGAGCACTTAATATGTGTTGCTGGAGAATTTAAACCATGAGAAATTTAAGGCAGTGAAGAAGCACTCCAATAAAAATTAATTCTCCTGCATGTTGAAATCAGTCCAGAGGGAACCAGAAATACCTGGTGTAGTCATGTATTGATTTAGGAAGGAGGATGAGTCAAGGGTATAAGATATACAATGAGGAAACTTGGGATGTTTTTCAACTGATTGCTGCTTATTTTGCAGATATGCCAGAAATAATGGCTCTTTCCTTCCCTTTCTTTTCCTGAAAATTAAGATTCTTAATCTATTGCTGTCTGCACCTCATTTAGCAATTATTGGAAACATCTCTCATTCAAATGTAAACATAATTTACTTAAGTCAGCTTTTTAAATCCTGCTCTAAATCCACAAAAAGGTATTTCTTATTCCACTGGGTAGAATCCACAGACCCCATTTCAAATGCTTCTATCCCAGCAGCTCTTCCTTTATTCAGGAGCAGGATACCTGCTCTGGTGAGAGCAGTATGGTCCTGATTATCCCATTTTCTAAGTACTGAACAGAGATTTTTCTTTCAGTTTGCATAGTGTCTCTCTAGGGAGTCCCTTGTGTCCAGGAATGTCCATGTTACTTTGGTCTGTGCTAAATCAGCTGTGGTAGATCTGTTTGGAGAGTAATGAGAACTCAACATAAACCTTTTATGACCTCAGTTGGGTGATTCTGCAGGGTTTTTTAGGATCAATTGAGGTGCTAAAGTGGTTCAAGCATCTTCAAAGATGAACCAAGACTCTAAAAGGTCTAAATTTTGGATTTGTACATTTGGAGTTGTAGTTAGGTCTCTGCATCCCTTTTTACATCTCAGCCTTGTCACCTCCATGGCAGTCAGTCTACTAGACAGTAACTAAGGGCCATAGTAAAATCACTGTCAGGATTTAGTATGGAAGGGACTTCTGTAAATACTATATGGGCAAGAAAATACCAAATTCTGAACACGAGAGACAGGTTCTCTACAAGAACCCTATGTAGAAGAGGTCTCTGGAAAGCAGATAAATTGTGGGAACATTCTGCTGGTGCTGTTGGTGTTGCAAAGAAGGGGAAAGAACCAGCCTGGCTGGACAGCAGAACAGTAATGACATACAGAATCTTTAACTTTTCATTTGCTAAGCTGAGTCCAGTGATGAAACTCTGCCAGGTCATCCATATCACTGATATTTAAAGAAAGGTTCTTGTGCTAGGAGAGTCCTTCCCTTCCTCGCCACTGGAAATTACAAATGGGAATTTTTAGAGCAAGAGTGCAAAAAAGCATTAGCATAACTACAGGTTATGTCCTTTGGTGAATTTCAGAACATCTATTATGCAAAATGTGTTGCATGGATCCCTGAAAAAGCAGATATTGCTAATATTTTTTTTATTGCCATGGCAAGACTTCTCCAAAAATAGCTATCATTTCAGTATGCTTATGCAAGGGGGTCTGTGAAGCTTAGCTTACCTCTGAAATACCTCTGAAAATAGGAAATTGCTACTGATTAAAGTCAAAATCCTGGGAACTTCCTTTTCTTCTGCACATTGCATTTTTAAGCTTGTTGACTGTGTAGATTGTTGCAAGGGCAATATATGCAGATATCTAAGGAATTCCTGGTCTCTGTCCTCTTGTGCTGAAATGTTTAGGCTCAAGTAATACTCTTTAAATAAAATAAAAACCTGTAGTAATTATGCAAGAACATTTCAATGGTGATAGAGCAAAAACTACTTGTGTATTGTAGCCGCAGTGTACAGTCAGGTGTGTGGCTCTTCAGTTTAGGAAGCCTTGACTATTTTATAAACAAATTATTAAAATTGCATCTATCCCCTTGTGAGCCAAAGTAATTTTCTGCTGGACTGCAGAACGCTGACTGTTCACATGACATTTGTCTTTCCAGCTCCTTCTCTGGTCATCCATACACTCCTTAGAGAAAGGCCTGAAAGCAGGGTGGCCAGGCTGGGGGTGCCTCTGTCATCTCTGCAGAGAGAGAGAAGTTTGCAGGGGATTTTTGAGCAGAATGAGACTGGGCAGCAAGTCCTGGGGGTGGCAGAACTGCCTCAGCAAAGCAACGTTTGCATGGGTGAGAAGACACCAGGGAGAGATGATCACTTAATGGAAAAAATGTAGGCAGTGGAGAAGGAAGAGCACAAGCAAAATAATAAAATAATAATTACAGAACTCCTTCAACTCTTAAGCTGACAAAGTGCTGGTGCAGTTGAAGCAGGGACACGGAGGAATGGGCAGCAGTGCTCACCTCAAAGCCAGGGTCGTGTGCCTGAGGTGCTGCTTCTCCCCTGGTGCAGGAAAACTGCAAGTCATGAGCTGCATCTTTGCTTGAGCAGCAACAAGACAGAAGAGCAGCTGCCAGATGTGTGTTGCTATTTCTGTTTGTGCTGCTGACACAGAGAAAGTCATGAGTTTTTTTACTGGGAGCTGCTTCATCTCCTCTGTCCCTATCCTCACCATGGCAGCAATGAACAGAGTAATGTTTGAAGTCAGTCAGTGAGCACCCGGTGACTTTTGCTACCTGAGGCAGCTCTCCTGGCTTTTGTGAAAGAGCTTCTTGGGCCTGGTTGACTAGTTTGGCCAAGAAACTGCTCATTTGACCTTGAGTTTCTCATACTAGTCTATACTGTGATACAGATGGGTCGTTGGGAGTGCAGAGTTCCTAAGGCTTATTTTAGTCAATCCATTGTTTCTCTCTGTCCATGTAGTCTGCTACAGACTGGAACAAATTACAAACTTGAACATATATCCCTGGGCTGGAATGTTGATGTACTTCCTGCAAGTCACCATCCTCTTTCCTTGAGTGCCACCTCTGCCCAGTTTGGGCAGCAAGGACTCCTGGGCTGGGAGCAATGTCACTTCTGGGTCACTGCTTTCACACAGGTCAATCTGAAGAGAATGAGAAGTAGTACCAGTGCCCACCTTTTCATTATTTTGACCCCCTTGGAGGTGTGTTAAGTACAATGCATCTTCATTGCTGAAGCCATGAGGTACATCTGAGGTACAGAGCTGGGTGAGGAAAGCATTCACTGGAGAATTTTTGTGAGTGGACCCATATTCCAAAGTCAAGCTGTAAGCCAGGGAATTGAAGGTGGTGCCTACATTTTGTAAATAGTGCTTAAATAAGTCCTTACTTTGCTGAATATTACCAATCAGATTTTTTATTAAATCATTGTGGAAACATAATTCTCTGAACAGAGCTTGAGTCAGTGTGAATTATGATATTGCTCTGTATCCTGAAAGAATTAGGGCTTATATAAAGTTGTATCCTGATCCACTCAGGCAATTTTGTGAACTTTTGCTGAAAATACTTGTCTCAAAATCTTCATTTTCTTTTGATGCTGTGTTAGCTCAGCCTGTACCTGAGACAGCTGTATTAAATGCACCTACTGAGCCATCTCTTCACCTCTTTCTTTTTTCCTTCCAAAGCCATTTGGTCTCTCTCCATGTTTCTCCTCATTATCATACACTGCCTCGTGCCTTTCCTGATTCTTGTGGTCTCTCACTCATCAGGTTTCTCATTTTTCCTACACAACTGGCTTTTCAGACCAAGGAACCATGGGTTGCATTTCCTCCTCTGTGAAGGAACACAAAGGTTTCTCTCTCGTAGCTTTTATCTCACTCATTACTGCTCAGGATTGTTCTGGACTGCTTTCTTTACAGCTCCTCTGATCAAATAAAATATTGATCAAATAAAATATTGAGGGTAGGTGTTGCAAGGCATTTCCTTTTGTGGTTCTCAATGTATTGTGAGGGATTTCAGAGCTTGTTAGAGCATGAATCTGCAGTGACAACTGTAATCTCATTGCTTTACAACATGTAAAACTTGAAATCAAACAGTGGAGACAAATTATAAAACAGGACCAAGTTTGACTTGGGAACTCCAGATTTACTTGGGAATCATGGTATTGTTAAAATGTCCTGTTCATAATACTGTATGGTTCTCCTCACCCTTGTCTCAGTCTAATGTTCCTTGTTATTAGATTACACTTCTGCTCATTTATTTTAAACATTTCCCACAAAGTCTTTGTCCAACCTGTATCATCTCTTAAGGAACAGACAGGTTCTGCAGCCCAAGTCCCTTGCATGGCCAGCATAGCATAACTGTATTCTGCTTTACACCAGGACTGGGGCTGAGTAAACAGAGAGATTCCCAATGGCAAATGTGTGACCACAAATTTGCAGAGCTTTGACTGCCTTCAATGAAATATCTGTTAGTTTATTTACCATTACCAGCCCAGATTCATCAGGTTGTATTGATTAAATTTTTGCACTGTAAAAAATACCATTATGAAGCACAGCAAAATGGATAAAAGTTGAAGGGGTTTATATAAACAAATCGGATTTGGATCAGGAAAAAAATATTCTTCATCAGATAAAAAATAAAGCTGCAAAAAAAAAGTGTGATAAAAGATCTAAGAAGGGAGAAAAGTTTCTGTGCCTTTTCCCCTGCCTCTGCTGTGTTTGCCCTTTGGACCTTTCTGTCTGTCCACTGATTACTTCTCTACACAAATACATTTTCAAGCCAATTGAGGCTCCCAGTTTGAACAAGATACTTTCAAATAACATTATCAGGAGCTATGTTATAGTTTTTTTAAAAAAAACCACAATGACATTGATATATTTTGAGATGTACACCAGTGTTAATGGCAGCCTTCCTAGTCGAAGTCAAAAGAGCTATTTATGGAGTACTTAATGGTTCAGAAATAAGTTCAATGAGATGATGGTAGGATTATTTCCAGAAAGCAATTAAAACTGTCACAAGATTGATGGTGAAACATTCTGAGTAACAAACATTGAGGATATGGCATTTTAGTTCCAGTGGCTTTATTTTCTGTGTTGTGGCCTGTGGTAGGAAGATAAGAAAGGGAGCTGGATATCTGTGAGGCAACACGTCAGGAATTGTGTATGAAGCTTACTGCAAAAATGAAACAACATTTGGAGAATGGAGAAGTTTTGCCTCTGGTAAAAATAGTTGATCATTGTGTGGTAATTATGTCTGAATTATCTCAAATAATAGTCAGGGCTGTGTGAAGTTTCTATTGCCCCATTTTGTCCTGAAGGATGACTCTTCAGTTGTGCTTTTCTGCACCTCTTGTCTCTCTGAGGAAGACCCTAAAGTTCTGAAAGGGCTCATTGCCTCCTGGTAGAACATCTCCTGGGATAATGCAGTTGAGGACACAAAGAAGAGCTCCAGGATTGACCCTTTATTCAGTTAGAACAATTTCAGCTCTGCAATTTTTCAGTCACCAGTGAGACCACTGAAAAGCTTATTTGGGTGGAATCACTCTTTTATTTCATAGCAAAACCAATAGAGCTACTGAAGAGGAAATAGGAAACAGGGTGTCAGCCATGTAATAGTGAGGGAAAGGGTGTACCTAGTGCAAGTCTGAGTAATCAAGAAGATGCAAGAAAAGGGTGATATTTAAGGAGTTTAAGGAATGTCCACATGTTTGTATTATGCACGTAAAGCTGTAAATAGTTGTAGTATCTTCTGAACCTCTTTAACAGAGCCAGAAATGAAGGCAAATATGGTTTGGAGTGGGACCTGTTTTCTCCTTAGGATTTTTTCCCAAATCATGCCTCTTCTGCTTAATATAGCTTTACAAGCTTCCAGCAGTCATTTTGTGAAAGTGTCAGAAAAGATGAATATCAATAGCTCAATTCTAGTCTGATAACAGACTATAATAGAAAACTGTTTCAGGCACGAATGTTTAAAGTCAGGTGAGATGAATCTCACTCTTTGTGTCTTTTGTTGGGATGGCCCACAAAGTCCCACTTTGTCCAAGAGCAGAAGCTGTGAATGACTGTTAAAATTATTTTGGAGGTATATGTGAGGATAAATTCAATGCAGTAGATTTGCAGTGTTTGTGTAATTAACAGCCAAGTGTTGCTTTGAATTTTTTCACACATATTTAACAAAACTCTGAAACTCCCATATTGTGGTATTGTGAGATGACCTTTAATATATTTCATTGTCAGATACTGGTGGTGGTATGGATCACTGAGTCCTGTTGTGGGTTCTCTTTTGCTTGGATCTTTAAGGGATGCCAGGTATGATTTAATTAGGAACAGGGAAGAATACATGACCATGTGAAGCCCTTTGCACCTCTGTTTTCTATAAACCATAGAATTTTTATTTTTTTTTATTTTTCCAAACAGTTTTTAGTCATGCAGTGATGATCTCTTCTATTGATTTATTTTTGAGTGTACCCAATTTCACAGAAGCTTCTAGTTCTAGTTTCAACCTAGTTCTAGATAATTTCACCTGTTTTCTTTTTACCAGAGGATACATGTTCCCCAAAACCTGGCAGCTGACAGCCAGAGACTTCAAAATTAATGTTTTGCAGACACTTCCAAGTCCTTTTAATTTCCTGCTCAGCCTGGAAGAGCAGGTGCCAGTGAATACTGGCACAGCCCATGTAAAACTTCTGTGTTGCCTCTGTAGAAATACCAGCCCCAGCCTGACATTTTATTGGCATGGCTGTGGTGGGCTAAGAATGTAAAAAATTGCACACCTACCTGACAGGCTGTGATGCTGTTGGAGAAGCTTAGATTAGCAGCAGTTATAACTTGCCAACTGGGTTTAAATCAGGAAAATAACGTAACATCTCTTCTAGTATAGATACATAAAACTTGGTATCTACATGAAACCTCGACACTGCCCTCCCTCAGGTAGTCTTCACTAGTGGGGACCAGTTTCCATAAGGTTTTACTGTAAAAGGATGAATAGCTGAAATGCTTTTGAAACTTAAAACTTGAAATTTTCAAACTTTTTTTTTTTGGATTGTAAAAAATGATATTAATAAAGTGAGCTGCTGAAAATGAAAGCTTAGAAGAGAGCTGTCTCCAGGACACAGCAGGAAGGTAATTTAAAAAGCTCAGGAACACTGTTGAAATTATCATGCAAGCTTATTAAATGCAATGTATATTTAAATTGAAAAAACTTTCTTTATTAGGCCTAGATGGGTGATATGTTAGTGCCTCCAGCAGTTAAGCTTATTGGGTGAAAGTCAGGATAGATTAATTTCTGATCTTTATGGTAAACCACTTATTAAAAACTGGATAGCAGAATTATTAATATGCTACTTAAGTTTGTCTGTGGGGTAGTACTCACCTCGGAATGGGAAGAAAGTAAAACTAAAATGTTTTCATAATAAGTATTTTGCCACTTTTGTTTAAATATAGTTTTGTATTCTTAGCATGGGTTTCTAAGAGGAATTTCTGGAACATGTTGAATTAACATTGAAATCTTCCCTTATCATTCCGAATTATAAAATATTTAGCTTTAATTTCCCTTTTCAGATCACACAAGTAGAAACTTATTATAAAGCACATTTGAAAGAACTCATTGTTGACTTAGATAATTAAAATGAAGAGTGTGGAGTGAATTTTTAATGCCTTTTAGATTAGCTCAGGAACGATCAACACATTTGTCTCCTCAAGAATATGTACAAATAATGCTCCACAGCTCACATTTGCCTTTTTCCAAAAAAAATTAATGAGTATTCAGAATTGAGGACATGTCAGTAAAAATTCTAGACTGAGCTGAACATTTTTTTAAGTCTCTTATTCATTAATTAGTTTAAGGACTCCGAATTCCAGATTGGGTGAAGGTTGTGTTTCATGAATGTTTATGAGAAGCTGCTGGGGTCAACTGAGGCTCCCAGCAAATTGCCAGCACCCTGCTCATGGTGAGTCTGCCCAGAACTTCTTTTAAATAAGGACATTGCCTTTCCACCCCTATGCTGCTTGTTTTAATTGCAAGGTACAGGCACAAAAACTGCAACAGAGCCATGAATTTGGGAGCCAGGAACATTCACATCCTTTGAGCCACAGTGTTCCACAAGATCTGCCCAGAGCTCAGGCAGACAGGGTGGGCAGGCAGGTATCTCCCTAAATGAGAGAAAAGAGATGGATTTTATGTAAGCCCACAGACCTGAACACCCAAGAGTTGAGGGACTTCATGGAGTGTCTGTGTTGCAACTGTATGTTGTGGGAATGATCATCACTTAGTGTCACAGCAGAGCTAAAGGCCTGTGATAGGATGCCCTTGAGCTGACCAGCCTGATCCAAACTGTAACCTCTTTCCATCTGCCTCCCCTCTCATGTTCAATAACTCACCTCTCCCTTACTCCTGTCCTTTGCAGTCTTGTCTGATGGCACAGCTTGTGGCTCCTCAGCAGGACAGTCCCCATCCAGGCTGTGATCTGCATCTCCTCCCATACCTTGCCTGATTTGCTTTTTTACTCCCTCAGTGGGCTGCGTTAGCTCAGCAAGCTGACAGGAATTAACCCAGGAAAAAAAAAAAAAAAAGTGACTTTTCTGGCAGTTTCATGAAAAGAAATGCTTTTCCCTGCCCAAGGCAGTGGAGAGGTCACCATCCCTGGAGGTGTTTAAAAGATCTGTAGATGTAGTGCTGAGGGACATGGTTGAGTGTGGTGGACTTGGCAGTGCCAGGTTAGCAATTGGCCCTAATAATCTTTAAGGTCTTTTCCAACCAAAATGATTCTGTGATTCAGTCCCAGCCTCCTTCTCTCCCAAGCATCTCTTCAAGACTTTTTCTGAGAAGCAGCAGCAACTAAAATGATTTTTGGTTCTGAATCAGCTTATCACAGCTTCAGGTAAGCTCCAGACAGAGCCAAGAGATAGATGGAATGGAATAAATGTTTCAGTCAGAGGAGACACCTTTGGTTGTCTCAGCTGTGCCACCTGCCCCCAGCCCTTGCCCCACCATGCTGGGCACCCACTGCAGACCTGGGATGTTTCTGAGTCCTGCAGCACCAACTGGTGTGGAAGGAGGAAGATGGATGCTCCATTGAAGGAGAGAGTTGCATGATGTCTGACTTGCTGTCTGACTTCAGTGCTGACTGAATTTTTCTTTGTTTGAAGCTATTTACCTCTTTCAGGTGATTATTTTGTTTCCCATTGCATTTGGTCACTGTCCAGTCACCCAGGTATCTCATTCGTTCAGTCTGCTCTGGAAACCCAACCCCTCAACACAAACACAAGTGTTAATGTGGTTCCTTGCTCTGCTGATATTTCTGTGCTTGTTTATCTACAGGACGAATTGGTTTGCATTTATAAGCAGGGCAGCCTGAACTGATAATGCTTTTTTTTAATCTTAGTTGTTTGAATTAGCTGTTGATTAAACCTGCAGGTGCTACCACAGCTTTAATGGGATGATGTTAGCCTTGATTTCCCTTGCTTTGCATGAGAAGTCTGGGGAGAACCTTGGACTGGCATGGCAAAAGAATATGTTAGCATGGTAAACAGCATTCCTGAAACTTCATATTAAACCATTGAAACAAAGCCTTAGGGTTGGCCTCAGTGACCATCAAATATGAGTGGACTGAGCAGCAGGACCTCTATGGCAACTGAGGAAGGTGTCTGGTCCAAACTAAGAAACCAGGTTTCCTTACATCTTCTGCTTAGAGAATTGGTTTTGATTTCCATCAAACATGATTTAGATTAAATATTTGGAGGGGGAAAGTGCATTACTAGACAGAAAAGCAAGAGCAGGGCAAGATCATGCTGACATTCCTTTGCTGCAACAGGTTTGCCCATGCTTCTTTTTGCTGAGTTACTGGTATCTGGTTACTGTGCCCTGACTTCCTGGCAGAAATGAGGTGTGAAAACTGAATAACTGGGCACAAACTGAATAACTAACCTACCATTTCCTGACACACAGGACCAGTCTAAGCTCCAGAACTTGTGCCACTGTGTTGTCACTTTCTAAGAGAGTGTGGCTATGATAGAGGAAGCCATTGCATTCCAAGAGGTGAAAAATAAAGGAAAATTTGTTTGGCTGTGTATGCTCTCATGTGGCAAAATTTGTATCTTCACTTCCTTGATCTGCTTGAGTTGGCAAGCTTAAATAGCATTTAAACATTTTATTCTTTATGTGAAATGGAGGAAAAAACAATGAAAAACTTTCAAATATTTTAAGATCCATTTAGTTTTGGGGTGGTATAATAGGAATATGTGGGAGATCTATGTCCCTACATTGTCTTTGGCCTCACACTCTTATTCCTTTCATTTGTTGGGAAGACGAGTTTGTCACAAGAAGACAGTGGTGAGGCATCCATGCCACGTGTGGGAATGTGTTCAGGGTTTCCCAGAGCTGGTTCTTTGATTTGTTTACAGTCAGAGAAGTGGTGGGAGCTGCAAGAGCTGTTAACCTGATCTGAAGCTATTTGCATCATTTTGTTTCCCCACTTCAGCCATTCCAGGCTACATTGCCACTTCTGTGTAGTGCTGCCTACAGTTCTGGCATCAGTTGAACGAAGCCAGTCCCACAACTGCAAAAAACTATGTAGTAGACAGTCCAGAAGGGAAAAAAAAATATCTACTCTACTTTGTGAAGGCTTTGGAATATTTCTTAAAATTCTCTTAGCAATCATTGCCACTTACAGTGAAATATCAAAAGCAATAATTATAATGAACTAGAGAGAGATCAGGAAAGATCAAAGACATCCCTCTAGCAGCCTAAATCCTTGAATTAGCAGGTAATTTGTTGGTTTAAATCTCAGGAGTTAGCTCGTGCTCCAAGCTATAGAGATAGGTTAAAATAATACCAGTGGCCCTCTGCCAGCCTGGCCTGGGGTGATTCTTTTGTGAGCCCAGGTCTGGTGGGATCAGTTTAAATCCTGAGCATAGGAGCAAGAATTTGGGCAACTTCAGTACCAATCAAACAACAGAGCAAGTTCCCCCCTGCAGTTCTTTGTGCAGTCTCCCAGGTTTCCAAGGAACAAGCAAGTAACAAAACAAAACAAAAAAAACCAAATTATGCATCAAGGAGGAAGAAATCCTTCTCAGTACCTGCAGGCAGGCATTCCAAAGCATGAGGTGTTAGATTAATATATGATTGGCATGAAGCAATCAAGTCTTTCTAAGGGCTAACACCCCAGGTTTTGCACAGTTTTTAATTTCAGTAAAGCAAAAAAGCCTCTTTCCTTGTCTTATATCCTCTTTTGCATGAATATCATCAGATAATTATTTTTATCTTGTACTCCAGTGTAACACAAGTCCTTGTCTGAATAGTAAAAATAATTAATTTTTTTATGTAACTGATTTTGCCCTCCTCGGGATAGTACTTCACAGTTGCTTTTACTGAATTTTATCTTACATTCTTTCCTATGCCTTCTGTTTCTAAAGGTGATTTGGAGTTTCACCAGACCCCTCCATTTTGTCACTCACCACACTGTGGATTGCACTCTGTGCCATCACTCAGATTATTATTGAAAAGAAGGGAGAAACTTGAGACAGAGCCTGACACATCTGGAATGTCACTGAGCAGTTCCATTTCTGTGCTGCTTTTTTCATGTTAAAATGATTGGAATTGATAAGATTTCAACTTTTTCAAACTTTGCTTGGTATATACAGTGACAGCATTTGTCACTACAAATGCTTCTAAGACTGTTTATATACAATAGTTCCAAGATCTAAATGATGGTTGTTTGAAATCTGTCAAGGGAAAACTCTTGCCACAACTAAATATGTAACTCTGACATTTGAAATCAGAGCAGACGTGAGTATTTGGCTTACACTTGTTGTGCTATCAGCTGTTTTCCAAAAGGAAGAAGGAGAAAACATTTCTGTGGCAGGTTAATTGCAGAATAACAAGCAAATTCTGTCTCTTGACACTAATTATTCTAAATAAATTCAAGCTACGTAGACCCCTTTTATAATGAAGCCATTCTTTTCACAGAACAGCTTTAGTCTAAGTAGAAGGAGAATTGCAATTGGCATATTGTGATGTATTGAAACAATTCAGGACGTGCCTTCCACTTCAGGATAAGTGGTCTTCTTCAGTGCCCAGGTAGAGAAATTGTTCTGAGTGCAATGAGGAGGTCTTCCTGTCTTCCTAAAACATCTTTGCTGGTTTCTTAGCAGTTGTTGTCTCATAGGAAGGAAAAAGGTCTTAATCCTTGAAAACCATTTTAGACGTGGGCAGATTTGCATTTAATTTTATGTATTGTGATCATAGTGGGGTGCTTTCTCTTCTTTTCCACTCTTATCTTTCTGGTAGCTGCTCTTACTGTAAGTGAAGGCCATTTGCCATCACTGCAAATGTCAGAATATCTCCAAGACTTTTTTTTTGTATGTGTTTAATGTGCCACTTTATACTTCAATTCAGCTCACTTGCAATACTTGAGTTTATAATAGATTCCAGAACTGAGCCAGTGGGACCTAGGAATGGGTCTGGCTTGCTGTTATGAAGGACCTCAGCTGAAATCAGTCAAAAGATACCAACATTTTGTGTCACTGTTTCTCTCTTTTATACACATTTCCCTACCTGATGCAAACCCATCATTTTTTGCAGTCTCCATCCCAAAGAAAAAAATGACCTTGCAAGTAACTGCCCCAGAGGAGGCAGCCAGGTTGTAGGTCTGTACGGGGTGATGAAATCCCCTCTTTGATCCGACTGAGGAGTGATATTTGCATAGAAGTAATCAAATCTAGTATTGGTGGAAGATCAGACAGCTGTTTCATGTGCTCTGTGGTTTTTGTGATCCCTTGCAGAGCTGTGTACCCTGGACTGTGGCAGCCACGGGGTCTGCTCCAGGGGGATATGCCAGTGTGAAGAGGGCTGGGTGGGACCGACCTGTGAAGAACGAACCTGCCACTCCCACTGTGCTGAGCATGGGCAGTGCAAGGATGGGAAGTGTGAGTGCAGCCCTGGATGGGAAGGAGACCACTGCACCATTGGTAAGGGCATTTTGTACTTCTTCACATAAAATACAGCAAATTATAACCAGTTCTATGCAAAGGTCTGCCATAGCCATCAGTGTGCTTCAGGTCAGTTTGGAAAAACAGAGACCAGGTGTAAAAAGGAGCCTCTGCATGGAAGGTGCACCCTGCATATCCCACATATGGCAGTTCAGTGCAGCTGTGTGGAGGAAATAACATCAATGACTTAAATTTTTTCAGAAACACACAGAAGAAAGATATCTGCATCCTAACATAGCTCTGGGTTGTGTTCATGTGTGAACTTTGAGTCAGGAAGGAAAAAACTGCTTAAGAAACAGAAGGTGTGAAGTAATGAAGCTATTATGCATCTTAAGTAATATTTGCATCTCTTGCCCTCATGTCAGAGTATTTATGTATTTTACCTCTTACTAGAGGTATTTTTTTCTAGAGCTGGTTAGTCATTAGTCTACTATGCAAATGTAATAGTTATGTTTTCAATGAAATGCAACAGTTGCAAAGTCTAATAGTATTTCTTGCTAAAAATGTCCCAAAGCAAGATTATTCATAAGCATAATAGCAGGATATTTAGTTTTCAGAGGCAAGCAGCATAAGCTTTGATGCTCGCTGATTAAAAAAAAAAGTAGAATGATTTCTCTTTTGCTTAATCATTTCAAGAGAATTCATTCACTCATTGGCTCTAGCTAAATCAGATTCCCTAAATCAAGAATTGATTTAGGAACAGAGGTATGACCTACTTTTCCAAGATTATGAAGAACAAATTCAGAAAAGAAGCATAATAATTAAAAAGATAGAGCTGCTCTTCAAGTCATAGAGACTGCCAGCTGTGGCCTGAGCTGTCCTCTGCATGCTTGTCACCAAACAGAGAGCAATCACATATGCAATGAGTTTCCATCCCAGCAGCAGGAACAGATCTGACTGCAGGGAGACACTTTCCATCTAACCAACAGGTGGCAAGCAAATGGTGTCTGTATTTGCATTTGGGTGCAGAAGTTCAATCCATCTCAGATTTGTTCTTTTCTTTTTTAAGCTCACTACTTAGATGCTGTTCGAGGTAAGTTTTTTGTATCAGCATTGTGCAAGAATGATGAAAAGATACAAAAGGATTGGGAATGGTGTGTTTTGTGTTCCCTGTTTCGTGTGAGCTTCTGTACTGCTAAGCTGCCAGAACAGATAAAGTATTTGTTGATGGAGATAGATACAGACACAAAGACTTATGGAAAAAAAAATGCAGTTTTTAACAAATAATGTGCTCAGTTCATTTGCAGAGTTGTAGTGATATAAGCATGTTTTTTGTGGCCCTGTGATGTACTATCTTAGGTACATCAGATATTTCACTCTCACCATTTCAAAGTAATGACAGAGCTGAGGACTTGCTTGAAAAGCTTTGTGTTGATCCTGTCTTCCATGAGAACAAAAATGTTGTCTTTTTTCGTCATTTGTGCTTGAAGTAAGTTTCTTTTGGTAAAGTAGTACACCTTTTCCCAGCTGTCTAGGCTAAATGTGATACAGTTCTCTTCAATTCATTTGCTACAAGAGTTAAATTTTCTGTTGTTTTGTGTCTGGTGCTCTTCATTTGATTTCCCTGCCTTGCCAAGGGTCCTGCTTGGTCGTGGCAGCCCAAGCACTTCACCTGAGGTTGGGAGCAGTCTAGAAAGACCTGAGTGTTTATTATTTATTTATTATTTTAGTTCTTTGGAATTAGATCATAATAAAAGGTGTAGGCATTCATTTGGCTATGTTTATTGTCTGAGAGGATAACCACACACAGCAGCAAGATATAATCATATACAAGAACTTAGCAGGACAGTGAGCTGAAGTGGAAAAACATCCCCATTACCCAAAACAGCCCTCACATCCTTTTCCCAACTCATCTCTTTCCCCCAACTCCCTGCAGGAGGCAAATAATGGGCATTTATAGTAAATCATAGAGAATGGGTTGGGTTGGAAGATACCTTAAAGATCCCCTAATTCCAACCCCCCTGCATGGGCAAGGCCACCTCCCACTGGAATATCTGGTGGTCAGCAAGCTCATGCTGGTTTAGAGCAGCAACTTCCAGAACTGCTGTGGAAGGAAATGTTATCATGCAACTCCACCTCTCCCAAGCCAGAGGGTTGGGCTCTCCAGTCTCTCCATGTTCAGATGTGGTTGATAAATTGTGCTGAGGGTGTGAAGGAGAGAGGTGATGTGTCCAGTTACCAGGAAATATGCTGCATGCTGGGCTGGCTGTAAGGCACAACCTGACAGACCAGTTGTCCAGATTCTCTGATTCTCTGGTTGGCTCCTCCAAAGCCATTTTGGAGCATCTGTCCCTTGAGGTTGCCAAACACATATGCAGACATTTCCTCCAGAAAAATTTTCTCTGATAATACATAGGTTTTGATGTTCAGTATCAAGTACAGAAGTGCTTCCAGTTCCTTTATGCTCATGCTGGCAAAAAGAGAGAAGCCCTCTTAGAGGGGAGACCACTTGCACTGTTAATCTTACTGCTGAGCTTTATCTCCATTGTCCTTTGGCTCTGTGTGGGACATGGTGACAATGTGACAAATCTCTGAGCTGCTCCTGAACAATGGAAGCAGATGGACCTGAGTTTAAACAATTCCTCTGTCACTCTTACAGGCAAGCTGAGATCTAGCTGAGAATATCCAAATTACTGTTGATTCAGAGTTTGCAGATATATCCAGGGGATGCTGTAGATACTGCTCCAGTTTTGAGCAAGGATAAAAGCCATTAAAGGGCAAGTGTTTGCCATATTTGGCCCAGCCATAATATGAAGGAATTGGAACTGGACATTGGAAGGAAATGTTCCCTCATTTACCTTCTGTGGAAAGAGCTGGATCATAGCATAAATTTCACTGGGTTTTTTTCAGTCAGCTGAGTAATTTTGAACAGAACAAAAAGGACACCATCTCTCTCTGCAACGTGTGGAATTATGCCCACTAATCCACCAATACCAGTTTGTCATTTAAACAATATTCCCCACATATGTCTTTGATATAAACATTGATTATGTGTATACCTTCCTTTGTGATCTACAACTTATTTTGCAATAAGTGGAGAAAGAGATGTACACAGCAGACTGTTAAGTATCTTCTAATACCTCTACTCACTTTATTCTTGCACACAAAATGTTGCACTAAAAAAAAATTCATTCCTCACTGAGAAATGACTTTTGGGCAAGCAAAAGAAGCAACCAGATGGGGATTTTTCTGTATTTGGCCAAAAACATAAATGACTTGCAAGGGACCTGTGATCATTTAAAGGCAGCAAGTAAAATACTTTATGAAAGAATGATAAAGAATAATTAAAACTGTCAAGCAAGAGATGACTCCTCCATGAAGGCTTCTTTTTTTTTTTTAATGTTTTTGTTTCTAGATGGTTGCCCAGGTCTCTGTTACGGCAATGGGAGGTGCACTCTGGATCAGAACGGATGGCACTGTGTCTGTCAAGTGGGCTGGAGTGGCTCAGGATGCAACGTTGTCATGGAAATGGTGTGTGGAGATAACCTGGACAATGATGGAGGTATGATACATAATTCATGACTCTTTAATTTTCACGTCCTTAATGGTCATTTGAATCTATAGTTTTGGTGGATGTTTTCCTTTTTGGCACAGCAAGTCAATGTTTCTTTGCCCAAGGCAGTTGTTCCCCTGACTTGATCTGTAAGAAACAGCCCCCTAGATGTTTTTCAAGGCAGAACTTAAGTATGTGCTGGACCTATCATCCCAGTACTTGGGTTTTTTTCTTTAAAAAACAAAGCAAAACCCTAAAAAACCATGTAAGAATTTCTTCTCTCTCTGTCTCCTTTCCACTCTGCCTGTGATCTCAGAAAAGGCAGCCAATAGATGCCCTAATAACAAAATTTCTGTGTGAGTCAAAATGCAGCCAGACTTAGTCTTTTGTTAGTATTAAATGAATATATTTGCAGGCATAAAGCTTACATTTAGAGATGCTTCTTTAACATTTATCTCTTCCTTAATGTTTGCACTGAGACATAGCAGAGTTGTTGCAATTATCTGGACCCACATTTGAACCCTTGGTGAGTAAGCAAGTGTAGAAAGTACACAGAAGTAATTTTTGAAAGGACCATAAACAGAGTCCTGTGCTCTTTTCCACCAGCTGAGCCAGGGTATTTGGAGCTAGATGCTCCCTGCCTCAGAGCTCCATAGTCTTGATTCATTCTGAGGCTGTTGCAGGGAAATACAGGGTTCTTTCTTAGCCCCTTTCCAGTAGCTCATTGCAGTACACAAGTCAGTGCATTGCTTTTCAGGACAAACATCCATATTCTATTTCAAACTTGCTGGTGGGAGAAAAGCCACAACATTTCTCAGAGATTGCTCTCAGAATTTCTTCTTTTTCCTATCTATTTTAGGAATACCTATTTGCTGGGCAGTCAAGGACTTCTGCTTTCCTGTCTTTTACTTCTTGCCAACCTTTACACTGTGCTTGCCTCCATACCTGGGGCTGTGCAGCTTTCTCATTCAGACTGTGAATACTTCTGCCCTGAGCACAGTCACAATTTTTTTTCCTTAGGTTTTACATAGAGATGTATTAAAATATTTATTACCTAATTATGTCACAGGTACAGACCTTCTCAGTGTCTTGGGTGGGATCTCCTACCCCACTGTATTGTCAAACTTCAGCATAATGATTGTGTATTTTCTTCTAGGTCATTGATAAATTAAGCTTGATTTAGGGCCAAGAACTGAGGTCACTGTGGGACCTCAATAGAAACATTCTGACTCAGTGATGATTCCTCATTTACAGATATATTTTGAGACCTTCAGGTTTTGTATCCTGTAGGCTCTAAGACCACGCTGTCTTTTGGCAAAAGCTTCCTCATTTCTGAACCCCATTCAAAAATCACCCTATTGCTCTCTCATCCTTCCTTTTCCACCTTTTTTCCAAGCTTTCTCTCCCTTTTCCACCAGTCACCCCGTGGCCTCTCCCACCTGCCCAGTGCTCCCCCCTGCTGGCCCAGCCACTCACTCACTCTCCTACACACTTCAGTCTGGCCACAAAAAAAACCTATTTGGCCCTTAATATATGTAATGCATTTTCTGAGACTCTTCATGAACTGGCTCTGTAGAAACTGCCCTGTAGTGTGATTTTGGGTGCTTTATATTCTGCAATAACACAGACTTATTAAAAGAGTTGGCAGTTTTAACTCTAAATCTCCTTGAATTTGTCAGTTTAAGGCAGGCATTTAACATCATTTCACTGCAGGTTTTGAAAGTAATTTTCTTCCTTCTTTTTAATGGTAACATAACATGGACTAGGACAGCTCTGTTGACATTACAATTAGAGATAAGTGCAGAGAGAAATATTTAATTAAACTGACTTCTACAGATGGGCTAAATGTAATTAAGTTTCCTTCACAACCAATTCTATGTAAGAAAATTATATCTACGTATTAAAAACACTTCTCTTTAAATATGAAGTTCACAGGACCTGATTTGGCATAAGCATAAATTAGAAAAATTCCCCTAAAGTCATTTGAGTTATACCAGTGTTACATCAATATAAAATCAGAACCTAATTCCCATGGTTTCAGGGCTTGTAAACATAAACAGTGAAAACAGGCAGGCAGGGTCACATAGGAGAGGAGATGATGCTCAAGACCCAATTTAGTGCTGTTGTATATTTCAAATCATGGTCTTACTCATTAAAATTGTGTTTAACTCAAACGTTTATATCTCTGTCCTTTAAAGTTGTTTTTTGTGCTTCAAGTTTGTTAGGAGGAAATCACAACCAAAGACAAAGGTGTAAGAAAGTTGAACATTTATTATTTCAAGCAAACTGTCATTTCAGGAGTTATAGTGATAATTTTGTGTTGTTTCCAGTTGATTTATTATACAATACTTTCAGAGAGCTTTATACTATATAAAAATACATTGAAATACATAGTAGGAAAAAAAAAAAAGTTTTAGAAAATGAAGTATTCTTTTAGTTCCACCCATAGGGATCAAATAATGTCATTTTTTTGGCGTGAGGAATGATAGTGTTATAGATCTGTCTGTAGTAACAGCACAAAAGCTTTGGGAGGGAGTTAGTTTTTAATTCCTTTTTTTAAGGGTTGGTATATTAAAGGTAAGTCACAAGCATGTTCTCAGGAATCCCTGCTCTGCAGACACTGAAGCACTCAATTTCCTGTCCATCCACTTATCCATAGTGGCAAACTTAAATACACGTGGCATTGCTTTCCTTGACAGGGAGAATACTATTTCCTTTAGAGCCCTACTAGTATAAGCTGTATCATACTCTGACAGTACCAGGACTGCCTTTCCCACTCCATCTCAAAGCTCTCTGTTGGTTTTTCTTCCTTGCAGACTTAAGGGCATGTTTACCTGTTCAAATATCACTACAAATATCATTGAAAAGGTCTCAGCATTATAACAGATGCACGATGGCATGGTTTGCACTTGCTCTCCTGGAGTGCATCTGCAGTCTGTTAGCACTGTGATGTCCATTAAATAATCCCAAGAGGTCAAGCAGATGTCCTCAGCAGTGGGGCCTTTCCCTTTCTCTGGCTTTCCCTCCCTGTTCCTTATTCTCCATCTCTCATTGCCATGAGTGGCATAATGTCATTTCCAGTTTATAAGATAACCAATTCATCTCATCTGAGAGGTTAATTTTCTCTTCTGTCATTACTTTAGACTCATTTGGAAGCATTGGTAGCTTCAGGAGACTGCTTGAAAGCTCTGCTGGGTCTGCACAGGCAGGGGCAGGTGTCCTGGGTGCAAGGAGGATGAGTCTGATGCCAGGGGGGACACACAGGGTGCCCAGCACCAGCTCATGGCCACAGTGTACCTGCTGTTCTGGCATTTATGTACATGGCTGCTGTGCACACAGGGCTTTATCTTAAGCTGAAAGTTGCAGCCTGTCACTTCCATTAATTTATTTGATACAAGTTTCTTTTAGGTTCCTTTTTCTTTTCAAAGCAGTCTTGACTGTTTGTTTTTTAAGGAAAATATTATTTACTACAAGCTTTGAATTCTCTTCAAAATGTCCCTTTAGTCACTTCAGACAAGTTATTGTAGCTTTCCCCAAGCTTTTCCAAGCACAGGAAATTATATGACTCAGCATAGCCTTGGGTTGATAACCAGTGCTGCTAAAATATTGATGTATTTTTGATCCATCCATTGGCATTTTAATAACCCATCCATCACAGAGATATTGAGTCCATATATAAGTAATACCCTATTATTGCACAGTATAAATAATACTGATGGGAATGGTTTTCATTGTTGCTGAGCAGTGAGGGCTCCCTGGGGATACTTTGAGTTTTAGAAACCCCTTGCCTGATGTGTTTGCATTTGTCTGTGCATGGAAGGCCAAACACTGCCCATACTCACTGGGTAAAACACTGCAGCCATCCCACAGCACACTGGTGGGTTTCCAGTGTCCTTACACAAACACCTGTGATCCCAGTTACCTGCCTCATTGTCTGCCACGTTCCAGCTATAGTTTAGGAAGCAGTTGGGATTAATGCAGAGGAATAAGAATTAGAGACTCATGCTGGGTCCTGATGCTTCATCTCTGCTGAAGTTACTCTTTGATTCAGTTTGCTGAGGTTCCTTACAACCCTAATTGGATTTAACTGAGCCTGTGGTGGAACAAGTCAGTACCTGCATTGTTTACTGCTTGTTTGAAATGTGTAAAAGAAAGCAAGCAAATCTAAGTTACAGATTCCTGTGGACTTTCTGGGGTTTTTTTCACAGCTCACAATAGGATTGAACAATGGATCACACAAATGCCCCTGAAAGCTCAGATTCTTCAAAGTGCTGAGAGTCAGGTGTTGGTTTTTTAGGCTGTCCTGCACAAGAAGTTCTGAGAACAAGATCTGCTTACTGCAGGGGGAAGCTTAAAGCTCGTTTTTACTTTCTGTAGAAATGTTCTGGCCATGGTTCTCCCAGCCCCATCGCTGGCTCGGGCTCACTGGGACCAGTGCAGTGGGAGCAGGAGGTGACACACACCCTGCTGGGTGACTCTGCAGAGGGGTGGCAGTGAAAAGCCACTGGTATTACTTACACTAAGTGTAGTATATTGCTTAGGGATGGACCTGATTCGTCAGGTCACTGAGCAAGTACAAATATGAGTATGTGCATGTGAGTGTGCCTGAGTACATGTATATGCATGTACCATGGAAGTGTTCTGGGTTTGGCATTAAGCATAAAATTTCAAACCCCTTGTAGTTAACATTAGTAGTGTCCTCCCCATGTGTGACAAAAGCTTGAAGTCTTCTCCTTTAATGAGCTTTAATACAGAAGAACAGTGATTTTAAGTATTAGTGGTATTTATGTTTTGCTTGTGAGAACCTGATGATAGCGGATGGTTTATTAAAATAATTAACCTAGTAATGTGCCAGGTAGGGTCTAATAGAGTTTGTCATTTTCATAGCCAGTTAGTAAAGCATCTCAGTGGTTTAATAGAAAGCAGCAGCTGTGAAAGTTGCTGCTTGATTCACTGGTGATCTGGGGAAGCCACCACCACCTAAATCAGAACCACCTTGTTCTGTCCTTCTTTCACCTGTAACTCCACCCAGAACCTAAAAATGTCCTCAGGTGTTCCACTATCTAAATAATTTGTCCTAATTATGATCACTGATCCATTTGCAGCAACATAAACTATTTTGATGTTCCTGTATTTGCAGTCATGAAGAGCAAATAATCCAAGGGTAGATGGGAAGACCAGAAAAACCAGGATTTGAAAAATAAAGAGCAGAGAGCTGTGCAGATGAGGTCCATAATGTGTGACTTATCCCGTGTTCTTGCTATTAGCTGACAAAATGCCTTTTCCAACTATTACTTTATTTTATAAGGGTTTTATATAGATATAATTCATCATTTGGAAAGCTCATATCCAAAAAAATTAAGATGTCATTCCTTATGGAAAGCTTCCTGAAGGGATCCTTTGCCCAGCAAGAAAATAGGAAAATCTATAGGAAAATAGGAAAAGCTATAGCTCTGTGAGCTACAGCAATGCAGAGAGGAGTGGTGTGACTGAAAACAGAGCAACTTGTCCAGGCATGCTCTGCCTTCTCTTTGAGGTTGTTTAAATTATTTACAAGTGCTACGAGATGCTTTCTATCCTCAAGTCAGTCGTTGTGAATCCTGGTTTTAGCAGTAGAATTAAAAATATTTCACTTGTCTAATTTACTTACCAAAAAAAAAAAAAAAAAAAAAT
Source organism: Calypte anna (assembly GCF_003957555.1). Classification (NCBI taxonomy): domain Eukaryota; kingdom Metazoa; phylum Chordata; class Aves; order Apodiformes; family Trochilidae; genus Calypte; species Calypte anna. The sequence continues at coordinate 13,794,334 of NC_044247.1, read as the reverse complement.
CACAGTTCATCATTATCCCTGGTATACAAAAGAAGGCACCTGAAAGATGTGAAACCATAATTTAATGTTAATCAAAATGCTAATCACTTTATTAGATAACCTGTAGTGCAGTGTGAGGGTGCTGGCTACCTTTTCTATAACATAAATTTAAAAATGCTAATAGCAGACCAAAATCATTCACATTTTAGTCTGCACTGAAGCTGCTGTGCACTTAGTGGTAATTGACAGTAAAAACCTCAGCAAACAGGCTCCCTCCCTGTATGAATTGTATGTTTTGCTGTTTGTAATAGTTTGTGCATACTCCTGACTGGTGTCTCCAGAGATTTAAAAGAAGCCCTGCTGTTTCCTTAACACTCTGAGTTTTTTTTAATAGTTGGTTCCTGATAAGAACACTTAACAAAAAAAAAAATGTGACCATTAGTTGAGAATCCACTAACGTATTTGTAGTGTTTTCAAGTGGCTGAGTTTGATGTTATAGTTTATAACAAGATTTATTTGTTTTTCTGGATTATTCTCCTGGATTAGAAATCTCATTTCAAATAGGATTGGCTTGTTGCAAATGTTTCCCTCACATGCACTTCCTAATGTGATTTGCATTGTCATAAACTGCCTCCATATGTAACCTGGGATTCTGGACCACCTTGTTTTGCCTGCTGAATTGCAGTAGTATCTATTAGGGTTTTAGGTTTGGGGTTCTTTTTATTTTTTTAAATGGCCCAATTAAAACCAGAGTCTTAAATGAGCCTAAAGTGGGACAAAGATTTTCTTTTGGCTTCTTTTAGCTTCTTCTTTTGGCTAGGGGGTGGTTTATACTAATGTTTCACAAAATGTAAAGAGTATTTTCCAGTTTTATCCAACTTGACTTCTAAGTTTTGTCTGATTTTTTGGAAAAAAAGCTGGTAGTTTCATTATTTTAAACAACTGTAGTTATTCTTAAATATATTCAGTCAGTGGCCTGAGTTAGTCCTGACCCAGTCATTAAAGAGTCTGTAGGTGCTGCACCTCCTGCCTCACTGCCCATGGAGTCTCTTCTCCCAGCCTACCACTTTCTCTCTCATTCATTCTGTATTGTTGAAAGGGAAAGTTTAAATAAATTGTAAGCCAATTAATGAAAGTATTTTAAAATGAAAAAAACAAACAAAAAAAATGGTGTGTATGATCAAGAGAAACCATGAGTGATAGATAACCTGTAACCTAGAAGACTCCTACTTTGGATTAACATTTCTATTTTGGTTGGCAATTTCTTCCTCTGGTGACTGAAAGGAGGTTGCAGCAAGGTGGATGTTGGTCTCTTGCCAAGTAACAAGCAGTAGGGTAAGAGGAAAGCTGTGCTAGGAAGAGTTTAGATTGGACATTAAGAAAATTTCTTCCCTGAAAGGGTTGGCAGGCATTGGAACAGGATGTCCAGGGAAGTGGTGGTGTCACCATCCATGGAGGACTTTTAACAGACATGTAGATGTGGTGCTGATGGATGTGGTTTAGGGCTGGATTCAGTTATCCTGGGTAAATGGTTGGACTTGGTCATCTTCAAAGGTCTTTTCCAACCAAAATGATTCTAGGATTCTATGACTTTGACCCTAAGCTGTTCCTGTATACCCAAGTATTTCATACACACAACAGCACTGGTGGGGCTGTCAGGAAACAATACTGTTCTCACCATGGTTTACTTAGATGGGACTCTGGGACTTCACAGCCCTGCTCATGGGAAACCAACCCTTTCATAGCCCTGAGAGCCTGGAGAGGCAAATGAAACCAGGTGCAACCAATTCCAACCAAAATAACACCATTAGCAGAACCTGGGAGAGGTTATAAGGTCATCACTTTGCTGAGAAGGAAACTGAAAAGATGAAAACTGAGTGTGACTGGGAGGTGGAAACCTATGTACAGCATGAATGCCCAGTGCCTGTTGCCAAGTTTGAAAGCTGTTGACCAAAGCAAAGAGGAATGAGGACCCTGTTCCAGAAAGGAAAGTATTTGATTGGTAAAGCTATTTCTTATGTAAGAAAATCTTCATATTCTAATATTTCTATGAATTTTCACTCTCATTTCTTATAAAAAAGGTGAGATTCAGGTCAGCTCAGTTCCCACATCTAATGGCTTTTGACAAGGAAAAAAAATTAATCAGAACAGCTACTGTGGAATAAATTATTTCAAAATAGCTTCCCCATGGATGCTGTTATTGTGAAGTAATTGTGCCCTTTTTTTTTTTATTAGTACTTATTCTGCCAGACCAATGTTTGTCAAGTTTCCTAGGTGGGAAGCAGTCAGCTTGTAGAAATTAGTACCTTCTAGAAAGTACTTTGACTCCCAGAATGAGACTTGTCACTGCTTAACTATTCCACCATCAGGGCCCAGCCCTGAATGGCTGCACCAAGCCATGTCAGAGCCCTCTGGAGGAATCTTCACCAGTGTAAAGCAAAAGCAAGAGATTTCAATTTCTTTTATCACCTTTTCAAGTCTAGTAGGATTCTCTCATATTTAAAGTCTTGGAGAATTGATGCCTAATTTGATGCTTTTAGGTTTACTGATTAAGAACAGAGTTTCATTGTTTGGACAAAAAAAACCCAAACAATAACAGGAGATGTTGGGGTTTTTTTTCTTTTGGTTCCAAGCCTGCTTTTCAGATTTCAACCTAAAAAGCCCTTTTGTTTTTCCAGCAGAACACAATGAAAGTCCCTCTGGTTCATACCATGAGCTCCTCCATCCACTCCCTGTATGGCTTTGTTTAGACTGGAGGCCTCACACTCTTTCAGCTTTCTGATTTCCGAGCTGATTCCAGTGGATTTCCAAGTTTTCCTGAATATAAAGTGACTGCTACACTCAAAGTCAATAAACTTAACATTTCCCTGTGTAGCTCTTCTCCCACCACTGGCAAATCCCTGCTGTCTCCAGGACTGGGGGGATGTGGATAGAACTCCAAGCATGCACTGACCTGGATGTCAGCTATGCCAGTTTTGCTTGATCTCAGTGCTTTACATTATTGTTGCTAGCTACCTACAGCTGCCCTTGGCACATTATCATAAAGCCTAGCCTGCTCTATCTGATTTCTCACTGCAATGGGTCAGATTTGTTAATATTTTTTGCTTAGCCAAGCAATTCCCTTGCTCGAGGTCAGGCAAGGCTTCTCAGATTCCAGGAAAGCCATTTCATTACACTTGTTTGTTCTGTAGAAGGGTCCTTGCTTTCTTTGCAAAGTAAATATTTTATGCTGTTATTTACTGAGCATTCACACAGGATAGTGTGCTCTATTGAGAAAAGAGCAGAGTTGGCTGGGGGTTGGTCTTGCACCCATTAAGATCACTGACAAAACTTCCCTGATAAGGCAGTTTGCCCTGAGGAGGTACAGGGTATATAGGCATCAAAGCCTTGGTATGAACAGAGCATGAAAAGTCAAAGTATGAAGTGAAAATATCTGACAGTATGTTGATCCTATAGCATTTTGATTCTAACACCAGGGAAATCCATACAGGGATATGGTGACTGCACGTTTATTCAGACTGACCTTGTTAAAAATACAAAGAGAGGTCTTTGTTGAAGGATACAGTGCCTTAATCTTGCTTTATATGCATTAGTCTGCTTGTCAGTCCAAACAAGTTAGCAACTGCTAAGTCATAAAATTGATGTTTAAGAAGATACTGGACATTTTACCATACCTTATTAAATCTGTTTCTGGTTGAGTATGTAATTTAGGCAGTTTGGACATCTAAGCTGCAAATAGAGGGAATTAAATGCTGATAGTCCAATTTTAAGTTTCATTTAGGTGCTTGATTTAGATGCACTTCAGACGTGCTTCACTTTTCATCATAAGCTTAAGGATTAACGAGTATTGAAAAGTGGTTTTCTTCTTTTGTTTGTTCTGCAGTTAGACAGTCCTGCTCTTCCCTTAGTTTGTAGGTTCAGGTTGTTCAGGTTTTCATTGTCGTGTTGGGATTTTCTGAGTTGATACAACATTAATGAGCAGAGAAAAACACCCCTCCTGGACTAGGCATGGATAGTAATGATGTGTTGACTTTGAATGTATCATAATGTCTTCCAAGGGAATAAATACCTCTTGTGCTCCCCAGTGGTAAACACAGTGCTCTGTTCTGAGAGTCACTCAGTTTCCTGAACTTGCCTTTCTCTCTGTTTCAGATGGCTTAACAGACTGTGTAGATCCTGATTGTTGCCAGCAGAGCAATTGTTACTCCAGTCCTCTCTGCCAGGGTTCTCCTGACCCCCTTGACCTGATCCAGCACAGCCAGCCACCCTTCTCTCAGCATCCTCCAAGGCTCTTTTATGATCGAATCAGATTCCTTATTGGCAAGGAAAGCACTCATGTCATCCCAGGAGATGTCTCCTTTGAGAGCAGGTGAGTTTCCTTTTAGTTGAGAGACTTTTCTGAATATTGACAACTCCAATGGGATTCCTTAATTGGGAAACAAGTGTTACCTGATAAGCTGAGAATTCTTCACTGGTGATCAAAAAATACTTAAAAGAATAGCAAAAGTTTACATCCCAATCTTGATTGTCAGATTTTCATGAACCTATCTAGTTCATAAAAGTGTCATAGGAACAAACTCTACTTTTACTAACAGGACTTTGACTACTGTGGAAGGTAAGCTATCTCATCCTTACAAAAGTGAGAAGTCCTTCGGGCTGTAGGGACATGTAATGGCAGGAAGCAGAAGGACAGGATGGATTTGTAGGCACTGTGATCACTCACCTTTCTGCCCAATAGAGCTTGATTGGTATTTACAGCATAATAAATTTAACACGTCACTCACAGACAATCCAGCTGCCTAATTAGCAAACTTCTTGGGTTTTACTATGTTACCAGTGTGGAGTTTACCACTTTGTGCTGTGGGTTACTCTACTAAAAGTTGGGTGATCTTAGATGGTTTTTAAGGCCCCTTCTAGATGATCTTTAAGGTCTCTTCCATCCCAAGCTATTCTGTAATTCCACAGTTCCTCTGAGTATTGGTGAGACTGGCTTGCCCCTTAATAGGAAAAGACTGTGGAATAGGAAATGAGCACTTACTTGCTCAAAAAACCTGTCAACACATATTTTCTTGAACATTAGAAATACAGGGGCACGTACATTTTTATGCTGTAGTGCACCTGAGAAGCTGTAACTTACATGCTGACAAAGAGCTCCACAAATCATCCACATCACCTAACTATTACCTTGTCAACTACCCCTATACATTGGATAAACCATGTTCCAGTAATAGGGTCATAAGAATTTTTTTTCTTTTCACAGTACAGTACATAGCACTCAGGTTACTGCGTGCCATAGCTGCACACAAATCAGCATGCTTTCTCTTTGCAACTTATTAATTTTTAATAAAGTAAATATGTAAACAGAGTCTTTATTGATCTGAAATGCCTAAGCATTTAATCACTATTAATAATGTAACAGAATGTTATAAATATGTAGAACAATAGGACATGAGAATGAGCTCCATGAAGTGCACCCACCTGCTATGGCAGGTCTCTTGCTGGTGGAACAGTGCCATGGCACCTGGTGCAAGGCCCTTGGTGGCCTCTGCACAGGCAGTTTAAACCAAAAGATTTTCCTCAGCAAGGCACCACGCCGTGAGGCTTTTTCAGAGAAGAGGTGAGCACTCAGGTTGCCTGTACAGTGGCTGTGACACTGCAAATGTTAGCAGCCAGATTGCACATAATCCCATCAACGTGCTTTTATAGATATAAGGAACTGATCTTTCAAAGCTATCACTGATGGGATTTAACTTGGATTTAAAAGCCTTTCCTGAGTATTTTGTTTCTTTGCCCTGATGTCTTCCATGCCTTTGAAGACCAAAGAGCAGCAAAGGCTTGTGTGGGAGCAGCAGCCCACCCTCACCATGGTTTATTCTTTATACTACTAAAGGAATATAACTTGTTCTTGCATTGTTCACACCCCAGGTATCATTTTCTCCTCCTGTAAAGAAAGTACTAGTTAGTTTGGTGAGGAGATGAGTGGGATTCAGATGAGGCTGTCTGGATCTTTGGGAACAGCAGCAGTGCCTGGAGACTTGTGCTGTGCTACATCTCCTGGGTTTTGTCAGCAGTAATCTGCAACATGCTGGGCACCCCAAGGAGTTCATCTCTCCACACTTTGCTTGGTCCTCAAGTCTTCCAGGCTGTTGAAAAATTGCTCATCCATAAGTCAGATATTATTAAAAACTGCCAGAATTTTCCTTGAGGATGACAGATCTCAGAAGGAGGCAACAGCTGAGCTGTGCTGCCTCTGTTCAGAAATCTGCCTCTGACATTGTCAATCTGATTGTCATCTAGTGTCTGCTCTTCTCCTAGGAATTAAAATTATTAAGAAAAAAATATAGAAAGACAACTCTGACTAGGGTTTAATAATAAAAAAAAAAGAGATCTTTGATGCTGCCCATGTAGTACAGACCAAAGAGTCCTTTGGGGTTTTTTTATCCCCTTTTGGCTATTGCTGAAAAGGTTGTGTCCGAGCAGATGATATTAAGCAATGCTGCCTTAAATGGCACTTCTTTTATAGCATTGGTGGTTCAATAAGAAATGTTGGAAGAACTGGATGAAACAGTGGCATTCATTTATTTCAGGGCACTGGCATCCATTCCCACTGGTGCTCAAATTTTGCAAAGCCCTATCTGGATTTTTTTTTTCCCCTTTGCAAAAGGTTTCTGAGATCATTAAGAGGATACAAGAAGAAACATCTATGCAATGTTTTCAGGCTTCTGATTCAAATCATGTTGTGCAGTGTTTTGCTGTACCATAAGGTCAGTGGAACTCCAATACACTCTAGATGAAGGTGAAGTGATGTTGAATAGATTTGGGAAAGCTATCAAAAAAGGCTTATCTCTATCCTTCATACTGCAAGTGATTTGTCTCTGCCATGTGCTGGCATTTTCAACATCATCTAGAGTAGTAAAATTAGTTGTTCTGATAACTGCTGGGACATCTGTCCTTTTTTTTTTGCATTCATTCTTAAACTTCAGCTGAGATGTAATTTTTTTACCATTTGCCTTTTACAGAGCAATCCAGGTGTTGTGTTCAGCCACGGCTAAATACCACACCAACATTAATATTAAAGAGCTAAATATTTTCAAATCATATTTTGCTTTTAATTTGTGAAAACTGTGTCACATATGCTGTTTTTTTCACAAACTTCCAAATGAAACTGAGGCATGCTAAAAGGCATATTGGATCCACCCTGAACAAATGGAAATGTTCTTGCTTACATCAGGAATGATTTTTTTGCCGTACTGCGTGTAGCAGGGTGTAGCAGATTAAAAGGTTTTTATCAGCTCCTGTTCTCAGGAAGGTTTTTTACTTTTTTCTTTGCTGAATATTTTCAATGCATGCTGCTGGCAAGCTATTTGACTCTCTGGAAACTGCCTACAAAAAGGGTCCAGTGTTTGGTACTGAATTAATTACCCTTCAAAGGCTGCTTACAGCAACATTGTCAGCAGGAAGAAATGAATGTACCTTCCTAGCCTTTACCTTAATTTCTCTGATTGAAGATTTTCATCAGAATTGTAATACAGCAAATGACATCTTCTGGTAATGTGACACTTGAAAATTCACAGGTTGCTTGGTAGAGCTCCATATCTGAGCCTAATGTCTCAGCCTGAGGTGCTTCCAGAATATTGGTAACCTAAAACACAAAACAAAAGCAAAAGAATTGCTTTAGTTAGTAGCAGAGCAAGGCAGAATGGTGGTAGAATAGTAAAACGCTTTACAAGTAGTGAAAGCATGTATCTGGAATTTTCAACTTCTACTTATATTGTAAATTAAAGATGTCAGACAAACAGCCTGATGGCAGAGAGCTGAGACCTGCAGAGCTGAGCTCCTCGGTTATGTGTGGAATGACCCATGAAGCACTGACAGAGAAATCTTGCTTCTTTTAGGCCACCTGCAACCCATGGGAATCTCAGCTTTCTCTCAAAAAGCCAACTGCTCCCTCTGGAGTTGCAGATTTAGTAGAGCTTGCCAGGGGACTTGAAACATTCTTAATGCATTTGAAAACACTGAGGCAGCTTATCAGGGACATGTTCCTTCCCAGCACTTCCAAATTAGAAAAGACATTTTTGCACTTGCTTTCAAGTTAAAACAACTTGGACAGCCTCAGTCTAAGATTTTGCAATCCTTGCAAGTAGGTGGTAGGAGTTTTATCCCCCAAAAGGAAGAAAAGCAGGCCAGTCAGGAGTGTGTAGAATAAATCATAGAGGCTGAGAATAGAAAAGGGACAGAGAGCACATTGGGGAGGCATGATGATCTTTAAAGGTTTCCCTGTTAAAATTAAGAAAAGCAGTGAGTTGTAGCAAGGTCCACAGCTCATCTGGAAAGAGGGTGACTGTTGAAGCAAGGAAGCATGAAGTCACATCACTGCAGGGAACATGGTCTAAAAGCTCTGGGAAGGAAAGGAATTAAGTCAGGTCTTCTGCAGGCAACAGAGCTGCAGGGAACCTGCGTGCCAGCAAACCCCTGGGCTTGCCCCATCAGGGCACTGGGGAAGGAGGGAGAAGCTGCTGCAAACCAAGGGGTCATTTGTTACCTCTCCAAGCCTTTGAGATGAGTGCTGGACATAAAATAATTGAAAAAATGTTTTCAAACGTGCAGTAAATGCAAAAATTTAAACTAATTCTGATCAAATGCTTGGTTGGAGATTTAGGAGGTGCTGGTAATTCAAGAGGCCAGAGAGTAGACGACTCTCCAGCCTAGAGTAGGTAATAAAAAGACAATGAATAATGAGACCAAATGCAGCAACATAGAGGCAGACTTAGAACATTTTAAATCTAAAAGATTGCAAAGGCAGTTCAATACAGATAAATGTAGATTAATGAGGTTTCTGAGTCTTTATCACATACTGTAAATGTGTATGGCTTGTAAAATATTACCCCAAAAAAGCAAGAAGGTTGAAAGATAAGTCTCAATATTATTCATGAATAATGAGAAGTAAAGTGAATGAGTGGAGGAAAGAAACATTATACATGAAATAATGAAGACTTTGATGAGTTGTTATCTCAAAAATCTGTGTGCTTGATAAAATATGAGGACAGAATGGAGCCAGAAGAGATGTCTGTGTGGAATGAACAAGCAGGAGTACAGGAGTATAGTACTGAGTGATGTGGAATCTTAAGGGTCTGTCTCACACCATTGGTTTTGGTAAATACGTAGAGTGCTCTAATAAGGGGATTAGAGAAGGAAAGGCAGGTCTGTTGGTATTCAAAATATGAGAAAACAATAGAAATAATTCTTTTCTGCTGGAACAAATCAAGGAGTAATTGAACCTGGCTCTCCTATTGAGTGAGTCTTGTGAGTCTGATGAGACCCACACAGGCTTGGTTCCCTTCAGTGAAGCTGCAGGTTTTGCCCACAAATAGGGCCACAACCAATTTAGTTGAAGTAGATGATGGAAAGGTTGCAAATCAGAACATTGTTTTACATACTAGCAGTAACACAGCCTCTCCCATTCCTCTGGGATTTCTCAGCATTTTTGCTCAAAATCAGCATCTTTCTGTGTCCTGGGAGAATAAAACCAGATTAGCAACTATGGTAGATGGCTTGCTTACAAAAGGCTTAATGTTTAGCAGGTGTATTTTCCCTGGTGATTGTCAGACATAATTTCATTGGATCATGATCAATTAATCTTTTATGGGATATTCTTTAAATTCATATATAGACTCCTAAATAGCTTCTCACCTGAGGATGAAGTCTTTTCCTTTAGATTACATATTCATTGTGCAAAGGTAGGATGTATATTTGAGGTCTACCATGACCTCTCAAATTGAGAGAAAAACATAGCAACATCTAAATTCATGTATTGCTTATACTGGCTAATTAATGCCAGCTACCTTTATAATACCTTCTACAGGTTTTCACTGTGAATGTCTTCTGCATACACTGTTTACTTCATTACATTCATACTTCATTAAAGTACCAAAAGGTGTTTCAGTGGAATATAGCTGTGTAAGCCCTTAGGAAATCCCACTAGGTCCTAATCTGCCTGGTGAGGATATTTTACATTTCAGTCCTCATCCTTGATGAGAATTTGCTCCTTTTTGTTTCAGTCTTCATATATGTAAAAGGCCAAAGCAAAGAAAAAGAGTTATTTCTTCACCCTTTCTGTGGCTAGAGTGAAAGTAATGGTCTTGCATGGCATCAGTGGAGATTCAAATTAATAAGAAAAACTTACCCTGAATAAAGCACTCAAAGAGAGGCATGGGAAGGGGTTACTGCTTGGTGAGGTTATGGAGTCAGACAAGCGTCTGCATGGAGTAATGCAGGTATAGCTGATCTTACCTGAGGCAAGGGAATGGACAAGATAAAGTCTTGTATTTCCTTTCAGCTCTCATTTTCTCTGATTCTGTGAGCCTCTGATTAGACCCATTTAGTAATGAGTTCACTTTCCTACCCATTGGCTTTGATGCATTCTGCTGTGCTGTCATATTCCAACCTCTTGGCTGGAATGGGGGGGGGGTTTATGTGGGAAAGTGGGTGCAAGTCAATGACATCTCAGAGGGAATTGAAAAGAACATAACACGTGATGAGGGACTGAGAAAAAAAGTATATTACACTTGATTAGGCACTCTCTGAATTTACCTATGTAACTTTCTGAAGTTCAGTGAAGACCATGTGTCCCACTGCTGCCTTATCACATTAGTTCAGCTTCTTTCTAATGGACAGTGATGTCCTATTCTTAGCAGCAGAGAATGAGGCTTCATTTTCCTCTTCCACAAATCATCACCCCCTAGAGCTGCAGCAAACTAAATCATGCTATCAGTGAGACCTTTGCAGTGCTATTGAATGGCAGGACAAGTGATACCCTGAAATATAGCTGGAAATGGAAATATCTTCTCAATACACCAGAGATTCATGGGAGAGTCTGTGTGTCGTCTTCATAAGATAATGGTTTTTTTAATCAATCTTTTTGAGTTGTTTGATTCCAAATCAACAGTCACAATGATGTCACAGTAGATCTGTCTGTCTGGGACAGGAATACAGCACAGAAATTAATGTCCTTCTCACCTTCCTGATGTTTCTAACATGTTGCCTTCTACTCTTTCTGTTTCAGACGGGCATGTGTGATTCGAGGCCAGGTGGTAGCAGTAGATGGAACACCTCTGGTTGGAGTCAATGTCAGTTTTCTGCACCACAATGAGTATGGATACACAATCAGTCGCCAAGATGGGAGGTCAGATTTTCATATATGGTCTTTCACTGGTTAGATTTGCATAGTTAAGACCAAAAGAACAAAATTTTCATAGACATCACTGTTGATTGAAGGTGGCATCTGGTCCCCTGCTCTGTGAGCATATTTAATTAGATTTCTCTGTGGTAGAGGGACCAAAGAAGAAAGAGAAGAAAAAGCCTGCACAGCAACAAGATTACAGTGGCATTCAAACACCTGGAGTCAAAATGTGACAGTACAGCTGTCACAGCATTTTCCTGACATTTAAATATTTTCACTGGTCAGGTCTTCCAGAAAATTCTCTGCCTTCTTTTCTTTTATCTATTCTGAACTTTGAATCTCCCAAAAAGTTTATTGACATGTCAATGAAGTTAACTCCTTTAGCTGGTCACAGTCACCTGTGACACAGAAGTAAAAAAGTTAGGATGGACTCTTTTCAGAACCAAAATGTTTGAACTGCTGCTCCACAACCAGTCCTGAGCAATGCTTCCATCCCTCTCTTCCCCAGCTTTGTAGGGCTGAGTTCAGTTCTCAAGGAGATGAAATTCCTATACATATTCTGTATTGCACTCCAGGGCTGACCATCCATTTGGAATAAGGTCACATTTTGCTCCTGAACTAGAGTTAAGATGCTAAGGGCAGCTTAAGACTTCATCTTCCTTGATTGTGTTGTGAATTTCAAGAGATCAGAAGCTATCTTTCAACAGGAAAGAGTGTAATTTGCCACTGTTTTCACAGTTTTTTGGTTTTGTTTTGTTTGGCTTAGTCAATTTATAAAAGTAAGAAGCATGCATATTTACCTTAGTTTATTGACTTTCAAATTGCACTACAGAAAGTTAGTAATTACCAGTTCCTCTTTATTCTAGCCTGAATAAAGTTGTTCCATTAAAATATGCTACCTGTATTTCACTGCAAATGTGATCAGTGTCATTTGGGAAATGTGATGAGATATGCATAATTAAGTCTGACTTCTTATCACAGTTTGTTACCATCAAAACCCCCATAATAGATGCGCTCAATAATACAGAGGGTAAAGTATCTATTTACATATTGCCTTACATTGCCTGACTATGGTTGTCAGAAGCTCAGAAAACTGAGACTCCATATCATGCCTTCTTGTCCCACAGTTTTCCAGCCCAGATATGCCAGGGTTTTTTTTACAACAGCTCCCAGAGGATCACCTGCCTTATGTACAAGAGCTGATTCAGTTCTCAGCACAATTAATCAAAAATTCCCAAAAATGTCATGTCCTGCACATAAGCATCTCCTGTTCAGTGTACTTAACCTTTTCCTCTTGCCTTTTAGAAAAGGGGACATATTAATAGAAAAAAGGCCTGAAAGGCTTTAGAAATTCTTATTCTGCATGCTGCAGCTGCATACATTATGAGTAGCATCCTTTCTCTGGGCTAGGAGTTTCTTTTTATATAAATCAAAAGAAGTGGGTCCACGGTCTTGTTGCAAACAACTCATTAGTATTGATTCTATCTGATAAATGGAGGGGAGATAGGCCAAGTAGCAGCAATTGCCATTGATGTCTACAGGGAGAAAGTCCAGGGAGGTAAAGCTTCTTCATGAACACCAAGGTGATGCCAGGCAGGTAAACTTGAATGATTTCACATGGTAAATTAAGGGCTGTAAGGAGCAACATGAATTTTTTTGCTTGTGATGCACTTAACAGCTGTGGTGATATAACACAAAAAGAACCAAAACATTTTCATTTTTCTTTTTCAGTTTTGACCTTGTGGCTGTTGGAGGCATCTCTGTCACCTTAGTTTTTGACAGATCTCCCTTCATATCTGAAAAAAGGACACTTTGGTTGCCTTGGAATAGGTTTATCATCGTAGACAAAGTTGTAATGCAGAGAACACAGTCAGACTCACCATCTTGTGACATCACTAGTTTTATCAGCCCAAATCCAATCGTACTCCCTTCACCCTTGACAGCCTTTGGAGGGTCCTGTCCTGAAAGAGGAACCGTTATTCCAGAGCTACAGGTAATTAAAAGACTTTCAAATTAACAGTTCTATTGCAAAACAAGTTTTGGACAAATTTAGATGCTCCCATAATAATGAGCAATTAGCTGCTGCAATCTTCCTCACTTGTCAGAATGACACCAATGCCTGTCTCTTTACTACTGTTTCATAAGATCTTTTCTTCTTTCTTTGTTAGTATTTTAAGGTGCTTTCTCTCTTATTTTCAAGTAGAAGAAGGGGGGTGGGGGGCACTAATGTCATTTATTATTGCAAACCTGATTTATTTATAATGATGCACAAAACCATTCTGAGATTACAGATAAACAGTACAACTTGTCCATACATCAGTGTGAGACATGACCCAGGATACTTTGAAGAGCAGAAATGTTTCATCTACTCACATCTTCCAGTTTATTTACAATGGCAACTTGTTATATTTTAGCTTCTTGGTTTTTATTACTTTGTTTTCAAGGCAGAGCGATTTTAACGTAACCTGTAGGATTGTTTTTATTTTAATATCTGTTTTCTTAACAGTCCCTTAAGTGTTTAGAAGCATTTTCTAACTAACCTTGTGTTCAACTGTTCTTTTATTTGGGACTTAAAAGAGATTGTATGAGTTGACATACAACAGAATACAACTAGACAGGTTTCAGATTGTGTTAGCCCCCATAATTTTTAGTATGTTGCTTGAGCAGTTAGAGTTCAAGCAGTAAGACCTCTTTAGGTTCTCTTTAAATTTCACTGAGTGAATCTGGAAGATATTTTGGAGGCTACCTGTAGACATGAGCATTTCCACCCTTTTGTCTCTTTCTCACAAAAGTGTTGCTACCAATTAAGGGCACTTATGCTACATGTAAGAGGCCTCTAATTGGGCTCAGTTGTACCCAAAACTCTCTGTAACTATAAAAACATCATCTCATGGCAAAAGTGTCACTTCACAGAACATGCTGATGAACATCACAAAAGAACTGATGCCTAGTAGATAGGAAAAACTGGACCACATTACATGAGGTATTCCTGGGTATCCTTTAAACAGTGAGGTACCCAAAGATGCTGCCTCCTCCAAGGGAAACTGTCCCAGTCCTTTTATTTTTGTCATTGGAGGGTCCTTAAAGTCAAAAGTTTCATTGCACAGTACTGGGAAATGAACAGAATCGTGGGAGAAGGAGCTATATTAGCATGTATCAATGCAGGAATGTTTCTTCCCACTTTTCTATTAAAGAAGAGATGTCAGATGTATGACAGAGGAGGCAGCTGGGATGTCAGCAGGAAAGAAGGGGAAGACTGCAAATCAGGAGCAGTAAAGGGAGCAGGATTTCCCTGGCAACACAACATTTCATATGTGGAAAGGAGAAGTGCTGGCAGGCCTCCAGCTGCACTGCAGAGAGCCTGTGACAGGGACACTGTTGCAGTGGGTAAATAAAATTGTTTTGAAAGTGAAGTAATCTCTTGTTAGACAAGAAAATCTGGGGGATATAAACAAAACAGTCTGTATTTTTCCAAGCTTGACAGATTTACCCTGGTGACAGGTTGGCTTGTTATTGTGGAAATACAGTAAAATCATTAACTTTATTAAGCACAGTCTACTTTTCAGAGGCTTTTGAGTGAACTGTGGGTGGCATCCTCTGAGGAGGAGCTGCCCTCTTCTCTTGCTTGCTCCTCCTCTTAGTCTGTCCCTGAAGAGCTCCTTTCTCTCAGGAGCTCACAAGAGCTAAATCCCTTTTTGTTAGCTCCAAGGCCCACATCATTGAAAAGGTCAAGGCCAAGTTTCTTTTTTCTCCTCAAAAGCTCATAGTCTTTGCAATCCCTCTTTGCAGAAAGGGACTTACAGAATCATTCTGGTTGGAAAAGACCTTTAAGATCATTGAGTCCAGCCATTAACCTAACTCTGCTGAGTCTCGTGCTACACCACATCCCCAAGCACCACATCTACACATCTTTTAAACACCTCCAGAGTGTCTTCATTGCACCTAGGAATTGCTGCCAGAATCCTGAAACCCCACTTGGTGTACTTGTGTCCAGGTCTGGATCCCCCAACACAGAAGAATGTGGAGCTCTTGAAGCAAGTCCAGAGGAGGGGCACGAAGATGATAAGAGGGCTGGAGCACCTATCCTATGAGTACAGGCTGAGAGTGTTTGGCTTGTTCATCCTGGAGAAAAGAAGGCTTTGGGGAGACCTTATAGTGGCCTTCCAGTGCCTGAAAGAGCTGCAGGAAAGCTGAGGAGGGACTTTTTACAAGGGCATGGAGTGACAGGACAAGGAGTAATGGAAGCTCGTAGAGGGGGGATTTAGCTGAGACATTAGGAAGACATTCTTTAGTGTGAGGGTGCTGAGACACTGGCAGAGGTTGCCCAGAGAAATTGTGGCTGCCCCATCCCTGGATGCGTTCAAGTCCAGATTGGATGGGGCTTGGAGCAGCCTGGGCTGGTGGGAGGTGTCCCTGCCTATGGCAGGTTTTGGAACTAGATGATGCCTTCCAACCCAAACCATTCTCTGTTTCTATGAATATGTCCACAGAGATAATTTGCTCCTCAGTAGATGGGGATGCTGACCAAGCAGGTTCCAGTGTTGCACATTTTGCAACGTGCCTGGCTACTTGTAACACTTCAGCACTGCCCCGGTAATTAAACCAAAGGATAGATGCTCTCTATAAATCCCCTCTCCCCTCCCAGATAAAGGAAGGAGAGAGAATAAGGAAGAGAAACAGATGGGTTGGAACTTAACTATACAACTTTACTAAAACAGTAATGATAAATAGGAAAAATTACTAAATATATACAAATATACAGGAAAATTGATCCCATTTCCTTCCCCTTTCCCCCAATAACTCTCACATCACCACCGAGGCTGCAGGGCAGCCCTGGGAAAGTCCAGGCTGGAATCCTGGGATTCCAGCAGCAGTTGGGAGCTGGAGGCAGGAACACACAGATTCAGGCTGGAATGGATCAGGACCACAGGCAGAGGAACGGACGGAATCCTCACAGGATGTTGAAGCAAATGGGGACAGGAGAAGAAGGGGAAGCAGGAAGGGGTTTGACCCTCGTGATCCCTCAAATTTGTACTGAGTATGGGATGGAATACTTTAGTCAATTTTGGCATCTACCTTGTGTGTTCCTCCCTAAGGCAAGGCTGCAGGTGTGACCTCTTTACTCCTTTTCTCCTTCTGGAGGGCAAAATGTTCCTCAGAACTGAGCAGTGTCCCTGGTTCTGCACAGCAATCTCTGGCTGTAACTATAAACACCAAGTGTGATCAGTCCCAGAAGCAGACACTGACTGAGAAACTTGCTGTTAATTTCAGCAAGTGCAGCTACTGACAAGAGCTTAGCTGAAAGCAGAAGTACAAGACAGAAAATCACCTTTATCCTGACCCAAACCAGGACACTACTGCATTGCTGAAATAAACACAGAAGACCATCAGTGTTTTAAGTGCTGCTGCATTCCCATCATCATTGTGAATTGTCAAAAAAAGCACCTGATATTAATATTATAATTTGCATTTTTCTTAACTATGGATAAAATGATACTTTTTTTTTTTTCCCCAGGTGGTCCAAGAGGAAATCCCAATTCCTTCAAGTTTTGTGAAGCTGAGCTATCTCAGCAGTCGAACACCAGGGTATAAAACTTTGCTGCGCATCATTCTGACACACACCAGCATCCCCTCTGGAATGACAAAAGTCCACCTGATAGTTGCTATTGAAGGAAGGCTTCTTCAGAAGTGGTTTCCTGCTGCAGCCAATTTGGTCTACACCTTTGCCTGGAATAAGACAGATATATATGGGCAGAAAGTTTCTGGCCTGGCTGAGGCTATGGGTATGTAGAATCACCTTGATGTAAGTAGAAGCACTCACAAACATCGAGGCAGGAAAATACAGCTTATAAATTTTGTTGCTTCACTTACATACTTCTAAATCAAATGCCTCTTTAGCTAAAGTGACTCGGATGATTTCCTAAGAACATTTATTTTCTTGTTCTTCCAATGTCATCTTTCTAATTTAATCAATTTGAAAATCCCCTTTTCCCTCAGAGAATGGTTATGCACTAACAGCATTATATTCAGCTGTCTTTGTTTTTGAATGTTACTTTGAAAATGACCTTTGGTGTGTCATTGTTTCTGTCATTTTTTGGCTGTGACATTTAAAATGTCATTTCCACTTAGGGCTTACAAAATTCCAACTTTCAGGCATCCTTTCTTACTACATTTCCTGTCCCTAACAGTTAAAACTTCTTGATTTGTTGTTTAAAGATATTTATACAAAAGTCATCATGTTCCAAAAGCTTTCTTTACCAAGCAGCAGAAGCAGCTATTATGAGAATTGCTACAGAAGTGCTGTCTGTGCAAATACATTTTATTTAGCCAAACTTCTTTTTCATTAATTTAATGATTTGGTTTTTAAAAGGCTTGCTATTTTTTAAACTGAATTTGGGGTTATGGTTCTTAATGGCCTAATCTTATAGATCTTTCCCTTTAACATTATTTACCTTACCAGCACAGCTTAGTATTGTGAATAAGCCCCATTCACTTCCTTAGCAGTTTTATTTTTGCTTTTTTAGTAAGAAGAACTAGAACAGGCTTCAAAATTAGAGTAGCAAGTGCTACATGGAACTATCCACTCTCACAAGAAATATGAGGGTGGATGGTTCCATAGTTGAAAAAGCCAGAAGCATTTTTTTAGGACCTGCTGTGTTTTCCCTACAGGCACTGTACCTGCAAATGGGCCCATGCAAAGCCCAAAGGTGCCACCACCACTGTAAAAAAAGGGTTATGAGAACAAAAGATGAAGTAAGATTTACATCATGCAGTGCACGCAGGAATATATCCAAAACCAAGGAGTTTTTATGCTAGGGCTGTGGTCCCACAGGCTACTCCCAACAGATTCAAGAGCAGGCTGTGGGCAGAGATGTTTCCAGGTTCTCTCCTTACCCTTGGGCCACCACTTCCATTCATATGATAATGAAATGAGCCAGATCAGAAACCAATTCAGCTGTAAACTGAAGCAACCAGAAAATAAGCCCTAATTTTTCAGCCTCATTAGTTTCCTGACCTCCCATGAACACGTGTGCAGGAGCTGTAGCTCACACATTGTGTTGCCCTCAAGGGATCAAACCCTTGGTGCAAGGTTTCCTAAACTGCTGCACCAGCCTTGCTGCAGCTGATCCACCACATCTGGCTCACACCTTTCCAAAGGGGTCACTCAGGGGCTGGCACTGACACCAGAGAGGGCTCTGGGCATCCCAGGAATGGCTCATGGTGAAGACCAGAAATGCCATTTTCAGCCCATTTGTCTTGTGAAACCTTCTTGTTACAGGGTGAATCTACCCCTAACTCATTTCAGATTCAACAATTAGAAGCAGGTGAGTTTTGTATGTTTAAATATGAATAAAGCTTACACAATAGTGCTGGATAACAACCTTTATATTATTTAATTGCTGTTTAATTTTTTTTAGTTTCAACTTTAATTATGCTTCTTGCAAAATAGAAGCAAAAATCTTGATATTTTAAGTGCATTGTTAGCATGCTTTGTTAGATTCCAATAAAGCTTTATTTAATTTGACACACTGTGGTACTCAGGGACCTTTATATGCATCCATTATATAAATTTTTGTCAAAATAATTTTCTCTGCCAGTAAATTACAAATATTTCATAAAGCACTCTGTTCAGTTTTCAGTTTAATTAAATTACATTTCAGTAGGTTGAAGTCCTGGAATTCAGGAGTTATAACCATCAGCCTTTGGTTTTTATGAATACTGTAAGCATCTTTATTTTTCTTCAGGGTTATTGACAGTGACCATCAGATAACCAGTTAAAGAAAAGATGACTTTCTGTGTGGTTATCCATACACAATAGTTCTATTTAAATGTTTTAGAGAAATGTTTACTGCTGTTTTTCTAGAGCCAGAGTCCTTAACAAGAAGCCATTTTCTCTCAGCTGAGATGATGAAGTAATGTTCTTTGTTCTGACTAAAAAAAATATGTGGATGTTGACACAAAACTTTGGTGATAAAGTCTATGTCTCCTTGTAATTTAACATAAGAAAAGGAAGGATTCAGTGGAAACCTCAATAAATGCTCCTGTATAACTCCATAAGTGCTCAAGGAATAACCCTGCTGGGTGTTAATACAAACCAGCTCTCCAGCTGGACAGTCTTAGGTCTTCTCACTCTACTTTAGTTGAGTTCATTTATTGGTTGTTCAAAGAAATAAGATGTTGATAAATATAAATGTTTCAGAAGGGGTCAGAGTAGAGGTTACAGTCCTGTTTAATCATGTCTTTTATTTCTTACCTGTATTTTAGCAACAGCCCTTAAGCTGCAATATGCTGGCACTGCTTACAAATTATTGTTCATTCTTCTAAATGGTTGTATGAAAATAATAGATTTTTGGCACAGATTATTACAGTAAATCTTCTGAAATCCATTTTGAGACTGCAAAGAACTGTACTTGCTGCCTGTTACTGTCCAAAAGCCATAGTCATTACATCTCTCCTTCATGCAGTGAAATCTCAGTCACCTCTAAAAAGGGCTATAAATTAATTTGACCAGAAAATAACACCCTACAGGGAGGATAAGCTGCCTAGATTGTTGCTTCGCTTCCAAAATTACGTTTTGCAAAACCTGCCAGTAACAAAATACTTATTTTTCAAGTGGCACTGCAGCCCCTTGCTTGACTTTCCAATTGTTATGCCTCACGTTGACTGCTTTGCATGCAAACCAATTGATAGGAAATTTTCATGGGTGGCACAGCAGAGCCTCCAGTGAGATATTCCAGGAGATCTTGCTTTAAGATTACACAGGGATTCCCTTTTTGGAAGATAAACTTCTCTCCTAAAAACGTGCAAGTCTACATTGAAACATGCTTTTAGACACACATGATGGGAGTGGATGTCAGCATGTCCAGCTGATGGGAAGGGAGGAAAGAACAGCTCTGCATGGTAACGAGGAGAGCAGGGAACAGTGAACTTTTAAGAAAGAGGTTGTTGACCTCTAGAGGGTAATTGGCAGCTGAGAAAAATCAGCTCCAGGCAGGGAATAGCAGAGGTTTTACAGTGGTAGCTGCAGTCCTGGTAAATGTGCCACTGCAGATCCATTGGCACAGATTCTCAGATGGAGGAAATTGTTATAGCTCCCCTGACCCAGATATCAGTGTGATGCCTACAGCAGCTGATGGGCTGGCTGGGGGTTGGAGATGGTTCACCAAGCAGAGCAGAGTGACTTTGGGGTTATACTTTACTCTTCTCAAGCACACACATCTGACCCAGGATGGAAGGTGTTAAGTGCATGCATGGGGTAAAGATGCTAAAGTGCAGGTGGCAAGGGTTGAGACTGCTTTGTAGGAAGGATCTGCCCTTTATCTTCTCTCTCTCTTTGCAGTAACACCTAGAAAATAGGTGCTGGATCCTCAGACTGAAACTTAGAGTGTTTGCAATGTACAATATTGATGGTACTTAAGCAGATATAATTTTACAAGTCAGAGTTTAGCTGCAAAAACAGGTTCTCTCTGCTAAAATGATGAAGCAGCTTTAAGTGAAGTTGCTGTAAGGAACAGCTTTCAGTTTGCCATAAAACTTTTATCTTACAAATGCTCCTTGCTATAACTGCTCCAAATATTTTGATTGTATCCAATCCATCAGTAATGGAATTTAGAGGATATGAAAAGTATTTATGGTTTAAATAAAATGTACCTTAGACTGCTACTTAGAAAAAGGGAGAAGAAACTGTTGAAAATGTCAGAAAACTGATTTTTAAAAATACCTCTCTTATTTTTTATATGAATATATTTTTTAAGACATTTTTATTTTGGAAATGTTGAACTGTCTCAGTATTTCTGAGATCACAATTTGGGATTTGGTGCCAAAATAACATTCTTAGTTTGTTAGTGACTTGTGCTGAAATGTAAAAAGGTTCACTAGAGGAGATAAAAAATCTTAGAGATAAGAATATTAAATTTGAAGACTTTTTCTGTTCAACTAAAGTACTAAAGGGAAGGGGTTTTGTTATTTTGAGCACCCCCAAAACCCACCATCCTTAGGGAAATTCAGGATTTTCAGCAGGTAGAACAAGAGAGAGGAGCCAAGTGATGCACAAACCTGTTCAGATAAATGTTTAATTCTAGAAATGTTCAGTTTGGCAATCCATTTATTTCTACCTAGCTACAGTTTTTACAATTAGTAAACAAATTAAACCCAGTTGATTTGAACATGGATTTTTTTTTTCTGCTTAAGCTGTCATTCAGGTAATTAGCAGAAATGCAATAAACAATCAAGTCGGGAGTCACTGGAGGAGATTTATACTCTTAAGAAATCCATAACTGATACAACAGAAAATGTTCTGCTTTGGAACAGCAGTAGCTATATCTGTAATAAGATACTAATCTCTTAAAACCCTTTAAAAAATAGCAATCAGGCAGAGGAAAATGAGTGGCATCATTACCTGACAGATGAGTATCAAAACCTGGAATGAAAAATTACTGAGTAGTTCACAGAGGAAAAAGTAGACTGATAGATATTTAATTATTTGTTTGCAGTGTCAGTGGGATATGAATATGAAACATGTCCTGATTTTATTCTGTGGGAGAAGAGAACAGTAATCCTGCAAGGCTTTGAAATGGATGCTTCAAATCTGGGAGGCTGGTCTATAAACAAACACCACGTATTAAATCCACAGAGTGGTAAGTCCTTCCTTTATTAACTGGCCATGCAGAAGAAGAATATAAATTTTAAAGGAATTAATTGTTCAGATTTTAAGCATTACACTTCCTGATGTGTAATCCTCTTTGTTTGAATGTGTTCCCTCATTTACTGAGAACTGAACTGCAAATGCTGTCTGAAAGGGTATTTTTAATGTTCTGGCTTCCATGCATTAAACACTAAAATCACCAACTTTTGTGGTCACTAAAACATTTTGCTCATCTGGATAGAAAAAGGGCACAGTAATTTAGGGTCATTCTCACACTGTTGGTGAAGCAATACCACCTTTTAGGTCAGTTTGTAGTGGTGCATCATAGCACCAGGGAGAGAAACTGTAGGAAAACAGAGCAGCTGAGGGAGAAGCAGCATTTCCCAAATCGTGCTGCCAGTGTGGCCTGCAGAAGCTTTTTTGGCTGCACAGTCTGTGGAGGAGCACAAGAAGTTACTCTTCAGGATGAGCAACCCAACACCTTTCAAAGCATTAGGAAAAAAAAAAAAAAGAATGTTTTTGGTATCATAACACTAACCCTGCAGAGATTCTTCAAGCATGGAGATTTGAATCTATCTTCTCATTGCTTTTGTTTTATTCCTGGGGGGGTTTCTTTTCCTCCCTTAACACCTATAAGCAGGAACAAGTGGAATTTAAATTATTATACTTGTAGATAAAATATGGTTCTGCCAATAAACAGATGCCTCTGCTGGGGGAAGAGAAACATGGGGTCAGATTTCAGCACTTATAAATCAGCAGATTATTGGATTCAGTAAAATTCTCTCCTTTAGCTCAGCTGAGAGTCTGTCCACTAAAATCTTTTTCCATCTGCAAACTTCTCTCGGTGAAGATTCAGGCACAGATGTCTGTCTGTCAGGTTTTTACCAGTTCTCTTCTTGAATGTGCAGCTACAGTATAAATATTCCAAGTACAAAAGGTCAGATTTAGTTTGTAAATTATCTGGATTTCTGTTTTGATTTAAAACAGTTTGACATTTTAAACAGCGGTTCTTTCATCCCCTGTCTTATTGGTTTGTATAGATTGTCTCTTTTAAATGCCAGCTATTGACATTTAACACAAAGAGAAATCTGACCTCAGCTCAGCCCCCAACTGTGAGCCCCATAGTATCCTCCTTAGTGCCAATTTACTTGCACAGTTTAATTTCAAGACTCAATTGCTGGCTGTAACTCCAGTTTGTCTGACTGTCTGCTAACTGCAGTGGTTACAACCATCATTTACCCTGTAGGCACCAACATGTTCTGGGATTTTTTGTAGAGGATATAGTTATAATCTGAGCAGGGCTAAATCATTGCTCTCCTGAGCAAGGGGGATATGGTGACAAATTGGTTCCTGGCCTCATCTCTGCTGGGGGCTGATGTCTCAGGGATGTCTCAGGTGGTCCTGAGATAAGGATTGGCTTTGGGCATGCACAGCTGCTGCCCATATAGGAATTAGGAAAGAAGTTAGGACCAGAAAAACAGTGCTAGTGCATACCTAACAGAGTTGTATTAAAGCAACAAAACCAAATAAAGAACTTTGTGAACCAAAAGGATAACTATGAGTGTGCTTCTGGTCTTACCTAGAAGCCAGTGAATTGCCCTTCCGTTTCAGGTCCATAAAACGGATTTTAAATAAGGACAAGAGTGTGATTCAAACTTAGAGTTATACATTTCAGACTTATCTCCATGCCACTGTGAGTGAAATGAAAAGCATGAGTAGCCTTCTTGAGCATGAATACATTGAGAATTTTCACATTGAGATTTAATTAAAGCATTCTCTCTCTATGTATGAAGAGCTGCTCTTTTTAGAAGCATGAAACTTGCATCTGTTTTGAAACAGTTTCTGATTTGACTAAAGAAGTAACGTTGGGATATAACATAAATGTCTTTCTAAAAATCAGCTACTGCAAATTGCCATTTCATTTGCAAACTTAAACTAAAAGCACTTTATTTGGTTATTTAGCTGGCCCTCAAGTTCCATTTCAGAGGCAAGGTGGAAATGCTTACCTCTCTGCCCATACTGCCTAAGCATTTCGGAGATGTTACAAACGAAACTAAGTACAACAGAAACGTTGTTAAAATAAATCCATGGGATTTTAGACTCCCACTATGCTGTGGAAATACAAGTACTGACATGCAGAAGTATAGCAAGTACAGACTGTGTTTTATTGACAGATGTAAGGATCATTTATAAAAAAAACAAAAAAAAACCAAACAAAAAAACCAAAACCAAACCAAAACAAGAAGACTGATTCCAGCAGCCCAGATGTGAAATAACACATATTTTTCCAATGTGGATATCAGTAGAAACTCAAGCTTCTAAAATTTAAATGGTTTTGTATCAGTATGACTGTTAGGTTGACCAAGGACCACATCCTCTTCTCAGCTGAACTGCTCTGTTCTTGTCCCACCTTAGAGGTTTGATTGCTTCTAATTCATGACATGACTCAAGTGTGGTGTTTTCTAAGAAGAAAGTTTTGGTCAGTTTGGAAGATCTTCAGAGCATTTCTCGTAATCAAGCAGAGAACACATATCATAAATATTAGTTCCTGTATAGATGCCTTTTCAAGACACCTCCATCTCATGAATACAGATGAATCTGCTATTAACTGATTTTTCAGTGGATTCTTTCTGTGAGATTTTTCTTCTGATGGGCAAATGTATTGATTCCATTTTTATTTATCTAGGAGAAGGAGGGGGAGTTTTACAGGGACTGGATGCTTTATGGTAATTTCAGCCCCAGTGCAACACAGCATCCACTGAAATTAAAGCAGCAGCTTGAAAGCCTGAAATTAAGAACACGGTTACATTTATTGACAGCAAAACAGATTCTCCAGAGCCCTAATTATTTACTGGCATTTGTATGAGGCAGTTGAAATATTACCTTTACTTTGTTAATTTCAGACAAAGGGCAGCATCTTCATTTAGCAGTATTTTTATCCAGTATATAAGAGAGGTTATTGCCATGAAATTCACTGGCATGTTTCCAAGACATTTTTTTGAGGCAACATTCAAACAAATGTATATATTCTGTCCTCTATTGTTCAGAAATAAATGTTTTGAAATGTCATTCCTATGAAAATAGCTATGACAACACTCAGTCATTTCCAGGGAGAATTTCAGCTTCAGACTTCTTACTTGAGAGGCAAAAGAAAAAAAAAAAAAAGTTTAACAGCATCTGGTCGAGACAGCACATAAATATATTTGTTGTACTTTGGGGAAATTTGTACATGTCTCAACATGTACTTCCTGCCATAACTGGAATATACTTATTTGCCAGTGTAAGAGTCTTTCAAAAATATATATTCCCTTGTGATTATTCCTTTAATTGTGCCACTGCTCTGAGGAAGCACTGTGCTGTCCCAAGGAAAGTAAGATGAATTGGACTGTGGTCTAAAAGAATACCTGTCTTCCATTCAGAAACAGCCAAAACCTTACAGTAGTGTGTCATTTTAAGGGTACTTCTTAACTAGATCACCACAATGTTATATAAAATAAACACCATCAGCCTGATAAAATGAATGTTTGTGCTGCTTCTGGTATCACCCACCTAGTAATTGTGAAGACTCACCAACATATGTTGCAGAGCAGTGATAAAATACTGACACACTGTGAAGTTGTTTTAAATTTATGGCAGAATTTAATATACTCTTGCTGGTAAGAAATTCAGTTTGCCACAGAATGACTCCTTGACATAATTTGGCTTTCCTGCACTTGGCACCATTTTTATATACCATGAAGGACTCGCATTTAAATTTTAATATTGATTTTGTACTGCCACTCAGTGCTCTTTTGTGAAAAATGCATAGTAGTCCTGCTATTAATCTCCTTTAATTAAATATTCAAACTGCCTAAGAAATTCCTCTGCTGCCTAATAAAAATTTATGAATAAAATGAATATTAAAGTAGTAATCCCCAAGAAATCGGATAGCACTGCAATTAACAGTCAATTTGTTAGAGCATTAACCAGCCATGAGTTCTCCTCATGATGTTGGCTTTTAAAATAGCCACTAACCACTAATTGACAAAATGGTGATGGTGAAGTTTGAGACTTAAGAGAACTGGAAGAGATTAGTAGAGTCTTGCTGCAATCTAAAAGATCCAATGTTTGTTGCTGGTTTGGTAATCTGATTTTCTAGGGGGTTGCATGATGCAAAACCACCCAACAGTTTCAATGCCATATATTTGCTTTTTTTTTTTTTTCAAAAATTTTTTTTTGTCTGTTTTTTCCCCTTCTCCTCTTAGGAATTGTGCACAAAGGAAATGGTGAAAATATGTTCATTTCCCAGCAGCCCCCAGTCATCTCCACCGTGATGGGCACTGGACACCAGAGAAGTGTCTCTTGCTCCAACTGCAATGGTCTGGCCCTCAACAGCAAACTCTTTGCTCCAGTTGCTCTTGCTTCTGGGCCTGATGGAAGTGTGTATATTGGGGACTTCAATTTTGTCAGACGGATCTTTCCCTCTGGAAACTCAGTTGGGATATTAGAATTAAGGTAAAATAATAATTAGCTTTCTCTGACTAACATTGATTAGCCGGGGGGTGATGTGTCTGTGGATGTTACAGCGAGCCTTTTTTCCTCTGAAACTTGAGCATCCACAATTAGTTGCCTTGTAAGCTTCTGTCTTATCAACTGTCAAACAAACTCATTAGACAACTTTAAAGTCATCAGTTAAAAAAGGTATCTTAAGTGGCCTTTCAACAGGTTTTGCATCATGAATTTCTACAAAGAGCAGAATTCGTAATGTTTGTTCGTGTGAGATTTTTCATACGTTTTCTCAAAAAGTTAAAATACCCCACAAAGTGTATTTTTGAAGAAAACCCCCATAATTCAGTAGCAAACATATGCAGTATGGTGTCAGGTCACCACATTAGGTAGAACTTTACTGTGTTTAAAATCTGTACAGCTAAATTGTTGCTCATCTGTAACAGGATAGGACTTGAGTTTGAGAAGGAAAGAGCAAACGTGGCATTGCAGACTGACCTGTCTCATCCTGAGCCACCATTAATGTCTCCCTTTAATTATGACTCCAGCTTCCCATTACCTTTCAGGGGAGAAGGCAGGGGGGAATTTCAGGCACTGATAAACTAAAATTCTCTTAAATAAATAACAGCCATGAATCTCCAACTAGATACTATTGCTGGTGATGATGTTGTGTCATACAGCTCTATGATCAGCTAGGCAGAGATATAGTTTTGTTCTGAACTAACATTTCTTGTATTTTTCTTTTTTTCTTTTTTTTTTTTTCAACCCCAACCCATCTGTCTCACTAGGAACAGAGACACAAGACACAGGTGAGTAAATGACACAGTAATATGTGGACCAGGTTTGATGAAACAGTCTCATAAAAGTCCTTTTAGAAGTCTGGATATAGAGGAAAACTCTGGATTTAATAGATATAAATATTAATCAAATTCACCTTTGTTGATAGTAAAGTAGGTTTGATTTGTTCCCTTTGAAGGAATGAAGTCTCCCTCTCAAAATCATCTTGCTGATCACGAATCAGAGATGGAAAGGTTTAAACTCAGAAGCTGGGAATGCATTTCATAGCTGTCATATGCATCTCACATGGTGTTTAAATGATCATAGATATAGCCAGCCAAGAAAAATGGAGTTTTAGCAACAAAGAAATAATAATAAAAGTCTTCCAAGTCACGCTAGAGGACTGTGCTTTAGCTCTTCTAGGACACTACAGACTTGAAAATCTGCCACAGTTATAGAGGGTTCACAGCAGGTCCTGGAGCTGAGGATGCTTTGTCACAGCTCAGTTCTTACTTCTCCAGGTAAGGCAAAAGCAAGCAGCTTCCCCCCTTTCCAGTTAGCATTGCAGGGTAGAGATTTCTTTAAAAGAATGAATCCTGCACATTGGGCTTCTGTGACAGACAGTGAGGGAGCTGGCTTGAGCAACCCAGCTGCAGATGTGATGTTGCAAGCTAGAAAGAGTGCAAGACACCCTGTATCCTTAGAAACAAACTTCTAAGCATCTCATGACTTAAAGGAGATAAATAAACCAGCACTAGTACAACCTAAGCTGGTATCTTCATGGCATAGGAGGAAGCAAAGTGTGGGCTAAACACATGCTTGCAGAATGAGAGTGCTGGTTGGAATTACTTCAGTCACAGGAATTTGCCAACCTACTCACAGATGATGTCACATCTCATATTTTTACACTGAAAATTTAAAGAACAGTTCCTAGTTAGTAAATGCAAGTTTCTATTTTTGAACTGAAGGATCTTTTCCTTTCATCTTCATGCTACTTCTTGTACACATGCTGCTTCATGTACACTTAAGTAAAAAACCAAATTGAGTTTACTTCTTCCCAACATGAATTGGGTTTTAAATCCAGGACTTTCTTCTGTAGAATGTTTTTAATACCTGCTCACTAGTACTAGCAGTTTCTTAAGATGAATTTAAGACTTAATTAAATCCAGTTGTGACAGTGCCTGGCCCTATTAATTATGGTAATAATTGCCTTGGTCAGTATTCTGTCCAAGTGAAATCTGTGGAAAATTGAAGGAGATGGAAGTTAATATAGTCTTTGAGGTTATGGGGGAGTGCTCAGCAGTCCCTCTGATGCC
Organism: Calypte anna; assembly: GCF_003957555.1. Lineage (NCBI taxonomy): Eukaryota > Metazoa > Chordata > Aves > Apodiformes > Trochilidae > Calypte > Calypte anna. The sequence goes on along the minus strand of NC_044247.1, from coordinate 13,765,953 downwards.
TTTCTCTTGAGGCTGTAAAGGCCACAGCCATGGTGGAAATTTCTAGGATGCTCAAAGAAACATGTGGAAGCAACAACTAAAAGGTGTCAGAGGCTCATGACAGTCCAAGCAGGAAAAGGCTTCAAAATGCAGTTCCTCAACACAGCTTTTAGTCACCAAAAGAGCAGAGAAAAGGATTTTGTTCACCAGGACAAAGAAAATGCTGTGTAAAAAGGGATAAAATTTGGAGACAAGTAAACAGAGAAGGCCACTGATCTTATTTTTAACTGTTAAAGACACCTTACTTAAATTACAACTTGTTTTTCATTTCGCCAAGATTTTTAATAAGAAATTGCAAACCGTTTAATAAATGACAAAAATGGAAACTAGGTTTTGAGGTTACAAACAGGGTAGTCATATCTTGTCCTGGAAAGATTCATTGTGTATCCTAATCTACTTGACAAAGTTTTTAGTTGGCTCATTTAAAGAAACTCAAATTGTGATTTGATTGCAAACTTCTGCAGAGAGTATTTTATTTTGTTCTACTTTTTCTTAATGCTCTTTAAACAATTTAGTATGCAAGGCTTTTAGCATAAACACAGAGTTTTCTAACAGCCAGTCTAATAAATGTAATGACAAGGATGACAGAAAATGTGTCTACAAGGAGAGTATGGAATAACCCCTCATTGCCTGCAGTTTCTCCATCATAAACTGTATGTTTAACACTCTCAAGTCTTTTTCCACCCAAATATTTTATTAAAAAATCCTCTTTTAGCTGACCAGCTCACTCCAGAGAGCACATATGATTCTTAATGTTTTCAGCAAACAAAATTTTATAATACTGGTGATGATTCTGCATTAATTCTTCTTAGCTCATCCTGTTACTCGTGTTTTATCATACCACTGTCCTCACATTCTCTGTCTTTCCTTGGGCTGGGTTTCACATCTGCTCCCCAACTGTGGGAAAATCTCTTTCCTTATATTACCACCCCCCTGTCTTTTATGACTAAGGTCAGCTTTAGTTTATGTCCCTTTCTGGAAGGAGAATGAGAACTGAGAGAATTCCAAGCCCTCTCACCTTTATCATGGTACAGCATTAGCCTTATCACTTATAAAAGTGATATAAGGAAATAAGATCATCTTTTAGAAGTTCCATAGTTCCATATGGAGTATGCACTTGATTGCTAAAATAAAAGACAGTGTTAAGTCATTTTAACAGTATTTTGCAGCATTGCTCAGTAAGGTACAACTCTCTACTAGATAATTAATAAAGCTTAGTATCTGCCTCAGCCAAGCCAAAACTTCATAATTAAAGAGGCTTCATCAACCTGAAATCAAATCATTAAAATTAAGTCAGTGTCATCTCAAACATTAAATATCTATCCTGGAGCCTCTGCCTGTTTTTCAGTTCTATTTTATCTAGATTCTTCTTTTCTTGGTTTGCTGTGGCATGAAAAGCCAGCCCTGCAGAATGAGCTGGTGGAGCTTTGTCAAACCCACCACAACCAAAGCTGAGTGGAGTAACTCATTTCCTAACTTTGATGCAGCCATCTTAAGTTGTACTTAATTGTTAAACAAACAAACAAAAAAGATTGACAACCCTTTCAATCTACAGAGCATATAGGAAAGTCCCATGGAGAGTTACAGGGGATGCAGGCAGTGTCTTGCCCAGCTGCCTGTCAGAAATCTCCTTTTCTCCCAGTGGCAGTAGTAAAAACAGTGTCTGAGCACCAAAACATCCTGCCAGGCATTGGCCACCTTTCTGCCTGTTTCCCACCATTTCAGTAACTCTGCAATTTAAGGGATCTACACCTCTCTGGATTTTTATTTTGTTTTATACTCAAGACTACAGAGCAGTCTCAGCAGGCTCAGGACACTGGCTGGGTGTGCCATGTGCTTAGAGCATTTCCTCTCACTGGAAATTAACTTTTCACTCAGAAATAAACAACAAGTCTTACTGGCTAATAAGATGCAGCCCAGTTCTCTGGTTAGAATTTATGATCCTCACCATGTAATTAACATATGTAAATATTTTTTTAAATAACATTTTATCATCCCAATAAGGCACTTCAGTGCATGAATTATGGTGCATTAATTCATGCATAGATGCACTGACAGTACTTGGCCTTCTGCCTTGCTCCTGACAATACAGTCAGCATGAATTAAGGCACCATATTTCACACCTTCATATTTCCAAAGGTTTAGAAACAGATAAAAATAACCACGAGTGGGGATTTGTGCCCATGCAGAACAGTCTGTGATTCACTTTGCTGCAAGTCAGAGATTTATTTTCAGTGCCAAGAGTACTGGGAGTCAGCAGGTATGGAAAAATTACTTTGCTTTTGATCATATTAATTACAATTAAGGAGAAGTTACCCCAGTTAGCTTTATGCTGGGTGCTGTGGAACTGATGGATGGGCTGACTCCCCTGATACCACTCTCCCTGTGTTAGCTCAGTGCTGGGGACATCACTGCCTGGTGGGGCTCTGCAGCTGGTTCCTTCCTTCTCAGCAGTGGTGCTTGCATGAACTACAGTAAAGTTGGTCTCAGTTACATCTGTGTCATCTTTAAATCACTGAACTGTTACCTCCAATGCTACCATGAACAGAGATGGAAAAGAAAAATATTCTAAATGTGATGCTCTTCTGTTTTAGTACCAGCCCTGCACATAAATATTACTTGGCTGTTGATCCAGTGTCAGAATCCCTTTACTTGTCGGATACCAACACCAGAAAAGTTTACAAGGCAAAATCTCTCATTGAAACCAAGGATCTGGCCAAAAACGCAGACGTGGTGGCAGGAACGGGTGAGCAGTGCCTCCCATTTGACCAGAGTCACTGTGGAGATGGTGGAAAGGCATCCGAGGCCTCACTCAACAGTCCAAGAGGTAAGAAAAGAGCATCTCTGAAGTGTTGGTCATCTGTCATTTCCCTCTGTTGTTTCGGATGTTTTAACTATAAGCAAGCCAAATTATTTTATAAAGCTCACTCATGTTTTTAGTACAACAAGAGCTTTGTGGGAGGGGGAATGAGCAGCAGGCTCCACCTATGAAATACACTTCCCTTGCATGGCAACACTCCCTTTTTTTACCTTTCCATAAATTATATTTAACTTTAAAGCAAATAATATGGTTTCAGAGTCCATTTTTTAGATTTTTGTGCATTCAGGTAACTTTTGCAATGTTAATGGACTTTAGTCATACACATGAAGTCAGGGCTGTTCAAATAACCAGCCATCAAAATCAAGCTTATGTAGAACTTCTGTTTGTCCTTCCTCATTAAATGCACTTTGCAAAATATGAGCATCTCACCTACTGTACATGAAACAAGCATTTGCTGCAGCCTTTACATCAGAGTACACCTTGGATTGTCACAGGAAAAAATGCCTGTGAAGTCTTGAACCCCCACCAGCACCACAATTAACCCCCTTGTATTAGAACTGTGATCAGTCCTCTGGATTTGGTGCTGTAAAGCAGCTGATGACCCTCAATTCCCACTGAAATCCCTGGAAAAAAGGGTAGTTGGTAGAGCCTGGAATGGGCTTTTAGAATGCTCCCCCCTAGCACAGAGTTCTCTCCTAATGACTTGCTCTAAGGAGGGGGTTTCATTATTTTTCATGAGCTAATCAAGGCTGGATATCAGCAGGAAATTAGAATGTATATCCAGGTGGAAACATTGCTAAACCAAGTAAATAATCCTGGTTTAAGGCTTAGCAAGAGACACACTGTAATTATAGAGTGACTTTAACGTGTCTTTAATGATAGAAAGTGTGAGGTAAGTACAAATAAATGTTAATCTTCAGGCAGCTAATTAATGTAATGAATCCTAAACACAGCAGAAAACAAAGGTTTTCTGATCCTTTAGCAGAAAAATGATCCATGTTTTATTGCTGATTACAATTGTTTATATCTAATTACAATACAATTAGTTCTTCCATTATTTTGGGGGTGAAAAATTTGTAATATGCTATTTACTTTAAAACTACCCATGTGTCACTTCTTTAACAGAAAGTTCCAGTCATAAAGAATTTAAGAGGACTAAAAGTACAGGTTATGAGTTCTGGGGCAGCCAGCAAATATTAAAAAAATAACTGTTAGCAGACAGTGGCTCATGTATTCCCAAATTCAGGTAATGGCCCCCAGCTGCTATTGATTTACACATCAACTCTAAATTCTCTCCCTTTGAAGTGCTCAGAGTTGTTGTTTTGGATTTGAATTTCAACTTCAGACAACCACAGGGCCCAGCAAAACACAGCATCACCCTGTAGTCACCAGCAGAGTGTGAACAATTAGCTGGGTATTATCATCCTGGCCTTGTAAGAGCATGTTGGGTTTTTTCTCTAAATTATAAAAGGTTGAATAACCCTTGAAAGTGGCAGGAAGGACTTGCCTGGTAGCCATAGATCTGGTAGTTATTAAGAAACATAAAAATCTCACATACTTCTATAATGTTTTAGAGATTGGTTTGGTCACTTATTTGGCTTTTTTTTTCTTTTATAATTGTCAAGTCAGAAGATGTCACATTTCTACTGAAACAGCTTTCAAAGAGTATACACAAAAGTGCTTTTTCTAGGAGGCAGGAAACACTGACAAAAATTTGGTGAGTCCAAAGACTCAGCAGCATCATATCTATATTTAATTATACTTGAACACAAAGCATTCACAGCGTTATGTAGTATTTGCACACAGAAAAAAATTAATGGCTTCTAGTTTCTCACCTCTAAGATTTTTACAGTACAAACCCAGGTACTTGGTGATGCAGATAAAGACAAAGTAATTGCAAAGAGATTATCAAGTATAATAATTTTCACTCTTCAATGACCAGACAAGATTAGCACTTGTTTCTTAAACTGATATAGAAAAACTTCTTAGCTTTTATTTTTCCATTTGCCACCTTTTTTTTATCCTGAGTATTCCTTTTTTTCCTGTTATAAATGAAGACTAAATTTACCTTTGCTTTGTAGGAAGGTCATGTCTGAGACAAAACACCACTAAATGGCTGCTTGACCTTGGTTAGTTACAACTCAAAAGTTGTATTTACATTTCTGCTACCAGCTGCTTGTGACTCTGAATAAAGACTTAGCTATACAGTTCAGTTTATCCATTTGCAAAATCAATAAGAAATATCTACTGTCTAACACTTGTGAAACTTCATCCTGTTTGATAACATGCTCAGAAGTATGTAAATAAGTGGAAATTTAAATACCTTTAATTAGTTTTCTGAATTAAAGTTGCTTCAAGTGCTGTTTTAACTTTTTTGAGCTCAATATTTCTGCTCCAGTGAACTTGCAGGCAGGCTTTTAAGAAAGTCCTTGAGTATTATTTAATGATTTAAGGGTTCTATCAACTTTTTTTTTTCTCATTATCCTTACTTGGCAAGACTGCCCTTACCTTGTGACCAGGAATTCTATTCCAGATAGGAAACCATCATGAAGTCAGACTAATCAATTAGGATTTGATCTGCTTTCCACAACTTTAATTTTGCAGGTAACAAACAGGTGTAGCTTTACTCAGTCTGTTTTGCCTTCTTTATGAAGTACTAGAGATGGAGTTTAGCAGCCATTAATCTTGCACTATTGTATGTTGGGCTGACTTTGAAAGATGCTTTTAAACACGCATGGGTGATGTAGTCGAAATCTGGACTTCAATATATTATTTTTACTGCAACTTTCTTTAATTCTGTAGAGATCTCTGACTAATGAGTCATGTAATAGATGACCAAGTACTTAAGCAGAATGTGAAATGATATAAGGTGGGGACATAAAATAAGATCTGTGACAAGCTGAACACATTTATTACACAAGATGACATTGAAAATGAAGACATAACTACTCAAGATATTAATCATTGACTGAATTCCAATTACTTGAATTTTACCAAGTAACAGATTTTAATTTTGGGGTGTGGAATTCTGTTTGGTGGGTTTGGGGATGTTTTGATGCAAAGTATTTATGGAACATCCAGTCACCAGTGCTATCATTTAAGCAATCTGTATTAGTATCTTTAATAAGGCACTAAGGTATAGTGTCCTGATTTTAACGAGATAATTCATTGGGTATTGAGGCAGTAAGAAGCATTAAAAGGACCTGAAATTCCTGGGAGTCGTGTGCCAGTGCCTCCATCAAAGACATTAAGCACTTCCCTGCTCTGGGCTTCTGAAATCAGTGGGCTTTAGACGTGTAAATAGATTTGACTTTCCAGTTTTAATTGACAAAGGCATTGAGAGGCTGAGACAATCAAGTTCCCACATTTTTGCTGAGCTGCAGTGTCTCCCAGTCAGGATTTTAAGAAAAGTGTCGTAGATTAACATCTGATTCCAATCACCTTGGATTTGTGACCACCTCGGAGCCTTCACACAGGACAGCTGTGATGGAGCACAAACTAAAGAACTTTTGTCAAAACAGTTAATTGCCTCCCTGGATCCAACCCTCAGCATCACAAGTGATTTACCTGCTTTGGGAGCCCAAGCTCTAAATCCAGCAATTTAAGCATCTGAAGTCATGCAGTGTCTGCTTTTTGACTCCTGGGTCCAGCCCAGAACCAGAAGCTGGATGCAGCCACTGTGCAAGCTGTGTGCTGTCAGTGCCTCAAGAAGTTGAGAACTACACACTGAGGACAGAGTAGGTGAATACAGGCAGAGACCCCAGCACAAACACTCAGGGCAAGCACTGGGGAAATGTATAGAAAGTTGGAGTAAGTTCTAAATCCCATGCCTACAAATACTTTCTACACAGTTGTAGCCAAAAAGCTTTTTCACTCTGACCCATGGATGTGAACTAGCAAAGCAAATGAAAGCTTAAGTTAAAAGCAAGTTCTGCAGTGGTTTTCTGTCTTTAGCTTGAAATCACTTTAAATACTATTTTAAAAAAAAATCACAGTTCTGAAAATAATGTTTGCCTCAGTGGGCTACATCCTGGAATAATGTCTTGTTGCTCACCATCTGCAGCAATACTTTCTAAAGTAAATAAAGCTGTAAGAACAACTGCTTAAATTAAACCTTTACATTTGTCAAATTACAGTAGCCCAGTAAACACCTGCTCAGCTCAAAGATTCCTGTTACCTTCAGTAGGATGCAGACCATATTCCTCATGTAGCCTTTTGCAAAACCAAGAACCCCTTTGTCACAGGTAATGATCCAAATAGTTTATCCATCCATCTTTGCTCTTCTGTAAGTTTTAAGACCTTTTCAACACTTCCATGCAATTCAAAAAAAGAAAGCAGAATAGAGAGAGATGTTTCATTAGCAATACGTAAAGTAAGAAGTTAGACAAACCAAGGTGATTTGCAGCCTTGTGTAATTGTCACATATTTGTCACAGAACTAGGGAACCACTCATCTTCTGCCATTTTCAACTCAGAAAAAGTTATTGTTTTTTCTTGTCTTAACTAGCTATGATTTCCTAAGTCTGGGAAGCTTGTAAAACTTTCAAGGTAAACTTTTTGGACAGCAGGTTTTCCTAAATATCATCCAACCTTCAAATAAATACATAAGTTACTCATTTTCTGCTACCCATTTTCAGCAGCATGACCCCAGTCATCACGTCTCAGACTGGAGGCAGGGAACTTTGGGTCACAGTCAATAGTTGAAAATTATGTTTACTCCTGTTCTGCTGTTGTGCATCTAAGGAGAGCAGCACTGCAGTACTGAAGTTGTCTTCTGGCTGACAAAGTAGGGCTGAATATTTTGCCACTAGTAGTGAGATGGTAATGAAGTAAAGATGACAAAGATCACAAAGCAACAGACTGCAAATCACTTGAATCATATTTTGAGTGGTGTATTATGGTAACCTATAAATAACTAATTGCATAAAATTGCTTTATTAGTTGCTAGATGGCAGCTTTAATTAAAAGCACCGGAGACATTTAGAAGTTAAGAAATGGATGGCATGTAATTTGCCCTTTTACCAACCATAAAATGATAATTAACCAATTTGATTCACTTCCTCCTATTAAAAGTTTTATGAGAATTGCAAGTTTCTTCTAAATACTGTTTTTCTTTAGCAGAAGGTGGCATTCTCTTTTATGACTCCTCACTAATAGTTTTAGATGTTGTTTTACAGATTCTTCAGAAGTTTAATTGTGAGTTTTCAACGTAAAGAGCTCATTTGCAAAGTTTTTAGCTGAGCAAAAAAAGTGTAGCATTTCCAGAAGTGGGCAACTTGTAGCTCTAGCTGTTGTTTATTGGTGTGCTTGAAAGGATTTGCTCCTGAAAAGAGTCTTTTAGAATGCAAGTCTGAGCTATGATTTAGGGAGAAAACGTAAATACTTTAATGGGGAATCTACTGTATTGCTTTTAACCCATATTTTTAGCACATTGAAATGCCAACATTTCTAGACTGAAAAGTCACATGTGTTATGATCATATGTATTTTGAATTTATACTTATGAGAATTACACAGAAAAATTCTGTTTGCTTTCAAAGTGTTAGCTGCATATGTAAACATGTACATATGTGCACTAAGGCAGATCTGGCAAGGGACATAACCCTTTAAGCAAAATCCCTCCTGACAGCATATAACAGGAAAGGTTATATAGTCAGCCTTCTTGTTTATCATGGAGATACTCAGACCGTCTCTACTTAGTACTATTTTGTGCAGAAAAGTTACAAACAGGAAAACCTCTGCAGAGTCTTTCTGGTGCTGATACTTAGCCACGTGTGACTGCACTACCAGCAGTTCATTTTCAGTGTCAGTTACAGGATTTAAATAGTAGTGATTTAAAGACATCTAAGCTTTACAAATATTGTTCCAAGATGTCTGTGCATAAACCTATTGGGCATGGATGTTGGTAAGAACTACTGGTTTACATTCAGGTCCAAAATCAGTGGAAGACAGTCTCAGTGACTAAATGTGACTAAAAACAGTCCTTCTGTACAAGCATGAGCACGAAACCAGCTTGTGCTCAGCCCTGAGTCAAAGAACAGTACTAAATCCTTGCACAGGCTTATTTTGTCTTTACTCAGTGTTTATTGAGCAATCTCATACCCAAGCAAGGTGTCTGTCACTTGTACAATAGGTGACATTTGTGCCCAGCAGCTGGGTGTACAATTTAGTGCTACGGTGCCTTAAAAAAACAGAATCAGACTGAGAGCCTAACAGCAGCTGCATCTCATTCTCTGTGCTAAGACACCTAAAAATGACTTCTTACTCACTCCTGGAGTGAGCAGCGTTGCTACTTGTACTCAGTGCTATTCATACCACTCATGTTTCCTCTCTGAGTTCCTCAGTGATTAATGCACAATTGAAGTGCTGTGTGTGATTGGATTCTGCATTGCACTGCACGTCAGAAAAGGATTAAAAATAAGCTCTCAGAGTACAGATTATGTGAAGCATCATGCAAGATGTGACAGGAGCATTAATAAATCCAACTCTAATAATGAATAAATTGGAACAGTTTAGCCACAAATCTGTATTTTGTTGTCCAGTGGATGCCTTACATAGGGGTATTTGTCTACAAGAATTAAATGCAGAAGTGATTTTTTTCAAGTGGGTGAAGTGTCATTTTAGGAAACCGAAGTAAGTACCAGAAGCAATAGCTTGTTGTGGAATGTACAGACACTGATACTTGAAGAAACTGGTTGATTAGGAAGTACCAGGAATTCCGTATCTCTAGGACAAATACTAAAGACATGGACTTTTTTGTGCCATCACACTGGCACAAATCCTTCTCTTGCAGATAGATTGTTTTTCCGCAATGTCTGGAGAGTGAAACGTATACTGTTAACATTGAAGAATTTTGGGGTTTCTCATCTAGGCAGTGTTTGAAATCCATTCAGCAACGCAGCTGAGTGGCTTTATTTCATTGCAGCATAATTTTTTATTTTTATATAATGAGTGGTTTGCAGCCAACACAGCCATCTGTTCACAGGGAAATTGCGTAAAACAGAAGATGCGGTTGTCCAAGTGATAGATCCTGGCCCTGGGTTATCCATGGCATGGATCCTACCCAGGGCTGCACTACCCAGGTGAGGAGCACAGCTCCTTGCTTACCACCTAGCACTGTCCTGCATCAAAGGCAGACCCAGACACAGTACATGTGCTGTAGTTTTCCCTCCAGGATCAGGTCACACCTTCCCAGCCTCTACAGTCCAGCACGGCTGCTGCTACCTCTCAGAAAAAGTCCTGAAGAGATGCTTGGGAGAGAAGGAGGCTGGGACTGAATCACAGGATAATTTTGGTTGGAAAAGACCTTTAAGATTATCAAGTCCAATTGCTAACCCAGAACTGCCAAGTCCACCACTAAACCAGGTCTCTCAGCACCACATCTACACAGCTTCTAAAGATCTCCAGGAATGGTGACTCTGCCACTTTGCAGGGCATCCTGTTCCAGTGCCTGACAACCCTTTCAGTGAGGAAGTTTTTCCTAATATCCAATCTAAACCTCTCCTGGTACAACTTGAGTTCTTTTCCTCTGGTTCTGTTACTTGTAACTTGGGAGAAGAGACCAACACCCACCTCATTCCAAACTCCTTTCAGGTAGCTGTAGAGAGCAATAAGGCTGAAGAGACATATGTCAGCTTTCACACATTCCCAAAGAAAAAAAGACAAGAACAATTTCCTAGCAGCTTTTTCATTTACTAATAATCTATTAGAATGCTTCAGCTTTTTGGCATAAATTTGGCCAGAGCAAGGCAGAGCCCAGGTAGGAGGGTGGGAAGCCCTGAGCAAGAGCAGCAGGAGGTGCCTCAGGACCCAGCTCCTCCTGCTCTGTGGCCCCAAACTGTGGTAGCAGAGTCAACATAACCCTTCTCATTTTCTGAAGAGTAGATTTATCCATGTGTAAACTAAACTGCAGAGTATGACTCAGGTATTTGTGAACTATTTCTGTGAGAGCCTCTGCAGACATCTACCCACCCCACAGAAGGTGCAGTCCTTTCAGTCTGGGTGGCTCTTTGGGCTTCTCATCAGATTTATGTATTATTTGTTCTATGGCTGGCCTTCCAGTTTCTTTGGGATGGATGTTTTACTAGCTCGGTTGTGTCAAAAGAGATTTTGCAGTTTGCTTCACACACCTGGGTTTTGTTTCTGAGGAGGCAGCCAGCCCTTGGCTCCAGCCCTGCAGGAATCTCTAATTCTGGCTTTTTCTGTGCACAGGTCTCTTCAGTGCAAAGTCTCTTTAGCATGCATGAGGGACAGAGGGGCCATCTCTTCATGAAATCTGGATCATACAGATCACCCTCCCACCCCCTGACACCAAAATAACCCCATTTTTTTCTCAGATGCACTCTTCACCTCAGCTTGCCTTCAAACCTTCAGCCTTTTGGATTTCTAATTGAAGCAGAAGCAGATAACAGCCATGAGGTTGCCAGTCATTTGGTGGCTTCCAAAAGCACAACTGCTCTCTAATTAAAGAGGAAGTATCCCCTGGGGGCTGCCAGTACTAGAAGAAATTATCTGGGACCTCAGACACCAACAGGGAGCCAAGCCCTAAAATGGCTTCTCTTCCTTTAGCTTGTTTTATAACCTCCCAGATTTCTCCCCAGCTGAACTATCCAGCCCCAGGGTGATTTCAGCCCCCCAGGTGACAGCTGTCCTGGAGAATTGGACATTTCAGTCATCAGCCAGTTCACATGAAGAAGTGAAATGCCTAACCCTCTACCCTGTGGCACTACAGCAGCCTATGGGGATTTTTTGTCCTGGATGGAGAAGGTGACAGGATGGTGAAAACCCCTTTTCTAATGGCAGTTCACAGCCAAATAAAAACAGTGAACTGACCATTTGAAGGATTAATTTCTGTGAGAAAAGAAGTGGTCATGGGGAGTTTGTGGGCCACCAAATGTTAACACTGTAAGAGAATGTTTTACACTCAAATCTCTATGTAACTCAAACTCAATCCCCAGGCATTTCCAACTGCCAGGTACAGATTTATTTAGGGGTCTGAGGTGACTGTCCCCCCTTCTGCCAGGGGACCACCTGGTCCTGCCCCTGCCCCCTCCAGACTGCCCCTGGCTACAACTGGCCCTATATAACTGAATTTTAAAACGAGGGGAATTCCATTTGGGGCTTTTTTTTTTTTCTTTTTTTCATTTTTAACGGCTTGTGGAATGGTGGTGTGTGAAACTAAACTGGTGTGCAGACAAGTGTTTTGCAAATTTTGTACACGCAGCCTTCAGTTGTTCTAAATGCAGGGGACAAAAATCAAGAACCGTATAAGCCACTGTCCAAACCATCTGTTCAAGTCCTCTGCCTCTCAGTTCTGTGTAGCAGAACATAAATCCATTATTAAAATAGCTCGGCTGTGCACTGCAGCTGTTATAATTGCAAAGTTACACAACTTAAAATGGGAAATTATGAAGTAGTTTAAAGCAAGAAATTGAGCGGGTTTGGTAGAAAGGATTTCACAAACCTAAGATGAATTGAAGTGCTTTTCCAGCTATATTTTCACCATTTCAGAGGAAAAAAGAAAGAAAGAAAAAAAAAGATCTTAGAGTCCATGCAATATAGAAAAGTCACATGTTTAATGCAGCAAGAACTGGGGACATGGGCATGAGTTATAACATGGCATGGTGGGAACCAGCAAGCCCTCCAGTTTCCCCACTGAAATACAGAAGACCAGGACCTTTCCTTTGCATAACCCTCACATTCCTCTTACGGTCCAGCTCTCCTGTGAGGTGGGAGAATGCAGTAGCTCCTGCTGAAACCCACTGCTGGCAGGAGTCTGGTTCCAGTGTGTGACCATCACCTTGGGCAACACTGCAGTGCAATACATTCTGCAGCACAGATGGTCCTTCTGCCTGCTAAGCAGAGCCTGATTTACACCATTTGTATGGAGAGTCCATATCACAGAGAAGGTCTCTCTTGCCTTCTGTGTTTCTTCCTTGCTCACTCTGTTAATTCAGACAATACAGTAATATTTTTTTTAAAAAAAAAAGACCAGTATCCCCTGCATGAGAACTAAGAAAACGAAAATTAAGAAAAATCAACTGTTAGATAAGTTTTTAGAAAAGCTAGACTTGTCCCTGTCTGTGATGGACATGAAACAAAGTTATCGATGAGCCTAATTCTAGGTATATGAAATTACAAGCAAAGCCTCTGTGGTTTTGTTTTGTTTCTTCCCCATATCTGCCCTCTTTCTCTGTAAGTCAAAGACATCCTCGTATCTGATCTTTGCATGTACAATTTGTACCAGCTTCAAAGAAGCAATGAGTAGAAAAAAAAGTCATGACCTTTTTTTAATTAGCAGTTTTTAGAGTCTAAAAGAAGAGGAAACATTTTAAGCTCATACTTTTAAATCTAGATAATATCAGTATTAACACTCTTTTTTCCCCTTTCCCTTCTTCCAGGTATCACTGTAGATAAGCATGGGTTTATTTACTTTGTTGATGGCACCATGATTCGGAAAATTGATGAGAATGGTGTGATCACAACAATTATAGGTTCCAATGGCCTCACATCAACCCAGCCCTTGAGCTGTGACTCTGGAATGGACATCACTCAGGTAGGCTCCTGGTTTTCATGTGTTGTCACTATTCTACACATTACAGAAACAGATAACTTTGTTTCTTGTGCAAGAATTGTATATTAAAATTTGCTGGATGGACCAGAAAATTCTGGACTGCACGGTATGGAGCAGATCTTCCATTCACATCATTATCCTAAGGTGTACCCTTAGTGCAAAACTATACACTTGTGGGGTTTGCAGGACATGGCATAGGATTGTTTAGAAGGACTTACAAAAAGAATATATAATGCTTTAGAAAACTGCTTGCTGATCTGAATTTAGAGTGCTTTCCTTTAGTCCAGCATTCAGACTGCTTTGCTTGATCTACTAAATGGAATCAGTATCTATTCTTTCTACCTCTAAGCCCACTCAATATCAGAGGGGAACATTACAATAAATAATCACACACCAGCAATATTGTAGTGAAGCTACTGCATTTCAATACATTTCTCAAACTGCTTTTCCATTCTTATTGCAAGAACAGTGTAAAAGCAACTGGACTGAGACACATATTGCATCTTTAGTTTATGCTGAGAAAGGGATGTAGGTAGACATGAAAAAACATAAATGGTGTTCTTGACTAGTGAGTGAGCAAAACTTAGAGGTAGCACAAGGAAGGGATCTGCCTTTGCCAATAAATTCTTGAATAAATGAGCTTTGAAATAGGGGGAAAGCTGCTCTGGAAAAAATCCTGAGACAGTCAGGTAACATGCCAAAGTTATGAACTGTTTAAGCAGATAACCAGGATCCAGTTGATTTGCATTTCGTTTTCTCCCTGCCCTTTTCTCAGTCCTTCACAATTGGAAAAATCACAGTTAAAATAGACTGCACAACAATGGGAAGAGCTTGTCCCTCATGTCTAAGTAGACTTTGAGTAGTACCAGGTGACTGTGATCTTATATTTATACACCTGAAGAATGCGGTGTCAGTGGTTTGAGTAGCTCTTACCAAATGTCACAGGGACAAATGACAGAATGCAATGCTGCTGTCACAGAAGCACTTGGGGATTTTTTTGCTAGAGTCAAAACAGGAAAAGGTGTTTATGTTCAGTTTCACCTGACCCTGCACCCTAAGCATTTTCAAACATGGGGTTAGGAACAGCCAAGCCTTTGTGTTCTCTCTGGCCCAGTAAACACATCATTACTCCATGTAAAGCAGAAGGGGATCAGCTGGCTTAATCGTGCTAAACCCAAGCTTAAAGTATCCTAGCAGTTTCCTCAAGATCATATGGCTTCTGGGCACCTTTGCTTCTGCTCTGGCACCTCTTCTTGCAGGGTAGCAGGTCCTGCAGCTGCTGAGCAGGAACCCAGAGCAGCCAGCACTGCTCCCTTGCTGGAGGCACTGACTTCCCCTCCTTTGCTCCATACCAGCTGGCAGGAGCAATGCTTGGTGGAACTTCAGGCTGCCTGAAGCACATTTTCCTGCTTCTTGGATACATATAACTACTGCCTGGGGCATCAATAACCAGATTAGACATCTCTGAGGTGCAGGGAAAGGTGCCAATTGCAACGTCTGCTCCCTGCTTTCTCCTTGTGATCTGCATCTCCAGCTGTACAAATAATTGCTTTACTGGCCATGTAATGTTTGGCTCTTCAGATTTTTGCTCAGTAAAAAAGAAAAAAAGCCTCACTAAATATGAAATGGTGAGTTTTGATGGTTTTCAATTCCCTTTAAAAAAAATGCAAATACCCTTTAACAAATGAGTCATAGCAGGGGGTCTGCCAAATGCAGAAATAAAATTATTTTACATTTTAAATCAAAATGAAATTAAAAAGGTAAACTTTTGGAGCTGAAATCAAATATGCCATATTTGTAAGTAGATTTAGCCTGCAAATCCTATTTTTGGTAGGTTGGCTGCTTGCCATTAACAGTTTTAGTTTACCTTAGTCTACAACATAGTTCCAATGCCACGGAGAAAGGACTTGTGCAAACTCATAGGTTAAAAAAAAGCATACAATAGTGCAAATTCTTCTTGATGTTACTCTCAAGACATCAACATTCAGCTGAGGTAGGACCTTCCTTTTGCAGAAGCAGAAATAACCTTTTTTTTCCATGAACAATCCAGGTGCTTCAATGCTATAGCACTTACAGGAAACTATTGCTGAACATTTCTCAAAATTCTGCAAATGTTTCAGCATTCTAGGAAAGCAAGAGGTTGTCTTTCCACATAGATCCAGACAAATCTGACAAATTGTGAATGCATGCCTAATAGTCTAAATGATGTAATAAATAATATCATATTAAATGTACCCAAAAAGTGGGCAGTCTCATTTTTAAAGTCTTAGTAATACTGTATAATTTTCTGTCACTGATAGGTGAAGTCACGTTGTTCACAATCTGCAGTAGAGATTACATTTAGCTCTTGGAAGCATTTCTTGTTTGGAGGATTTGCTTGGGGGGAGGTTATGTGAATCTGTTTATTGAAATTGTTCACAAAATCCATACTTCTGACATTTTTCACATATACAGTAAAAAAAAGACATGAAGTATCTGCCAAGAATGCATGTTCTGAAAAGTAACTGTATCAAATTTACTCAATAGCCTTTCTCCAAAGTTTTTGCTGTTAACCAGAAAACTCTATGAAATAATCACATCTCCTTGAAGTCAAGCATGTTAACCTGAAATTCTATCAAGGAAATTATGTTTTCCCTTAGTCAAAAACAATTGTGTATCCTTGCAAGACTGCTGAGTTTATTCCAGAATGGCATAAACATAAATGAAAAATTAATTTGGCCCATCTCCACTAAATTGTTTTTTGGCCAAATTACAAATGGCATTTACATCCAGAGAATGTGGGCTGCTCACAAATTGTGTGTTTAGAGCAACTTATGAAATAGGTTAATAAAATCAATTCTCAAAGCTAAATTTGTTCTGACAATAAAATCAACGGCTTGCTCAAAATCAATATTTCTTGATTTACCAAAGTACAAAAATGTACTCTTGAAGTAAACACATAGAATAACTGCCCAGTGCAAAACCCACCATAAATGACAAGCTTTCACTCTAAGGCATTCACTTTAATAAAGAAGTTGATTATGAAAGGGCTCAGTCTTTTATTCCAGTATCAGGTTTGATGGAAACACTTCTTATTAATCATTCTATGTTTGTTATTCACCTTCTCATTCTTAAGCACAGCATTCTGCATTCATGGCAGGGGAAGGGAAGGACAGCTGGGGTTGAAAAGATTATATCTTGTGACAGATAAACCACCAAGCTCTGACTAATTACTTCGATCTCATACTTCACCATGAGGATGTTAATCTGAATTTAGAAGGAAAAGGACATTCAGTTTAGGTGTTTAGATGGTATGCCAGCATTCTCGGTACTATTTCATCATGTACCAAACGTGGATGACTTCTTTTCAGCACAGATGATTTTAGTGTTCTGCCATCGGTTAATAAGAGCAAATGTAAAGAAAATGGCTTTTCACATCTATGTTTATGAATATATATGTGTATGTACTCAACACTCATCATTGGTGCCAGGATTGTAAGAGACACCTCTGTTTAAATCAGTTATCCCAGTATGTTTCATTCTGATATTGCTGGTCATATTTTTTGAAAATACTGCCTCTGAAACCTTGAATGCTAGACCATCAACAAGAACTGAATTTTAAAGGCATAATATATTTCAAGAATCTCAAACCATGTTCACTTTTCTTGGATTTTTAATATTCACCTCCCTAATCTGTAGCACCCAGAATCTGAATGCCAGCATTTGCAGATTAATGCCCTTGCCGCTCAGTCCTTGGCTTCTTCTGTGTCTGGCTCCCATTTTTCACTCATTC
This sequence comes from Calypte anna, assembly GCF_003957555.1. Classification (NCBI taxonomy): domain Eukaryota; kingdom Metazoa; phylum Chordata; class Aves; order Apodiformes; family Trochilidae; genus Calypte; species Calypte anna. The sequence goes on along the minus strand of NC_044247.1, from coordinate 13,748,750 downwards.
TTTGGACATTATTTTGTTGTAGGTTAATTGAGAAAGAAGAAACCTACATTGAACTTGATACTTTTGGATCTGATCTGGTGCCCACGGGTTGAGCTTAACTGATCTCCCCACTCTCTGCTCTGCAGAATATGGGCTAGCAAAGCAGAGCCCAGCTAAAGATAATAGAATTACCTGCTCCATCTCCTACCCACCTCATACCCTTTGGGTAGGAAGACTATTGTAGGTACTCTAAATCAGTGACAAGCTTTGGTCTAAAATGCTCCCACTGTCTTTCCCCAAAATTTACAGCAGCAGTGGGCTGGCTGGGAACATCACCCTGGGGCAGGGCCTTCTGGCTAAGGGAGGAGACTGGGATGGATAATGAAAGAAAGAAGAAAAGAGAGGATCCTCATTCTGTTTCAGTGCCTGATGAAATCATGCTTGATCCTGATCAGAGGCATCTCCAGGTTACTTTTTTTCTCAAATGTGCACACTCTCAGTGTTTGCTGCATCCCTAGAGTATACTGAATTTTTTTAGTCTGGTTATTGGTAGCAAATGAGAACACATTGTGTGGGCATGTCTGTCTTTCTGTCTGTCAGTATTCTTTTCCCTGCAGTAAATCAAACTCTTGGTCCAATTTTGAACAAATTTGTAGAGAAACACCAGCCTTCACAGCAATTAAATTCTCACACGGTCCATAAAAAAATATTAATCCAGTTGGAGGAGAGGGACCTTAAATGCCCTTTCAAAAAGAAATATTGCAGAACGAGCTTTCTTTTATTAAACTCCAGAGATTCCACTCAGGATCTAATAAACACTCCATTCACAGGAAAAGCTTCATTTGGTGTTTGGATCTTATTAAACTCCCAAGTCAGTCAGCCAGGAGACGGAAGTCCTTAGGAAACCAGACTTCATTAGATCCATAGAAGTTATATTGACGTTGTGGGAGGTTTTGTGTGAAAATATAAACACTTCAGCTCAGCTTGAGTGATAAGCTTGGCTTCCCTTCTGCCTCCATTGCTGCGGAGAAAGCTGAGGAAAGAATTAGCAGATATTTCTACCATCTTGCTATTTCATCCTTTATCTCTCCTCCCATGAGAAATACACAGGCTGAATTTCCACCACTCTGAACCTCAAGCCATTTGTATCTGTGGGAGCTGTTTAAACCAATCTTGAGCACAGTCTCTGCAAATAGAGAGACCAAACATTTGCAAGGCAACAGAAAATGAATCCCAAGAGCTGTGTCTTAGCCTGAAACCATGGCCTTGTTCTCCTGCCTATGTCAGTCCCACTAGGCATGAATCCATGCCAAAGCAATAGCTCCATCCTGATTGATGGTGTTAATAACTGTCACTGCTGTGTTCCAAAATGAAAGGTCTGGTTTGAAGACTTTTTCTTGACATCTGCACTCCATCAGCCTTTGTTCAGCAGTTCTCCACATGAGGGGACCATCTATATCGTGTGGCTTCACATAAACTTCAGTGACACTGCAAAATGTTTTGCTCCCTTATAAAAATGTGACAGCATTACTTACACAGGCCATTTCCTTGCATCAGTCAAATTAAAAGACAGGTTTCTAGAACAGAGTTTAAAGAAGACCCACACATGGTAAGAGGGCCATGTCCTGGACAGTATTTTGAATGACAAAGGAGAGGGGAGAGAGCAGTATATAATACTCTTGATGACCTAATTGAAATAGTGAGAGACAGAATGCTGGGAAGCCTGAATAAAGATGAACAGAATTGCTTGAAAATGTACTATATATCTCAAAAATGCAAACTCTGACATTGCTCCCACAGTCCCAAGTACTGCAGGCACTGCCCATCAGCATCTGCAGAGGCACAATGTGCTTCAGTGGCATTATGGAAACCTTCTGAGCAGAACAAAAAGCTCCCAGGACAGGGTGACCTGACTTGAAAGCAGTGATGAGGGTCTGCTCATTGGAGCAAGCACAACCTCAACCAGACTTTCACTGGGTACATTTGGAGGCAGGGAAAGGAAAATGTGAAAGACAAAAATATGATGAATGGGTGAGAAACTGGGGGAACGAGCTGCCAGCATAAAAATCAAATTGATTCTAAGCTCAAGTACTTTAAAGCCAGGTTGAGAGTAGGGTGTCACAAAGCAACTGCAGGATTACAGGGAGCCAATTAGTATTACAGGTTGGAGGAAGATACACTCTCCCTTTAGGTGATTCTCTACATACCCAACAGTGTATATTGCATTCTCAGAAAAGCAGAAAGTGCAAAACACTTTCTCGTTGTTTTGTTGTTTTTTCTTTAACTCTAGATACATTATATTCTAATTATATTAGCTGCATGCCAGCAAAAAAAGCACCATTTTTGTTTTCACTGTAGCAAAGTACTGCAAAACTACCTCTGCATTTGATTTACTTTTGTCCTCTCTCTGAGGCTTTTGAAACACTCTTCCAGTTACGAATAATTAAAGTATCATAAATATTCCAAATCTCTGAACTGTGTTTTGCAGTGCTTCTCAGAAAGATGTTTTATGTGTTTTCGTGAGATCACTGAACATAAAGCAGAAATTACAATTTATAGGCCCTTTAATTTTTATTTGTACTCTTCCCTTACAGAATGCTTTCAGAGCTTTTTTCTTTTTTAGAAAAGATCTTCATTACTGTTTTTTCTAATTTTTGCTGCATTAAGGAACCTGTAAAAGCTGTTATTTTTTTACAATATATAGTTTTCTTAGTCTCTGGTTCTTTTTACTCTGCTGCTTAATTTCATATTCTTTCTTCTCTGCCTTTGCTGGAGCACCAGAGAAGCTAACTAGAGTGGAAATCATGGCCCCAGCAAAATCAGCAACAGGTTTGCAGTGAGTTCAGTGGAACCAAGGCCTCTGGCTGGGTGTTTTTCCACCCTTAATTGAAAGGGTAGTGAGTAGTGAGGCAGTAACAAGGAGCAGCTGTATCCTAAGAGAATGTATTTACTGTTTCTGAAATACAGACCAAAACAGGTAAAGGACAGAATGTTTACTGAGGCATTTTCAAAGCTTTTTGAAAATGAGGTCCCCCTCAAATAATTAAGTGTTGGAAGTGTTTGGAAGCCCTAAGTCTCTACCAAAGAATTCGACCCATAATAGCATGTGCAGGAACAGTCACAAGTATCCAGTCTTTGAAGCAAAATCAAGCTGAAGGCCTTTTCAAAAAAAGGATCTTCAGGTGGAATAATCATTTCCCAGTGGTAGAGGAGAGGTTAAGTACCCTCTCTTTAAACAGGAACTGAGAGAAAAGAGGCTCACAGCATTAGTACCTCAGGTGGAACAAAGTCTGTGAGAGCTCATGAATCAAACTGGTAGGTGTATAATGTGATTTTTAGAATATCAAACAGAATGGTTTCATCTCAGCTAATTTGTATTCTAATCAAATTATTCTATCACTGAATTTGAAATGCTAGTCATAGAAGTGATATAATATGTGGTGAAGTCACACTGCAATTTCTTCCTTAAAGCCCAGGTGCTCTTTTTACATTGATCACCTGCAAAACAGGTGATCAATTTCAATTATCTTCCATTTTTTAAAAATTCATTAATATAGAGTAAAAGACTGTGTACATTTTAATCAACTCTTCCACCAACTGCATCCTATTCTTTGACTGTTGAAGCATGGAGTGTTAGAGACTTGATGGTGTAGTGAAGGAGACCTGACAGATCTCTCTGCTCATGACTTTACTCTTACTTTTTGCTATACAGAGCAAGATTTATGTTGGCTTTTTAAATCTTTTTCTTCTAATGAGAAACTGAAAGAAGGAAGAAACTTCTGTACAAATTGGATGGCAAGAAGGTAGAAGCTCAGCCCTGTGTATGGGTGTTCTCAGGTGTACTTTTTATATAGTACAGAGCTACCATAAGTAATAAGGCAGTGAAAGCTGGTCCCTGACATCCTGCTCTGTTGAGAAGGGAATGGAGATGTTGCTGGCAGCAGGCAGAGCCATGCCAAGCAGGTAATACCCCCCCTTGCTCTTTTAATCCAGTTGTTCATCCACAAATAACAAAATCTGCTTGTGATTTAAGAAATACATCCTTTGTTGGAGGCAACTCCTGTATTAGCCATTTTTATTTAAGATTGTCAGGGAGGATGCTGTGTGGAGGTTGCTCTCCTTTCACCAGCTGACCCTTCACACATCTGTGGGGTCATGGACCTTCCACAGATGCAAGAGATTCATGTGTTGTGAAGTGAATATCAGTAATAATCAAGCTTTACATGGAGCTTTCTGTGCTGCCTTTAGGCCAAGCCTTGCAGGTTGTATTCTGGTTTGGTCCTTTGGAAATGTTGCATGACATTAGGGGGAGGGAGACCAAATGGGCCTGGAGTTTGAGTACAGTGCAAGTTTTGAGGTCAGCAGTCACCAGAGGTGGTGATGCCCCTCCTGCAGAGATGTCACCCAATGATGGGACAGGAGATTGTCCTACAGCAGCTCTTTTGGATTCCTGGTCTGTCTTCATGGCAGCAGTAAGTGGTGGGGGGGGGGGGAAAGGCAATGTAGGCTTTTAACTCTGTTGCCAGGTCATTGAATTTTTACATAGCTGCAAAATGTTGCTTTTTAAAGCTGTAAAAGAAAGCGTGGATATTGTGGGTATGGCTGTGTGGCTGAACGAGTGGAAGGGGGGGGGTCAAAAAAGCCATCACAGTGATACTTCTGGACTGCAAATTGCTATAGGCACTAAAGGGAACTGGAATGTCTGCAAATCCTGTCAAAACAACACTGCAATAATAATTTACAAAGGGCAAGACTTAGAAGCATGTCAGCACAAGGCAACTCTAGAGGGTGTTGTTCCCTTGCTGCCTGCGTACTTGTTGGGTCTCAAAAGCTGTTTAGAAACAAAGAGTGAAAAGGTTTCAATCCAGAGAAGTTGTTTTGGAAGTATTAGTGATATCTCCAGTATTATTATAAGACTCAGTTTGCCCTGAGTTATGCTTAGAGGCATAACTGAAGTCAAAGAAAAGCTGTGACAGCCACAGAGAGGAATGTGGCAGGAGCCACAGCCTGAGCAGTGACAGCTGAGGGTGCCTGATTGCCCCTCTTCAGGAGACCATGTTTGCTTCAGCATCTTTTCTGCCAAGTTTAAAAGAAAATTTCCAAAAAAGGCACGGTGTCAGTGGAGGGGGAAAAAAAATGCAGTGTCAAACCAGAAATTGGTTGTATTCATTTGCAGTGTAGCATCCAGAGGTTATGTTTATAGCTGTGCATTATGAGGCTTAGGCCACAGAGAGAGATGAAAACAGAATGATGGAGAGCACCATTTCCTGCAGTATGTTACTCTGACAATAACATTCACATTTACAAACAAATTAGCTAAAAATGTCTGAAGGACATTCAGCTTTTAGAAACTGGGCCTCATCTCCTGCTGATAGATTCCTTTGGGATGGCTGTAGCATGCAAAATGATACACTGCCTTGGAGAATAAATTTATGAAGTTTAGCAATGTAGGTAACATTGCAGGAAAATCATAAATGTCTGAACATCATTCAGTAGCCATTCAATCAACTGCTCAAAGCAAAATGGGAAACTGAACAGCAAGGAGCTGTCTCTGGTGAGAACTGGAGAAAGTCATGATGTGATATAGACCCCTTCAGGTCCTCCATCCATATGCATTTCTTTTTTCTTCTGTTTTTCTTGCCAGCTGTGGTCATATCAATAGTGACAACAAAAGCAATGTGGGTTTTGCTATTACTACCATAAACTAAGCATGTAAACTCATGAAAGGTTTGCCAAAAATGTGAGGAATCAGGAGAGGTCATACGCTTGAAACTTGGTAGGAGGAGCCTCGTCACAAGGAACTAATTTCATTGTGAGATTATTTTTGTATGCTCCCATCCAGAAGGATTCCTAACTTATGCTATTTGCTTCAGTCTTTTCAGATTTGGTTTGAAGAAATAAAGATGATGTTTTAAAAGAATATTTCTAGATCTAGCACTGCTTAGAGATTCCTATTTTCTAGATCTAGAAGCTGCTGAGAGCTTGAGATCCAGGTATTTGCAATTTTAGTGGGCTTTCTGAAGACATCTAGCACCTTGGTAGGTCTGGGGCTTTTCTAGATCAAGAGCTTCTTTGAGCCAGGGTGGGAGGGCATCCTTAGACCTTTTTCCTGAGGTGGGATGGAAGCCTTTTAGACCTTCTTTCTAAGGCTCCTTCAGGCACTTCTCTGGAGCCCTTCTGCAGCCTTTCCTAGCTTGTCAGGCTTGTCTAGATCCAGCACCCTTATGGGCCCTTTCTGAATTCAGAACTTTCCAGGGACCCCTTCTAGGGCCTCCTGCACATTCCAACCCATTCCAACCCTCCCCATCCCCCTTTTTCTTTTTTTGTTTTGCAAGAGACATCATGGAGCTTTCCTGAGCCCTTCTAGGTCTGGAGCCTTTCTATGACTTTCTAGATCTAGAGGTCAGGTACCAAAAATAACTTTTATTCACTCTGATTAAGAGCCTGTTGGAAACATTATTCCAGGTGCACTTCTAAAATCTTTGTCTAGGGCCTTTTTGGAAGGCAAGAAAACCTTTTACATCCAGGTTATTCCCAATCCAGGCTTGAGATACATTCTCTACTTGAGTGATAATTCTTGAATTTTGCTTGAAAAAAACATGAGTCCTAAACTTCATCCTTGTAGCTTTTCTCAGAGTCTGCTAATGCATATCCAAATGTGCAGCACAACAGTAATCAATGCCCTTAGCTGACAAATTTAAAACAAAGTGCCTGCTTACAGTCTAAAGCTAGAATCAAACATTTTCCAGTGTGTTTTCCTGCAAGTATCCAATCAATGCTAACAGCCACATGAAATGCATTAGTCTTTTTTATTCTGCAAGATGCTTAATTTTTTTTATTACAGGAGTACGTGTTTGCTTTCAATGCAGCAGGGCAGCTGGAGAGATTGCATTCATTTTGTTCAGTTGAAATATCAACTATTATGTAAAAACTTGTGAAAAAGTAGTCGCAGATAATCGTGATAACAATCTTGGTGCTAATTTTTGTAGGAATAAGAACTCAAATCAGTTGCTTTTTCTTACTAGATTTTTTATATCTATATGGCAAAAATAATTTAAAAATCAAAAATTCTCTAGTTGTTTTGCTTTAAATCTCTGCTGCAGTTTAGTAAAGAATTAGTTTGCTCTTCCAATGGGTTGAAAAAAAGCTTTACTGTAGAACTGTGTATTGGTTTAGGAATTTACCACAAAAGATGCCCTGCCATAAGCATGAAATGCAGGATATCTGTTCTTCCCACCTTTCTTCTGCTTGCAGAAGCCATGTTTGTGATTTTAATGGTGTCACTCATAAGGGAAATCTTAAATCACAGAAGTGAGTTTGCATTTTCATGTGAAAGCAGTCGAGTTAGCATTTGTTGTGATCCTGGCAGGAATGTGTTTTTCCAGCCTTGATCCAGCTGAGGAGGCAGCTGTGGCTCCCACACACCCAGCTGGCAACCTCCTTGTCCTTCACATCCCCCAGTCTCGTGTTCTGCCCAGCCCTGGTCAGGGGAGCTCTGCCCTGAGGAGCAGTGAGTGCTGTTGGTGGAGAGTTTCCTGGGCACTAATCTAGAGGAAGTTTTAATTGCAGGAATTTAATTTTAAGGACGAGTATTTGAGTGGCATATTCACAGTGGCTGGTGTTGCTGAAAGGCTTTGACTTTCTTTGGGTTTTTTTCAGTTTTGGAAATTTCGTTCCTATGTATCCTCTCTCACTCTCAGTTTTCAGGCCAGGTGCTTTTATGAACCTCAGCAGTTATTGGAGGCAAAAGGGACCATAACACATGAGCTCCAGCGTCTCTCTGTCCTCAAACAGCTTTTCATTACTGTTTCCATTAAACCTTTCCACGATCTTCCTCCCACCTTTTCTGCACTGGCAGCACTCTGGCTTTCTGCATCCAGAACTTAGGAACCCAGAATGGAAAGAAAAGGCCCAAAGTGGTGAGAGATTTATGAAGATTTATGCAGTCTTACTTTTGAGCCAGCTCATCTGACAAGCACAGGACCTGGAAGCCTGTGTTAGGAAGTGAGGCAGAATGGAAGCTGTCCTGTTGTTAGTAGATGATCCACCTGGTCCCATGCCATGGAAATTAGCTGTAGCAGTATGTTTGGAGAACATGGATTCCCACTCCAGCACTGGAGAGGTGTTTGATTTAGATTCAAATTTATGGGCTATTTTGAGATATTTTAATTGAAGAGCAAAGATTCCTCCTCTCAGAGGTACCAGCCTGATCAAAATACTTTGTAAATTCCTACTGGGTGTTTAGCAAAGTATTTCTTTCATAACTTGTATAAACCATGGGTACCATGTTTAAATAGACTTCAATGGTTTAGGAGTCTAAGTCCCATTGATTTTCATAGTCAATGGGCTTATGTGATTCTGGGTAATATTCTCTCTATTATTAAATTAAAACTATGTAAAACCTGTCCCCTTAGAAATCAGCTTTTCTTATCCATTTAGTAGACCCACGATTCCTTATACAGTCTTTGAAGTTGTGAAGCAGAAAAAGATCTGGAAAGAAAGAAATTATGAAACAAGAAGAGAGCTGGGGAGCATGGAGAGTCTCATGGCAAGTGAAGCAAAGACAAGCAGTGAAAACCATCAGAGTGGTGTCTTGCCTTTGCCTGCCTGCCCTGGGTCCCTGATCTGCTGGAAATAATTGATAGCAAAGGCAATGGGTGGGGAGATGACCTGAGCTGTGTTGCTGGAGAACTGGTGTCCTCAGACCTCTGAGTTATATCTGTAAATGTGCCACAGCTGCTTTCCCAGCCCAGGGTAGAAAACAATGGTCGTTAGGCTGCAAAATTCATTTATCTGGGTTTTTCATTGGGGAGCAATGAATGCAGAGAGCACCACGTTTGTGAAGTTTGGAGCAGGGATTGCTACAGCTGAACTGTGTAATTCTGTATTTTATAACATGCACTATTGGGAACATGAGAAATAAAGGCTCCTCCAGTGTGGGAGGAGGCTGCAATCCCACCACGGGCAAGGGTTCCCTGGCGTCAGACTGCAGGAGCTGAGTTGTGCCTCTGTGTGCCATTAAGGAAGAAGCTAAGCTGCTGAGAGGAGCTGCCAGTGTCAGTGTCAACAAGAGAAAGAGCCCAGAAGTGAGAGCAAACTGACAGAAAAATGATGAAAAAATATCCCTGGTTGTCAACTGTGAGAAAATAGAGAGAAATACATGTAGTGAGACATCCTGTAAAAAGTTCAGGCAAGCAGAACTGGTCTCCTCCAGCCTTGTAAACCACACTCTCACTCCTGGTATGAGTCCTTCCTCAGAGCCATTTCTCTTGAAGTAGGAAGGAAAAAGAAGGGTTTGGGTGGGAAGAGAGAAAAAGGCTATTTAGAAGGATCTATGGTGAGTAAAAGGGTTTCACTTGGCAACAAGAGCTGAGTATAAATAAGAGGAGATGAAAAAAGGTAGTTAGCAGCAAAAGAGAAATATGGAGGATGTTATGGTCAGGTCTGCCATGATGTACTGTAGAGCTGAATAAAGGCAGAGGTGGCACAAACAGAACTACTTGAAGCTGAGCAGTACAGATAGGAAGTAATCCATCACTCAGAGCCATCAGAAAAATTTTGGCATGAATTTCGTGCTACTACATGAAATTGAATCAAAATACACAAGCCGTGTATGGCAAGAAATCAGAGCAATGGGGAAGCCTCTTTAGGAATTTGTGTGGCTTCTTGTAATCCATGATAAATGAACCTTATCCCAGAGAAATTTACCCCCCACAACCAAACAGTTAAGCTCTTGAAACCTGCATCTGCAGACAAGGACAGATTTTTCCCTCTTTACTTTTCCTACTTTGACAGGCACCATAGAACCTATCTGATTTGATTTGTTTAAAATAGTACCCAAAATGCCTCAGCCATAAAATGTCATGCAAAATGTGCAGAAAGTTTTAGCCATATGGTCAAAACCAAAAGTGAAAGAGTGCTCTTCACAAACTAACACTTCAATGTATGTATGTGTGTGGGCATGAATGTTTAAGAATTATAGGAGTGCTGGCTCTCCTATCAGAACTGCTTTGCAAAAAAACCTCATTTATTTATTTGTAAAGCTTTGCTCTGTGAAAAATATTAAATATTTCAAACCAAATAGGTAGGTAGATAGGTATACAGCACATGCATATTTTGCAAGAAGCAAACAAACAAAAAAACCTATTTAGGATTGAGAGCTATTTAACTACCTAAATGTAGATCTCCCAGTGAAAATTCATTTAAGCAGAAGGCACCTTAGTGCACTTTGTGTTTTCCAGAACAGTTGACATGAAAAAAAAAATGTATTAGAGAGCCAGACCAGTAGGTGTTAATTTTGCACTTCTCAAACCAGAGATTGATTATTAGAAATAGTTGGAGCCGTTATCTTGACAGTTAAATGCTGAATTCCCAGAAAAATTGACATGTTAGTACTTAAATGGAAAAGGTCTCATTGCTCAAGGGTTCATTTGTTTCAGCAGTGATTTCCATTGTATGTACTCAGTCTCCAGTGAGCCAGAGAAGAATTGTCACCTGAAAACTTCAATTTTTTAAGAATGTGAGGTACCGACTGCTACTGAAAAAGCCTCTTCTGCTTGTTTATGATGGGATAATTGGCAGTGCCATTTCTGTACACTGCTCAGAAAAAGAACTCATCCCATACATGAAAAAACAGTTGCAATTGGCCCAGTGTTCAGTTATAAGAAAAAATACATAGATGGGAGAGGGCTTTTTACAGGGGCTTTTAAAGTACTGCTTCAAATTAAAAAGTATAGTAAATAAAAAGATAGTAACTGATTTAATATTCTAATCCTAGCTGAGGTTTTGTCTGCAAGAACTTTTTAATAGGCACAGTCATATCTGATAAAATTTGAAGTGCTTCTCTGTAATATGTTTACTGGCTCTGAATGAAGCACAACGGATGGTTTGGTCACAGAAACCTGCCAGAGGGCAGCTGCTTTTAAAAGAATAGAAACAACCAGTGACTTTTCAAGGTAACAGTCAACCTGAGGGTGCAGTTACACTTCAGTTTAAACTGATTTAGGTGATTAGTTTTTAGCCAGCAAACTGTCAAGAACCTGCTCTCAAGAGGAGCAGATAAACGCCGGTCTTGCTACTGGGGGCTGCACTGGGGACAGGGATGGGGTGGGACTGCAGCAGCCCCAGCTTACACCAGTTTAAATGCCTCGGAGGTTCATACTGTAAGAACAATGGTGATTTTTTTTCCTACATCACTGAAATTCTTCTTCAGATTAGGAGTGTTCAGAGATTTGTGTGTATCTTTGATTTTAAGGGATCCATTTCATCTTTTTTTTCCCTTCAGTTGTACTAGCATGAGCTAGCAGTGAGCTAGCAAACCAGATCAGCCTCAAATCAACCAGAAAAAAAGTTGTTTTGGTCCAAACCAGTTCCCCTTTATCTGCAAGGCAGCGGGGATACCCACACAGTGAGAGTAATTAAAATTATTCACTGAGAAAAGTCAATGGAGCTGGTCCATGAAGGAAAACCAGCTATAAAAACGTGGCAGGAGCTATGCAGAGTTATTGTGGCAAGAAAGAGATAGTTCCAACTCAAAGTTTTTATTACTAACAACCTAGTTAAAGTTAATCAAAGATTATTTTTACCTCAGAGAGATCTGTGGAGGAGGCTCTTGAAGTCAGAAGTGTCAGTAACACCAATCCCTTTCGCAGAGCAATGAAATGTTCTGCACTAGTGGTGCATTGCAAGTACGTTTGGGTTTGGGTTTTTTTGGTTTTTTGTTTTTTTTCCAAGTTTCCTGAACCCTTGTAGAGATTTTCATGCTAACTAAAGAGTTTCATTTGTTGTCCCAGTGAACTCTCAGCTGAACATTGTGCAAACAGCAGCGTGCAAAGCAGCCCTGGCACAGCGGGTGGGATCTGGGCAGGCTCAGGCACACACAGCAATCAGCACCTTTGTGGGAGGAATCTGTTTCCAACTGTTTCACCACATTTATCATCATTTGGAAAGACTCTACCACCTGGTTCAGTTGAGATCTTCAACCCCCCAGCATTAGTCTTAATGCCAGTTGTGTTGTCTAGCAAAATGAACTGGGCACGGGGAGGAACTGGATTATTCTGGGAGCCTTCGTGGTTGTGTGGTGCACCACAGAACCACACAGGGTGAGACATACCCACAATACCCTCCCTTTATTAAAGCATCAATTAGCAAGCCAACAATGTACTTCTGGAAATTAAATTATTCAGGAAATACTGTTGCTTGAGAAAAGGAGAGACTTGGCCTCCAGCCTGGTTCCTGAGCTGACCCCAGTGAGCAGGTGGCTTGTGATGGCCACACACTCCACCATATGTTATTCCTCAGTGCTGAGCATTGTATTAGCATCTGCAGCCTCCAAATTCATGGATCTTTTAATTAGCACAGTGGAAAAATGAGAAAAAAACAGCCACAAAATCAGTAAATGAAATAATAGAAGCCTCTGTGACATACAGCATATGAAACCATTACGTTTTAGCCTAGTATTTACTTATTCTGATTACTGAAATATTCAGCAAAATTCCACCCAGATAAAAGCAGCCTTCTTCTCACAAAGGATGCCAGGCAAAGCATCCTTGAGACAGACAGAAACAGGCTGTCCTGCAGTCCTGGTGGCTCAGTTGTTCTCTCAGCTTTCCACAGACAAGCTGCAGCCTAAATCCTCTGCCAGCCATTACCTGGGGAGAGGGACCAGTCTGCTCTGTTGTTTCCCAGTTCAGCACTCCTGCACTGTCTATTGAGCTTTCTCAATGTGCTACAATCAGCAGCCTACATGCTAGTTGTCTTTCAGGATGACAGGGAGCATATTTCATTCCTCCAGATGCTGATGCAACAGGAATCAGATGAGTGAGGTCAATCTCCTTGCATTTCATCCAGCAGGGTTTGGAAACTTTGCTTGGTTGACACTCTTAACCTGCATGGAGAAAGGCAAAAAGCTAACCTTAAATATGAAGTATTTCTTTAACCTATGACTGAAATACTGAAGTCACCAGGCAAAAGTAGTATAAGTAATTAACTTGGCTATTGCATCATGTGAAGTGTGCTATATTGGTGTGTGTGTGTGTATATATATATATGTTACAAAGAATTAGTGTGCTTATATTTCTTGCAGCACATAAGTCTCATTAAATTTCTTGCTTAGGAAAGAGTGGAATGTCTCATAGTCTTCTAGTATGTCATTTTGCTTTTGTACTAACAGTCAATTAAAGTGTTAGGACATTGACAACCTCTAACTGTTTTCCACTCTGCCAGTCTTCACTTCAACCTTGAAACAATAACATTTAGACCCGGAAAATTTTCTGGCTGATGTTGCATGACACGAAGTGTGTTTTTATTTGCATGACTGCATAGGTATAATTAAGCTCCTACCTTAATGGACTTGTGCAAATACCTCCCAGAGGGTGCTAAATGACTTTTCAAATCCAGTTTTGTTCCACACTGGATGGGGACCTCAGAAAAGAGTATGCTTCTTGAAACTTCTTCTGCTAAACTCAATTAAAGGCACAACCCAGAGAAGCAGTGCTGGGTGAATCCACCACTAACCCACTTAGTGACATTGGTGATCAGTGGTGATTGAACAAAACCGCCTTATGGTCCTAACCATTCTTTTGATTTTCCCCCCCCCCCCCCTTTCCTTTAACATTTCTTTTCCAGGTGAGGTTAGAGTGGCCAACAGACCTCACAGTGAACCCTCTGGACAATTCCCTGTATGTCCTGGACAACAACATTGTCCTGCAGATCTCCGAGAACAGGCGCGTGCGGATCATCGCAGGGCGCCCCATTCACTGCCAGGTGCCGGGCATCGACCACTTCATCGTCAGCAAGGTGGCCATCCATTCCACCCTGGAGTCAGCCAGGGCCATTGCTGTGTCTCACAGTGGAATACTCTACATTGCAGAGACAGATGAAAGAAAGATCAACCGCATACAACAAGTCACAACCAACGGGGAGATCTCTGTAATCGCTGGAGCCCCGTCAGATTGTGACTGCAAGATTGATCCTAATTGTGACTGCTTTTCAGGTAAGGTAGTCCTGGTTTCTTTCTCTTATCTGTTGAAATCCCCTGGCACAGCTGGAAATTAGCAAAGTGACAAGGGGAAGGAGAGATGAGCAATGATTCCATCTCCTTGGAAAGCCAAAGACCTTGTCAGCAGCTCTTTGTGGATTTAATCTATTGGATGTGGAGATGAAAGTCTCCCAGTCAGCACTGGAGGAACCTCAAGGTGGTCTTAACTTCTCCTTTTTTGATAACAAATGTTACACCTCTTCAAAATTAGCTCCAAGTCTGCTTTTCTGTGTCAGCTGTGTTTGCTTGTATTGCAGACTGTATCAGCCCCAATGCATATTGCTCCTTACCAATACTGGATCAGGCAGCTCTTCTCAGCAAGAAGAGGACAAAGCTGTTTCACATCCAGTGAAAAGCACTGGGTGATACCTTCTCATCGTTTGTGTTGTGCTTAACAACCAGGAAAATGATGCAAACATGTCATGTTCAGAATTTCTTCATTGTGCACTTTAAGATGGAAGAGCCAATGCCAGGACTGCACTGCCCTACTGGATGTTCTCAGCAACACAGCTCCTCTCCCCTGCATGCATCCAAACCAATTGTGATGCCTTTTTTTTTTTTTTGCATAAAAAACATATTTCATAAGGGGACAAAGGACAGCAGTCCCAAATACAGAGGTGTGCAGTATGTTATCATCTTGTCATCTCTAAGAACCACAGTGTTCTGCTCCGTAATGTCATAATCATTTTCAAGTTTCTCATTTCAAGTAAAAGGTTAATTACTGACAAGAATGCATTAAGTGTGTCAAGAATGGAGAGGAAAAAATGTAAATGGTCTTCCAGAAAAGGTGGATTGCTGACCCAGCATTGTAATGATCATCAAAGCTTCATGTGCACTGCCAAGTGCTGCCAGTCTCAGTTACAGCTGTGGTAGACCAGTGGTGAAAAGCACCCTGTTCTGGGTTCCTATTGAAGGAAACTGCCCTCAGTTCTGAAAAATTAAAAACTGTGGGAAGTCTAATGATTGTGCAAGTGGTGGGCTGGTGAAAGGCAGGGTCAGGAGACCAGCTAATTTGTCTGTCTCCAAGGAAGCACAGGGTATGCTCAAAATCTGCATCAAATTTCACTTCTCAGTCAGGAGAAGCTGAGCAATACAAATAGTGTTGTGTTTTTCTCTGTGAGCTTTAAATGCTTTCTTGCTAGTTACAGAAAATTCTCCTTATGCAAAGTCATTTTGATGTGCATATACAGGCCATTATAATGCAAATATCCTCTTCAAGCTTTAAAATACACAAACCAAGTGAATTAACAAGTGATGCTGGAACGTGTGGTTTCTCAAGACCCTTTTTGGCTATTCTTCTATTTTTGCTCTCCTCTAGTGTTGAGTTTTTAGTAAATATAAACTAATCATTGGTTCAATGTCATTTTAGCTGAATGAGTGGGTTTTATTTTCTCTTTGTTTTAGTTCTAGCACCATTTTACTTTAGCTACATGTCAGCAGACAAATAGTAGGGAATGAAACTTCAGTTGTGTTTTTTTCTTTCACTGTTTTGCCATTAATGCTTTCCTGAGCAGCAGGGGTTTGTCCTTAGCAAAAATGGTGTAAATTAGATAATTTATGTTCTTATTTGTCTTCAATGTGACTGATTTAGAATTGCACCAACCTTAGATAACATGGTTTTAATTAGCTGGAAGAAGATACTCTTTTATTGACCTGCAAATGAGGAGAAGCAGTGTCACGCTACGGGGATCAGCTCAAATATGGACATAACAGATTACTAAAATTAACATTTCTCCTCCAGGTGATGGTGGATATGCCAAAGATGCCAAGCTGAAAGCCCCTTCTTCTCTAGCAGTCTCTCCTGATGACACCCTGTACATAGCAGACCTCGGCAACGTTCGGATCCGTGCAGTTAGCCGGAACAAGGCTCACCTGAGTGACACCAACCTGTATGAGATTGCCTCACCAGCAGACCAAGAGCTGTATCAGTTCACCATCAATGGCACCCACCTGCACACCCTGAACCTCATAACCAGGGACTACATTTACAATTTCACCTACAGCGGGGAGGGGGATATCGGCACCATCACCAGCAGCAACGGGAACTCGGTTCACATCCGCAGGGACACAAGTGGGCTGCCCCTCTGGGTCGTAGTGCCTGGTGGCCAAGTGTACTGGCTGACAATAAGCAGCAATGGGGTTCTGAAAAGAGTTTATGCCCAAGGCTACAACCTGGCTTTGATGACATATCCTGGAAATACAGGGCTTTTAGCAACCAAAAGCGATGAAAACGGATGGACAACTGTGTATGAGTAAGTCCGGGACATTAAATGCCTGATGTAAGGTATTTTAAGTGAACATTGAAATCTTTTTAGTCATCTCTAGTAATTTAAAAAAACCCCACTGTGCCACTGTGCATGAGAAAGGACAATTAATGCTGTTGCACAAGCTTGTACAATGAAACACTTAAATTTCTGAAGTGCCAAAGCGTGTGTCATATGTAAAAGCTCTGTGCATGGTGCTCATTAAGTGTAGCAGAAACTGCCTGCAATTATACTTCATTTGAACTTGAATATTGTGAATCTGCTTCTCCAAATGAAAGTATGATTGTGGAATTTTATTTTTAACCAAGGCAGCAAGTTGTGATATGAACCCGGAATTTGCAAAATTCCTGAGCAAGGCAAAAAGGGGAAAAAGAGCATACTGGTTGGAGAAGGGAATGTTGTGAAGGAAATTGAGAATCTCAGTGGAAGGAATACTTAAAGACAAGAGTGGAGTTGTCTCTATCAGCAGGGGAAGGGGACATCTAATAACAAAAGGAAATGTAATAGCAAAAGGCTCTATGTGAGGGAAGTAGGGATGGATTTCTGGAGAACTTCTGTCAAGTTGAGACAATTAAAGATGCAGAATATCCTGGTCATCCCAGAGAAAGAATAACACATTTTTGATTTATAAAGATGTGTGTTGTATCAGGTTTTCTCATTATTTATAATAATTTGTCATAATGCTGTTTGAGAATGACAAGTAATGGATGGAAATCAAATGTTAACGTGGCAGTATTAGTTCACAGAACTCCAGGAGTATAATAATGCCTGCTTTCTATGGAGCATAGGAGTATGTGGTCAAAAACTAAAATGAAAAAGTGAGAAATGAACAGAAAAGACATTGAGGAGAATTCAGTTACTTCATAAGTCACCTGGAGAGGTAATTGAGTCATCATCATCACAGGTTTGTAGCATAACGTTTTCTGAAAATAGAAGTAGAATAAAAGCAGAGGAAAGTGCTGGCTAGTGCTTGGGTTGGTTTTTTTTTTTATTCAAGGCATGTTTGTCCATCCTGCCCTCTACTATTCTTTGAAGAATTAACTGATAGGGTAGACATAAGTATAAACGTTTAGAGTGCCATTTTTGACAGTATACAGAAAAACAATATCATACAGGGCCTTCCAGGTTCAGTTCTCTTTATCAGGCATCTATTGATACAAGTTTATATTATCTTACAGCAAGACAAAGCTCCTGATGCTCTCTAAACACTGATTTGAGTGTTACCTTTTGTAAAAAACAACTGACCTCAACTATATGCTTCTTTGCAATAATTTTAACACTGAGAGTGAGCCATTTAAATCTCTACTTGAGGATCAATCCAGACCATAGACCGATGACACTTTCAGAAAGCTTTTACAGTTGCTCCAAGTCATGCCTGCTGCTTCTTAAAATGCTGAGCACCACTCATTGTTGCAGGGCCTTGATTGTTAGAGCAGATTATTTTTATCATGTGCTTCTTAATCTTGGTATTCTTCCTCTGACCCATTGACATTGAGTGTAAAACATTTCACACAATTATTGTTCATGCCAATTGTCCTCTGGCAATTTTTTTTAAAAAACTGAAGCATAGGAAGATCTTTTAAAGGACTTCACCTGCTTGCAAGTGCCTCCCATTGTATGTAGTACTGGTTTCTACACAAATAGCTGTAGCTTTGAAGGACTGATATTATGTGTATGGTTAACACAAAGAAATTTTGCTAAACTCAATGATTTTTTATATTTCCACAGCTTTAACTGTGGGGTAGGTAACACTGTCCTCATTGATGCTTCAACTTGTCTGGGCTTTGCATGACCATGAACTTCCATGAGTCTAGATCTGTCAGTAGAAAATAACAGAATTACATGTTAGCATTACAAAAGCAACAGCAGAACTAAATAGTAAAACCATGTCATTAATATTTATGTTCATTTCAATATTTTAAGTCATCTGCTGAATCTATTACAAATTCCTAAATGGCTGATATAACAAAAGTCCCCCAGGCTGCTGCAGCCAGAGGGATGGTTGGGTATAATCAGAGCTGTGCTTAGTAGGTGCTTTCAGGAGGTTTGGATCTCACCTTCTGCTGTGAACAGGTCATGGGATGTGATGGTCCTCAGTCATCCTTTAACTAGATATTATTTTCCAGACAGGTCACATTCTGAACTGATATCTGGTTTCAGTTTGAAAAATAGATTTATTTTTTTTTTTTTAAGGGTTACCTGTGTATCAGTTGCTTCCAAGTCAGCATGAACATAGTATTGGAGCTAAGAGAATTATCATAAGAGCACTTTTCAGCATGCTTGGAGTCATCTCCTCTGTTTAAGCTAGATTTGCATTCCCATCCAAAAGTTCAGCCCATGGCACTGTCAAGCTGAAATGGCAATGAGTTTGTTTAACAACACATATCACACATATTCAGGAATATGTGCAAAGATAATGAACTGTTCAGAACATCTACCTATGTGTCAGATTCACTCACAGAGGGAAATTATTAAGAGGTAAAAAACCACCTACAAAAGTACTTGTCATCCATCTACACTAATCTGATGGAATGGAAGTACTGAAAGAGCTGTTGCATAAAATTATAGCTAATGTACAATTTTCAGTCATCTAGATTTTTTTTTTTAATATTGTGTCATTAAAGCTCTAAAAGGGGAGGGGGAACACTGGGCCTCTATTAAATCAAGGCCAAGAAAATACCTGCAAGAAACAACTGTCTCTGAAAAAATTAATTAGACTGCTTTCCCTTTGAAATGATATAACTCTTAGCTGTGCTACACATAGAAATGCAAATGGATTGTGAAGCTCTGTCCCCAAGTGTGCATTTCAAATATTGGTGAGCACTTCCTCATGTGAGTACTGAAATCAATGCAATTATTTGCATGATTAAATGGTCACCGATATGATGAACAGTGGCATAAGTGGGCCCCAAATTAACATTAAGAAATATGTCATGATTCTGACCCCATTAGTATGGGTAGAACATTGCTCTGCAGGAACTGAGTCCTGGTGTGCTACAATTCATCATGTGTAAGGTGGCAGAACCTGTCCTCTAAGGCTGGGTTTCTTGAAGCAATCTGGAATAACAAAAAACCTCTTGAGATGGGGCATGGTGTGGAGTCCTTACTGAGATGCTAATCTGCATGTTCTCCTTGAAGTCACTGGGACCATCTACAGAAGTGAGAGCCCATGCCCTCTGCTCTCATTCTGATTCAGTGCTGTATCTGGGCAGTCACCCAGTAAGGGTTCCTCCTGTTTCCAGGAGTAGGTACATTCCAATAAATTAGCTGTAAAAAAAACGCATGATTTGGGGATTTTTCTGTGGTTTGGTAGAAAATCCAAATAGCCTAGCAAGCTGTCATGTCTGTTTGACCAAGCAGTAAATGAAATCGAGCTGCCCAACGTTCATGGCATTTTCTGATGATGAAAAGGAGTGAGCTGAGTCATTTTTAATCTCTGGGTGTGGCACCCACTCAATTTGCACAGAACTGGGGAATGTAAATAAGTCCTGTGAGGGCAGGAGAAGGAGAAAGAGAGAGAGATTATGTTGTATTTAACATTTGATTAATTTATTTGTCAAAGAACAACACGGTCACTGCTTCATTCTCCAGCACTTGGAAAGCAAAGCTGCTCTACTTTTTTTTTTCTTATGTTGGAGGGGGGGAAGCAAAAAATCCTGAATGCTCCTTGTGACATGTAGTTTGTCTAAGCAGGGGGAAGTAAAGATCCTAGGGAAATTATGGCCAAACATTTAAGTGAAGGACACAGCCAGATTGTTTGCTGATGTGAACTGGAAGAGCTCCACTGAACGCAGCCGCTGAGTTTTGCCACTTGATAAACCAGCTGAGGAGGTTTTGTGAATGAGGGGAGACACTCAATAAAACATGAAAACTTAATTATGCTTTCCTACCTCCACAAATAGGCTTCTATTTTATGAACAGGAGTTGGGCTTACTCATGCAAATACATCTGCAGTATCAGGGAGGTGTCTTGGGTGAATTAAAATGTGTTGGCATCAATAAGCTTTCTAAGATGGAAGGCATTAATATGATACAATTCCAAGCAGTGCTATGTCTTGTTTTCCATGTGAGCCATCAACAAGAACAAATATATCTGTAGAACTGAAAAAAAAAACCATTAGAAACCCTGCTCCAGAGTTTTTGATTATTCACTTCTTCATACCATGGCCCAATTCACATGAAGTACCTTAAATGTAAAGAATTTCTTCAGCACTGATGAAATTGAGGTGAACTAAAGTGGGATGCTCTAGGTTCTGATGCTGTTACTTGTGATGCAAAGTTCCTGCTGGTTTGAGTAGGCCTGTGGGAAACGTAACAGAAGAGTAAAAACCACCCAGGCAACTTGATGGCTGCAGATCTCAGTCCAATTTTATCACCATTGTCACGCTTTAGGTCCCCTTTTGAATTTCACCATTCATATTATGTACTTCACACATCAGCAACAAAAGGCAATTTTATGCAGGGTCTAAGAACTGGGTTTATTTAAATTTAGGAGTAAGAAAACACCTCTTCGGGGGTTAGTGGGTTGCCTGAAGTCCGAGTGACCTCCAGTGGCCACCCGTCTGTATCACAGCCCAGCAGGTTAAACCCTGCCAGCTCTGTGCAGCTCGGAAACCTCAGGCAGGAGCTGCATGGAGTGAGGTAGCATCTCCATAGTCCCAGATGTATTTCATCCAGCACCAGTGAAAAAGAGTCTAAGCAGGAATTCAGGAATTCAGGTCAAGGAATGAAAGCATTTGGAGTGAATAATTGTGCGGATTCTTACTTTTTAATTTATTGCACAGTGTTACTTCTTCCTCTTTTTTTTTTATTTTTTCTTTTTTTGTTTCATTTCTCTTTTTCTTTTTTTTCATTTAGGAGTATCTACAAGACAGTAGTGATGTCTTTCAATGGCTCTTAAACATCATTTGTTGCAGGTATGACTCTGATGGGCATCTGACCAACGCCACGTTCCCAACTGGGGAAGTCAGCAGCTTCCACAGTGACACTGAAAAACTGACACGAGTGGAACTTGATACTTCAAACAGAGAGAATGTCATCACAGCCACAAACTTCTCAGCTACCTCTACAATATATACTTTAAAACAAGGTAATGTGAGCATTTCTATTATTTCTTCCCTCATCTCATTACATTTCAGACTCTGGATGGGGCATTCTTAACTGTTTGCCACAAAAGGACTTTCCAATTAGTTCATTTGTTTCTTCCTTCTTTCAGTACAAATAGCTAAATATTAGTTATTCTTTTCCTGGGGACCAATTAGAAACAATCCACAAGCTTATTTTTGCCTCCTAGTAGAGTCCATTGGTGAGATTCTAGATATTGATACCTCTGGAGTCTCCAAGCTTTACGTGCTCCTTTCTCTTTCAGTATCTGGAGTACATAGAGTTGAGCTTTGTTATTCTAAGACATACTGCCCCAAAGAGTTGTACACTCTGCTGACATTTTAGCACTGAAAGCCTTGTTTGGGCAGTGGTATGAATTCTTTTTGGTAGTTCTGGGTCCTGGTGGCAGCACTTGTAGGAAGGAGGGAAGCATCACCCACCTCTGGTGCTGACTGCCTCGGGAATGAGATTTTTACCTTGACCTCTGTAGACATCACAATATTTCCCTGGCAATACCACATGTCTCAAAAAGAATTTCTTCTCTGTCTAATTCAGTCATTCAAGCTAAACACAGTTCTGTCAACAGGTCCCAGTGGGCTGAAATCATCAGAATATCAGGGGTCAAATCCCAGCCTATGGGTTTACATATGTCTAGGCTCTTTGTTCCTACTGTGGGAAATGTTCACAATGGAAATTAGGCCACATGTAATAAAAATCTCTTTAGATATGGGAAGTCCTAGAGGTTACATGTTGCAAAAATCACAGTACAGCTGGTGTGTGTTCAGCTCTCTGTAACCTGAACCCAACACAGCCAGGACAAAACCCTATTTGCACCTAACATTTGCTTCATGAATCTGGAGGTCTGAATTTTTCTCTGCTCCCTGTTTCTGGTTGTTCTTTTTTGACAGATAACACGCAGAATATCTACCGGGTCAGCCCAGATGGGTCTCTGAGAGTCACCTTTGCCAGTGGGATGGAAATCACACTTAACACGGAGCCTCATATTCTAGCAGGGGTTGTCAGCCCCACTTTGGGGAAGTGCAATATCTCCCTTCCTGGAGAGCACAACTCAAATCTCATTGAATGGAGACAAAGGAGGGAGCAGACCAAAGGCAATATCTCCACGTTTGAGAGAAGGCTCAGGGTAAGGCTTCCTCTTGTGTGAAGTGCAGTGTTCTCTTTGAAAGCCATTGGGCATAAAACATGTTGAAATGTTCTGCTTTGTAAGAAGAGCAGTGGAAAGTTTGTATCAGTGATGGGGCCCAGACAGGAATTTCAAAACCAGACGTTTCATCTGTGTTTGATTTTGGCCGTGAGACTTGACCTCAAGACATAATTACTCTTTTTCTTGCTCTCCTTTTTCAACTAAGAGCTTAATTACATCTTTGGAAGAAGCTGTGAGCAAAAGGCTTTGCACAGTTAACTCCAGCACAGCAGCAGAGTTGAAGCCACATTCTGCTTCTCCCAGGTCCAGCAACCCTCTTCCTTCTGGGGGGAAAAAACAGGTGCCAGACTCTGCCTAGGCTAGAGGAGTCTCTCAGGACAGACCTTTGGTGTCCTCACCCCTGTGTTTCCTGCAAGCCAGAGTTGTGCAGAGCCTCCCTGTGTATCCAGGCAGGCTCAGTATTCCCCTCTCTACCACTTGCTCTAAAAGCCCCTCACTCCCTCAGGCTGGGTTAGATGGCTCTAATAAAGTATTACTTTAACATTGCATCAGGGGTTTATATTTATCTGTCAGGAGAAGTCACAGATTACAATGACAGATGGTCAACATTCAGCATTTAATTAGGTAACACGAAGGCTCAAAGAGACTGCTGCCTTGCAGAACAGATTTTTTTTACAAATTCAGTTCTGGTTTTCACATGAATACACCTTAAAAGCCTTTACCAGTAGTACAACTGGGAATTTTTGTCTCAAAAATATTGCATTATTGACTACAACCTGTTTGGGTAGGTATAATCTCTGAAGGTACATCTGTTAGCTCTGAACACAGAGATGTTTATTAAAATCTCTGGATTGCCTTTTGGTTATGAGTTCCTATATATATTTTTTTTAAGTCTATCAGCAGTTTGGTTTTCAACCGTGCTGATCAGTCAGAAATACAAGATTTGGATGAGCTGGCCAGACTGGCTGCTGCAAGTGAAATACCTGTTTGACAGGACATCTTTCTGCTTTGACAGTCACAGTTACTTTATTAGGATCTTATGAGTGAGGAAAAGCTTTATTAAGGTTTTTCTTGCCCCATATGTAATGAAAATCCTAAATAAAAAGGATGTAGTCAATAATCAATTATGATTACATCGCCAGAGCCACGTTTTTCCTGATAGTTATATTTAAAAAAACTACTTTATCCTGCACAGTATTCCTGTTATGCTGTTTGTTGAAACCAATTACGTGTTCTTTTAACTCATTTTCATTTGCTTCTGATTAATCTTTCATATTGCCTACAAAAAAAAAAGAAAAAAAAAAGAAAAAAAAAAAAGGAAGTTCACAAATTGGTGAGGATTAAATGAATTCTGGCTGGAGGCATAAAATGTTGATAGAAATACTGCAACACTGAAGCTATCCAGAGCGCAACTGATTGACCCACCCCTGGATCAGTCTTTTGGTGCATGGAACCACTTGTGTACTCCTGCTTCTCCCTCTTCTTCTTCATCCAATGAAAGGATGGAAAGTGAAGGAGTCTATTGATTATTTTGATTGTGTCTTACATTCTCCATCCAAAAGTATCCATTAGCATCACAGCTGCTGAATATTGTATTATTATTTCTTTAAATTGTGTCCTTTGAGACCTACCCAAGCTCAAGGGGGATGATGGACTCTCCCTGCTGACTTAGAAGGACAAGGACAAGGCAGCTGCCTGGATTACAGTCTTTTCCCCTTTTTTGACTGCATGAAACTCTAGGACTGTCTGTCTGGGGGTTGTTGATGGTGGAAGGAGAAGATGTTCTGCTTATAGGATACACTATATAAATAGGCACAGTAGAAAGGGACAAATTGAGGATGAGAAGGGCCTCAGAGGATAGGTGACTCTTGGAGCACCTGGAGTTGAGCTTTTATGAACTCCATGGCTCCTGGAGTTCAGCTTTATTAGCACTGAGATGTTTGCATGGAATTCTGATGGAGGGGGGGAATTAGTGTGGGCAGAAGAAGCTGGAATGGTGCATCTGGCAAGGAATTTACAGAGCAGCAGAATATACCCAGAGACAGCTCTCTTTCCTTAGTGATTAAAAGGAAATATGCAGGACAGCAGGAGCAGAAATACCATTATATAGTGTGTTTGAAGCAGTATGGCAAATAATGAAAGGGATTTAGGGCTTACTGTTGACAGATCCTGCATGCTGCTGGGGAAAAAAATGTAGCATCATTAGAAGCCATTATGCTGGATGAGATTCTGATGAGACCTTCTGAAAACTTCCAGTGAGTTGTATTTAAAAAAGAAAGTTTTTCAACACTTAAATGTGCTATGACTGGCACAATAGGTGGTTTGTTAGAAAGCTTGCAATGTAGGGCAGAAAGAACTATGCTGAACTTTGAAAATATATGTAGAGAAAAGCTCTGGGGATTGGATTGGACTGGTTCTCAGTGGAAATGAACATTCTTGCAGGAACCCTCTGTTAAAGAAAAAGGAAAAAGAAAAAAAAAAGCAAAACAGCACAATGGAAGAGAACAAAAAAGCATTGAAATGAGGTACAAAGATATTACTTAGAGATCAGTCCTGTTATCCTCATGGAAACAAACAGCTCCAAGTGCTAAGAGGTACAAATTAGAAGGCACATAACTGGGAATGAGATAAAGGATGACCCAGTTGAAGTGAAGAAAGCTTTTCCTTCTCTACCTGGTCCTAATATTTTTAATTCTTAATCACAATTAGCAACCATCTTGAAAGCATGTAACTCTGTTAGGGTTGGGGCTTTTTCTCTTTTAAAATGCAGCCACTGTTACCATGTTCTGAATAATGCTGGAAATGTTGTGGTTTCAAAAGGGGGATTTTCACATGGTGTGAATTCCTGGCTGTAGAAATAGAACAGAAAGTGAGTAAGTTAACAGCAAAGC
This sequence comes from Calypte anna, assembly GCF_003957555.1. NCBI lineage: Eukaryota > Metazoa > Chordata > Aves > Apodiformes > Trochilidae > Calypte > Calypte anna. Next base: position 13,723,311 of record NC_044247.1, on the reverse strand, counting down.
TATAACAGGCATCTAACTTTATCACAGCATCTAAATCAATGTGGGAAACAGGAATTAATCACAGGTTTCTTCCTTTAAGTGCAGAACTGCCTGCCCTGATGCTTCCTGAAAGTATATAAAGCAGTCTGTAGGCATGTATGCATTTTATATTAATAATAAATCTGTGTACAATCAGGCACTTTAACATCAATCTTAATCTAGCAAGACTTCTTTTTTATCAATTGAACTGCTATTTTAATTGACTTCTAAAAATGAAGCAAAGGCTGATGTTAAAACCAATGAGCATGATGCATAGTAATACACTGATTAAAATGCAGCTTCGTTCCCTCCTGTCTTTTGCATAACTTAGAAGAATTTAGCATTGGATGCAGTCCAGGTTTTATAACTGAATATCTATCAAATAGAAAATGGAATGCTTGGCCAGTCTTAGTTTTTATCTTTTTTTTTTTCCTACTAACAAAAAAGGAAGTGACTCACTGGCCTCAATTCAAAAGTCCTGCAGATAGAGGCTTTGACAGATATGTTTATTACTGCATTTAGGAAATTATCTCCCTGTATTTACCAGTCTTACAGCAAATTCTAATGATAGAACCAAGTACTCTGCCAGCATGTATCACTTTGTGTTGACTCAAATCAAAACACAGACAAGGAAATAATACAATTATCTCATCTGATTTACACATTGTAGGAAGTTGAGGTTTGAGAATGAAAATCAGAAGTGCACATTGATGTGATGAGATTACTTACACTTAACAGAGGTAGAGTCAACAAAGGGTTCAAAATATGTAATAAATTTATCTTTTTATGCACTAATTAACAGTGTTAAGTTAGCTAAATTTTCTTCCTATTTTCATTCTTCTGAAATTCTGACCCAACACTGCTTTCAGAAACCAATTCACCAGTTTTCCCTGGCCTGTACCAGAACTTTGAAATGAGACCAGAACCAGAAATGAGACCTGCTGCCCTTGTGTTGTCCTGCTTTTTCTTTAGAAGAGTGTTCAATTCAAATCTAATATTAAAAAGTAAACAAATGAGACATAAGATGTGGAATACAAGGGAGTAACACCCCCCCCAAAACCTTATTTTAACTTTATGAGCTTTCAAATACTGCTGCTATCCACTCCACTGATAATTCAGTTTGATTTTCATTCTTATTTGTTGTATTGTCCCTGAAATTTAGATTGCAAGCAATTTGCACTCAAGGCTTTCCTTTCCCCCAGCTGCATTCTAAAACAATAATAATTGAAATAAGAACATTAAATATGTATACAGACAGTGAATTAATATAAGCCAGGGTATATGCCCTGGTTGCTTTTCAGTTTTTTCACCATTTTACCACCTGAAGGATTTGTTTTCAGAAACTGTAAGACATTTGCAAAGAAATACAATAAACTGAATCCATCAGACTATATACAAGCAAACATAGTTGAGTTGAGCACCACATTTTACTTGGGCTCCTTAACTATCATTAGAGCATAAATTGTAATAGTAACAGCAGTCTACAGGGGTATATAGGTATTTTACAGCTATTGTAAATGAACACTATTAAAGTTTGACATGTGTGTATATAAAACCCCAGGAATGGTAGTTGAAGAAAGAACACCTGCTTCTTCTAGATTTCCAAATTATTTTGTGTCTAAAAACAGAAAGGGGAAAGAAAAAAAAAAATAAAAATTGTTCTTTCTAATCACTTCCACCATATAATCGTGGCTTAAATTATTAAACAGTTATTCCTAACCATCCACTTTACAGCTGTGCCTCCAGGTCTCAGAGAGGAGCAAGCAGTGTGCTGGGCTAACACCTGCACTGACACCCTCTCTGCTATGAGGAGTTTATTAATTGGAATAGATTAGTACAAGTGATTACATAAAATGCAGGTGATTAATACAATGAGCACAGTGAGCATTGATCTGAAAAACACAAGTCAGTGAACAAAATTTTATGGTTCCCTAAATTTTGTCCCTGATCTAAGTGGAATTTAATAGGGGTTACCCAGTGACTGAGTGATCTAAGGAGGCAGAGGATGAAAGCACTGGATAAATACATCTTATCTTCCCAAATTTGGCTCAGCTTGGGACTTGGTTTCAAACCAAGAATTGGGGTGCCCCTCTGGATTTTATTTTCCTCTTCGACCACAAAGGTCACTCTGGTATTCTGCTGGACACAGTGAGTTTAACAAATATTGCAGGTCCTAAATGGTGAGAGGGCTGCAAGAAAGAGCATGGCTGGCACCAAGGACCCCTGCCAAAAAGCCCTGGGAGTGGGGTGGTTTTCTGAAAAATGACAAGGTTCCTGGTGAGGAGTCTTTGGGAGCTGGAAGCAGAGGTCTTCCCTTTGTGGCAGCTGGTGTGGGCTATGCCAGAGCAGGAACTGAGCTGTGGATAGGGTACCTTTGTTAGTTTGTGGGCTTAACTACACATCTGCAACTGGAATCAAAAACATCTATCCACAGAAAGATGAAAGCTGAGAAGCAAGAGGGAAAACTTATTAAAAAGTGAGAGCAGAGGTAAGGGTTTACCATCAGGTAATGGGAAGCATTACAACACTGAATGCAAGCAGCATTTTGTTTGGTGGTCCTCCTGTTTTCCATCTAAGGATTTTCCTGTTTTCTTGTCTTAATAAGACCTAACTTTTCCATCATAATGTTAAACCACATTTTGGTTAGAGGTAGCACTGAAATGGTTGTGTTGTGTGTAATTAAGATGTATTGTTTTCTTACCTTCCTGTATCTTTTTGTTTAGGCCCACAACAGAAACCTGCTGTCCATTGATTTTGATCATACAACCAGAACAGGAAAGATTTATGATGATCATAGAAAATTCACTCTTCGGATTATGTATGACCAGACAGGTCGCCCAGTTTTATGGTCTCCCATCAGCAAGTACAATGAGGTCAATATCACTTATTCACATTCTGGATTAGTCACTTATATCCAAAGAGGAACCTGGACTGAGAAAATGGAGTATGATCCAAGTGGGAACATAATTTCCAGAACATGGGCAGATGGTAAAATGTGGAGTTACACATACTTAGAAAAGGTAAATAATTTTAAAAGTGGATTGTTGTACCAAATATTTATTTTGAAATATGCTGCCTCTTGCAAGAATATTTCAGAAAATGCATACAGTTAAAAGAACTTGATAAAAATGTCTCTGGATATGCTTAGACCTAATGTTACCTGCTCAAACCTGTCATAGTTTAGTTCTGAAGGAAGTTATAACACCTCAGATTTGTTTAACTGATAGGTAAAAATGACTTTTTTGTCTCAACCCAAGTGTAAGTGAACAAAGGACACTCTCATTGCTGAAAAAAATGTGTTGCCACTGTATAATACAATCAAAAACACAAAAATCACTGAAAAGAAGCTCTTCCCCCTCCACAGTTCTTTGAAGCCAAAATTACAAGCCAGTGATTATGAGCTTGCACCTGTTCAGTGTTGTGCTGTAAAAAGGGATTGATCCTGTGAGAAGAAAGATTACCTCAGTATTTATGAGGTTCATTTATGTAGGGAAACATTAATATGAAGTGAGTTACTTCTCTGCTTTTATAGTGACATTGTGTCTAAATTGCCTCAGTATTGTAATTTTCAATTATGTCTGTAGGGAATGGTCACAAGATGGGAGAATAAGTGTACAGACTCAGGAAGAACAGTGTCTCCTTCCTCTGTACAAGCATCTCATTTGGTCTTGTCCCTCAGCACCAAAAAGCCAATCTGTACTTTTAAAGCTTTCAGAACTTAGCATGAACCTTTTTTTTTTTTTTTTTTAATGACAACAACTTGGACTATCCAATATACCCAGACTTTGCAGAACATTTCCTCTGAACCTGATAACCACAGGGGAAGGCTAGGAGGGGGCAGGTGAGGTAAAACTAATAGGGAGTATTACACACAGAAAATCCAATTACTTTGAAGTTATTTATATATTAAAAAGTTTCAAATGTGTACTTCTAAGATAAACTTTGCTGTGTTTATTTTGAACGTATTTAAGCTTGATCCTCAAAAAACTTAAACCTAACCCAGAGAAAAAAAAAAATTATTGAGACTGGAATGCATAAAAATGTGACTCCTTCCTTGTCTGCACGCAGTATGGTTCTTGCATGTGTTAACAAGATTGGCAAACCCTAGAAGCTTCAGAAGGTTGGTTAAGATAAATTTGTCAGGGCTTCTTTTGTCTGCATGCTCTTCTGCAAATTGGAAGTAAACAGGCGTTTAGTACAGATTTCAAATATTTCAGCAATGTGCCTTCAGGAGGAATCTTTTATGTTCTCTCTGGGCCTAATGGACCATAATTTTGGAAAGATGTATGCTTCTTATCTTTCCGAACCATTTTGTGTGTTCTTAGTTTGCATGAGCTTATAAATAAACTCATATAACTTAAAAGTGTTATTCTACAAGTCAGTATTCTACTGGCCAGATCCTGATCTTGTAGAAGCCAATGGCAAAAGCTTAGTGGTTTAGGTAGCTGCAGGCTTGGGTTATGCTGGAAGTTGTCATTAAAATTACTGAAAGTCATACACACTGTGGACATAATCTTCCAGCTGTTTAATGTACTTTCCTCACTGAATGTTCCTTGTGCCAAAGACCAATTAATTCGCTGTCAAAATTAGACACTGAAATATCATTTTGTGGCTCCATTAAAGTCAATAACTCATTGTGTTAATTATGTACTGATTGCTAAAGGTTGTCTGAAACCTAAGACCCAGTGTTTCTTTTTATCAAAAAATCAATTATATCATTGCTTCCAACTCGTAGTTATTTAATTCTTCATTTTTTAGCACTTGATGACTTAATCATCTGTCTTCAAAAATCTCTACCCCTTCCAAAAATAGCCCAAATAGTTTATGTTTTAAAAAGCACTATGCTGGTAATAGCCCTGTAAATCATTTTTACTGATGCAGTTCAGTTCCTCTGGTTTTGGCCACGTTCTTCAGTTAGCTAAGGATGTTGTAAAACCTCCTGTATACTCCCAAGTTTGTTCCCAAAATCTTGCTGTTTGCCACCAGGAAAAGCAGCTTAAGGGATGCATGAGTATATGGGACAGAAATGACATCTAGTGGAGAAGCTCAGCATTTCTCTGTATTCCCAGTAGAGCTCCAAATAATTGCCACTGGCTGTTTGACTCCATCTACCATGTGGCATCAAGCAGTATGTGGCTGCTCTGGTTGCTTTTCTAGAAGAAGAGCTTTTGGGATGTTTTGTGAGCTACCCTCTGAAATCCTTTAAAACAATTAGAACCCAATTTGTGCCAAGGGTTGAAAAATCTATTGTAATACGAAGGATGAAATGGGAATTTTTTTTTTCCTCTTTATCATGTCCTCAAACAGGCAAAATCTCTTACCCTTGTACTGTCTGTCCTTATGCTTTCCTGAACAAAAGTGGAAAAACCACAAAGTGCTGTAAAAATGGCACACAGGGACACTAAAGTTACAATAGAGATGTTTCTGGTCTTGTTATTCATACCCTGTCAATGGCAGACAGCTTAAAAACAGGCCCAGGAGCAGTGGAGAGAGAGAGGCATCAGTGCTAAGAAAGAGTTCAGGCAGTGGTTTACTGCAGGGGGGGGAACTGATGACTGAAGGTGAAAACAAAATAAACACTCTGTGTGTGTTAGAAATGCTTGGCAGATCAGCAATAAAGCAATCAGGAAAAGGCTCAGTGCAAAGGTCTGCTGTCACCAGTTGGCAGAGAGGGACCTGCCAGTGGCATATGTTGGTGCTGGGTGGCTCAGGTACAGGTGACAGATGCCTTTCACCAAGGGCAGGAAGAAATACATCTTGGGAGGGCAGGGGGCCGGGGATGCAGAGAAGATAGCCAAGCCTTAGCCTATCTTTGGTCCTTTGAATAAGCCCCTGGGTTATTTGTCAGAGTTGAGTGGCTCAGGGCCAGTGTTACTTAACACATTGCAGGGCTGAGCTCTCAGTGTTTTCTTCCCAGAGATGATTTTTCAGCTTAGAGGGGGGAAAAATTGCCTTTTCTTGTGATTTCTTTCTCCAATGCTTTATGAAAAAAATGGTCACATTGTTCCTCATAAGACATTGGTCTGCATGATCATGCAGAAGCCTGACAAATTTGCTTATGTGCCTGGCAGGTTCAGACCATGGGCTAAGAACTGGGCAGTGTCAGCTCAGACAGAGTGGAAGGATGAGCAGTGCTCTGGCCCAGCCAGATTTACTTACTGGAGCTGGAGAAGGCTACAAAGTTCTCCCCTACGTTTTCACTCTGTGTTTTCAATGTGCTTGTTTCAAGAGTGGCTCTTCACCAGTGGGCTTGTGCTCTGTGACACTGGGACTTTGCACATGACTGGTGAAAAAATTCACAGGAGCCAAAAATTAAATTTGCACAGAAAAAAAAATAATATCTGAATGCTTCCACATTCAGCTGCTAAACAAACACACCAGATGTCATTGACCAGCCACAGTAAACCAACACAGGGCAATGACCTGCATAGAAATCATGCTTTTTGTAAACATTAAAAAACAGAGATTGATGTAGTCACACCGAAGAACCTGCAGACTTATTTTAATTCATCTGTAAGCACAGAAATACTGTGACCTCTGGGGCAATGTGCATTTTAGACATACAGGAAAAGGGGGTAGGCCTGTGCTATGCAGAGTACCACTAAAAGCTCAACGCTGTCTACAGCTCATTGAAAGTTTCCCCTTTCCCCCTTTTGTAGAAACATCTGCTGATGCAGATTCTCTGCCTGGGTGTTAGGGAGGGGTTCCCTGTGTTTTGCTCCTTGGGAGGATGACTTCAATATTTCAAAGCAACCTAGCAAGTCAGCATGAGGCTGAAATGTTACTGAGAACCACATCTGCCTTCCAGTTTTGGACTTAATCTCCTCCTGGTTTGTACCACCTTGTTGGCCAGTTCTCCTGGAGCCAAAAGCTTCACTCCTGCCAAGGGCAAAAGCAAAACAGGCAATCGGACAGTGATTCATAGAATCATAGAATCATAGAATCGACTGGGTTGGAAGGGACCTCAGAGATCATAAAGTCCAACCCTTGATCCACTACCGTTGCAGTTACCAGACCATGGCACTGAGTGCCACATCCAGTCTCTTTTTAAATATCTCCAGGGACGGAGAATCCACTACTTCCCTGGGCAGCCCATTCCAATGTCTGATCACCCTCTCGGTAAAGAAATTCTTTCTAATATCCAACCTAAACCTAATTTCCTAAATTAAACTAAACCTAAGTTAAACCTAAATTCAAAAGCTCCTTGCCCTTCAGGCACCCGTTTAGTTGAACAATCACTTGCTTTTTGGGCCACTTACCCTCTCATTCCTCTCTGCTTGCAGTCGGTGATGCTCCTCTTGCCCAGCCAGCGCCGCTACATCTTTGAGTACGACCAGTCCGCCTACCTGCTCTCTGTCACCATGCCCAGCATGGTGCGCCATGCCCTGCAGACCATGCTGTCCGTGGGCTACTACCGCAACACCTACACCCCTCCAGACAGCAGCGTTGCCTTCATCCAGGATGTCACCAGAGACGAGAGGCTCCTGCAAACGTTGTACCCAGGGACGGGACGCAGGGTCCTCTATAAATACACCAAACAGTCCCGGCTTTCCGAGATCCTTTACGACACTACTCAAGTCACCTTCACCTATGAGGAATCTTCCGGGGTTATTAAAACAATACACTTGATGCACGATGGGTTCATCTGTACCATCAGATACAGGCAAACAGGTTTGTGTGGCTGTGACTGCTTTGCTGAAGTTTTTGGCCCTGATCTTGCACTCACCTGGCACGAAATGCTGTTATTTTTATGTCTGCAAGTTCTTATAGTTTATGTTTCAACAGCAAAATACATGCATGCCTCTCTATGTCTCTGTCCATAGGTGTATATAGCTGTCCTGTTTGAAATACAGTTTTCTTTTTATTGCTTGGTATGGAATAGCTCTTATAATGTTTGATTGTTTTTATTTCACCGGGTGGATCTTTGCTGAATACTAAATCAACTTGGTTTATTGTCTATATTTTCCAGTTTCCCTGTTTATAACATAATCCAACATAAATTCAAAGGGACTGATTATGTAAGGAAGGAAGTCACCACGTAAAATGAATTTAGTTTAGAATTATCTTTCAAGTAAATAGGAAACGTAATTATGAATAAAATAGCATTCATTTAAACAAATGTTAATAAAATATAAGTATTTTGTAAAGCAAGCATTAAGAAAGGTTTATGGGAGAGTAATCTAACATACTCTTAGTTAATGGTACTTTCTGAGACAGTTAAGAGTATATTTGGGTTCATCGCCAGTCTGTGCTTGGTCTCTAGCATAAAGATACCATGGTCGTAATTCATTCTTTTTCTTTCTTTTTCCTCTTTCCCCCATTTGTTTTGGACAGGCCCACTTATTGGCCGCCAGATCTTCCGGTTTAGTGAGGAGGGGCTTGTGAATGCCAGATTTGACTACAGCTACAACAACTTCCGTGTCACCAGCATGCAGGCCATGATAAACGAGACGCCGCTGCCCATCGATCTCTACCGTTACGTCGATGTCTCCGGCCGGACCGAACAATTTGGGAAGTTCAGTGTCATTAATTATGATCTGAACCAAGTGATCACCACCACCGTGATGAAACACACCAAAATTTTCAGTGCCAACGGGCAGGTGATCGAAGTCCAGTACGAAATCCTGAAGTCTATCGCTTACTGGATGACCATCCAGTATGACAACATGGGCCGCATGGTGATTTGTGACATCCGTGTGGGTGTGGATGCCAATATAACGAGGTATTTTTATGAATATGATGCTGATGGGCAACTTCAGACTGTGTCTGTGAATGATAAAACTCAGTGGCGCTACAGCTACGACCTTAATGGCAACATCAACTTGCTGAGCCACGGAAACAGCGCTCGCCTCACTCCCCTGCGGTACGACCTGAGGGATCGCATTACCAGGCTGGGAGAAATTCAGTATAAAATGGACGAAGATGGTTTTCTCAGGCAAAGAGGAAATGAGATCTTTGAGTACAACTCTAATGGTCTGCTGAACAAAGCCTACAACAAAGTGTCTGGCTGGACTGTGCAATATTGTTACGACGGTCTCGGAAGACGAGTCGCAAGCAAATCAAGCTTAGGACAACACTTACAGTTCTTCTATGCTGATCTCTCCAACCCAATCAGAGTTACTCACTTGTACAACCATAGTAGCTCAGAAATAACATCTCTGTATTATGATCTTCAGGGTCATCTCATTGCAATGGAATTAAGCAGTGGAGAAGAATATTATGTTGCCTGTGATAACACTGGAACGCCTCTAGCTGTATTTAGCAGTCGGGGCCAAGTCATAAAAGAGATTTTGTACACCCCATATGGAGAGATCTACCAGGACACTAATCCAGATTTCCAGGTTATCATTGGTTTTCATGGCGGGCTCTATGATTCTCTTACTAAATTAGTTCACCTGGGTCAGAGGGACTATGATGTCATTGCTGGGCGGTGGACGACACCAAATCATCATATATGGAAACACCTGAATGCTGTCCCACAACCATTTAATCTCTACTCATTTGAAAATAATTACCCAGTTGGCAGAATCCAAGATGTTGCTAAGTATACAACAGGTAAAAGTAACATATTTCTCACAAAGATACAAATTTTGGTGAAATTCTGGTGTGGGTTCAAGGCTCCAGAAATCTTTTGCATACATCCAAAGTTAATGCTTAGCTCTAGTTGTATGCAGGTTAAAGTCATCTCTTCTATAGATATCATCTTACTGTGCTGTATAGGTCCTCTGTAGCCTTTATGGTAACAAAGTAAATAATTAATAGTTGTTTCTGCTGCTTTTCTAAGAGCTAAAATTAGAGGAAGAATGGAAGCAGCTTAATTTGAATTTTTTCCATTACAAATAGATAGAAGGTGCCCTATTGCTTGGACTATTGCAATGCTTTTTATTCAAATAATTTGCTACAGTAAATGCTGTAGCCAGCATGAAAATATAAATGGATGTGAAATCATTATTTCTGCATAGATGAGACTTCTGCAGACTGCCCTCACTTTTCCTAGGATTTGTGTGCCTTATTGCCAGCATCCTCTCCTTGTTGTTTTGTAGACATTGGAAGTTGGTTAGAGCTGTTTGGTTTCCAGTTGCACAACGTACTACCTGGATTCCCAAAACCAGAGATAGAAGCTTTGGAGACAACATATGAACTTCTACAGCTCCAAACAAAAACCCAAGAGTGGGATCCTGGAAAGGTGAGCAAAAACTGAGTTCAGCTGCTTCTATCTCTTAATTAAGAAATATAATTGGAAAATATTGGAGACCAAGAAAACATCATGACTATCTTTCAACATATTAGCCAAGGCCAACAGGCTGACCATGCTAGAAGCTTTAATGTTCTCCCAATATGTGCAGGCATCAGAGCAGAGTTTTAAGGAGATGCTTGTATGAGCACAGAGAAGAAACTTTTCAGTCATTTAGAGATAATACATCCAAATTTGAGGGGCAGAATAGGCAAAAGTGTTTGTCTCAAAATTATAAAAGCTGCAAAATAATCTGTGGAAATAAAAAATTAAAACCACAGATTTTCATTTCTGTTATAAAAGATGCCATGAGAGGTGTAAAATCACTGAGGGTATAAACAACTTTACAAGTCTGTAACTCTGACTAATTATTGCAGGAAAACCAAAGTGTTGCTATGGATTTGTAGGGGAATCTGTAAACCTCAACCTTGCTCCAGGGTTTATTTTCATTAAAGAAGAGCCAAGCAGCAGCTGTCAGGTCCTAGCAATCAGTGTAGCTGCAACAAGACCGAACACCAATATTCTAAGCAGTTGTTCATGTTTTGCATTTGACCATATGAACGTATTTTAACAAAGCAACATGATTTTGCAAAGAAAGATGAGAGGGAAAAGACAGCTTTCCTTTAATGCTGCTGGGAAAAGGAAGTGTCCGTGTTGTGAGTTCACACTCTCTGCCTTTAACACACATTGTTTCCCAGGTACCAATGTCTGCACAAAGCACAGAGGGCTGGGAGGTCAGAGCTTGTTGCACATATAGGAGCATGTCCATGTAAAATTGTTGCTGAGATACTAAAGAAGCTATTACAAAGGCACAGCAAAGGTGTAGTGTTAAAAGATTGTGAGGTTTTGTTTTTTTTTTAACCTCAATGGGGAATAAGATCTACAGATCCAATGTACTTGCTTGCTTCCTATTGTTCTAGTGTCTGGAGACCTTCACAGCCTTCTTTCCTTAAAGAGAGGGCTAGAAAAACTGTTATTGTTGTTTTACAGAGGACATAATGAAACACATAGAGACTAAGCATAGAAACAGCTTTGAGCTTGGGCTTTCTCACACCTGCAAGTTGAAAGATCAGCTGGCAGAGTAACAATTTGAAGAAGGGAGGAAGAAAAATCAGGAAGAATAAATGCGAAACATAGCATTTGTGATAAAAATTCTCCTTTTGTTTTCTAGAAACTGAAGAGTCCAAGAGACAGAAAGCAATACTTAGGGCAATCAGAAAGCCTGTGTGTATCCCTGAGCTCTGTAGATGCTTTACAAAGAAATTGAAGATCCATTCTAAGCAACTACGAGATTAGTAGGGTCTGTGAAGCACTATAATGAACTTACAAGATGCCTCTCCTGCAAACTTGATGGTTATTTTCTTTTCCAGACTATCCTGGGTATTCAGTGCGAGCTACAAAAGCAACTCCGCAACTTCATATCCTTGGACCAGCTTCCTATGACCCCCAGATACAGTGATGGGAAATGCTACGAGGGAGTGAAGCAGCCAAGATTTGCAGCTGTTCCTTCAGTCTTCGGAAAAGGCATCAAGTTTGCTATCAAGGATGGCATAGTGACAGCCGACATCATCGGGGTGGCCAACGAGGACAGCCGGCGCATCGCCGCCATCCTCAACAACGCTCACTACCTGGAGAACCTGCACTTCACCATCGAGGGCCGAGACACCCATTACTTCATCAAGCTGGGCTCTCTGGAGGAAGACCTGACCCTGATTGGCAACACGGGGGGACGACGGATCTTGGAGAACGGGGTCAACGTCACGGTGTCACAGATGACTTCCGTCATCAGCGGCAGGACTCGGCGCTTTGCTGACATCCAGCTCCAGCACGGCGCCCTCTGCTTCAACGTCCGCTACGGAACCACGGTGGAAGAAGAGAAGAACCATGTCTTAGAGATAGCCAGGCAGAGAGCTGTGGCTCAGGCCTGGACTAAGGAGCAGAGACGGCTGCAAGAAGGGGAAGAAGGTATCAGGGCGTGGACAGATGGAGAGAAACAGCAGCTTTTAAGCACCGGGAGGGTGCAAGGCTACGATGGATATTTTGTTTTATCTGTGGAGCAGTATCTCGAACTCTCTGACAGTGCCAATAATATTCACTTTATGAGACAGAGTGAAATAGGCAGAAGGTAACAAAGAAAATCTCTGCCTTTGCGTCACCAAAGACTGCCTGTTTTTAAACGTAAAATGGTTTATTGTATTGTTTTTTTCTAGATCAGAACTCTGTATATATAAATATAAAGGAAAAAACATATCCAACTGCCTTTAAATGTGACAGAAGATGGTATTTTAATATTGTTCGTTTAACGAGATGACAGTGACGATTTTTAGTTCTTGTGTGGCAGTATTCAAAAATTTCAGAAGCAGAGTCCTGAGAGCTGAGGGGCGCGGGCGGCGCGCGGGGGGCCTGGGGTGATCCCGCACATCTCTGTGGGGTGGGGGGAGCACAGCCTGCTCTGCCTTCTTCTAAAGAAACACAACTTTTTTTGTTGTTGCTGTTGTTGATTTAACAATTCACCAGTTCTTTAAAAGGTTACAGAGCCTGATTCTGCAGCCTGTGTTTACTGAGGAGTTTTTAGCCCGGTGAGAGTTCCCCCAAGTTTAAAGGTTTGCATACAGAAACCAGACTGGGTATGGAAACTTGTAGTTGCTCGCCAACCCTACACATGTCATTCCTCACAGCTATGACCTAAGGGATTTTCTAACCTGGGAAACCCAGCTTGTATGGGATACAGTATGAAAAGTCTGTCCCCTGGGGCCTTCGTAGCCGCCTTTCAACCACACGGTGATGAACACCATGTTGTGTCTACTTTTGCACGTGGGATCCTCCCCCCCAGGGTTTCCTTCAGAGTCCAGCAGCACATGTAGAGCTGCCTGTCATCCTGGCAGAGGGGAGCAGGGTAGCACCTGGTACTGCTGGGCTTCAGCCAGGAGTCAGAGGTGGCCACCAAAGAGCTTGGTGAGCGCCACGGCCAACGGGAGTCTCTTCATTGACATCAGGATGTTCCAGGCTGGGTTTAAACTCGGTGCTTTTGGGACAACCCTTGTTACCCAGGTGGTACAGATCCAAGCAAGCCATGCAGGGTCAGTCCCATCCATAGTTGTTGGGCCAGAACTCATCTCTTCACAGATCACTTGGAAATTGCAGTGTTGTTTGGCTTTAGGCATCGTGTTCTTTCATCTCAGATTACTAATCCTGTTGTCGTATTACTCATTGTTTTCAAGCCTGAAGAAGACCGGTGGGTTGGGAGTTGATGAACCCAAGTGTGGATAGTAAACATGTCAATAAACTTAGAACATTTTGGGGATGACTCTTCACTTTTCAGCTCAATATCTAGAGCACATAGAAAAGCATTATATTGCATGGGCAGAAATTTTTATTTCCCAAGGTATCATGCGCTGCTGGCACAGTTATTTCATAGCAGAGTAGGTGATCCTTCTTTCAGCTTGTTGTTTTTACAAGACCTGATTATTGGGAAGGGGAGAGAGGGAGGGCACGTGGGCAGGGGGGGACATGTAAGCAGATTTCCTTTACTGACTTTCAGAGGGAGCTAGAAGTCTTGTTATAGAGCCTGTGTATCCGTAACAGTGATGTTATTGCACATTTCTTTCAAAAGAGACATAGTAAATATATTGAAACAATTTCTGCTCAGATTTACTAAAGCCAACAAAGTGCTTTCTTTGTCTTTTTTCCTGTCTTTCCCGTTTTCTTTTGTTTTCCTCTTGTTTTTGGGCAAGTGGAGCAAACTGTACCAAAGTTAGAGATGAGCCTGAACTGGTGACTTGAGACCTGAATCCCTCCAAGGGTTGGGACTTGGGTCTCAGCCTTACAACATTATCCTCTCTTCCCATATTCCTTCTGCTCCCCTGGGAGCCAGAGCAGCTTTGGGGGGTGCAGGATCAGGCTGAGTGAGAGCCTGGCTCCTAAAAACCTCCCTCTACTTCCTATCCCGGGGGGAATTGTGGACCAAAATCTGCACACACATTTTGATCGGGCTCATCATTAACTAGTGTACAGCTTTGGGAGCTGACAACACCCAGGTTGGACAGCTCTGATTTCCATAATTTTCCATACAATTATGGAGAATTTTATTAATCTCCACACCAGCCTAAAAATGGACCTTCTAATCCTTGAGCCTCTAATAAGCTTTTAATCAATGGAAGAAAAATTTATGAATTGTATATAGAGAGTGCATTCATAAATGTGATGATGTATTTTATCACTGATCCAAGATGTCAATATTAGAGTCTATTTTACTTATATTTTAAGCAATTATACTTTTTTGCAATTCACTAATGAGGTATCATTGTCAAACTGCTTTAAATATCCATTATAAACAAATATTTGAAGCCGTTAGGATTACCTTGAACTGTGCATTTCTAGTAATACATATTTAGTTAGCTTGTGCCTTTAGTTTCTTAAAGTTATATTTGTATTATATGCAGGAAATGCACTCTGTATTACCTACAGCTGTGGTTTTTAATACTGCCTTGATTACTGTTGTTCTCATATTATGCCAAAAGGTCAAAGAGTGAAATGTGTTACAAGTTTGTCATGGGAAGTCAAGTTGGCATTTTCCCAGTCTAGGTGAAGTCTAGGTTACATTTTTTGAATAATATTTATTATGAGAATATGTATGTATAAAGAATCACATGGCATTACATGGTCTGGTTACAAAGGCAGCAGAATGACTTCAGCCTAAGAAGTGTCAGAACATCAGGAAGCAAAAAAAAAAAAATAATTTTGTGGTGAGATGAGAGTGTTAAAGAAATTATTTATTCCTGAAAGAGCACTGGAGAGTGAAGTTGTAGCCAGGCAGCACTGATTCGTGAGAACTATCACAAACAAATAGCTTTGGACCATCTTATTTGTGAACAACCTCAGATGGAGGCAGGGAGTATTTCAGTCTCCATTTTTTCCCTAGTTTTTCAGTGTATTTTTTTGTACTTTTTTTTTCTTTTTTCTTTTTTTTAATTTAGCACTATAGCCTAGGAACCCAAATGAGGGGAGAAAAAAAATTTAATGTTATTTAGGTCAGTTAATTTGATGCTAGCGTTCTGCACTGCAATGTTTTAAAAGTAAAATAAATAAAATAAAATAAAATAAAATAAAATAAAATAAAATAAAATAAAATAAAATAAAATAAAAACCACTATTGCACACTATCCTGTAGCAAAGTACCTACCATGAGAATTATGTGCTATATTTTTTATGACAGCCAAACAAATAGTGCGTACAAGTAACGTTTCCTTTGCTTTCATATTTATTTAGCAAATCTAGACCATTTTCAAAGGTATAAATATATATAGATAGATATCTATGTAGAACATAGCCAAATAAATATATATCTGAACTGGTCAATGTACAACTTGGTATACACAGCCCAGCTGGTTTGGTTTGAGCTCTCAACGTCCTCAGTTGAACCCCAGCAGGTAGACCTAGCCTCCTGTTAGAGCCACCCCCCAACCTGCCGAGTCCCCTCTGTGCCACCACCAGGGCCTTGGCCACTTTTTTCCAAGGGGAGCAGCAGCCACGGGAGCTGCTGGGAGCCCGGGTGTGGGTCCAAAGTGAAGGGAAAGGAATTTAGGCAGAGGAGCTCCTGATGCAGTCTGAGCAAAAGCAGGAGGGCAGATCCCAGCTGGGCGATGCTCAGCTCAGGCTGCCCCCACAGCCCTGAGGGTTTTCCCTGGCAAACTCTGACTGTTACTTAAACCCATCCTTGATACAAAACATTACTGGGTGGAAAGCACCCAGCCCGTGGGAGGAATTGCTCCGGAACTGGGAATGGTGGAGTCGGACTCACTGTGGATTTGTCCGGGCATTTCTCACCTGCCATTATTTGTCTAAGGAAATGTGTTTGACAATTTCCAGTTTTTTCCTTAGATCTCGTGGTGGACTTTAGCCTTTTAATAAATGTTAGTATATCAGATCGTGTCCTTGACAGTATTTTACTTGTATGAAACATTAAAATCTTCATAATCTTCAGGCAGAAGTGTCAATAAACAAGGAAGAGAAGCATAGCATACTATATATGTCAAAGTAATGTTCCTTTTTAGCTTTCTCATCAACAGTAAAAAATGTTTACAATGTATGCCAAGATCTTCAGTTTCTGTCTAACACCAGTTAGAGGTTCTGATCTTACAGAAATTGTGTTTTAATGGCCTCAGCCTCGTTGCTAGGAAACAATAGATCCCAATTTTTTTATTCCTGCTCTAACTCCTGTGCTGAATAGTGACTGGATACTGTACAGGTTTATGTTATATGGCTGCAGTTAAATGGTCTGATGCATTTTGCTCTGGGTTTCAGACCAGAAGCATGCATTTTCTACAAGAACATCCCAGCAACACGCTGTAAATATTAAAAGTTAATATATTATGTGTCGATATTTGCAAAAGAAAGTACTTTGACTATTTCATTTTTTAAAAATAAAGGTGCAAACTGATGGCGTGTGGCATTGTCTTTGTTTACCCCATGTATTTGGGATTTTTTGGTTGTGTCAGTACAAGGTGCTTCCATACGGACAGCCAGATAAGGGCTTCAGGTTGATTCAGAAATTGTGCTGCAGGGGGTTGCTAGCAAAATACAATTTTACTTGCATGAACCAAAGTTCATGTGTCTAACTCTGCAGGTTAAATCCGAGGCAGGTTCCCTGCACAAGTTACAACATTTCTTTAGAAAGAAACATGAGAGGGAAGGAAAAACACTGCTCAATGCCTTTGTGTTCCCAAGAACTGAGTGGGTGAAGTCAATGGTTGTGTTAGGGGAGGAAGAGCAAAGTTTAAGTACCTGCAGGTTCTGTAGAGCTGCCTCGAGCAGATGGTGATGGCTGACTCTGTGTATCCAAAGTGTCTGTGAGGAAAAATTAAAAGCCCAGCACATGCAGCAGAGAGGAGGAGATGGAAGGGGCAGAAGAAGTGTTCAAGGCTAAGGGTAAGGTTACCTGGGGGAAAATCAATGGGAGCAGCTGGGCATTAACCCAGCCAGAAGGCTGAGGTTGTGTTGGCTGGATAACAAGGAGGTGAGACCAAAGGGATGCTTTAGTAGAAAAGGGAAGAAAACCATCCTGGGAGCAGATATTGATTTTGTGCTGCAGGACATCGGGGGGTTGGAGCTGTGGGAGTTGGGGCACCCAGGGGAAGGGGGAGCAGAGGGATGGGGCAGAGGAACTGCAGGAGCAAGAGGAAGGGACCCAGTGTGGCTGCAGGGGTGTTGGGAAGGAAGCAGCAGGTGATGCAGATATCACCTGGGAAGTCAAGCCCACAAAATGTGGCTGCTGCTCTCTGGAAGGAGCTGTAGCTCTTCACACTTCAGTCAGCACCATGGAATCTGTATCATTTCCATATTTCTGTAAACAAACATCGACTCCTCTTCCCATGGCGCTCGTGAGATTCTCTCTGTGGATCCACCTTGTTTAAGCCTACAGCAATTCCAGACCCTAGAGCACCCAAAAGGAACACCACAAACAAGCCTCTCTCTTAATAATTTACATCAGAAACTGAACCAACAGTCTCAGCTTTAAAAAAAAATTAAAAATGGCACCTTCTGGCCTATTTTATGCATTTTTTTTTTTTTTTTAAGAAGATGCACTTCTGGAGTCAGCTGCTGCTCTTGTGCCACAGGACTTGCATAGGCAACACTGACAGCCTCAAGTCACCAGGACACTGCCATAGGAAAGAGCCCTCCAGCCAAATCCTTCCCATATTTCTCCCCACCACACTGCAATCATCTGCCAGGAACCACTTCCAAACAAACCTTTCTCCGCTCCCAAACAAACCTTTCTCCGCTCCCAAGAGAAGCCAGAAGTTTACTCCATGCTGGAAGTGGGCAGCTCAGCACCTCCATGGCTGACGTGCTGAATTATGCAACAACTGAAAGAAAACAGCTTTTAAATATTTTATTAAAGAGTAACTCACGCTGAATCTGGCACTGGAGTAAGGAAGGATGCTTGTTTCAATCAACAAGTGGGTGTAACAAGGAGGTGCAGACCAACACATGTACACAGAGTGTACATGTGGCTGGTCAGGAGGCCAGGCTACTTCACCACAAATGATTTTGTCCTTCACTTAAACAGAAACCAAGTAGTGCACTGAAATTGTCACAGTCTGGCTGTGGTATTGCCCACCTCTCCTTGTTACCATGGGGCTCTTTATTTATTGCATTTAGTCCCATTGGTGGGTTATAGGAAACCTGATGTGCTTCACAGAAAAAAAAAAAAGGAAAAAAAAAAGAAAAAGAAAAAAAGAAGGTTTGTTGCTTGTTCTTTCTCATTTGCACACTTCCAGGAAAAAAAAAAGTTAACCCTCCCATCTGTGTTAAGTGAGCAGGACAGCCTTGCTGAATTCTGCACTCACAGACCAGTAGCACTGCTGGTGCTCACATCCAGCATGCCTTGAGGGAGATGGGAAAAAAAAGAAAAAAAAAAACCCAAAAAAATAACCCAGGATGCCAACAATTAAGGTTGAGGGTTTTTTTTTAAATGTGCAGGCCAAGAAGGATCCATTAACCCCCTCAACCCCTCCCACCCCCAAGGTAAGGATCCTGTATGCAGGTACAAATACACACTGGCATCCTTGCATCCCACTGCCTTGGGAGGAAACATTTCCTTCCTTCCAAGCTGTGCCATTAAATTCTTAGCTAGGGCAACCCAAAGGTGGCTGACTATAAAATGTGAAAGCCTTTTGTATTGTTGTTTGTTTGGGTTGATTTGGGTTTTTTTTTTTAATTTTTTTTTTTTGCAGTCCATTTGCAAAGACTGTTGCTCTTGTACTCAGGAAGGAAGGAAGCCTGGGTGAACTCACAGGTCCAGTTGTGTGGGGTGAAGAATGCCCAGTGGTGGCACAAACCCATCAGCCAGAGCAGATGCTTCCCCCTCACAGACAAAACACAGGACCAGGGCTTGGAAATCAGTGGGAAGCCTCCTGTTTCTGCTTCAGGACTCTTGGTAGGAGCTGTATGAAAGACAGACACAGAGCCCACCCAAAGCAAAGACTCTTTAATGTTAGCAACTTAACTAAGGCTGTAACAGGGGACTTGCCCAGTTCAGCATAATGAGAAGAAAGCAGAGTCCAAGGTTAAGTCATGTAACATCAGTAACTATTAACTAGGAAATAATGAAGTGAAAAATATTTTGTACAAATAATAATAAAAAAAGACACACTCTTTAGTAGTTGATAGATTTTAATATTCTCTTAGAAAGAAAAAAGACATCTAAACATATTCTGAAACTTAAGACCTAAACTTTGAGTTAGAAATCCTACAAAATGCACATTTCTGCTAATGTTACAAGAAAACTCACAGAGTTATATAAACTGTTCTGTTCTAGAGCATGGACTAGAGGAGACACTGACAGATATGTTCATGGCATGCTTGGAGAAATGTCTTCATGATGGCTGCAGGTGGATGTCATGACCTTCATTTCTCCCTGAGAAAAATAATCACAAAGATTTAAAAAGATGAACAGTGAAAGGAAATGGACAGCTCTCAAGGGTCATACCTGGAAAAGCAAGGGCAGTACAGCCCCCAAGAAAACATATCCATTATGTTTTATATATATATAATAATATGTAATCCATTTATATGTATAAATATTATATATATAATATATATATAAGCCATTTATATATATTCCATTTCCTCATCAAGCTGATAGGTCCTAGTGAGCACATGAGTGCCAGCATTTTGATCACACAGCAGCAAACTTAGGGCACGTTTTTTAGGAAACCATATCCATTATGTTTTACACATGTTTTACATGTTTTACATATATAATAATATGTAATCCATTTATATATATAAATAATGTATATATTATATGTATAATATAATATATAATCCATTTATATATAATCTATTTCCTCATCAAGCTGCTAGGCTCTAGTGAGCACGAGTGGCAGCACTTTGATCACAAAATAGCAAAGTTTAGACACATTTTTTTGACACTGCCCTCCTGCTGGTTAGATCAGGTTAGAGATACAAAAAAAACCAAAACCACTATCATAGAATCATAGAATTGGCTGGGTTGGAAGGGACCTCAGAGATCATCGAGTCCAACCCTTGAACCACCGTTGCGGTTGCTAGACCATGGCACTGAGTGCCACTATGGAGGGCTCTGGGTCTGGTGCAGCCACAGCTCCCTCTGCCCCACGAGTACCTGGGAGGCATTTGGCCTTCTCCTGGTTGATGATTGGGTGCCTCAGGGGTGTTATGATGCCTTGGTCAGGTTTCTGGAAGGTTGAAATGAGGTTGTGCATTTTCCGAAAGAGCCTCTGGTGGACCCCAGGTGCTGTCTGTGGGGAGGAGAGGTGGGAAGGTGCAGGGTGGTGGGTGGCCAGGGCATGAGCACAGATATATATAGATACATATAGATATATACAGAAATAGACAAAACCCCAGGGAACACCAGTTCTTCACTTGGAGCCCCCTGATTTGCCCACTTAAAGTGAGTGGGTTTGCTGTCTTCCTTCTCCCTATGATGGGAGTCCCAGCAGTGTGGTGACAAAAGGCTGGAAAATCTTCATCTTCTCCAAGAGGAACCCAGAGCCTGCAATGCTCATTAGAAAAATTCCCAAGTGATCTTTTGCTGACCCCAATTTATAGGAACCAGTGATTTAATCTCCAGCCCAGGATTTCTCCTTTCCCAAGACCCACGTGCAGGAAACCAATGGAAGTCATGGGGGAGGAGATGTAACAAGTCCATATAACACCAAAAAAAAATATAAATAAAACAAAAAAACACTTCTCTGCAGATATTGACAATACCTGGGGACAAACCAGGTTGCAGTCTCACTAAGGCAACTATCCCCCATGCATGGGGGTCCCTAGGGGTCCCAACATCCTTCCTTAGGTACCAGTGCAGGAATTAGCTTTGTCTTCCAGAGCACTGCAACTACTTCTATAATAATAATAACAATGGTCAAAGATTAATGATAGTCTAGAAATTATGTAATGTTTATAATCACTCTTCATTAGCATGCAAACAGAAAGCTAATTATTAATTAATACACAGAGTTCATCCAAAGAACAGCCCCTTCATAAAAGAAATATAGGTTATCATCCCAGTTCCAGCAACCCCGATACTTTGCATTGCAAATGGTTTTATTCTGCACTTGCATTACCAGATTCTTCTCAAGATGGGGGAAAATATATTTTTATATCAAGTTTTGGCTACCCTGTATGTTTTTTGCAACAGTGATATCTGGAGATAAATTAACTATAAAACACTGCAGGCTGAAAATATTTTCCTTAAATATTCTGACATTTCTGGTTTGTGGAATAGAAGGGACCTGATCATGCTTGTCCAATTCTAAAAACATAATATTTTTCAACTTTAAAATGATGCCAAATAATGCAACAACTGAAATGTAACAGAGAGTTAATTAATGACTTCAAGACTGTCAGAAGCAGCACCAAGACATCTTAGTGATGGGCATATTGAAGATCAATTCCTTTTGGTGAAAATCAGACTTTGCAGAAACATGAATAATTTGGATATATTTCATTAAATCAATACAAACATGTTGTAGAACTTTTCAGAAGAGAAAGAACTACATACCGCAGCACCCCAGGACCCAGCTTCTGTCTTGGACACTCTGTAGGTATAAACATAGCCTTGGTGCCTGTGGAAAATTTAAAAAAAATTAACAAGTATTTATTACCCATTTCTGCTGTCAGGTTTCAAATAAGGTACACTCTGTTATGTAGGAATCAGCTCACCTTTCCTTAAAAATAAATTGACCAGTAAAGGCTCTAGGTGGATAAAATAACTAAATAAATGAATAAATCTGAAAGGCAGGTCAGATGCAGTTCAACCTATTGGGTTTTTTTTTTTGATGAGAGGAATTGGTCTGACTCACATCTAGTTTAGCAATATCCAGTTATTCTAGGTTAAGTGACATTGCTTTCATTCCTGCTGCAGCATTTTTATTAGCTTGTGTGTGTGACCTCCTTTAACAGAACACAGACACTAAACATACTCTCCCTGGAAAAAGGGTGTTTTATTGGCAGATAGCATTGCTGTGTTGTGATTGATTTAAATGCAGATCTTCCCAGAAGCATGAGTGTAATTTATTTGGAAAGCCAGACTAACAAAAGCAAGGTAAAATACTCTTTACCTTGCCTGTAGAGTCTTAATTCTCACATACTGATAAAGAAGATTTATGAGTGTAGAATCTTTCTTCTTTTTTTAAATCTGAGTCTTTTGAGAACAGAGTTAGTCACTAATAATACAAGATGTAGTTGTGTCCAGAGTCAGTCTTTCTCCTCTTACAACCCCAGCACAGTGAATGATTTACATGGTAGGCTTTTATACCAGTATCCAAACATTTAACTCAGAAGCAGAGATAACACTGGTCCCATGGTAGATGGTATCAGCTCAGACAGATTGCATTTCGTACTACATAGATTTACATGAATGCACAACAGGATTTTACAGACCATTCCCTATTTCAACGTCAATTCTTACGGAGAAAGAAGAAAAATACTCTATTGTTTCTTTCCAGTTACCCATATTATAATAGTTATGCCAAAACACCCTCAACTAGTAGTGACACAGGTACCATAGGATTGCAATCTCAGTCCGTGTCGTGACTCCTGGATAAATTCTTGTTAAAAAGTCATTACAGCAGCTTTTGCCAGGTGGGGTCTGATATAATTTACCCAAGCAGGAAGCTGTTAACTGTTGTCACATTGCTACAATCCCACAAACTGGGAGCCAAAGTGCCTGTTGTGATTTATCAGCTCTTCCCCTACCACCGGACTCCGACTGTGACTCACTACAGCTGCAGGAGACACAGTCCCTCCAAACTCCTCCTGAGGCACTGCCCTCCTCCCCAGGAGTGGGAATACCCCTGCTGCAGCCACACAGCCCCACCACAGCTTCATCCACCTCTTGGGGTTACCCAAGGGAGCGTTTTCACCCAGAGGCACCAGGTGGACACGTGGGCAGCCACGCTCACTTTGTGGAAACCTAAGGAAGGGAAGAGCTGCCCCAGCTCCTCCTCTTCCCCCAGCAAGCTCCACTGCCTCACCCTGCCAGAGGGTTGGATGGAGCCTGGAAAATGCCTGAGCAACCTGTTAGAGCTGACCAAGGAGAGAAGGAGATCACTGGTCTCCTGCCTATGCCATGGCACCATGGTCAGTGATGTCTGAGCCCACAGTACATCCATCAGCCTAAGCCATGAGCTCTGATTCAGAGAATCCAGTGCCTCCCATCAGGCAATCCCACACCATCACATCCTTGCTTGGAAGCTCTGGGAGCTGTGCCTGCATTGTAGGTTTTCATGAGTAGCTTATACACATATTGATGTGATTTTTTATTTTTTTTTTCTTAGAAATCACATGGGGCTTTCCTGCACCTACATTTGTAGCAGGCCAGCCAATATATGGGTACTGAAATGTCCTGGCATTTTGTCCCTTCTCTTAGAAGTGGGTATCTGTCCAACTCCACAGTGATTTTTTCTTTTTTTTCATTTCAAATCCACAGAATTAGTGTGTAATAATCTAAACCCCACTCTCTTGCTTCCTGTTTTTGATAATGCACTGAGCATATTGGTTTTGTTCTTGGTTGTCCCAAAGCATTCTGACTGTTTCACCCTCTTTAAAAATCTGATTTTTCCACAAGTGTCTGAGTTGTCTGGAAAGGTACCATCTGTTTTTACTTTCATGTCCCCAAAAGATTGCATTACATGAAATGGTTGGGGTGCTGCCCTGACTCTGAAATGTCTGATGGCTTTCATCATGCTGTCATAGGCATTTGCTAAGCTGGACAAATTGAAAAATAGAGGTCAGATAAAGTAATATTCAGGTGCAAAGTACTGTGGGGGTATAAGATAGACACCAAAAACTTTCACTGCAAGATATTTCAGCCCAATCCAGAGAAAGGACAAAGAACAGCTCAGATTAAAAGCCCATGAGATAGAGGAAAAGGAAGAAGAATTTGGGAACTCAGATGCTTTGAGGAGGAGAAGAGGAGTAAGACACTGTTGACAAAGCCTTGAGAGGAACAAGTGAGAGCTTTCCACTCACCTGAGAAATAAAGGTACTTTGTTCCAAGAAGAGGAAAACAGAAAGACCTGAAGGGCTTAAACCACATTATCATCTCTTGTTGGCTCTGAAGCCATCTGTAAACACAGCCCCTGGGGAGGTGGCAGCTGGCCCAGGACCACCACACTTGCTGCATCAAAAGAAATGCACAAAGAAAGGAGGGCACATTTTGTTAAGAAGGTGAGCAGATAACTCTTAACCTCCAACTGCTTTCCACTGGGATCTTTGTTTCCACAAAATGAATTACAGCTCTTCTGATAAGTTCTCTCCCAACGAATGTGATCTTATCAAAATTTTCTGTTAAGCAGCAGGAACTTACTTCATTACCACTTCAAAGTGCTTTTCACCTTCCTCATGCTACTGACATGTTTTTGATGAGCAAAGGTCTCTTCTACGTGGGCACAGCCTCCTGTGAGAAAGGTTTTTTTTATGATTGAAACTACCCATCATTAACTTTGCAGACTGAAGGAAGAGCGAGGGGTTTTTCCTAAAACAAAAATTAAATCCAAAAATGAAAACTGAGATTGTGTGGCACATGACCTTCTAAAGAACAAAATGAGTACCAACAGGAAAAGAACAGGTGGAAAAGTAGGTTTGCTGGAGATTAGAGCTCAGGAGGTGAGAAATTCCTCAGCCATCATAAGGAGACAGCTTGGTTTTCTTCATTTTACTCAGTTCATGACAGAAAAAATCTCCTAATGTGAGTCAGTGAAACTGCATAGGATGTGACCAAGTAGCTAAAGCCAAAACCCAAACCCCCTGTGACCTGACCATGGTGGAGTCACTTGGGGGGGTGACACAGCCATTCCTTAAGGACAGGATTGGATAGTGCTTATGAAAGAGTGGCTTGGTTACCACTGTTGATACTTTTATATCATTTCTCTTATTTTTTTCATCCCCATAACAGAGGATGTATTATGCCAGCTAAGACCAGCACTGTCACTGCTGGAATTCCATCACTGAGAAAACTTTGTCAAAGGCAACTTGGACATAGTAAAAGTTGTTATTAGAGGAAACAGGCCATTTTATGATATGGGCTTTTTTCTTTATAGCTAGATAATTCCTCCCAAAGAGCTGCAAAAGCATCATTCACAGATGATGTACTGAGACAACATCTGTCTAACTGTCCTCTCCACTCCTCCTTTTCAACTGTGATCAGACTTGTTAAAGCCATATTTGCTTTAACAGGTGAATAATTACAATCTTCTGCACCATTGAAACAGCCAGAGGGTATTAGCTACATGCTGCAGAATAAAATTAACCATGACATTTCAGCTGCATGGTATATTTTAAAATAATTTCCACGAGTTTGTATCTCAGTTGGAAAATTTTATTGAACTAATTTGTATTCATTTTCTGAGTCCACAATGGAACAAATATAAAGGAAGAAAGAAAGGCAAAGAAAGAGGGAAACCATGCCAGGAATAAATGACATAAATTTCTTGCTCTTTACATAGCTTTTTCTTCTTATATCTTTTCACTATGACAATCAGCTCCTCATACTTGGTATATTTGCATCTTTACCTGCCCCTGGAATTCCACTCCACAACATTGCTTTATAACCAGCTAGTGGTGTGGCCATCAAAAAGTGGCCCTGAACATTATTCACTGCCCAGTCTCAGTTTCTAATAATTTTGCCATCTTTCAGCATTTCAGACTCAAGTTTTATTCCTTAGATTTTCATCTTAGTCTTATTAGAAACAGAGAATGCAGTAGTGCCAGAAAAGGGGACGTGGTAGGGAAAAAAACAAAATGTATTTCCCATGTTAAAAGAAAGCCACCAGGCTTCAAATAACTGAGGGGGTTTGAGCAGGTTTAGAGGGAAATGTAAAAGTTTGAAGGAAGTCTCTAGGAGAGGAAGAGATGGTGGCTGTATAGGCTGTCAGAGAGTTCTCTGAAAGTTGTCAGGTCCACGCCTGGGGTGGCTCTGTGTGACACCAAAGTAGTGTCCCCCACCTCAAGCAATGAATGATTTATGTGTACTGTTTGGCCTGGACTAATGAGAGGGGGGAAAAAAAACCCAGGAGGTTAACTGGGCATCTTGGAAGGGAAGATTGGGACTGGGTAGGGGAGGCTAAGGAAGGAAAGAAAAGGGAGCAAGGAGCCAGGTGTGAAAATTGAACCCCTGAGAGTAATAGTAAATAAGTAATGAAGGGGAGGTAAGAAGGTGAAATATGAAGGGGCTTGAGCTGGCAGCAGTACAGAATGCTAGAAGGATTAAAAAGCCAGGAAAATAGGTGATTGGGAAGCAGAAGATGTATAAAATAGGGAAACAGCCCTCAGCAGTGCAAGAGAAGGCTGTATGGATCACAAGGGGTACTCTCAAAATCCATTCCCAGGCCCCTCATATTGGGAACCCAAAGCAAAAGGGTCCTGAGCCTCCTGTGTCACACTTTCTCTTATGTGAAAGAGTTAAAAAACTCTTCAGCCCAGAAAATGAGATAATGTTTAGAAACCTCTTCATAGTATGGAGATGAGTACTGCAGGAGAGCTCACAGGGGAGTGGGAGGTCATTGTCATGCAGCAGGTACCATAACAGGCATCAAGGGTCAGGCTACAGCTGTTTCTGCCTTTTCCCAGACACATATGATGCATGTTGAGGATCAACTCCTTAATTCCTGGTCAGCAGGAACAACCTCAGGCAACCCTGACCCTGGAATGTGGTGATGGGATGGGCACCAGAGTGACTGCAGGGGTCCCCTGAACTGCATGGCCTCCCCCATGCCACAGCAATGACAGCAGCCAAAATGATGAAGTGATCAGTACAGCTGACTACTTCACCTTCTTCTTGCTTTCTCCTTTTTAATCATTGGATTTCTGCTTGGTTTATTAATCCCAGAAAAAAGTCAAATGTAGGAGAAAATCCAATTTATGGTTAGAGCTCCTCACTCTGTCCTGGAATTCGCACTTTCTGGTTGACAAGCAGCCTGATTCCTGCCTTACTTAGGTCTCAGACACACAACTGAGGTACAACAAGTTAGCAATTACCACCCATCAGCCAAGCCAAGCTGAAGAAGCAGCATTCACATCACCATGATGTGCAAGATACCAGCAAGATGTCAGCAAGCGTGAATAAAGGAGTTTAAATCTGTATTTGCTGCATCTGAAAAGCCCCACAGAGTTAGTCCAGCTCAAGTCATACTCTGTACACATCCACCTAGGTTTGGTCACCGATTTCCATACCACCACTCCTTGTGCCAAAAATCCACCCAGGACAGTGAATCAGTAGCTAGGATTTGCTTTCTGTAACTCGAGCATTACAAAGCAAATGCATTAACTTGGTTTGTTCTTCTCAGCTTAGGAGAAACTTGAAAGAGCAAGTCAAATCTTGTGAATTGTCTCTGAATCTACATAGGGATTTCTGTGGGATCCTATACTTCAGTAGGAATGCTGCTGATTTACCTAAAGAGCATCCTGCAGTCTTTCTGAGCAGGATTTATATTGGTCTGGTAAAAGGTGATGTCAATCAAAAGCAAAGCCTCCAAGAGAAATTACTTTAACTTCAGAAACAAAATGAGAATTTATTCAAACTTGAGATGCTAAATAGAAGGAAATAATTTTCTTGTGGGCTGGCAACTAAGCCTCATTAATTACTATGTCAGACCTCACAAAGGCAAAAAACAAACCTCATGCAATAATGTTATCTGGTGAATTTCTTTCATCAGTTTGGATAAGAGTCACAGAAACTGCAACAAATAAAGCATTGTCAGTAACACTGTAAATGTTACTCTTCTATATTTCTATGAGACATTCTGCAGTTTGTTTGGTACTCATCCAGGGTGGTTCATTTTCACATTTCCCATTACTACCAGAGCATGGTAGGCATGGGCTGACCATAAAATCTCTGAACCTGAAACCACTGCTTCAACTGAATCCTGAAACCCAAAAGCCTTCAAAACCAGAGCAGAATAAATCTGTGTGCAGATTGTACCCATTCTTTTACATATTTGTTAGCTAACAGCTAACAGTGGGTACCACTGTTCAGGCTGTCCACCTTTCCAACAATCTTTCCAAGAATAGGAATACCTGAAAGTCATCATTCAGGTTGTGCTCAACAAAGGCAAAGCACCCACTGCGACACACAATCTTCCTAGCATCACCTGAAAGCATTTACTCTTGTGCTGTAGATTTTTTTTTTAAGCTGAAAACAGTGCCTGATGGTTTTTTTAAGCTGCAAACAGCAACCTTGAACTGAGGGGCTTCTTCTCAGACAGATGCCTTTGTTCCAAATTACATTTAAACTGATGATGATGTGGAGTGTTTAAATAAATGCAATTATTCTGCCATCTCCTTCAAAGAAATATTACATGGGAAACAAAAGAAATGCAAAGCTGGCTCGTGCTGCTGTGTTCCACCTCCAGGCTGTACAGATGATACATCTGCTGCATCATAAAGTTTGGGCACGTTGTCTGGACTTGTGCACTCTGGTGATGGTGAGAGAAAAAATGGCACACATAAAATCTGATAGGACTGCAGCCTGCTCCCCTTGCAATTACTGCTGCTTCAAGAGCTCTAAACAGCTTTCCATCCCAGGTTTTGATTATTCCCCACAAATTTAATTTTTGTGGGGAATGGCTGGTTTTGTTTCAAACAAATAAGCTGACCATACAGTCTGACAAGTATGTCATGTTTAGCTTACTTACAGGTCTGAAACAACTATTAACATCCCAGGTATTTTTTTCAAGTGTATGAATTTGAAGCCCCACACTACAAATGCTTTATCTTTGCCAGTTCAGGTATGAGCTGCTTGTTTCTGCACGTGTGCTCATCTATCTGAGAAGGAAAGTGACAGCTTTGGACCTGTCAGGCATTTTATTTATGCATTTTTTCAGATGCAGCTTCAGAGGCTGCTTCTCAAGCCAGACACCACTTTTGTGTCCTGTGTCCCCCCTGTGATTTCATTACAAGCAGTGTGCAAAGAGGGTGCTAAAAACATCAAATGGGACATTGAGCAGACAGGAAACCTCTCTGGAACAATCTGGTTTTGGTGCTAAAATCTGAGCTTACTGCATGCAGTAGATAACATGTTTACAGGTATATCATGTACATTTTTTTTAAGCATATGCATTTCTTCTATTTCACTTTCCATGACTGACAAAAATCTTCAGGCTTTTCAATGCAACTCTAAAAAATTTCCAGGAAAAGCTTGTGCTCCTCCATTGACACATTCAAAACATGTGAACATCATCCTGGAAGTATATATTATCCATTTCATAATTATATTCATACAGTGAAGATCTCAAGGCATCTGGTCTTTAAAAACTTGGCCAAAATCTGCAGGCAGCAGCTCTGTTTGCAAGACCTCACAGAAGAGTGTTGCAAATCAAAACCTTTCTACTCTTTCAAGCATAGTTTAATTGTGGTCTTAAAATCTTTGTGAAGAAGGGTTTGTCACAGTCACACCAGCAGAAATTCTCTTTTCAAGGTTTGCAGCCACACCGTGACTTCAGGCAGCAGAAAGGAACATTCAGGGAAAGTAAATTACAACTTCAGGAGAGAGAAAGAAGAGCTTTTCTACCCAATGCTCCAGTGCCAGGGGCTTGCCTGCCACAGTTACCCATCTCTGGAGGTCAGGGTTTATGCTATTACCTGTCTCTCTTGTACTTGCCCTGGAAAATCAGTGTCAGTCGCCACGGATTTATGAAGTCGTTTACTCTTCTCCTTTTTAAAGGTCAGGGCTCCACTATTTAATTGGAAAAGCAAAAGGCAAATAAGTCTGACCATGAACACTCCTGCCCTTATTACCCACCTTAGGAGGCTCAAAGAGTGGCCAAATACATTAAAGCTTCTTGGGGGTCTTCAGGGGGGGGGTTGGAGAAGGAGGGTGCATTACAAACTTATGCAGTTGCTGGGAAAAAGAAGGTGATGTTTAAGAAATGTTTTTTTCCATCACAACAGTACCTCTTAATTTTGAAAAAACCCTTCATCCCTCACAGGTAACAATTAAAAAAAAAATACAAAGAAAACATCCTTTTTGTTTTGGTTTACTTCTCCGGGGAAGTGCAGGGAGAGAAACATATTTTTATTTTAGAAAACTGGACTATTTTTCCTTCCTTCTTTTCTAAAAGCTACAGAACCATCACTGGCAGCATGGAAGCTTCATTTCTGTTAGAAATAATCATTGGAAATATATAAAAATTCTTGTTTTGATATTTATTGTAACATATCTAATGGTTGACCACCTGTGTTTCCCATGTTTCAAAGATCATACAGTACTTACATTATGACCTTTTTTACCAAGTTTTGATAAACCTAGCTATTCCTAGAGTGATCTTCCACACTGATTCTAAACAAAAATCTAAATTTCTGAATAACTTTGTTACTCCTGATGATTTCTGTTATTTATTTAGAAGTATAAAAAAAAATAGAGTATGTATTCTTTGTTTTATTTATTTTCTTTTTCTTAAAGATTGAAGTCAGACACTGCATGTTTCCATTTTGGTTTTTAACAAAGCTTTCATGCACACACACCTCCTGACCACCTGGTTCATCTCTGTACATGATATTCAGAGTGGATTTTTTTTTGGGGGGGGGGTGTGCATTGTTTTATTTTGGCAAGGCCAGACTTCTGCATAGCATCCTCCACGGAATAAACACCTATCTCTGCCATCCATTCCTACTTTCCCCTCCCATCTCTAAATCACTGGGTTCTGCACTGGCAAACTTTTGCCTGCAACAAAGCTTCTCTGGTTTATGGCCCACATTTCTTTAAACTGCCATTGCTGTCTTCAGTGTGAGAATGTTTCCTGGTATGTTTATGAGAACTGTTTCTTAAGTTATTGTGTGATGTGTTCTTTGCTGTATTTCCTGTTTCTTACATAAAGCTCTGAATTGAAATATGGGAACCAATGCTCAGCTCTAGCATTTTTCAGCCACTTTTCTGTCTTTATGAGACCATACTCATCATAATGTCTTCCATTTAATTTTTTTTATAGAGATTCAGCTAAAATGCTATTGAATACCTCCCTTATAAGAATTTATTGAGGATCTATAAGGTGTCTGCATGACATTCAGAAGAAATACTTTTTGCATTTGCCCCTTTGCTTATTATATATATATTTGAATGCAACATATTATGAAGACATGGATGGCCCATAATTTCCAGAAACAATTTGGTAGGGTTCTATTTCTTACTGAACTGGTTTTTTTTTTCCTCTGAATATTGAAAAGTTTCATAGTTAGAATTTCTTTCTGCTCTTATTTTAATTTTATACATTTTATCTCATTCAGGAAATTTGTTTGGGAGGATGCAAATTACCACTAATACAACAAAAAATCTGAACTGACTGTGTGCAGATGAAAGACCTTGTTACACCTACACTGCAATTTAGATTAATGGCAAACTAATTTTAGAATTCTCTATTTTATTCAGTATTGTAACACTGTGCCTGACCCTTTCTCTACTGCCTTAGTGTTTCACCTGCACTGAATGACTTCTGAGTATTAAGAGGATATATTACCATTTCCTCTAATAGTTATTTAAAAGATATTCTGCTTTTATTGCCTATTCCCATCATAGGAATCACAAAACACCTTATCTCTTACTCTATCTATTCCATTTTCTTTTAACTCAAGATGCTGCTTATTTCCCATTTTTCAGCGAGCTGTTAAAGTATTTGTTAGCAGTGGTGCCTATCTTGGTTCACCTGATTTCCTGAGAGAAATAAAAACCATCTTCTGCCACAAAAATCTTCCCTGGAAAGGAGGTTATGTATTTCTGGATTGCCTACAACCTTGCATGCCTGGTCTACAACAGGAAAATAATAATGCTTATTATTAATAACAGAACTTAATTACATGTTGTAGAAAATATATTCAAGACATTTGGGGGGAAACCTGAGTTAGGATTCTTCATGGTTTTTTGACTAGTTCCCTAACCTCTAATTTCTTGCTGGTCCTAAAATGGTTTTCTCATGTCCTCATACTGAAATAAGGTGCAAATGTCTCTGGAGCCTTGGTAGACACATGGTTGTTCATTCATACTTCCCTGGACAGCATTAACTCTCAAGACTTTTAAGACTTATGCTTTTGCCAAAAGAAGGATAATTAACCTGCCTCATTAAAAAGAGGTCTTATGACTATAAAGTACCTCATCCCTCCCAGGTAAACCTCCTTACCCTCACTCTGACAGACCATCACACCAGACCTTTCCTTTTTTCCATTATTTGATGAAGCATTACTATTCAGTTTGTTACCTGTGAGTATTTCATGTACTCTACGTGTAGTTTACTCCAAGCCCAATGGCTGGTGGGACACTCAGCCTGACAGAGAGAGCCCCAGAGCACAGGTACATTCTGCGTGACCCTGATCCATGATTCCCTTCCTGATGTCAGGGAACATTGGGAATGTTGCTGACTACAGGTGCATTAGAGAAGCAGAAGACAGTGGGCAGAAAGCAAGAGGATTACCCAGCTCAGAGCTGCCATCCTGAGTCGAGTTGCCTGTGTCCTCTCAATGACATTTCTCTTCCTACACACTCCAGGACCCTTTTCTCCTTTTTATTTTTAGGCCCACAGGAGACAACGGGCTCTGCAAGGTAAAACCTGCTCCTCTTTGCTCTGCAGAGGACCCCACACCCCTTATGCACCCCTCTATTTCAAGCCTAAGGGAAGCAGCCAAAAGCCTCACAGGTCTGCAAGCATCGAGGTCACATTTAGGATGTGTTTTCTTGCTGTTATTCACCAACCCCCCATACTGCGGGTGTAAAATTTGGAAATCAACCATTCCCTGCCCAGCCCTTCCCAGGCCTCAGAACTCAGGCACTCACAGGACACAGAGGCAGTAGACTCCTGGGATGCTCTCGCTGTCCCTCAGCAGGTAGCTGCCATCCCTGCCCGCCGCCAGCAGCAGCTTCTCCCCAGCCTCACGCCCGATGCCCCCATGGTACATGGGCAGAGCATCCATGTTGGGATTGCCACCTCACTGCCCAGGCTGCTGCCTCTGGCTGCTCCTCAGCTCTCTGCTCAGCATCTCTGCCTGGGTGGCAGATGTAAACAGGATGTGTTCAGACCTCTGAAGCCTCCGCACAGGGCGAGACGGCGCTGAGGGAAGAATGAGGAACGAGCACAGGGTGAGGAGATTGTGCCCTTTTTTTTTTTTCTCGGCCCCTTTTTGTTTTCCTTTTTCCTGTAACATTCTCATAGCACAGCTCACACACAGGAATGCCATTTCACAGCCCGTGAGGGTCCCTGTCAGCAATGAGGGCCATGGGGCTGAGGGACGCCCAGGCTCAGGACCAGGAGCCCATCACCGTGGCATCATGGACAGTGGCTGCTGCCAGGCACTTGTCTGCATTCTGCAAAGCAGGGATTTTTTTTTTTTTTTTTTAGCCTCTCATTTTTAAACTCCCCCCAGGATGAGAAGATAGAGGAAGCAAAATGGTCCCTTCCCAACCAGGCCTCTTCCCTCAGCCTGGGGGCTTGGAGCACAGACCCTGCTCCCTTGTGGCTGCTGCAGCACCCACAAAGTCCACCCCTCAGGTGTTTTACCTCAGGAGTGGTAATTTTTATAGGCTTTGGTGATGTATAATCACTTTTAATACCAGGGGTGCTTATTATTTCTTCTTGAAGGCAAACAAGACCCTTGGTGTGGGTGAGGACACCTCTCTCAGCTCCCCTGACACCATGGGTGTTGCTCCCACCTCCATGTGATGCATGAGG
Source organism: Calypte anna (assembly GCF_003957555.1). Taxonomy (NCBI): domain Eukaryota; kingdom Metazoa; phylum Chordata; class Aves; order Apodiformes; family Trochilidae; genus Calypte; species Calypte anna. The sequence goes on along the minus strand of NC_044247.1, from coordinate 13,689,363 downwards.
GGGTCACCAAAATCTGAAAAAAGCCATTCCTGCCACCTGCTGTGTTCACAAACATTTCCTCTGTGCATTTGTCACTTGAAAGCTGCCATACACACGTGTATGAAAAGCTGAAAAAGTGCTTTTAAACCCCCCATAGCTATTCCCACCCATGCCTCCCATAGCTGTATGGCACAGCACAAGGTAACAAGGGTGACACTGTCCCTGTGACCACGATGCACACCAATGCAAGTGCCTAAGAAATAACTCACTAAAATACAGCAATAAGTACAGGTCATGCTTATGATTATTTGGTTTATATTGGGTTTACTAGCAGGAAAAGGCAGGATGAAACCATCTCACCCAGGTGCCCCCAGAATGCTGTGCTCTGGCTGAAGTTAAGGATGTGTGAAAAAAAAAAAGCTCTCTAGATGCACACATTTCATAAAAAGAAGAGAAATTAAAACTCAGCAAACAAAAAACCCAGCAAAAAATAAAGGCTGTTAGTTTTAAGTTTCCATCAATCAAAATATTTTTCTCGTGACCATTTGTTTCACAGTGCATGTCTCTCAGTTCTGATCTTCAATATAGGTTTTCCTTGAAAATATTTCTTTTAAATTAACTTGAGCGTTTTCTTTTGAGAGACCAGCAAGCCACAGGGCAGCTCAAACATGGGGCAGTTCTCCAAAAGCACTAAGCACAAGGCTGCCTACTGCAAACGTGATTAATGGGGATGGTGACAAAGTGTAGGCAAAGCACTGCTCCCTTGTAAAGCTGATGGCTATTTCTACTCCTTTTCCAAACTACCTTTACTCCTGGGGATTTTATCTAACTTTCCCATTTCTTGATACTTACAGCTGATTTCAGAAAAAAATACGTCTGTAGTTAGCTGAAGAGGAAAAACAAACAGTTCTGTAGATCTTATTGCTCCACTGGTCAGATTTCAACTAAAAACCACAAAACTTTTGACTATGAGATACTCTTTTAATAAGGGAGTCACCAGGCCAGCCTGTACACTCCTGGCACTTTCATAAAGCAGAATCTGATACTGTAAATTACTGGAATTAATCAATCCTGCTTCTGTGGCTAAGGAGCCCACAAAACTCCAGCTACTGACTTCAGAGCCTTCCATACAAATCCCTTTATGGCCACATTGCCTCGGAGATACAGAGATTTTGACAAGAAATGCTGGGGTTTGGAACAAGGAGCAATTAAAGGCACTGTGGCACCAAGCAGATAAAACAAACCAAAGGACATCAGGATGAGAAGAGAGATACCATGGCACTGCTGGCACAGCTCTGCACCACTCCACCAAGGCTGGAGAAATCATCTCTTCTCCCAGACATCTTCACTGCAGCTCTGAACTGCTGGCACTCAGTCACACCCACACCAGCTGCTCCTTTTTTTTTTTTTTTTCCACTGAATCATATGCATCTAAATTGTTGTTTGCCATCCTCTTTTGTACTTCTGCATATGCACAGTGGGGCTGAGAAGGCAAACTGCAAAATAGAGCAGCAGCTCTGGAATGTAGCAGAAGCAAAAGAGACCCAAGCCTCCAAAGAGTGGGGACTTGGGTTTAGTCCCCAGTAACTATGAGTGAAAATGGTGATTTCCTTAAACAAAAATGGTGACTCCACCTTAGTCTTGCTCTGAAGGATTCTGAACACTACTTTTTGAGGGGTTTTTTTTTGAGAACATTCAGCATGTCCAGAATGTTCTGGACACCAAAACTTTGTGCCTTTCCTAAACCAGTCCATCTAGTTGTCCCTGCAATATACCATGAAAAATTTATCTAAAAAACACACGAAGGAAAGGAAGCACTTAAAAATGCTCTGAAATATGTGGTCATGAAAAAGAGGCTTAGAAAGATAGACCTGCACAGACGTCTTAGTTCATCAAGTCTAATTCCCTGCTATCTTAGCCAAACACATCATATAATCCCTTTCAGAAATTCATTATGCATCATCTCATAAAAGTAGCTTTGGGTTTTTTGTTGATGTTGTTTCTACTATTCTTCCATTGGAAAGCAATTGCAGAACATTGCTCTTCTCTTGTTTGGATACCTGCTTCCAATTCCTATCCTAAATTTATCCATGACCAATGTATACCCATTTGTCCCTGTGCCACTGTTGTCCTTCAGTTTCAATAGACATTCTCTCTCCCTGTAGCTTATGATCATGCAGTATTTCTAGTGTCCCCCCTCAGCCTTCATTTTGCCTCTCACACTTAGAACTCTCCCTTCCCATGGTGGCTCTAATCATCCTTTTTAGCACCTTTCTGAAAGTGAAGCGAATCATTTGTGAATAGCATGCACTATCCTGGCTGATTTCTAACATGGGCCTCAGACACCATTACTGGCCTTTCATTACATCCTGAAAATACCTTGCTTTGTATGCTCTGTGTCTTTTCTTACCTATGAGCATGAAAGAATGGCAGAAACCTGGTTAACAAGACCCAGATGCATGAACTCGCACTCAGAGCTTTCTGAATTTCATCCAAACCATCCTATCCTGGTGGCTCAAGGTCACTCTGTTTTTCCTAAGTGATTGTTTTATTCATCTCTGCAGTGACAGTACCTCCCTCCCTTATGCCACTGGTAAATTCCATTAGCACAAGTTTATTTTTTATGGGATCATTATTAATAAAAAAACGTTAAATAATATTAGGGTCAAGACTGATGCTGTGGAGTTCTATTACCTTCCCTCACTGCTGATCTACTACTACTCAATTTCTGTACTAATCTCCCATTTTAGCTAATAATTTCCCACCTGGCACTGTACCAAATGGTGTACTTAAGGTTAGATAATTAGCTGTAAGCATTTCCTTGGTCTAGAAGAATAAATGATGATGATACGTCAGGCACCAGAACTTGAACAAGTACATGAGGAATAGAGATAGGGGAGAAGAAATGAAATTACCTTAGAGTTCCTTGAACACATGCAAAGATTTAGGCTGCTTTTCACTTTCCCAAGATGAGCTGCTTCATTCATCCCTAGCAATGACATTTTCATACGTTGTTGAATTTTATAGCAATTCTGAATATTATATCACTAATGCAAGAACATCATTAAAATTCTCCAATATTGTTATTTGACTGAAAATAAGAATGACCTCCAGGACCGTTCTGAAATCAATGCTAAGGCAGAACTGTTATGGGAAGGCCTTGTATAAAGGGCTATAAAGCAAGATAAAAAGTAAAATTGGTACTTTTGCTGATGCAGTAGTATTATCATAAATGCCATCTCTACAGAAGCACTGAAAAAACACCTTGGAAATCAGCAGCAATAGCAATGGTTTTGAAAAAATATTTAACTGGCAAAATGCCACATTAAACCACAGTAAGCTTTAAATATGATTTTCATTATTTCTTGTCACTTTCATTGTTAGTGTAATGTAATAAAATATTCATAACAACTGTATGGAATAGCATCTGCAGGCAGAGACTTGCTATTCAGATATGAAAGTGATGCTAGGATTCAGTAAAACACTGGTTATTCTACAGAGTACCTGCAGAGTCATCATCACCATGTTTCCTTTCTGAGCTAAAAAGGAAAGAGGGTAGAAAAAGCAGGCTACAATTAGCAAATGTGTAATTAGCTGCATCAATTCAGGAGAACCCAAATTAATTTTGTCTTGAAGTTCATAGATTAGCTTATTTTCTGTAGCCTCCATGTTAGTCATGTTATTCTATTTATGCCACTGGGGGGAAAAAGGGGGGGAAAAAAGAATATTAATAAAGTTTGGATGCAGTTGCAGATTCCAGCTTTATACTCTGGTATACATACCTTGTTCAGATCTCACTGGCTTGGAGAAAGGTCAACATATAAAACTGGACTGTCACAGAGCTGTTTAAATGTTTGGATAGCTGGGAGGGCAAGTGCAGATCCAGGCATTTGCCTCCTTCAAATTAAACATATAGCCCAGAGAAAATGTCCTCACCTCAGAATATAAAATCCCCAAGTCATCACCTAGAAATCTGGGTTTTGGTGCCATTGATTGGAGCTGATTCTGAGGGAGGCCTGAGAATCCCAAATGTTATGGACCTTTGTGCATGAACTCTTTAACCCATCAACATTTGTCTTCTGAGCACAGGCAAACCATAAGCGACGAGATTTCACTGAACTTTGAAACTTATTATTTCCTCTCTGTAGTCTCACTGCTTACCTGTGCTGTTGTTTTGAATGTTTTATGAGCAGGATAACACTAAAATTGAAAGCTAGATAATAAGATGATATTCATATTAAAAGTTAACAGTGTTTTCTTTTGTGGTTTGGGTTTTTTTTAACCAGTTAATATTTCACGCTTCTTCTTTTTCCAGAAGCAGTGCAACAGCTGGCTATTTTTTAGGTGCATGTGCATTACCAAGCAGAGATGACATTTTTGATATTGTCAGTACAAGCAAATGTAGTCATAGAAGTTGCTTTTTTTTTTTTTTTTAATTTTCTATTATTACTCTTTCAACAACTCCTTCCCGTAAAATCTGGCAAGGCACAGGAAATCAGAAGCATGGGGCACCCAGCTGCTTTGGGGATCAGGACCACCACAATTTAACTGAATCCACTTCAAAGCTGGGAGGGTTAAATCATGTTGTATTGGGTAGAGAAAATCAGGAGTGAAGTCGAGCCCAGGAAGAAGGGAAGGGTGGGGGAAAAGGTGTTTTTCAGATTTTTTCATTATCTCTGATCTGCTTGGTAATAAATTAAACTTCTATCCCCAAATCAAATCTCTTTTGCCCTTGACTGTAATTAGTGAATGATCCCTGCCTGTCCTTATCTCAGACCCACAAGCCTTTTGTTGTATTTTCTTCTTCCTGGCCAGCTAAGGAGGGGAGTGATAGAGAGGCTTTGGTGGGCACATGGTGTCCAACCCACCACACACACACACATATATATATATATATATATATATAATATGACACTCCCTGGGTGGAGAAATTGTCCATTTAGGACTTCTTCATGGATCCATTCCAATGGAAGCAAGTCTGGAGTCTAATATAAGCTTTAGAAACTACATTTCCAAACAAGACTCACACAAAGACTAAAACTGACTTCCTGACATCCCATCCGAGTTCCTAATGGATTCTTATCTGAATTACAATGGCCCCATGTAATTAGACATTAATAAAGGCCTTTGTTCTGGAGGGGAGGAAAGTTTATTAATTCTGAACCATATGCAATTGTGTGTCTAATCTCTGCCTGCAATTATTTCAAATGCACATCCAGAAGACAGCATTTACATTCACTCTGAAATTCACTGAGTTGGAGGCCAGAAGGGATCATTATACCATCTGGCCTGACCTCCTGGATATCACAGGCCATTAGATTTCCCCAGTTACCTCTATATTGAGCCCTGTAAACGTGTGTTTGACTAGAGAATAACTATTTTTGACTAAAGCTTATCTCCCAAAAAGGCATCTAGGTTTCTTGATTTGAAACCATCAAGAGGAGAGAATTCACTACTTTGTGTGTACTTTGTTCCAGTGGCTAATCACACTCACTATTAAAAATGTAGGTTATGTTTCCAATTTGAATTTGTCTGGCTCCAGATTCCATCCACTGGATCTCATTACACTTCTCAGAGTTAAGTTTAAAAGCCCTTTGGTACTCATTATTTTTTTCCCCTGTGGAAGTGTTTATTCTCGAGAGCCAAGTGGCCTCTCAAATATTTTCTATTTGATTTTTCTAATAGGCTTCACCAAATCCTGAAAATTCACAGGGTAAGGGGTTTTCTCTGGTGCTTTTTGCCAGTGTATTTTTATTTACCTGGTATCTGTTCCAGCAGTGTCCAGCCTCTTCTCATGGTGCTGATGATGAACACAAAGGCCATGGGGATCTCCACTGCCCTGGAAGCACATATTGAATTTTTCTCCTGGTAGGAATCTCTGGTCTGCAACAAAGTCTCTTCTTCCCAGTACACAACTGCAGGTGAGGCAAACCACACTGTGCTGAAGTTCCATAAATACAGACGTCCATACGTACCATTTGATCCCAGTGGGATTGGTTTATTGTATAATCCAAGTTCTCTTTACGACTGCTCTCCCCTCATCATCGTATTCCATCAATTTGTGGGGATGTGCAAACAGCTTCACTTGAAACCAAGCATTGCTCATGGCAAAGTAAAAATGCTCTGTGTGCACATTCCTGTTTCCAGCTTGAGTTTCTAATATTTTGAGATTCCAGTCACGAGTCTACCCATAACAGCACAATGGGGAAAAATACAGATAGATTTAAAGGAAACAGGGATTTATTATTTTTTTTTTTTAATTTTTAGATTTTAGGTGGTTTATGAACCTGGTTTAAAGAGAATGTTAGAGCAAATAGATCAGTACAGCCCTGCCTCTATTCTCTTGTTGTACTAAGGAGAGACTTTTCATTTCATAAATCATCCAGAATCTATTGTGCTGATGTTACATTGCTCTCAGTAAAGAGAAACACACACACTTCCCCTCTGAGTACTTCATATAGAGAGCAAACTGGAGGTAGAACCATAGAGTAGTTTAGATTGGAAGGGACCTTAAAGAGCAGCTGGTTCCAAACTTTCTGCCATGGGCAGGGACACTTCCCACTAGGCCAGGTGTCCAAGTTCTCTCCCTGCTCATTTCACCATCAAGGCTGTCAGCAAAAGAGATGCCATCTCAGTATGGAAAAAATAATATATTCTGGTTATACTTTGAAAGTTTTGCCTTAGTATTTTGGGCACAGATTGCTCTACTGTCCCTCAGGACAAAGTTCAACAACAAGAAAAATACACATTTCTATCCCCAAGAAACAGAACTGAAGATTCATATGTATACACACAGATATGCACGAGGTGCTTATGCATTTTAAAATGCCTGTGCATATGCTTTTTTTTTTTTTTTTTTTTTTGATACCTTTGTTTGGAAAGATCCTGAAAAATGCCCTCAATGAGCTTTTTCTTTTGGAGGACTGCAATGGAGTTCCTTTACTTCAGCCAAGGAAACAAAACTTGCATTGGACTCGATGCTAGGCTGTACCATCAGCTCCTAAGCTACAATGACAGTAAGATTATCAGTACTTCTAAACCTATTCTGACCCAAATTACCAAAATTAACAGTGGAGTTTTCCTGCTTGTAACAAGAGCAGGTGATTTGTCTCTCAGCATCCAACAGGCAGCTTGTGTTTTTGGAGAGCTCTGCCCTGCATCTCCCTTCTGGTTGGCCATGCCCAGGTGAGCAGAACCCTGCAGATCTGGCAGCTCCAAGCATCAGGGTGAAAGTCTGTGGGTGAACTAAATCCACATCCTTCTGATTTCTCTATTGAGTGCAGACTAAATCAAGTACAGGTAGAGAAAAGAGTGAATGAAATTGAGTTGGCCAAGACAACATTTACATGCCAAGAGAAACTCTTGCTCCTCATAGCACTGTCAGAGTTCTGTGCATTTCAGACCATTCCCTAAGGCAGATGTGGGCTTTTCAAAGGTTAGAAGGTTAGATCCATATAACTCCAGGTCACTGCTTTCAACCCAGACCAGATGGGTACCCTCTGAGAGCCAGGACTCTGAACAAGAGCCTTGCAGTGAACCATTTCCCCCTGGGTTGTGATGCTTTGCCAGCTCCGTTGGTTGAGAAGCTTTGTACCAAACATGGGTGAACTCTTCATGTCAGGGTCAAGGTGAGCCAGAAGGACAAGATGAGGAAAGCTGCATGTGGTCACTTGCTACTCTATTTTCAGATAAATAAAAATACTTCAGGCACCAAGTTTACAAGGCTGAAAGGAAAGCCTTTGCCTTTCCCTCCCTTGATGGATCTCTTTGACCTTGGCTTACACTCAAGTTGAGGTGCCAGTGACCCCTGGAGAGCAGAAAAAAGCTTAAGGCACCACAGATATAACCCTCCCTGTTGTCAAAGAGGAAGTTTAATTTGGAGATGAAACCAACAGACCTATGAAAAGCTTCTAGCAGGTCTATGAGATGTAGATCCTAAGTCCCAATAACGGTGAAGAGCCCTGCACGAGGCTCTTGGCCCTGTGGGATTGGTTCCTAAAAAAAAAAAAATATATAAAGTACTTCACTTGGCTTACTGTGTTTTGTTTGTAGGTAGTCGTAGTGGCTCCCATGGGGATGATGTATTTGGGGACAGCATATTCATCCTGAGCTTCTTGTCTGGGTGAGATCAGACTCCCCTCTCCCTTGGACCTCATATCTGCAACAACCAATGGTCCTTTTTGTGATGGAACTGTCCTCTAAAATATAACAAACCTCTTCACTTCTAGTGGTACACGGAAAATGCTTATGAAAAAAAGGAAAGACCAGATTGGTTAGAAATATTTTTTTTTTTGCCCAGTGCTTTTTTTTGCCCTTACAGCAAAGTTTTCAGCTGTGTCTGAACAATTTGCTCTCAAACTTTCCAACCTGGAGTTCAAAAAAAAAAAAAAAAAAAGTAAACATTGGACCATTAAGATTTAATTACTTTTTATATTCTCCATGGAAGCTTTTTCCTATGAACTATTCATAAGCATGCTCAGAGCTGTCCAAAAAACACATTAAGGATTTACTTACAGAGGAATGCACTCAGGAACATTGTCAGGCACCAGACTGCCTGCCAAAGAGACCCCAACCCTCTGAATACACCCCAGCCCTTCAGAAATCTTTCCTACCTCAGGGAGGAATTCATCAAATTCAAGGGGCTCCCCCAAAATACTGTAGAGCAAATTATAAGCCAAAAGGAAATTCTGATTTTATTTTCATTTAATTAGTTTTTACACATATATTTAATAAAATATTCACCCTTTTATGTTGTTGAAACCCTTTACTTTTCTTCCTGCAATATTTTGACACCATCAATTTTAATAGAGAGCAGAATAATCCTGGCAGATTTTTTGGGATCCTAATTTTTTTCATAATATTTTAAAAAATTCTTTAATTTTTACAAAAACTGCAGAGATCTAAACTTATTTTTTTTACCCCATGATATTCTGTGCATACTTTAACTGAAAAACAACAGAGAAATTGCTGAGTGAGAAAAAGAAAAGAAAATCAAAACATAAGAAATGAGCTAATTCTAGAGAGCATATTTCATATAAGAGAAAAAGGAGCCATGGATCAAAAAAGAAAAGAAACCCAACACAATGTGCTCTTTTCCCTTATCCAAACCATGCCCAGACTATGAGACAGTGGAAATGTTCCTCTTAATTTCCACACATTTGAGGACAGACAAATTCATGGATGATCACATTTTTAGCCCTCTCCTGTCTTGACCAAGTCATGGCTTTCTTTTGTATGAGCTTATAAATGCCCCTAATTTGACTCAGGTGAAAGTAATAATAAAATCATAGACATGAAACCCTTTCCTAGTCAGAATCTGGAATGTACTCAACACCCTTACCTGCAAGAAAATAAAACAAAACAAAACAATGTTTAAAAAAAATCTCCAGGTTCTCATTAAGTTACAAGAAGATGAAAGTAACTTCGATGGAAACAAGATTGTGATTTCTTTCCATATGTTTAAATGTCATTCTTTAATGGCAAAACTATGTAGGGACAAAATATTTGTAGCACCACCACTAAAAAGAAATGTCATCATTTATATTTTTGACACATTTGGTGCTCAGTTTATGCTGTATACTGACTCCACTCTTGACTGGGGGAAATCTAATATTAGGAAGATAGATCACTAATTTTTGACATCTTCTCAGTTTCCTCTAAGGGCTACAGAGAGCTGTTTTACTGAAGCCTTTTTAAATTACATTCACTGCATATTATGCAGTAAACCTCATTCAGAAGCTTATTTCTTTATAGAGAAAATGTGAAATTACCCAAGCCTGGAGCAGAATTGGGAACAGCATAATGAGCTGTTAGCTCTGCAATCCAGATCACCTGTTAGTAGATATCACCATTTCTCCAGAAAATAGCAACCACAGCTATATAATATGTATGTACCTTTATACCACTCAGAGGCAAGATTTGTTTCCTTCCCTTCAGCTCATTTTCCATGTTATCACAAACTCGGTCTCTTCCCCTTACTGAACATTTACCTCCCACACTTCCCCTGGACTCTCTTCAGCTTCAAAGAATCATAGAATCATAGAATTGGCTGGGTTGGAAGGGACCTCAGAGATCATCGAGTCCAACCCTTGAACCACCGTTGCGGTTGCTAGACCATGGCACTGAGTGCCACATCCAGTCTCTTTTAAATATCTCCAGGGACGGAGAATCCACTACTTCCCTGGGCAGCCCTCTCGGTAAAGAAATTCTTTCTAATCTCCAACCTAAACCTCCCCTGGCACAACTTAAGATCATGCCCTCTTGTCTTTTTGAAAGTCATCTGGGAAAAGAGACCAACCACCCCCTGGCTCCAACCTCCTTTCAGTGAGTTGTAGAGAGTGATGAGGTCTCCCCTGAGCCTCCTCTTCTTCAGGCTGAACACCCCCAGCTCTCTCAGCCTCTCCTCATAGGGTCTGTGCTCGAGTCCCTTCACCAGCCTGGTTGCCCTCCTTCGGACCCGCACCAGCACCTCAATCTCCTTCCTGAGCTGAGGGGCCCAGAACTGGACACAGGACTCAAGCTGTGGCCTCACCAGGGCTGAGTACAGGGGCAGAATCCCTTCCCTGGACCTGCTGGCGATGCTGTTCCTGAGCCAGGCCAGGATGCCATTGGCCTTCTTGGCCACCTGGGCACACTGCTGGCTCATGTTCAGCTTCCTGTCAATCCAGACTCCCAGGTTCCTTTCTGCCACTCTGTGCCCAGCCTGGAGCTCCCCATGGGGTTGTTGTGGCCAAAGTGCAGGACCCTGCACTTGGCCATGTTGAACCTCATCCCGCTGGAATCAGCCCAACTCTCCAGTCCTCCAGACAGCTGTAAGAAATCAAATCAGTCCTCCAGTAACAGCTCCTGGGCTGCGTGGAGCTGAGGTATTGGTGTGTTTTCCCACTGTATGGAGCTTCCCTGGCACTTCCCCAGGAACAGGCACCGTGTCCCCTTCCATGGGGACACAGCCAGGCTGAGGCAGGAGAGGGTGAGCAGAGATGAAGCACTGCTGTTTTCTCTCCAGTCCTCCCTGTTTATCAAAGCACTTTTATGGTCCCTGTCTAAACTCCGTGGGCAATTAAAGGATGGCTCTACAGGAGACAGATTTAATTCTGCAAGAAATTGCAGAATTCTGCAAGAATTGCAGGTAGAAAGTCAATACTTCTCATGGATTAAAACAACCAACCAAGCTAATGCTGGGCATATAGAAGCACAGAATCATTAAAGCTGAAAAAGACCTCTAAAGACATCAAGTCAACAGCACCTTGCCCACTAAACCTTCCTGATCTTGTTTTGTGAAGTTGGCCCAAACAGAGACACAAACTGCATCCAGGCCAGTGGGTGAGGGCTGCTGCATCACCATGGACTATAAAGTGAACATGCTTTGGATAAAGGAGTTCTGAGAATTATGTGCTTGTGAAATAGCTGAAGAGCCATCCACATAAGGTACAGCACTTATATAATTTCTAAATAACCCATATTTCATATCCAGGTGTCAGTGATGACGCAGCACTGCTTCCCAACACCCATTTCTATACAGGAGGCCATTGCATTTTCAGTTTGCAACAAGCACTACAGACACAAGCTGAACCTGCTCTTACAGCCTGATCTGTAATGTTCACCAGCAAAACACAGCATTTTATATGATGACCAAGAAATTATTTCAGCTATCAAACAACTTTATAATCTTGATGAAACCGTTCGTCTGTTTCATTTCTTCATCTTCCCCTCAAATAGTCTTTAGATCCTTTTTCTGCACAAGTCTTCTATGAAGATGAAGTTAAACACAAAGCTGCATCTTGAATACATAGGATTTGTCTGTTCTGGCTGCTGAGAGATGAGCAGCATCATCTACTACATCATCTTGATTGTCTCTGCAAAATATGTGAGGAGAGAGGACCTAAGGTTCCAGATCAACTACCAAAAATTGAATAGTGGCCCAATTATTATCCAAAAATAGGAAAGGTCAACAGCTCTGCCCTTAAAGTGATTTTTTTTTCCTTGAACCAGCAGTTTAGGACATAATAACTATAATGTTATTTAAATTGAGTTCCTTCTGAATTTAATTTACTACCGAAGTTTATTGAACTTATTTTATCACCATAGAGGGAGATTAAAAATTAAACTATCACTTTAACTATTTTTATAAAGGTTACATTAGTACATTTCATTTCTTTATTGCTTTACTTAATGTCAAGGTGCAGAGCATCCAGTGAAGCCTGACAGTGACTAAGAGACATAAAGGTGATGTCATGTACATTTGCTTCAAAAGTTCAACCTTTGCTTTACCTAGGAAATTATTCACAAATTACAGCCTACAACAAAAACTAATAACAGAGGAAGTCATCTAGACCCAGAGACACCACAGGAGATTCTGACATGGGGAAACCTGCCCGTTCTCAGGGCCGTCTTTGTATTTTCATGTCAGTTGTGGTTTAAATTCACACCCATAGCTCACCTCTACCTTCATGATCATGCAGCAGGGTGAAATGAGGAGTTTGTCAGCATTCCTTTTGACCTCCAGAGCCTTGAAATTCTTCTGAGGGCAAGAGCAATAATAAATATTGGTATGCAAATTAAGTATTAACAATAAGAAAATACATGACAGGTAATGACATACAGGGGATTCCTGGTAGTGTGAGCTTTTGGGTCACTTCTCTCCTTGCACCATTACCACAGGGGTAATGGAGAGCAGAAACCAGAAATTAAGAGAATTCAGGGCAACTGGCTGACTTCATTCACCAAGATGCAACATTTGTTTTTTTATTTATTTTTTAATTCTGTTGGGAGGTTTGACACAAGGGCAAAGATTACCAGCTGAAAGAACAAAGTGTTGCACGTTCACACAAGGCAGGAGGCAGAGCTCAGGCCCTGTGGAAACAAACCAGAGTGTCACAAGCTCTTAGCACGTTCTGCAGAAGATGGCAAAGAACTCTGAATGCACTGAGCCTTGCTTTCAGCTAGACCAAAACTGGGTTGTTCTCATTTTTCTCAGCTGGGGAGGGAGTACAGTGTTCTATATTTTTTATAATTTGGCTGGTTTCTTTCTATAGCTGGCTTACCTTCTTTTTTTCCTGCTGCTTTCTGGGGCCCTTGTCAGTGGTCTGCTACTCTTGAATGTGCTTAAACTTCACAAGTTCAATTTGACATCCCAACAAAATCAAGACAGTCTTTAGATTGAGGAGCTTTTCTTTTAGAACTTCAGATATCTCAATGCTCTCAGTGAAGCCCACTGGTCTCACAGAAATGCTCGAGCCAAAAAACCAACATTCAGTCAGTGCTTTTTCTCCTGTACAGTTTGTTCTTTGTTACAACAATGAAAAACGCTGGAAATAAAAATGAAGAAGAAAAATTAGAGTCTTATTAGCAAGGGGGATATAACCTAATACCAGCCACTATTATATTCCCGTTTACTGCTCAATGAATCAGAGCAAAAGATGAATCAGGAGAGAAGACTGCTGGAGCCTGAGGCATTTAATAACTGCATGTAACCTGCCCTGCATTTCCCTTTAGGTGTCACTTTAAAAAGTTGATCTGTACAATATCTGCTCCTAATGTAATGAGAGCAGAGGCTGATGCTGTTGAGAAATTTTGGCAGCCCGTGTGTCAGGAGGCTGCAGGAGCCATCCCAGCACATCTCTGAGGGCAGGATGGATGACCTGAGTCCCTGTGCTCCTGCAAGGGCAGGACTGTTCTCCCCACGTTGGGCACCGCTGGGGATCTACTGCCCCCGCCAGCCAAATTGAGGGGTTTAGAAATGAGCCCATCAGCTGATTCCCACAGGATTTAACAAAATGGGCATCAACTGCTCTCATCACAGCCTGGAAACAAAAAGAGAATGAACATTAATACAATGCAGTGCATGGAAATGGTTAGCAGAGTCCTAATAGACACAACTATTAACATCTGCTTGGAAAAGAACTGAATATTTGCCCCCATCTTTATGATGCATCATAACTGATATATTCCTCCCACCTTGGGGCTTCTGACTTTCCTTTGGCTTCCACCTGGAAGCTTGCCCTGGACAAATTCAGTATTCTGTTGGTCCTGTGATCACCTTTGAGGTGCCATCACTCCTGCCCATCTGTGGCTGCCTCCTGTATGTCTGGGTGTGCTCTCCACAGCATCCTTGTTGGTATGTGCAGCCTGTCATCAGCACTGAAATACTTTAAGATCCATTTCAGTGAAAGATGTATTATATTGCCTGGTAATTAATACTAAGGAGAGATCCTGCACAGTGTAACAAAAGCTATAAAATTGCTTCAGCTACATGGAATGCAGGAAGAATAAATGAGACAATAATGATCATTATTATTTCTGCTTTTTTTTTTTTTTTTTTTTTTTTTTACTTTTTACTTCCATTCCACTAGTCTTGCAACATCTTACATGAACTTCTTTCCTAGCAAATGGAACTTAAATCTCAACACATGACATCAAATCTTTCCAACATGAGTCAAGGTCAGCCAGCTCATGTTTTTAAGTACAAAAGTTCCCTGCTAGCCAGGGCAAAGCTACCTGTGCTGCTGATGCTGCCAATGCCAGTGCTGTGTCTGTGCAGAGCCTGAAAAGAAGCAGGAGCAAATGGGAGGGGGCATGAGAGATACCAAGTGACTTGGTATTGCAGAGGAATCAGGTTGAAAGACTGATTTCTTAAAACTTGTAATTAAAGCACCTTAATACCACCGTGATGGCAGAGTAGTGATGCTCTGCCACAAATCTCCTGTGCTCTTTCAAATGCCACTTCCACAGTGACAGTAACAGCAGCCACTGGTTTTTGTCCTTTGACTAGGAGCCAGTTTATACAATTAATAACACATCCCTGCCCAACCAACAGAACGAGCTGTCCTTGCCCCCAGGTACTAATCATGTGTCAAGACAATTAATTGCAGGGATGCACCATGTCAGGGAGGTTGCCTCTAATGCAAACCGTGGCCATTTTTCTGAAGGGCCCAAGGCAATGATCTCTGGATATCCTCCCTCTCAGTGACACCACCCTCTTTAAATGAGTCAACACTAAAGAGAGAGACCTAAAAAACCAACCTCTCTCTGGGCTCAAGCCCTCCAGAGAGCACTCTGCCACCTCCCACTGAATCAGATAACCCTCTTCAGCAAAGGTCACAATTTTCCATTCAGATTGGTTCAAAAACCAAGTCCTGGTGGCTATGCTCACAAGCTGATCACTGCAAAGGACCTTTAAGAAAATCTGTTTTTTATCCTCCCACCGCCTCTGCTAGTTCACCAAAAGCATTTTCCTTGCCAAAACTTACTTCTGCATTAGGGAAGGCTGGGCACTGTTTTCCACAGAAATATGATCAGATCTTCCATTAGTCACCATCTCACTGGACACGTAATTGGGTGCAGATGAGGGCAGCCAGCCTGAGGACACAGACTTTGGGCATAAAAATCAGTCAATGTGTCAAGGTGCTCTCTGTTTCATTTTGTTTGCTCTTCCCCAAATGAGAGGTCAAAACCAAACTGTGTCTGCCCAAGGAGGACAGAGCTGCCTCCAGTGGCCCCATCCCCACCCTGACCTTCCCATGCCTGGGTTGTCCCATACCCCATGACATGGGACACCCTGTCCCAGGTGTCAACTCCTGCACTTGCAATTAGACAAGGAGCACCCACAGCCCCTTGGACCCATCTGGGACTATCTGGCTGTTGGACAGACCCCTCCTTTGGAGTGGGAAACAGCCCTGGAAGGGAGAACCAAGGTTCAGTGATTGGGGAGCTGCTGTCTCACCTGCTATTTTGATTTTTTTCACTTTGACTCACTGCTCTCCTCATTGTCACCAATAATAAGAAAAGGTGCTGGGGCACATTTTACAGATGCCTGTGCTTAATCATACTGATATCTGAGAGGAACCTTGTAGATAACAAGAGCTGTTATCTCCACTTCAACATGAACCCTCCAGGGCTGCATGGGACGACAAAAGCCTCACAAGGCTCTGGCAGCCTGCAGACATCCCTTGTGCAAAACCAAGGTGAGAAAAACCCTTCCATTGCTGCAAGGGGTGGGTTTAACATCACACACTGCTCCAGGACCCACAGCCCATCCATTCCTGTGGACCCCACACAACCATTCCCTGCTTTGCCATACTTCTCCTGGTCTCAGCCTCACCAGAAAAGGCACAATTGGCCTCCCTCACTCCTTTGGTACAAATATTTGTGAATCAGACCCTGCCTGGAAAGTGTTGTTCTCCTCATCCTGCCTTGAAAGGCCACTCATCCCTTAGTCATTGGTTTTTCTCATGTACAGCAAATTATACTCATAATAAGAGAGTCCACGCAGAATTCCCCTGAGTGTCTGATATTACGTTTTCAGGATCTAACCATAAAACACCCCTGGTGCTCTGCTGCTCATCTGTTCACCTTTTCAGTTAAGTGTTCACCCCATGGATTAGAGAAATGAGTCATCTTTACCTTCTCTCAGGCACTCACATTCTCAGTACCTTGCCTTAATCTTCAGTTTTTCACTATCACCTGAAATGTATGCTCCTTAATCTCTAATATTACTTCATGGTGAAAAAACCACTAAAAAAATAAATCACAGTTGTAATAAGAAGCTTCCTAAGACTCTAATCCTAAAACACTCCTAAAACACACAGGGGAATCTCCACGATCAGTATTAAAAGGGTGATTTTTCAGTGCATCCCCAGTTTCACACAGCTCTGCAAATTACTCCATAGCTTAGCAGAGAGACAAAACTCAATCAAGAATGTCTGTCATTGTGATTATGGCCTGGCTGTAAAGCAATTTTCCAGAATGGGAGAGGGCCTTTCATAATTTAAAGACTTCCTCATGGTGCCAGATTTACATAATTTCAGTCAGTGCTACAGATTAAAGGTTAAAAAAAAAATCATATTTACCCATAGGGATGGGAAAGAAGCAAAGCATTGATACTGGAGACAGTTCAGCTTTTGAACTGGGTTTTGAACCTGCAGAATTCTCTTCTTTCTGTTTGGTAATATTTCATGGCTTGCACAGACCCAGTGACTGTAAGGGACTATTTCTGTATTTGTATCATCTATCAAAAAAATAAATGTAAGTTGGAAAGGTTGAATTAGAGATCCTGACATTTCATTCTGATTCAGGTTCTGGAGCTCAGGGGGGGAAATGTTTCATTCCCTTTAATTCTCTTATGAAAATACAGCAAGATCCATGCACCTTGCTCTGCCTGAAGAGCTTCCAGAATGACTTCAGCACAACTTCAAAAATCCCCTACAATGGCAGCTTTTGTATCCATAAATGCAGGTTCCCATGTCCCACGGCATGCCATCAAATCCTAAATGTGACTTAAATTATTTTCCAAGCATTTTCTGATAGTTTAAGCTAGGAAATTTGACTTTTCAAGCAAAAAAAAAACCTGAAATTCTTTTTCTGATTAAAACATTAAATTATGAAAGAGTTGACAGGTGGCTCTGGAATGAGACTTTATGCTTTCCTAGCAAAACCAGGTAATTAACTGGAGTGCAGGAGCTCCTGCAAGCACTGATGCAGGAAGCAAAGCTTTCCTTTGGCCATAAGAACCTGTCCCAGGTCCCTGCTGCAGAGCTGCTGCTACCCCAGCCCAGGCAGAGGATGTTTGGGGGATGCTGCACCACATTCCCAAAAGAAAAAAGAGACACCTGGGCACAAGTCCCAGCATGAGTCTCTCCACAGTGGCAAACTGAATATTTTCCTTTGAAAATCCCAACAGAGCCAGCCTGGATTTGGATCCTATTTTATATGGAATGGTTTAACCATGCCATTTACAGAAAGAAAGGCAAAGCAATTCTTGGTGGTGTGCAGCTTGTTCCATGTAGGCAGAAGAAAAACCCAGGGCTGCCTCTCCAGAACAGCTGCTCCAAGATGCTGCTTTTTTTGTTCCTTATCATGAAAAGTTATTTTTTGCTCTCTTCAATAGAAGGCAGAAATCTGATGCAGTTTCATTTTAACTTTCTGCAGGATCCTGATTTTGCAAGGCTGAAGCTGAGCTCCCTTGAATGACTCTGAAACAGAACCATGTTTGTAAAGCACTTTGCTGAATCAGGGCCCTCTTAAACTATGAGGAGGAAGATATTCAAGCTTTCTAATCCAGCAGCACAGCAGGGAAACTGCTTGTCTCTGTGTGATAGTGTAATTGCTTTTCAAAGAGAGAAGTGAGTTTCTGCCTCCACGTAGCCCTGATAAACCTCAGGAGTCACTTTGGTTTCCCAGCCTAACTTTCAAGATTGTTAGTTATGGATAAAAGGAAAGACACTTCCATTTCCATGGCTGACAAGCTTTTCTTCAGGGCATGCATTTATTTTCCATGATGCTGCTCTCTTCCTCCCTGTACCAGGTTAATTTATCAGAATAATAAAGGACAATTTCTCTTCCTTTGGGGTGTTGTTGATCTCACAGGGAACGTGGCAGTTGTTTGCTGGGCCACCTTTCCCCTGAGCAAAGGGGATGATTTTTAAATATTTCTAACACTTGGTGCCTGCAGCTGGCTCCCACCAAACAACTACAAAAGAACAAAAGAGTAATGCAAGATGTACAGCCTGGATCCTTCTTCTTTCCCCTGTGTTCAGAGGTGTGTGCAGGGCACACAAAGCCCCAGGCAGGAGCTGGGAGTGAGCATCACACTCCAGCACCGGGCTTGAGAGAGACAAAGCTCATCTGGGCTGAGATGCCACACACCTAATCCACCAGCACTGAGGGTTATTTGAAACACACAGTGCAGTTTAAAAATTATCAGGTCAGAAAGGCCTGGAACACCCCCCAACAGAGTCACTGCTTCCCCCCAGCCTTGGGCCACTCTTTGCTCTGTATTGTCCCTCCTTCAGCTCCCTGTGGCAGGATCTCTCTCTCCCTCAGACACCTTTACCAATGCTGCTTGTCCATATGTCTCTTCAGGGCATCTCTGGGGGGTTTTTGGCATCCCATCCCAAATGAGGAGTTTGGCATGGCTGGGTGCAGGGTACCCACTGTGACATTTGGGCACCAGCAGTTGCCCCACAGCTCCTGCCCCAGCACCCTGGGCTCTCCCACCCCCTCTCAGGGTCTTCCACAGCAGCAAGGTTGTCTTAAAACCAGAAGTGAACACATTTCAGAAATAATGTCTTGTCATCCAGCACACAAACAACATTGTCTCCTCAGCGCTGCAATCAGGCCCCTTCATCCCACCAAAATAATTCCTATACCTTTAGGATATAGAAACAGAAGAGGAGCTTTAAGTCAGTGTAATCTCACAGTCCTTCCCTGGCTTCCAGCTTGTCTGGGCAGAAATCCCTTCAGGGGCTTGATGGTCAATCTTACTCAAAAAACCAAACACTTGTTTGTGTCTGTATCTTGTTCGGGCCAAGATACAAACCCCAAAGCCTCAGCCATGGTGACTTCCTACATCATTCTTCACCTTTCTTCTGGTTTACTGTTATTTCTGGATGTTCCATTTTCACCCACAAACCAATGACAGATGTGTTAAACTGTGAAAGAGCAAGACATGAGCCCCACCAGAGCTGGGGGGGTGGGGAGGGGATGACACAAGCTTGAGCATTTTGCATCTGTGTTGTGATGTTTGTGAACCCACTGGCTTGAAATCCACTCAGTACGTACTATATTAATTTTATAGAGCTGTAATTCCTTAATCAATAGAGTTGAAGAATCAAATATCTCTGAAAATTACAACAGCATTATTATCTTTAGCAGTCTAATTTGCAATCTCATTAAAAAGATATCAAGTTCTTTTCAGTAACCCTACAGTGATGGGATAACTCTCCATCCTTCATTAGTGAGCTGTCCCTTGGACCTGCTCCTGCCATGTTCAGTTCTGGGCACCCCACTATAGGAGGGACAGGGAAGTTCTGGAGAGTGTCCAGAGAAGGGAAACAAAGCTTATCAAGGGCCTGGAGGACAAATCCCATGAGGAAGGGCTGAGGAAACTGGGGGAGTTTGGTCTGGAGAAGAGGAGGCTCAGGGGAGACCTTAGGGCTCCCTACAACTTCCTGAAAGGAGGTTGGAGTGAGGAGGAAACAGCCCCTTCTCCTTAGTGACTGTGATAGGACCAGAGGGAATGGATGGAAGCTGCTCCAGGGGAGGTTTAGTTAATCAAAGGTGTTAATCAAAGGTTGCACTGGATGATCTTGGAGGTCTCTTCCAACCTAAACATTCTGTGATTCTGTGCAGTCCTGACTGTAGGACTCCCCACTGCTGTAAGACTGCAGCTAAAACTTGTTTCCCCAAACATGACACATTTCCTGAATGTTTCTGCATGCATTGCATGACTTCTCAGAATTATCAAGAGCTTTTTTGCAGAGTTTAGCTGGTACCTGACAAAAAAACTACTTCTCAATATATTCAGAAAATCACTGAACTCTCTCTGTGTCGCTTTCCTTCCCCTACAAAAAGAAACCCCATTTTCTTGAATATAGAAGAGTTTTGGAGCCAGAATTAGACAAGGAAGTGTTTCAAAAGAAGGGGTTAGGGACTGCTTTCTCCCAGCAGCAGGGCTTGCCAGCAATCTAGGTATTAAATCCAGATGATAAAAGACTGGATCCACCTCATGTGGGTGCCTGTGTCTGACCACTGTCTGTATCTACACTTCAGGCTCTTCATCCCCATTTTCTCCTCATTCATTGTCCCTTAATCCCACAGTTTCCAACCCCACTTACTAAGGCTGTGTTTATTTACCTAGCTTTTGACATGACAAATAAAACAAAGCCAAATTTCAGTCCATCAATCCCAGTGAGTAGATTGGATTATAAAGGAAAAAAAAAAGAAGGGTCTTAAAACTGATTTGCTCACAGGGCAGACCTCCATGTCATGCTTCTATAAGTGGGTTATGATGGTTCTCACAATGCAAAATGTTATCCCATATCTGTTACGTTCTGCTTCTTACAGTTTTACTTGCCTTTTTCCTACTCTGTTTCTCCCTTCCCTCTGGAATCTCCCAGAAGTTGATGAGAAGTGTTTTGCTTACACACAAGGCCAAGGACAAAGAGAGTGGAAAATATCCTGCTCTCTGCCTCTTATGACAGGTACAAGTTTCCTGATGGTTTATGTCCATAGCACGAGATGTAGGGCTTGATTTCTGCCCTTGAAAAACAGATCAAAGGCAGTGTACATTCTTCATTGAGAATTTCTCTCTGGACTGGGGAAATTTGGAGAATCTGTAGTCAGCCAAAGTCTTTCCCAAACACAGAGCAATTTGTAACCTGAAAGCCAGCAGGAAGGAAAATATGGGGGAAGGGGGTGGGTTTTTTTCCCCCACCTCACAGCTGTGTAATATCTCCAGGGTCCCCAAAACAAAACTGAGCTGAACCCCAGTTCAAAAATCATGGGGTTTGTGGCTACAGGTTGATGTGACAAATGTGTCCCTCATAGATGAGTCTTGATCAGGAGGGCCAGGAGCCTGTGCTAGGCTGTGCTCTCCCCTTTGGGGGGATTTTCCCCCCTGGGGATGGGTGTGAGGGGGTCCCAGGGCAACTGATGCTCCAGCTGCCTCCTGGCAATGGGAGATCAGCTCTGTGGGAAGTGGCTGCTGCTCCTAATTAAGCAGCACAAATCCATTCCTGCTCATCAGTCTGATTGCACTAAGCCCTTCTCCCGCCTCAGGGGCTGGAATTAATGCTGCTGCAAGACAACATAAATTGCAGCTTGAAAATAGCAGATCAGGTGTCCACTTGCTGCCATTAAAAGGCTTTAAATTGGTTCGGGATTGAAAAAAGAAGGAAAAAAAAATCTCCCATAAAAGGTCCAGGTAGGGCTGTAAAGGGCTGAATGCAAATAGCAGGGGGAGGCTGACTTTACACGAAGCTGCTTTGGCACTTTGTGATGCTCACCCACAGCTCTGGCACTTAGCAAGGGATGCAAAGGTTGGTTCTGCTTAGCAGCTGAGCTTTAAAGCTGCAGGAAATTAAGAAATGTGGCTTTGAAATACTTGGTGTCTCTTGACCAACTCTGAGCCCATTTTAGTAAAGTAAGATCAAAGAATTTGAAGCCTTTAGAGAGGATCAAACTGCAGAATTTTTGGACACTCTCCACCTTGATGTTTCAAAGATCTTTACTGTTAGTAATTATTGATACATCAGTAACCTGTAAGCTGGCAGCAGAGTTAATATCCTGCATCCATATACTTACACATAAATAAGATATAAAGGTCTGTGACCAACTTCTCTGATGATTCTAAAGTTCTGTCTCAGCTGAGAATATTTCCATTTCCAAACCACCAAAGAGTCATTGGGTAAAAATCTATAAATAATTGTGACTTAAAAGTCACAACCCAGACTGCCACTCTTCCAGGACAGCCTCAGCCCACCAGCCATGGTCATCCCCTCCCAGCTCAATGAATCCCCTCCTGTGGTGGCTTAGATGGCTCAGGTGCCCATGGCCAGCATGGGTCATCTCCAGAGATGGCAGCTGTGGAACTGAACCATCTTGTAAATAAATGGAAATAAATAAATTAACTTGAGAATAAATAATTAACTGTGGGTGGCTCAGCCCTGTTGCACACCCAGGCTCATCATTTGAGGGGTGGGGACCAATCAGTCTCCTTTCCTCCAAGGAGTGATGTATCCTTCACTGTGCTTTCACCCAACCTGTCTGGGAGATCAAAGCTTTTTGACTACTTTGTGATTCCTCAAGCATCTTCCAGCTGAAAAACAGAGCAGCTCAGAGGGGACACAACCCCTCTGGCCATTGGTTTGCTCTGGGACATATCTTTCATGGAAGGAGATGATGAGAAGCCAGAACAACACCTCGAGGCAGGAGGATGATGGAAGTTTGGAAGAAGATGCTGAAGCCTCCAACTCTTTCTCTTCTCATGGAGAAACAGGGTCTTTCAGCCCCTTAGCATTTTGGGTGAGTGGTGGGGATCCTCTGACTTGGTGGTCATGCTGCCAGCTTTCCCCTTAACATTGCAAATCTTAGTGAGGATGGGATTCCTGACAGAGGCCTTGGGAAGCACTGCAGGAATTCCTATTTTTGGAGCAAAAGAGAATGACCAGGAAAACCTATGAAGCATCAAGGGAGAGGAAAAACAGTGTTCATCCAGTCCCAGTTCAGCACCCATTAGCTGGACTCTGGTGTAACAGGGACTGAACAATTCTCATATAACATGTTCTTCTGAGACACACCAGCTGCAGACAAAGATCTTTCTCTGTATGAATTATGAAGTATTATTTCATGTTTAATTGCATTGAAAGCTTTAAACATCATCCTAATAAATATCTTAAACTAATTTGTCATCCAGAATACAATAAACAATTATCTATTGCTTATTGTCTATCTATTAGTGCTTACAAGGAGATGATTTTCCTGCATCAGAGGTACTAGAAGAAAATGAAAAAATAAACACTTAAAATGCCAGACTAGGTTGCTGCATTTAGGGGAAAAAATGACAAGAATGATAGCTAGTAAAGACAATAGTAGAAAAAAAAAAAAACAAAACAAACCTTCAGAACCAGTAATGGAGCTTATTGATGGAGAAATGTCCAAACAGAAATCAGAGGCTGGCACTGAGCAGCCCTGGCTGGACCCTTCTGTCCCTGTACCTGCTCTGGGACTCTCCTGCAAAGCCAGCACAGGGGCAGTTGTGCCCCAAATCCTCCTCTCCAGGGCTGAAACCATCCCTGAGAATGGTGGCTGTGGGGTGATGGTTTGAAGAGCCCCCTTCTTGCCTCCTCACTCCTCTTTCCTTGTGCAACAACCGAGATGATGTTGTTGCTGCTGACAGAGAGAAGGTCAGCAAAGATTTTTAAGAGGGAAACTTCACACCACTACAACATTTACTCTTAGAAAAGTTCTGGCTGTTTAAAAACAACACAAAAAATCCACAAAAACCAAAAAACAACCCCCCCAAGATGCCACAACAAGGAAAGATCAACATGAAACACGTTATAGAGAGCAGCTGGGTGGGGGTGACAGAACAGGGCTGCTGCCCCCCGGATTCCTACTGGAGCAAGAGCACATAACAGGATTTGAATATTTCCAACTCCTTTGACAGCCAGGAGCTGTAATGCATTCTATCTGTGCAAGATCTTGCAGCAATTGAGCACTTTATAGCTCCCATCCTGGGGAGCAGACATTATGCAGGGCTTAGCCAGCATCAGCATAATGGGTTTTATTTTGAAGAGAGTGATAGCAAAACAAAACCCAGAGGTTTGGAGGGGCAGGATGAAAGTCTGCTGTGATTCAAGGTGATGGTTTTAGGGGTGTTTCCAGAGCTGTCCTCCCCTCCAGGAAAAGCCCCATCACAGGTCTGTGGGCTTTGGGGGGCAATCTGTGCCTCGATGCCCCAGGACTTGCCAGCTACAAATCCTCAGGATTTTTTTCTTTGATATTCTTGAGGCACAGCCTGGCCAGAGGCACCATCAGGCTGAGGAGCAGGGCAGTGCCACAGCATACCCAGGGTGGAAGGAGCAGAACAGGAACGTCTTCCACTGGGGCTGTTTCCTCCTGCCTTCACCCCAGCCTTCATCCTGGGCTGCAGTTCATCATATAAAATGGCATCAAATAATTTACAGTCAGTGTCAGCTGCAAGCTGCAGCCAAAGAGAAGGTTTATTTAAGATACCATGTGGATTGTTATACAAGATCCTGATGGATTACTCCTCTCTGAGAATTTACAGATACTGCAGGAGCGTGGCCAACAATTTGGATTAGTTTAGATTAAACTCAGACTGCGTTGTTTTTTCTCCCTTAGGAAATCTCAGCACTAGATCTACAGATTTTTTTTTTTAAGGGAAAGATATAGACCAAAAAACCCCACTTTTACGCTTTCCAGCAGGCACCTGATGTGCTTTTTCCATCAATCACCTTTGATATACAGAGGCAGAAGTGTGAGTTACTTCATTAAGAGCTCTCACACATAACTGGGTACATTTACATATTAATCAGGCAGCTGAGCTGCTAATCTTTCTATCTTATGTGCATCTGTACCCATTAGTCAGAGCTGGAGAGCTGTTAAATACTCCGGGTACCACTGAGTGCTCTAAAATCAAGATGAGTGCAGGTGACAGGGAAAGGCTCATCCTTACAATGTTCCCCTGGAGCACAGCACTGCTATCTCTGCAGCACTCCTATAAATACACAGAGCTGACACCAGGAGCTTCAATCCAGGGGGAACTCAAAGAGAAGAGAGGAATTTCTGCTGCATCAAGATCTCCATGGGTCCCGGGGTTCTAGTTCAGCCTTCCCCAGGCTCTTTGCTGGTGTCTGAGTGGCACTGGGCATGATGCACCCTGAGGCAGAGCCCAGGGGATGCTCAGGGGGTCCCTACAGGCACTGGCATTTCAACCATAGAAGGATAGAATCATTTCGGTTGGAAAAAACCTTTAAGATCATCAAGTGCAGCTGTAAACTTAACACTGCCACATCCAGCACTAAAACATTTCCCTAAGGACCACATCTACAGCTTTTAAACATCTCCCAAGGGGGTGACTCAACCACTACACTGGGTACACACAAAAAGGTGCCAGTTTAGGTGTGTGTTTTGGTGTCCCTCCCTTCTCTGTGTCTCTGCAGTTTGCTTTTGTGAAACTCACGTGGGTGCAATGATGATGAAAGTGGCTGCACACAGCTGCTCACCCCATCTGCCCCTTCCTCTTCTTCTTACCGCTTTTATTTTGGAAAAGTTCCTCAAAATAAGAAACTCCCTGTGATTAGTTAGGCAACTTTAATGACAATAACATTTCTCTGGCCTGAAACCAGAAGGTGAGGGAGCCACTCACACCAGTACCAGTCAGAGAGGGCCGAGCAACCTCAGCACCACTCTGCCTTTCCTTGGGCCCTACAAAATGCTCCAGACAGGGAGGAACAGGGGTGAATTTGTATTTGTCCTGTCAAAGGGAATCAAAAAAAATATGGGGGTAGCTTTCCTCCATCCATGATAACCCATGGCCCAGCCCTGGGGGGATAAGGACAACCAACACCATCACTCACCTTCTTGGTGGGGTGTAGCAGGAGGAGCCTTTCTTGCTCCTGAGGCTCGACAAGCAGCTGGTTTCTCCATGGCCTCACACAAGAGTGAGCTCTGCTCTGTGGGTGTGGGTCCGGGTCCCACCTTTATTGGCCCCCTGGTCTTGCTCATGCCCAATAGGGGCCTGTCCTAATCAGGCACAGGTGGACTCACACCCACTCACTGGCAACTCAAGGCACCTGGTTTATCTTCTCTACATTTCCCCCTTTTTTTTTTTTTTTCTTAAAGCTTTCCCAGTTTGCCCTAGCTTAGAGGATTTTTACACACACACATTTTTACAACACTGATTACAGGATCTTTACACATTTTTACACATATAGCTTATGGGATTTAACCCTAGCTTCGACTGACACACACTTATAGCTTACGGGATTTAACCCTAGCTTACAAACATACAAACATACACAGGATTTTTACACGTTTTTGGTTTTTTTTTTGACTGACACAAACATACATAGCTTACAGGATTTAACCCTAGCTTCTAAGACTGATAGAAGACTGACACAACTTAAACATACAAACATACACTTATAGCTTACGGGATTTAACCCTAGCTTATAAGATTGACACAACACTGAACATTACACTTAAACATACAAACATACACCTCACACTGCTGCAGCCTAGGCAAACCATTCAATGTCAGCCCAGGCACTTTTCACAAAGTCTCTGCTTTTCCAACTTGAGTTGTTCTTCTCCCTCCTGTATCTGCTCTTCTCTTGGCTTTCCTCTGCTCAGGGGTTTCCAAAGAGAGAATCCTTATCTTGGCTTCCCTCTGCTCAGGGGTTTCCAAAGAGCTTGCTGGTTCCTCATGGGATTATGGGATTTAACCCTTCCTCATGGGATTCCATACACGGGTTTTAACCCTTCCTCACGGGATTCCATTCTCCTGGCTTCCCTCTGCTCAGGGGTTTCCAAAGAGAGAATCCTTATCTTGGCTTCCCTCTGCTCAGGGGTTTCCAATCCAAAGAGCTTGCTGATCATACCTTTCAGGGAGAGTGTTAGCCCAGGCACTTTTTCAAATCAGGGAGAATGTTCCTGTTGCCAGCTCCTCACACTGCTGCTTCTTTAGACGTCTGTACGTTGCCCGCATTCTCCACCAAACATAGCAGGAGGAGCCTTTCTTGCTCCTGAGGCTTGATGAGCTGCTGGCCTCTTCATTGCCTCGCACAAGAGTGAGCTTTTTTCTCTGGGGGTGTGTGTCCCACCTTTATTGGCCCCCTGGTCTTGCTCATGCCCAATAGGGGCCTGTCCTAATCAGGCACAGGTGGACTCGCACCCACTCTTTGGTAACTCGAGGCACCTGGTTTATCTTCTCTACAGTGGGGCAAGACAGAGTCAAGTCTGAGTCTGTCCTGAGTCTTTCACAAGGCCCAGAGCTGGTTTTCTGGACAAGCAAAGGGGCTGCAGCAATGAGGAGAGGTGTGGAAATTATGTTCCAAAGTCAGTAAGTACTGAGATGAACAACTCCCATGGACCTTGACTGAGTAGGCAGTGGCTCTGCCATTGAGCTGGTGCTGACTGGTGTGCACCCAGCACCCAGCTCAGGTACAGCACAGTGGGTGCTCAGGCTTTTGCTTTACCTGTTCACTTGCCATGCAGAATCCATGTCCTCAGCTCCCTGCTCCCTGCTTCCTCCTTCCACCACCTCACTCACAGCTTTCATGGTTTGCACGGCCCCAGGGTTTGAGCTGCTGAATTAAAATCTCCTTGGATCCTCCAAGACCAGGGAGCACCAGGAGGTTTAAACTGGGGGGGGAGAGCTTTCATCTCTTCCTTCCACAACACACCTGGCACCCACCTTCACCCCCAAGGCCAGGTGCCCAGGGCTGGCGAGCAGGATGCCCCAAAGTTACACACCTAGGGCTGCAGACAGGAACAAAAAATAGAAAACATGCAATAATCTTCACTGAGGAAGTGATCTGGGGTATCACTTCCTCTTTGCAAAACCATCACAGGGCTTTAATTAAGCAAAGGAAAAAGAATTCTTGCGGCTGAAGTGATAACACGGGCTCTGCAAAGCACTCTGTTCCCTGCTTTGGGATGTCAAGTTGCCATTTACTACTTTCTTTGGATTAAATAGATGGAAAAGTTAACCAGACCCCAGAAAATGGCTTTTGCTGCTGTGAGACATCACCTGGGCTGTCTGCAGCTCCCACATTTCACTCTAGCATTGGGCTGGCTTTGCTTTGCCATCCCAGGACACAGTAACCTGGCTGCACTGGCCATGCAGTCACCTCCTACCCCTCAACACCAGGCTCCCTCCTCCCACCCTGGTCCTGCTTCCCTGTCTCATGGGAAAACAACTCAGCTTTTTTCCACAGGTATCCTACAGCAGGGATTTTGTGGCCTTCAACATCCCACAGGGCAAACTCCCCCTTTTCCTGCAGGATGGCAAAGCTGAGCTCCCTGCTCTTATCGAGGAAACTCCAGAACCTGAAGGGCCTACAGGAAAGCTGGAAAGAGGTTTTTTTAGAAGGACGTGGTGTAGCAATAGGACAAAGGGTAATGGTTTCCATCTGGTAGCTTTAAATCAGCTTTCCCACAAGTTGCCCAGGGGAGCTGTGGCTGCCCCATCCCTGGCAGTGTTCAGGTCCAGGCTGGATGGGGCTTGGAGCATCCTGGGCTGGTGCGAGGTGTCCCTGATCATGCAGGAGGGTTGGAACTGGGTGAAGTTTAAGATCCCTTCCAGCCCTAAACATTCTATGATTCGTCCGATGGAACTCAATCCAATTTCCCTTTCATTCCATCAGTTCCTGACAGCCCCAGGGATCGGCTCCCTCCTCCTCCTGCCGGCAGAGCCCAGAAGTGCTGCCGGGGGAAGGAAAGGTCCAAGCCCTCACCTGGGGGAAGGGAAGGGGAGTTATTTTTTCACTCGTTGTTAAGCACAGTTATTTAATAGCTTCCAAAAGCTCCTCAGCTCTGATCTCAGGGAACCTCCCCCCCCTCGTCAAATTAAATTTGCACCAGCCACTGCTGGGAAGGGTGGATGAAGCTTTTTTTCTTCTTTTTATCAGAAAAAGAACACGCAAGCTCAGAAATGCAGTGGCAAAGCAGCTGTCTTTTAGGCAGATAATTTCAAAGCTCAGTTACTCCCCAGCAGTGCACAGCAGAGATCTGAGCTTGCAAGTGGCCCCGTGGGGACACATCCTGCTCCTACAGGACAGCACAAACCAGTGCAAAGCCCCTGCAAACAAAACTTCCCTTAATGCACAGGGGGGTTCAGCCTTGATTGAGCCTCTTGAAATCAATGGAAATATTTTCTTTGCTGGTCCCATGGCTTCTGGGGTCCTCCCCTTGGAGCTGCACAAATCCCACTGATATTGACCACAGGCAGAGTCCAAACTGCCCCTGAGATCATCAGCAGAGTTTTTTCTTGTCCAGATCCTTTTTTCCACCTTTTCCATTTATTTAGCTGAAGTCTCCTGTGGTTCCACCAAGCAGTGACATGGGGAAAGCAGACACAGATTTCCCTCTCCAGCCATGCCCATGAGTGACCCAAAGCACAGGGAAATGGCTCCAGATGTTTCTGGGGGCTGTGGGTGCCTGGAAAGGCCTCAGGATGGGCAGGAGCCTTTTTCTCCACACAATAACCTAAGTTGGACTGTACCCCATTGGTGTGTGTTATTTCATTAATTTTATGTAAATAATAAAAATCTAAACATTACCTCCACAAGGAGGCTCCTGGTGCCATCTTCAATTTCTCAGCAGAGCCAAAAGCTTTGACCCCCAACAGAGAATGTGGGCAAACCAGACCTTTCCAAAAACCTACAGCCAGCCTAAACACTCAGGGGACTGTCCCATAAACAGGGGCTTTCTGGATATCCCATCCCTGGGAGTGTTCCAAGTCAGGTTGGATGGGGCTTGGAGCCACCTGGTCCAGTGGGAAACCTGCCCTGGGGAGGGCTTTGGAACTAAATGATGTTTAAGGTCCCTTCCAACCCAAACCATTCTGTGATTCTGATTATTCTCTCACCCAGGAATGTTTGTGTGCTTGCTGCTTCCTGCCTTCTCCACCACCTCTGCCCTGCAGCCAGCCAGAGCTGAGGCATCCTTCTGCCACCATCCCTCCTGCCACATCCTCCCTCTGGGACACAGGATACGTGGATTTACCACTGAGCAGCACCCAGTGCAGTCAGATTTATACAGCCTGATCCCTCATTGACACTTCAATTCTGTCACTGCTTGCACACCAACACAAATCACATTTCTTCCCCAAGAGGTTCTTACCAGCAAGGCTGCAAACATTTTCTCCCTTGGCATTTGAGGGTGGAGTGCAGCCCTACTGGTACCTGGATATTAAAAATAAATATATTGGGGAAAAAAAACCCAACAAACCCCACCCAGGAGCGAGCAGCTCTGATTGAAGATAAAGAGAGATCTGAATTTTCAAAGAAACAGTGCTTTGACTCAAGCACACCAATGACTGATCACATTTAGAAGACTGCTCATCTGCTTTGTACTTGAATTAAATGCTACACTTTAAAATCCTCATCCCCAGGGGAGTGATGGCCCTTTTTGGCATTAAAGCACAACACAAATGTGAGTCATGTGCCAAGCAATGAAATGCAGTAATCACTCACCAAGTCTCACATCTCACTCCTGGTGCTTTGAACACAGTTTGAAAGAGAAATGAAAATATGTTTTTCATTAGTGACCCAGCTCAAACCACTTCAGTTTGACCAGAGATGTAGCCTGACCAGCTCACCTAAGGATAAACATTTACTCAAGTGCCTGAAAGGCTGGAGCATCCCGTAGGAAGAAAGAAACTTTTTCCCCACAAAAATTAACTTTTCTTCCCTCCCCCTCTCAGAAACTTCAGGAAAGGACACAAAACCTTTCTCACAAACCCAGAAGACTGGGGGTTTCCTCACCAGCTGCCCATGGGAGCATCCACATCCTGGCTGGGGGGCATGAAAAGCAGAACAGATGCTTGTGGTCGACCACGTGGGATGGACCAGAAACCAGGAACAGAGCTCAGCCCAGGCAAATACGAGCATCAGGAGGTACAAGGTGGGGATTTATCTCCATATCCCCACCAAATACTGGGACTGATCTCTGTATCTCCACCAAATACTGCACTTCAGGGACAACACCCACCAGCCCTCCCCCCTTGAATGCTTTCTTAAAAAGGAAACAAACAAAAAAAGAAACAAAAGCTGCTCATTTTATGAGAGGTGGGTTTCCTTTTTCCCTTGCAGGAAGCAGCAGCACCCCCAGCACATCCCTCACTTCCAGCACAGGGATGAGGAGCAGAAGTTCCTGTTTCCCACGGAACAACCCCCTGGGTTCCAGCCCAGTGCCTTGTGGCACCAAGATCAGCCCTCATTAACCTCAAACAGCAGGTAATACATTAATGTGCCTTATTATATTTAATCCAGAAGGCTAAACCATTCATTTAGACAGAAGATGGATTCCTCACCTGGTATCATGAAACCAGAGGGCTGAAACGTGACATTTCTTTTGTGCTCATCCACGGCCTCTGCTGCTTGGAGAACACATTGCAGCTCCTGGCACTGCCAGATTCCCACATGCATTTGCATTTTAAGCAGATCAATAAAACCTGCTGATCCCACACTGATCTGGTCTCAGTTCTTGGCACTTCCTGAGGCTGGTTACAGGGTTCAGGGTTCTGCAGAGGTCCTTTGGGTGAGTGTTGGCAAAGCAAAGTGATGAGCAGGAGCCAAAAGACACTTCAAGGGGGACCAGGAACCCTCCTGCTGCAAGCCCTGCAGATCTGTCCCAAATGATTTCCACCCTGTGGAATGATTTCCCAGCTGTGCTCCCACAGACATCAGGGATGTGGGATCGGGGCCACTTCCAACCAATGCCTCCAGCCAGGAATGCCCAAGGACCTCCCAGGAAGGGCTCCACATCCTGACTGCCCTCCCTGGCAGGAAGGGGCTGTGCCCACAGGCTCTGCCACCCCAGCAAACTCATCCCAGCCTCAGGGCAGGGCCAAAGGGTTCATCTATAGGATCAGGAGACCTTCAGGGGCTGGGAGCCTGGAGCCAGAGCCACAGGCATCCATGGAGCAAGCTTTGCTCTCACCTCCTGGGGCTTGGATTAAGACAAAACCAGGGAGACAGAGCCCCTCATTCACCTGAAACACGTTGGGGAAAAAGAAAAAAAAAAGCTCCCGAAGTCCAGGCATGATGAGGATCACAGCCAGACATCAGGGGGAAGCTTTTCCAGCTCAGGTGCCCATTTTTGTGCAGGCTGTAGCTGCCTGTCCTGCCTTCACCTACCTGAGCAGAGCTCCTGCTGTCTCAATATCAGTGATCCAGTTCCTGCAGAGCATTTTGCCACCTTCTACCCTTCCATTTCTGTGGCATCAGACTTCCCACCAACACTGCAGTTGCCTTCAAAGCCCAGATCTTTACAGAGCAGCACCAGCAGCTTCCTCCTCCATCCCATCTCTCTCCACTTGCTGGCAGGTTCATTTTCCTTAACAGCTTCATTTCCTGGGATGAGCCCTAAATTCACCTGATTGCCAGGTGACCATTTTGACTGGTATTAACAAGTTCCCCATTTCCTCACTCTCTGAGTATTTTTTTTTTTTTTTTTTTTTTTTTTTTGGGTTTGTTTTTCCTCACCTCTATCTCACCCTCTCCATCTTCAGTTCCCACTTTTCCACTTCCAGGTCCATGCCCCCCAAACACAAGAGACCCCAGCTCACTGCAACCCCCCAGCCAAGCCCCCAGCTCCCCCCTCCATCTCACACTTGGCCACACATTGATTTTGTAGATGGATGCTCTGTACAACCTCCAGTGCACCCCCCCTTTATTTATGGATGCAAGATGAACACAGAGCTCTCCTGTACTGCACAAAAGCAGCAAAAAGGAGTCCAAAGGCTGCTAAACAAACCAAGCCAATGGGTAGGTGGATCTGCCCTTCCCCATTTCTTGTCCATCTGAGGACGTGTAGCTCTGGCACATCACTGCCTCCAGTACAGGTGGGCTCCCAGAAGTCAGGAAGCCACTAGCAGGGAGCTGTAGCATCCTCTCCATGTAAATGAAGGGCACTTGGCACCACTCCTGGAGGCTGCTTTTGAACAGAGGTGCCCAGATTTTGTGAAATAAACCCATCTCAGCTAAGGCACTGTGTTTTTCAGCTGTACGTATGCAGCACTTCCTCAAGAGGAGCTGATCAACTGATTTTAATTTGCACCTGAAAGTTGTAGAAGGTGCTCTTTTATGGGACACTAAAGGAGATGATTAGGAAATGACAATTTAGGTGAGAGGCTCCATCAGCTTTGCAGAGAAATCACAGACTCCACCAACACTGCAAGATACTATAATGATTCCAGCAAATTTTTCCAAGGGCTTAAAGAGTGTTCTGGCACCAGAGAAGATGTCTGTAAGTCAGACACCTGCTCAGCAGTCCCCACAGCTCAGCCTTCTGTCGAGCAGTTGCAGTGAGAGAGGATCCCATTTTTTGCTCAAATTCCACTTCGGATTGTATCCAGCAGCTGACATCACCTGCTGAGCAAGTGCCTGACCCAGTTCCCCCATGTCCCCATCCCCAGTGCTCAGACAGAAACCTGAGGTAAGATGGGGCAGCACCAGCCCTGTGGGCCCACCGAGATGAATCAGGAAACCAGACTCAGATGTTTGAGCCCCCACCTTCCAGCACCTCCATCTCTGCTGCACTCTGAGCACTGCAGAACCTTCAGTGTCCCCCTGCTTAACACACAGCATCTCTCCAAACCAGGGAAGCAGAAGCTTCTCCACCTCTGAATTTGATGGAATAGGGTGGTGAGAATTATACAAAAAGCTTCCAGCACAAACCTTTCCTAGAACTCCACTGTCTCACATAATCTTTTCAGGGAGGGCAATGAGGAGCAGTTTGAAGCCCCCCTCGTACCCCCAGCATGAGGAATGACCAACAGAGTTCTTCTCTCCTGGGCACAGCACTGGTTCTCCTGGGTCTCTGGTCCCCATCCTGATGAAGAGGGATCCCATTGAACCCTGAGCTGTCACAGCTCAACAGCCACTGCTGCTCCATCCCCATCCTGCTCTCCCTCCTCCATGCTTCCCAGTCCCAGGGAACACATGGATACCAAGCCCCCAGCTCAGCAATCAGGGCCACACCACCAGGCACTGTGGGGTGCTGCAAAACAGGAACCAGGCTTAAAGATCCCACTCTAAAATGGAGGCAAAGAAAACCCATTCATCAAGGTTTTATGATCATTCCTAAGGAAAAGGCTTTTGCTCCCACTTCCCCCAGCATTTCTTTTTAGCACTAGAATGGTGCCTTGCTGATTGGAAGAGCAGCCTGCAGAGTTTTAGCCTGGCTTAGCACAAATCCATCTACAGCACCAAGGAGACTTGGTCTCCCACTGAGAGGGTGGAGACAGAAACATGTTACTTAGTGGGAAGCATATCAAATGTGATAGATCCTAAATTCCTTTTTCAATAACCCTGATCAGACCTAA
The DNA here is from genome assembly GCF_003957555.1 of Calypte anna. Lineage (NCBI taxonomy): Eukaryota > Metazoa > Chordata > Aves > Apodiformes > Trochilidae > Calypte > Calypte anna. The sequence continues at coordinate 13,655,030 of NC_044247.1, read as the reverse complement.
TTGGTGCAGGAGTCGGAATTAACGAGGTCCTGACACCAGCTCAAGAGATGAATGTGAAGTCAAATGAATTATAGTTTAAAAATACTCCCATTTTAAATAAATGTTGTGAGGGTTTGCCTTTCACTATGACAAGAACTCTGCAAATGGCTAACAAGTTAAGAAACCATAACAACTTCAGGAGAAGAAAGGTTGAAGTAATGCAGGACAGGAGTAAAGGGCAGCACTTTGGGTAGGCTGCCCACTTCACACCCAGGGCTGAAAAGAATTAAAATAACTACTTTCAATAAAATGAAACTTCTGTCATCATCTAATATGTGGCAGCAGCTTTCTCACATTGCTGCTGTTTCACTGGAATGGGCTGCCCAGTGCCAATCTACTTTGAGAGTGCTGGTGCCACTGGTGGGAGGGGAGGGGGAAGATGCTCCCCACCAACCCATCCTGCCAGGCTTCTACCTACCCTGTCAGGCAAACACCAAAAGGGAAAAAATAAATTACAAAATCAGTATTTCCCAGGGTCAGAAAATTCACAGCTGTGACACAACCATTCAGAAGAGACCTGAAGAAAAACTGGGAAAAGATGGGAAGTTTGATAATTGGCTTCTGTGGAGCTTTCATCCCCAATTCCTTCGGACCACACTCAGTCCTTTGAATTTAGTTTTAACAGCACAGCCACTGAGAGGACAAAGTAACCACACCAGTCAATGATACACAGCCCAAGAGAGGACGATGCCCACCTCCTTTTTTCCTCATAAATTCAGACAGAACCTTTTCTCAAAGCTCCAGCTACAGGCCACCCCATATGGTGAGAACTTCTTGTACTATTATTTTGACAAGGGCCCTCCAGGAGAAACAGGGAAGAGTTGTCCCTCTGATGGTCATGGAATAACCAGCTGAGACAGCATTCAGCCCCCCACTGACCCATAATATGTGTTACAAGGACCTGAAACAAGCCTAAATACTTCCCCAGAAGTGGGGAATTCATATTGTGGTTCAAGTGCCTTGAGGGAGCTCTCCTGGTGGCCATAAATCTCCTTGAAATGAGCAAATGACAGCACTATTGGAGCAGATCACTTCACACTGTGGAATCAGAGGTGTCTATCAGGATCTATAAAGGGAGATAAGGAGACTCTGCAGAGCATAATGCACCCCCACTTACCCTGCTCAGCTATTTCAGGTCCCAGCATCAATTTAGCTACACTTCTGCTGCACTCCAGCCTGAACAAAAAGTACTCACTTTACCAGATTTCTGGCCAAACCAAAATGATGAAGTTCTCCTCTCCAGGAGCTGCCTGACCTGGGAAGTGCAGCAGTCTGCATTCACCAGTGTGAAGCTCCAGCACTTAAACCATGTTTTCTATTACACATCTAACCCAGACCATCTGTAAATCACATCCTGATAAGATGAAAAAGCACAACCTGCTCTCAAATTTCAGTCACAGAAACTACATCAAAATCTCCTGCTTTACCTTTCTGCTCTATCAGATCCTTTATTTTTGTCAGAGGCTTCTGCAATTTAGTATTTTCCTAACACATTAATGTTTTCCTAAGACAGAGAACTCAGCTCATTCTAACCTAGCAATTAATTCCTTTCCGCTCCAGAAGCACTTGCCATTTTGCTCATTAACACAGAGGAAATCCTCCAGCAGCTGAAAGCTGAAAGCCTCCAGCAGAGGTGACAGCTGCTGGGGGACACTGCCATGCTCAGGAGAGGAGAGAATCAAGCCCTCTGTCCAGAAAGAACTCCCAAGGTGGGTCAGACACCTCCACACACACCCCCTGACACCTCCTGGGGCTCAGGTAACACAAGGAAAAAAGATGAAGTCCACACACAGAGTCTGTAAAACACAGTGGAGAAGCCTCCATCCTGCTCTCACACTACAAGCCCTGAAGCATCCCTTGGGAAGGTTTTCTTCTCCATTCATTTTATTCTCTGTGCAGGGCCTTGTTAACCAAGTTTATCCTCACCCTGAAATGGCTTCATAAGCCCTTCCTTCCTCTGAAAAAATTATTTTTTATATTATTACTGTAAAGCAACAAGAATAGCTCTGCTTGTTTGTTCTTGTAGAGATCTGTACTTTGTGAAGATCTGCAGGTACAAAGTGACAGGAAAGAGAAGAGATGGGGAAAAATCCCAAACCATAGATCTTATCCCAGGATGCAAATAGCCAAGAACCAGGGATGGAAGAGACATTCAGCAGGTGTATGCAGGGGGACCTTATAGTGACCTTCCAGTACCTGAAAGGGCTACAAGGAAGCTGGGCAGGAACTATTAATAAGGGCATGGAGTGACAGGACAAGTGGGAATGGCTTTAAACTGGAAGAAGGGAGAACTGGATGAGACATTAGAAGAAATTCTTTAATGTGAGGGTGGTGAGACACTGGCCCAGGCTGCCCAAAGAAGCTGGGGCTGCCCCATCCCTGGAAATGTTCAAGGCCAGGTTGGATGGGGCTTGGAGCAACCTGGGCCGGTGGGGGGATGGAGCTGGAGGATCTTTAAGGTCCCTTCCAACCCAAAGAATTCAATCATTCTGTGATTTACATCAGGGGCAGGGGGGGGCAGATAAATCCAAGCATTCTGGCCGTGCCTGTGCAAATGCCTGGGCCCTGCAGAAGTGTCCAGGACACACCACACCTTCTGCTCTCTGCTATTCTAAAGTAGAATCCTTGGAGTTTACACCAGTGTCAAGAGTTAACTGAAAATACTGGGAAGAAAACAACAATATTTTAATACACCAAGTCTTCCTGTGCTTGTCAGCCCACTGTAAGCAGGGGATGGAAAGATGGGGTCAGACCAGAACTTCATTCCCTTCACACACATCTCTGCCCATGCAGATGAAGCAACTCGAGTGGCATACATGAAATATTAAATATTCCCTCAGTTAATACAATGTACAGTAAAATATATTTGCCTCCCAATTCTAGAAATGCCTGCTGAGACAGCTAAATATGAAAATTGCTTGATCCTGGCTTAAGTAGATTAAAGATGCTCTCCCACTTCTTTACAGCAACCTGTTGGGCCAGCAGATTGGGGTTTTCTGGTGCTCTGCTGGGCTCCCAGTTTGAGAGGAGTTCAAGGAACTGGGAAACCCAGCAGAGGCTACGAGGGGGTCACAGCAAAGGGCACCCAACCTCCTGGGAAGGGACAAGGGACTCCAGCCACAGACTGGTAAATGGGGTATCCCCCCCCCTAAAAGATCAGCTCCCACCACAGTAGGGTCAGATTTTCTTAAAACTTTACCTCCATCTGGTTGGAGACCAGGGGCTGTCTTAAAACCGAATTAAAACAACTGTTGTCTGCAAAGATGAAGGTCATCTTCACTCAGTAGTATGTTAGGTGTCAGGTGTTATTAGTGACACACTGTCAAAAAGCCCTGGTTTTCTAAAAAGGATCCATATTTATTTAAAAATACGGGAAAAAAGATACCTAGGAAAGCTCCCTGTAGTTCACAAGGGCAGCAGAAAATAAAAGCCTGAATCTCAGCCACAGGTAGGCAAAAGAATTAACTGAAAAAACACCCCATGTTTGAACAAATCAGAGGCCAAAATAAATGAGTAAGTTCCCACAAATTATCTATCCAGATCTGAAGGGAAATCTCACCCCTAAATGCCAGGTATAGCACCATGGCATGGTACAAGCATGAGAATAAATTAATACTTTGACTTTTGCAGAAGGCACAAGGCATCACTTAGAAAATACAAGAGAGGTTTGAGCTGCACAGTATCACTAACTTGAGCTTTAATTGCTCTCATCCACCTTTGGAAGCAGAATTCTTTGAAATCAGCTGTACCACAAACATCAGTTTGCTTAGCAATACTTAACTGCCTTGACAGACAAAGGAAAAAAAAAAAAGAGAAATTGTAGTAAAATCAACTTTAAATAGAACATCCATTCCTTTTAGCTTCAAGGCTCTTCAAGCAAGCACCAAGGACAAGCTATTGATACAAGCAGGAAAAAAAAGTCCCTAAACAAGTACAACTCCTGCTAGTACAAATCTGCAGGTTTCTCCAGTTACAACCATTTCTGTGATTTGCCCTTGAATCGTAACAGCACCAGTACCTCAAACAAGATGGAAAAGACAAGAGTGTTTTCACTGACAAAGCCACTTCCCTGCTCCAGACTCCAAGTTTCACAGAGCACTTCAATTCCTGGATGTCATGGAAGACTTCAGTTAAAAAAACGCCCCCAAAAAATCTGCTTTTCAAGCTGCAGAAGATCAGGCAGCAACAGAAGAGATGAAGAGACAGGTTTTTGTCAGTTGACACCTAGGAATAGTCATCTGAGAGAGCTCAGTATTTTAAGGTGAAAAATACTAAGAGCAGGGAGTATAAGATATGCCACAGGTTTAAGTGCTTTTGTGCATGATATGAAGCTAAGTGTATGTGGGGTTTTTTTTTTGCTTTTGGTGGAGTTAAGCAGTCTAAAGAGAAGAAAACCTGCACACAGTGTGTGTTGAAATAATAAGGAGATCTGCATAAAGATTTGCTGTGGTTTAACTGCTATTCAAGGGCAAATTGCAAGGAATTCCTGGAATGGCCACATGGTGTGGTGAGGAGGCTTCACATGGAGCTCCCAGCTTAGTTCTCAGAAGATGAAGCACTTTGATCACAGAAATGCGGAGAAATCCTGGGGCTGAGCAGGCTGAGCTCCAGCCCTGTCACACACACCCCAGCTTTGAGCCCACCCAAACCAATCCTCCCCTGCATCAACCACAGCACAGTGGTCACAGCCAGTCCCAAGCACCTGATGGATGCTATGGCCTGACCAAGGCAAGGGGAAAAAGAAAAAAGTCTCAGGTCAAATGAAGCAGCCTAGAGAAGGGCTAAAAAAGCACAAGGAAATCATTCCTGCTAAAAAACTGACGAAAAGAAGAAAAAAAAATTAAAAAATCGTATTAGTATCCAAAAAACAAACAAAAAAGGAAAAAATAAGAACAAAGCTTTCTCAAAGACAATTTTCAAAGAATGCAGATAAATGGAACATGGGTCACTTACTGAAGAGCCCATTCTAGGTGTGGCTACAGCCACTAAATCTGGAACTTGCTGCTCTTTACACTGATCTGAGTGATGCATCCAGACTGATGCATCCAAGAAGGCCAATGGCATCCTAGCCTGTATCAGGAACAGCATCGCCAGCAGGTCCAGGGAAGGGATTCTGCCCCTGTACTCAGCACTGGTGAGGCCACAGCTTGAGTCCTGTGTCCAGTTCTGGGCCACTCAGCTCAGGAAGGAGATTGAGGTGCTGGAGCAGGTCCAAAGGAGGGCAACCAGGCTGGTGAAGGGACTCGAGCACAGATCCTATGAGGAGAGGCTGAGGGAGCTGGGGCTGTTCAGTCTGGAGAAGAGGAGGCTCAGGGGAGACCTCATCACTCTCTACAACTCCCTGAAAGGAGGATGGAGCCGGGGGGGGTTGGGCTCTTTTCCCAGACGACTTTCAACAAGACAAGAGGGCAGGGTCTCAAGTTGTGCCAGGGGAGGTTTAGGTTGGATATTAGAAAGAATTTCTTTACGGAGAGAGTGATCAGCCATTGGAATGGGCTGCCCAGGGAAGTAGTGGATTCTCCATCCCTGGAGATATTTAAAAAGAGACTGGATGTGGCACTCAGTGCCATGGGCTGGGAACTGCAACGGTGGTTCAAGGGTTGGACTTGATGATCTCTGAGGTCCCTTCCAACCCAGCCAATTCTGTGATTCTGTGATGTTGACACAAAAAATGTCTTCATCTATCAGTCAACTCCTCCTCCAAAATCTTGTCATATTACTTGAATGCTTTAAGTAACTACCAACTTCACATCCACTTCCTAATTTGAGATGTTCTAGGACCCCTAGAGGTTTTATTATTTTGATTTACAGTTTACCATTTTTTTAATGGCTTTTCTCAAAGTGGAGAATTCACACTGTTATCAGCTGAGCACATATTTCACTTTTAAAAATGGTAACTGCAGCCTTTTCTCTGACAAAACCACTTAATATGATGGCTTACTTCTCCTAGAAGAGGGAAGTTTTCAAGTCCATCACTTTCTCATGCTTTGGATCATTTTTTGGGGCATGATGACAGCTTCTTACCACTGTACTACCACTGTGATTTACATCTATAAAATCTGACAGTAGCTACAAAGAAATCTCACATACGCACATAAAAAGTAACTGCATCTCTAGTTGGAAGGCTCTCATTTACAAAGAATTTATGACTCACTATTCAGCTGTTAAAAAGTATAAAAGTTATGAAATTTAAGATCTAATGGAAGAAGTACATACTCAAGAAACTCAGCAACACGAAGAGCTACAGGAGAGAAAGAGCTGAGGAAAATGACAGGCACAACTGACATTGAATAGTTGCTTTTTATTTAAAATTATTACTATAGAAGTGTCCTACATTACCTTGTTTTCCAAGTATGGGCCTCCAAAGTTATGATCCCTTTTAGATGCCAATGAATATCAGAAATTAAACCATCTTGATACCAGAGATTTCTTAGGATTATGAAAAATGAGGGAATGCTCAAGTTCAGTATCATAAATTGATTCAAGAAAATGAAAATAAAGGTGTTAAGTAAGAATGAGTAGATTTTTAAGTAATCAATTTGTGTTCTATCCAAGTAACTCTCAATCACAAATCGACAACCTTGACAAATGCTTCAAAGAATGAACAAGCTGACAACAGTTATCAGGCTATTTCATAGAAAGAAAAATGGTAGAGAAGCAGCAAAACACTACTGTGAATTAAAGCATGAATTTGCATTAAAGCAAAAACTCAGCAGACTTTTTATGTGTAGGACTTGAAGAGTTTATAATATTGGTATCCTGACATCCCCTGCCAGGACAAGTGTCTGCATTAACCATCAGGAAAAGGGAGAGGAGTAAATGCTTAAAAGGTAATTATTGAGTTATTCTGAGATTAAACAGGGATTTACTGGCTCTAACAAGCTACAGCAACCAGCCCCACACCATCCAAAGAACAAACAAACAACAGCAATCACTAACTTCTTACATATTGTCTTTGGTTGTTTAATAGCAAGAAATACTTTTTACAGATTATGTGAAGACTATTCCTTTGAATTTCACCATCTCAGCATCTTCCCTGTGGTCTCTGTGGTAAACTAGAGGACAGGCTGTGTGCTTTCTCTAAATTGTTTATTGTTTTCTACATTTTTATCACATCTCTCTTCAAAACTCAAATTTCTTTCATTTACAAGCTTCTGTACCAAAATGGCATAACCAGAACAGACTCTACATTGTATAGCAAACGTATTTTTCTTGTGTTATAAACCTACTAAAACCATTTTTCACAAGATTACTATTGAATTTACAGCAGGATTTAGAGACAGGAATGAACATTTGTAGTAATAATTTAAAAAAAAAAAAATAATCCAAAACATTTAAAGTTACATTAGCAAGGATTAGAACTATTATAATCTATGGTTTTAAAGTGTCTCCTTTAAAAAGTCTTGTAACAGAAAGGAGCTTTCAAGACCCAGCCAGAGCTGCTCAGTAGCAGAGAAGAAATCTTTAGGGTTTTTTCCCCTTATTTCCTTGCTCTCTTGCCAGTTAAGCTTAGAATGTTGATCAGGAGTACAATAAAAGTAACAAATAGAAAGTAGTGGCACTTCATTATTAGTGGTACTTCAATTGGGCTACACACATAACCTCCAACACCTGAATCAAAACATTCTGAACAGTGCCAGATAAACATTGAAAGGAAAAAGAAACCAACAGAAAGGCTATTGATATGCCTTTAAAAAGGTAACACAAAAACAATTAACCACTGATTTCTTGGCATGTAAAAGTTCTATACAAATTTTAAAAATTTTATTTGCAGATACTAACCTCTTGAAAAGCTCACTCTGTATTTACACTAGTTTTTTTTAACAAGTTTATCTCAAATTAAAGCATATTTAAACAATCATGATTGCATTAACTTTTCTACTTTAAATTATTACCCAATTAGTGCTTTATTCACATTTTAAAAACTTGTACAATTTATTACAAATATAAAACAGTGCAGTTTTCCATACATTATCCCAACTCTGAGACAAACACTTAAAAGACATGAAAAAAGATTGATTTCTATAAACATAACATTTGCTTTACTCATACCCCTTTCTTCAGTGTCCTCCCCTAACCCCGATTTAAAAAGATCAAACATACAACATACTGTAGGTTTATTTTTATTCAAAAAGTTACTGTCTCAAGACATAAATACAAATCAGAAAACAGTACAATTAGGACAATAGAATGTGGAGGACAACAGGTTAAGGTAAATATATAAAACATTTTTAGCTGGTTGAAAACAAAGCTGTAAGAACTGCTTTCACAAAGAAACACTCCTTCAAGAGTAAGAAAAATCAACTTAAGTTTAAAATCATATATACAGTCCTCTCAGCAGTTCTATTAAATGCAGTGGTGTGAAAAACAATATAGGCAGTACTTTTAGACATGAGTATTTATTTATGTAAAATGAGTTAGGCAGATCTAGTTTTGAGTTTGTTGTTACCCCATGACTTAGTAAAATAATTATATTTTATCATGATCCTTTAGATAATCTATGGTTTTTGGCTACCACAGCCGAATGTTTAATTTCTGAGTCTAAAAACAGGAAGCCTTTTTGTATTCACCCATTTGGGGAGATTCTTGTATTGCAAGCATATTAAGGCATGGAATGATTAAAATAATATACCTCAAGAACTGAGAGACAACTGACAAAAAATATACATATGTAATATAAGTTAATATTTCCTTTAAAATGATGTCTAGCTGCCTAAGCCTTGCAAATGAGTCGATGTCAAAATGGCATAGATCCACTTTCTGTTTTAGACCAAATTTAATTTATTTGTGAATGGACACAAAATGAATTTTAAAGCTTAGCTTTCAAAGAATATTATGGGTTGTTTATGAATTTCTATTATCCAATCTAATTTACATACAGAGGAAATGTACTGTAACCTGTTAGAAGTATCTTTAACCTGAAGACTGCTTGCAAAGACAGATAGATAAAACAATATAAAATACAAATTTAAAAATCATTTTTAAAGCATGAATTCTCATGCTCTTCTATTTTTAAACATTGTTAAACTTTCAATATATTTCTGAAACCTCATAATTTTAAGTTGGAATTTAAAAGTAAGAAAAAACTAAACAAACTGCGCAATTATAAAATCAGCACCAATTTATATATATATATAATTTTATTTAAAATTTAGACCCCTATTCCCACACTCTAATAAGCTGTATAATTTTTGTTTAGAATTTTTCTGCAAACATACTACAATAAGCTTCTTTTATTTGGAGACAAAATACAGTGGCACTACTGGAAGGAATTTCACAACATTACATTTTTCTTAAAGGACAAGCAAACTTTCAGGGTTGGTAATGGGCAAGCATGACTGAGATCTGTTACTTTCTGGTAGTTCACCATTTATGGACCTTACTGAGAAGGCTACCATGAAGCTTTTGGTATAAACCTGTGTTGTTGACTAAAAAGCTGTTAGAAATCTGCTTTATGTAATTTTGTCCATGATTAGGTAATACAAACCTTCTGCTGCTGAAGTTTGCATTTAATTTAAAAATACTGACACTCTTCTGGTTCTATCACTGTAAGAAAACCAATCCATTATTTCAGGTCGTGGATGTAAACAGCAATCCAGCAGAGCTCATGATTATTTAGTATAGCCAGCAAATGTATAGAGAGGGGCTCAAACCTGTACCAAACACCTCTCAGACTGTTAGATTAAAACTCAGAGGGAATACTTCTTATGATCCAGAAATAAACTGATAGCACATAAATAAAATAGATTTTTTTTTTCCCAAACAAAAAGTGTAGCTTATCCTCAAATTGTTTACTTGTCCTTTACATTTCTTTTTTTTTCAGGCAAACAAAACTGCCCCTTCAATGCACTTGATCTTGAAAGCATGTCATTCTCCTTAGAGAAAAATCTGTTCAGAATTTCACTGTATCTACCACAATTTTGTATTGAAAAACTTCCTCTTCCACTTAGAAAATGACTTCACCACTGATTTATTTGCTGTTCTGGTATTAAAACATTGACACCCCAAGAACCTAAAAAAAAAGTTAGAAATGGTGTCAATTTGTTGTCTACTACACATTTAACAAAAAACAAAGCAATTAGTATATGATTTAAGATTAAGACACTTCAAGATATGTTAAGGCATTATAACTTTATTTTCCTTCCAAACCAGATTCACCACACTTCTGATTTATGTAATCATGTGAAAAGGGCACCTCATTCATTCAAAAATAGTTTTCCCACACTTGAAATTAACTAGATCCAATAGGAATGTGATAAAGACTGTGCTTTAATTATTTTCGATAATAATTGCAGAATAATTTCTAGGGAGTCGCCTAACTTAAGAGTTCTTTGATAATGGCATTCTATAGGCCTCAGCTTGAGTTCAAGTGTGCAGTTTCCAGCAACTAAGCCTGGGAGAAAACTCTCCATATGTTTGCTGCTGCTGTGGGCTGTGTTCATACCAAAAACAGCAGCTGGAGAGGACACAAGCTATTTCCTATGAAACATATCAGCTCTGTCAGGAAGACAGAGGGAAAAAAAAAAAAAAAAAAAGAAAAAAAGAAAAAATAAAAACCCCCAACCAATCAATAATCAGGTAAAATCAAAATACTGTCCATCAGGAGTCTGGGATTAAGTGAAGAAAAGACTTTCCTGAAACAAAGAATCAGTTTTCAGTTCCCATATAATTTTCTATACCAATGGAAGTTGGTATCACCACTGATACACCAAAACAAACCCCAGAAGATCCAGTTCTTGTGACTGTCCTAGCTTTTACAGGACTTAAAACCAGAGAGCCACAAGAGACTTAATTTTCCTGAACCTTAACACTGCTGTTCACATTTATCTGTTTACAACCCAGTTTTTACTGTTCTTGGTATTAAATTCACTTAAGATGCATCATACAATATAGCACACTAAGATACAACTGCCTCGGGTGCCAGCAATAACTGGACACATCAAAAAATGAGAAGACTAAAATTTTGATCATAAACCATATGCACCTGAATAAATTAAACAGATTTATTATGTTTAGTTCTATTAAAAACAATTGCAACAACTTGAAGAATAATGTATCTCTGAAATAAATTATATGAATAAAGCAAATTAACTTTATTCAGAGAAAGTTTTTTTTTGCATTTATGAATATTTTTATTTATATTTTTACATTAAAAATACTGATTGATAAATTCATCTCTGATGAAATACGGAATCATGCTGTCTCCTAAAACTGTTAGCAGAGATTCCCCTATTGAGGCAGCTAAAATTCATTTAGGTGAGGTTTATGCCTATGAGCAGCTGTTTTCTGCAGTCTTGCTTTCAGGATCACCACCCTTGCTGTGTCATGTTCTGCCTGGTTTGCTACCTGCCCCCTGGATGGTACCAACTCATTTTGCAGTGCTCCTCTGCTCCCTCTTTGCAGAGGAACAGCGTGACCCAGCCGGCTGAGCTGGAACACTGAGGAAGGCACCAAAGGCTTGCAGAGAAATGTGGCTGTCACCGGCTGCCATCAGGTGGTGACAGTCCCACACTGCAGCCTACCAAATCCTGGGAGACGAATGGGAAATAAAGTAATGGGCAAGGTTAACTAGCTAATCAACAGTAATGCTACTGAAATTATTCTTAATGAGTTTAAGAAACCTGAAAGGCTGAAAAGTTTCTGGAATCAGTCAAATGCACCTGTAGAAAACCAAATTTCCAGCATTGTCAGAATTAAAATGATGGGTATTTCACAGATCAATCACTTTAAAAATCAAGGGAATGGGAAGAACTAATTCAAAACAGAACATCAGAAAACAGATCATGTACTTTCTTGGCATTACTTGAGGAACAGAACACACAACAGCTAGATGCACAACCTGATCTGATTAATTACTACTAAAGCAAAGGCCTACTAGTACAAAAGATATGGATTTGCATTTAAAACAGTATTTTAAAGACTTCTTTCTCCCATGACAAGAACAGGTTCCCGCTGCAACAATACTGTAAAAAATACATAAACCGTCTTCCAAACTCCACCAAGCTGTCCAAGATTCCCAGGAAGCCTTGTTGCACTGTCCTCTGCTGGCTTGCTGCAGTTTATTATTTCCAGTGTAATTTTGTACCAGCTACACAAGGTCATTATATGGCTGCATACATTACAAGTGGTTCAAGACAGAAGGAATCCCTCATGCAGATTTTTAAAAGAGAATAGAGACTGCAGATTTATCAGGTCGGAAAAAAGGGCAACTGCAAGCAGAAACTACAGACTTCGGATGTTTTGGACCTAAAACTTTATATGGAAAGAAAAAATACCTCTCATCTCTATAAATAGATATCTGTGTTATCTCTATTACCTATTTTCTCCATTATCTTACTAATGCACAAAAGTAAATTTTAGTAAAACAAAACTAAAAACCCACCAAAAAATGATTTAAAAAAAGGCAAAGCATCCAATGCTGACAATTAGCAATGACATCAGTCACTAAACTAAGGTTATCATAACAGGACACTTCCTTTTAATACTGTGAATGCACAGTTTTTAATTTTTTTTAAAAAGGTCTTTCCTACCAATGACTGCAAGGGTCTCTTCTCTACCAGCTGTGTTTTCTTCTCAGATTCAAAAGGCCTTAGATTTTAAGTAACTACATATAAAGTATTAAGAACAAAAATCCTATAAAGTTGCAAACATTACTTTAGAATTTATGAAGCTGACCTTAATGCATAAAATATTCCCACTGACTGTACCTGTCTGCCAAAATAAGCTAATGAAGATAACCTACAGATTGCATTTTCAATTTTTAAGTTGAAGTAAAATATTTTTGTAATATTAAGACTGATATCACATTATTTTCCTCTTATGTGAGTTAACCTACCGATTCGTCCATGATTGAAGCGGGGTCAAAGAAATCTGGTTTTAGTTCTGTTCTTTCTCTCCTGTTCTTTGATGGTGGCTTTAGAAAGCAAGCAAATAAAGAGGTTAAGAATGGTTCTTCTGTTTCACCGAAGCTCAAATTTGATTGAAATATCCTAAGAGCAGAAATACAAACCCAAAATCTACTAAAAAAAACAAGTAAATTTCTTACTAGGTCTATGTCCATGGTGTCAAAATCCATGCCTTCATTGAGATCCTCAATCCTCCCTTCTGATGACATCATCACATCCTCAACAATTGGCTCTTCATCATCTTCCATTAGACTTGTGCCACGTCGACTGAAATGAAAACAAAAAGCATACAGTTTAGCCCTAAATCAAGTTACGTTTCATCTGAATATAAGCTAATGTTCAATAAGGAACTGCCAGCCAATGATAATTCCAATAGATAGAAATTAAGTCATTGAATAAATGCATAAGTACTATTAAAAAAAGCTGGAGTTTAATCAGCTTGGAGTTACTAAGAGTGAGGAAAAACTACTAACAAAGACCCACTCCCATGCAACTTGGTGATGTATCTCTGAATGGGTACTCTGAGAGGCTGTGTGAGTCAACAGGCAGATTAAACCCACACCTAATTCAGAGATTTCCATGCAAATATTTATGCTAGGGGAGAAGGAATGGAAGTTTTGCCACCTAAAGAAAAATCATTCCTGCCTTATGACAAAGTATGAAAATCTTGGTAATATTATGGATCCATTTGCAGACAATCCCACACAGTGCTTCATCCTCTTTCCCTTCAACTTCCATGTGCAACATCAGCCTTTTCTCATAAAGTTAGGAGTCATTCTAATTATACTAACTAGTGTCACTATTTAGAATAAAAAAAGACACTGAAATTGTGTTTTATGAAGTATTGGTATTATGGAATTAAAATAACTAGGGGAAAGATGTAACACTCCTAAATGCACATGTCCATGGTTTTAGTTTACAATTTTTCTTCTGTAGCATTACACAGCCTTCATTAACTTCTGAAAGCAGTCCTCCCTTCCTCAGCTAAACTTGCTCTGGAACACAATTTAATTAGCATACATGTCAAAATGCACACATGATGAATCACAGTGAAGTAAGTGGCACTGTGAAATGGGTACATGTTCACAACAGGGAGGGCTTTACAAGTTTTTTGTGTGTTTGGGTTCAGAAGTTCTATAAAACTGCTGCTACAAGATTCTTCTCAACTTTGGTGTCAGCTTAGGCCAGACAAATCCATATTGATCACAGAAATGCAGAATACAGCACTTCCTTTAAAAGGAATACTTTTTAATAAAAAAGTAGCTGAACTTACAAACTCAAAAGGTCAAAGAAGAAAGAAGCAGATGACTTAAACTAAGCAGAAACCTTCCTGCTTTCCACAATAAACACCTATTTTATTAATGTTCTATTTCTAACAATTGAGTCTGCAGTTGAGAATACATAAAGATTATTTCACATCTTGCACTGATACCTGCCACAGACAGCATGTGGTTCAACAATCAGTTCCCTTCAGTACAAAGTTCACTTCTATTTCATGTTTCTGGGAATTAGGTTGAAAAATAAGCAGGATATCAAACAGACCTATCTGCTAAATGCATCACCACACACTTCTCTACTGCTTCTCTAGGACAACTTAAAATTTTAAGACATGGCAGCACTACTCAGGAACTAGAATATATATCTCTCTCTTAAAAGATAGCAGAGTAACAACCCATAAAATACATTCCCCTCCCCAAACCACTGACAGACCATTTCCCTCTCACTCACATAGCATGTTGCAAGTTGGTTCTCAGCTTGACGTAGTTCATCGCCGCCCTCTCCTGCTGTTGCCGCGCGGCTTCTTCCTGTTGCCTTTGAGCCAACATCCACGTTACTTGCGTGCTTAAAAAGACCATTATTCTATTTTAAACATGAACTGGTTTTGTGTGTGAACACAAACACAAAGCAGACCTACTCAGCTACGTACTTGTAATCGAGCGGAGCTTGGTGGTGTTCAGGCTGCATAGGATAGACACCCATGTAATTTTCTTCAGATCGCAATCTCTTGGGCTCCCTCATTATTGTGGAAGTGAGCTGAGGGGTCTGAATCATGACTGGTGTGTGCATTGTCTGCTCCCTGTTCAGCCACATGCTGTCACTACTGCTGCTTTCTTCAGCTGCAAGGACATCAGGACATTTTTTCAAACTAGTCTAAAACTGAATGTTTAAACATGACTTAAACTCATCTCCTTCCCGGTTACGCTGAAACCATTTCTTTATTTTTTGCCACCAAGTCTCAGAAGTGCCCCAAAAGGCCTGGATTTATAACCACTGGATAGAATATTTAAAATACTTTCATATTCAAAGGCACTACACACTGTGTTAAGTCAAAGAATCAGTGTTACATTACTCTGACTTTAGTTTTCCCACTAAGACATAAATATGCACAGCTGTAAGCTTACAAACAGAGCAATATTGATCATGTGAGTATCTACTCTAGAAAACTTTAAGATGAGAAAAGTTCTACCTTCAGGTACTTTCCGTTTCCCTGTTGCTGGTTTTGTCTTCTTATTTCTTACTGTAGATCCTCGACTACTAATTCCACTAATCACTGACATAGTATCATCATCCCCACCAGCTAATAAAGAGTTTCGGTAGGACATGAGAGGAAGCCACACATCTTCTCTTCGTAGAGACATCTGAAAGGTCATGAACTTCTCCAAGTAAACATACCTTGAAATAGAAAAAATAATTACAAAGATGCAAAATATAGCATGATGCTCACATGTCCAGTAACTACTGAAACACTCAATGCTCCTTATCCAGTTAACACAAAGGCCTGACAACAGCAAACCCAGAACATCATTTCTGTTCATCCACAATAAAATAACAGGAATAGTTCATTTTTCATTATTATAATTGACTGCATTAGTATACAATTATCTTGTTACTCCAGAGATTCCACTTTAGGTGAATGCAATACACATAAATACATATTTATTCAGATACCATGTATTTTATGGCTATCATTATAAATAATAGTAATATTAAGAAAATACTTACACTGTTCTTTTGTCTTGTCTGAGAAGTTTGGAAGAGAATTCACTCAGAATATCAAGAAATGCCAAATTCAGTGGTGGGTGGCTCTCACCTTGTGGATTAGGCTCCTTAAAAGCAAATTCTATGCCATCCCTAGAAAAAAGTTCAAAATGAATTCACATGAAGCCAAATCAAAGAAAACTTCTAAGCACTGGGATCTACCAAAACTGAACACCTTTCTTCTACACCAATAAAGTAATCATTTCATGTTTCCATATGCTGGAGAAAAAAACCAAAAATCAAAATACAATAACCAAAAAAACCACACACAAAACCCCCCAAAAAAACACTATTCATAATTGGAATCTGGTCATTATGTTTCTATCCTGCATTTCAAGTTTTCTTCATGAGGCCAACATCACCACCACTGAATTAAGTAGGTCAGTCCTTACAAATAAGATATTAAAAATATTTTTTCATTATGCTATCAACACTGCTACCATTTTCAGGCTTTCAAAATGATCCTGAAGAACATCAACATTATTTATTACTTTGGTTTAATTTAGGAACTAAACTACAGTAATCTCCTCATTCACAAATGGGCTCATGTTGTTGCTGGTATCGATGAATTTTATAGTAAAAACTGGTTTTGACACATTCAAAAGGCATTTTAAGGTTAGTCAGGAAGTGTTTACAAATAGGGAAGTAATACAAAGCACACAATTACTTGTGTAACATAGCAATAGCTTCTCTTGTTTTCAGCTGATCCAATCCAAATGTTAAAGCAAAACGTCGAGCAAGTTCCTTTATGCCGCTGAATGTCGGTGATGATCTGTCAAAATTATAACCATTTTCCTGAATCATTTCATTGAAAAGCTGCATGAAATGAAAAGAGAGATTTTCATTTATTAAAGTATTACACCAAACCTTGGACCAATCAACACACAGCTAAGTGTCAGGGAAGAAGTATTTTATACCAAAGACACCAGAAACTTTGCAACTGAGGCTCAAGACTTTTAACTCCGTATCAATACCTGGCAAAGCTGAATACTCTGAATTTTACACTTTTTCTCTTTTATAAATTTTCTTATGCTATTTGGTTGCAATTTTCTTTAACTGCCAATTTCTCTATTATTTTCTAATTCTGTCCAACACATCCACCCTTCACTCTCTCATTTAACAGAATAAACTAAAACCATTAACAGTAACTAAGCAATGAACTATGAACATTAACTTTCCATTTTGGCCCATAGTTGTCAGGTTTTTTTCTTTTATGTTGCTGTAGATCACTGCAACTTAGGTATTTTTCTTTATCAACTGTCACGTATCATTTCCTCTCCGGTTAGTTTCATTTTTAAGAAGTTTTCTAGGAAAAAGTGCTAATTATCTGTTTAACTGCACATTTGGGGTTTTTGTTTTGTAATATTTAGGTCCCCTCATGTTACCATTCTTAGTGTCACACCAGGCTGCTGTGACTGTCTCCATATTATGTATCTAACTGTACTTACTATATTCATTTCCTCTGTCAGCCCTTCAAGATACAAGGGGCTGGTTACTCATGAAAAAGAAAATCTTAATAAGGATAGCATTTACCCAATATCACAAGAACTTGTGAACTCTGGTGAAAACCAAGCAAAACCTCTATGTTTTATGTTGCATTTCCATCCAGCTCCTTCAAGTCATGCTGCTATCAAAGGGAAAGGCCTCATCCTCCCTTGTACTGGCATTATCCAAACAGATAAACCATTATTAAGGACTTTTACTGGTTAGTAGTCAACCAGGATCAGTCTCTATATCTGCATCTACTATGTGGCTTTATGACCTCTGGTCAAAAAAAAACAAATAAACAAACAAAAAAAAAAGTGTGGGGAGAGAGGACAAACGGGGGTACATTTTTCAACAGCAGCAGAGATCTTTCTTGGATTACAATGGTTTGCAGTGATACTGCTTTATCACTCTGATCCTATAAATAAGATTCATGAAGAAGGTTCAGGTGAGCAGATGAATCTGACTGTGACCTCCACCAAATTCATCAGGTCTCCACACAAACAAGCTTATTACCTGTATTGTGTTTTAATTTCAAAGATGAGTGAAGCCCTCAATAAACATTAAGAAATCCTGAACTACTAAAATTTCCCATTACTTGTTTTGTTTCATTGCTGGTTTGTTTTTGAAGAAAAAGCAAAACAAGAAAACAGAGCAAAAAACCCACCAACACCACCACAAAACCCCACCAAAGAGGCAGCTAAGTGTTTTACTTTGTTTATCTGTTCAGGAATGAGTAAACTAGCAGTTTCACAACATGTTACTGAATATGTTATTTGAAACTAATTGTTTAGAATTATGAAGGTATCAGGTTATTTCATATTTATCAGCCTCTACCATGCACTTTTCATAGCACAATACTTGGTAAGTACAGGAAAATTTCCAGCAGTATTTCAAATGGCTGCAGAAAATGTGTTTCAATTTCAACCTATTTATCCCTAACTTCCACAACAATTTCTTCATTAATACCTCACAGTAGCTAATAAACAAGATGTGATCTAGAACACTGATTTTCATTCATAAAATTATTATAAATCCTTCTTACCTGTTGCAAGCTAAGAATGAGCGTTTTAGCACACTGGATTTTGTCTATCTGTCTTGTTTTACTCATTGTTTCTTTAATAATATCACCATAATCATTGTAATACTATGAAAAAAGCAGAAAAAAAAAAGGTTAGCTTTTAATTTTACTTGAAAACATTACCGAATTTTTCAGAAAACTACATCTAGGATTTGCTATTGGAAAAAAAAAGAAACATCTATACTTTCAAAAAAGAAAAACCAAACATATTCACCACCACAATGATATCAAAGCCACCTCCATAATTATTAAAAAACCCTCAGATCAGAAAGAGTTTATTCACTGCTTTTCATTCTTGTCAGTACTTAGAGAAGGAATGACCTAATTATCATGAAGGCCATAATACATTTGTTATTAACAAGTGTTCACCCCTTCAGGGTTCAAGATCAGAATCTAATCTTTTTAGTAACTCCTACAACCCTGGTGGAGAGTTTCCTACTTTCTGTGCTGAAAGGAAGCCTGTATTGATAGTGTCAGAGTCAAAACTTTTCAAATGAAGACAGCTGCCTGCTCAGCTCTAAAGGTATTTCAGGTTCTATAAAGACCCAATTACTTATTTAGAGATTTAAAATATATATGTAGGGCACACAAATGCAGCCTGCCTAAATTTTAATTTTTTAAGGTAACCACTAAGGAGCAAAGCTTTATCATGTTCAGAAAATGAGAATTCATATTATTGTGCAGCTGTGAGTCCCATGAGCCAAGAAGGCTTTTTTATATTTAAATAGGATAGAAACAGATATAAATATCTTATCTAAGGGTAAGGGGGGACACCTGCAACCAGCTGGTGAGTGGAACAGACAAAACTCCCTCCCCTTCTACAAAGTTTAAGCTGAAAATATTTGATAAGGCTACACATGATGGAGTTGATCTTTGTGAGGGATTCTCAAAAGGCCTGCTAAACTAGTAACTAAATTAAAAATGTAACATCAATCAGGATAAGAAAATAAATCTATTAAAAAACACAAAAATAATTACCAGGTTTCCTTCACCCCTCCCTTTCTCCCCAGACACTGGAACTGTGAAAATAATCTCAGTAATTTTTTCCTTTCTTGCAGAAAAAGAACTCTTAAAAGCTTACAAACCTCCTACTCTGGAGTTTTGAGTTCTTCACATTGTTCATCAGTTATCTTGCAAGGTAAAATATAAATAATCTAAAATCCACAGCTACTACATTCTAGTAGTTTTACAAAGTATCACTACTAGGCTTCAGATTTACCTTCATATATTGCTTGAAAATGTCTGCAGCTGTATTCATTTCCACCACAGTATATACAATGAGTTTACAGAAAGCTGCAAGTAGATTTCTTCTTTTGTGCAACGCTTCAATTTTGCTAGCTTCATCATCCTGCTGTCCATCTGCAAGGAGTTCAAAACAGGAAAACTCTCTGGTTTAAATACTTGATATTTCAGCATTTACATAAAAATTCATTTTCTGAATTCTGACCCTTTACCCACATCAAATCTCAACTCTGACAGCAGTGCACTTCATTGCACACTGACAAGTCTCTATCGCTGACAAGATACAGAATTGTGCCTATAAACCCAAACCTTTATCACACTTATCCTACATGTCTGCAAAACATAAACTGCTTTTATGAGGTGCTGATGATTTATAACACAAACATACCTCTGTGTACACACACCTCTTAATGCCAGAAAGAAAGAAAAAAACAAGACAAGAAAGCCTGGGCAAACACATGTATTAGTCAGAAGGCAAAAAACATGAAGGAAACAAACTTTATACAAACCTGCACTATTATTATCATCATCCTGATCAATGAAGACATGATCTAAAATAAAACTGAGCAGTTCAGATTGCAAGGAAGAATCAGGAGTGTAAACAAGTGGCTCCAGCATGTCACGTCCTCCTGTCATAATCTGATGACTGAAGATCATCAACACATCACACAGAATTGTGAAAGCCTATTAAAAACAGACCTTTGTAAATAATTGCTTGGAAACTGGATTTTATTTAGAATAATGCATTTCTACTTAACAAAATACTTTGGAGCCCAATGGTGTCCACAAGCCATTTAAGACCTAATCAACTACAAAGGATAAATACAAGTCAAAATGCAGTTTCTTACAGGAGATTGCTGAATGAAGACTTGATCTCCAAATAAAAATACTCACAGATCAATCAAAACACTGCAAGATTAAAACACATGGAACCTGAAACTCCCAAATTCTGCCTGACAGATACTACATTAAGTCACTAGAGAACTTTGTGGACACCAACTACAGCACAATTTCTTTCTTTTTCTTCTTTTTTTTTTTTTTCTTTCCTTTTTGTTTTTAGAATTGCTTCAATCACATTTGTATAACATTGAACAGCTGAGGTCATTCAAATCATTTAAATCCCAAAGTCTTGCTTTCAAAAAAGCAGCCACCTCTTTATTTTGCTGGCTAACTTGTACATCTGACATCAGATTTAAATGGCTGTGCTCCATCTCCCTGGAAAGTTCAGATGACTTCAGAATGTCAGACCTGAAGACTGACATTCTTCAAACTAACAGACTAAGGCAACACACAGCTTAGTGCTGCACCTCATTCTGACTTTAATCTCTTAAGTACTTCCATTTCAATGAACAGATTTACTCTCTAACTCCTCAAAGCAAGTGTTACTGATTTCCTGCTCACAAAAATACAGGTGATGCTCTGAAGTCCCCTGTGACCTTTTATGACATTAGAGAAGGAAAGCAGAACCGTGGTTCATGGTTCAGTTACCTGATGTGACTAAGCCAGTTTTGGTTTCTAGAGCATTCACCTGAGTCTGACAGTTCTACAGCCTTTTACAGAGACCCACTTGGAGCTTCAGTAATTTTTGTTGCTCACACCTTGTGATTTTTTGACACTAGGTAGCTCTCCAACATAGAATATGCCTATTCATTTCCAGGAATATTCTCAGTATAGCACATGCCTGTTCAGTTCCAGAAATATCTTGTTAAAGAACGAGTTTCAAAAGCTGCCATTGTGCAACTCAGCAGACCAAACTGTCAACTTCAAGGTTATTACCTTTAGGAGCAAAAAGGTTCCTGGCTTTCTACTTATTCAATTAAGTATTCCCAGAAGACAGTCTCATCCTTCCCCTACAGAGTGACTGGGTTTTTTCTTTTTTTTTTTCTTTTTTTTTTAAATTTTGGCCTTCTAAAGGTTGGTCAAATCATTTATTCAGAATGTATCCTGTTATCAGTAACCTGTGCTCATCACAAGAACTTGAGACTCCTCTCAGTGTCCTGGCTAGAGTACCACCTCACCACAGACTGGAAGAGACTCAGACCTTTTCCTTTTAACCTTTTCCAGCTATGTACTGGAGGTTCCTGGTTGGTTACCCTCAAAACTCAACACAAGTATTTCTCAAGATAATGTCTCAAGTCTTTTTGAAACAGAAGAAAGTAAAAACCAAGCCCCAAACCTTCATGCATGCAAGAAAACAAGGATAAGCAATAGTCACAAACCTGTTCCTTAACAGCAGTGTTTACATTGGTCAAGTAGTGTTGACAGATTTGACAGAACACTCTCATCTGTTTCTTTAGACGCAGAAGATCCTCCTTTAAAGAGAAGGATTTCATGTAAGAGTTTTGCTTTTTATAGTCACGTGTAAGGTACACATTTTCACTGAGCTATAGATTAATATACATACAACCTGAACAAGCCCTCTTATTTCTCCCTGAGATAGTCTGAAATTTAATTTAATCTTCTCATGTCTTTATTTAACACCACATTCAAAAGACTGATGAAGAGCAAAGTCTGACTGTAACATACTGAGCAGTAAGAGTACTATGATAGTGTTTGAATTTTTATATCTTACTGACTTGTCACTGATAGTTCAGTTTGCAAACAAATCCTGCTACTTGAGAGTAGTGAGACTGACTGTATTTATAGCTGGTATTCTATGCCTCCTTAGCATTGTTACTTTGCCAGAGAAATAGGTACTGCATTTATTTACTACAATTCTCTCAAATTAAACATAATATTGATATACTAAGAATAAAACCATCAAAATTTAGGGAAATACTACATTTAAAAGTCAAGCATTCCACTACTGAAACTATGAATTCAGAAGAACTTGTTAGAAATGCAGAATTTGGCAGGCCTTGGTATAAAAAAAAAATAAATATTGGTCTTAATTCCATCACAGTCCCCACTTGATGACACTGAAGGTATGTACAAATATTTACTTACCAATACAACTGGAACAAGACATACCTTTGTGGAACTGCTTTCTGTAACTTTTGCTAGCTGCCAAAGGATTACATAATGAGTACACTGCAGTGCATGAATAACAATCTGAAATCAAAAGGAAAAAACACATTAGATGATAAAGGCACATAAAAGACAGCAACAAAAGCTATTTTTTGTTGTACCTAAAAACCACATTTTAACTACAGACCTGTTCTGGCATGTCTCCATTTTCAATGCCAGTTTTCAGTAACTTGTAGTTGCAGCCAAACAAGTCCCATCTTGATAGGTCATGAGCACTGGAAGCATTAGAAATGAAGCAAAGATGTAATTTAACTAACACCATTTCTGCAATTTTATTTTAACAACTACCAAAAGAAAAACAAAATAAACAAAACTCTAAATAAAACAAAATCAACCAAACAAAAAATGAAATGCCCCCCCCCTCAACACAACCCTAACAAAACCACAAAGAAAAATACCAAAGTGCAAAAAATCCCCAGAAGTGTTCAGTTTTGGTTTTATTTCTTCATAGACTCAAAATGCATCATATTCTGCACAACCATTCACACCAATTAAAAACCCTCCAACTTGAGGAAGTTGAGGAATCAAATAAAACAAGCAAAACCAGCTCCCCCATACCTCCCATTCAAACCCCAACAGGTATTTGCAGAAGCCTACTTACTTGTGAAAAGCAGTGATTCTCTTCAGTGTTGACAAGACCTGATATGCATCATCTTCATCAGGTTCCTCCCCCTGTTTAATAATAATCATAGACTGAATTATCCCAAGCAATGTATGCTAAGGAAACTAAGGAACTTTAGAAGGTAAAACCAAAAACCTAACCACCAAACTCCAAAACAGGCCCCCTCCCCTCTCCCCCCTCAACCCAACCAACAGACAGAAAGCAAGAGATTGCACAAGAGAAAGAACTGCACCTGAATTATTTCTCAATGACATATTTGTTTTTAGAAGAGTTTAAGACTTTGAGAGAGAAGGTACCAGGTCACATTTAGAAATAGCTAGAAGCACAAGGAGAAATGAGTAAGGAAGGCAGGGAGGAGGGAGAAGGGAAAAAAAGAAAAAAGTCTAAGGTAGCAAAACACCATGTATGATGTAGGTGTTTCAATTTTCTCTAAAGAATCCAGCAGAGGCCACTGTCAGACAATAGATACTGGACTAGATGGGCCACAGGTCACTATCTCAATCTTACTTTAATCACAGAAAAAAAGTCTCTTACCTAAAAAAGGTAGGGGAAGTACTTTGTTCTGGTTTAGTTTTCCCACAAGTTCTGAAAAACTTGCAATTGGACAAAGAAGCAAAAAGGCAAGGGTCCAAAAAATTTAAGTACATTGGATAAACAATCCAAGGTCACAGAAACTCCTCCTCAGTGCATCAGTGATACTGCAAGTCTGATGAGTTTTACTGTGCTGTAGTTGCACAATGTTACCAAAGCACTGTGGATTTCAACACTTCTATCAGAGTCCTGTCCTTCAAGCCAACTGTCTGGCATTTCATTTTCTTGCTTTAGCCCTCAGTTTTACTTTTTCCTCACAAAGGGGGAAATAAATGGATTACTGGGTACATTTCTCCATTACTGGGTACATTACTCCACGTAGGTTTCCAGAATGGAGATCTAGTTCAGGCCAGTAAGATGAACAGAATCAAAGATGGATAAAATAAGTCTGCATTGAGAAGTGTGAAGCTGTCAAAAGACACTTCCCATGCCTGCAGATGATACCAAACTGAGTGGGGAAGTGGGGACTTCAGGAGGGAGAGCCACCCTCAAGAAGACTTGGACAGGCTGGAAGAGTGGGCTAACAAGACCTTAGCAAGTTCAACAAGGACAAGTGTAAGGTATTGTGCCAGGAAAACCATAATCCAGGAGAGCAGCACAGGTTGGGATCCACTGGGCTGGGAAAGAGCTCTGTGGAAAGGGACCTGGGAGTCCTAGTGTACAACAGGGTCAGTATGAGTAAACAGTGTGCTGCAGCAGCAAAGGAAGACAAGAGGATGTTGGGTTGCATCAACAAGGGCATCACCAGCAGAGATAAAGAAGTCAGAATCCCAGTCTACTCAGTGCTTGTCAGACCACCCCTGGAATACTGTGTTGAGTTATGGTCCCCACTATACAAAGATGTGGACCCAGGAGAGGGCCCAGAGAAGGGCCACAAAGATGATCCAAGGACTGGGAAACCAGACCTGGGGTTTTTTCAGCCTTGAGAAAACTAGGATTAGAGAAGACTTAATCACCATGTTTCCGTTGCAGGTTTGCTACAAAAAAGATGGAGATTCACTTTTTACAAAGAGTCAAATGTAGAAGATATGGGGAAATGGGTACAACATACTCCTGGGGACATTCCAATTGGACACAAGAGGAAAATTTTCCCTAGAGGGAACCATCAGACACTGGAATAATGCCCCCAGGGAAGTGTTGGATTCCCCAGCACTCTAATATTTGTCTGGACAGAGTGCTGGGCCTATCCTGTCCTTTTGCCAGAAGGGGCTGGACTTGATAGTCCTGGAGGTCCCTCCCAACCCAGCTGTTCTATGACTGGCACAAGGCAGCAAAAACCAGTGGAATTATTTACAGGGCCAGGAAAAATTGATCTTGCACATTAAAATACCTCTTGCAGGAAGTCTTCAAGGAGTCGATTAAACTTGTCTGCCAATTCATCTATTAACTGACTCCTTGCAATGTCAACCCTGTTAAAGATTGTGAATTCTTCATTACAGAGAGCATGGTATGTTTTTGAACAGGCTTCCAAAACATCTATATCCGTGTGCTTCTCCACAATATCCCGGATTTGACGCAGTAAGGCATCCAAATGCTACAAGGAAGAGGAGGAATGGAAAAGCTTGTAATATACACACATCCACACATATGTATTTATGTATTTTTAATACAACTTAAGTTATTTTAGAGGATAAATTCCATTTAGTACTTTTCTAGCTATGATACTGAACACAAAGCACCTCTGGAAAGCCAGTGAAACCTCCAAGTAAATCTAAAAAAACCCAATGTACCATAAAGTAGAAGCTTGTCAAAGGCTAAAATGTCCATTGCATTTTTAAAAGTCATTAAAAATTTTCAGCTGTAGGTATGGTTTTTTATTTAACACTTGGATTTGCAATGACAACTGCCACTCATACAAACATATATGGTCTCAAAAAGCTGTATAAATGAAGATTTAGTTCCATAACACTCAAGTGTCAGCACTGAAATAGAATTTCAGTTGTTCTTCTACATTTTTCCTTAACCTGAGTTACTTATTCCTGCTCTGTGACTGCTAGGCTGTGCTGTCAAACTAAACATTTAATTGCTTTTTTGAGGCTAATGATTTCCAGCTCCTTGCTTCACAATGCAGAAAACAGGGCATCTGAGAAGGAGAAAATAAAGAAGAGCTTACACCAACTTTGTCACCAGAGAGGATAAAATGAGAGCAGTAACTACATAATTTGTGAAGTAGTTTGTGCACTGAAGATGGTGGTTTATTAGTTTCAGTCATCAGAGACAGAAAACTTATGAAGTTACTTCTACAAGCTTTATCTTGGGCATCCTCACACATAACCATAACCCAACAATGAATTCTCTCACAAACACTTATATTCCTCTAACTGGTGAGATTCCTGGAACTCCCCAGAAAGGCCTTAAAAATCTTGAAACTTTGAGTCTCTTCAAAAACAGCAGCCAGTCCAAGTGAAACCCAAGTCTCATTCTCAATAGGGATTACAATAAAGTCTCTCACTAAAAACTGCACATGCAATGGTGACTGAAATCCCAGTGATTAAATCTCAACTCTGCATTTTCTCCTTTTGCATTTAGTGTTATTAAATGTTAACCTTACCTTTTCTAATCGCCCTGTTGTATAAATTTCCAAATCAAAGTACTGTGGCAACTGCAGTAAGTTGGTGACTTTTTCTGCATCTACAGAATACTGTAAAATTGACAAGGAAAAAAGTTTTAAATGAAAACTTCTTGGACAACACGATTCATTAGAGATCAAATGTTAATAAAGACTAGTAAGAAAAAAGGAAGCCATACAGCTCATTAGAGCATTTATATCCAACATTTCAATGACACCTCATCAGCAAAAAGCTGAATTAATCTTACCTTTGCTAGCAACTGAGGAAGTGCCACTGCAAAAAGCTCAGTAATTTTTGTCCTGTCATCCAACTGGGTTTTCTTTTCCTTTGCTGTCAGTACCTAAAAAATTGGTATTGTGAGGATGTTACAACTAAAAGTTCTGGCACAAAGTTCCATTACCTTTACTGAAATTAAAATTACTACATAGACCTGCTAATATAGCTGTAAAACACTGACTTTAAAAAAAAACACAAAACCCAACAGAAATGCTTAAAAAAAAATCAGCACTCAGAAAAGGAACTTAGAGTTATACCCAGTAGTACTGAAATTACATTCAAAACAGAAGTGACAAACTAGAACAAAAGGTCTCCTTTCACTGCAACAAAATACCATGATTAGAATGCTTTGCTTAACAACACAAGAACAGCAATCCATCCCAGCTTGCTTGCCATTTTAATATTTATTCAATTCATGTGTCAATCTTCACAGACATTTTCCATCACTACTGAAATGGCTTCTTCCTAAAAACTGCATCAGTATTGATAGCAAATCCCTTCCCTGCTCAATGTCCCAGTAAAAAAGGGCTGCCTAAATTCCATACAACCAGAGAAAATCCAACTGGTGAACTGCCCTCCTTCCAAAGAGGCTACCAAGTGTATTCCCTTCCCTCATTTTGCTCTTTGAAGTTGAAAATAGTTTTAACTTTGCCTAACATTGATTTTTGTTCTCCTTTCCAACCTTTCCTTCAAAATCAATTCTGTATTACCTTTAATACTAAAAGCAAATGCAGTATTACAAACAATATTCAGCACTTGAGAAAGTTCAGAAATGTGACCTGACAGGGTAGTCAGTTACTGGAGACTGGAGACTGAAGCTGAATTTCCAAATTTAATGCCCTCACAGTAGCATCCTACAACCTTTTCCTTCTTCCCCTGCTGTCCCACCCCCACATATCCATTCCCTCATCTCCAAATAGGTTTTTGCTTCCTACCCTTTTGCCTGTTCCTCTTCCCACAGGAGGATGACATTCAGCTGCTTGCCGAATTGTACAGAGCATGATTTCAATCAGTGCACTTTCCTGTCTATCTGTTAAAGCTGAAATTAAAGAAACAGATGTTAACACACAGCTCTACTTTTCATTTTCTAAAAGTATTAGTATCTAGTAATCAAAAGATGTTTATTTTTTAAGGGGGGGGGAGGACAAGCATATATATCAAAGCTTGTTTGTTGGTGGTGGGAATGGAGATAGCACAGGGAACAGGGAAAATAAGCTCCTTACAGAACAAAACAGGAAAATATTTAAAATTGAGGGGGAAACCACTGAATGAGAGTCATCAAACATCAAGTTTTACAATAATTTAGTTACTTCTCATTTTTAGAGGTAATTTACGAGCACCTATCAATTATGAATTACGCCAGGGTGTGTTTGGTTTTACTTTCTTCAAAGAAATGACAGTACTTTTCCATATGGTACTTTTAACACTCATTAAATGAACCACTTTCTCAAACAACTTACTTTTTCTAATGGCTAAAGCACAGCCTGAACCCAAAGAACACCTGGTAATTGGATACTGCATGTTTATTCCCTCTCTTTTTCTTCATCTTTTCTTACCAGCATTTTTTTTTTGTGTCTCACTTCCACACCAGAATCCATCTCTTTCTATTCCTCCCTGTATTTTCTAATTAGTATCAGTGGTTTAATATATTAATGTATATTGCTCATAAAAGTGATCATCTTATAAATTAAAAATGCAACTGCATAGCAATATGAAGACAGAGCTACAAAAATCTCTTACGTTCTTCTCCATTGAGAGGCTCCTCCAGCAGAAGACTGCTCATACATTCCCAGTCCTTCAAGAGGTCTGTTGCACAGTCCCACATGCTGTCCACAAGATAAGCAGCATGTTCATGCAACTAAAATGAGAACAGATGAAGAATTTTTCTTGGTCAGCAATTAAGCCCTGAACAGAACGTGGAAGGTATTTTTCTCAGTTGTCTTGTGTCTATGGCACAGAAAATCTTTCGAGTTCTCTGTTCCAACACAAGCCTCTTTTCCTCACTTAACTTGGAAAGATTAATCCAGACTAAATGCTACAACAAGTAGTGCTACAATAGATCTCAAAACCTGGGGACAGGAGAGGGATTTGTTTGTCTGGGTTCCCCCCACACCCTAAATTATAATTTCTTTTTGCCTATATATTAGCAAGGAGAATGATGAAAGAGTATTTGTTAAAGTAGAGCTCAAAGCCTGTCTCAACACCCTGAAACTCAACTTACTTCACTTTCCAAAAAGAAAAACACTAATGTCTTCACAAGATTAGCATTTGGACTTTGTCTTCCCCTCCTTTTAAGTATTCCATCATCTTCAGGATCTCTGCGGCTGAAAAGCCTGTTAAAAAAAAAAAAAAATATTTCAGGGTAAGTTTCCTCTTCATTGCATTTGCCACAGTCAATTCATTCCAAGTTACTGAGTTTTTTTAGAGACACACACTTAATACCATGCTGCTTGACTCCATGTTTTATTTTGAAAGGAAGTAATATGGGTCAAGTATCATTTGAGGGATTTCATAGCTGCTGAGTTGGTATTTCACTTGACTGTTTCCAGTGGAATATATAAATATAACAAAGCAATTTACAAACACCAGTGATAAGTGCAAGTGCTTGAGGTTCCCTGCTTCTCCTTAGAAACCTACATTTTCCCAACCTCCCCACACACAATTTTCAAGCAAGAAAGAAATACTGGAACATCTGAAACGTACTAGATGGAAACTTTGTTTTATCCCCCATCAGATGTGACAGAGAAGTCCAATTTTTTTTGTTGTTGTTGTTTTTTGTTTGGTTGGGGGTTCTTTTGTTTTTGTTTTGGTTTGGTTTTTTTTATGTCCTCAAGAGAAAAATAGCTCATGAAATGGTAACACAACCTGAGAAGGGGGATAAAACTACAAGTGGGAAATCACTCCTATGATGCAGCCACACATTTCACAAATCAAACTACAGGGGCATTTTTCTGTTTCACAGAATACAGAAAGGATGGGAAAGGAAAAGAGAGAGAAATGTTCCCTACAAGTTTTTAAAGTGCAATCTTTCAAATTCCTCTTTCCCTTTCAGAAAAATTGTAACAGTTCTAAAACTACAGTAGTGTTGTATTTTATTTCTCATGGCCTCTTCACTACTCTGTTTTTCCTGTTCGAGAATCATAATAACAAGAATCATAATATTAATGTACACATTAATATCTACAGGAACTGTAATTTTTCTGTCTTACTTTTTATAAAGAAATTCCCCTGCAGCAACTGCCACTGGCCGATGAGCTGAATAAACCAGATGGTAGACATTTTCACAGTCTTCTGCAGTCAGAACTTCTTCACTACTCCTAGGGGTGGGGATGAGAAGAGGGAAAAAAAATAGCTGAATTAATAGAATATAAACTCTAATTAGGGAGACAGAAATGAAGGAGAATCTAAACATGTTTTCCAAAATAAAAATTACTTATGAAGTATGAGCATTTGGTAGAAGGTTATGCTCAGAAGTTCAACTACTGTGTAATGTTCAAAACACCCTTTTTAAAATTCAGTTCAAATATTCCATGAGGCAGAATTAAGCTTTCAGCCTTTACACTTACTTAACCATGGCAGGTAAGTAACAGCAGTACTCTAGCCACACTATTTTTGAAATACCAGTCTGTTCCACTGCAAGATGCATAGACATTTCTCTAGACTTTGGATTATCTGAATTCTGTCAAGCTGCTGTCCTCACACACAGGTACGAGATATGCTTTCAAGTTTACTATTTGTTGGAGGTTAAGTAAGGAGATAAATATATATGTACTTACTGTAAAACAAGAGTGAGTAATTTTATTGCTTGGACTGCAACATCATATTCCTTGTCAAGAGTCATAGACACAATTCTATCCTAAGAACACAAAATAAAACATTTCAAAGAGGAAAAAAATGTAATACAACTTAAAAAAAAATCATACATAGTTAAAAATAAAAAGTTACACTAACCTTGAACCGACTGGTGAAGAGTTCCAATTTGGAATTAAGCTCTTTATTATAGTAAAGCCCTTGCAGAGCAGTTAGGCATTTGAGTCTTACTTCCCCTTGCTAAAATAAAATTAAGAACTGGATTTAAAGTCAGGGATGGGATAGAGATGTGACCTTCAAATCATACAAGGCAGGTTTTTTTCAGTCATAATTAAAATATTTAAAGTTCAAGATATATTATCTACAATCATGCTAATAGAATGTGTCTGTTTATAACAAGCCAAAGAAGAAAACAAAACCACAGAAAAACCCCAACTACTGCAGTTAGTCTCTTAAGTCAAAATACACTTGTCTTGTTCACTAAAGATGCACTCTAAATGTTCAACATATTTTTAAGTAGAATTTTGTGTTTCTTTTCACTTAAATTAAAACTGACATCTACCATGTTAGCCATCTCTTGTTAGATCAGAATTATAAAGTACAGAGAAATATTCCTCCTTAAGTACAAGAACTACTTTTTAAAGACAGTATGTTTAAAGGTTTAGAGACACAAATACTTCTCAAATGTCTGTAACTGCCTTGCAGTCAGTTTATTATCACTACACTACCAGAGGTTAATGTTTATTTTGATACCAAACCTATGAACAGAATCATGAGTGAGCATCCCTCATTTGTTTCACTTCAAGCTCAATAGCTTGAGGTCTCCAATGTCAGAACAGACAACATGCTGACTCAACAATGAATCCAGGATTATTGGTAAACTGCATTTATTGACCACTCCAAGCACAGAATAATCTCTGGCTGGTAGCTGGTTAGTAAAAGCTTGAAGAATTCATGTACACAAAAGGGTACTTCTGAGAGCTAGCTGAGAATGCTGAAAAGTTTTTTACTTGGCAAAACAGAGAACTGTTAAGCTATATGACTGGATTAGTCCATGTGAAATGCATTAATTTTGAACAGTTTAGTATTATCAAGTATAAGTCTGCATCAGCAATAAATAAAAAAGCTATTTCCTTACAAATCTATAAATACTCTCCAAAATAATTCAGAAGACTCAAGTCTAGTTTGTATACATATATGTGACTGTGTTGAAATGCCAGTGCTTTTGAGTGATAAGAAAAGCACTGACTGATCAAAACTGTTAAGAGATGAGAACCTGGTCTGACAAGATCAACAAAGCAAAAATGTGGAGTTGTGCATCTTGATTCTGTTCCTTTTCCTCAGTGCACTTTACCTTATCATGCATAGTCCACCCTACATATTTTAAGTAGCTGTCATTAAGAAAGGCATCACTGTACATCTTCATCCATATCCCAATCTCTTCAATACAGATAGCTCGGATTTCAGCAATTGCATCTCTGTGGAAACAAGTGGGGAATAGGAAAATCCAGATGAATAATTAGAAAAAACCTGTCACTAGCTTCCAAAATGTATTAATGAAGCTACAAATTAGTTACTAACAGAAACTTACCGGTATCTATGCACAAAAACACCTTTAAATATTGCATTCATCATGTTTTCTATTTCATCCTGATTTTCCTGAAGCTGAAAGAATGAAGAGAGTACATAAACAGCGAGCATCATTTTAACAGTCAGATCAGATGGTGCTGATGCTAGACAAATTAAATTAACATTTGCAAGGGTGGCCCTTAAATCCTTCCCTGAAATATTCACAGAACTGTTCCACTGTAAACTATGCTGTTATTTAAGGAATTTGATCTACCACAGCATACAAGTTTAAATAATTCTGACCAGTGGGAAATTGTTCTTCAAATGAGACAAAGACATCTTGGGTTTCTGCAAGCTCCTGAAGTTAAGAAAACTTGATTCAATTTTCTGGTGACAGTTGAAACCCAAAGCTCAGCTCAATTTTTAATAAACTTAGTATATCTTTATGGAAATGTATTATTAGAACAATACTCAAATCATGAGCAGCATTACAAGGAGTCTTTTCTGTATGCTGAAAAATCTGTCATCTAAAAAGAGTAGATACAGATGAACTGTACAAGCAGCTACTTGAACAGCATATCTACTCTCTTTCAAGTAGCTCTTTCCTACTCACTGATTACTTAATTAAAGAGAAAAAATGCAGGAACTGAGTAAAGCATTGCAGAAATAAAATACTTCAAGAATACAAAGATGAAAAATAATGGAGGAGACAGATGAAGTTTCAGAATAACAACACAAAAGCAAGACATATAAAGCAGTTGAGAAGTGATCACAAAATCATAGAATGGGTTGGGTAGGAAAAGACCTAAAGATCAGCCAGCTCCAACCTCCCAGTAGATCCAAAATAGGAAGGGCTAGACTGTGGATGGAGCTCAAAGCCTCATCCATGCAGTGTTTTAAATCAGATGATTTTAAGATAAAAAACATTTTTTAGATAACAAAGTACTGTCAACAGACAAGTGTATTCTTTTTGCAGTTTGAAATTATAAAAGTAGGAGAAATTGAAATGATGTTAATTAGAATAGACAAGGAAACCAATTTTTTATAAACTCTGAACAAAACAAAACCCAAACAGAACAATTCACCAAAACACACACACACACACACACACACACACACACACACACACACACAGAGAAACCACTGGAAAAGACCTCCAAGAAACCAGCAGACATATTACCCATGTGACAGGGGAGGCACACACACAGGCAGTGGACACAAAAGCTAAAGGATCTCTCCCACAGAAAATCAGCAAGAACTAACAACAAGAACTAACTAACAATAGATTTAGGATTCCAAGATTTAGGATTTTATGGAAAAAAAGCTATAACAAATTACAGTAAGAAAAAGACTAAGCAGGAGGACAAAAGTATTGACAGAGTAAAGTATTTAACATGTTCTGGGTTCTGAACTGGCCCACAGCAGCCTCTGAAGTAGGAAAAGGGGAAAAATTAAACCAGAA
Source organism: Calypte anna (assembly GCF_003957555.1). NCBI lineage: Eukaryota > Metazoa > Chordata > Aves > Apodiformes > Trochilidae > Calypte > Calypte anna. The sequence goes on along the minus strand of NC_044247.1, from coordinate 13,621,312 downwards.
AACATGCAAAAGGAATTGATGAATAAAGTGAGTTTAGTATTTAATAAGGATGAGTGATAAATGAAACAAGACCTGAAATGAAACAATGGCTGAGACTCTGAAGCTCACTTTCATGGGATTTTTTATAATCTAACTAGGAAATTCCTAAAAAAAACCCTAGAAAAGCTAGCTGGTAAGAAATTCTAGAAGCAAACCTACATAAGAAGAACTGATATTGGGAAAAGCCTTTTCTCACACCACTGCCCTTTCTATGTATTACTTATACTAGGACTGGTCCTGCATATACATTTAGCAAAACTACATTTAAAAGGGATCAGGCTTAGTATGCAAGATCTTTGTGAGATGAATAGAAGACAAACTTGTTAGCTTATGTCAATTGCTAAGAAAGTATAAATTTTAACAGGTAACAGCACTGAAGTTGAAGAGCAGAAGTGAGAGGCTTCCTTTGATCACAAGAAGATTGTATCTGATGTCTACAGGGGGAAGAAGAAGAGAAAAAAACCAAACAAAAAATAACCCACAGCAGCTGCCCCCAAACAAAACCTTAAATCTGAAATAATTAGGGCTCTCAGTAAGACAGCATGGTCAGCAATGAATCAGCAAGTCCCTGTTACACAGAAAGAAAGAAATGTAGAATGCAATTTCAATTTTCAGTGTTTTCTGTAGCAGAGCAAAACCTTATCTAAAGCTTTTAAACACACTTTCTGCTGATATTGGGATTGACATAATAAAAGCAGTATTTTGTTCCAAGATTGTAGAGTTCATCTCTAGAAGACAAAACCAGCCCTATGGTAATTTTCGTCTCATGTTTGAGCCCAGTTTTAAGAACTAATCAGGAAATACAAGAAAAAAAGCATCTATTACTGATTTCAGTCTCTCTTGCTAATTTTACTAAGACAGCACTATCTGGAAATTTTTTAAGAGCCTATATTTATCTTTTCTTCCAGGTGGTAGAGAAACACCTTTCAAGGTAATTAAGTTTTTCAAACATTAATGAAACAGGGAATAATCACAGAATCATCTGGGTTGGAAAGGAACCTCTGAGATCATCAAGCCCAACCCTTGATCCACTGCCACTGTGGTTCCCAGATCATGGCACTGAGTGCCACATTCAGCCTCTTTTTAAAAATGTCCAGGGACAGAGAATCCACCCTCTCCCTGGGCAGCCCATTCCAATGCATATAACTAATAACTACATTTATGAAAAAACAAAACAAAACAAAAACTCCCCCCAAAAATTGTTATTTATCAGCACTCATCCTATGCACACCAGACAGAGTTGCACAAACCTCCTTTCTTTTCTGTAGTAAAAGTTCCAGTCTGTCATTAGCTCGTTTCCCAATTATTTTATTTCGTTCTGCTTCATACTGCCTCTGTGTGTTGTCCATGTTAATACTAAGATTTAATGCCACATTCACTAAAGCAGTCATCAGCTTCATGGCTACAAAAAAAATAAAGAGAAAGAAGATTATTTAGAAAGCTTCCTGATCTTGACAGTTCCTCCAGTTAACACTTTCTGCATCTATGAAAAGGTAAGTTCACTAGAAATTTCTTGATAGGCAAACTTCATAGTATTTTACTAAACACTGTATCATTATTTATAAACACAATAAATCAAACTGACATTTTGTTCTTTTTTTGTTGTTGTTTTTAAATACCGTAAGCATTATTGTTGAACTGAGATACAGATTATGTCTCCCTCAAAAAAATGAAGGTAGAATGTAAGGTTTATAAGCAGCACAGGAAATATTAAAAGAATTCCATTATTAGAACCAGTAGGCTGGTATTACTAAATCATTCAACATCAATTATAGAAAGTAGTTTCTTTTTTCAAGAAGAAATGTTGTAGGCAGCCAACACAACCATACCACACCATTCTTTGCCTCTCACTTTAAAGTGGGGCATAGTTTTCCTTAAATATTCCTTTATTTGCAGCAGCAAAGGAAGGACACTAGCCAAGCAGAAGCTAGAGAACTGATGGAAATGTGAAACACGCCTTGGAGGAGGATTTTTGGGGGTGCTTTTATTTTGAATCAACCCTTTTAAAAAGGGTGCAGCCAAATATGCCTCCTCCAGAATGCAGGAGGTGGTCACAGGTATACTTGCTTCTCTTTTCTGTAACAAAAAGTTATGAAAAGGGGCACTGGCAGAGCAGACACGGGATATGTAGCATACAGACACGCAGACAGACCAAGATTCTGTCACACACTGTGCTCTCCAAGGGTATCAAGATGAAAAGATGAAGTCTGAGCTATATCAAAGAAGGCAAAATTACTACAAATATTCAGTATGGATAACAAGGATTTTTTTTTGGCTGTCTCTACCCAGTACAAAATACAATCTTCAAGAATACAAACTGTAATCTCATACGAAATTCACAAGGAATTACACAAAATAAACAGAACTGACTACTGCTATGAACAAATGCCAAGACTACTGATGAATCTATTTAGTGTGACAGAAATTAAAGTGCAACAGAGCAACTTCTGCAACTTTTATCCAGGCACGACAGAAATTAAAAATAGTGAAAAACTTATTTCTTAAGAACTAGAACTTTGATCAGTCACATGGCAAAAGAGTAAAATTGGTGGCACAGCATCAGTATGTTCTTCTGAAATAAAAGGTTTTGTTCCTCTCTTAATCAACAAATGCTTTGGTTAGTGGAAGTCTGAGAGCAGCAGCTCAATGTACAGTGTGGCAATGTATATTCCAGAGAGATGACTGATGAAATAGAACAGCTGATCAGAACTGAACTGGCTGTACATCTGCCAGCCCCAGGGAAGCTAACAACACTTTCTACTGTAGAAAAAACCTCACGCTGGCAAAAAAAACTGTTTCATGTCTAAATTCACCTTATTCAGACTGAAATTACTGTAATAAACCTCACAGAACTGGGTCTGCTGCACAATGCCACCTGAGACCCTTCTTCGCTAATCAGAGTGGATTTAGGACTTCATTATCCAAGCAGCTTATCCTCTGTCCATATAATGACATTTATTTAAAGCACTCCATATTTAACTCATATGAGTTTTCTTCATAATTTAAGCGATCACGTAAAAAGAACAATTATTTAAAACCACACAGAAGTGTAGTAACTGTACCACCAATGAAACATCTTCTGAAATTATTTCTAATGCAAAGAATGAAAAACTATTTTTTATTACATTGTGCCGTGGCCTCAATATACACCAGCACTTTAATTTGTATTAAAAATTGCATCCAATTTAAAATACAACTGAATTAATACAGAGCATGAAGAGGCTAAACTGCATTTGAGGTTTAAAATATACCTACAACTTTATTATGACCGAAGACAAACTTGTACACTCAACCAAAAAGTTTCCATTTACTTTTTCTACTAGACATAAAGCTAAAATAACTTAAGTACTAGGCAGCTGGTAAAGAATGCTCTAAAATAATGCTATGGTTTTCAGTAATGAAAAACCAGTAACGACAAGAAAGCTGCACCAGAACAAACTGCTCAAGATGAAAACTTTATCACACAATGAAACCCGAGCTGCATGTCAAATAACAGGAAGTTCAAACAGCACAATTCTTTCCTGTGTAACACAAACCCTAAAATGGAAGCAATACACAGATAAATATAATTCACTGACCTGCCAGTGTGCTAGTGTGCCGAAATGCTCTGACTTGTGAGTCTGAAAGCCCAGTCAGCAGTGAAATGACAGTGTCCATCATGTATTCATCATATATGATGCTATATTGACATTGTCGGACGAGTACTCCAATGAACTCACAAAAACTGGATTTGAACTTCTTCCACTGGGGACCAGCCATAGTTAGAGGGTAATCTCCACTATCCTATTTAAAAACATAAAATAAAAGAGAAACAGGAAAGTCTTTCACATGTTTTAAAAATTAGTTTATTAAATAAGGATTAAAAGGAGATGAGTGCAGCTTGAAAGTCAGAATCTCTGATGCCATAAAAACAACACTGCAGAAGAATGTGATTTCACAAATAATGCATGAACTTTGCAGTTCAGGCTTGCTATATTTACAGACACCATTCTACAAGTTCTACCATAAAAACTGCACATAACCAGATATGGTAAAATATCTATTAATTTCTTCTTTCTGTCCTACTGCCTTAAATTATTTTTTTTCTTGCCCTTCGTCAACCTGCTACAGGTTACACTAGAACCATCACACAGACAGTTAACTGATATTAAGAACACTCAATTAAGGACCAGAATAAATTTTCCAGGGAGATGGTTGCATATCAAACTGAAAATTCTACAAACTGAAGTCATAAAATGACCTGGTATAACAAATGTGCATTCCTCTCCTGATTTGGGAACCTTTACAAATAAGGGTAAAGTGATGAGGGGGGCAGGGTGGAACTGGAAGTCATTTATGTCACTGCTTCTGTGATCAGCTTCTTGAAGAGGCTGTTAAACAACATTACAGGTCCAAAATGACGATGGTAAATGAAAAAGGATTAGAAATCTGAGAACTGCTCATTAAAATTCTGTTAACCAGAAAGAGTGAGCACAACACAGTGATAAAACTCCTGAACAAACAGTTCCAGCTGAAGCTTTACACGTTTCATACAACGTTGCCTTATCAAATCTATTTATGCAATGAGACAGTTCCAAGGAATGCTATAGTCTTTTTAAACATTTTTCTTTCTGTCAAAATTACCCACAGTTTTTGGATTCTAAAGAGGGAAAGGGTGTGGAAATTATTTCTGTATTAGAAAAATTTGGGAGAGCTTTTAAACCTACCTCACTTAAACCAACTCAGTGGAACAGAAAGTAAGTGACCATTTAAAGGGAAAAAAAGTTATGATCTCCATGATAGATAAAGCATTAGCCTTTAATTGGAGAAAAATCAAATTCAAAGACCCACAGTTTGTAGATCAATGAATGCTCAGAAATCAATCTAGCAACTATTTTAAAAATGAAGCACAATTTAAAGGCTTTACATACACTAAGAAGAAGGAGGCATCCCACACAGCCCAACAGTTCCAGTAGTTCCCACTACTCAAATTCCAAGTCAATACTGATGTCTTAAAGTATTAATAAAATAAAATTTAAAAACCACCATATATGCAGAACGTTACTCACTAGTCTTACAAATTCAGTGAAATAAGGGAGGTTCAAGATTTTAATTCAGAAAAGTCCTGTCATATTTTCAACTGACCTTATATTTGAAAGAAACGTGTAGCAGTGTGACTCAGTAAGATTGTAATAAAAATAAATTTGTATCAATATATTATCAGCACTTTATTATATTACCTCATCAAATTCTTCAGTCATTTTCCTGATTATTTCAGCATTCTGCATGTGTCGGAACATCTCTGCTGTAACAACTCCTACAATTCAGATATTAGATTATTAACACTTTAAAATATTAGTGAAGTAGATCACATGCCTCCTGCTACAATGTACAAATGATCCATTTTCAGTAAACCTACAGATATACACGCATTTTTTATGAAATTAGACATTTTTTATTTTATCATCCATGTATAACAAGCACTCAGCACCAATGCTTTTTCATTTGTGTGGATGTGCACACACAGCTACCATTTACTCATTCACTCATAGTCAGAGGTCAAAGATACTTGTGCCAGACCTCTTTATCAGAAGAGACACCACACTCATCTGATGTGACCTTTCAGGACTCAAAGATTCTATATGGTATAAGACAATTTTAAGCAGTTCCATTGGTACTTATCTTCTTCTCTGCATTAAACACAATGATTTAATGCAATTTCTACTTGTCCTAACCTCAAAGTGCTAAGAGTGCAAACAGTGATGTAGAGAAGAAACAGATCTCCTGAAGTTTATTGCAACTATACTGAAAAATTCATGTCAAGGATCATCTCAAAAAGCCTTGTAAGATCATGCAGTTTTACTTGGTAACAATCATCAAAAGGTCACTGCTCTTGAAAGCATGGAAAACCTCTGAGGAATGCTGTTAGCCTTCTGGAGATTTATGCACATTTAAAGTTCATTAGGACAGAGAAACACTTGAGCAGAACAAATTACACCCAGTCCTACTCTATCAAGTGCAGTGCCACTGCACAGGAAGTTACCTTTTCCACTGGAAAGGAAGGTGAGGAAAAACAGAATGGAAGGTATGGAAATTAGGAAAGAAAACCGAAAAAGAAGGAAGAAAAAAAAAATGGAAACACAATCCTACTGTAGAGAGGCTACCATGCAGCTATTCATAACATCTTTAAAATCAAGCATCTCTACAAAGTTTATGAAACACTCTTAAAAAACACTCACTGACAAGAAGTGGGTAAATACAAACTAGAATTCCAAGACTGAAAAATCTGAACTATTAATGTTTAAAAACAGCTATTGCTTTGTAACAGTAGGAGCAGAGGATGATGAAGTAAGTGTTTAGTACCAGTACAGCATTCTCTCTGGTGTGAATACAAAAGGCTTACTCTATGTTCTTAAGTACAGTGCATTTCTAGACTCTCTGCTCCCACACTGAGAAATACCAGCTTAGTTACAAGAACCTAACAAGGTAAACTTGCTGGGATGGAACAGTCCTACAGCATATGCAAAATAAAAGCAAAGAATAAGAATCATACTATAATGCCCCTAAAATAGATCAGTGAACATTTCAGTATCTTACCTTTGCAGCCTGAACACTGAATAAAGAAGTTAATGAGATCAAGAAGTGCTATATCTCTGTCATGTTTGTATGATTCTATCCAGTCATCCACTACAGACTGAAAGGAAACAAAGAAAAAATGCCTTTATATTTTTCATTTATTGAAGACAATCAGTGTTAATTAACAGCTTTCCAGTAAGAGATTCTTGTTCCTTCCATAAATAACTTGAACTCTAAGGCTTTTTGGTTAACACAAAGACATTTTTGAATTATACTTTACTGCTATAATACCAATTTTCAGGGAAATAACTGTAGTCTATAAACATACGCAAGTATGAAACCAACACCTAAACACAAGCATAAAACCAATACCTAAATGAAGCACAGGAATACTATACAGTCCTGCAGTAACTTTTTGGAAGAAGAACGCCAAAAAAATTATATATATTATTATAATATTCCCCTCCCTTCTTCCAGCAAAGCTTCTCTAAACATACTGTTTCAGTGTACAGTTCCAAAAGCTACAACTCCCTATACTCTTCAAAAACGTGGCCCCTTTGATCAACAGTGTTCCACAAACACTGGCTGTGTCAGGATTAACTGCACTGCCCGGGCATTAATTAATCTGTATTTAGTAAACCAAGTAAGAAAAACTGCATCTTATTGAAAAACTTCAAAGTTTTTAATGCAATTCTGTTTAAGCCATCCACGTGTAAAGTACAATCTGTCAAGAAGTGATAAAAACACACATCAAGCAATTAATTTATTAACAGAAGCACAAGAGACTCACTTTAGTATTAAACTCTCACTGCTGAGTTTTTTGATACCTTGCCCTAAAATCTGGAGTCTATATAAACAATGAGATGATGGAATAGTTCAGAACTCTGAAAGAAAACTGGACTAAGAAGCACTTCCAGTGCCTCTTGTCTCCACTCTTCTCCATGCTTAGGATTACAGTCCTCATGCTGTGAGGACAAACAAAATATATTGCCATGCAGAAAAATCCATAAACAGAGTTATAAACTTCTCCTCTAAATTAAAGATCATTTATAGTATGATGCTCTTTGACAGCAAGACAAAAAAAAAACAACTTCAAGTGAAGCTGTCAGTTTTCACAGTCTGTCATAGACCAGAACCTACAAATCAGGATTGGTTTGATTTAACTATGAGAGGAGGGAAATAATAATCCAGGACACCATTTAGGCTTATAAAGAAGGTCACTCTTCAAATAACACTAAGAACACAACAAATATTTTCAGGCAGCCTTGTTTTCAGAGAGTTTATTTATTTTAAAGAACCTCCAGCAAAACACTGTTTTCTCCATTTTATCTCAGTAGATGAGTGATCTGTTTTTACCAGAGAACAGACATTAACTCAGAAGAAAGTATGGAACAGAATTTAAAATAAAATAGAAGTTATTATCAAAACTTTTTTTCAGGTAACTAAGCACTGAAGGCCACATATACTGAATGCTGAAGTGGACCTTGCTTTAAAAATACTTTGAGGATTATTTTTTTTTCCTTCCTTGTCTTTTTAATTATGACAAAAAATATCAACTAACACTGTTACCCAGGTATGAATTCCCCAAAGTTAAATTTTGCTCTTGAAAACAGTTTTTTTTACTATTTATTGCTTTAAACAGTGAAAATGTCAACGATACAATTACTGATGATTGGCTGAAAATGCAGCACACACAGAGCAACAGAGGAGGGTCATTTTTTCATTCCATTTGAAATCCAGCAGAACAAAACAAACGAGGGAAGTATCACATTCTCCTTGTGCAAATACACCAGAGCCTGAGCCTGAGTAACATTTCTGCCAAGAAATTTGGGCTTCAGGGTTCCTAGTTCTAATGCAGGAGCCTACAAACATTGATAGGAATGCACACAGACCCAGCTTCCTGCAAAGTTTAAACTCTGGATTTTCAATCCCAGAGATAGTTTTTCTTCAAGGCTGCTGGAGAAGTCACATGAGTGAGTCAGCAGGAAGGGTTCACTGCTGTCAGGCTTACACTTTAATAACTCTCTCTCCACTGGAAGATTCACAATGTCAGACTAATGCTTCACTGATTTAACCAACTAAATAAACAAACAAATTAAACAAAAACCAAGTGATAACTATATGTCTTAATAGACTGACTTCAGTCCTACTAGTAAATGCAATGGAGAGAATGCCTTAAGCAGAAACTACAAGCAGGTTAAAATTTCCTGACCTAAATTCCACCCAATTAGTGTGCTGCAATATTAGCAAGGCAACCTAGGGGATACTTTAAGAGCAGCCTTGAAGTTGCAGCTATTGATTGTACTCGGGGTGAAAGGAGAAAAGCAATTATTTTTCAGATTATCTAAACTCTAAGAGCAAAGTTCTATGACAACTAGAGGCATAAACCAGGTTTATATTTAGTTACAGCCACACAAAAAGGATTTAAGTCACATAATCTAAAAATAACCTTTCTTCAGTCAGGATAGTGAAAATTCACTTTGAATCATCATTTGAATTTTGAAATTATGTATGTTATTATTCATGCCTGATACTTGGAAATGAAAACCAATTTTGTTCAAATTCAAACCTTAACAATGTAGAATTGGTTTTGGTTTTTAATGTTGATCTGGAACTAGAAACTATAAATTGAAGAAGAAAATTATTTCAGGCTTCATTCTATGAAATCATATGCACAGGAAAATACTGTTATATTTAAACTGTAAATTCATTCAAGTCACAGATCTCAAGTCTTACCTGCATAGCACTCTTGCCCATTTTAACTACCTCAAACAGCATCATGTTTTCCACACCATTCTGTTGATGATGTCCATTCATCCGATTTGGACCACCAGGTTTCCCTCCTCCGTTTCCACTTTTCCCCTTCTCTGCTGGTCCTTTTTTTCCTTTTTTACAGGTCTGCAATCACATATACAAGAGATTTTAATTGGATATTATGTAGCAATTAAAAACAACCAACCCGAATTACTATTCCTACAATGACAACTATATACAAGGTCTTTTGTTTTGAGGAACCAGATTTAAAATTGCAAACTGAGAATAACAGCTGATCCTGACTGATACTAAGACCAGTGAAAATTCTATCGGTTCCATTCCTCCTTCCCTTATTTAAAACCTTCTAGCAACTAGAAATGTGGTTAGTTAGCACATGACAAAGATTTTTCTTGTGTCTGAACTATAAAACATTGCAGAGATTTTATTTAGAAGAGGTACAGCAATTCCCCTAACACACCTCACAAAGTCTCCTCTGCAATTCATAAACCTTTTGGTTTTTTATTTGAGTACACACTGGCAAGTGGGGGTGAGACACAAGAGAGGTTTGTCTGTATTTTTGTATTCGATTCCCCAAACCACCTATGACTTACAAGAAGAAGAAAGAAAGAAATCTTAACAGAAATTAAATGACTGTTGTATATATAAAAAAACCAACTCTTATCAGCTGAGCACTCTGTACATGGCTCCAGGTACATGGAGAGCCCAGGCCAGCAGTGCAGTGAAGGAGCTGCACATGGTGGGTGCCAAGCCCACAAGGACAGAAGCCACACAGGGGGAACACCACCAGTCTGATGAGGGAAGAGAAGGGCTAGTAACAGGGTTTACACCTCCCTCAGACAGTGTAACTGACCTCCTGACTGTAACCTATATAAAAAAAAAAAGTCTATCAGCTGAATTGTCATTTACCTCTCCAATTAAAAGAGACAAAATCAATGACACCAACCGAGAGTATTAGCAACAAACTGAAATAGAGGATGGTCTAAATGCAGAGTAATCAAACCAAAGCTAAACTTTTTCTCCTCAGCCTCTCTTACTCATTGCACTCAGGAAGTATCATGCAAATACTCAGACAAAGCATTTCAGTGCAAATACAACCATGCAGTCTTCACAGAACACCCGCACTTGGAGAAAATATTCCCAGCTCATTCAGCTTCAAAGCCAAGTGCTGAGCTCTGCAATTCACAGCAGTAGAAAAGTTTCAGTACCCTTATAAACTGAACATACTTTTCCTTTGCCTTGTTTTTGGTTTTTTCCTTCAATATCCTCGAAGTCTGTATCGGAAGAGAAGTGTGTTTCAGACTCCCTGCAAGGACAGAAAGACAAGCCATTTACACGTTTAATCAGACACATTCTAAAATACACTGCATAAAGCCATTACTATACTCTCAGTCCAGTAAGTCAACTCCAACAGTGAAATTGCTTTTTTCTCTAAGTCTACTGCTGAGGAACAGATCAGGGCATATCCTCACACCCACACCCTACCGTTATTCCTCCCAACAATCTATGTGTGTAGAAAGCAATACATTAAGGCTAAAAGATGGCAAAGTGGGTAGAAAATAGCAACAGGTTGGGAACCCTGGTTTTGGCATGTGACAAGTACTACTTCATTTCAAAAAGTACTATAAATATCTGTCACATACTTGCACAAAACCCAATAGAAAAATTAGAAGCCACAACCTTCCCTCATAACCAAAGTGTCTCAAAAGATCTCTTCATGCTCTTTATTCTAACAACCAAGCAGTTAAGAGGCAAGTACTTATGTTGAAATGGACAGAAGAAGAATTTAGGTGAGGTTTTTCCACCAAAAACTACAGCCTGTAGTTCTGTCGAGGCTTGTAAGATAAAGAGATACTAAACAATATTTGTGCTTTCTCATTTAATGTTCTCCATCATAAAAATGTATCAATATACATATCCTTTCTTGCCAATGTTGATAAGTGTGAAATCAGCCTAATTATTTATAATGTTTAGCTTATATATTCCCTATTTCTACATTCCCTGTAGAACACAAATGATGGCACTAGATCTTGATTTAACACACACATGCTGTACAATGAATTTCAGCTACTATCAGAAATTGGTGATACAGACTTTCTGGTTCAATTTAAAAATGTAATGATAAAGACAATACAGGGCACAGGAGACCCATTCCTATGTATTTATTTTAAATGCCCTAAAATAATCTGTAAACTTAAGGTCTCTCACTAATGCATATGTCTGAAAGGAACTTTCTGCCCTTTAAAATGTATTTCATTACTTATTGTTCTAATGACTATATACTCTGGACAAGGGTAAGAGCTATTTCTTCTTGAAAACCTTCTAGATGCTCATATTTTTACAGGAAAGAAGAGAATACATTCCAAACGTTTCGTATCAAAACCATCTTCCGATTTACCTTAATCTTTCATTAAAAGCTAAAAACCCCACAGAACCTCATTGATACAAAAATCACATCTTAGTGTCTTTTTACATTTCATACCAATTTAATCCATTTCATCAGTCTGTTGAAACCTCTTTGTGTCAATTTCTTGCCAAACAGAAGGTGAGGTGAATTCTTTTGGTCTGCTTAAATTAATAACTTAACCCAAATGTAACCTATACAAGTTTTACATCTTGGAAATTCAAATATGTATTTCTTAAAAACCATAGGAGGACAAGCAATCTATTAGAACGATGTCAAAAACACCAAGGAACTGATGCCTGAGGGAAGCTATGACTCTGCCTTTAATAAAAGCATTTGGCATTAGGTATTTTAAAAAATAGGCAGCCTCCCCTAGTTACTCAGAGCACAGTCCCTCAACCACCTCCTCTTGTTCCATGAAGAGTCTCTAATGAAGAAAGAATTTTTTGGTGCTCATAATCAAAGAGTTTCTCATTCAAACACTTCATTTTGAAAGACAACATCCTGAGAAATGAGTTAAAGTAACAATGTGCTTCAAAATACCTATATTCATTAATGCTGAATACACAAGAAAGAATTCAGGCAATGCTTTAGCAATATCTCAATAAGAAAAAATCTAGAATCCTAGTCTCTAGTTTTCTCCTGTATCCATGAGAAAAACAACCATATGTATTAACACTGAAAAAGAGCCCATGCCTTCAAAAAATGAAATGACAAATTCTTCAAACACTTACTGAAGGAGAGTAAAATCAGTTGGTATTTCTGGAGCTGCTATCATTTCTTTATCATCTTCTGGAACACCACTGTATTAGAAAGATATTCAAAAACCAGTCTGAAGTACAAGCTTACTTTTCTTTCTTCCTTTGTATGGACAACTTCTGGAATAAAACAAATAAATAAATTCAATGAAAAAAATTCTACATACAAAGAGGTAACAAAGTTGGAAACAGAAAACTTCTATCACGCTCTGTTTCCAACCAAGCTTTTTCCCATGTCAAGAGTTTGCCCATGCAAACTGCATGAACTTCAGCAAGGCCGGTGCAAGGCCCTGCACATGGGTAAGGAAATCCAAAACACAAATACAAACTGGACAGAGAACAGATTGACAACAGATTTGAGGGGGCTGGTTAATGAAAAGATCAACATGATAAGTACACTTGCAGCCCAGAAAGCCAATCATATACTGGGCTACATCAAAAGAAGTGTGGCCAAAATGTCAAGGGAAGTAATTCTTCCCCTTTGCTATGCTGGCACAACTGTCTAATTCTGGAGTCTCCAATGGGAGAGGGACATGAACTGCAGAGGACTGGAGCACCTCTCCTGTGAAGACAGGCTGAGAGATTTGTGGCTGCTCAGTCTGGAGAAGACAATGATTCAGGGAGACCTTAAAACACCTTCCAGTACTTGAAGGGGCCTCCAGGTAGTTGGAGAGGTATGGGCATGGAGTGACAGAAGGAGGTAGAAGTTTCAGACTGAAAGAGGGGAGGGATATTTAGAATAGACACCATTTAATGTGGGAGTGGTGAGACACTGGCCTAGGCTACCCAGGGAAGTTGTGGATGCTGTACCTAGAAGTGTTCAAGGCCAGGTTGGATGGGGCTTGGAGCAACCTGGTCTAGTGGGAGGTGTCCTTGCCCAGGCAGAGGGGTTGGAACTGGATGATTTTTAAGGCCCTTTCTGACCCATAACGTTCTATTCCATTCTATGATTCTGAGATTTTAAATTTTTAACTCCTCCCATAATGTCACTATAAAGTACCTACATCTTAAAAGCATCACCAAAAAATACACCAGGAAAGCACTGGGGGGGGAACCCCAAACATTTTCTGAATAGGATAAGAAAACTGAAATGGTTTTCACTAACACCATGCAAGTAATAGCTTTTATTTCTATGTCAATACTTGATTTCAGTTTGAACTGTAACACCATGCACTGCAGAGACCAGACTTAACAACACTAAAATATTTATTGTCAACCAAACCCAAACTAGATTTGACATTAAGTTTAAGGCACAGTATGTGTACATTTAAGGACATTATGTATGCCAACTTTGCACCTCCAATTTGTAAACTTCCATGACATTTTACCCTAAGATAAGTTCTTGTAACTAGCTGTTTCACAGCTCCCTGTCTTACCAAGCTGATACTCCAAACTTTAAACAGTTTTAATATTTAAAGCATTTTGTGAAGACCAAGAACATCAATGAAGAGAGTATTCACATGCTAGAAAGAAAAATATCAGACATAATAGTATTTTAACTAGAAAATACAAGATTGTTAAACACTTGCTTTTCTACTTAATTATAACTGCCATCTATTAATAAAAAAATGTTATTTAGCTAATTTCCCTTTATTTAAGAGAGGAAAAAAACCCTCACTGGAAACTTCAAATACGAGATGTAATCACACAAGCTGAAGCCTTCTATGTCAACTGTCTGCCCTGGGATAACCTTTGTAAGGTTAAATTAAAAAAGCATGATGTTCAAGTATTTTAAAAATAATAGCAAGAAGAAAAACCGTTAAAGTCTGCTGACTTTACAGCTTGCTTTGATTTGAGGGAAAGATTTAATTTTGGCATGCTAAGCACATGTTGCTCAGTGTCTGGTAGCTATGGTTCAGAGACTGCCTTTCACTCCAGCATGGAGAGAGAGACTGTATTTATTTTTTTTTTCCTGCAAGTGCTTATTCTGAATGCTAGGGGCCACTGTAGCTTCCACAATTTAGAAAGCTGAGAGAAACCATAAAGCCTGAATGTATTATGTTCTTCTTCACATTTCACACACTCCACCAGAGTGGAAAGAAAGAGTGGCAAGAAGAGAGGAGCTTCAAGATAGGCTGGTGAATCTTAAGATAGCCTGCAACTACTAAAGCATGTTCCATCCAGAAGAAAGTAGAAAATAAAAGCTTTAAAAATACTGCTGCTGCAGATCAGCAGCAACCTTCATCACCCCATCCCTTTCTTCTCTGAAGCCACAGAGGCACACGAACAGGGTGTTTCACCCCCTCCTGCTCCAGCTGTACACTCTCTTTCAGCAAACATTCATTTACAAGCAGTGTAAACTGCCCTGCCCAGCCATTTATCTTTGCAGGCTCTGCCATTCAATATTACTTGATTTAATTCCCCAATAAAATGGGCAAAACAGACTTCAATATTTTTTCCCTGGATTGCCAGGTTGAGCTGGTTCAACAGCAGGGATCCAAAGCTCAGGTAATGCAAGATTGTACCCAGGAGCATGGAAGGGGAGAGTAAGATTCATCTTCTTTGCCAGCTAGAAAATAGTCACCCAGGCTGTCTGTAAAACTATATCCACTGCTGGTGACATATCCAAATACTCTACACTTTGGATAGTTTTTTAGTATTTGCTGTGATTCCTGTCAGCAGCTTGAACCTGGAAAAACACCACAGCACACTTGAGTACTTGAGGGGGTGGGACAGAGAAAACATTAGATCCAGACACAAAAGACCTTTTTGGGGCACACTTGTGATCAAGTACCAGGGAAAGGCCAAGACAAAACCATCAAAACTCACACTGTCTAGTTGCAAGTTCAACCTATTAATACATCTTTAAATAAATATTATATACATATGTAATACATTATAAATAAATAACAAATCTATGAAAAAGGATGGGTGAATGACTAAAGTAGATATTCTCTACACCAAACAAGCCAAATAACCCAATTATTCTCTTGCCAAAGCTACCTGACTGCAGTAGTACTTGAACTTATTGTAAGAAACTCTCATCTTAGCACAAACACATGAGAGAAAACATGGCATTGGTTGGGCAGAATCACCTCGTAAAACAGCAAGGAATTTATTTTATATGGTTTTTTTCTTTTTTTTTTTTCTGGAAGCTAAAGCATTGTGTTCCAAGAATTATTTTTCTTAAAGGAAAAAGAAACTTGACCCTCATGAATGCAAGTATATACTGGTATTTCAGAGCAGCAGCTACAGATCAACACCTTGCAAAAATACAGGAGGTGAGACTGTGAGAGATCTCCAGCATCAAGGTTCAACTAGAAACTGTCCAAAAAAACCCTTGCACTTGTTTCAGTAAAAGATAAAAAAATGTGAAAGATTTCAGAGGATTTACATAAATCCAGAATATTACACAGCAGGGCCAACCTAGCTCAGCATGTCCTTTTTGCTCAGTACTTCTGGGCAAAGAAAACTTACTTGCTTAGCTCTCACTGGCAATGTTTTCCCTGCATCCAGAAATAAGTCTGAGATTTTTTTCAGCCAGAGAGGCTGTCCCTATATATTAGAACCCCTTTATCAATATGTTTTCTGTTAAAATTTCCAATTATGTTGTGTCCCCAATATTCAGTAGCAATGGTATTTCACAGCCAAACCATACTGCCAAGGGGTATGTTCTCTGCTTTGAATTTATCACTTTCCCATTTTAAAATTCTCTTGTTTTGGTATGGGGAAAGACTGGCATTGGTCACTATCATCCTTGATCTCAGTAAATGCCTTCTGGAAATCCAAGACTGAAGTCATGTCTTCTTCATCCTCATACTCCATGACTAATACAAAGTACCCAGTTTGGGAAGTCAAGAAGAAAGGAAAATGCTCTGTATCAGCACATTAGCACAAGGTTTAAAAGAGATCAAGTTCATACTGTGCAGTTTGAAATAAGGGAAGTGAAATTTTTGCAGATGCCATTCCAAACAGTGAAAGTCTACATTAGAAATGTACTCTAATAAGTAGATTTTTTTCATAGGTTGAATCTATATGGAAGTGCACCATAAAAACCATTTCAATTCCCTTTTTCATGTTCACAGATTGCAACAAATTTTTCCCATCCAGATACTGAAATCTCTCAAGTCTGTAAAAACTTTCTGAAGTCACTCAACTTTGAAATCATAATTAAATTATTAACTATAAAAAGAAAATGTATCCTGCTGAAAGATCACAAGGTGGAGCTCTAGCCTAAAGCTAACTGAAGAAACTCCAAAAGACAGGTCATCCAGAGGTTGACCTAGTTATTTCTGTGCAATAAACTTGATAATAAATTGCTAAAACTGCAATAATACTGTAGTGCATTTCCTTCAGATTTATTTTTAGATTACAGAGACACCAAAAGATTGCTGCATCTTTTCTGAAATTGATGCATATGTTTGATTTACTGACTCTTCCAAAAATAGAAATGTATAAAGCTGCTGTGGAATAACTAGATTCAGGATTTTGTTTTCAGAAGCATGCAGGAGAATTTCAAAATACATTTTAATAGCAGAAATAAGGCATCCCTTTTACTTTTACTTGCTATGCAAACGTTTGCTAACACAGCATTAGTGAACTGAAAAAAAGAACCCACCAAAACAACACAAGTCATCCAGGAACAGTCATGCACTATGCTGCCAACTCTAAATTTAAAAGGAGTTTCTATTTAAAGTTATTTGACTGATAAAAGCAAAAGTTAAGAAAAACACTGTAAAGAACTCAAGTGCATCTTCATTGAAAAACAGATTTTTAAAAGGTTCTTTTTCATTAATCCATGAATAATTATTGAGGTTCAATTTACTCAAATATACTGGCCAAGTGGTGAGACTTGGCATTAGTTGACAGAATTCACCAGAGCAGTTCACACAACACACACATGATCAGCAGCTGCTGAGTGCTACCTGCAACATGCACAGATAGGCTAAACAAACATTAATTTAATTCCGTGAGCTGCCTTTGTGACAGGAATACATATATGTGTGTGTGTGTGTTTATGTGTATATATATAAGTACACACAAAACACAACATATCACAAGATCTGTCCCAGAAGCTTGTGTTTTATACACTTTAGTACACAAAATAAACTTACTTACACTCACATCAAGTGAGGTGTTTCAGGTTAGGTTCTTTGTTGTCACTGGCTGACATTTATTATCTGGAAGTTCCATAAAGCAAAGCTCTGAGCAAGACAAGAGATGCAAAATTTAAAAATGGCTACGTGGGCTGGACAAGGATTTTGGAATTGTGGGATGGCTGTTCAGAATATTGATTTTCTTCCTGTAATTCAGATAATCACTTGTAAAATAAAGGACCCCACTTCTTAATTCAGAAAATTAGAACTTCTTAAATTGTGTTGCTGAAGTGTGTGGCTAAAGTTCAACCCTGAATATCTATACATGAATGAGAGATGCTGATGCTTCAGAACCAATTATGCAGCTGCAACAGTTCAAATGCTATTCTGATAAAACTTAAATAAAGGATGAGAATTTATGTCTGGTATCTTCCCTGAACTAGAAGAAAATAGTGCTACAGAAAAAAAATAGAAGGACATTATGCCCCTCACTCCTTTTCTGAGAAAGCAGAATATGTCTGAACTTTTGTTTCCTAAAATAAGATTTGGTTGTTTTGAGTTTTTTTCTCGTCAAATCAACATGCTGCTTCACATGACTTTTGCATTCATCTTTTTAAATGGATTTTTAACCAAGATTTTGAGCAACTGCATGGCATTCCCTACAGGCCTGAAAGAGTCTTATTTTTATGTGTGTCATTTCTACTAATATTACACAACGTAATATTTCAGTTGCCAACAAGCTATGAAGTAATTCTGTAATTTGAGTAAAATATAGAAGACATACTTCAAGTAACATTCTGTATTGTAACAACTGTACTTTAACATGATTTACATGTAACTACCAGCAGTTTTTATGATATTATAATACCATAATAAAGACTAAACTGAACAATAATGCAATTAATACTGTTAGATGTATCAATGATTCACACAAATCTGCTGATTTGTGGGAAAGAGCCATCTCAGAACATACTTTCCTGACACTGTAGGCTGCTGCTGGAAGCAATAGTCTTGCTTCTCACTCACTCCAAACGCACAGGCAAGTTTCTGCTCCCTTCTATCACTCAAATGGAACAGCAAATCAAATTTTAAGGACAAAACTATTTCCTCCCCCCCACGATTAGCTCTCTGCTGACCAGCCAACTGAATCAGCTCCTCCTGCAGCCACAGGAGCCAGGAGCTGCAGTACCTCAGGCTTTACAACAAAGCCCATGACCAGCTTTGCCAATGTGAACGCATCCTAAGGAGGCAGCGCTCTGCTGCCAGGCAGGAGCAGACAGACTGACACGGAAAGCTGGAGTCCTTGCATAGCTGCTGCTCTTATTCCTCCCCTTCCCTTGGGAGGGGCCACAGCCAAGAGCCTCCTGTTTCCTGGCTGTGGGGGGGGGCAGAGAGAGCAGCAATGCCCAGACCAGATCCCCAGCCAGGCTGCTCCTCCTGCACCCGCAGCCCCGCAGGTCAGGCAGCATCTTCTACCTCTGCACTCATCAGGCACCTGCCCAGGCTTAGCTGCCTCCTGCTCAAAGATTTCTCTTTAACTCCTTTTCCACACACATTGCCTGCGTTTCCATTACATGGCAGACTGCACAGATGCCTGCAAAAGCCTTTGCTTCTCAACAGCCTTCAGACAAGAAGCCCACCTCCCAGCTGATGGTGACAGCCAGGAAACAGCCAAACACATGGAACACACAGGTCCCCAGAGGTAATGCACACATCAGTAAACAGAAAGCAAAATTTGTTTTCACAGTTTAATGCTGTGAAAGGAAAAACCTTAAACAGGTTTTATTTCTGGGGAAATATAAAAAGGCAGGGGTAAAAAATAATTTAAAAGGGATATGAAAAAAAGGCTAAAACCTAACATGAAGTTTAGACTTGACAGCAATTTGGAGACTTGAAAAGTAACATGCAAGGACCTCCATACCACCCTAATAACTCTGCCAACCTCAACTTCATCATCCAATAATCTATCTCTCATTAAAACTGTTTTCTGGACCTCTGCTGTTTTTATTCAATAAATATGGGGCAGAACTATTATGGAAGGAAAGGAGCTTGCTAAAGTGCTTCACAGCCCTACAACTACTCAGTAAACTGCCATTAATAACATCAGTATCTTTAATGCAGTAAGTAAAATACTATTTTGAAATACAAATATATTGTTATGGTTTGAATCATATGAGAATTTTATATTGGTATTTAGTAACCTACACTGCCCAGTCTAATCAGAGTTTAAAACAATTCATGTATGTATTACAGAATACTGAAAAATTAACCAAGTGTAAAATAACTGCAACTATTACCCTCATTAAAAATACTTACATTACTCTATAATGATTCTGCCCAATAGTATTCCTGAACTTTGCTAAAACACACTTGAAATTCCCAGACACCTTTAAAATTGTTTCATTGTAGATTTCTTTTTTTAAAAAGGTAAAGGTAAGATAACAGTATAAGTTACACGTCAATGAGTCTGTAACTTCTTCCGTGCCAAAAAAAAAAAAAACCAAAAGAGATGGCTTCCAGATGTTGCAGTCTGACTGCGTGGAAAATGAGGCTCTAAGGAAGAATAAAAGCCAAGTCGGATGTCAACCAAGCTTTAAAAAGAATTTTTTTTTAAAAAAAAAAGTGCCACATATGCCTACTTTAAACAAATTAAAAGAGGAGTACTGCTTCATTTATGATACAAAACAAGCACACCTCCCAGATGCCTAAATGCCCAACATTTCCAAGCTCAACTACAGATCACCATTCCCCTTTAAAGACTGACTTTTCAAAACTCTGCACATCCCCTCAAAACTCTGGCTCTAAAAGAAGGTAGGGATGAAGAGGCACAGGCACTGACCACAGCAATCAGGTAAGCAGCTACTCAGTAAATCCCCCAAACAAAACCAGCATTGTTCAAACAGGCAGCCAACAGCAAAGAATTACTTCAATACACAAAACAGATGTAGAATTTTCCCAACAACAAGGTATCCCATGTCTGAAAACTTCGACTTTTTCCTCTTCCACTGATGCATGTGAGCCTGTAAGCTGCCTTGCTTTATAGGAGCCTCAGCTCCCTCTCTTACCATATAGATTTTTCCTCTTTGAAAAGCCCAGGTCACAAGGGCTTTGTGCCCAAGATTCTACTTGGGCATTTCTAAGAACAACTGCATTTGATTGTAAATTCTGGAGGGGGAACTACACAGTACACAGTACATACTCAACAGCATCAACTGCTACTGTAAGATACTGTCAATATTAAATTACCTCAGTAAGGAAAAAGCCCATAAAATAAAACTACAAAAGAGTGGAAAGTAAAATCTCCCCAAGTCAGCACATATAAACCCTGGTCACAGCACACTTTGGACAGTCCTTGGAAGAGTCCACTGTGATCCCAAGCCTTCTAAAGGAAAAGGAGAACCAGTTCAATAATGTTTTGCCAGCTGAGATCCACCACAGTTTATTGCAGAAAATGGTTGAACTCCTTCAAAATGACAACTTAAGAGATGACTAACAGGAAAGATAAAAAATATATTTAATTATAATAAAAAACACAAAGGAAAAAAAAAAAAAACCAAACAAAAAACCCTACACCCTCCTACCTTTTTTTTTTTTTTTAATTGGGCTGGGCTACAGAAAGGGCATCACTGTGTGGGATTCCCCACGGGCCACCTGCAGGAATGCAGCTGCTCTGCACCCCAAGGCAGCACCCTGCTCTCCCTCCCAGCACCCTCAGTCTCAGCCTCACAGAAGCAATACCAAACTATTTATAGTGATGCTCAAGAACTGCCATTACCTTAGTGTTTGTGTAAACAGTCAAATCCTCCATCCTTCCCTGACTCAAATGAAAATCTATGCCATCAAAAAAGGAAAAGGAGTATTTAAGAAAAAAAAGAATATTGTGCTGCATAAAAACCAGGTAAAATAGCTAAAACCTAAGCCTTCCATATGTGGATTTTAACCCTCTCAATAATCAAGATTATCATCCTTAAAAAATTAAATTCAAGCAATAATTCACCCCTAAAACAGAAGAAATAAAGATAAAAACCTTATTTTTAATTAGAAAGCGATCCTTCCAATTCTGCCAACCTCAGAACATCTGTGCTTTAAACATTCTCAGTCATAACTAAGATTTTTAATACCCAACATTTTGTTCTTGTTCTCCCTCACAACATTTGGGCTAAAATCCCAGGTGTTTCTTTCAGAGATCTGCAGCACTGAATACTAATTTTATCTGGAACAGCAGTTGTGATGTGCACAGCTTTGCCCCACACTGTTCAGAGAATTGACTTTATCCACAATGCAAAATGCTAATAAATCCACTAATAAATTCATTAGAAGATGAAAAAATAGGTAGTATCATCACTAATTCTGAAAATCACACTTTTTTTTTTATTCATGCTACAAAAGAAATTCTCTTAAAAGAATTTTGTGGGAGGGATGACTGGTCCTGAAGCCTCATGTATAGAGACCTAAGTTAGTTATTGGCATTCATTAAAACATCGAGAGAAAACCAGCACAGCCACTTGTATATGTTCTCAGAACACTGCAAAAACACTGTCATTATTCAAATCAATAAGTTCTTTCAACTCTGTAATTGCTTACTTGTGGCAGGTAACAAATTGCACCAACTGGGAAAGCTGTAACATATTATATGCTTGTTTTCTGAAAGCTAACATGAAGCAAAAGTATCAAAACCAGCTTTTTAGATTGAGTTCATTTTAGAAGGCAAGCTGACAAATAGTGATAAACTCCTGATGTGTATAAAATATTCTGAAACAAAGGTGAGTGAGACATCCTTTTGACATCATCTTCTTTTGCAAGTCCCTCTAATGCTGTGCATTAGGCATGTAGGGATATAGGAGCACCCACTACCCACGTCTAAAATATGGAAAGCTTAAATACAAATTTGTTGTTAAAATACAACAAAACTAAACCTTAGGTTTCTTCATTTAATCTTAAAGGGAAAAAAAAATCAAAAAGCTACACCCATATGTGTTTGCTCTTGAGCAAATTAATCATGTAAATACAGGTAGTAGATCCTTCCTCCTTCAAGAGGTAGTTACAGACCACAGCTAAGTTTGCATTTGTTGAAAAGTCACTGGTCACAGCATGCAAGTATCATCATCTGTAGTAAATATTTTACTTAAGTGATGCTCAATCACAATTTATTTTTAAAACTACAATTTCAGCCACACAGTAGAAGCTGCTGAAATAAGGTGGCTATTTTCATCTTCATTTTCCTGTTTTTTTTAATTTCTAAAAGAACAATGACCAAAAAGAAAAAAAAAAAAAAAAAACCAGCCAACCAACCAAACAAAAACCAAACAACAAAACAAGCAGTAGTGCCAGATGTCTCTTAAACAAGCTACATGTGTTGTGTCCTCCTTCCCCCACTCTAAGAGTGGCATTCTGGAATGGGGTGTATGTACCCTGTAGCACCAGTTCTCCCTAGAGAATTGCCCCCTACTCTTGGCTGGAACTGCATGGAACTTGCAGCAGAGTTCCAGCACCCCAAGGTACCAGCCACTTACCAATACCCTCACTTCCAGCAAATGAAACAAATCTCACATGCTGGAGGCTGGTGGTGGTTTTCTTTCTTTTTCTTCCTTACAATGAGACAAAAATGCAATCTTGGGTACAAGCCAAGAATTTCAACTATTTTTTTTTACTGTGTCTTAAACACAAAAGGAGCATCCTTCTTCCTTCATAGCTTATTAACTTCTTTAACACAAGGCGAACTGACAAACAATTATTCCCTGATAAAAGTTAGTTGGTAAGTACATATAAAATGTAAAAGAGCATTTCACTGCAGTGTTGACTGTTTTCACAGCATCTATACTTTAATTCACTCAACACAATACTTGTGATTTGGTGTGGTAAATTCAGCCAAATTTATTGCTGAACAACCCTTTCCTAGGACTCTTAGAAGCTGCTACCCAGGGAGAAAAGCTAACTTGATCAACTATTATGCCATTGGGAGAAAGGGGGGAAAAAACCCAATCAACAATAGAGAACAAGTTTTCACATTTCATATGCTCTGCTTTTCAGTCAGATCTATTAATGACAGCTCATCTTCACTGACAATTAAAAGATAATATTCTGAATTCATACACTGAGAGACTGGAGAGATGACAACTCCCATTCTGCTGACTTTAGTTACGGAGGTGGTAACCTCCAACAGAGGGATGGAAAACTTTCAGCTGTCACAGAAGTCACCTGAGGAACTATAAAAAACTATAGTTGTCTAACAACTGCCTGGAAAAATGCTTCAGTCACCCTCCATGGTTTCAGCTTTTAATTTATTACCTGACCTGTATAATCCTCTTGTGGTTTTTAGTTGATGAGCATATTCAACTTATCAGTTTGAAATTGCCTCTACTTATTAAAACAAGAATCACTAGATTGCCAGTGCTGTTATCTGTCACCACATCTTCCCCAACAATGGTTGTGGTTTCATAATTAACTGCATTCCTTCTCTTAGCACACGTTTCTCTTACTCTGTTTTGTACCAAACACATAACCCCTCATCTCCCCACACTCAGATCAGAGATTGGTAAAGATCTGCAGTTGACAACACAACAGTGTTGGGTGCACAGGGTCTATTCAGTTCTCCAGTTTTTCTGACTTTCCTCAGTAAACAACAATTCCAACTATTTTAAGCAGTTAGGAGACAAATTATTTAAAATAGGCAGTAACTCAGATTGTTCTTCCATTTTATTTTGTAAAAAAATGCAATATACTTTCTCCAAGTCCCATATTCAAATTAAATCTAGCTGAATTTCCCATGTTAAGTTAGTTGGTTGTCCTAGCTACTCAAAAGCAGTGCTTCTTAAGACTTAGTTAGCCATCAATTACCTAATTATTTATTACCACCATGTTGAACTCTGCAGACTCAGCTCTTACAGGCTAACAGATTTTTTTCTCATAAACTATTTTTACCAATACTTTGCAATCACCACTGAGGACTCTGACATCAAACCATAACATCTAATAGCAAGTAAGATGTTTTTCACCTGGTAAGATTCTGTAAAGTCATTTAGTACTTAAAACAAATTCACAGATCCTGAAACCCAGGTCTGTTTAGAAGAAAAAGTAAAATAGTAAGAATACTTTGTTATCCCAGGATAGGCTCTTTGTTATGGGAAAAGGGAAGAGACTAACAGTTAAGTAACTAGATTAAGATTCATGTACATTTAAAATACCTGTAAACAAAGAATAACGTTGCATACTTAAGTATAATCAAGTAGCAATTTTTTTCATGTCATGATTTTAATGCCCCAGGCATTGATTTCATAAGAATGCTGGAGAAGCAATAACCTATGTTATATTAATCTCTTCACAACTGCCAACTTTCTGTTCTACTTACTCAAAAAGCCACTTAATGTTTAGAGTTGCTCTTACAATAAATAAACCATCAGTATAGAATTCTCATGCTGTTGTACTGCTAATCAGGATTACAAGTATAATTTATTGTTTCAAATAAGTCTGCACTCAAAATTTTCTACAATTCAAATGAAATTCCTTTAACAGGCATGCTACTGGAAGGTAACATCAGCTGAAAAAATAGCTGAAACTATGTGTTAATGTTCAGTTACAGTAGCAGCACTTTAAATGAAGTCTGTTTACCATCTTTTCTTTGCTCACAAATGTAATCAGCTTTAATATTTCAAGAGAAAGGTTCAATCCCTACCTCACTATTTTGGTTATGATCTATTACACAGGTGGCAAAACCCAGGTTGCTAATGGACCAACTCATCTGGAGTAACTACAATAATCCTACTGAAAGACACTTATCAGATCTGGCTGGGAAGACTCAAATGTAACTAGCAAAGGGGTTACCTGTTTCCCAGACATTTGCTTCCCCCCTGCTGCATTCTTATGGACAATCCTATTAAGAAGAGTTTGTACATTTAAAAAACATTCTGTTTGGAGTAACTCTCCTATTCCCTACACAGCAAGCAAGCTCAGGGCCATTAATATGGAGACCACTGTGCAATTTCATGAACTTGAGAAGTGAGACTGATATTCCATTCACAGGATGCTTTCCTCACACAACACTGCCTTGGGCTTGAAATAATATAAACCAATTCTTAGCAAAAGTTAGAGAAAGAGGTAACAATATTCAATCTAATTGTTAGACAAGAACATTTTTATCCGTGTATAAATGAGGTCTGGCAGTTGTTCAGCTTGACCTCCACTACTATAATCTTGCCCAAGGGTATGAAAATCCTAGATCATTAAATGCTATGAATTTAGTCTTGCAAGCAACCTAAAATGAACCTGCAATCAGAGCCAGAGTTTTCCACTACTGTTAAGAGATGGAAAGACAAGAGTGATAACAGATAAAACCATGTCAGGTGGGGCTTTTTATTTGGTTGATTTGTTTTGTTGTTTTTTTTTTTTCAAGGAACACAACTCCTATCTTTATCCTTAAAAGAACATTTTTTTATATTCAGGGTTTTTTTGAGATTAAGGGCAAGTAATTACCCTTTAAATTCAGAGGTCAAAAAAGAAACAATACACCACTTTTCATCATTTTATATAGATATAGATATAAATATAGATATATATCAGACATTTGGGAAGTTTTTTTCTCAGAAAAGTTAAGTTAATATAAAGCTGCTCACTTTCCAGTTATGAGAAACATTTTAAATGCCAGCTTTGCTGCAATTCTCTAGACAATCAACAAACAGTTTAGGAACTGCTACCAATTCATTACTATGAACAGATGCCTGCCAAAAAAAAAATAATTACGGGACATAAATTTTATTACTGTGTGAATTAATTTAAGACTTTATATGTTAAGCATAAAAACTACTTCAGAACCCCTGAATCTGGTATCATATGCAACCCACTAAGAAAAAAGGCAGAATGAAAAAAGACAAAATGGAATATAAGCACTGCTTGCAGCAGATCATAGCAAGATACACTTGCTAGGCCACAAATTAGTAAAATTTTCTTCTGCAAGTCTTAGCTGCAGGGAATGACTAAAGGTAAGAACAGCACCAGCAGAGAAGGAGCCAGACAGCAACACAGAACCTTTAAAAAGGTCAAAGACTGATGATGGACCACAGAACAAGCAATAATTAGCTACTTGTGAACTGAACATGGCAAGGGAAGGTCTAAAAACACAGTTAGAGCATCTGAAAGAATAAAGCACAGAAATAGCAAAGCCACAGCTGTGTCAACAGCAAAACAGAGCTATGGAACACAAACACCATCTGAGAAATTAAAAAGAAATTTAACAAGAACAAAGAGATGCTACTCTGTACAGGTCTCCCAGGGTATTAACTCCAATTAAGATCCATGTGTATTAATAAAAAGAAAGTATAAGTGTTAAAAATGCAAAGTCTCAGCAGTGAATTTACACACAATAAATGCATACTACCAGTGACAAGCTATAGAGAAGCCTTTTAACCCTGCTCACAGTGAGACAGAGAAAAAACTCCATTAAAATTGTTAACTCAGCTTTTTCACAAATAGATGCATAAAACGTTTAACATCTAGGACACAGGCATTTTATACTGACCATGAAAAAAAGCCAATCCACAAAGGACACCTGAACATTTTAGGCCTAAGAAAATGCCATCATCTTTCTCTATTTGATGTATACAAATATCTTCTTCCCAAGCAAAATAATTGTATGCCATTCTCTATCAGACCATATAATGATGTTATTAACTGTATAGAGATTACAGACTACAAGTAACATTCTTCAGCAACAAAGGCTTCATCACATTCTTTACATTACAGTATTTCTAGATTTAATTTTGTATTACAGCCCAACTGAGTATACACATTTTAAAACTGCAATCACAGTTAGGCCCCTCAAACACCCAAAAGAACCCTTTACCAAAAAAATTAAAGTCATTTTGACAAGTGAAAACCTATATAGGATAAACTAAAATGTCAACATATCTTCACTTGACTTCCCCAAGAATCCATTTTCTTAAGTTCAAAGAAAGGAAAAAGATTATTTTGCAGAGAAAACTGCAATTGTCCAGCATTATTTCAAGAGGCAGATACCAAAATGCTTTCACTTCCCCCAATAACTCTGAAGGAAGTGTTCACCAAGCAATTCACTTTACATATGAGCTGACTCCTTGGAGGAACACAAGCAGAAATTTCCAGCTCAAGAAATCTCTCAAGTATTTACTGGATTGAGATATTTACAACCCTGAGGGACCAGCACAAAATGATGCTGTTAAATGGTTCCCCTTCACTAAAACAGTATTTTTGTTCAAAATGGAAGCTAGCATTTGTCCAGGGAGAGAGAGAAGACAAAGAAGTGCCTTGGCTGCCTATTCAACCCAAATCTCTCCCCAATTAACACGATGTTCATGCACCATAATGATTCCCTATCCTGAAATGCAGAGACCAAATCTAAATTTTGATACATACCATTCCCAAAATTTACATTAAAATAGCAAATTAACAAATATTATTTATAAATTAACATCTCATTTCATGAAAACAGCAGTAGCATGAAACCTGTCCATCTCCACCACTGTAGTGAAACGTTAAAATGTATTACAATACAGGTGTATGCTTAAGTAAAAACCAAAACCAAATAAATACTTAACACATCAGAGTTGAAATACCATTTGATGTTCTCATATATCATATCTCTAATTTGCAATATGATATTCTGCTTGATGACAGCATGTCTCTTCTAAACAACATGAAGGCAAAACCCAAAAATTCTGGATGAGATTTTCCAGTTTTCTGTAGCACACATACAAGGCTAAAAGGGGGAGAAATGATAAAACACTTAGCCTAAATATTTTTTTAAAGACTACCTGATCATTAGAAGAAAGGAACTTTTATTTTGCCTAGGAAAATTAAGGAAAAACATCTTCTAGAAAAATTCATTTTGTAATGATCTATCAACATTTCTGGCAGCAAGACTAACAGCTGAACAACCCTTATACTGGAATGACAAGAACTGGAAAAAAAAACCCACAAGGTATGAAAGAAGTCAACAAAACCTAAATTCACTAGAGAGATCCTTTATAATGAGCAGGACAGAAAAGAGAAGGAAAACACTGTGTAGAGACCATGTTTAAATATTCACTACTAATGGCTGATAATCATATTCTGTAAGCAGCAGGAACAGAGGTGTGATGTCACAAATGCAATAAATCCCCAAGGAAACAATGTCTTCAAGATGTTCTCTAGCAACTGCTTATGGTTGATTAAAGCAGCATCAATAACACCTCTCTAGCTATGCACAGGGAGGTAACAATCACCCCACACTGCCAGTTGCAGAAGAAAAAAAAGTGAAAGACTTGTGTTAACCATTGCAGCTAAAAGCCAACAAAAATAACACCAGTGATGTACTGCAGTATTCCAGTTCCCTCAATCACATGAAACAAGGATGTATGTGCATTTTGTTATGAGTGAAGGCTATTATTAAAAATATTCATTAATTCCCAACCAGCTACAGTCCCCTCTTTCACAGGAAATACTGACATTTGAGTATCTTTAATACAGACATGAAATCATTCAAGGAGAGCAGTGCTTTTAAGAAAGACTGAAAATATTATATTAATTTCCACTCATTTACAGATGTTTATACAAGTAAAAATTTGAGACTGGGTACAGGTTACCTGTTTTACAATAAAACAGCTTGGTATCAGAAAGAATAGTGAATACCCACAGCCCAAAGGAAAACTGCAGAGCTGGAATAAAATTATTCCTCTTCCTGATCTTCTTCCAGCCATTTTGTATTAGACAAAATTTCTCCTTTGTCTCCTCTAATGCTGTCTGTACTTTCATATGTGGGGAGAAAGGAAAAGCACAATACATGGTAACATATCTATCTCAAGTATTAACATACAGACAACACTCACACTTGCATCTCTAATAATCAATGGTATTTGGCCCTATAGCACAGGCTCCCTAACCCTTTGTGATCCCTTCCTGGGCAGAAGGAAATCATGAGCTATGATTTTCTACAAAATGCTTTAAATCTCACTTTAACCTTTGACAATTGCTTGGGTCTTTTGAAAGGTTTCCACAATTCCTCTCTAATGAAGTAAAAATTCTACAAGCACATGGAGTACAGGCAGTCATAGTACAGACCTGGGCAGTAACTCAGCAGCTGATTTATCAATGGTTAATAAGAAAAGCTGTCATAATCCTAGTGCTACAAGTATGATCATATTCAGTAAAAACCATTTTCAGAATGTGTAAGTATTTTTAAAGCACTGCCCACCACAAGTATTTGCAAACATGTAACTAGTATTTATTAAATAATTAAAATAAAAACACACCACGTTCTCTTTTAATTATAAACTTAGTACTTAAATCAGGCTATTAAGCTAACAGTTACCCTTCAGACAAGGTAAGCTTTGTATTGCTCCCTGAAAAAGCCATGGTGATCTCAACCTGTGGTGTAAGACAAGAAAAATGTGCTACAGTTTTATTTTGTCGTGTTTTTTGGGTTTTGTTTGCTTGTTTGTTTTTTTGTTTGTTTGGTTTTTTTTAAACTGAAGCCACCAAGTTGCTAGGAATATTGTGGAATCCAAGACATTTTTTCTAGAGGCTACCTACTTCAATGTCACATACTTTAGTCATGAGAAAAAACATTAAGAATCCACATTTTTCCCCACAACAGGACACCAGTGTAGTGCCTAGAAAAACTGCCAGGACAAATGCTACTGATAATAAATTAAAGAATTTCTTAGAGGGCTATGAGTTTTAAAATAGACTTTTAAACTAGGCATATTGTACACAGAAATGCAAACAGTTAAATGCAGTTGGCCAAAGCCTAAGGAAATGATCAGTCTCCTGCAGTAAACCTACCAAGGTGTTTTGGGCTATAAACAACTGAAACATTATATATAGCACATCCCAGTTTTAAGCTTCCCTCACTAAAGCTACAGAAATTAAGTTAGATTGCAAGCAGTAAGCATTAAAAAAAGAGAACTATGCTAACAGAAAAATTCTTAGAAACAGTTATTCAAGAGTACAACACTGTACTTTTTGCTCCAAAGTAATTCATCACATCAATTAAAACTGACTGGTCTAAATGCTTAGTTCTTATCCTCTCCATCAATACATACATGGGTAAAATGAAATTTTAGTCCAACAACTGCTTTATGAACTTGAATTTATGACTGATTTGATTTGGGGCCTTCACAGTTCTACAGGTAGGGAAATATAAACATATATATAAAGCCTTTGCAGTATAACACATCTTATCAAAACAGTTAGTGACAGAAAAACCAGAAAAGCATTTTGCTTTTTCCTTTCCAGCCTTTGGCCCTAACTGGTACTACCTGGTCAAATCTACTGCTACATATACAAAGTGGCAGCTCAACACCACTGTGTCCCCTCAGCTTTCTTCAGTTATCAGCTTTTTTTAAAAGGTCCTGATGGAGTTCCCTATGCCTTGTCAGTGGTAGTTGTTAATGCAGACCCATTAGCCTGCATCTCCATTATTGACAACTCCCCTGTTTCTACTTGCTATGCCACAGACAGTTTACCCCACAAGAAGATTTTGCCAACATCAATGAAAAAAAAAAAAAAAAAAAAAAGAGGTTTTTTTAATGCAATTAAATAGGACAGCACTACTGTGCATTACACAGGATTCTGACACAGAGAACTTGGGGTAAAAAGACATGTTATTCATAAATCTAAATATATGGGGGCAGGAATGAGGGAGGAAGAGGAAACAAAAGAAAATGGTATGGATACAGAATTACTACAGGAAAGGAATTGCTGTCAAATTAAGGTAAGACAACTAGCATTCAGCATTGTAATGGACTGTATTTACCTACCATATAACTTAGTCTTTACTACGCAAAATAAGTAGTATTGACTTTTGTGCAATATCTTGTGTCTTTATTTTAATTAGGCTTTCAATGAAGCTGTTTAGTAGTTTAGTAATAAATCAGTTACTAGAAAATTTTTTTTAATAATACAACATTTTGTACCCCATAAGACAATACAGGTAAATAACCCACATTAACACGTAAACTCACCTACACTGTCCAACAGAGTCCACAAGGGACAATATTCAGGGCAAGAATAATTCAGTCTCTTCTAAGTGCACAGCATTTTCAGAATAAATAATCATTTCATTCCAAAACAGAGGAAGAAACCCAAGCAATGGATGATCTAATTTACAGGACAGTCAAAACCTGCAGCATGATACTTAAACCACACCATCTTCCAAGGTTCTGCACAAACACCTGCCTTCTGTGCCAGAAGACAGAAGTAAACTGCAAGAGTCCTTTGGCAGTGATACCACAACTGTCAGTGCTCAAACAGAACAGCACCAGATCATCCAAGTCATGAAGACTTGACATGTATTAAGATTGAGGCACATACCTACATTTCTGGTAATTCTGCACAAACATATGATGCCAGAAGATTCATCAGTAAACCTGTTCAATGAGTTACAAGTTGATTTTACAAAGAGGCAGAATCAGTTGGCACTGTCTTATAGCTAGTGGAGTTCCTGATGCACTTGACACTGAAGAGCAGTTAAAGTGTCAGGCACCTTTTTCACAAAGGATGGACACTAAAATGATTATTTTGTAAATTACAAAAAGCACTGAATAACTGGAGTTACAGACAATGAAAGCCCTTATATCAAGCATCAGTTGAATTAAGTACTTTCTTTTAAAGATCACCAAATGGGGGGGAGGGATGGCTTTCTTGTATGCCAAGATTTTTTATCAGAAAACAATGTTAACTGTTCTCATTTGTTCTCATAAAAGGTCTCTCTTCTTAAGGTGACAATTGCAACAGTTAAGCTTCTGTATAATGCCCAAAATAGCAGTATTTTTACAGCAATATGCAGCTTACAGTGTGTGCCATGACTAACTGATTATTTTAGTCATCTACGTACTCCCTGAATAAACTGCAGACACTTCCTCCATTTCATTTGGAGTATAATCTATTATAAACCATATATAAACCACTCTGAACAGAAGTAAGAATATGGTTAAACTTTAGCAGTCTTATAACACAAATACCCCGGATTTCTAACACTCTACACTAATTCTACTCTACTGTGCCACAGAAGTCTCAGTGTACAACCTGCAACACATAAGGATGACAGAGAGCTCAATGGTCTGCTCTTTTGTCCAGAAGCTACCCAATCCTAAAAACTTAGTCAATATTTAAAACCATCATGCTCTCCAGCAGTCAGAGATTTTACACTATTATTGAAAACTTAGAATATAAAATACATTACCCATGCATTATATAAAATTCATTTTTAAAACATAAGCACATCCACGAGTAGCTCCACTTACTTTGCTACTTGACAAGCTTTGCCTTTTATACACTTTCTCAAATTGTAATTTGCCTCTGGAAAAGGAAGCTGTTCAATGGCAACAACTTGACCAAGTACCAGTAATTTCAATTTTTTTCCAGTATTCTTTTCAACGATCAACTGAGAGCACATTTTACACCAATTTGAATAGACTGCATTAACTATATACATGCTCTTTTCTGCTAAATAATGAATGAAACTACAAACAATAACCATAGGAGTTTGATAATACAAGAAAGTAGATGGGCTGAATCTTATGAAAGGAAATGTCCCACTGCCTCCTTCCCCCTGCATTTACTTCTGCTCATATCTCATAGTCAAGGGCACTTTGTTGAACAATAATCTATTAATTTATTTTTTAATGAATTAGCTTTCCAACCACTTAGTAAGTTGAGCTGGCTTGACAAGAAAGACCTTTAGCTGGTTCAAGAAAATAGCTCTTTTCAAAATCAGTGAGACACCACAGCAGCCCTGACCAACTGTTAAAATTTATTTCAAAGGAAAAAAAAATATCCATAGTGTTTTGGTAGGCTGCAACTGGTTTAGAAGTTGCCATGAACAGCTTCAAGTCTACCTTATCCTCTCTGGCTATGGCACTATAATGCATACTTAGTTCAGCACCCAAATGCCAGTACTAAGTATCATCTAGCCAGCTGTGAAACATAAAAGCCTGGGCCCACCATGCTGCCTTTCCAGAGAAACAAAGCATAACTCACTCCGTATTGTGGTGTCAGAATAAATGTTCTGACAAGCCAATAGTTGATCACCTTTGCCTAAACCCTACATAAAATGCAAATGGAAGCAGCACAGATGAGCCACACAGAAAGACATTACATCCCTGCTGAACAAAAAACCAACCACTAGCTCATTTTACCAAGTACAGCTGAAGTGGTCTCATTTAGTTTGTGTAACCCATTACTGTAACAGTTTTCCTTCAGGGGATCAGACAGAATTAGAATCTGCCATTACTCTATATAAAGCCAGGACTAGATTCAATCACAGACACCACTCTTCACTGAGTGGCTTGATACTACAGGAGTATGCAATGAGAACCAGTTCTATATCTGGTGATTTTCCTCACTGATCTGCTTAGCTTCTAAAAATATTATTATTACCAGAAAACAAACAAAAATATTTACTGCTGTCATACCTCAGTTGTCTTAACTAATATTTTGACAGATGATATCAAATAGAAATGCAGAGTTATTCCATTTTACCCAGTATCAGAAGAATTCTTAGAACAGTATCAGGTCTGGGTATAGGACATTTACTAATATTTTAACAACATTCCTCTTCTTAAAAAGCTAGCTAGCCTTGGGGAAGGTTGAAACTCAGAGAGCCATTTAATTTCTAAAGCTGCTGAATTTTACAACAAACAAAAACCCCATTAACTAGAACTCAACAGCAAACACTTGCATAACAACCAATTTAAAACTGTTGTAACATATCAAAGACAAAATGTAAAGGAAGTGAAAATATACTTTCCTCACGACTTTTTCTCTCTGAAATATACAGTCATCTTTTAAAGTGTTACAAGTCACAATCCAAATAAACTTACAAACTATTTCAAGAGACTAGATGTTACTAATAGAGTGGCTGGTATTAAATTTTGTGAGGGTTTTTACATTAATTTAGGAATTTTCTACTTCAGCTTATTGCTAAAGGTTTAAGACCCATATGTCCTATCCACCACTTGATTTTCCTTCAGTGGAAAATGAAGTGTTCAGTGTCTCCAATTCAATTTGCAAAGAAACATTTATAAATTAATGCATATTAAAGTTGTAAACTACCTTAAGAAAATAGTATTTTACTATCTCTTCAAAAGAAAAGCAGTAGAAAACGTGGATAATGTAAGATAAAACATACCACTACATAACTTTCTGAAGAAACTGCAAACTAAGAGACATTTTTATGAATCATAAATCTGTTTTAAATCCATAGGCTCATTTTTCAGGCACTGCTGCAGCAAAATACCTCAAGATACAACACAGTAGTCATTTACAGCTTATCAACAGCATAGACAAAACCCAACATATGAGCAATATTCAGAATAGAGCATGGGATCCTCCTCAAAAGGACATAGCCACTTTGATTTGCAAGAGCCTTACAGTAATGAGAACACTGAAAGCTTAATTAATTGGTCAAATCATTTATATCTCAAATGTCAGAAAACTACACACAAACAGGAAAAACTAGCTTTTTAGTACAGGTATTATTAAAGTAACTTTCAACTTAAAGACTACATTTTAAGGCAAATGACAGAAAATTCACTTGACAGAAGCAAGCTCAGAGTAAGCATTATTCTCACAGCATTACTTGCTATGAATATGCTATGGCTCCCCAGACTGTAAAGAAATAAACCTTAATATGGTAGAAGCAAAAACTACCACAGAAAAGCTTGAAATATCACACAAAAAAAATTAATGAAATGCCATTCTCTCCAGCAGTCAGCATCCTGCAATGCATGGACCTCCTGAAGAGTAGTATTATACTCTATTCATAACTGTTTTTTACACCACACTAAGCCAGAAGGGTAGAGTGACAAAAATGCTATGTTAATAAGATGAAAGAGATTATTCTTAACTAAACTAGTTACAGCATTTCGTTCTTTTGACATCAAAAAAAAGTAGAGGTCATAACTGGCTGTTACTGATTTATACTGACAGAAATTGGGCTCAAATGTTAAATAAAGATTAGTTAATATTTGCAGAAGACTTTGAACATACAAAATGCTATGTAAGTAGCAAGTATTAAGTCTTCCCACACACTCATTCTGGCATCCCTCCAAGCAGGGAAGTCCCACAGAAACACTTCAACAGCAGTAAGGAGAAACAGAGAGAACTCAGGCAATGGCAGCTATATTCACAACAGTCCCGTTAAGGAGCACCTGCAAAACTGGGGAGAAGTAATGCCCACTACCCATGCTCACTGCCTTCTACAAATCCAACACCAAAAAAGTAACTTCTGTTCAACATGGCTTATATGAATGGATACTGAACAATCTGTTGTAACTCTTTGTAAAACATAACACAAAGTTCCAAAATTTTGTATATGTGGGTTTCCCACTGTCTAGTATTTCTGATGAAACTACAAATTCACACTGTAAAATCACAGCCTGCAGCATAGCCATCAGTTTTATTACTCACAGAAAAGCTGATTTTCAACAAATCATTGCTCCTACCCAGAGTGGGCCAGTTTACCCAGATCTAAGTTCTAAAATGGTAAGAAATAAAGCAATGAATCACTATGCAATAATTTGATCTATCAACAGTAAAGCTCTTCCTAAATGCCTAAAGCAGCAAGCTGAAATTCTTTTAGCTATTTGGAAAAAATCAAGAGGATTCCACATTGTAAAAAACATACTAAGTTTTCCTCCAAGAGCATAAGAAAACAAAATGTTCTGAACAGAGCCTGAAGTGAGGCAGAAAGAAAAGGCAGGCAATGTGTTCAGGCATTATTTGGCCTATTTCTCAACATCTCTGAAGGACAACATAAATATTTCATGAGATTAAACAAGGGTATGTCTGGTTTAATTAGCAGGTACTCCTGGAGATGAGACCTATAGCCTCAGTATGCCCTCAAAAACTCAGAGATGAGTTGGGAAGAGATGGGACTGAAGATCTTCACACAGGATGGTCCAATATTCTGTAAAAAGGCCAAAGACAACCTCATGTAAAGAACTGGCACTGCAGCTTCCATAAACCACAGAAAACACCAGAGTGCAAAGGCTCATAATAAGAGCTAACCACAACTGGCTGGTAAGCATCCAGCTGAAGGAGGAGGTCTAGCAGGGTTTTGACAACAGCACTTGATTAACCACGCTAAATCTGGAAGAAAATCTCCAGGGGAGGAAACTCCTCTGTAACTGTTCCTAAATCTTCTCTTACCCTTCTGTTGCATTCCAAGTAACACCTGCAAAGCTTCTAACTAGAGCAGAGACCGAAATCAAAGAAAAATGTACATGAACTTCCTGCTGGCATAAACTAATGCAAATGAACAGCAGCCTTGGATTTCCTTCCAGAGTTCTAATTCAGCTATGACACTATGTAACATTTCAGGAAAAAAAAAAAAAAAGATAAAATGGAGATCACTACAAAGATTAGAGGATTACATTTGGAGCTGGCATACTGCCCAAATGTTTTTTGTTTGCCTTTTTTTTTTTTTTTTTTAATTCAGCCCAGGTAGAAAAGTAGCAGACAACAGCAGCAGTAAAGTTTTATTTTCTTGGTCCTGCAGTTACAGAAAACATTGGACCAAGCAACTGGTACAACTGGTCAACTACTGATAGAGACAGTCCCTCTCAATTCTACATTCTCAGTAGACAAAAGGAGCACCAGCCATTTGACTGGAGATTCAACCCACAGCAAACTTGTCTTCCTCCCAGCTTAGCTCCTTAAGTCTGTTCACCTATGGGGTTCAAATGGGCAGCAAACTCAAGCACAAGGCAAACATCAGACCAGAGCACCCTTTTAACACCAGCCAGTCATGGAACTGGGCTGGTCACCTGGAGAAGGCACATCTTCTGTAGCCTGAAGGGAACAAGGATGGAAGGAAGAAGACTAAGAAAGAGGGAAGAAACTCTGGACATGGATATGCTCAAAAATTACTTTCCATTATTTAACTTCCAGCCACAGCACAACTGTTCCTCCACCTCAGTTAAATAACCAGTCTCTCCACACTCCTGGTAAAAAAAAAGACTCCATTTTCAATGGACTGCCAGCTTCATTTTTCTCTGGCAGATTCCCCCACACACACAAGTAACATAAGGATTCATTTTTCAATCAAACATCTATGACAAACATTTGCACCTTCCACATTTGACACAACAAAAGTATTCCACAGTTAAGATTTTACATAAGAGCAGTTATTTATACCTAATATAGCTAATAACTCAATGCCAACATATTCCACATGAGAAACAATAAAAGTGAAGGTAATGCAACTGGACACAGACCATACTTGTGATGTTATTCTAAGTAATTCTTAACACTTCACCATCCTTCCATTTCTTGGTGTAATTTCCTTCATTTTAGTCATCCTAATTCTAGGATACTTAATTCCTTAATGTTGTCAAATAGCCCTTCCTGTAAACAAACTGAAAAACTTCAGTAAGTTTCTTAAATCTCCATGCTACCAAGAATACAGATTCAATCTTGCATCCAAAAGAACTGTAGGAATTTTT
Organism: Calypte anna; assembly: GCF_003957555.1. Taxonomy (NCBI): domain Eukaryota; kingdom Metazoa; phylum Chordata; class Aves; order Apodiformes; family Trochilidae; genus Calypte; species Calypte anna. The sequence continues at coordinate 13,583,295 of NC_044247.1, read as the reverse complement.
CCATCCTTCCCTTCATTGGACAGGAGAAGAGCAACCCCATTGTAGGATTATGCAAGAATGCATAAATCCTCTCTGTAAACAGAACTTCCCTAACCAGTTTTGAATGCAAGGTGTGCTCCCCAGGGATTATACCCCCTTTGAACAAAGGGAAAGAACTTCAGAATTCAGTTTTACAGATTATTACTGCTTTGGGGGGTGAATACAAAGAATGCTACTGCATATGGAGAGAATGACTTCTATTTTCTATCCACAGTGTTACTGAAAGTTTCTAAAAATGTCATTTTTATATCACACTGACACATACAATTTGTGTCTGGCCAACTTTGAAAATGTTGACTTAGCAGTAACTACTGCTTTGAGACACAAATACACTCTCCTTTAAGTACACAGCTTTATTAACTTTCATAAAACTATCACATCACTAAATAGAAATTGAGCAGTATAACCAGAAAGACAATACAATGCAGGAAGAAAAAAGTACCCAGAGGCTGATTTTTCTGATTATTTTTCAGCTGTCAAACCACAGGTATTTTAAAGAATTTTGTAACTTCACAGTAGAGTAGCAATATGGGATGTACACAGTGCTACATCAGCAATAATTTTTAATTAATAAACACATTAAAAATTAAACAAATACCAAGAGAAATGCCTGAGTTTTGAAAACACGGTTTATCACACTAAGTAAAATGAAAGATCATTTAACAAAACAGGAGCAACTTAAGCATGGAATACTGAATATGAAAATTAAATTCACAAGCACATAAAAAAAAATTAAAATTTTTCCATTATCATTGAGGATTTGGTTTAATATACCATTTCTATGTTTGCTAAATCAATGTGCAAAAGACAGTTTCACCATTTTGGGTTTTTTGGTGGCCAATTATTTGTTAGGCAAGTAATGATAGACCTGTACCACAGATGCAAGATACGTGTGCACCTTTCCTTTCTGGTTACCATAGTTTCAAATGAACTAGATTTCTAGAAATAATACTTATGAGAAGGAATAAAAATATCACTGCTTAAATATGAAAAGTGAAAGAAGAATCATATTGATTGTTGTATGAATGCTTAGGAAAGGAGGTTTTATTTGCAAGACCTTTGTCACAGAAACAGTAGTGGAAGCCTGAGGGTGGACAGCAGAGGAAGAATAAAAATATTAAATGCAAATAGAGGGAACAGGAAAGTAGGCACCATAAAGTACTTTTTGTGTCCATTCACATCTGTCTCACTCTTCTTCAGTAATTCTTAATAAAAACCACAATCAGCTCTAGACCAGGTCATTTCCAAGCCTCCATCATCAAGAACACTTTTCAAACATACACTGGGGGTGGGAAGGCATAAATCTTTAGAGGAATTTAAGTTTACTTCAAGACCCGAAATAAAAAAAGACCTTCCAATGAAACAGCATAAGATGTTGCCAGAAAGGCTGTGGAAACTTCATTCTCAAAAATATTCCATACTTCCCTGAATAAGCTTTAAGCAGGAGGCTTGACTTGGCCTCCAAAATGGCTTCTCCTTCCTATACAATTCTGACCTTGAACATGAATGATTTTTTCATTGTGGCATCACTTCTAGGAAGCAACTGCCCCATCCACAATGCAAAGTTTTATTTTATGTGGAGTTAAAAGAATGTTTTTTTAATGTTTTCAAAAAGGTACATCAAGCAATGATAAAAATAAAACAGCATATGGCAGCACACCAAACTGGAACTTTCCTTTAATAGAGTTCCCATCCCAAAATAGTAAAAAAATAACATTAATACGTAAGTTATTGATCTTGAATTATTAATATCATAGTATTTCCCTATATTTAAATTGTACTATTTACCCTAAATCCAGATGCAGTAGTCAGCAAATACTTCCTAATTGTCTGCCACAAGCACAGCACTATCAGATGCAGGCTAAAGCCACTGATGACTCTATTTTTTAAAAAATAGTCTTCATCAAGTTTGGGCAGTTTTCTCCCTTAGAAAAACTATAATGAGCTCTGTTTCTAAAAGAACCAGAAGTGAGTGAAAAATATTGCTAGTAGTCAGGATGTACTGCCTTATTAATCAAATTAGATTAGCTGGCCACTATACCCATAACTATAAACTTATTCCAGGACTCATGGTATATAAACTCACCTTCAAATTAAAAACTAGACACCTCAAATGAATGCTACATTGATTACAAAACTGTGTTTCTGACTTTTACTACTTACATTGGGTTTTTTCAGTAACTTTGTTAGCTATATATTCAATTGTCCATAGCAAGATAATAAAAGAAACACATAAAAAAAAAGGATCTTCAGTATTCATGCCCCTACTCTACACAACTCTTCTCATACTGAACATTCCCTGCTGGGAGATTACACTCTGACAAATAAAATCTGCCAATTACATGACTTGCATATTATCTGCTTACTAAGACTTGATATGGTCCAAATTTTCAGAGCTGATCCTTCTTAAGGGATGAACTGGGAATTTTACCTCAAGGAATAACAGGTAATTGCATGAAAGACAGAAAAGCCTTATTTGAACAGCTTATTTTTACTTGCAAACAAAGTAAAAGTCAATCTTTTTTTTTCCCAGATGACATGCTGCATGGTAGATATTATTTCATAAAACTTAGGCTGAAATAGTACATTAAGTAAAAAAATGCAATTCAGCCATAACTAAGAACTGCAACATTACTTCCAAAACTAAATATGCACCTCTTTCTAAGAAGATGCCATGTATTAAACAACAGAAAAATAAGTGTATTAAGTCTTCTTTGCCATGTGACTCCATGTACTACACCACCACATCTTCCCTGGAAACAAACTGGGTACTGAAAACCCCAAACAATGCCTCTCACTCCGTGTCCTTTCCTGAAGAAAGGACAAACTTGGGAGAAGCCTGCAGGTAAGGTCAGTTGTCCTGCAGATCACCACTGGCCAGAAGCTGAGCAGCATTTCATCAAACTTTGGCAGCAACATGAGCAAATTTTGGAAGGCAATCCCAACTAAACAAAACCTGCATTCCTAAGGTTTGACGTTTCTTTTTAAGTGGTCAATAGTTTTGGAAATGTTTTGTGCTTTCTGACACATCAGGATAATTATTTTCATGGTTTTGCTAGTAGAAAACCCTGAAATTTGGGCTCCACCTATACTACTTCACAACCTAGATCACTGCAGACACAGGTACTACATGGCAAAAATAACTGGCTTGCCAGTTGTTGCCCATCTTCAAACAATGGGAACAGATGCAAAAAATACTTTCCTTTCTAGGAGATACACAAAAGCACTAACAAAATACTGCTGGGAAAAACAAATACTGTTCCACTGACTAATATATGGTTATGTGTCACACGTATTACCTCACTTTACTCCAGTGACTAACCTTTAATGAGGTAAATGCATAAAAAGTGCATAAAACGTTGGATAAGACCAAGACTAATAAGCCATCATATTTAGAGCCATAAGAAAATAAAACATCCATTGATCAAAGAAAAAAAAAAGAACCAAACCAAAACCCACACACACACACACAACATGTTCTGCATGCTCTGATCTTTAGATACTTGGGTTTGGGTGGGTATTATGATTAACTTCTCCATCACAGATCACAATCTATACTCCAACACATTCCAATCTTCTCATATCTACTCACTGCTCTGATCTTACTCTTTTTCAAAATGAAGCCCCTCAGAGGGAGAAGCTACACCTAGTTACACAAGAAACATACAGAATAGACAACAGTAAGAATGTATCTGGATATAAAGCTTGCAACCAGATAAAGCACTGACAGGACAGCTGATTAGTTTCCCTCTGTACAGTTTCACTGTATACAAATGCAGTCCTATATACCCTTTAACTCTGACTCAAATTGGGATACAGATGTTTAAAAACAAACTATTCCAGTGCTCCTCCATGGAACTCTGTAGCCAGTGAAGGCTAGGAAAGAGCTAACTTGTCACATGAGAGTCAAGGGGCACCTTGGGAGATGAAATTTTCCCCACATTTCTATCTCCAAAATCAAGTGCCAGGTCTCCCCTCATATATGACCAGTTGAAGGAAAATGTTTTAGAAGAAATGAAACAACTCAGTTTCCTTTCTTCTCCACCCAAGATCTCACAGATCTGAGATTTTCTTAGTAGTGCAATACTTGGAGATACTGCAATATGAAATTTTGAAATGAAAATACTGCAATATGCATAATCCTTCAAATTCAGGACTATGGTTTAGTGTTACTGATGGTGGTGAGGATCTAGGAAAGAACACAGTTTTCATGGAAACACCTGAACAGTGAAACATCTTACTTAAGCTAGAACTTGTTCAGACAACAGCCCCTCAAGCTTCCCAGCCTGAACAAGTCTGCATTAGCCCTCCATTAAAGTCTGCATTACTTTATACTTACTTTCTTAAACAAAACAGAAACCAAAACAACTTTGCTGTCTTCATATCAACTAAAAAAATGAGAAAACTTAAAGTTCTAATTAGAACATATAAATTAAAAGCACATTTTTAATCTCCAACTCTCAAAGCAGAAGTTGTCACTGTATCACTCAAAAAAACACCTGACCTTGCTAAAAGTCACCTCAAATAAACAAGGCTCACTCATAAAGCACAAAGACACACTTTTTTGACAGCAGCTTTTTTTTCCCCTAATACAAAAACCCAACTGAAGTCACTGGACTGGCCTTCATACATGAAAGGAGTTCACAAATGGAGGAATTTAAATGGTTTACTCCAGAACACAGTGATTAAGAGAAATGCTAGAGCAAGAGCTTCAGTCACACTGATTAATACTGCAAAGGTATTAATCCCAACCTTTCCTACCAATGCAAACCCCGAGCCCTCCCTTCTCCAAGGTCCCTCACAGAGCCCCCACCTTGCAACCTGAGGCCACCTCACCACCACCTGTCTGGGCAGAGCCAAACTATGCCCCAGGAGCCCCAACATGAGCAGACCATGGGTCTCCCTCAGCATACAATGAACACCCTCCTTGTAGGAAAGACTGCAGGATCTTCACAAGGGCATTCCAACTGCCTGAAGATCCATTTAGTTTCACCTCTGTCAGCAGCCACCAGGACAGAAGGGTCAGGAGGTGGAAAGGAGAGGACAAGAGTACACAAAACCACAGGACTGCCAAGACAGGACTGTGAACTTCCACTGATATTTACCCTGAGACTTTAAAAGTGAGGTTGACCTAAAACTGTGGATGGAGCTGAGTTTAAACCAACACAATAAGCTTACATGTCACCATTTATGTTTCTGTGATGTGCATTGAAAAGAGCTCTTTCCATCTCTCCAAAGATTTATTGTGTATTTCACATTCGAGTTTCCTGAGGATTTTCTTTGTCAATGATGCACATGTAAGGAAGCTGAAGTTTTCATGATGTGAATGTTTTAAGAGACACCGAGAAAGTGAGCAGAGCTTATTCAAGAATAATAAACTGATATGTTGATGGCTGCTATCAATCACTTCTTTCCATTACAAGACAATCACCAAAGCAGATGAAGCTCTTGGAAATTTTAGCATCTAGCTGCAGAGACAAAAATCTAAAACATTGCTTTGCCAGTACGTTTTCCTAATTCCTCACACATATACGAGACACACACACACACACCACCAAAAACCAATGCTACCACCTACAATATTCTTCAAACTAATCAGAGTAGAAATGGTGACACTGTAAGCAAAGATCACACTGAGCTCCAAGCCTCATCTCATTTGAGAAAACACAGCATTCCAACAGCACAACCAAGAAGCATAAGTAACCAGCAGAAATATTTGCTTAGTTCTGAGGATTCATTTGGTAAAATTAAGCAACAAAAGTGTTTAGGTTTCTGTAAAAAATACAATCTGTTTATGCTGGCGTGGAAGTTCTGGACAACGTAATCTCTCCTCTATTTGCCTGCAGCAAGACAACTGAGATGGAAACACTGTATGTAAGTGAAAACGATGAGTGAGGACTCCTGAATAATTCTAAACTTGAACTATAAGTGACAAAGACAAACTAGTTTTAAAAGTTCATAATGTTCCAATGTTCTAACATTTCATTATTTGACTAAGTCTAATGTAGTTGCTCCCACCACCAAGAGCTCACACTTCCAAATGGCTTGTTGCCTGCAGCTATTTTCTACAGGAGACCATAGCAGCATGTAATATTCAGCAGAAGCTGTCTACATTACTTTTTAAAAAATAATTCAGTTGCCATTGGTAAGTTATACTGAAACAAAATAAAACCAAGAAGAGCATTTAACCAACAATTCTGTTTACACTCCTTCCAAGGCGCAATGATTTGATTCCACACACAGCATGCAATATATTTATGGAATTCAAGTTAGATTAAGAGCCAGCTAACTAAATTCTCCAATTTTTAAAACTGAATTATCTTCAAGTAGTACAATGCATGTTTAAACCGAGTATTTTAATAAGCTATGAGCCTGTCAACTTTTTGTCATTTCACCACAATCTGTTTTTTATAATAATTAGAGTTTGCATCATTAGTTTGGACCAACTGAAATAATTTCAGCAACTGGTTGCAAAACATTAAAATTACGTCAAAAAGATCTGCATATAAATTTTAACCAGCCCTCTTAAACACAAGTTCAATGAACCCTTACACTGCTTATTGACTTCACTCATTATTACCTTCCTGAACCTGTAAATGGATTAAAAGCCTCCAAAATTATGTCTGGCCCAAAACTACCTAACTTAGCAGGTATCTGCACCAGGGGGCTTCACAGGAAAATTAAAGTCTCACCCAACCCCCAGTTCCATGCCTGGTTTTTTTTGTTGGTTTGAATTTAAGCTTATACAATATCCATGCTTATGTTTACCACACTTAATACAAACAACACCAACAGAAATTCTGGTATTTCTTTCTCAGGTTGAATAAAACCCTCATGTAGACACCCTAAAGCCTCATTTGTTTTGCTAGGAAGGATCCACACAAGCCCCCATTGGTTGTCGAGCAAGACTTTGCTGTTAGAAACGGGAATTAATTCATATTTTTCTCTTTTGTCTAAATTTGAAGCTTTCTTAGTCTTTGTTTAATTACTCAGAACGGTATGGGGATTCCACTCCATTCAGCTCCAGTGCTGAAAGCAGTAAAAAGGTTTATGCTACTAACAGCATGGCGGCTGCCTTCTCACATCCAGTTTTATTTTGTAATGAAACTGTAATCATGGTGTTAAGGGAAAAGAAACAGTGTTGCTCACGAGAAAGCCCCCATACAAGAGCTGTGGAACTGTCATTCTGAGACTGATCCCCACAGCAAGATTTATCCACACAGTTTTAAGAGTTGGGGATACCGAGAAAGACAGAAATTAATGTATGTCAATTGCACAACTACTAGTGGTACTTATTTACTGGTACATAACCAACCAGCCCACATATGCGTATTTTTCAAGTCCTGGACAGTTCAATACCAGATAAACACTCCAGGAATAAGAATATATTAATTAATAAATAACGGATTTAGGGAAAAGAAAATGGGGAAAAAGTCACTTCAAATGGCCACACATGATAAACGATAACAAAGTCATCAATCACAAATCGAAACTGCAACTGCCAAGAGTTAGCAGAGAGACCCGTGCTTGCAGAACACCTTGCTAGGAAACGCTAGGAACTCTAGCTTCTGGTCATTTGAAACAGGACTGAACAGAACTCCCAGACAGCATAAAAAGGGTCGTACAACAGCTTCGAGGGAAGAGATCCAAAAGGCGTTTTCCTCCCCTTCCACTTCAACAAAATCCAACAGAAGACGTGGAAGCAATTCACACGAGGTGACCTTTGCGCTTCCGCCAGCAGCTCCTGCAACAGCCGCGCTCTCAACGCACCTCGGGCAGCGCCGGCTGCGAGAGCCCCGGGTTCTCCACCGGGGGGCCTGGGGGGGAGCAGCTCCGGTCGGGAGCGCGGTGCCGGGGCCCAGCGGAGGGTCCCGGCGGGGCCGCGGGAGGAAGCCGCTGCCTCCCGCGCGGGTGCCGGCCAATGGGCGGCGGGCGGGGGCGGGCGGGCGAGGCGGCGGCGGAGCAGGCCCCGGCGGGGCCGCGTGTGACGCACTTCGGTAAAGCCGCCGCCCGCCCGCCTCCGGCACGAAGCGCCGCGCCGACATGGCCCCTCCTCGCCCCACCGAGGGAGGGAGACGGCAGAAGGAAGCAGCGCAACCGCGGCGGGTTACCTCCGGACACTCCTGAGGCGGGAGGGAGGGAGGGACGTGCGCTCCTCCCGGGGGAGGCGAGGGAAAACGTGGGGTCACGCCGGCGGATAAGGCGCCTGATGAGACCGGACACGCCAGGGTGTGGCTCCGGGGAGCACACGGGAAGAGAAGGGAGAGGGGTGGGGGGGGGGGCAGCAGTGTTACCGACGCGGCCAGAAAGTAATTAAAATTAAATAAATAAACCTAACACACGGTAACTGCAGCACAGGACTGGGCAGCTATTGAAAGTTTGTGTTAACTCATAACACGGCATCCCGTGGGAGGACAACAACAGCGAGAGCCGAGCCGGGGCAGTACAACAAGCAAATAAAAAGCAGCCAAAGAGAGAGCCGAGCGCCTTAACTACCCGTTCTCGGTAGTGAGGGGGAAAGAAGGGGAAAAAATACAACAAAAAAAAATTCGTTCAGTCCTGGATTTCCACGGGACAGACGGATTACACAAGGCTGCCAGCGGTATGGGCAGTGATGGGGGGCAGCCTTGCAGGCACCCACGGCCCGCACACCAGGAGTCAGCTCGGGCAGGGAAAGGAATATCCGAAAAAAAAAGGGCCGCCCTGCCATCTGCTGCCGCTCTCCTCACTCCCCTGTCCTTCTAGGTCCCGCACCACAACAACAACTTCATATAGATATATTTAATCAGTGTAGAGAAAATAAGCGCCCAGAAAATAAAAACACCAGGAAAGCTCTCGCTTCCTACCTGGGCAGGGTTCAGCTCAGTTCAGTGCGTGCAGAGAAGGAGGGGACAGAGGAGCACTATCTAAAACAAAAGTGGCGCCAAAACCCCCCAGAAGAAGCATTCTTCTTCCTCCTCCTCCTCCTCCTCTTCCCCCGCCCTCCCCCACCAGGGCCAGCGAGAGCCCAGCAGGGTTCCTGCAACACGCGGCTCCCGGCATCGGGCGTCCCCGGCAGCAGTTGGCAAGAGCCCTTTCTTAAAAAAAAAAAAAATTAAATAATAATAAAGCCGAACGGAAACTGCCACAACTCTTCCTCTTAGCGGGCAGGCGCCGAAGAGCTTGCCCAAAGTCACTCGGAGGGGAAAACTCGCCCCACAAAGGCCTTCCCCGCGCTGGGCGCTGGGACGAGAAGGGGGGGGGGTCGCCAACTCTTCTAGAGGAGATATCGGGAAAGGGGGGGGAAGGCACGGGTCAGTCCCCACGTCCTCACTTGGACCGAGGGAACTCGTTCTCGCCAGCCCTCCTGTCTAATCCTTCAGGAAAAGGCGGCCGGAGTTGCCTCAGCTCGGCCGAGGCGGGGAAGAGAGACTGAGGAAGAGAGACCCCGATATCTCTCGGCACTTCCCTCCGCGGGGAAGCGACCGGGAAGGAGCTGGCAGGAAGAGCTCAGCTTCTGTGCGGCGGGAAGGAGGGGGGAGCGCTGTCAAGGGTGGGAGTCCCCTCTCCCCGGCCTCCTCCGACACTCCACCCCGGGCCACCGGCAGCCGCCCCACCATTTTCTCCTGCGCGCCGCGCGGCCCAGCTTCCCCCCCCCCACCCCTCCCAGGCGCGGCCCGCTCTGTCCTCAGCGGCTCCCACCCCCCCTTTTTTCCTCCTTCCCCACCCCCCGAGCGGCCCGGCCCGGCTTGCCCACACACACACACAATGCCCGAGTCCTCCATCTTGCCAGCAGCCCCTGCTCAGCTCGGGAGAAGGGGGGAGGAGGAGAAGGTGGTTCTCCATTTTAGCTCGCCGAGCACTGGGCCCAGCCTGCCCGCGGCTGGCTCTGGGGAGGAGGAACGGGACTCCGGGCGGGCAGTGGGGCGGCTTTCGGCGCCCTCTCGCTCTCTCACTCCGCCGCTCCCGCTCGCGTCCCCCCTCCCCGCCGAGGCGCGCTGGGAAGGGGGGGGTGGGGAAGCGGGGGGCTGGAGTGTTTTCGCGGCTCAGCCCCGCCGTCCTCCATCTTGGCTGCGCGGAGTCCCTGTGGCCAGCCGGCCTAGCGCCCCGCGCCGTTCCCGCAGGCCCGGGGACCGCGGGCCCCGTCCCGGCCTCTCTCCGCAGCCACGCACCGCGATCCCGGGTCCCCCCTCCAAACTTCCAGAAGCTTCGCCGCCATTTTCTAACTTACCTTGCCCAGTGTCGGCGTAGGCAGCGAGGAGGCCCAGGCTCGTAGCTCCGCTCCTATATCCCCGGCCCGGCTGCCGGTTGCGCTCCCGGCCCGGCCCGGCGACTTGGCGGCGGATGGGGGGGGTGTTCGGGGAGGGCGCGGGGCGCGGGCAGGTTATTTAATTTGGCGGCGGCGCTGGGGATTGTTTGGGGTGTTCGCTGCTCGGCGGCTGGCGAGCGAATGGAGGGCGCAGGCGCCACCTGGCGGCCAGCGGGCGAGCTCGGCTCTCCTGGGCGTGGGGCGACACCTGCCGGGCACCCGCGGGCCCGCCGAGACGAGCGGGGTAAACAAGGTGCCGCGCATGCGCGCTACACCCGCACGCTGCCCCGCACCCCCCCTCCCGCACCTATCCCGCGGTTCCTGAGGAGCTGAGGGGGGGGGGGGGAGCGGGGTCACCCCGGTAATGTGGGACCCGGGGTCCTCTGTGGAGGAGGCCGAGGTGTTGGCTGCTTCTCGGGGCAGGCTCGGGTAACCGAGAGGCGAGGGCGGCCTAAAAAGGAGAACTGCGGCCCCTAGGGCGGGCCTGGCCTGGCCTGGCTGCTTTTCCCCCTTGCAAGGCTGAAGCGGCTGGAAAATGATTGCTGGGGATGAGGCAAAGTTCAGGCTGGCTGGAAATGCTCCACGGAGGACTCGCCGTGCCGCCGCCCTCACCGCAGCCGGGGAGGCGGGAGGGGAGCGGGTCAGGGCCCTGCAAAGCCCCCGGAGCTCCGTGCCCCATCCTCAGGCATCCTGCCCTCAGGAATCCCGCCCGAGGGAGCCGATGGGTTTGGGAGATAAATTTCCAGCTGGCTTCATGGGTGCTGGGGGCTTTATCTTGCTCAGCTTGCCCGGCGGTACGGAGAGCAGCAGCGTTTGCTGGCAGGGATGGGGCTGCTCCTGGTTAGGAACATTGTCCTCAAAGGTTTTCTGCTTCTTCCTCTTTAAATTGGTTTTAAGTGCCATTCCATTTTAATCCCCTTTTTAACGAACCTGAAGCGGTCACATCTAAGCAGCACAGAACACTTAAAAGAATCGGATAGAAAATTTGCGATGCTATTTTGCAAACGTGCAATTCAGCAGTTCCTTCTACGTTGGTTTTTTTTCCTCTGGATTGTGTAATGCCAAGCACATTACTCATGTTGAATAGTTGCACATAGGCTTTTGGTTAGATCAGTCAGCACAAGAATAGTTTTGTCCTGGCAATTAGTTTCTAATCATCGTCTTGTGTTCATCTACTTTACATTTCAGGGAGAGGAGTTCCCGTAACTAAGCAGGCACCAAGCTGAGTTACTCAGCTCACCTGCCTAACAAAAGAAGGACACTTAAGGGAAGAGTATCCATCAGTTCCAGTCTTTTCAAAACTGAGATGAGACATCCCAGAGCAAATGACACTTACAATGCAAGCTGTGATCAGATAAATAGTGTTAAAGTTAAAAAAAAACCCGGTGTAATAGGAGTTGATGTCACCTGGCAATTTGAGATATAATCTGTGGGTACATGAGGCTGATGTACAAAAATGAATTACATTCTAACACTTCAACGCGGCTTTCAGAATGTTTTTTCATCGCCTGTCAAGGTGGGGGGGGAAATAAAATTAAGGAAAAGATTCTCGCTTTTAAGAATTGTTTTTAAATTGTGTCCTGAATAAACTATTGTCCTGGCTTAATTTACAGCTGGAGAGGCTGATCTTTTATATGAATATGTTAACGTCTGTCTGGAAACTGTAGAATTGTGAATAAAAGATAATCTGTTCAAAACATACAAAAAAAAAAAAAAAAGACAACAAACTCAAATTAAAAAATATGATTGTTAAATTACAGAGAAATAGACTGAAAGAAGCTGGATCCATTTGTGCCTTTCCCCTACAAAATCAGCTTCTGACAGCTGCCAGACAACTTTTCCATCAGAATTGCTGCAGCTTCCAAAGCGAACACTTTGCAGGCACACGGAATCTCCTCTGCTGGAGATACAACGGGGTTCCTCATATCAGAACTCCCAGCCAGGACTTGGTGAGGTTGGAGCAGTCTGGAGCAGGAGCTGGCAGAGCCACAACCCCGAGGCAGCTGCGCGTAAAATCCGCGTCCTCGGCTCTGCATCAGATGTTTGGGCTGTTCTGAAAGCCCCGCGGTTCGCACCTGACCTCATAGCTGAGATTTTTTTTTTAGCGAGATCTGTTTAACAGGCTAAATCGTGACATGGGTTTTAGGGTGTGTTTTTCACGGGCTGAGTGTGCTTGTCAACAAGACTAGAGGGCATGGTCTTAAGTTGTGCCAGGGGAGGCTTAGGTTGGATATTAGCCCCTCAGTTCAGGAAGGATATCGAGGTCCTGGAGCAGGTCCAAAGGAGGGCAACCAGGCTGGTGAAGGGACTCAAGCACAGACCCTATGAGGAGAGGCTGAGGGAGCTGGGGATGTTCAGCCTGGAAAAGAGGAGGCTCAGGGGAGACCTCATCACTCTCTACAACTCCCTGAAAGGAGGTTGGAGCCAGGGGGGGGTTGGGCTCTTTTGCCAAACGACTTTCAACAAGACAAGAGGGCATGGTCTTAAGTTGTGCCAGGGGAGGTTTAGGTTGGATATTAGAAAGAATTTCTTCATGGAGAGGGTGATCAGACATTGGAATGGGCTGCCCAGGGAAGTAGTGGATTCTCCGTCCCTGGAGATACTTAAAGAGACTGGATGTGGCACTCAGTGCCATGGTCTAGCAACCACAACGATGGTTCAAGGGTTGGACTCGATGATCTCTGAGGTCCCTTCCAACCCAGCCAATTCTATGATTCTATTCTATGATTTCTCTTTATGAGCTGACACTGCCAGGGCTGAGCTCAGCTGACCCGGACCTTGAAGCCGCGATTTGTGACACTTCTGGGTGTCCCAGCTGACTTGACTGATTATTTTTCTTTTTAAACGTGTGATAACAAAACTGGAAACAGGGTGGAGAGCAGCCCCCAGGTGCATGTTACAAATCGCTGGTCTCAGAGTCTGCCTAAGAGGATTTTGCACTCTCCAGTTCATTTCCTCCCTCCCATTCAGCTGTTTGCCCGGCTGCTGTCTAAGCAGAACAGTTGCCTCATCAGAAAAGGGGGCAGGGACATTTGTTTTCTAAAGGGCTGGTTTCATTCCACCTCTCCTGTAGAGGCCAGGAATGTTCCTGCTCTACTCCAGTGTCAAGAAGAGAGGAATTTCTTAAGCTTGTTGTGCCCTGGGAGGGTCCCTATGGCAGCACCACACTCAGGGCATGCAAATAAAGTCATAAACCAGTTTGTACCTAACAAACAACAATCCCTCAAAGACTGAATAGGAATATAGGGGGCAGAAAAATGGAACAAGTTCTGAACCATTTTGTTTGTTTTCTTTATGAGGGACAAAACTGGTTCTGTGAAGAACCTGACTCCAGCATTTTCCCCCTGAGCTGCTCATGCTCCTAGGACTGAGCCTTCCTAGAAGAGAGGGAAGAGAAGACAAAAAGCAGCCCCACTGCTGGCACCCCCCTTCTTGCTAAGTTAACAATTCCAGAATGGGCTCCTGCCATCTGTTCAGGCTTCATGAAGAAATCAAAGAACATCCTAATGTTTCTGGACAGTTTTAGCACTCTAGCATCCTTTCCAATACAATGGGGAAAAAAAGAAAAAAAATCAGCATTATCCAAGGATGACAAGGGGATATATTTTAAATTCTGACAAAAGGGGTTTGTATCTGATAGAAAAGAACTTCTGTGGAAAAGTGCAAGAGACTAGGTCACCTTTCTCTTAACAGACATACTTCAAAGAGCTTCAAAGTCCACCATTTCTGATACTGAGCCAAATTCAGGGATGATTTGACAAAGACTTTGCAACAGAGACTTTGCAACCAAGCTTGAGCCAAAAAGAGCTCTTGATCAGTCACTCAGTTAAGAAGCAGAGCAAGGAAAGAGTAGATACCTATTCCATGTCTGAACTGAGGGCCAGAGGTTCACCTCTAGAGAAGACCAGAATAAACTCAAGCTGCCAGATGGCTGATTCATTCTTCCAGACAGGAGATTCATGCTCATGCTGCTTCCTTTTCTTTGACAACAGTGGAACAGGAAGACCCTCTGTAATTCTGTTTCCTCTTTTCTATTATAAAAAAAACCCAAACCAAACAAAAAAACCAGCACCACAATCCTCTACCATGTCTTTTATTTTGGAAAAAAAAAATAAATATATATATATATATATATATATATATATATAAAAAGATTGGGTTATGAGAATTGGAAAACAAACCAAAACTTATATACTGTGTTTGTTCTCTCCAAAGTGGTAGCCTTGGTAGCCTGTATGAAATAAGCCACAACCATCATTTTATCTGTTTAGTTGAGCACTGAGGAGAAAAGCAGTCCTCCCTGTCAGATTTCCACTCCCAGATTTTTGAAACTGGCTTAGTCACTCTAGGGAAATCTTCTCTAAATCCTTTTGGAGATGAGCTATTACATAAGGAACAAAAATAAGAACCAAAAAATGGGTTACTTTCTCATTATTTGCAGAAGAGAGTTTGCATATCAGTAGCTCCTTAGGCCATTCCCTGTCCTACAGATAATTTCTTTTTGCAATTTTCATACTTCTCTACTATTTGAATGTCCCTATTTCTTGCTGGGTCTTTCCAGAACACATAACACAAGTCTGAATTTTCTTCAGTAAATTTCTGCCTGCTGTCTTCCCAGACCTGTAAAGGAGCACAAAATCGTTTGTCCTGGGTCACTAAAGAGGAACTTTTAACTCCACTACCAGCTCTAGAAACAAATAAAACACCAATAAGTTGCATTAGCAGGAGCTTTATTCAGCCCTCTGTACTTGTTACCCAAAGCCTGGTGCTCATTGCCCTGTTTGAATCATAGAATCATAGAATTGGCTGGGTTGGAAGGGACCTCAGAGATCATCGAGTCCAACCCTTGAACCATCGTTGCGGTTGCTAGACCATGGCACTGAGTGCCACATCCAGTCTCTTTTTAAGTATCTCCAGGGATGGAGAATCCACTACTTCCCTGGGCAGCCCATTCCAATGTCTGATCACTCTCTCAGTACAGAAATTCTTTCTAATATCCAACCTAAACCTCCCCTGGCACAACTTAAGACCCTGCCCTCTTGTCTTGCTGAGAGCTGCCTGGGAAAAGAGCCCAACCCCCCCCTGGCTCCAACCTCCCTTCAGGGAGTTGTAGAGAGTGATGAGGTCTCCTCTGAGCTGCCTCTTTTCCAGGCTGAACAACCCCAGCTCCCTCAGCCTCTCCTCATAGGGTCTGTGCTCGAGTCCCTTCACCAGCCTGGTTGCCCTCCTTTGGACCTGCTCCAGGACCTCGATATCCTTCCTGAACTGAGGGGCCCAGAACTGGACACAGGACTCAAGCTGTGGCCTCACCAGTGCTGAGTACAGGGGCAGAATCACTTCCTTGGACCTGCTGGCCACGCTGTTCCTGATCCAGGCCAGGATGCCATTGGCCTTCTTGGCCACCTGGGCACACTGCTGGCTCATGTTCAGCTTCCTGGCAATCCAGACTCCCAGGTCCCTTTCTGCCACTCTGTGCCCAGCCTGGAGCTCCCCATGGGGTTGTTGTGGCCAAAGTGCAGGACCCGGCACTTGGCCTTCTTGAACCTCATCCCGTTGGAATCAGCCCAACTCTCCAGTTTGGGGTGAGTTGCTCTTCCTAGAGCTCATTCTTGGAGGTAAAAATCCCTCAGCCATGTTTTACAGTTTTCATCACCAAACTGTGTAAAAGCCACACCAGTTCTTGGTAGGAAATAGTCAAAAGTCCTTTTCTAGAAGAGCTTTCACTTGAGGCATCACCTCACCTGAGGGAAAGAGTGAGCATTACTATTCCTGCCACCTCTCTTGGACCTGGGACATCATCTGTTCCAGTCACCAGCCACAGGGAGGAGGATTTGGTTGACATTCCTGTGTTCTGTCACTAAGTTCAGGCAGAGGGAGCACGAACCAAGGGGCAATTTGTGACTCAGGCACCATCACAGCCAAAGTCTGTGGCAGAAGCACAGGAACCAGAGAAACACGTTCCAGATGGGGTGAGCTGGTTCTGTGGCAGGAAAAAAATGAGTGTGGAAAGAAGAAAGGCTGAGGGGAGAAGCAGACAAGGATTGAAATAAGGTCAAGAGGGCCAACAGTGGCAGCTGGCCCAGAGCAGGGGAAGCAGCTTCAGCCAAGTGACAGCTACAAAGCAGTGAAACTTCATCATCCTCTTGCTGTGCTGGGTAACTGAGCCAGCAGGAACAGAAAGCTGGTCAGGTATGGTGGGGGCATGCAGCCCCCCGAGCCTCTCATATGGAACCAGGGGGTTGTCTGAAAAGGGGAGGAAGGAGGCTTGTTTGTGGCTGGATGTGGTTGGAGGGGAAGTGGGACAGAAACCTTGTTATTCAGCTTCACCTCTGCCCTAGATTAAAGAGAAAATTTTGAATAATAAATATATTTATGTCTTAAGCACCAAAGAAAATCCTCCATCAAATGACTGGGACAGCTCTCTCCTGTATCTGCAGGCAAGCAGCAGGTTTGGGTGATGACAGTGGGTTGGTTTTCTTCATCTTTTCCCTCCAAACTACCAAGGCAAGAATTTAGAGTGTTAACACAGGAGTACATGCAATGAGGGGCTGTTACTTCCATGACATGTTCCAAGCCAAGGAACAAATTAGTCTTTGAGATTACAATCTTGCATGGTTTCCTGGGGCTGACCTACCACATTCTCAAGATCCTGCCTGTATTCCTCACATGGCTTCCTTTGGTTTAGATTTCATCATCAACCAACTTCAAGGATTCTTTCAGTCAGTGCTTCTCAGAAGTCCCCTCTCCTTCCAGGGGAGTCTGGGGCACAGGGGGAGGTGGAACCAAAGCAAAGTGTGATCTTATCCAAGTGTGATTTAGATTTTTTCTAAGTGACACAGTGCATAACAAGTGGCAAGGAACACAACAGTTGATGGCAGCTTGGTGGCTTTACACAGATGTTCAAACCCATTAAGATAAAAATACTTCTTTTAGGGTGTAACTTTCAAGCAGGATCGTAGAGGTCCCACCCAGCCTCAGTGCCTGCAGCTGTGAGCGAGTGTTCCCCCTCCCTGGCAAAGGGGATTCCTTTAACTTTGTAACAAAGTCAAAAAAGACATAACATGAATAAATTAAAACGCTGTCTCAGTAATTTCTGGAAGTGAGATTAATTCCTTCTACAAAATTTGCAGGTGACCATACGCTTCCCTGCTAAGCTTGGTTTTTCAAGCAATTATTGTAATGATTTTCCTAGAAGTTTTCACAGTGGGACCCTGCAAGTGCTTTTCATTTTTTTGATAGTAAATGACATTTTCCAATCTAAGAGCAAAATCATAATTCAAGTGTCTCTCCAGTACCTTTCTGGCAAGTCAAACTTCTTTCAAGCACTTTATCTCAGTCATAATCAATGTCTTTCCAGGCTATAAAGCTGTAAATAGATAATTATCCAAAGGCAACCAGGTAGTTTTCACCTCTCTTGAAATATTACTTACAATATCATTAATACCACCCCCCATGCCCCCAGATTTTCCTTAGGGTTTTGTTTATTCAACCCATTTCTAACTAAAACTCCAGTGTCTTCTTTCCTGCCCAAGGAAAAAGCAAGTTGCTCAAAACTCTGTTCTCTGGATTAATGCTCATTATTTTACTGTAACATTGATGCCAGTGTTGCTTAATAGCAATTCCTAGGTCAGAAAAAACTCCAGATAAAAATCTGAATTCCAGCCAAGGTTTGTTATTACCACAGGTAATTTGCCTCCTCACAGAAAGCCACATTATAATTACAGGAGGCTAATTGCTATGCAGCAGCATCAGTACAGCTCTTGGAGCAACATTTCCACAACCCAAATCAGTGCTAAGGCATGGCAGGGGCACAGGGGAGGAAAGGTTGGGTTTGTTGTTTTTTTTTTTGGATCACATTTCCAAGCTACTCTGTAAAACTTATGCATGTAAAATACACCAAAAAAACCCCAAAACCAAAGCCATGTAACGACTCACTGTTTGCATACTCACTGCTGCAGAAAAATCCTGCAAACCCCAGGAAAGGGGCCAAATCCTCCTAGCTGTATGAAGAACCAAATTTCCCTTTGGTCTTCCATCACATGTTAGAACTTCCACACTTCAAAAGGCAGAAAAGGTTCCCTTGAGTAGTTACTAAATAGTGTGGCAGCAAACATCACCACCCCTTGTAACATTTCATCTTAATATTCAACAGTGCAGCCTGAACACAGCAATCAAGTGTCTGCATTAATTTCCCAGCCAGTTCTAATTCAATTCGAAGAAGCCATTAAATTTAATTTTTTGATAATTTCAACAAAAACAAGCATAAGAGCTCTTTTAAAAACCCATGCCTTAGGTTAATAAAAATGCTTTGGCAACCTCTTTGTCCTGTAGTTTCAGGCTGCACAGGTAGGTAACAAAAATAAACATTGGAGAATTGCAGTTAAAACTAACTAGGCAATATTTAAAAAGTATTTAAATACTCCAATTAAAAAAAAAACAACCCAAACAAAACCAAACACCACCTACAGCAACTGAAAATCTTTGTTCTGTTTACATCAAGCCCCCAAATGAATTTTAAGAAGTACAGAGAGAGAATTATCTGTAGAGATACACACGACAGCAGTCAGTAGTTATGTTCCAAGGCAGTAAAAGCTAAATGCATAGCCAAAAAAAAGAGAAAAAAGTCCATCTATGGGTTTTACTTATTTGAAAATAATTAGGATTTCTGTTCCTGTATCAGGCCTGCAATTTCCACATTTTCTAACAAAATAGTTCCAGAATACATTATTTAAAAGTCTTGTAATCTGCCATGAATCTAGAGCAGCAAATGGCTCTGCTGTTGCAAGTAAAATGGAAGTACAGAAGATTTTACACAGAAGGTACTAGAAGAAAATTACTGAATATTGATACTTGCATACATTCCATAGCTCTTAATTCCATGTAACTCTATAAAAATCAGTCGTGGAGACATCTTTCTCCTGCTACTCAAGTCCTGTTCAAAGCACCTGTGCTTCTACCTCCTGTATGTGCATCCCTCATTTCCAGCTCTTTAAACATTTATCAGTGTTCATGGCATTTCTCCTGTTCCTTTAAGACACTGAAACTCAAAGTTATTTGAAAAAACACCTTCCAAATTCAAGCTGTCAACATTTAACTGTGCTAATTATTTTTTCACATTTAGTGGTTTAAAACAAACCTAACCCTACAGACCTTGTTGTCTTGCTAGCAAGCTTCTAACCCTTTAATGTTCTTAAGTGATTAACTCCTACTCCTGCATAAGGTATAGCTGTGTGTTTTATAACATTTATCAAAAAGCTGCAGTCAGGGATATAACATACCTTCTGCAAGCAAAAAAATGCTATTTTTGTTTGCATATTACTTGGACAAGGTGTCTGCTCTCCAGGTATTATTTGTGACCTACTTCCAGGCTGTCCTTGCTCAGCTGCCACACTCCCCTCATATCCCAAATCATCTCTTTGCTAGGATTCAGTTTTGTAACAGTTTGAAGGAAAACGTGGTCAATCTCTTTCCCAGACTTTTTCCCAGCTTTGTGGAGCTGCATGCCAAGTTCTGCAGGCTGCAAGCTGGATCCAGCTCCTCCAGAGAGCCTCTCTTCATGTGACTTGGGTCAAGGTTAGGTAACAAACCATCTGCCTCAGCAAGTCAGCAGAACGTGGCTGATGACATAAACTACAGCAGCTATTTCAGGCAAGATACAGCAGCTCACAGGCAAACACACCCCCCCTCTTTAATTTCCCTTGAAAAGTACAGAAAATCCTGCCTGTCAATGAAAATGGGAGCTAGAAACAAGCCCAGAAAATCCCCCTGGCCGTGGATTGTCTGAACCACCACACTTCTCACACAAGGCAAAATAAAACCTTTCTGTGCTGAATTCTTTGTGAATTTCCAGTCATCATGTATTATTAAGAACCAAATTATAACCTATGACCAAAAGAGTAAAATTACCATATTGTAGTTTTATAAATGACCTTTAATTTAAACAAAATAGATTTTATCTCCTCTACAATTAAAATATATGTTATCAGGTTAAATTAGTAACAGTTGAGTTACAAAACAGAAAAACCCAGCCATTTTCTGTTGGGATTTTTTCTTACACGTGAGAATCAAATACACAGATAAAGGAACAACTGGGTTGCATTTTATTTTAAATATTTATAACATTATGCTAGCATATAATCACAGCAGAGATTTAAAAAAAAAATAGACATTAAATTTCTGTGTATTGGATTTTAAAAACATCACATTGAAAACTATATTCTATATATATTCTAAATCTTAGTGTGTAGGAGTCAAATTTAAACACAGAACACGTAGCTCCACAAAATAACAAACTTACATAACTAGAGTGATTGTAAACCAGCTGTAATGAAATAAAGCTATTACACTTTTTTCATTAGAGAACTGAGAATTAATCCAGTAAGAAATAGTTTAAGTATTTTAAGGTGACTCTCATTAAGAGTAGTTCTTAATTTTTTAAATTTAAATGCTGCAAACTAAGAACAAAAAGAGGTTTCTAACACTACTTGTGAATTATTAAAAAATTTAAAATGCATTTTCATGGAGATAAAAGTTTAATCTCTTATGAAAAAAACAAACACACAGAAGCACTGCAAAGTATTAGCAAAGAAATGAGATAGGATAATGGTAAATTTATAAGAAATGCAAGAAAAAACAAATAATAGACACTTTTTTTTGTGTAGGGTAGCAATTTTAAGTGAGACTGCTGCTTTCATGATGTGCACAAGGTACATAAAATCTTCAGTTCTCTTGAGCTGTCTTTGAGGAATAGAATTAATTTGCATTTTTAATATACATATATATATATATGTGAAAAATGGATGGCTAAAACGAGTTTACTCAAGCCAATTTAAGTATATAAAACCAGACAAAAATAATTCTATATCAAAACAGACACACTTAGAAAGGAGCAGTAGCAAACATACAGTGAAATACAGGAGCAGCAGGAGGTTTACACATATTCTCTCAATTATGTCACAACTAAAGTTACAGAAATAAAGTTTTCAATCTTACATGTTTTTTAGAAGATAAAATCTCAGATTTAATTTAAAAAAATACTATATACACATATAGTCATTTACTTGTTTACAAATATTAAACAGGGCCAGAATCCTTAAACAACTGCATGAACTTCAATCAAACCAAAGTGAAGGAAAGGAATTATCACATTTCAACATTATCATACTTCAACTTTCCTAGATCAGGTCTATGATTGGAAGTTAAAAAATATAAATATTTGCCTTTTAACATTTGTTTTTACAAACAAACAAACAAAAAATCACTTGATTTCTAAGTGACAAACCAAAACACTGCCACATGATTACATCCTGGACTTTAATGCATCTTTTACATCACACATTTCACTAATACATAAAAACTTCCTGTCTTCTCACAATGTCTGAACGACACAGAGGGCATTCATTAAGTACTTCAGCACATTCCTTACAGGCAAGTAGGTGACCACAGGGAATGAAAACTATTGATATGTCTTTAGCCATACAGATTTTACAAAGCTTTTCCTCCTGCAACCGTCTTAACTTCTCTTCAGTACTGAGATCTAAGGAAAACAAACACATAAAAGAAGTTAACATACTTGGCATGACTGAATTTTCTTTTTTTTAATCCTTACACACAAGGAAAAGCTTTTCTTCAGATGATTTAAAGGCCACAATTAAAAAAAAAATATTTTAGAAGATAGGAAAACCAAGCTGCAGCATGGAATCCTCTCTCTGCCTCCCCTTCCCATCTCATTACATTTCCCAGGCCAATGGAAGGAGGGAATTCAGTTATCTACACTTGCAAGAGTTTAAAGGATCTCCAGAATTTAGGATAGGCATATTTCAATCAGGAACCATTCCACTGACAGCTTTCCCAAAATCTGTACTGAGGTGAAAGAAAGGCTCATTGATACTGCTTAAATAAATTGGTGGTTTTTTTCCTTTTCAGAAAGCTTTCTCAATGAGGATGTGATTTCCTTCCCTGCCCCTTTTCAAACTGCTGATACTTCAAATGCTTGAAAATTTGTAATATAGAAAGAATCAATTTTGCATTGTCCATGAGCTCTTTATTATTCCTCTATTCCTCATTTCAAACTGCAAGTTTCAAAGCTTGCCCCTGCCACCTGGGGAAAGCTCTGCACAGCCAACCACCAAAACAGTGTCCATCTTCATCCCAAGTTCTTTTTACTCCAGAATATCCATTAAAAATCTTATTTAAAAGAGTGGGCTGGTAAGATCCCTGCCTACCTCATGCCAACCAGATGGTCTTTTCCCTCCCTGTGAGTTCATCCATATGCTTGGCCCTAAACTCCAAGTTTCCTGAGGCAGAAGTCTTGGGTTTGGTCATTGTAGCACACTGGCTGGCTGAGCATCATGTGCATGGCCCAGAATGGTCAGAACATAAATAACTGAGAAGAAACACCAGCTCCAAGTACACTGTTTCTAACTGGTTAATAAGGAAAATCCTTCTGTGCCACATGATTTTTATACTGAAAAAAAATTACAAATAAAAAAAATCCCCAAGATTTTTCATTTTGAGTATGCTGAATATTTGAAGGATGTTGCTGTGTTTCAATTCATGGCCAGAGTCTCCCCATCTACAGTTATTCCTGCCAACTTTTTTTCCTCATTTTCCTTTTTTCCTTTTTTTTTAATTTCATGTTATCACAATAATTTGGGCTTTTTAGTTAGCCTATATAACCTTCCCCAGAAGCCCTAATGCTTCATATTATACACTTTTGAACTATTAATACTACTTATTTTAGGGATATTTATAACTGCTATTTTGCTCAAATAATTTTATCTCCCTCTTTAATCAGCTTGAATTTTCAGTTAAAATACTACAACTAAGTAGGACTTGGATCAGAGGGTAGAATAACAATAGATTATTATACATAATATATATATTATTTCTAGATCTATATCTAATATATAGCTATATATCTATTATATATGAGATATTATGTTATAATGGTAATGTTATATAATTATACACTATATATATTATATATTACATATTATACAATATATATGATTGATAATTATATATATTGTTATTCTATCTATTCTATTAGTAGATAACAGTAAGACATTTAATAAACTATAGAGCTGATTTGAAAGTACACACAGAGATTTTGTAATTGAATAAGCTCATCTTGCTCAACTGGGATCTCATTTGGTTCTTCTTCCCTCTTATTTTCTTTTTGAGCACTTAAGTCTGCTACCAGATCCTCAACAGATGTGTGACTTTCTCCAGAAATCTGCAATCTCTTTTCCATGGTGTTCCTAATCTCAGACAAACTGAACCCCATGTCTATGGCACTTTGTACCAAAGGATTCTGTAAGAGATCAACTAAAAAAACAAACAAAAAAACAGAACAACAAAAACCACACAATTTAACAGGGATGAAACTGATTAGTGAGCATTCACTACAGTATTCTGACACATCTTCAAGTATCTAGCAAAAGGAACTGTGTTTCTGATTTGAGAATTTTGTAGTCAAAACACCCAAAACTGCAGATCTGAGATGCCTTCCATCCAAGATTTCCTAGTCTCCATCTAATTGTAATACAGAAATCCTCCTAATTTTGCTAATCTACTACAAGTTCATAAATAATCTTTTACACAATTATCACAAATTTCATCATTGAATGTTAACTGAAATTAATCCAAAATCCCAAGGCATGATAGATACATTTGATAACATCAGATAAATTTTAATTCAGTTCAGAAAAAAAAATTACATGCTGAGAGAAACCAATAAATAGTTTGAATTTTAAAAAACCAAAACACAGCACAATCAGCAAGCAACTAAGCTTTCCCAGAAGAACACAGAGCACTACTGTGGGAAACCATTTTTCTGGACCTCCCCTTTCCTCTTTTCCATGTAATTTTTAAAATAGATTTGTTAGTAGTGTCTCATTTCCAGTTCTTCTGTTACATGTAAATGTCTAATATCTTGTAACAAGACTGCTCAAAAAGCAAAATTTTAATCTCATAGATTTCACTCTCATAAATGTTCTATGTGTGAGAGATTTCTAAAATGGGTTTTGTGTAACCATTCTTGTTAGCAACAGCTTTTTATTCTGTGAATAAGCTGCTTGACTGTCTTCCTACTACCCCTTTAACTATCTTGTGTTTTTATTGCTTGGTATTTGTGACAAACATTGCAGGAATGTGTAATACTGGAACACGAAGCTATTTTGGCTTTCTCAGCTTCCCAGTCATTGCCATTTAACAGCCCAACTCTTCCTGCCTCGTGAAGAGCAGCAATTGTTTCATTTCAGTATTTTTTAACATTCATCCCACAGCACTACTAATTCATGATGCATACTTGCCAGCTATAAAAATAAGACTGCATCCTATATGTACTTCTTTCATGATTTACAATCTTCACAATATATATCCAACCATTATTAGGTTTCCCCTCAGCAAAAAAAAAATTCATGCCACCGTTGTTTAAAAGCAATGGAAAAGGATCACCCAACAATTCTTCTGTCTTGCTTTATTAAAAAATGTAATAGTTATTTTTTAAATTAACCATTTCCTTTATTCTGCATGCAAATAGAGATATTCCAAATTAGGGGACTGTTTCTTGTGGGGTTTTTTTGTTTGGTTTTTTTTTTAAACTAATACCTGTAGTAAGTGTTGTCTGCTCAGCAGCTTCTGTCTAGAATTGAAATATATAGAGAAAAAAATTACCATTGTGGGGAAGGTAGAAAGAAACATACAGTTACAAGACAGAAAATAGCTATTTGATCTCAGTTTTCTTGATTAAATTTATTAAATCTGCTCTCAACAACTGTAAAGGGATCACTGTTTTGTTACATCTTTCATATAGTTTTACATTGCTATATAAATCTTTGCTATAATCATAATTCTTATTCTAAAAAAACATTGGGTTTACTTTTTAGTGACTGCATACAGATTAACAATGCTCTACCAACAAGAAAAAATTATTTACTACACCTGAATAAGGGAATTATTAACTGTTAACTTCAGGTTCCCAGGCTATACAAAGATGAGCACTTGTTCAGTACCAAACATACAATTTATACAAGGTACAAGGTATTTATACAAGGTATCTGTGATCCAGAACTCATCTATGGAGAACTGCAAGATCTAGAAACCCTGAGGGACAGAATCAAAACATACTTTCACTTTCTGGTAATGAAAGCAGCACAAGGACTAAATGATACATGGATAATTAGAAGAATAACTCCATATGAAAATTATGTGAAAACTGTTTTTTACTTTAACAAAATTACATTATTTGATATGCAAGACACTTACTGTTGAATCCCTACATTCATCTCTTAAGTGAACATTATTTATAAATTCTTGCCCCTTTTCCTTTCTCACAAATCTGCACCTGTAAATGAAAATATTTAGTTGTAATAAAACTGCATATGCAGCAAACAAAATTGATTACATAACTTAGGAAAGCTTTGACAGATTTCCTACATCATACAGCATGCTTGCTTTTTAAAATAAAATCTCTAAATGTTTCATCAACATCACTAATATCATTTAAGCATTTCTAAAAACTTTTAAATCACTTCAGCAGCACTTATCTTTTTCACATTTCTGTTGAAACAGAAACCTAAGACTTTTTGTCCATGGCATCTGATGCCACAAATTTATAGAAGTAAAGATTCCAATGAAAAACAAACATTATGTTAAGATATTGGTTCTTTTAGTCTTTTGCAAACAAAGTAAAGAAGTTCCTGGTCAGAAAGATGCCTTTTGCTTGCTTTCACTATTTTCCAACCAGTCCTAGCTATTGGGCAGAGCTCTTCCCTACCAGAAGTTTTAGAGAATGCCATAATTCCTCCACAATAGTGTTCCAGCTTCAGCAGTTACTTCACCTTCATGGTGTCCTGTTCAGGGACAGGGACAGCAAGCTGAGAGACTGACAAACTGCCCCTGAAATGTATGTGCAAAAACTCCATATAAGACAGTTAATGATCTGTGAGGAAATAATCAAAACTGACATAATTTAAGCAAACTGAAACAAAACCAAATCCATGTAAAGAGGAGTGGAACATAGCAAGGAAATGTCTTAACTAGTCACTGCACCAAGCCAGGCATCTCTTTCAAGTGGCAGAGACTGATAATTACAAGCTTGCCTCTATCTGTATTGGAAAAAAAAAAGATCAACTAATGCATAAATACTAAATGCCAATTCCTAGAGAGCATTTAACCACAGATGCCAAATTTGGCTGCTAACACAAGATGTTGATTTTATCAGTTATACAAGTAACTAAGCCTGGTACTTAGACAGCTTTTATCTACCAGTAAGAAACAATGAGTCATGTACTATTCCTCCTTTCCTCAAAACACATTTTAGGAAAAAACTGGCAATCTTTCTAAAAAACTGCTTCTGGGTCCTTTAAAATTATGCAGAAGAACGTTTTGAATTCAGTACCAATACTGCCTCCTTTGGGTTTGTTTGCACCAGACAGGAGTTTATTAACTTAGTATCCTGATGTAAGTTAAAAACTTTGGCATCTATGAGGCTACTAAAATAACAATTAGAATGTAGCATTTGGATCAGGAGGAAAACCAACATCAGATACATATTCACAAAACTTCACAGTTCTGCGAGCTGAGTCATCAGTGAAGTCCAGACACAGAATAAATCCTACAAACAAACTGACACAGGAACAACAGACTTAAAAGTTGTTATTCAGAATGTACAATTTCAGGGCAATCTTTCAGACTGAACACTTCTAATGAGTGAGTTGTTGCCTTCACCTCTTGAGATTTAGCTCTTTCCCATTCCCTTTAGAACTTCCTCCTCCCTCTTAAAGACATTAGGTTCATGTTCTCTTTCCAGGCCTCCAGGGCAATACTAAAGCATCTTGATGAGAAGACAAATATAAATACAGAAGGTAGAACAGATGAAACAACCAAAAAAAGGCCACCTGCAGAAAATTCCCTAAAATATTTTCTACTTATTGGAAAGGAAAAATAAGATAATAACCACAGAAGATAACTGATGTTCCTTTGGTGCCTAAATGACCCAAATGAAGAAGGAAGTGGAAGAGTGCAACTAGAAAAAGTCATTTTCATAAAGTTAAACAATATAACCCATAGTCAACCTTCTGAAACCTTAGTATACTGCCATTAAAAGGTACCATACTGTCAACCAAACTGAGAGATGCAACAAGAAAACAGTAAAAAATACCTTACCCAGGAAACCATTTGGCATGTTGATCCCATGGGTTTTCATTTTCCTTCCAATCCTGCAATCCTCCACCACAGTGGAAACACACAACATGATCACCATTACCTGAGGGAACACACCAAAACAAAGTTACAGATGCCTTGTAGACATAACAATAAGTTATCAACTAAATATTTATTGTTAAACATTCTTGTTCCATTGATTAACAACTGCAACCAAAAAGAACTCGATTTTAAAGGATATAATCCATAGGATATGTTCAGAGAGACTTGAGCTTTAAGAAAGAGTGACATGAAGTATTCCTGAATTTTATTTTAGCAAGTAATTACACAGCTAAAAAGCAAAAGCTAAAGAGAATCTATTATCAAATAGCTCAAGGCAATAAACCAGCATGAAGTCTTTTACCATAAAGCTGTAGATGTTTTGGTCCTTCACCATTAAGGGGCTCTGTAGAGCAATAGCACAACCAACTGAGAGAAGATCAGAAACTGTGTTCTCTGCTCTAGCACTACCTCTGCTGTCACCAAAGACTGCAGCAGAAACTTCTTAGATACTGTGTGTATAGTTCTAGGAATCCAAGGAATCAGTACAGACAGTTCTACTGGGTAGAGATACTGCCCATGTATCACTCATACCAGACTATATATCAAAGGTTTTATTTACAGCCACAAATAAAACAAACAGAATCAGATTTAAAAGTTCTTCTGAGAATTACTGAGAGAAGCTAATTAAGATGAGAGAGCAAGCAGTTAGCCCTGATAATCCCTATTTCTTTGTGATCTAATAAAAGCAACACTTTGCACTCTCAGTAAAGCCACTGGAGAGCTGTGCAGCCACTGTGCAAATTCAATCCAACTGGGAAACCAATGCACAGACACCGGAGTCTCACCAGGGCAGACAGGACCATCAAGAGCAAAAGCTCTTCCACTGGAGTTCCTGTCCTCACAAAGCTGTTCCAGCAGCTACTGCCAGCATTTGATGGTTTCAAGCCTTCGAAGTCATAATACAAACACACCTTAGCTAAATAAAAGGCACACGACCTGAATTGTCTGTTCCTAAGGCTTCTCATACAGCCTATAAACAAACTCCATGGACCTAAAGTAGGTATCTGGAAGATGGCACTTCATTTAAAAAAAAGAACAAAATCTGTCACTGTGAAACATGCATTAAGAGGGTTCTAACAGGCAAGGAAAATAAACTTTGATGTTTTATTGCTAAACATTAATTTATGACCAAGTTTGGAACTTTGGAACTAAAAATATTTGATATAATGTATCCTGTTTTACACAAGAACTATGAAAAGTAGTTTACAGAGTACAGAAATTCTGGCATATCATTCTGTATTAGAAAATTCAAATGCTTGATTTTTCCTAACAAGACACATAAAATTTCCCTGTAACAGCTATTTTAATGTTTGGCTTACCAGTGCTATAGAACCCAGCTTCAGCAAGTTGCTCCTTGTCAACAGGATATATCCAAGTTAAAAACGTTTGTAAACGTTTTCCATATTTTGCCATAGATGGATTCCTTGGATACTCTGGATCATTCAGACCACTTCTCCCAAGCTCAGATTCACTTGTAACATTTCCAACGTCCCGGCCCAGCACAAAAAAGCATTTGGGAAAATGCCTCTTGTGTTCTGACCAAGCTCTGTCACTGGGTTCCCACTGTTTCAGCTTTCCACCACAACAAAAACAGGCCACTTGATCCTCAACACCTGTGTAATAGAATCCAGCATTAGCTAATTCCTTTGGTTTCAAGTGGCCATTGAGGGGCCAGTTGTAAAAAGACTTCAACCTTGTCTCTTCGCTGCACATAGTGGGGTTTTTAGGATACAAAGTATCTGACATATCCACAACCCATCGAGTTCTCAAGAGGTAATCTGCCTCCAGCTCAGAAGGGTCATCCACCAGGGCTGAGTTGCTGGAACCATTTTCACGGTGGTGTTCATCCTGGTAGTTGTTGGTGAGAGGATGTGTGTTATTTTCCAGAAAAGTAGATTCTGCAATAAATCTGCAATTTGGGGAAAGGTGTTTATGTCTCTCAACTGCACAATCCCCAGATGCCCATCCTTCAATATTGATATTGCAACTGAAGCACTCCACTTTGTCACCTTCTCCAGTGTAAACAAAGCCAGCTCGTGCTAAAGCTGATGCTGGAACTGGACAGTCAAGTGGAAATTCCACAAAAGTTCCCAGTCTGCAGTGTTCCTGTGCCCACTGCTGCCCATGGTCAGTTTCTGGAGGGGCACAAGCTTCTGAGTTCTCTGGGCCATTGCACATCATCTCTTCATGAGTAGGGTTCTCCTTTTCAGATTTCCTAAGCAAAGAATAAATGTTTTAATTTCACAGATGGAATAAAGCATCATACACACTGGAAACTGATTAAATTAAACTTGCCACCTTTTACGTATTAAAATAATGCCTCTTCCCTTACATCTCACCCTTGCCTGCCCTCACCCATGCCCCACTACCATGCAAACACCAGAGCATGAAAAACAAAACCAAAAAATAATAAAAAAAATTAAAATAAATTTTAAAAAGACGGGATGAACATGAAGCATCAAGAACCAATAAAAATTCACATGGAAAAAACACAGGTTTATGCATTTATAGCTTTAAAAGCATGTTCTGCTTCTTAACAAACATTGCAAGGATGAAATCCACAAAATACTGAACAAAAGCTCTAGGCAAAACCCCAACAAGAGGCTTCTGAGCCTGAAATACAAACTCAGTGAATTTAAAACACTGATATAAGCCCGAACATTTGCAAAATCTCACAGCCCAGAAACAAAACTACCTTTATTTTTCCCCCCCATACAAAGGCCATGGCCCTCCTGCTCATTACGGAAAGGCACCAACAGGCAAATCCATCACCAAAAAGAAAAAAGCCTTCAGAGGTTTGTGTTATATTGTAACATATCTCAAGAAATAAACTATTAAGTGATTCACTGGGGCATTTTACCAGAAGTGCTGTGCTCTGCTTTCAAGATCAGTGTTTGGGACAAAACCAGCACTGTTGCTCCTGCCCTGCCCAGACTCTCCACAAGCACAACCAGTTCCTGAACCTCCTGAGCTTTCCCTCCCTTCCCTCCCTGCAGGAATGTCATCCTGCTCACTGCCTGTCCCACATTCCTAGCCCTGCCTACACTTTTCCAGGGTGACTGCTAGTCCTGCCCCTGGGCCAGAGGCTGCTCAGAGCCCCATCTTTCCCGAGGATGATGGAAAACAACTTGGTTCCTGCAGAGCCTGTGCAAGACCCACAACCTGACACAGGCATGGCCTTCATCCCAAAATGGATGAAAGCAGAGGACATCTCTTGTTCTGACAAGTGCAGGGACATTAATGACTTAGAGAGTCTGCAGTAAAACAGAGACTACTGCTGATAGACATCTCAAACTTACTCCTTTATTAAGTGGTACATTATATTTTTTTGACACTGCTCAAATGGACTTTTAGGACAAAGCAGTAATTCAGCTTGCATGTAAGGAAGAACAAAACATGGAGCTATTTGACCAAGCATTCTCAATTTTCTATATTATTCCTGATATGTCTATTTTCTGCTCTAAGGTGGGCCATCAGGCAAAAGTTTAGCTTCCTCAACACCTGCATTAATACTGATTACACTTTCTGGTAAATCAATCCAGATGTTACAACTATAATAATAGCTTGTATCATCCTACATGGAGCTTCTACAGGAGGACAAAACCTTTTTTAAAGTTCAGAAAGGGGAGGGGAAAATTAAAAATGAGTCCACACTGCAGGATCACTGCAGCCTTTGCCAAGATGACTAAACTAATGGACTTATAAGCAGGCTGAGAAAACTTCAGAGCCCCAGCACGTTTGCTTCATGGACACAAGACTGCTGAGCACCAGCTTTAGTTCCTTCTGTAAGTCACTTTGTGACTAAGGTAATGACACTGAAAATTACACTGTGGTTTTCTGTTTTAGCTTAGCACATTCAAAAATAGCTTCTGAATAAATTACATTGACTGACCTACAAATCTGACCTACAAGCTTGTTTTGACTTTGAAGGCCAAAAAAAAAAAAAAAAAAAAAAAAAATCACTAATACCACTATTATACCACCATAATAGTAATATGAAAGCTGTTGCAGTATGTGTTTTTAAATACATTTATATATCCTGAAAACCATCAATTTTTATAACAAAAGTTTAAAAGTTAATGTGTCTTTCCTTTAAAAGTCTTATTTTAAACCCTCTAAACAGGACTCTTTCTGTAAAGATCTCAAGTGACCTTATGGGTCTATCATCATTACCACAGTACTGCATTAATAATTTGTATTACTCAAATACCATTAGCTGAGACCTAATTTTCTTATTTGCATGCCTAAGGCTTGCTACAAAACAGACAAGGCCTACCTCACATTCTTCAGATTCCTTTTCAAAATGTAATAAAAAAACCCAAATGCATATGCTTTCAATGTATAAATAACAGAAAAATCTTCATTTGTAGGTTATTTATACAGAAATTACCTCAGAAACAGTGAAAAAACAACATCCTATTTCCACTTTTAACTTTTTTGTTGTTTATGTTTACTTTAAATTCAGAATAGAGCCTCTACATTCTCCTTTTACCTGTTGCATGCAAAATAAGTGGAAAATCAGAGGTGATCTCCTCAGCCCTTCCCTGTCAATTGCTCTCCCAGATCACAGTGAAATGGGGGTAAAGACAGCCCAGGGTTCAAGCCTGACAGATCTCAAGAACTCCTGGAGACACACAGATCACCCTCGGTGTGAAAAGCACAACCCAGAAGAGCAGTAAGTACTGACAAAAAGTCCAATCACTACAGATCTATGCTTTAATATGAAATAACTGTTTCAAATTATATCAATCATATTATTTCATCTTGATATGCTGGAGCAGAAAGATTCAACATCATCCTAGAGGCCTCTCAAAATCACATCTAAGTTCTACAATTCATTTCTCACAGGTATCTGCAGGCTTTAACACTCCATCTGAATTATGAATTATTAGAGTCTTATGAAGCCCTTTCCTGACAGCAGCCCCTCTAAACACAGTTGGTTTACATTTCTTTACCATTTTATCTAAGAGAAAAAGAAATCAACACATTAATTAAGCACTGAAGCGAAGTCCTCCCCTAGTAAGTACTGCTGTAAGCACATTAGTACTAATTTAAATGCAACACCAAGTTCAATTATTTCTATTTCAAACAACTGTTAAAAGTGTAACATTAAACAATATTTCATTAACAATATTAAAAACATTAACAATATTTCTATACAGGTATTTTAACAGTTGCCTTACTCCAACTAACTGGAGTAAGGATTTAGCATAATAGCTCTCAAACATTAAGAGCAGAAGAAAAGTGATGGAAGGTATATTTGAGTGATTTATGGCAAAGAAACAAATTTATAAAAAACAGCCAACTAAGATGTGTACACAAGACTTTACAGCACATACCAGCAGCAACCCCTAATTCAGAGGGAATGCTTAATGCATATGGAAGTTAGTTAAGCTTTTCTGCAAACATTTAATGCACTAAAAGTAGAAGATCCATAAATGTTAAAGTTCATCTTCATTTATAAAATCCAGAGGATTTACAAAAATATTAAATATATTCTCACATATGCATTAAGTAATAAGCCTGTTTTGGCCTGACAGACTTTCAGGAGCCAAGTTTAATCTTGCTTTTAACCATCTGAAGGTATTTGTCACAAGACAGCTCCCATTTTCAAAGTAAAGCACTAATTTATATATTCTATCAATTACATTTCAGAAGAAAACAAAGATAAGAATTACAACAAAAATTCTAACTTATTAAAATTTAGAAATTGTATACTGAGGGCTTGCCAGCCAAACATACTCAATTCAGGCTAAGAATTTTTAACAAGTATGATTTTAAGAAAAAACAGATCATCAACACATTACCTACATCTGAAATAATTCAAAGGACAAGTCTGGAACCCATTTTTCTCTTTCAAGTACTTGATTGTTTCCATTCTTAATCCTAAAACAGATTGGCATTATAAGGAGTTATTTTTAATTCCCCCATGACAAGCATGGCAGTAACCTCCAAGTCAGAAACCTCCTGGCACAGCCTCACATTCCTGACCAAAGGGTACACAAACACAGCTTCAGCTGGAGGTGCTGTGAGAAGGATGTTAGCATTTATTGTTGAGTGGATCTTGAAATGTGAGAGTAGTGCTCCAAGCAAATATCAAAGAGAACATCCTGCACTGGCTGACACACAGATTATGCATGTCACTCCCCTGAATTTCACTTTGTGCCTGCTCAGCTGCAATTAGATCAAGGAAGGTACAGGCTGCCAACTGAAACCATACTTATACAAAGCCAGAAGAACCATGAGATTTATTTAAGCAGTGTTTATAGCTCTTAGCATATTTACATCTAATTATCAATAGATATTTAAAAGAAAATTATTACAGCTTGTTTTTCTTCATTTTATAGAGAGAGTATGTATCTACACAATGCATTTTGACTCTGTGCCAAAGCTTACATAAATCCATCAGCTCATCTTCATTTGTCTGTTTATCAAACAGGTCCTACTTAGCTTCTCATCAGGGTTTGTCATTACAGGCAGTCAGTCGGCTGCTCAAGGTTACTTGAGCTGTTAGATCCTCCTAAATCCTCACTCCAGTCACAAAGACTTTTACACTCTCTTCATCTGATAAACAAACATAACCAGGCCAAAAGAAACATGTGATTGAGAATGATATTCATAATGTATTTTGCTTCAAAAAGAAATAATGAGCATAGAATACAGCAATAGGAATAGGGGAATAAATAAATAAACAAGGAGAACGGATTCAAGGCAGTGATCTCAGTAAATAGGAGTGGGACAAATGAGCACCTGCCAAGGGCAGAGGAAAAAATAATTTTTGTGAACTTACAAGATAAATGTCTTCAGAAGAACTTCAGCTGTATGTTTGGGAAAGTAAACACCAGCTGCTATAGAAAAAACTGGCATTCTGTAGCCTAGGTACATGTTCCCACAGAGAAGTCAGAAGTCAAACAGACATAATCAACCCCAGCCATTAATGGGTGCATAAATCTGTGTTTCCAGAGAAGAGTCACTACTGAAGATCAGGAGGAAACCATTTCAGCTCTACCACACCTTGCTAAGTGTTTAGTACACAGCGAAGTGTGAAAGAGATGCCAGATGCCAGCATTTTATATGTGGACACAGGAAATTCTATCTAAAGCAAAGGCTTAGTTCTGGCAGCTGCTGCCACTGAAGTGAACTGCCTATGGGTGACAGTACCTAAAAATAAGGTGTGTGTGGGGGGAGGAAACAAATGCAAAAAAAAAACCAACAAAAAAACCCCAAACGAAAAAATCCCCCCAAAAACCAACAGAAAAAAATCCTACCAAGCCTCAAGAATACTGAGAGATTAAAGGTAAAGCCAGAGAACAGAGGAGCTAACACCAAGAAAACAAGACTTCAAATAACCCTCCATCAAAACTAAACCATAAAAAAGGCAGGAGAAATCCTGATGGTCTCTAATTTACCTGGCACTTCCAGTAAGGGGAATGTTTTATTCATGGCATAAGCAAAAATATCAAAAAGATAATGAAACATATTTGTTACATGGATTGTACTCCTGTAAATCATAAAAAAGTCTGTGTATGATTTAGCTATCAAATTTTAATTACAAGGTCACTTAAATGGTACCATTTCAGGTTACTGAGATTCTGTGAGCTTTCTTTCAGACAAATCATAGGGAAAATACAATTCTTCCATTTTTGTTCCCCCTTCCCCCCCAACACTTGGAAAATCAGTCTATTAATTTTCCATCCTGTTTCCATAACCCCTGCCAATGTCTTAATTGGCTTAATTATTGTACTGTTCCCCCTTCACATACAAGACTTTTTTATAAATTCCATATTCAGCACTACAACACTACCATACACCACTACTCTATATTTTAACTTTGTCAGGAAATGGATGACTTTGGGATTAACTTTAATTATAGTATTGTACCAAGAGTGAAATATCCAAGTTGCACCTGTTGAAAACACTCTGCTTGCCTTTCTATTTAATAAGAAACTCTCTGAACCACAGAAGGGGGAGGACAACAAACTGCAAGGTATGTGAAGCCACATTTAACACTTCCTGTGCTAGGAGTGACATTCCATTCAAGTTTGGCAGCACACTTTCTTCAGTCTTAATCTATGCTCAAACCTAAAGCACACGTTTCATGTTTAAAAATCTTGCTGTTTCTGGACCAATCACCATGTTCAGAACATCCTGGAGTAGAACTCTGCAAGGCAGACCACAAGTTAAGTAAAATAAAAAGCAAAGGACTGGATGTTGATAAGTCCTGGAACAAAAAATACACAAAGGGTTTTACTGTAGTTTTTCCCTCGGAACTACCATCAAGTCAGACCAAGTTTAGTAATAGTTAAACCAAAGCAGATACTGCTTTCATCTCTACTTTCCACCCATCTTTAGAATAAATTCCATTATTTATATTCCTGTTGGTAGAAAAAAAGGTTTCCGATTTTATTTTTTTCCTAAACTTTAGGATAGTATATGAAGGAACAACCCCAAAATTATTAATAAAAAAAATGAAAATTCTATAAATTTGGCCAAGAAATCCAAATTAAAATATATTCTAAAGCTGGAAGAGTCTGAGATCAGAGAAAGTTTGAAATGCAGATGTTTTACTGAAACTAGCAAGGGACTGGGGAGACCTCAGAAGATCCAAAGAGGGCAAACCAAATCCCTGGAATTAAAAACTAGAGGGCAGAAAAAAACCCCAAAGACTCTATCAGTAGACAGAATATCATCAAATGATCCAACCTTCTCTCTCCTACGAAATTCTGCATCTGATTATAAATTGGATTTTCTGAAACTCCAGCTTCCTGCAGCTGTCTCCACTCCCCTGGGAGGTCAGCAACAGATGCAGAAGGTCACAGGTACACAGAGGCTTGACATGAAATCCATTTTCATACTTGAAATAACAAGACATGAACACACATTTCCTTACTCTTGGGATATCAAATGCAAGCAAAAAAATCCCATAACCAAACAGCCCTCATCAGAATTCTTTGACTTTGTTGCTGCTTTCAAAGGGCAAAGTCAGAGAAATTATTGAACAATCATTAACTTATTCCTTCCCCCTTCATGGTATGTGGTGTAGCTGCCAAGTTTTCTACAGAAAGGTGAAGATGGGTGTGCTTTAAAAGGCCTCAGAGAAAACTGCAAAGCAATCAAGTCTGTAGGAAAATTAAACTTTTAGGAAAATGAAAAATACCCAAACATAAACTTGACCAACAAACCCATCACAGGAAAACTTGCTTTCCAAGAGAATACTTCACTGTTGACCTCACTGTTATGTGGTGATTCATGGCATGACAATGAGCAGATTAAGTTAATGGATATCATCTTGCTCTTTGTTAAGGTACTGGATTAAAAGAAAACTTTTTGAAAATTTTGCTTTTTGTTGGTCTACTGCAAGGTCTTGTTTCTAATTGTACACTTAAGAAACCGAATCTTCCTATTTAGCTCTATATAGTACTGAAATCACACCATAAGATTGTAGGAATGAAGGGAAGACGCAAACAGTTCTGCAAAAGATTTTTAGATTAAAAACCCTTAAAAAGGAAAGAAACTATGACTAAACCAGGTCTTACACCTCTTTACAAGGCTTCTCTCAGAGAGAAGTGTATCAGAGAGGGAGCAGTGCAGAAGTGCACTGATTGATACAGAGAAATGAAGCAGCACAGACCAAAAGCCATTGCATATTTAGTGTTTGCATTACCGCTGAAAAAACATGATCTGAGTGATCTGAAATTAATAAATATTGAGTTCTTACCATAGAAAACCTGAACAAACCAGCACCGTGGTTAAGGAGGAGGAGCATCCTAAAAAGTGATGGTCTATTAAGAACATAAAAAAAAAAAAAAATGTGGGCAAAGGGAGGCAATATTCAAATATGTCAAAAGTCCCAAAGATGCCCACAAAACCGCGCGGTAGCACAGCAAATTTTCCTTTCTCTTACAACCCAAATCTTACAAATTTTTCCTTTTTCTTTCCTTTTTCCTACAACCCAACATTAATCGCTCCCCTCGGAGAAAAGCCGCTTGCGGATCTTGAACCCCGCAGACCCGCCCAGAGAAAACCGAAGGCTCCAGCCAGGGCTCAGGGTGACCCGGCGGAACAGGACAGGACACGCCCGACCCGGTTCGGCCCGGTAGCGCCGCCCGTTACCATGGCAACACTCGCCCCACCTGGGAGAGGCTGGAGGCAGCGGCTGCCCTGCGAGCGGCCCCCGAGACCCCCAACACCACCTCCGGGAGGGGCGGGAGGACACCGGGAGACGGACCCAGCCCCCTGCCCGGCGAGGGGAGCTGCAAGCGGCGGCGGGAGCCGCCAGAACGAGCAGCCACGGGGGTCGTCCCGCCCTCTACCTCGGCGTACCGATACCAAAGGCCGCGGCCTTACAACTCACCGGGCCGTGTCCGCCCTTACAACCCACCGGGCTCCGTCCTTCCTCACCACACCCCGGGCCGCGTCCCCTCCTCCCGGCACCGTCCGCGGGAGCCCCTCCTCAGGCAGCGCACGCCGAGAAAATGGCGGCTCCCGGCAGGCCCCGCGGCCCCGGAGGCGAGAAGGGAACAGCGCCCCCTAGCGGGCTGGGGGAGGGGGGATGCGCAAGCGGCTCCCGCTGGTGGAGAGCGCCACCTAGCGGCGAGAGCGGGGCACCGTCCCGGTTCTGAGAGGGCGGGAAAGGTGGGAGAGAGCCGGGGAGATCCCGAAAGGGGGGAGGAAAGGTGGAGAGGGAATTCTATAAGGGCACGGAGGGACAGGGCAGGGGGTAGCGGTTTTCTATATGAAGAGGGGATATTCAGGTTAGAAACAGGAAAAATTCTTTAGTGTGAGGGTGTTCAGACGCTGGCAGAGGTTGCCCAGGGAAGCTGTGGCTGCCCCATCCCTGGAAGTGTTCAGGTCCAGGCTGGATGGGGCTTGGAGCAACCTGGGCTGGTGGGAGGTGTCCCTGCCCATGCAAGGGGGTTGGAACTGGATGGTCTTTAAGGTCCCTTCCAACCCAAACCATTCCACAATTCTATAAGGATGATTCCGTGGTTCCACTTCTCTGTCCCCGCAGTCCCTCAGCTCAGCCGTACCTCAGGCTCCCCCTTCTCCCTCAGCATCTCCAACAACCCTTCCATTGCACATTGCACACCATCTGACCTGCAGCAAGGTTCTCTCAGCTCTCTCCTGCCTCTCTCCCCTGGTTTCTGGCAGGTACAGCTGGTCAAGACTTCCATCTGTTAACTCAAGGCAGAGCAATGAGGAGGTGAGCCCCAGGTGAGTGCTCTAATGCTTGCAGGACACCCTCAAATCTCAGGGATGATTCCTCCAGCCAGCAGACAAGAGAGATACTGAGAAAGTTACAAGTTTGACCTAAATAAAGTGTTGCTCTTAAGAGCCACCTTGACTGAAATATTCTATAAGAGTGCAGTTCTTTATCCTGAAACTGACAGACTTCACATGAATGGATGTGTCATGGAATTCAGAAATCATCTCCCATCAAGGTGCTGGTCTCCTAAGCACTCATAAAAGATGTGAGATTTTTACCATAAATCACAGGGATATTAACAAAAAGCAGGTAGTGCAACTTATTAATGCTTGTCAGGTATTGGCTTTTTTTTTTTTTTTTCAAATATAACATTTGTGTTCTCATTAGCTATTGCAAATTTCATGTATTTGGCCCAGAATTTTCTAGACCAGAGAGAAACCTCTGACTATTTTCTCTGGTAGCTGTTGCCAAAATAATCCAATAATCTTCAAGACTAAGGTGGTTGTTGTGCAACATTAAAATATTCCATTAACCTTTTCCTATATTTAGAAACTCAGGTGACCTCAGGATTAAGCCAATGAAGTTTAATGTAGCCAAGATTCTTGGCTTTATGTCAGGGATCTCCTTCCTTCTACCCTCCAGAAAAGCCAACTGCTTGGAGTGACACTCTCAAACTTTGTTCCTTTTCTCATTTTCTCATCAGTAGAAACTTTTTTTAAATCATTTGGTGACACAACAACATTACAACTGCTGGTATTGCTGTAACTTGTGACTGCAGAAATATGCAGTGGTGGTGCTTGAGTGGCAGGGAGTAATAAAACATCACAGAAAATTTAAACCATATCTTTGTCAGCCCAAAGTGCACATAGGCAAATGTTCATATTTGCTCTATTTCTTCTTCCATATGAAATTAAATGAGGCAAATTTTTTAGTAAAATTTGGGAAGTCTTTATTAAAACAAACAAAAAGTTTAGTTTATTGATTTCATGTGTTTAGTATCACTGAGCTTTCCTGTCTGCTTCTTGGAGCCACTACTTTATGGACCTTAGCTGACTACAAAGCAATTCCATACTTGGAGTACATGAATCTTAGTTTTGTACTTTATTTTCAGATAAATTGGGAAGAAAAAAAAAAAAAAAAAAAAAGAAGAAAAAAAAAAATGCCTCTCTCCACGTGATGCACAGATGCACATGCTTCATTAAATAATTAGCAATGCATATGGAAAATCATCTTATTGTGTAGAATGTGCACAACGTGGCTTCTGTAGTGCTGTATCCCTGCATGATGTACTGGTTTGTGGGTTTTATTTTAGCTCATGTAAATTATACTATGAATAAGTAAAGAAACAAGGCAGTTAGCTAGAAAAACAGATGCTGTATAGCATTTATAGTGACAGTTTACACACTGTTCCTCTGAGCCCAGTACTGCACAGCATGCTGGAATCATACTCATTTCTTCTGCTCTGAGAAGTACCTTACTTCAGATATTATTACCTAGGGATGACTTAAATTCCTGTTCTCCATTAAAAATGTCATTTAAAAAGTAAGCACAATGCACCTCAACAGTCTGAAGTGTCTGAAAATGCTGGCTTTGGCTCATTTTTAAAGCACTTTTCCTTCTGAAGGGGCAGTATTTGGAGGCCCAAACGGGAGCTTCTAGCCACTCTGTGTGTGTGTCTGACTAAGGGCAGTCCAAGAGGTGGATTTGGGGAGATTTGCTGTTAAGTGAAAGAGATTTTGGTATTTTTCTGCTTAGCAGTTTAGGGGGGGGTTCAGTTCGTGGGGTTTTTCTTAGGAAACATGAGCAATTCATAGCTTGGACAGTTTTATATGGACAATTTCTAAATGTTTCAAATCACTTTGTGCCCAGATGATCTCTCAACATCCTTCCAGCAGCTGGTGATGTTTCCAAGGTTAATTTAATGTAACTTCTACTAAAATTTCTATTACAATTAAACAAACATTCCTCTTTAAATTACTATTCAAAGTATTTCAATATGTATTTTGGAGTATTGTGGAAAAGTTAAATTTAATTACAGGAAATCTCACGAAATTCAAAAAGGACTAATGCAAACTCCCACATTTGGGAAGGAATAACCCCTTGCAATGATAACCCCTGGCTGAGGGGGCAGCTCTGGAGATCTGAGGACCTTGGAAAAAATGAACCAGAACATGCCCTGGTAGCAAAGGTGGCCAACAGCACAAACAGGAGCCCAGGACCTGCTGCTCAGTCATTATCCCCCTTTCCTCAGCATTTATTAGGTGGCATCTAGAATACTCCAGTTTTAGGCACCCCAGTGCAAGAACAGCCCTGATCAGCTGGGGTGAATCAGTGCTCCTGGAAGGCCAAGGGAAGAGGGAAGATTTGTTCAGCCTGTGGAAGATTTTGGGGACCTAACAATAACATTCCTATTCTTATAAGGGGGCTACCAAGAAGCTGGAGGAAGGCTCCTCACAGTGGTGGAAGGGCAAGGGACAATGTGCATAAAAGGAAAGTTCTGATTAGATATAAGCAAAGCTTTTCAATCATGAAGACAGCCAGGCAGTCCCTATCCTTGGAAGGCTTCATGGCCAGACAGGATAAAACCCTGTGTGGCTTGATCTGACCTCATGGATTACATTGTCTCTTGAGATCCTTTCCAGTTTGATCGATTCTATCAGTCTATGACTCAAAAATATAACAAAAAATCCAATACTAAATAAAAAGGTCATATCAAAAGTATAATCTTTTTGAAATTTTCTTTAACCACTGTTCTTTAAAATTTCAGTCATTTCCAAGCTGTTTGACTCAGATAAATACAAAGTGGACTTGCTAAACCATTCTTTGACACAGACTGTTCAATCAATAAAGGGTCATGAGTCACAGAAGCTCATATGGGCAACTGTATTTGTTGATATATTCCCAAAGAAATAAATGTAATTTCTTTTTTCTTACTAAACTCATTTGTTCATTTATGAGTCCTTTACTATTAAGTTAATGAATGGAGTGAAAAAAAGCTACATAATCCAGAGCTGGAATTTCAAAGCTGCAGCAAAGGAAGAAATATAAATGGAGAAACATGACAAAACATTTCCTTACCTGGGAACATTTTCACATGAATATGGCAACTGAAAATTGAGTAAGTGATAAGTAACAGATGCCTGAAAGCTGTGCTTATCCCTTGCATCACATCCAGTGTTCTTCCTGCCACTGAAAGAAGAGATGCAGTCACTTGATGGGAACAGGAAAGCCTTGCAAAAGAGTATGACACCCATTCCCTTTACCAAAGCACTCACTGCTACAGCACATTCTTCATTTAATTTCACTGCAAGCAGGTGATATAAACATCATTCTCATTAAATTTCAGTGAAGGTCATGGAAAAGACCAAAGGAAGTTAGAGAAAATTAGAGGTACCATCATAATAGTATGGAAATAGGAAAAGTTGAAAAAACATGAGCCTTTTCAACTTCAGCAATGAACTCTTAGATAGGACAAACTTGCCTCTAGCTCCCAAATCCATTGCTGGCCAGACAATGCAATAAAATACCATCTCATTAAAACCAAAAGCATCAAACAATGGTGGCAGTCCTGAACCCAATCATATATGCCCTGTGGAGAAGTCAGCATTTAAGCAGGTAAGAACCCAATCCTCTTTTGAAGTCTTGGGATATCCTAGCAGTAATTTTAAGTTCACTTGCATGTGGTGTCAAATC
Organism: Calypte anna; assembly: GCF_003957555.1. NCBI lineage: Eukaryota > Metazoa > Chordata > Aves > Apodiformes > Trochilidae > Calypte > Calypte anna. The sequence continues at coordinate 13,540,798 of NC_044247.1, read as the reverse complement.
AGGGACAAACACAGAGTGTTTACTTTCTTTCACAATTCACTGAGCAGGTGAGCAAAGATAAATGCCAAATGAAGAGGAAGATGGTAAACGTGCAACTAGTCATTTATTTGAGTTCTGTTTGCACTGATTAATGCAAGAAATAATTATCTAGAGCTAGGACTTTGGACTTAGCAAGGATATGGCATATGACCATGTACATGGTTTTTTAGTCATAATTCCTTCATGCTGGAACATCAGTGCTGGCACACTGACACAGGTCAGTGGTTTGATAAGTAGAAAAATGCCAAGTCCAAGGCAATGTTTGCTTATTTCCTTCATGTTATCTTGATGGGAGTGAAGGGGCAGAGAGGAGTGAAGAGGAATGCTATAATTAGCAAGTCCCTTTTGATTTTGGTGTTTTATGTTCCCCATATCCCATTGATGATGTCTGAGGATCATTATAGACTGGGGGAGAAACTTAAGATACATGTCCAAATCTTAGCTAGGCAAACTTTTCCATAGGTCTCAAATACTGCTGATTAAGTAGAAGATTAAAAATAGATTCCTCACATTTCAAAGGCAGGTATATTTAAGTAAGTATATTCCAACTTGGGACTCAGTCAGAATCAAAGTGCCAGAAAAAGAAGCAGCAGCAGCAGAACAGAGAACAAAGGGCAAAGTGCCACCAGACTGCTTTCCAGGTTGGGATTAAGAATGAGGAATCAGGACTGACAGTTTCAGGAATAGCTTCTTGGACTCCTAACTGTCTGCTGTTTATGAGTGTGTTCAGGTTTTCCCTTACATGATTATCATTAGCCACAGACACACTTTCATTTTACCATGCCTGGTATCTGGGGTACCAACCCAAATGAGGGCATGGACTATGCTGATAAGAGTTTGACTTCTCCAATTTAAGTTTTCCCTTCAAACATTCAGACTCTTTCAGTGCACTAACCCCTCACAATAAACATGTGTGAGGTACTTTTGGTGTTCAAACTTTTTCTCTCACATATGTCACAGGGTACATGCCTGCAAACTGCAGTATCAGCTGAAGCTGGGGGAGCTGTGGTCACTGCCCACTGCTGATAAGCACTGCCTGTCTTTGCAAACTTTGGCTGCCTGCTCTTCCTGCACCCCCAGCACTGCAGGTGCTCCAGGCATCTGGAGCTTCCCTGGAGACAAATCCCAGAGGAGTGTGGCAGGAGCACAGACTGTGAGCACATTGTTTGGACACCAAACTGGGCAGCTTGGCTCAGCCCCTTCAAATGCTAATGATCAGCTGAAGGGATTTTGCAAACAGGGTGCAGTAAATCAAATCCCATTTTCTGTGGGATGTAGTCTAACCCAAGAGGTGTAATAATACAGGCCCACCCTGAAGAATATTCAATTAAATGAGTGAGTGATGAGCTGTGAGTTCAGCAATACCTGCTTTACAAGTTACACTTGGCCTTGCTGCTGCATTAGTGGGCTCAGGTAATGTTGCAAGATACTAAAATGCATCAGCAGGGATACACTGCTCATCTTGGAAGACACACAAAAATCCTATTTTTTTCTATATTTTCACACTTTACAGACTATAACCTTGGGATTCCAATCACTGAGCTTGACACGCCAGTTTCTAGGAAGATGACACGTTTCTTAATCCTTTTATTTAGTTTTTCATTGTGCCTTCATTCTTCAGAGCAGGCAAACAGGGATTGTCTGTGTGATGGTTCCAGCACAGGCTGGGAGTAAAGCCCCTCAGCACAGCTCATCTCATCTCCATCCTCCAGATAAATCTCAGCAGTAACTGACTTGCAGATCTCCACTTTTGCATTAATATTTTGCCATTTGGTGAGAATGTAACTAAAGGATAAACTTAAGCAGAGAATCAAAATGTCTTGAAAAGTGGGAATAATTCTGAGCTACAAATCTATATATTTACATATGAAAAAATTTAGCACATTGGAATATGATTTTAGAAGCATTTATGTAAGAGAAAAATTTACCCATGTCTATCTAGTCTGTGCAAGTCTTGGCAGGTGAAATTACTCACCAGCATAAATGTTCCCAAGAATAGGCTCTAATTGGGTTGTAAATAACTTATGAAGTCCCTACCACACAAAAAAATTTGCAGGATACCAACATCCACAACTGATGTATTTTATTTGCTGTAAAAGCTGTATCATTGGCCACAATTCCACTGTACTATTAGCTAGTATAAATGAAATGCATAGACAACAAAACAGTGTAGCAACAGTGGATTGGCAAAATTGTTTGACAATTCAATATACTTGAATCCCAGGCCTAATTATTCCACCATTTTTCAAGTGTTTAGTAAGTTATTTAATTAATAACCCAACACCTAAAATAGCAGAATGCTCTTTTGCTGAGTCACTGTTGAATGGTGGATCTACAATATTACAAGTTTTCCAAAATCCTGTTCATTGGCATTCACTTTATGAAGGTTTAGAAACTATGAAACCACTTAAAACTCTTCTGCTTTATCACTTTAATGATCCAAATACATCAACCACCTATGAGGTAAACCTACTGAAATCAGGTATTCTGAGAGACCCACTGAAAGGTATGGAGGACAGGCATCTGACCTACTTCACCAGAAGATTTTTAAGGTCCCAACTGCATCGTTAACACTTTTGAAAATCTGCTTTCATGCAATTAATTCCTGTGGTTGCTAACTAAAATGTGAAGGTTACAGAGCACTACTTCGGGCTACATGACACTGTGCAGTCACAGGCCCAGACCACAGATATTTTCTACAAAAATCCACACATTTTGAAACAGTGAAAATTGGCATTGCACTGAATTGGCACAGTATGAAGCCAACGCTTAAAAAACCCAAACATGTAGGATCTTCAAAAAGAAGATTTCCATGAAAATAAAAAATAACACTACGCAGTGTGTCCTTGTGGCCAAGAGAGCCAATGGCATCCTGAGGAAAAGTGTGTCCAGAAGGGAGGTTCTCCTTCCCCTCTGCTCTGCCCTGGTGAGACCATACCTGGAATATTGGATCCAGCTGCGGGCTCCGTGATTCAAGGGATCTACTGGAGAATCCAATGGAGACCTATGAGGATGTCTGAGGGACTTGGACATCATTCCTATGAAGAAAGAGTGAGAGAACTGGGGCTGTCTATCCTTGAGAAGGCTGAGAGGGGACCTTATTAACGACTAAGTATCGGGGGGGGGGGGTGTGTCAGGAGGAGAGGGTCTCTTTTTGAGGGAATAATGGGTGTAAGCCCAACTTTGGAAGTTCTACCTTGAGGTAATACGGAGCCTGAAGCGTTCTTGGTCAGCTGGTTCAACAATCTTGTCCTTTCTGGCGAAGCATCCTTTTTGGATTCTCATCCCCCGTTCCCACCTTTCTCCCTATTCCGAGGGGACCCCCACTGAATTTTTTAATTCAGGAGATTAATTTTTAATTCATTTTTTAATTCAGAATCACACCTTTATCCGTGAGACCCAAGGAGCTTGTGGAGCCTCTTTCTCAGGAGACTTTCAAAACCTGCCCAGATGGCCTTTCCCTGGGGGATCTCTAGATATCCCCTTCCAACCCCTGACATTGCGCGATTCCGTAATTCCATAAAAACACCCCACGCTCGCCGTATTTTTAGAAAACCCACGAGGCGAGCTGCGTGACGGCACCACCCGCGGCGATCCGCTCCATCACACAACACAACACAACACAACACAACACAACACAACACAACACAACACAACACAACACAGAAGCGGGGGGATGCTGGGCTGACCCCCCTGTGCCGATCGCCCCTCACCCCGCGGGAAGCTCCGCGGGGAAGGGCGGGGAGGGGGGGGGAGGGAGGTTGCGGGGGAGCGCGGGAGCTGCCGCGCAGGCGCGAGGGGAGGGCGCGCGCCGTCTCCCCGGTCCCGGCGCGTTCGCGTCCCCGTCCCGTGGTTCCTCGCGAGGCGCCGCGTCCCCTCTGACCCGGGCCCGTTGCTCCTTCATCCGGGCTCTCGGCGCCAGACGGGGGAAGATGGCGGCGCTGCTCCCTGCCGAGTGGATAAAGAACTGGGAGAAAGGGGGCAAGAACGAGTTGTGAGTGCGGGGAGCCGGGGCGAGGGAAGGCGAGGGGGTGGTGTGTGTGTGCTGCGGGCCCGCGGGGGAGAGGAGGAAAGGGGGGGGGGAGAGGGGACTGTGCCTCAGCGGCCGAGGGAGGTTGGGAGGGGTGTGTGTGGGGGGGGTAGGAGCGGGCGGGGAGGACGTCGCTCCTCAGGGCCGCGTCCTTGCTGTTGGGGTTTAGGGACGAAGCTCTCCGGTCGTACGGAGGGTATAGGCCGCCTTCCTATCCGGCTCGGCCTCCTTTGTAGGTTGCTCACGACCTGCGCCGGAGCTCGTTGCTGGTAGCCGGGCCTACCGCTCCCGGCGCCCCGAGCGCCCCCTTCCTGCCCCTGGGTCGGGTTTTTGGGGTGTCGGGCGCCTCGTTAACCGCCCCCCCTAGGGTAATACGGAGCCCGAAGCGTTCTTGGTTAGCTGGTTCAACAATATTGACCTTTCTGGCAGAGCATCCTTTTTTTATTCTCATCCTCCGTTCCCACCCTTCTACCTATTCTGAGGGGACTCCTGAATTCTTTAATTCAGACAAGGTAGGATCACCTACTCGTGCCTGGTCACCCAACAAGGTAACCTTTGTGTGCTGAGGGGTCTGGTTGTCACCCAACAAGGTAACCTTTGTGTGCTGAGGGATCTGGTTGCTGCTTCCCAAATCAATCCAGATGTGGTGGGAGCTTACCCTTTAAGGGCCTTGTGTGTATCTGTTTTAAGCAATCTTATCTTGGCAGGTTCCTGCTGCTACCTGGTGTCTTGCAGGGGTGCATCTCTTCAAGGAGCTATTCACCAGTTTGTCCATTTCATGTTACTGTGTTAGATTGGACAAGGGTTTTCTGTGTACAAACTGGTTTTAAATGCCAATGTTTCATTTCTCCCATGCACTTCTGATTTTTGCTGTAAGTAAAAGACCCGACAGGTTCAAGTTTGGGTGTTCAGGGGATCACTTTGAGAAACACCTCTTGATATTGTTTCTTTTTATTATTTTGTTCAGCTGTTTTACCAGTTATGGTAATGATTTTCCCTGTGCATGAAGAAAAAGGTAGTGGGGTAGGGAATGGAGGACACGGGGATTTCCTACACAAAACACCGTTCTCCCCAAACCCTCCATTTTGTAGTGAAGGGCCCTCTCTTTATAACTGTGTCATTTTTGGCTCTGAATGGTGCTAAAGCCACTATCTCATTAGCATGTAAATGTAATGGGTGTTGATTTGAATGCTGCAAGGGCAACCAAAACCTCTTCTGCACTCACATTGCCAACAATAGTAAAAATTTTCACAATCCCCCAAATAATGCTGAGGTTTGCATTGCTTTGCTTCTGTTTAAGTTTTTATAACTGAATTTGCATTCAGCATGGCCATGTTTATGCAGTAAGCACAGTGTCCTTTTTATTGAACTTGAGTGTTCAGAAACTGTATGAATAACAAAGAATAAAATGGGTAAATGTTAACTTGATACCTTTCCAAAATGCACAAATTACTATAATAAAGCAGATTGTGTTTTTATAGATAATATATACATGTAGATGTGCTTTTTAGCTTTTCTGTAATGGTTGTTATGTGACTACTTCAAACAAAAATGACTTGCAGTTAGGATTTTTGTGACTTACACTGTTATGGTCACTGAAATTGTATGGAGTTTGTGGAGGGACAGAAATTCCATAGTTGATCATATTGATGCCTTGTTTGTATCAAATTCTCAGAACATTTAACTATGTCAGAGACAACTTAGCTCAATTTTCAACCATGATAAAACCCTCCCTTATTTTCCCCTTCCTCTAGAGCAGCACTTCTTAACCATGCGGGGAAGGAACTGTTATCTGCTGTGGAACCAGTAAAACAAAGTGATAGGCTAAATTTCTTTATATATTTACACTGTATTTGGAATACTGTGTAAATGCAGTTCCAGGTGTGATTTAAAGAGCAGTTTTCAAAAGGGGCTGTGCATTTTGCTATACATACAATAGTGTCTGGATAAGTGTTGTCAGGTTTTGCAGTGATAGCTGTATGAGCATGTGGAATATGTATGAGCTTACTTTCCAGAAGGAAAACAATCTATCTGCAGCTAATATCTAGAAATCTTCTTAGGAAACTGAAGTTTTTGTGAGAATATTCAGTTTGTAACTGTGCATTTCTTTTTCCAAAACTTCCTATCTCCTATATCACTCAGGGAAAGTAAAATTTTGATCATCTCTTTCCAAGGTGAAACAGATGAAATATTTTTTAATGTTATTTAGAGCAAAAGGGGAATAAATGTAGTGATACTTCTTGATTTTATTGTCTTATTTATCAAAACCAACTATTATCCAGAAATACAAAGTGGGTCTGGGCCTAAGCCTAGGCCACAATTCCAGTGTCAGGGTTTGTGGTTCCAAGTTAAGACAAAGCATTATATTGCTAAACAAATTTGAAGGGAGGGGGAGGATACTGCAAAAGGACAGAACTGGTAATTCTAGTAAATCCAAGAATTACAGAAATTTTGGAAGGTAATTTTTTTTTTTAACTGTGGAAGCCTGGTCTAATAAATCTTGTGCATGAAGTCAGAAAACATCCACTCTTGTATGGAGGGGTTTGTTTTGTTTTTAAACAAAATGGTGGGCATATTAACAGAGAGACAAATACCAGCTTTTTTGAAAAGTGAGGATTACAGAAAAAACCCCTCATAATTAGTAGAAAGAAAAGATTTGTTTTTGTTAATAATAAAAAAAAAAATTGCTGAGGCATGAAATGGCTTACATGATCTGACTAAATCAGCCCAAGATGTTATTTTGGCAGTTACTATTTAACTGAATAAAACCACAATTTTATGTTTTGTGGCATTATGAAACTGTGTTGAGAGAAGTAAATTATTCTTTTTATTTGGCATTGCAGCTTCTGCTGTTGTTCATACTGGATGCTGAAGGCCATCACTGTGTGCTTTCCTGTGTGATCCTGAGTGGGGGTGTGGTGGTGGTCTGCTTGTGCTTGGAAACCTACAGGATTTGTAATATTGTTGTATTGTGTGGGAGGTGCTGTTACTTTGGGGGGGAAGGGGAGTTTTGATTGATAAAAGAAAACAACATGTAGGGATGTGGTAAAGAAATTCAGTTAGGAAATCACTTTTAAATTTTCTGAACTTTCACTGAAAAATAATGAACTTTATTTTTGCTGATGAGATCAGTTTGTTGTGACACAACAGTAATATCCAAAAATATTAAAAATGGAATTTAAAGATTTTATATGTGCCTTAGAGTGTCATAATATAATTACTAAGGCAGGATCCTAAAACTTAGGTAGCAGTGACCAGTCACTTCCTAGTAATTGTTCAGAGACCTTGTTCAAAACTGTATGTGCTGTAAATTTAATTAATCCAGCTACTGATGTGTAATAGCATCTAATACAAATACCTAAATTACATTTTGATAGTTTCATGTGTTTTTACCTGGCAAACCTATAAGTTGGTCAGGATGTGGTCATCTTATCTGTAATTTTCTGTTTTGTTCAGAACCTTCTCTTGTCTAAATGCAAGTTACTAAATTAGGTGCTGTTATTTTTCTACTGCCAGATACTGTGTAGAGATTGAGTTGGATTCTGTGTGTCACTGCTTATTATGCTAGACAGTCTAGACTCCTTGTAGACCTATCTGTGTATTCATACTCTCCTTTGTAGTGAAATTGTATTTTTTTTTACAGTGTTTTCACAGTAAGATGTTAATCCACGACTATAGCCTATATGGGCATTTATAATATGCATTTTATGATGGATTAAACTTATTGAGGACCCTTTCATAGGGAAGTAGGGCTTTAATAACAATCTTGGCTGGCAGTTTGCAGTATGTTAAGCCTCAAGATAAACAGAAAAAGCTTAACATTCTGTGGATGTGGAACTTTGAGACTTGATCTTTCAAGTTCTCAGCATGTTGGTTAAGTTCAGTGTCACAATGTTGTGTTAAAGGGCTCAGAGTTTAGTTAACAGTTTTGTCATCATGCTAACAAAATGCAATTGGTTGTACTTTTCCTCAACTTGAGAATTAGCCACATCAGTTAAGTTATGCATATCCTTAAATGTTTGCAGGGATGTGCACTTTGTGATCATTACTGCCATGTATGATGTAGGGGAGTGTAATTGAGATTATAAAATGCTGCGTATGGATTGGTTTCTGTTGCTGGCTCTGCCACGGAAACTTGTGTGGTTGGTGATCAACACTGCTTCAGATTTTGTTCAAGAAATTCTATTCCATCTTAGTTCAAAGCAAAATTAATTTTGAAACTAGTTTTCAGAAGTGATTCTGCAGTATTTTGTTTTTGTTTCATTTTATATTTAATTTTATTTCATCTTATATCTGATATCCATCTTATATCTGATATCCATCTTATATCTGATATCCATCTTATATCTGATATCCATCTTATATCTGATATCCATCTTATATCTGATATCCATCTTATATCTGATATCTAGACTTTGTAAATTTCATTCATCCTGGGAATTGTTTCAGTGGGGAGTTATTGTTGTGTTTTTTTAATGAGTTGATTAATTGTATTAATATTGAAATATTATTTTTGTGAACACACAGGTATGAAGATTTTAATTTACAATATACTTATAGCCTAGATAAGCTGAACTCACAGCTTGTTGGTCCTGGGAGAGCTACTGCCTTGTCTTCATTCATCTGGGTTCTCTTCACTCTGGTGCTTTTCTGACCTTGGGGTTAGCTGCTTCAGCTTGGAAAGTTGATAGAAGACTTGTTTTTTGACCATTTTTTTGGCCACATCTGTCAGTTTATTTACGTGATTGAACAGACAGGGGGGCTAGAATGATGTAGCCAGGAGGCAAAGAAATATTGGTGAATATGTCCATTTCTGTAGCACCTTCAGAAAAGGTCATTCTCCTTTGGAGATAGGGTACCTGTAGGGAAAAATAAAAGCACAATTATTAGTTTAGATCCAAAGATTAATGCCAACATCTTATTTTCTGCTACCAAAATTTTCTCATGTAAACTTTCATAAAGACTTTCACTTCCCCCTCCTCCAATTTAATAATTCAGTGAGTTTTAATTACAAATATAAAGCAAGTTCTTTTAAAGATCGATCTTAAGTAGGGTTTCTTCCTACACTGATCAAACAAATTTGTGCCTTAAATGTGAAGTTGCTAGTACTGTTTTGGTACAGCTAGGAAGAGAATTGGAAGAGGTTAAAAGTTTTATTTTGTTTTAAGATGCACTTAAATCAGCTTTTTTAGTCCAAGCAGACAGGGTTGTTGGTCATGTAACCTGCTTGATGATACCACCTTATGACATCAGGATCAAAATGTACATCTCTGTAGATATTTTTTGGAATCAGATGTTTCACTTTACTGTTACTTTATACAGAACATAGAAATGAGTGCTTGTAGGTAACTTCTTTATGGAGAAGTAGTAATTAAAATTCAAGACAATCTGACTCAAACTGATGCACTCTTTGGGGTGACTGTGAAATAAATCTATTGCATCTTTAAAAGAACTGCACTCAATATTAATGAAAAAGAAAATAAACTGTCTGTTCCCCTATTCTGCTGTCTCTGTTCTGATTATTTGCAAAGATACTGCATTCTCCTTGATAGCATTTAGAACATCTTAGCTATACCATTGTATTTAGCTGAGCATGCATGTTTCTGCTCATTATATCCTATGTGAAGCTGTTTTCCAGTTGTGCAGAAAGGGTGCATATACCTTGTATTTGCTAATTATAATCCTTTGATTGCTGGAGCAGATAATTAGTCCTGCTAGAGAAGTAGTGATATGAATAGGATGCAAAGAGAATAAGTAATGGATTGCTACAGAATCCTTTTTTTACTGGTTATTTTTCATAATAAGCCTCTGTCCTAATTGTACATACCTGCCTGCTTTGAGAACATACTTAAAAGTTGCTCCTGCAGGAAATGGGTGCCTTGGCATCTTCCCTAGGAATACTTTGTAGCTCTGATACTGTCTTCAGTTTCTGCACGTGAAAGGCTTTTTGATGAAACGTATGTGAAATTATTGGTTGAAAATTTTAAAGGGTGAAGAAAGTTCTTAAGATACTCAACTCGTGCCTGGTATAATATAGGTAAATCACTATCTTTTAAAAATACTGTTGCTTTTAAATGTGAAGCTGCTTTTGAAGTCTCATGCTGAGGTGACAGTAGTGGTAGAGGAGAGGTCCAGTCCTTGTATCGTGGTGTGTCCATCTGTAAGCTGTCATTGTAGAGGGAAAGCCTGCTCTTTAAGCATGGATTTTATAACATGCAGAACTATTATTTCATGGAATAATCTATACAGTATTTAATGTACTTTTTATACGTCTAATTTGACTGAGGAAGCCTCAGGAGTGAGTAAAGACAACAAAACATGCCAGGCCTTTACATCCTGTAGTGGATTCTGATAAAACATTGCATCAGGAAATCATGCTCATAGTATAATTTATTTTTTTTTTACAGGCCAGTTGGGAAATTATCATAGGCATAACACTTCTGTGAGAGGTGTTTGCTCGTTGCTAACAACAGGAAGTTAATGCAAGCATTTACCTGCTTTCTTTCACCTATGTCCTCACTTTTCTGTGTGTAAGGATGGGTAATGTTAGGAAGATTTTTTTTTAAAGTATATGGTATATATGTTTGAGATCTGTTTTAGCCAGAACAACTGAAAATAAAGCCCCAGAACATTTGAGTGTGTGTGCTAATATCTAAACTATTTTAATGTTTTCTCATATTTCTTTTATTTCAGCGTGCAACTGTGTCGCACTCTCAGTGAAAACAAAAGCCATGATAGTATGGGTTTCAGAGGTAAGTTCTGTGGTTTCTTTGGGTTTTTTTAATTAAATAGTAGTACAAGCACCTCTTAACAATTCCTCTGCATGTGTCTGCTTGGAACATTGATATATATTAAGGCATGCTAAATGTGAACACTACAAATAGTAGAGCAACACAAACATTCACAACTGTGTTTGTCTTCAGACTTCCAGGTGATGGTAATAAGTGGTGACTTGGAGTCCTGTGTTTGCTATGTGCTGTAAAAAATGAAATTGCATTTTTCAGACTCAACAGAGTTTAGATTTTAGTCTAAAACTAGAATTTTATTCTAAAAATGAATTACATGAACTCTAGTGTGTGCAAGTATGATGGTATACTGCAGAAAGGAATTTTTACAACAGTACTTGAATTAGTCTTTTTCTCCTTTGTAGTGGAAGACACTGCTGTGTTTAAGTTTTAAATTCTGATTTGAGGAACTGTTGGGTGTTCAAAGGAAAAAGTAATTTTTGAATTTTGAGTCAGAATCTGTTGGAAGAAAAGCCTCAATATTACTGAGACCACAAATAGGCTATGCTGTTTAGATGTTTTGGTTTTCTAAAATAGTTGTAATGGGTAATTGTAATATCAGAAAAGATAATACTTCAATGTAAATTATAAGTAATATTATTAAGTAATTATTAAGTTAGAAGAATTTAGTGGTCAACAAAGCAAAATCACTCTTCCCAAATTTTTTGAAGAGAGGCTACCAGATGTTCTCTGTTCTAGACATAGGTTCACAGTGTCTGTATCCTGTGTTCTTTTTCTTTGTCCTTGGTGTCAGGATCTAAAAGATCCAGTGGGAATGGTTAGATAAATAAGTGTAATGGCTATATTGGAGGAATTGGTAGACAGTAGAAATAGTTGGTAAAGGTAAAAACCCTGAAAATATGGATTATTTGGAGTGAGGCACAGAGATGCTGAGTGCTGGTGATTTGTGCAAGTCCACATGGTACAGATCCAGTTCTGAAAACTGCACTGGCACTTGGATTTCTGCCTTCTTGTTCCAGAAGGACATTTACTGAAGACCACTGTACCACAAGCTTATGGGGGGAGGTCAGATTGGGTGGTCTGACTTTGTAACAAATTCCCCATTTGCAGGGGCATATTGGAAGATGTGCTTTATGGCTGGTTTGGATTTATTGTAAATTACTGAATTGGGTACTGCACCAACCTGTCCTCTGGAATTAGCCTTCAAAGTAGTCGTTATATTTTATTTAATCTAAACTGATCCTGCTATATGCAAATTTTAGCAATTAGTTTTCATTGCCAAAGGCACTGTGATAGGTAAAATTAACCTGTTAATTTGATAAAGAAGCTAATTGCTTTTAATGCAGCTGTCAAGTTACTGAATATTTGGTAATTAAGATCTGTAACTTGTATACCTATAGAGAACATTGCTTATTGAGCAAACAAGCATGGTACAAAGCATGGGGTTTTATTATTTTTCATATATTAAAAAGTACAGCAACGTTGTGGTGTATTATTTAAGAATTCTTTACAAGTTTACCATAGCTGCTTTTGCAAACACTACGTTTAGCATTGCAAGATTGTTCTCATATGTACTACCTCTGCTTAGTGTTTTATCTTAATGCAAGCTTTTGTAAAACAGTGTTCTTCAGTTATAGAAGACTTAAAAAAATCTTTGTTAAGCAACTTTTCTCCAATTATATTTTACTTTCTCCTAGTGAAATATTTTTTGGAAGCATATCTGGGATATGATTAAGGAAAAGTACTGAAAGTTTTTTCTATTAATTATATTTATGATATATATATCTGTGTGTGTATATTATTTGTGTGAATTAGAAGTCAAGGGTATCTTATTTAAAACTGCAAATACTCACATAGCAGAACTGCAGTTTTTCATTCCATTTTACTGTTACTTCACAAACTCTAGGGAAAGTGAATAATCTTTTACTGTCTGCTTGTGTGAGGTCTCAGATACTGATTCTCAGATGTAATCTGTCAGCAGTAATAATCTCCCTCACTGAGGAGAGAAGCATATCCTCATTACTTGCAGCTTGCCTGAAGTCTATGGTAGTATTGTAAATGTTGCTTTAAAACTTAGACCAGGGATTACCTACAGAGTTTCTTCATAGTCTTATTTTCTTTCAACAGACATCCAGCAGGCTTTGTATGAGCTTGCATACCATGTTGTCAGAGGAAACTTAAAGCATGACCAAGCCTCTAATGTTCTTGGTGATGTCATAGTAAGTATATATTTATAATAATTACATATATACTAAATTTTTAGTTTGTCATAAAAGCCTGAATGAATGGCAGGCATGATATCATCCAACAGATTTGGTTTTCCATGTCTAGACGTTGTTCTTGTCAAGTCCTTTTTCTTCATTTGTATGCACTTGAAATATAAGTAGTCTGTCAGGACCTTGTTTTTTTCCCCCATATTATTTTTGGTGAGGAATAAGTAAATTCATTTCGGCATCAATGAAAAGTGAAATAATTTTCTAAGTGCATTTGACAACTGGAGTTTTTACTAAATGCTAACAACAAATTTCACTTGCTTGTGCAGGACATCTGTAATGCCACCTGGTTTTTATAATCTACATCTTAGCAATGTGTGTGTCTGCCCTTTTGCTATCAAGATGTCTAAGTCCCATGACTGCCATTTAAATAGTGGTTTAGACTTATTTTTTGCTTGAAATAGATTTTTCTTGAAATGCTTTGTGTAACTAGAATAAGTATGTAAAAGAGTATTTTCTTCTAAACTCATAATGTTGACAAATATTAGCATTCTAAAAAAAACTCAACCCAAAACGTGAAAAAAATACATTTTAAAATATCTCCTAAAAATAATACTCCATTCTTTGTTTGCTGTTTTGACATGTAGAAAATTAAGGAAAAAATATTTTGCAGTAATTATTATTGGAAGACCTTTTTAGGCTTTTAACCTTCTGCAGTGGGTTTGAGAGAAGTCAAGGCTGAAGCACACTTTGTTGTTTGATCTTTAGTTACTGTAAGAAATGATGGTTTACTTGGTGCCTGAGAAAGTACAGGTAGTTGTACAAGCTGGAGCTCATTTTCGGATAGGGACTCACTGAATAAGAAATGGAGGTGGTAAGCAGATGGTTTTGTCTCTGGCCACTATTCTTCTAAATGACACTAAAATGTTATTTTGTTACATATCAATAATTAGTACAACACTTATGTCAGATAATAGTCAACAATTGAGCCTCCTAATTATTAATCCAAATTATTAAGTATTATTAATTAGTGATAACACATGGCATTATTAATTAATATGAACTTTATGATGAAGTAGTTTTTATGTAATAGAATAAGATTTTTTTTAGTGTACACAGTGGAATTTCCATACTCACTAAATATGATGTTTTTCCTTTTTAGGAATTTCGGGAAGACATGCCTTCCATCCTAGCTGATGTATTCTGCATATTAGGTAAGTTGAGTTCCTTCTTATTGCAACAGATTTGGAGAAATAGATTTTTGTGCCTTTGCTTGTTGACTTCTTTGGGATATTTTATTAATTCATTAAAGTATGGTTTCTCTTTATAAAATGTGTTGTTTCTTTCTCCCTGTATCTAGATCTCATTTGTTAATATCTTTTCATTCTGTTATAGTTTTCAGAAGTATACTTATTAAAGGTAGTGGAACTTGATCTGCCAAGAATAGTTCAAGGAGTTAGCTTGTATGAATGTTGGATGTCAGCTAATGGAGTCAGTACCCTAGTGTTATCATTCTAATCACTATTGTAAATAAAAGTTGACTTTCTGGTAGGTAGATCCTCTGTTCTCAGAATATGTTCTGTAAATATTTTTATCTGTATGGTCACTGTTAGTGAAATGGAGCTTATACTAACTGTCCAGAAATCTCAAGGCAAATGGCATCATTTGCTAAGTTACTCTTTGCCAACTGAGCAGGCTTTAAATTTACGTGCTTCTTATTCTGGATTTCTGTGGTAATGTTTATTCAAACATGTTTCTCCTATATTTTTATAATTCTAATACTGTGTTCTTTTCCCCGGATCATCGTTTTAGCTGCCTGCACTTTCTATCTTGTTCTATGTCTGGTTTTTTTCAACAAATTGCAGCAAATTCTTAGGACTGTCTGCCATCACAGCTCTTGGGATGTTCTGCTCACTGAAGGAGTCTTCTGAGCTGTGTCTCTCTGCAGAGAGGCACCTAATTAAGTGTGCATATGCAGCCTCCATTCTGTAGCATCCAAATGATGAATTTTGACTTGGTTTCACAGATTCCTAGGGTGACTGGGTTGGGAAGGGACCTTAAAGATCATTTAAATCCAACCCTCCCTCATGGGCAGCGACACCTCCCACTAGGTCATGTTGCTAAAAGCCCCATCCAGCCTCCCTTGAATGGAGCCCCATCCAGCCTCCACTTCTATGGATGGGGCAGACACAACTTTCCTGGGCAACTTGTGCCAATATTTTACCACCCTCATATTAAAGAATTTACTCCTAATATCTCATATAAATCTCCCCTCTTCAAGTTTTAAACCATTGGCCCTTGTTTTCTCTATGCCTGTACAAAAGCTCTATCCCAGCTTTTTGTAGGCCATCTGGGATATTGGAAAGCTGCTAGAAGGTCACCTTGAAGCCTCCTCTTTTTAGGGTGAATAACACCAACTTCCTCAGTCTGTCTTTGGAGGGGAGGTGCTCCAGCCCTCTGGTCATTTTTGTGGTTCTTTGGACATACTCCAGGAGGTCTGTGTCCTTATGCTGGGGACTCCAGAACTGTACACAGTACTCCAGGCGGGGTCTCCCAGGAGCAGAGTAGAGGAGGAGAATCACCTCACTCCTCCCCTTTCTGTGCTGCTTTTGACGCAGCTCAGGACACAGTTGTTCTTTCTGGGCTGCAACCTCACACTGACAGCTCATGCTAAGCTTCTGGTCCACCACCACATCCAAGTCCTCCTCCTCAGGGCTGCCCTCATTCCTTTCTTCTCCCAACTTGTATTTGTGCATGGGATTGCCTTGCCCCAGGTGCAGAACCTTGCACTTGGCCTTGTTGAACTTCCTGCAGTTTGCATGAGCCCACTTACTGAGCCTGTCAGGATTCCTCTGGATTGCATTCCTTCCCTCCAGCGTGTTTGCATCACAATTTTGTGTCATCAGCAAACTTGCTGAGGGTGCACTCAACTCCACATGTCACAAACAAAGATGTTAAATAGCACTGGTCTGGGTTGTATTCATCATTTCATTCTGTGCACTTTTAGCACCTTTTTGTAATAATTTCTATGATGTAGTATTACACTGTTTTTTTTTTTTCCAGTACAGATAAGATTAGTTGCTTCTTGAACTACTTGAATAACAAACTAGTGTATCTGCCTCCCTTTTTTATTTTTTTTTTTAACTTTTGTTTCCCTTTTCCCTTCAAATTAGTATGTATGCCTCTACTAGAAGCAGACAAGTAGTATGGTTAAGGAGCTTGATTTCAAACTCTGGAAGAAAGGCTATTTGATTTCTTGCATGTTTTTAGTGAGTCTCTTCTTACACTTTTTCTGTAACCATCAGGAGAGATGTCACTGTTAGGATTTTTTTTACCTTCTATCATGAATCTCTTTCAGTATGTGACAGTTGATTGATCCACCTTGTCTACTCTTCTGCATTCCCTGGACTTTTTTCTGCAGATTGTTTGACTGAGAGGTTCAGCTGTTGTTGTTTGTTTGTTTGTTTGTTTCTTTTTTGTAATGTTTGCTTTGCCTTTTTTTGTTGAGTTTTGCAGTACTTCTGCAGCTTCTTGCTTCCTGTAATGATTTGCTTCTTTTTCAGCTACTTGAGAGAGCTGTGTTTCTTTGGCTATTGTTTTATGGCCTGTCTCTGCACAGGATTGAATTATGAATTGCATTTGGTTGTTGACAATGCAAAAGAAAACCAAAATAGAGCAGCACAGCTTGTAAAAGAATGCAAAATGGCCAGTAAGTGGTAGTTACTCTCAAGACACAGGAAAAGATATTAGGATATTACATAAGGCTAAGATAATGCAGTTCTTTTCAGCAATTTGTGTTTCTCTTCTTTCATGTTTGTTATTGATTCTTAATGCTTGCCATAAACCTTACTGCAACAGAGGGAATGGGAAGAAAAACTGCTATGGTATTCCTCTGGTTTCCATTTTATGTTTTCATGAGATATTTGGATGTATAAATATTATCATCAAAATGTCATGTGAACCTTTAGGGTGGATGCGGAGCTGGAAGGTGGCAAGAAGCTAGTATGTTACAAAGAAACTGCTTTGCATTGTGTTAACATTAGAATTAGAATAAGAAAAATCTCCAAGTAATGACTTTTTTTCCTTTTTTTTCACCATTTGCTTTTGTACTAGATATTGAAACAAGTTGTTTAGAAGAAAAAAATAAGAGGGATTATTTTACCCAACTGGTATTAGCGTGTTTGGTAAGTTGCACTTTAAAAATCTATTGGTAAAACTATATGCCAAAAACTCAGAATCTGAGTAGGAATATCAGAGCTTTGAGGCTTGGTTTGTTTTTGTTTTTTTTTTTAAATTGAGGAAAAGACTATTAGAATGTTTTAACAAATTTCCCAAATAATAAAAAAATTTCTCTTTATATGGTGAAGTAATATAGTATAGTTGTGCCTTGAATTCTTTGAAGAGTTTTGAGATAACTTAAATATCAGTTCAACAGAAATACTACTTCTGAAGTATGTTTTGAGTTGGACTTATGGTTAATGATGACACATCCTCTGTCTTCAGAAGTAGCATTCCTAACCACATGGAATCAGCTTGAATTGTAGGAAAATTCAGAATATAGACATAAGACTTTTTTCCCAGAATATGAGAGGATGGTTATAAGCTTTGTATATATTCAGGCTTTGTATATATGCAGTTCTTGGTAACAATGTCCCAGATGCTGTGAAGTGTATACTCTGAAAACAGCAGTTAGGCTCTAGCACTTTTTTCTTTAAGGTGCTTTTGTATATGTAATCTAGTACTGTAAAATTCCAATTTGAGCTAAGTCATTCCTTAGTTTTGTCCACTTCTTTATCACATTTGAGCTTTCAGAAAGCATATGTAGCATGAAGTAATAATCAGATGTTTTTTTGTCTTTGTAACTGCCAAATTTGATGCATGTTTTCTGTGTTTTTTAGTATCTTGTATCAGACACTGTCTTAAAGGAGCGTTTAGATCCTGAGACACTGGAGTCATTAGGACTTATCAAGCAGTCTCAACAATTCAATCAGAAATCTGTTAAAATAAAGACAAAACTATTGTAAGTTTTGGGACAAGGTTTATTTGGGGAATTGGTGGGGAGGGGTACTCATGATTAGGGTGGTAAAAACATTGTCTAAGGGTGTGTTATGTTTCTTTTAATAAAATGCTTGTCTCTTTAGTTAATGTATTTTGTTGCACATAAACTTGTCATTGATAAAAGAACCTTGTTAGCTCTTTTAATTTTCAAACTCTTGAAAAATGTGAAATCTTTTTTAGTGTCTCCAATTGTTACAGTATTTGCTCCAAATGTGCAGATTAAACACCTAATATTTAATTTTGCCATGAATGTGAGTTTACAAAGTATAAAATGCGAGCTTACAAAGTATAAGATTATTGATGTTGCATCAATGTAGCATAGGCATTTCTTTCATAAATAAGCAAATGCAGTTATGTTAGTTTTTGCAGCATATATGTTTGTCATTTCTATTTGTTGTTTTTTCTCTGTATCCAGTGTCTCAGTCTCAAAGAACACACTTGAAACTGGAATAGGTTCTCAAACATACAATGTTACAGAGCACTTCTCCAACATAGTGTGTTGGAGCCAGCTTTACTTTTAAGTATAATCTTGCTTTTAAATGATGTGTGTTTGAGATAAAAGAAGAGCTGGATGTGTTTGGAGCATGCTTGCTTCTCATAGCATTCTGTGATTTTTCCAATAGCACAAGTAATTTCCAATTTTTTAAAAATGTCTTCAAAATCAGCATTTTGTGTAACAAATTGAGAGCATAAATAAGCTTCACTGTGGTTGGGTGCAGCACAATAGCATTTAATTTCTGTTTATTTGCAGTTATAAGCAACAGAAGTTTAATTTGTTAAGAGAGGAGAACGAAGGCTACGCCAAGCTCATCGCAGAACTTGGCCAGGACTTATCTGGAAATATCACTAGTGATTTGATCCTTGAAAATATCAAATCTTTAATAGGTAAGGAATTTTTTAAAAGAAGATGTGCATTAGGTTTCCTACATGGTCTTATGTCTGTCAGGAGTGACTTTAGACTACTAGTTGAGATAATCTGTGGATCAAATAATATGCCATGCAGGTATGTAGTGTGATAGTAACATGTCCAGGTGGATTGCCTTGGATGGAATTAGGACATTTTCAAGTTCCTTTTTCTGTGGCAAAATTAATTTGGGGAATGTTATGTAGTTCAGCTTAATTTAGGTACTGAATTTGCAGTGCAGCCTCAAAAATGCATGCTCAGACTTTAATTCACTGCAGCAGAATTTTTTGAGGATGCATTTTTCATCTCTTAGCAAGCAGGTTGGCACTTTGATATTTCTGTCTTGAAGCTGAATGTTAACAAGGGTGTCATGAAGTGCAAAATGCAACAAAACCAGGAAATACCTATAATGCTCCTTTTTTTTTACAGTTGCCTTTTGAATAAAGAGTTTTATAAAATATATTTGTTTGCACCAGCGTCTGTTTCATATGGTGCCAGTGCAATAATGGTAAAAAAGTTAATTTTTCATCTGTCACTGAACTTTGTCAAAGACTCAAGTCCCTATAATTATGCTACTTGTTTTGGGAGAGAACTAGAGGAAAAGAGGGATTTTGGTAGTTATTACAGTAATAAACAATTTGAGGAATTTTATAACAAACATTCTTATATTTTCTGGAATTTCAGGAAGTGCAAATAGACTTCCTGTTAACTGTCAAGTCTTTTAAAGTACTGACTTTCAGTAGGTACTGTGCTAGTGGAAATGCCCTCTGGGAAGGAAAGGCTGATACAGTTATTTATCTGCATATATATTCCTGGATAAAAATTCTGATGGCAAAACAAATAAAATAGTCTAGATTGGATTTTCTTGATATAAATAATACTTATGCCTTGAGCATGTCTCCTGGAGTTTTGGTGGAAAAGTTTATATAGTAAAAGAGATATGATTACAACTTTGGCTAAAGCTGATCTATACTCTTGCTGTTTCTCCTCTCAAAATAAACAAACTGTTCTCCCCATACTGAATTAACAGGACAGTACAACCAGGTGCATCAGGGTGGTTTAGCTGAAACAAATTTTAGGGTGTAGAATAATTTCTATCTGGCTGATTTGTGTGACTGCATGAATATGTGTGCCAGCACAAGGGGAGAGGGAGCAGCCCATGCTTCTTAATGGCACTGGGAGATGCAGTGGAACAAAGCAATCAGATGCCTCTGATTACCGAGAAGTGGGTGTGAGCTGGTATCAAATCCACCTGTGCCCAATCAGGGCAGGCCCCCTATTGAGCATGTGCAAGACCAGGGGGCCAATAAAAGGTGAGGCTCACACCCACCGAGCAGCTCATTCTTGGGCTAGTCACAAGAGAGGCTGGTAGCTCATTGAGCCACGGTCCGATCTTGCTAGTTCCACTGCGTGAGTGATAGACTAAGAGCACAACTCTCAAGTCTATACTGCTACACCTACTCAGACCTTGAGGCACTGATCCCTGAAGAAAGATTTGTCCTGCTACAGGGAGATTTTGCTTTTACTGGTGAGTTTGGGTTTTTACTTATTTCATGTTTGCCTGAAGGTGGTAATTTCTCATTTGAAAGTCCTGTTTAGTGCTAGTTAAGTATTCAGCATTGGACAAAATGATTGATGCTGTATTTATAGATGATCCAGGTTATTTTGCTGTAGATAAATCCAGGCTCAATTTTAACTGAAAATAATTAACTTGTAAAACTAATGCATTTGTGGTTTAGTAACTGAATAAAGATGAAGAGTCACAGTTTTAAGCTTTTTTTACTTTGTTCTTCTCCACTAGGATGCTTTAACCTTGATCCTAACAGAGTGTTGGATATTATCCTGGAAGTCTATGAGTGCAGGCCTGAGTATGATGACTTCTTTGTACCACTGATAGAGTCTTACATGTACATGTGTGAACCTCAAACTCTATGCCATATTCTTGGGTTCAAATTTAAATTTTATCAGGTAATGTATTTCCATTCTTAAGTTTTGGTGGTTGGTTGGTGGTGGTGGTTCAACACTGCAGTGCTGACCTCACAGTCAGGGAGAACAGATTTTTACAGCAGATATTTTTCATATAAAAATTAAATTACTAAATGGTAAAATTTCAGTACAAAGTGCAATGATTTCAGTATTTGAGTAGAAGTCTTCAAGACAGCTGAAACCAATCCTGGTACAGTCCATTTAAACTTGTAGAGATATATAAAACCTGGCAGTAACAAGCAGATTGTACCTTATAAACTAAAGACTTGTCCCTGGGAGCATGTTTGCCAGGGAGTAGTGGTTGATACTTGATTAAAATGTTTAAGTTTTTGTTTTTTGTTAAATATGATAAAGTATGATTAGGGATTGCATGCAAGCACCACAAAGTGTGAGTATAACTGCATGTTTCTTTCTGAGAATTCTGATTGTGTATTGCAGTTAAGTTTAATTTGGCCTAATGGCAGTTAATTAAGACAATAAAAAGGAGAACTATGGGTTAGTGTCTTTCATTTGAACTTTGAGTAATTTCTTTTCAGTTTCATGACCTGCAGTGGTCTGCTTTTTTTCTGAAATTTGCAATCTTGTCTTTTTTTAGGATCCAAGTGGTGAGACACCTTCCTCATTATACAGAGTTGCTGCTGTCCTTCTGCAACATAATCTTATAGATCTGGAAGATCTTTATGTTCATGTAAGTGATAGTGTTACTCTGTCAAATGCCAAAACTAAGAACATTTTAAAAAGTCAGATACTTTACCCTATTCCTAAAAATTCAGATTTAGGGCACGTTGTACAATACCTTTATGCATACATGTAAATTATTAAAATTTTTAGCACTTTCTAATGAATGCTAATACACTTTCTTTAGAGTTATCTGTGCATCATCCTTCAGATGCTTGAAAAGGAAGTAGGAGGTAAATGCCAGAGTATGCTTTAAATGACTGAGTAACCTTTCTTAAGAAATAGACCCTTTGAATGTTTCTCTTTACAAGATACAATTCAGAAAAAAGTGGTAAGATGGTCAGCTCCTAACATTCTTTGTTTAAATAGTAGGATTTTTAAAAACTCTTAGATACTCCTGAATAGGTGTCTCATTCCTTCCACAAGAATTCTGACCATTTGTTAGATTGAGAGATGAAAATGGAGTTACATGTTGAGATTTTAATTAGAGATGCTTACCCTCTGCAATCTGACAGTGTTACCAGTCAGCCAGTTTGGTCTTCCTTTAAAGTGCTATCAAAATGTGTCTCTAAGTAGGTTACCTGGTTTTCTTTGATTATTTTTTTCCATGAGATGAACAACTGAAAGTTATTGCTTTTGAACACTCACTCTTTTAAGGCACTGAATTTTGTAAATGTTATGATCAAATATGTGTGTAATTGTGTCCCCTTATAGCTACAGCAGAATGGTAATCTGGAGAGGAGGAGGGGAGTGTAAACAAGTAATGATTTTGAGGAAACAGAACTGTAGTATTTCTCATGAGTCCTTGACTTCAGAATAGTCAGCAGTGCACTTCCTTTTTGGGGTGATGGTAGCAAGGAAAAGAATCCTTCAGGGATTAAGTTTAGCTGATTAGTAACAAGAAAGGACAAACTTCTGCTTGGAGCTCAAGTGATCAAAAGTAGCAGTAACTTTAATTTTCAGATATAACATTTGTTCTTTTTTTTTAGCTTCTTCCAGGGGATAATGCCATCATTGAGGAACACAAGAGAGAGATAGTGGAAGCTAAGCAAATTGTCAGGAAACTTACAATGGTTGTCTTATCCTCTGAAAAGACTGAGGAAAAGGAGAAGGAAAAAGAAAAAGAAGAGGAGAAAACCGAAAAGGTGTGTGTGTGAATAGTTGCCTTAATTTCCTTTCCAAGAAAATTACTTTAAATTGTTTTAAACTAAACATAATTGTTAAATAACATACATCTTATGTTTATTTAAAACATAGACAAGCACTTACTTCTGGGAAAGCTCGTGTCTGTCCTTGGATTGCACTTCTGTTATATTGAATGTACCAAAATATTTTGGGGTTTATTTTGGATTTGTCTAGGTTAAATGTTCTTGGGGTTCAATGGCTAATTAATTCCTTTCCTCTCATCTTTAGTTGTATCAGCTCCACCAAGTATTTCCCAGAATGCATATACTTTATTTTTGTCATTTAATCTATTAGCAGCTTTTGAGTTGTCATCTTTGAGTGTCAAAGTACTGCTCAGACATCTTCCTTAGACAAAAAAACAGTAAAATAAAAGCTAGATATTTGCATTTTGTCAGTGGTGTACTGGAAAGAGGAGGAGTCCATCAGTCTTGACAGCATCTGGTCTTAATTTTCTGTATTCTCCTGGATTAATTATCAGTCTGATTTGTCTGCTTCTCTCTGTTCTACCCCACCTTGATTCTGTATGTCTGACTTTCCTTCTTCCTTCCATTTGAAAAATATAATTTAATTTTCTTTCAGGCAGCTGAATAGTCACTGTTCTCTGGCTCTCAAAGGCAGCCAGTAGCTTAAACAGATCCCTTTCACTAGCTTTAAGTTCCTGACCTCCCTCCCACTTGTGATTTCAGTATCCCTTATATTATAGCACATTGCTTTGTCCACATCTCTGCATCCTGGTCAGACAGCCTGGTATTCTCTGAAGCATTCGTGGCACCACATTCTGATGCAAAACTAAACTTGGTGGACATGGACAGTGTATGTGTTGCAAGTAATGCCAGAAGACTTAATACAGTTTTTATGGCTAAGCCTTAAATTTAAGAACTGGGGAATTTTAAGCTCTAGTAGAAACTGCAACGTTTTCCTGAAGGATTACAATGACAAATAACAATGTCTTAGTCTGTGTGATGGGAAAATGGGGAGCTGTACTGAACAGGAACCGTTTTTGTGGCTCCTTGCACCCTGTTATACAATGGATGCTGTTTCCTGAAAAGCTGGTTTCTGTGTTAGTATCTTTGTTTGTGATTTCCTGTGCAGTTCATAGCAATTAGTAGAGCAAGAATGGTTGAAACCTGTGGACAGTCTAGATTTGAGTACTTGGTATTCAGTACAGTTCAGTTTTTCATATGGTGCCATGGAATAAATGCCTGGATAAGGAAATACTATTTAATTTTTACTGACTATTTTTAAATCCTAAAAGTGCTTATTTTGTTTGGTCAAACAAATTTAAGTCTTAAATGTTAGCATTGTTCTTAAAATGCTGTATGAAGATATATGCTGCAGTAGATCATGATATTCTGAAAATAAAATAATGAGGTGACTTTGTAAACTTCTGTTCTGAAATGTATTTTTGAAGTTTTTTCTTTGATCCAGGTATTAGATTTTACCAGGGCTGGTTCTTGCTGCTTTTGAAGTGTGCTTATTGACTAGCTGAGGGTTTTTTTACATATCTTTTTTTTACATATTTTACATATTTTTTTACTTGGCTTTTTACTTGACTTACTTTACTTTTTATTACATAGTTGAAATACCACTATTTTTCTCTAGCTGAGAGTTGTAGCTGCATACTGTGTAAGACAACTTTATGAATATGCTTTTTCATTTGTTTATCTTGCAGCCTCCTGATAACCAAAAGCTTGGTTTATTGGAAGCTTTATTAAAAATTGGTGATTGGCAGCATGCACAAAGCATTATGGATCAGATGCCTCCATTTTATGCTACTTCACACAAGCCCATTGCAGTTGCCCTTTGCCAGCTTGTGCATGTGACAATTGAACCTCTGTACCGCAGGTAAAGTACAAAGCAGAGTTCTGCTCTTACACAGGGGAAAACTACCATTTGTTTAGAAGCATAAATTCAATAATAACCCTAATTGTACTGATGCATTTCTGTAATTTTCACTTGTGTTTCCTGCTAAATGCTGCACATGTTATTTTTCAGAGTTGGTGTTCCTAAGGGAGCTAAAGGGTCACCGATTTCTTCTTTGCCAAACAAGAGAGCACCAAAACAGGCAGACAGCTTTGAGGACTTGAGGAAGGAAGTGTTCAACATGCTGTGCTACCTTGGTCCTCATCTCTCCCATGATCCCATTTTATTTGCAAAAGTGGTTCGCCTGGGAAAAGCATTTATGAAAGAGGTTGGTGTGACAGAACAGCTTGTCAAAACTTGAAAAACATCAATTACTCTGATGTAAAAAGTGCTCAGGTTTCAGTAAATGTCAATATATTCCAATAATGAAGCATAAATTTATTTGACTAAGAATAAATTGGAGAATCTTATTTTAGATCTTGATCATTTTATGATCAATAAACATAAAAACCATTTTTATGAGCAACTTAAGGCACTTTAGACTTCTAACCAGGAATATTTAGTGATAACAAATTTCTCATTATAGTCTTAACCTTTTAAAACATTATCTGTGTCTGGATATTTAAAAAGAAAGAAGACATGATACTGCTTGTTACAGAAGCTTTTAAATTATTGGAGTGACAGTGCCCAGTACTTACTTTCTCTTCCACCAGTGAGGATACTTGGGAAATAGGGGATCTTGAATTGTTTGAACTAGTGGAGTGTTCCTGTGTTCTGCCAGTTCAAGTGATGCAACTCTTGAATTTTCTCAGTAACAAGTCTCTGGATGCAGCTCGGGTTCAGTTCAGAGCAGTTATCTAAAATGCACTATAAAGCCTTAAGTTGCCAACTTTTCGAAATAAAATGGCCTCTTGGTTGTTGGTTTTTGACAATATCTTTACTATGTATCTATTGAAAGACTGGGAGTATGACCTTTTTTAAAAGGCTGCAAGGTGAATTTATTTTCTGAACTCCCTCCAAATGTACTTGATAGCTCAGACAGAGGCTAGTTACTTCCTTTTCAACTTTGCTGGCAATTTGCTGTTTGACTAGAAGTTTTTGGTTTATTTTTAAGTCAACAATTGAGTGTCTTCAGAAATTTTTAAATAGCTCAGAGAAACCTTGGATTTCAAGGTTTTTGAAATAATTAAAAAAATTATTAGTACTAAAAATGAACAACACTCGTCCCACCCACAGCCAGTGATTAAAAATCACTGGTTTTGTCCCTAGCTTTTTAGCTCAACTTACAAGTGCAAGTTGGGAAGCTTAATTGATGTAAGTGTAGGGGAGTTTTTCAGTGTTACAAGGATTTTTCTTTAAAAGTATTTTTAAATTTTAACTATAGCTGACAACTATTGGCATGTTCAAAATTTATGTGCCACCTCAGGAGAAGCTGTCATGTCTGGCTCTACTTGATGATGCAGAGCTAAGGACACAGTTAATTGTTGTGACTGAAGATCTTTTTTTTTCTATTTTAACAGATTTCCATTGAAAATCCTCTCAGATTCCACAGCACAATGACAGGGTGATAGAAGCTACGCTCAGTTTAGATTTCTAGTAGTCTTTGTAATAAACTCATGGAAACTTCAAGCATTTCCAACTTCCCTACTTACTTACCCTTGTAAAAGTTGTAGTTTCTCATCCAGAATGATTAAGATGTCCTAATGGTTAATACTGTCACATTGCAGCATCTTCATTTCTTGCTGACCTGTGTGAAGATTGATATTTGACTGACACAGTACATTGCACTCCCAGTTAATTTGGAAATTACAATTTCAAGGGATTAATTAATTTTACTGCTGTCAGCAGGCTATCAGGATAACTTAATTACAGTTGTGTAATGAGCTACTGATATTTTTCAAGAAAGCCCTTGTTTCTTTGTGAATACATACAGTTAAATGGAGATTACTTGGTTACAGGAGTCTCTAATGCAGTTGTACTGTAAATATATGAATATGATTTGAATGTGTTTCTGATAAGAATGAGCAACATTTTAGCTATTTGCTCTAGGTTGGAACTGTGAAGAAATTCTTCAGTGACAGAGTGGTTAAGGTAACATAGGGAAAGTTGTTTTAATGCACTGTTGCCATCAGCATGTTTTAGTTATGAAACTAAATTTAACACACAGTAGAGATAATTATAACTGCAGGTGATTTGACTGGAAGTTAACCCATACAGTAGCTTAAAAGTTAGACTACTAACATTGCACTGCAGCTTTCATGCTCAAGTGTACCTTTAAAATAATTGTGCACTTACCAGTGTGATAGCTTAATATGCTTTTCATGATGAATGCAACAAGAAGAGAGAAAGTAATTAAGACTAAAAGCTTAATAGGGTATCGTGAGCAAAAGATGGGAAAATAATTGATGGCTGGTGACAGTTGGGGTTGTTTTTTTTTTTTAGGGAGAAGGTAAAGGCTTAGGGCACTTTTTTTCTCTCCCTAGAAAAAAAACTAGCAGTATTTCATATGTAAGTTTCCTTTATTTTAGTTATTACCTCTTTTTGAACAAAAGTGTACAAGCTTTTTGATATGTAATAATGCATTTCATCTGCGTGTTTGAATTTCTGGTAAAACACTGCTGACAGATCCAGAAGATTAAACATATACTAGGCATGTAGGCCTTCAGGTTTATGCTTTTGCTGAAGTAGCTTTGTTCTGAAAATTTAATTCTCATGTTAATTATGCTACAATTAACATGATTGCCTTTGTTACAGTTTCAGTCAGATGGCAGCAAACAAGAAGATAAAGAGAAAATGGTGAGTTCATTTTGAAGATGTTTTTATCTGAGATGGTAATTGAGACCAAATGCTCAGTAACTATACAGCTTTGTAGAGTTTTTTTCTTTAACAAATGTGTGTTTTAGACTCGTGGGTTTGTTTTTTGTTTGTTGGTTTTGTTGGGGGTTTTTTTTGGGTTTTTTTTCCAAATTTGAGCCTAAGGCCTGAGTTTTTTTCATTCTTTTCTGCAACAGTAATATTGTTCTTTTAGTCCAATGCATATTACTTCTTACTTACTCAGAACCTGCTGCAGTACCTCCAGCTATTCATACTACAAATACAGTTTTCATGGTGGCAGCTTATATCTTAGAGTTTACAGGAGAAAAGGAGAAATTAGAAGAGGTGCTTAATAGTACAATGGCTTTTTTTCATTTATTGGTTAATTTATTGATTTCTTAATTTACTAGTGTGTTAAATTGATCACAATGAAACTGAATTGTCCCGTTGAGATCTGATTTACAAAAACTAGTTAGTGGGTTTTGGTTTATTTTTTAAATTTCCAAGCAAGTGTTCAGTACAAAGTATGTTCAGTTTTCATTCTAATTTTAAGTAATTTGTAGATTTGTTTTATTTCTATTTAGGAAGTCTTAACCTTGTGACAGACTTGTATATTGCCAGTCTACTAAGATGTGCAATTCATGTGTATCTGTGGAGTGTGCACAGCATTGCTTTTGATGTGCTTCCCTGGTGGTTACCTTGAGTTTTTTGTCTTTTATCTCAGGAGCTCCTGTTTAGCTGTTTGTTGAGTATTACTGACCAAGTCTTGCTTCCATCTCTTTCTCTGATGGACTGCAATGCATGCATGTCTGAAGAGCTATGGGGAATGTTCAAAACTTTTCCATACCAGTACAGGTGAGCAGCATAATTTGTTTCTGTTCATTGGAAGTGGTTTCTTGAATTGTCAGTACTAAAAATAGTTTTTCTTCTTTCAAGGTACCGACTTTATGGGCAGTGGAAGAATGAAACATACAATAGTCACCCACTCCTAGTGAAAGTTAAAGCTCAAACTATAGACAGAGCCAAATATATCATGAAGTAAGTTGTCTGATTCCATGATTATCAACTATGACACAGTGTATTGCATTCACCAACTGAAGAAAAAAAAAAAACACTTGACAAAACCATTCATTTTCTGATGACTCAGTAATGTCACTGCTAATCCTTAGTCATGAAGTATTTAATGTTCTGTGGTTAAAAATTTTCAAATAGGTGAGGATACAGGCAAATTTGTCACCAACAAGGGTATTTCATGTGTGAAAAAAATCCTTTTAAATTATTTAAAACCTTTTCCATGGGTATGATGTTGTTTTATAAATGGCATTGCTTATGGAAACATCAGAGCATGATGTATTTTCTCTTAAGTGTGGAGATTCTTCAATCTGAAGAGTCTCAAAAATCTTGTCACAGTTTTGAAAGCAGGACATTAGGTTGAATTGAATGGAATGATTCATTCTCATCTTCAAGTGGTGAGAGCAGTTGCAGATTTACCTCACATTTACCATCTCTGACATGTTGTCAGAGATTAGGGCTTTCCATTTGTTATTTTGAACAGCAAATACTGTGGTTGTATAACATGGGTAATTAGAACCTAACTGCCCAGGCATTCCAGAATAATTGTTACTGGGTGAAAAAGACTTTGAAGCAGTGAAAACTAGAAACAATGGTTCTGATTCTCTTCTGATTTGCTGCATAGGTAGCATGGATGGTAAAGCTTTCCTTGTACAGTGGATTTCAGTTGTGCAGATGGGCCACAGTGCTGGCAGATGCTGAGATTGCTGTGTATACATTTTACTTTTGTGTATTGACTTCAGGTTTCATATCAATCTTTTATCTTCAGTGAGGAATGCTGTGGAGGTGTAACACAATGGCATTAATGTGGTTTTTCAGTAAATTGAATGCAGCGAATGCACAATGACTGCTCTCTGGCTGAAATAGATTTTCAGGAGAGCTTAACAACCTGCCATGCTCTTTTTGTATGTGGTGTAGGTCCCACTAACAACTGAGGAATGCACATTTGAAACTAGACTGTGGTCCATAGTAATTCAGGGACAATTGGTTTGTTTGACCTATCTGCATTATAGGAATGTAAAGTTCAGGTTCCCAAAGGTGTAATATTTCTATGCTTAGATTTCTTAGAAACTCATTTGCTACTGAGAATTTTAAGTTCTCAACAAATGTAGGGATTTATTCACTAGAACTGACCTGTTGTTACACTATTGTGTTTGCTTGTGTCTTGTAGTAATAATGTTCTCTTTTACAGGCGTCTAACTAAGGAAAATGTGAAGCCCTCTGGAAGACAAATTGGGAAGCTCAGCCACAGCAATCCTACAATTTTGTTTGATTATGTATGTAGTTACATGTATTTCAATATTATTTCATCCTAACAGTAGGTTTTAAAGTTTAACAAGGGACATGCTGTCTTAATGAGAAGGCAATTCTAAAGTAATTTTTTTAATTTAAATTTTAAAATACAGTAATTTGCTAGTAGTGCACAAGTCTAAGATACTAAATATGATGATAAGTCTTGAATAGCCACAACTGCACAGAAAATTACATCTACTTAATTACTGAAGCATTTAATTTGAGTGTTTACCTACTCCCAGGTACAGGGATGTGCTGATCAGGTTATGCAGAATGCAGATTTGAGTTAGGTTTCCCTGGGCAGTTGTGTGTGATGAAGATACATCAGGTTCATTTAGAAGGAAATGTAAAGCTTTGAATTCTGAAATACACTTACAAAGTATATT
Source organism: Calypte anna (assembly GCF_003957555.1). Taxonomy (NCBI): domain Eukaryota; kingdom Metazoa; phylum Chordata; class Aves; order Apodiformes; family Trochilidae; genus Calypte; species Calypte anna. Next base: position 13,510,532 of record NC_044247.1, on the reverse strand, counting down.
AAAGGAGATTTTTAAGATTAGTTGGTGCTACAGAATTCTTGAGAGGTGTCAAAGTATGTTGATGGACCTCCACCTTATTCACAAATGAGACTTATGATCTTTGATCTACAGGTTTATAGATTTTTACATGAACTAATTAATACTGCAGTACACACCTGTGCATCATGTACCAAAGACAAATGCAAAAATTTTATTAGTGCATTTTACTTAGTTTCATGATGTAAGTTAATTTTTTAAATAGTCTTTAAGTAGCAGCAGAAACAGCTTAAGACATCTTGAGAAAAAAAAGTGAAAAGTTACTGTGATTTTATTTGAAAAGAAAATTTATACAGGATTCTTTTACATGCTAGAGATGTGTCACTGATTCCTCTAAAGGTAGAGAAAATTGAGGTTACCTATTATTTTGAAAGTGGTTTTGTACCTTCTGAAAAACTCAAAGGATATTTTGTGTAGTTTTTGAAGACAGATTGTTAAATGGTTTTGGTTTATTAGGTAAGAGATAAGGAATACTGTTGATGTCCAGCTGACCATCTTTTGTAACTTTCAGATTCTATCACAGATACAAAAATATGATAACTTAATAACTCCAGTGGTTGATTCACTGAAATACCTCACTTCTCTGAACTATGACGTCTTGGCATGTATCCTTTTATTTATGTAAATCAATATCTCTAATTACTGATTACGTTGCAGTTGTGGCCAGGTTAAATCTGTTGTCTGTGAGTAAGTTTTCTATTCTTCCTGATTTTTTACTAGGAATTTTAGTGAAGTTTACAACTACCTTTTCACTTCTCGTGGGTTATAGAACCCTCTCTGTTTGCTCTTTCACACTATAGCTATTGTACCTTATTTTTAAGGGTTGCTTTGTGGAAGGCACAGTAATGCTGTAAATAGTGAGGTAAATACTGCTTTTTAAGTTTTGGTTGGTTGGGTTTTTGTGTGTGTCCTAACTATGCTAGTGGATTCACTGTATCATGCTTGCTATACTTGCATGTCATATTCATATATTACAAACTCTGTGGAGCTGGAAAAAGCTGGTCAATGTGACTTTTGTTTTCACAAACTGAAGAAAAGGATTCTCCTTAGCTCCACTGAAGATTGTATCATTGAAGCTCTGGCAAACCCTGAGAAGGAGAGAATGAAGCATGATGACACCACAATTTCAAGCTGGCTGCAGAGTTAGTATTTTTGTTTTATTTATCACAGTGATGTTTAAAATACTTCACTTTCCTGATGAGTTATCATGCTGTTGATAATGATGGTCAATATTTCACTGGGATCTATTCCACATGTGCTTTGTTAATGCTTATTTAATGATCAGTACCTCATGAGGTGCAGTCAGAGCTGTTTCTCCTTGCTGTAGGTCTGGCCAGTTTTTGTGGTGCAGTTTTCCGAAAATACCCAATTGAACTTGCTGGTCTACTTCAATATGTAGCCAACCAACTGAAAGCTGGGAAAAGGCAAGTCTTGCACAACTGATCTTTATAAACTCAATTTTTAGAATGTATTATTTATTTGTGTGTTTGCTATGGGTGCTCAGTGTAGTTACTGTAGTAGTGTTGAAACTCCATTCATAAAACCAGTTATTGGAAGAAATTTATATAGCAGAAGTAGTAATATCCTCTTTCTTACATTATTTATCCTCTAGTTGTATGGCTGTGACATATTATTTTTGAAGTATTTATTTTTTTTCATCTGTAAATTGTTTTAAAACAGTTTTGTTAACACATAACCAGACAGGGGAAAATTACTGCTGGTCTGTTGTATTGTCATAGAAATTACTGTACCTTATTTAAGTATCTTGATCTAAAAGGCTTTTACAGGTTGGTTTTTTTTTTTTCTCATAATGCCTTCTTTGCAGGGATAGCTTTTAGCATTTTAATTGTCCAATTTATTTAATTGCAGTTGAATTGAATTGCTTTTTAATACATCAGCTTTAACTACATTTAAAACAATTTTAAACACAGTCTTCCTTTTGTCCTTTCATCATCGTCATTACTCAGTATTATTGTTACATTTATTTATTTAATTGTAATGTGTTAATTTTATCACATAGATGAGTATCAGCTTTTTTCTATTCTGAATCCCTGTAAGCTTACTGAAAGGCAGCTTACCAGTGGAGATACAGCATGTTATTTTAGGGTATTTATGTTGAGAAAGAGTGTTTTTTCCCTTCCCTGCAATGTAGACATTCAGTCTCTTGTGCTCCCCTGTCCCAAATTTGTTTTGTTATTCTGATGATGATACAATCACATTGAGCTACAGAGGAAGGGTAAGTACTGTTTCTTATCTTTCCCTGGAACTAAGCATTAAGGCTTGAAATAGTTTGAAAGCAAAATATTTCTAATATTTAGTTTAGCTTTTGGGATCACAGAAATAAAATGCATTTGCCACCCTGACCAGTTCCATAGGATTGGAGTATTCAGGTATTTGAATTGGAATATGTTGCTAGGATTGCATATTTCCTACTCAGAATGCTTGCAGTTGCAACAGCAAATAAAAATATAAATGACACGAATTGTTAGAAAATTGAAAATCTTTTGGAGGCCACGAGTCAACACTTTTTATAGGTAGTTCATGCAGATTAGAGAAGTTACTGGAAAATATTGCTGATTTGAATGATTATCATAGAAATTACCACTGTTGGAGAAGTGTCATTGCCCTTGTGGAATTGAGAGCAGGAAGTAAAGCCTGCATGGGATCTATTGTATATTCTGTGTTTTAAGTAAAAATGTTTCATGTTCCTAATAAACTCTCCAGCCTAATTTTGAAAGGAAATTTCTAAGACTCTGTAGTATTCTGGAGTTTTTAAGTGAAATTTAAAACTTTCCATGCTCATGGAATAACTGTATAGCTACATGAAGCATGTAAAACACAAAAAGGGAGCAATAAACTTTTTTATTGTTTTGTTGATACTTAATAGGACCACACTAATTATTTTTAAAAACAATCAAATTATTCTGAAGGGGTTCTGAAACCCAGCTGTTGAATGTCCACATTGCTTCTGAAGACTAAATTTACTTACAATAAAGATAATCCTTGTGCAGTCAACATACTAAGTTCTTAGAAAAAAGAACAAAATGTTGTTTTGTGATCATAATATTTCTTTGTTCTGTGTGTTGGATGTCATAGCTTCTTCTTATACAAGTTTCCTTGTTTTTACTCCACTTCTCTGTTTTTTGTGCAGCTTTGATTTGCTTATTTTAAAAGAGGTAGTACAGAAAATGGCAGGGATAGAAATTACAGAAGAAATGACAATGGAACAACTGGAAGCCATGACTGGTGGAGAACAACTAAAAGCTGAGGTGAGTTTCTGTTCAATTTAATTAATAATTGCTATTGCTTATTAATGGTGGTTCTGAAGGGCTTTAGCCTTGCCCTGGGGGTAGCAGCTCTCTGTTGAGGGTAGTAGGATCTTAAACCATTTTACCAGCTAAAGCTGTTCATGCCTTGGCCTCAAATATCTAGTTGAGCCTGACCTGAACTCAGCTGTCTAGGGAGCTGCATGGCAATAATCAGAAGTAAAATCTGACATTCCTGTGTTGAGATGAGACTCTGAGCATTCACAGCAGACCTGGGTCTAAAATGCAGAGTTGTGATGCCAGAGCTGAAATGTCACTCTTTGCTTACTGGGTGAAAGGCTGATTAATAGCATGCAAGGCTAGTTTGTTTCTGGTTCTTATATACATATATTGCAGTACAGGGAATGCATAGGAAATGGTATTGATGTGAATTTTCAGTGTTTCTGCAATCAGAAACACATGTGGTTTCCATTTGTGATTTACAATTTCCAAACTTGAGCAACTTTTTCTGTACTGTGCAGGGTGGATACTTTGGCCAAATCAGGAATACAAAAAAATCTTCTCAAAGATTGAAAGATGCATTATTGGACCATGATCTTGCTCTTCCACTGTGCCTGCTTATGGCTCAACAGAGAAATGGTGTGATCTTTCAAGAGGGAGGGGAAAAACATCTGAAGCTGGTGGGAAAACTGTATGATCAGGTAAGTGAAAATACCAGCATTTGTAAGAGCCACAAGTTGAAGAATTTTCAAAATTAGTTGCAGTGATCTTATTATTAAAAGGTATGGGTGTATTAAATAGATATGCAGACAAGGGGCTTCTGAGGGAAAGATTAAAACATCCTTTGTCATAAAAGGTTAACTTCTTGAGTCATCTGTAATGTTCTGCCTTAGGCAGAACATTTTGTTCTGGTAGAATAGTATGCTCTCACAGTTCTCCTGGCTTTCATAGGGCACTTTATTTTTTTCTTAGCATCTTTTCCCACATCAGAAAATTCTTGCTACACTATGTGTTAACTTTTTTAGAAGAAAAGAAAAAAAAAGCAAGCTTTCAAGTACTTCCTAACTTGGCTTTTGAACAAAATAATACTGTTTCCTAATTTATTGTATCTTTCACATGCAGTGCCATGACACCCTGGTACAGTTTGGTGGATTTTTAGCATCCAATCTAAGCACAGAGGATTACATTAAGCGAGTGCCTTCTATTGATGTTCTCTGCAATGAGTTTCACACACCTCATGATGCTGCATTTTTCCTCTCCAGACCCATGTATGCACACCATATTTCAGTAAGTAGAACTCTTCTGCTTGCCTGCTGTCAGTGCTGCTGTATACATGTTACCAATTTATCTGTTAGGTTTCTGTTAAAGTTTCAGTTTGCTAAATAAAACTTTCAGAAGCCATTAAGAGTAGTGGTAGAAAGAAGCTTTGTAGAAAGTATGGCCCATGTGCCAGAGCTTTCATTCCAGTGAAAGACATTTTAGCTAATGAAATCTTCTGATGATTTTGGGTGATCAGTAGGACTTTTCTCCCTCTCTGTTCCCCCAGATGTTGAAGTTCTGCAGATGTTTTAGGGGAATTTTTGCTGTGGAGGAAAATGTTGCAGCAGCCAAAAATAAATTTGCTGTAAATAAATAAAATGTCAGGAATAAATTTGGTGTAGTACGTGTTACTGTAACAACAGGTAGCAGCATTAGTCAAGAAAGATGATAAATCTGTCCAATATGTCTGTACATATTTATGGATGTTCTTTATGGTGGTCTTCACTGCTTTATGTACATATATAGCATTTAATGTGTGTAAATGTTATACAGAAGGGCTTTTGAAAGAGTTAAATGATATTGTAAAATTGAAATTAAATTTTGTACAAAGATTACAGGCTTTTTTATTTTTTTAAATCCACAGTCAAAGTATGATGAACTCAAAAAAGCTGAGAAAGGAAATAAACAGCAGCACAAAGTTCACAAATACATTACATCCTGTGAGCTTGTGATGGCTCCTGTTCATGATGCTGTGATTTCCCTGCACCTCCCCAAGGTTTGGGATGACATCAGTCCTCAGTTTTATGCTACATTCTGGTCTTTGACAATGTATGACCTTGCTGTCCCACATAGTAGCTATGACAGAGAAGTCAATAAACTTAAAGTCCAGATGAAAGCCATAGATGACAATCAGGAAATGGTAAGTTTGTGTAATTTTATAGTATACTTTCAACTTCCTAACCTTGAATGGGGTGTGTGAGTCTGTGTGTTAAAATCTGTATTTCAAAAAGCTGTTTGCTTTTTGCCTTCCCTTTAACCAGCCAGTGTTCATACAATTTGTTGATTTGATAAAGCAGAACATTATTTAGCAAAATAGAAGGTTCTTCAAGTGTTGCTTAGCATTATGAGGAGTGTAATTGCTCTATTTATAGCAAGTGTTAGCATACTATTGAGTTGCATTGATATTTTATAGCCTCCAAATAAAAAGAAAAAAGAAAAAGAACGTTGCACAGCTCTTCAGGACAAGCTCCTTGAGGAGGAGAAGAAGCAGTTGGAGCATGTGCAGAGGGTTCTGCAGAGACTGAAACTAGAGAAGGATAACTGGCTTCTGGCAAGTAAGTGTGTGTAGGCAAAACATTCTGGATGCTTTTGTAGTCATCAGTGTCCCCAGAACTCAGAAAGCAGCTTGCACCAATACTCTAAATGTTGATTTTAAAAGTTGATCTCTTTATACATTGAGGTCTGTTAGCAAGGTAAACTCTTAATTAGAATGTAGTGTGCCTTTTCTGCAAATGCTGAGTAGTTGATTTTTCAGGGAGATGTTTTCATTTCTTGCAATGTCAAGAGTTTTTAAAAATTGCACTAATTTAGCAAATAAACAAGTTTGACTAATGAAGTGGAAAGTTTTAATTGCAAGGTGGCCTTCCCTTCAGTTAGAAGGCTTCTAAGTTGGGATAATTGCTACATTGCAAGAAATAGGCATGTAAGCTCTGAGTGAGTGGTTTGAGGTAACTTTGAGTCCTGTCATGAGGAGCTGGTATTGGAGTGGCAGCACAAACCCTGTGCCAGTGACAAGCATTGTTCCAGCCTAACAGCACCAAAAAAAAGAAACAGCATGCAGATGTTTCATGTGGTGGATACATGGGAGGCAAAACAAACCTTTTTCTCCCTCATGGCCTCTAATGTTTCATATTGACTGTGAACTCTGCTAGTATGGTTAATCTCAAATGTTTTTCTCTGGTCAGTTTACTTCTCTAGAAGAACTTTCAGTTTGTAACTGGAAATAGTTGTTCATCAGTCCCAAGGATCCTAGCATAATCCAGTGGAAAAGCCTTTTATTGGCCGACTCGTGTAAGATCCACCCACCTGATTAATGAAGAAACATTGACAATTAAATTAAGAAGGTTATTCCCTATAAATATTGAACCTACTGGTACAGACAGCTAATCAGCTGCATGAAATTACTGATGTAAAAACTACTACTACCTTGACTGAAGCTTGGCCTAGAGCTGATCAGTTTTTCTGCATAAAGCACCTAAAAGCATGGAGAAGATTGTTTGGGTAGATTAAATGTGTATTTAAACACGTGGTCAATAATACAGGATTTGTGCAGTACAGGGAACAGCTCATGGTTGGCTCTGGACTGCTCAGGCTTCAGGTGCAAGGAGTTTCCCAGCACTGCATCCAGAGACAAACTTTTTCAGCAGTTTCCCCACTGAAAGAAGTTACCTGTAATTGTGATATGTGAGGAAATTGAGCAGCTCATCCACTGTAGTGTAGTGGGTTTTATTGTAATCTTAAAATAATAATATTTACTTTTAGAAAAAAAGATATGCTTCAAAAGTGTAGACACTTTTGATAGAGTGGTTATATCATTAAAAGTAGGCTAATTTTTGGCAGAATACTTAGACTGGTAGTTTTAGCAGTTGGAAACCTACTATTTTGGCTGGCTGCTTTCTTGCCTTTTATACTTTTGAAGTAAAATTTAAACATTCAGTTGTGATGTCTCCTGTTTTGTTTTTTTTTAAGTCTCATGGGCTGGTCATAACCTTTGAGAGGAAGATAATAAAATTAAATTCAATCAATATAAAATTATTAGTTAAGTAAAAGCTGACAGTCCTTTCTTGAAGTCCAGGCTTTAATCTCTTGAGTATCACAGAACTGAAGCAAGTAAATCCTGGGTCTTATGACTTGTGCCCTGTAGCCTGTGCAAGAATCTCAGTGCTAAAATACCAGAAAACAAATATTCTAGAGAAATAGCAGGTGGTGTTCCTTTTGCTGACATGCAGAATTTGAGCAGTTGAAGTTTACCAACATTTTTTTCTGAGCTTGTTTCCTTCCCACCCCCCTATTGTATAGTAGAAGAATTTTTCCAATAAGAAATAAAGGAATTTTCTACACCCACCTTCCTACCCTTCCCTTCCTCCTCAAGCTGTTAAGCTTATTTTGCCTTTTTCTGAGCAGTGCCAAAGATACGCCTGCAATGCAAGCAGCCTGCTGTTCAATCTCAAGAATATGGATTTATGATGCTTCTTGGGAAGAGTATAGCTGAGTCTTTAACTCATTAACTTTCTTCCTTTTCTCTTTCCACTTCTTTGTTTTTGAAGAGTCTACCAAAAACGAGACTATCACAAAATTTTTGCAGTTATGTATATTTCCTCGATGCATTTTTTCGGCGATCGATGCAGTTTATTGTGCTCACTTTGTAGAGCTGGTGCATCAGCAAAAAACACCCAACTTCTCCACACTCCTCTGCTATGACAGAGTAAGTAGCTAGAACTCCATGTGTGTATGTACTTGGTCAATATTATAAGCATGCAAAACTAATACTCCTTTGCCTCCCAAAAGAGAGAAACAAAGCCATTACCTCCAATATGATTTAACTCTAGATTCTGTAACAATCAAAAGTTCCCTTTTGTACTTCAGATTCTACAAACCAAGGTGTATTAGAGATTCAGGTGATTATTTTCAAGAAATTCTGCTTATTTATCCTAATGAGACTGGAGTTTGAGAGCAAGGTCATTAGCAGTCAGAAGAGTTGCACTCAGGTTTTACAGCCTTCCAGTGGTCTGCGTATCCACAGCTTCATCTGACACCCCCTTCCACACTTTAGCTGTATACCCCCTACCTACCCACTACTGCTGTATTGTCAGCTTTCTTTTACTTATCTCCCCCAAGCAGCATCCTTAGGGCCCTTCTCACCCTAATAAGTGGTACTACAGATACCAGAGGTTTTTTTGTATCACTGTGAGACATGAGAATACTTTTGATAGCAGTAGCAGCCTGACTTTCTGGGTCAAACAGTGCAGTTGATGGAGTCAATTGTTCAGGTTGTTCTTACAGCCATTTTTTCCTCCTCTGGAGAGCATCCATCCTCTTGCAGGATGCATTCAGATCTGACAGTACTGACAGATCTGACTACTGTTTTGGGATATCAGAACCATTCTACCACTTAATGCTATAATAAGTGAAATTAAGTGCATCATCTGTACAGTTAGAACAGATTTGACTATGAGCTTTGATTAAAAGGATGGCAGGGGAGGCTGTGTTGTAAAAAAATGATGGTGAAGATTGTTTTCAAATGAACATTCAGTTAAGATTTCCTGCTTTCCTTTGAGATGAGACATTTCAAGTAGGTATTTGCTTTGATTTTATGGGTCCAAAGAGCATTCTTACTCAAATATTCAGTCCATGTTTTAGGTGGCGAAAGCAGGCAACTGCATAAGCACTCTCTGATGAACCTGGTCAGGCCAGGAAAAAAAATCCCTTTGAATCAGCTTGGTTAGGTGTTGACTTCCATCTGCTCAAATAAATGAATCATTTGAAAACAGAAGTTCTGTGCCACTGGAGACACAGTTGAAATTTGTAAAGCTGTGAGGCAGCCACAGGTGTAGGCAGTACTTATTTTCTGGGTAAAGTGTGAAGGACCAGCAAGTAGTTGGATAATAAAGTGTTGAAAACAAACTGAGAATATTTGATATCTCCTTTATATTTAGAAAGCAGCTGAACGATGGTTCAGTTGAGAGAAATTTGAAAATCTTGTTGGTTCTTGTTCCCTTTGTTATTCCATAAAATCATTGTAACTTTTGATTACTGCTATTCACAGGTTTTCTCAGATATTATATATACAGTTGCAAGTTGCACTGAAAATGAAGCTAGCAGATATGGCAGGTTTTTATGCTGTATGCTGGAAACTGTGACTAGATGGCACAGTGACAGAGTCATATATGAAAAGGTATGTGAAGCTATAAAGAAGTGTTTGCTCATGTAATGGCCACTTGTGTAGTTCAGCCCAGTAAAAATGGATTCAGTGAAATCATGAGTTAGATTTAAAAACACTGTGATTAAATTTTTTTGGTGGGGTAGTCTTCCATTTCAGTTTCTGGGATTCATGTAGTTTTAATAGAAGTAATTTTGTATAGTGTTAAAAAATAGTGGCTGAAAAAAAACCTTATTTCTGATTTTCTCCTAGGTTGTCTTGAAGATAATTTAGGGAGCATTTGGAAACTCCTATTTCCTTGCAAAGATAGTTAAATTGCAGGTCTTTTCTCTCACCCACAGATAAGATATCAACATAAATAAGCTTTTCTGTAAAAGTATTTGTTTAAGTTTTGTCAAGTGCAACCATGTCTTAGTCTTTAGCAGAATCAATGAAAAAGTTCTTCAGATATTGTGTTAACTTTTGCAGAATTACTGGGTTTATGCCTCCCCAAAAATATTTTTCCTATTTCTTTTGTGTGCATGTAGGAATGTGGCAACTATCCAGGCTTCCTAACTATATTACGAGCAACTGGATTTGATGGTGGAAATAAAGCTGATCAGTTGGATTATGAGAATTTTAGACATGTGGTACACAAATGGCACTATAAATTAACTAAGGTAAATAAAGATGCAGAAGAGTAAAGGTTTTCAGAAACTTTAATTAGAAGAGCCAACTTCATTAGGTTTAATTTGTGTTCTAGGCTTCTGTGCACTGCCTTGAGACAGGTGAATATACACATATCAGAAACATCCTGATTGTGCTGACCAAAATCCTTCCGTGGTATCCAAAAGTGCTGAACCTGGGCCAAGCCTTGGAAAGAAGAGTACATAAGATATGTCAGGAAGAGAAAGAGAAGAGACCTGATCTATATGCATTGGCTATGGGGTAACAACACCTTACTTTAAGAAAGTGGTTAAAAATGGATCATGAAAGGCATCTAAAGACTTGGAACTGTCCTAACATTTGATTTTTACCTTATCACAGAAGATTTCGCTATCCTGCATCTCAGGGCTGGCAGTGTGAATGAAAACTTTCATTTTGTGCTGGAGGATCCCTAGTTTCCTTTATGAGACTCTAGTAAACACTTTAAATAGAAAGATGTCCATTCCCAGGAGCATAGCTTAATCTTAGAGACATAGAATAGCAGCAAATAGGAGACAGAGTAAAGAAGAAAGCCAAGGGCTGTTGATGCAAGACTACTTAGATTTTGGAAGTTTGTGATTCTAAAATACTTAGTTATGTTTTGCATCTTTCTGTGAGGACTGCAGAATCATCCACGTATGCTTGAGGGGCAAGTCAGGTTGCCCTAACACTTCTAGGATCTGTTGGTAGCCTGTTTCTTCTGTGTGTTTGGCAGAGGGGTGTGTGTGATGGCTGCTGCTGTGTCTAGTGTTTGGTGGTGGTTTTGATTTTTTTTCTTTTCTTTTGAGCTCATCGATAAAGGGGGAAGAAACTGCGTATCAGTTGGGAAAAACTGTGAAATAAATAACAGATGAACTGTTAGATTAGACCCTCATTTAAAGTTCAGCCCCTGTTTGCTTTTTGTTTGTGCATATTTAACAATCTGTGCGACTTGCAGCTATTCTGGGCAGTTGAAAAGTAGGAAGCCTTTCATGATACCTGAAAATGAATTCCACCACAAAGATCCACCTGCCAGGAATGCTGTAGCTGCAACAGTACAAAATGGGCCAGGTGGTGCTGGGATGCCAACATCTCTCACAATAAATACAGTTAGACTGGAAGAAAGCACTACAGAGGAGACTGGTAAACAAACCTCTTAATTTTATTTATTATTAATTTTTTTTCCACAGAATGGTTTGGGTTGGAAAGGACCTTAAAGATCATCTAGTTCCAATTCCCCTGCCATGAGCATGAACACTTTCCACTAGACCAGCTTGCTCCTGGTCTAGCCTAAAACTTGGCTGTTTTAGGAGAATTCTGACATTTTAAGCTACTCTCTCAATTGTGTTCATGAAACTGAAAAGATAATCTAAATGTGATGCTAAATGTGTGTTCTTTATTTTTAATTAGTTTTGGGAGAGTGTGTTCTGCATTTAATTACCTATTTTAACTTAGCTACACATGATCTTACATGACTGTGCTTAGGTACTTGTTTTGTTTTAACCAGCAGGATTTATACTAATAATACAAAACTGTTTTCTTTTTTAAGCAGAGAAACTAAAGGAGAAATCTCAGGGTGTGGTGAAAGTTATTAATAAAGTTGTCAATGCTACACCAAAGGTGACAACAAGCAATGGAAACAGTGCTTCTAATAGGTGAGAAAAACTACTCTTTGACATTCTCTGTTTTCTTCCTTCCAAACAGCAGAATTATTTGAAACTGAACAGCCTTGGTTTTTGCATTCTGTTCCATATACATTGTTAGATTAACATATATTAATATAGATTATTTCTTCCAAAATACACAGTTGTACTGATCTGACACTGTTGTTAAATGCATTTCATTTTAGATAAATAAAGGTAAAACAAATGAGAACGTGTCTGTTGCTGTTCTGATAGAGACAGCAAATCTGACTGCTTCAAGAGGTTCTATCAGCCCATCAGAAGTGAAACTCTTTTGTGATAAAACTAGAGCTGGTTTTGTATGCATGCTGATCGACCTTTTTTTTTTTTTAATGCAGCAAAATAGTTAAAGAGAAAGATGAGAAAGAAAAAAGTGGGAAGGAAAAAGATAAAGAAAAGAAAGACAAGACTCCAGCTGCCACTCCAGAGATGAAGGCACTTGGGAAGGATGGGAAAGATAAGCCAAAGGAAGAACGGGCTAACAAAGATGAAAAAGCAAGAGAGATCAAGGAGAAAACGCCAAAATCTGACAAGGAGAAAGAAAAAGTCAAGAAAGAAGAAAAAGCTTCAAAAGAAGAAAAGTCCAAGACAGTTGTAACCATTGTTGAATCAAAGTCAACTGCAGAAAAGGAGAGAGAAAAGGAGCCATCCAGAGAAAGAGATGTAGCGAAGGAAATGAAATCCAAGGAAAATGCTAAAGGAGGAGAAAAGATTCCAGTAGCTGGGTCCTTGAAGTCACCTGTTCCCCGATCAGAAATATCAGAATCTGAAAGGGGTAAGTCTACATATTTAGTTTCTTTACTTGTCTAGAAAAACAGAATGGGGCACTGGAAAATCTGTGAATGTCAAAAAATGCTGGAGATGCTGAAGAAGAATTGCTACATAATAGGTGGTGTTTTGGCATTTTGCTTTTAAATACAGTCAGTACCTGAAGTAGGTAGTCAGCATATTTTCAAAAGGCACAAACTGAATGTGTGAACTTCACATGTCTTCAGTGAGTTGAGTGCATGTTTTCATAAAGCCTGTCACTTTTTAGTCTTAAGTCTAAGTGTTCTTTTATTAAAATATATTTGCATAACTGTGGCCTTCGCAAAAATGTAATGACAAAAAACCTTGTGCCTGCTCTGAGAGTTGTATCATAACATTTGAACTGAAAGAAAATGGGATGTGGAAGATGTAGGCCTGTCTGTCCTTCAGAAGGACACAGTAAGCTTTATCAGTCTCTTCTTCTGTTAAGGGTTTACAAATCCTTCATGTTGCTCTTTAAAGTTCGTATAATCGGAGGCTGATGCTGAGTTTTATACTTGCACTGCTTAAGGCAAAACAAGTAGAGCAGCACTGGGTTCACCTTTTCAAGGTCTTGGTAGCAACTCTGAAATGCAGATAAAGACTTACATAAAATGGAAGTTAGAAATGAACACAGTTTTGCAGCAGTTTGTTCACATTACACTTTTCCTGCAAACTTTCATAAAGGGAGTCAAGCCAAGCTGCTAACTCTAGGGAGCTTAAGAAAATCAAAATTCACAGAGTGGCAAAACTTGAATTCTAGCTGAAATTATTTTGGTACTTCAGCAAGCTGTATTACTAGATTATCCTCTTAAATATGTTTTTAAAATGCTGTTGTTCTCTTCTTTCCTCAGAACAAAAACGCCGCAAAGTTGATACACATTCTTCTCCATCACATTCCTCAACAGTAAAGGTTAGTATAGCCTGAGGAAGGCAGCTCCCATGTTAGGCTCACAAGTTTGGGATGCCAGTATTCGACTTCCTTCAAGTTTTGTGCCAAGTATACACTGGAGCCACTGGAGGTTTTATGTTGCATTAGAAAATGCATTCCTTTTCTTTATTGGCGGACTGTCTTTTTTTCTATAAAAGTATTTTTAATTAACCAAAATAATGCTTCAAGGACCTAGCACAAATTTTGTAAATAGTGTTTGGAAATGGCAAGAGAATTTTTACACAGAAGTGCCTCATTGTTTTAAGCAGTCAGTTTTTTTGGAGTGCAATGGTAGCTACAAGCAAATGAGTCTTTGCAGCAGAGTGGAGCATATTTTTCTGCACTTCCATTGAAGAATCTGTAGCACTGAAGATTCCTGGATGATGCGGGATGCACCATACCTCTGAATTCATCAGGCTTCTTGATGAGCATCATACCGATGTGTGCCTTCTAAGGAGGAGTCTTGAAAGGAGTTCCATTTTAAAGTCTCCTTGGTGATCAGTTCTGCTGTAGTTGTGTATATTCAGTGAGCATGCAGCTTCTGTTGTACCTTCCCTTCGAGGTTTGTTTATTTCCAATGGGTTCCCACCATGTTGAGCCCTGCGTTAACCCAGATGTGGCAACCAAGCCTCCTACCCAGCAAAGAGAAACCCCAAGCATTCGAGCGCAGCACAAAACCATGGGCGTAGCCTACTTGAAGACTCAGGGTAGCCATTCCTTGCTCCATATTTATTTTATTTCTAAACCATCTATGTTCATGGAATCTTTGAATTTGCAGTACGTTGAACATTCAAAACTGTAAGTTACTAATACTTCATCAAGAGCACTGTGATGGATTATGTGGGCCTTTACACTTCACCGTCTTACCAACTTTAGAGCAAGGTTTTCCATCTTAGCATCTTTAGAACAAACTGTTCTTTTTATTTTTCTTTTTTTTTTTTCCTGTTTTTTCAAAGAGTACAACTTTTTCTATGTAAGATTTACTTGAAAAGTTTAGGCTGATTTTGGAGTTACTAGTTTTAGGAAGCAGGTGAGAGTGGTAACTACTCAAAATAACAAGTTTTTCTTGCCTGCTTTTTGTAAATGGCAATGTAAAGTAATTCTAGAGAGACTTCTACCACATTTAACCAAAAGTGGAGAAGATGCAGGTTTAAAATTTAAACCTGTTTCACCTATGGTTCAGCTTTATTTTAGAATTGAGACTGTTTTTATTTATATTTTGTATTGGCAGGAGTGTTTTTTCACTGTTCTATGAAGAATTAGATATAAACACATTCTGTAGTTTACGTAATGATTGAGTCTAGAGAATAGATATGACTGTCTCTTCCCCCTCCCCTTCTTCTTTCTTTTTTAAAAATATTTTGCTTCCTAGCTTTTTGCAGTGTACAGTATTAACATAAGATTTATTCCAGAAGGAGTAGCTGTTTTTTGTTTCGAGGGTACAGCCATGCTTCCCAAAGTTCCTCTGGTTTCTGAAAACTATTCCAGCTTACGTGTCATCTCCATTCATTTTCTACAGGACAACCTCAACGAACTCAAGGACTCTTCAGCAAAGGTTTGAATCTTTCAGACACCACCAAAGTTTACTTTTCATGTTTTGTTGCCAAGATAACTTTCAGTCTTGTGGCAAACCCCACCAGGAAATGCAAATTCCATTTCTGTAAATGCAAGTGTAGTAACAGAGGGATTTTTTTCAAGCTGCTGTGTAGAACCTTTGCACAGGAGAGAGGGATAGTTATGGGGAAGCAGTATAGTAGAAATCACCTGAACTTATGATTTTGTCAGTGTTTTTGGGATTTTGTGGGTCAGTATCTTTTCTGTTCCTCTCTGAAACTGGTAAATTTTTTGAAATGTCCTCATGAATAAGTCATTTGTTTGGCTGAAGAGATAATAGTGTAATTAAAACAGTCCTTTGAATAGTTAGGTTTTTTTTTAATCCCAATTAAAAAACAGTAGTTTGTTAAAGCAGAAAATATTTGAGATCTCTGTAATATCAGTGCTCTTTCCCCTTGCTACTGTTGTATTCCTGTTTAGTCCTATAGTACTGTATTTCTAAGCATCACAGACCTCCTGATAACCATCTGTGTGTGGTTGGTTCCTGTAAATGCACTTCAGATTCTGTATCTCATGAGAATGTGTTCTAAAGAATGCTTTCAGGAGTTCACAGATTCAATGAATACTGAGGTTGGAAGGGACCTTCAGGATCATCTGGTCCAACTTTTCCTGGCAAAAGCATGGGCTAGACAAGGTGTCCCAGAACCCTGTCCATCTGACTCTCAAAAACGTCCAATGTTGAGGAATCCACCACTTCCCTGGGGAGATTATTCCAATGGATGATTGTTGCCATTGGGAAAAATTTTCCTCCTGTGTCCAGTTGGGATCTTCCAGGAGTATCTTGTACCCATTACACCTCATCTCATCCATTTGACTCCTTCAAAAAGGGAATCTCCATCTTCTTTATATATAGCCACCCTTTTGATACTGGAACACATTGATAAGGTCCCTTCTAAAGTGCCTTTTCTCAAAGCTGAGTAAACCCAATTTTCTCAGCCTTTCCTTACATGACATGATTCCCAGTCCTGTTTTTACCATCTTGGTGACCCTTCTCTGGACCTTCAGCCTGTGCACATCTTTTCTGTGTAACAGGGATCAGAACAGAATACATATTTCAGGAGTGGCCTGACAAGCACTGAGTAGAGTAGGATTTCTCTCAAATGACATTTTGGAATATTGTGTTTTAGATACTGCAGCTAATATGTTGCTTTTTTTAAACTCAGTAATAGTCACAGCTACTGTAAACTTGCTAATTTCCTAGGGTGTATTGCTGATAGGAAATGGGTCAGGTCTTCTATAGTTGCTTTTGATGTGCACCTTAATAGCACAAGTATTTATCACATGGAAAATGCTGACCATTTGGACTTTTTGGATAACCTAAGGGTTAATCTGGAGTTACTTACATTCACTTAATTTCAAAATGCATAATGGATTATCACTACCTATTCCACATTGGCACTCCTGTTTTACTTGTAGCTCTTGCTGTCTAAACAAAGTATTCAGAACACTGTTTTAATTCAAAATGCCTCTAATTTCATAACAGATGCTTGCTAATAGCTTTTTGCAGTTGTCTCTTTCTGGTACCAACCATACCTGTTTACAGGGAGAGTTCACAAAGGAAGAATCCATTGATTCTTAGAGCTGATGAAATTATAATGTCAACAGATTGAATACTTGCATTTTCAAAAAATGATTTATAAATCAGTGTCATTAAATAGTGTGTATTCATACTTTTTGAAATTAGAAAACTGATATTTGACCTCACTTTTATCCTGAGTGTGGTACCTGGCAGTCTGTATAAT
Organism: Calypte anna; assembly: GCF_003957555.1. NCBI lineage: Eukaryota > Metazoa > Chordata > Aves > Apodiformes > Trochilidae > Calypte > Calypte anna. Next base: position 13,493,613 of record NC_044247.1, on the reverse strand, counting down.
CTCACTTTTCCATCCTGTACTGTATTGGTCAAATTTGAGCTGGTTCACTGAAGCTTCACTCAGTTTTTCATTAGTTAAGCTAAATTTTTATTTATAACTATTTTATTTATTACCATATCGATGTGGTAATCAAGTGGACAGTGAGGCTAGTTAGAATTAAATGATTAATGAACATCTTTATTTTTCTAGTCAAATCATAGAATTAACTGTAATCAGTTTGTATAGACTTAACTGGAAGTATATGCAAGTTGTGTGACTTTTTTATGTGTTGTTTAAGTGCTCAGGGGATATGGGGACTGTCCAACCCTTTCATTCCTCTTTTAAATGCTGTCTTCTCTCCCTTAATGAACCAATTTCCAATCTTGAGTGCCACTCTGGACAAGGTTCCTTACACATTGTGCATTTACACATTGTTCTTTACTGCCATGTACCTTTTTGGGGAAAGGATGAAATATTTCAGAAGCCTGTAAGATTTAGCAGCTCAACTTCTGCTGCAAGTTAGGAGTCTAGTGCTGCTGTGTGCTTAGAGCCTTTCTTTACCCCTGACTTTGCCCAGTTTCTGGGGCCAGACCATTGAAGTGTTGGCTTACAGGGCATCTTATAAAGTAAATGGTGGCAGACTTGAGTTGGGTTTGTGTTTATTTGCCTTTGCCCAAGTTAAACAACATACAGCAGTGCCCAAATTTTTATGTGCTTTCAGTTAGCAGCATTTCTTTGAAGCAAGCTGGTAAAGCCTAATGAGCTAAATCCTGCCTTTTTGGGAGGGATGTTATCTAAATCTCTGTGTTGGGATGGTAGAAGAGCAGTGGAATCTGTCAAACAACCAATGTGAGTTTCAGAAATGGAATAAGGAAAAGCAGAGCTATGTGTTGCTTTCTCACATGGAAAGCACCTCTGGGAATAACTATAAGGAGCTGCATAGAAAATGCATATTTGCAAATCATTGGTAAAAGCTGGCAACAAAGAAGGGAGCAAGGATAAATTTACTTGTGGAATGGTAATGTAGGAAATGGAATAAGAAAAGACAAGGGAGGAAAAAGAGCAAAAAGTAAAACAGTATCTAGTGAAAGGGGCAGTCTTTAGTGTTGGAGGATAATTAAGTTCCAGTTAAGTAATAAAAGGAGAAGAGACCTAATATTGTTAATGTGACTTTTAACATAATACCAGTAACACCAGTTTTTGGAAAGCTAAACATTTACCAGAACTAGAGAAGGAAAGAATTAAATTAAAACTTTTTTGTTTGAAATAGTACTTGTTTTGGATCAAGTGTTTAAGCTTTGTTTAGTGTTACACTTGATGTTACTGAGACTTATTTTCTATTTGCCTTTGTGACCCCAGTTTATATTAAATATATTCATCATTGTGAAACTAGTGTTCTTTATAGAGTTTAAGAAAATAACTTAGAAAAGAGTGGAGTAACAATCTCTAACACATTACAGAACAAAACCAATTCTGTGCTTGGCTTCTTTTATTATTTGAAATGTAGGCTTAAGGTAGAGATTTGTATCACATAAGATAAAAACCACATTATTCAAAGGATTAAGATTATTTTTTTTAAATGCACTAGAGCCTGCCTAAGTGGCTGATGCCACTGATTCATTCTAGGCAAGATTGCAAGTGTTAAGTCAGTCAAAGGAGCTGCATGTCCTGTTTCAGTAGAGTTCATCTATCACAAACACACAATACTGGTGAATGTTGTGTGTCTTTAGTATAAGTGTTAAAACAAAGTGTTCTTGAATTTCCAGTGCTGAGAAAACAAGCTATAGGTTAAATTACAGATGACAAGTTTGAAAGTGTCTTCTGTCACTTTTTTTTTTTCCTAGTAAAGTATTAATGCTTAATTTTGCTCTTTGAGCTACATCTGTTACGAGTAAGACTTTATTTACTCATCTAGGAATGCATATTAATATTTGGTGATATTGCCTTAATTTGACAGCACTACATTAACCACACTACTCCAGCACTGTCCAAGAGTAAAGAGAGAGAAGTGGACAAGAAAGATTTGGACAAGTCAAGGGAAAGATCCAGAGAGAGAGAGAAGAAAGATGAAAAGGACAGGAAAGAACGAAAAAGGGTTGGTGAAATTTTTATCAACTAGTTTAGAAAATTGGTATATTCCTTGGAAGGTTCTGTTGAAAGTCCTTGCAGTAATAATTGCCTGTACAGCCTGTCCAAGCAGGAATCCATGTCAGGGTTGGTTTTCTTTTGTCCTGTTGACTTTTTCAAGGGTGGGTTTACAGTAATGCATTGAAAACGTTTTCCCTTCAAAACCGATCTCAAGAAACCTTACCCAGGATGTGATGTGATGACTGAGTTACACCTTAGGTATTAAAAAATCTGTTCTCCAAAATAACATTGTAAGCAGGTGCTACTTCAGGAGTACATTTTAATCTGCTAACATCTGCATAATTGTATTTGGTGCCAGGATCATTCAAACAGTGACCGAGAGGTACCACAGGATTCGACCAAACGTCGCAAAGAGGAGAATGGGACAAGTAGGTATTTTGTTTTGTGGGTTTGTGTATGAGGCTTTTAATTGTTGTGAATTACAACTTTATGTTGTGTTTTTAGCTGGTTCCTCAAAGCACAGTAAGAGTGAAAGTCCTTCTGATTCCCCTCGCTTAAATGAAAAAGAGAAGGAGAAGAACAAATCAAAATCTTCAGGAAAAGAGAAAGGTGATTCAATTAAAGCAGAAAAGATGGAGAAGAGTTCCTCTGGTAGCAAAAAGGTAAAATAAGCTGTTCTTGTTTTGTTGATTTGATTTTTTTTTTTCTTTTACAGAACAATTAGATTATTTTTTCCTGAATTTTATTGCTGCTTTATGGCCTAAATTAAAAACATATGCTGTGAATGTGTGAGAAAATGGTCCTGGAAATTCTGGTATTGTGTGACTCAAAATATTACAGCAGTCACTCCTGGCTGGTTAAATTGGAGGAATATTGCATTTGGGCAGTAGCCAGGGTAATGCAGAAATTATTCTAAATTATATTTGCAGACCAGTTTGGGAAGCAAATATGTGAAAGCAGGGTTCATTTACATAAAAACTACTCTATATTCAGATTTTCAAGTGCATGTGTCAGCACAAGTCTTTTTTGTGAGAGGAGGTAAGTGTGTTCCAGTCATGTTTGTAAAACACGTTTTTGTTGTAAAACAGGATTTCCAAGTTGTTGTAACTCTTTAGTGGCAGCTGATACTGTGGAACTGCAAGACAAAGTCAGAATAATCTTAAGTCATAGAAGCAGTTTATTGTCATTCTAACTAGTTTTTTTAGATATGGCCAGTTACAACTTGAAATATGTATAATCCTTACCATTCTAGATAACACTTACTATAATAAAATATTTCCCATATGTGTATTTTTTTTAAAGGAATCAAGACATGATAAAGAGAAAACTGAAAAGAAGGAAAAACGAGAGAGTACTGGAGGGAAAGAAGAAAAGAAGCAATATCTTTTAATACATTAAACTTTTGATAAAAACACACAAAAACACATAAAATTAACTTCCTTTTGTTTTATGTAGTAAAATATTATTTTCCTTAACATTGGATCTACTCATAAATCTTCAGACAAGCACAGATAATGAAGATTTTTCCAGTTGAGGTAAAAATTTTTAGAATTTTCTGTTTGACTTTATTTCCTGTGGCTCCTTTTGACCAGCAAAGGATACACAAACAAAAAGAGCCTGAGTGTGGCTGAAAAGGGATGAAATTACACAGGATGGGTTCCTTTTGGGGTGGTTTTTTTTCTTCTTTGGCTGTTTTATGTTGTTTTCTTTTAATCCCAGGAAAAAATCTTTCCCCGTTGTTGGCATAGAGGTTGTGTAGAAACTTAAATTTATTTTGGGGGAAAGAAAAAAGGGGGTTGTCTGTCAAGCAATGCATTTTTGGCACTTTTTCCAAGAAAGGTTGCAATACAAAAACCAAAAGATGAATCCATGTGACCCTGATAGTCATCATTCTTGGTAATTTACCTGTTAATTAAGAGTATCTTGCCTTATATGTTGGAAGCTCAGGTTTTATATTATTTTTCTCTTACTTTTTCTTTAACAAAAGGACTAGCTTTTAAACTAAATTGCTGGACAGTGTACTAGGTCAGTTCATTATCTCTGCTTAATCTTTTATCTGATCAGATTTGAGTAGGAAGAAGCCAAAGGAAATCTTTTGCATGGAGGCATTGAGTGTTTGCAGAAAAAGAAACTTGTTTGACTAGTTGCTAAACGAAAAGGATTATCAGAATATTTTGAGTAACCATATTCAGATTTTATTTTTTCATATTCAGAGCTTTTAGAAAAATAAATTGTTCTTTGCTGACAGGGTACTGAATTTTTTTCAGACATATGCAAATAGGTGGAGACTTTAAATTTAGCTTTTGATATATGAGGGATTTTTTCTCTTCTTTGCATCTAGGCATTTTAAAATCTTTAGTGTTTAATTTTCAGCTATTTGAGGAGGAAGAGAAAATTGAAGACATTTAAAAATACAGAAGTCCTTTTTTGCCTCAGATTTTGAAGGATTGATGGGGCTGAAAATTTGTCTTGTTTTCACAACTGTCTTGGCTGAGTTATAAAGTGATGCTGCCTTTCATGAAGTGATGCTACTTTTCACCAATAGATTTACTATAAATTAAATTTAAAGATAGCAGGAGGAAAACTCCCTACAGTTTACCCAGAGGAGTGGCAGAGCTGCCATCCTTTAGGTATTCAAAACCTAACTTGATGAGCCACAGCCCTGAGCAACCTGCTCTAGTTAATTGTTTTTTTTTTTTTTTAGCAAGGTTGTTGCACTGGACAGTCTTAAGAGGTCCCTTTGAGCCTCATTGGTTTTGAAATTCAATTATATGGGTATCAGGTTTGAGGATACTTAAGGTACCATTATATGGTGGAATTTATTGGAGAGGTTAATTGGCTGTGAACCCTCACATCAACATTGCTCCTCCTCCTCATGGCTCTGCTTGCTTCAGATGTCAGAGAAGGACCATGACATGGTACCAAGTTCTTCTCTTGGCTTCTAACTACAACATTAGAGACCAAATCTGAAAAGTGTAAATGCTTTGGTGTTGGGAATTCTTTTCCAAGAGGCCTGAGGAGTACAGGGTGGCTTCTGTAACCCTTAGAGGAGTGTTTTGATGAGGATCCAACAAAACAAACCAGAAACAAAATTTCTATTCTTAAATCTTCCAGTCATTTGGAAACATCTTCTGAAAAAAGTCTCCACATGTGGATTGTGGCCTCAGAGAACAAAGGGGGGGATTATTGGATAAAGGATCTCAAGAATTCCATTTGGTGATGTTGCTTGTTCTGCCAGTGAAGCTGAAGGCAGATGTATGGAGGGGTAATAGGGGTTAAAAAAGCTCATGCTGATACTGTGTGCTCTTTGGAGGATATTGGTAGAAAAAAAAAAAAGATAGGGAGTTCATGTTATTGCTTCTTAGTGCTGTTTCTTTTTATCTTCTTGAAACAACAGAAGGTGCTTTTGTGAAATGCTTCCAAAGTGAAAATGATGAGCACTCTTAGGAAGGAATTTTACAGAATTTTGTTGACTCTTTGCCCTTCATAGCCATTGTTGCCTCATCACTGTGGATGGATCCCATTTTCTTTTTTTCCTATTTCTTTAAATATGGCTTTAAAAAAAAAAAAAAAGGCAATCTTGGCAGATGAAGTTCACTAGTGAAGAACTTGACACTTCTTTGGTAACAAAATTTGGAGTTATCTTGACCAGTAATTCAGTGTAAAGTGAAGGATTGTGATCAATTAAAAAAAAAAAGCATTTTATGACTTCATCTTGCTTTAAGCAAAAAGTGCTTGGCTGAATGTCAGTTGGACAGTAAGGTCCCCATCCAGTGATGCAGTGGGATAAACCTGGAATACTTGACACCATCTTATTGTTTGAATAGTCAAGAGTGAAAATGCTTTTTATAGCAGCACAGTTGTGGAATCTAATCCTGTGCTCAAGTTTGTTTTAAATTCTTTGTAATGTGCTTCCTAACGTCAACATCAGATTGACAGCATTTATTTATTGCTTAATTGAGATAACATCTAAGAGTTTTTACCTTCACAAGTGACTACTTGTTTCTTGTATCTTCAGATTAGTGTTTCACTGCTTACAATGCAGCTTTCACATTAATATAGTTCTTGCTGTGAATTAAATGAGTTATGGAATGAATAACTGATGAAAATGGTTTTTTTATTTCCTCCTTCATTCTTTGACTTGTGAATGGAATAAAATGCCTCATGGTGACATCAGTATTTGTGTGAACAACATCCAATTCCAGTTCTGTGTGCCTTCATTGCAGGTGAGATTGAAATGGGAAGATATCCAGCTGTGACCAGAAATGTATTTTCCAGAGTATAGATTGCACAGAAATTTGTGAATGAAGAGGACCCATCTGCATCTCCTTAAATTATTCAGTTCTTTGCTTTATTTCCCCGTGCTGAGAATTTAATTGTTGAGTTGTACATTACTGTATTTTAACTTGTTGCTTAGTTTCTTACACATTTATTTTCAGTACCTGGCTGAAAGTGTTACCTATTCCATATTTTAGCACAATGTGCTGCAAACAAACAGTTGCCATAGTGCAAATGAGGTTTCATGTGTACAGAGTTCCACATTAGGTTGTCGAAAATACTGCCTGAGTTTAGTAATTCTTTCAATCTGAAATGCATTCTTTTAGATGTTTGAAAAACACAAATAAACAGTTATTGAACCTTTTTTGGATTTACCTCATTTAAACTCTGTTTTTATTTATTACTTGGCCTGTTTTTAATATCAGTGACTAAAAAAAAAAAAAAAGTCAAGTGGGAGCACTGTTTTCATGCAATGCTTAGGGATTATTTGTATATTATGTGTACAACATTGACTTGTTTAAAGAAACAAAGAATGAACCCTGTCCCTCCCATCCTAGCCTAAACCTGTGCTCAGTTGTCCCTCGCCACACCTTTTGTTTGTCATGTTGTTTTTAGATTGATTGGAAATGCTCTCTTCAAACCAGAAATAAATTAAGTTACAATTACAGCTACAGGAGCTTTGTATTGCTGAACTTTAGTCTGAGAAGTTTCACAATGACATTTTTAAAAAAAAAAACAAAAAAAAATTTTTATCTGCTGAATTCTACCAGTGTAACCTTTTTTCTAAATAAACAATAGTTTTCTCAATGGGTCGTAAATCATTCTCTGTGTGGTCACTTTATTGCTTTATGTGTTGCTATGAATATTTGGTGTTAGTTGGAATGGTGGGAGGGTTTTGCTCTCTTTGGTTAGGAGCCTGTTGAAACTGCCTGCACATTGGTGCAAAGGATTAGTTGGTTACACAGTGCTTCAAGGTTACTTTGCTGCTGGGAAGTCCTGGATGTGTCCTGCTTCTCCAGTAGCTTCCAGAAGCTCAGGATGTACCTTCCTGTATTCAGTAAGTCTACATCTTCCTCCTCAAGCATTTGCCCCTCATCCAAAGCTCCTTAAAAATCTCTGGCACTTTTTCTTCATAATTCAGTCAAATTAGGCTGATTTGCAGTGCCTTGAAAAAGCCTTGATTTAGTTTGAGCAGTTTAGTTTAGTGCCTGACAAAAGGACTGCCTGCTGACAGAGCATGAGGTTCACCTGGAAGCCTTTAGCTCAAATTCTGGGTTAATTTCCACCCCTGTCCTCTCAAAGGTGTGGATTTCTTTCAGTAAAGACTCTCTACTGGGTTGTTTAATCTAGGAAACGGGCTGTGGAAGAGCACCTGGTTGTGTCCTTTGGAGAAGGGGAGTTTCCAGTGCCTGGAGACTTCACTATTTAATGATGACAGTGTAAGTGAGAGCTGAGGTTCTTTGGCTTGTGTCCAGCAGCTTAAATACCCAAAGAATATTCCCCAAAAAGGAGGAGCTAAGGATACAGGTAGATTCTTTACAAGTTTTGGATGTGGTGCCTCTCTCAGGCACTTTCTGTACAGCCACCTCTTTGGGGACTGCAGGACTGATGGAAACTTGAGTGTGTTTACTCCTTTTGTTTGCCCAGAGCTCTGTGAGACAGACAGACAGACATCTGTCTGGAACCCCCAGCCAAGTCCTCCTTTGCCTTGTCAGCCAGAATAAAGAGGTGGTGACTTGTAGGAGGAAAGAAATCTCCCCTCTCAGTGCTGTTTGCACATCAAATCAGTTGAATTGTTAAGACTGCACCAAGCAGTTCCTCTTCAGCCTTTTTGTTTACTCAATGTCTCCTTTTTAAATTCATATTCTGCTCCTCATCCCTTTGGTAAGGATACACTTTCTTTTCAAAACTGATGCAAGAAAACTCTATTGGGGGGTGAAGAGGATCTGATGCCAGTGGGAGGGGTTTAGCAATATCAGGACTGGAATATTATCAGAACTAAAATTTTACAGCCTTGGTCCTCATGCTGTAGAAGATGGTGAGCAGTAGTGAGAGCTGCCTCAACTGCTGCACAAGGGCTGGAGGGTTTTTTTTAAGGAACAGCTAATATAAAGATCATAGCACCTTTAGTTTGAATAACTGTTTTAAAAGATGAAGTTATATAAGTTAAGAAACAGTTTCTTGGAGGAGGTGTGGGATCTAAGGGTCTTGATAGACTCAAATACTGTAAAGTGGTGACCTTGATAAAGACTGAGATTTCTTGTGGGTTTAACTTCTCCCAGTATGTATTCCAGTCCCTATATTACTGGAATTATTATACAAAGGAGTGTGCTCTCATTTGCAACATCATCATCTCATTCATTGATGCTTACTAATGAAATTCATACAAATCAACTTAAGTTTGCAGGGCGAGATTGATCCTTACTGAACAGGCTTGGGAACCAGGGTTTGCTCATGGGGAAGTGTAGAAGCCACAGCTCTGTCAGAGCAAACTGATTTTTAATGATTACTCTGAGAATCATGCTGAATAGATTTAAATGCTCATTCTGTTTATGTGAAATTTACAGTCTAAGTGTACAAGGAAATAAGGGTGACATAAGAATATGCTGATTTAAATGGTAAGTTGATTGCTGTATGGCTTGCTTAAATAATAGAGGTTTGCTCTATATGTGTCACACCTGTATTGCTCTTTCCTGTCCTGCTCTCCCCTGTGTTCAAAAAAATTCAGATAGAAGCTGGAGTTTCTGAGTTCTGAGGGTCTTGTTTTTGTTGAGGAACTGACAGGAATCTATCTGCACACCAGCAGCAGCTCCAGCTGTGGTTTGGCCCAAGGGTTGGTGTCTCTAGAGCTCAGATGGTTTAGAGTTTGCCTATAGAGACTATTTTAAAATAGTAGTATGTAAGGTACATTCTGTGCTCAGCTGATAGGGTGTTCAACACTTTTGAGCCTAATGAAGCTTCATCACAAATTAGTTGCTTTAGCTGGTGGTTTAAACCTCTGAGGATTCAGAAAATATGCAAGCAACAGCGGGGAAAAATGATGCTGACACCATAAGGACCTTTTAAATCACTGTAATATTGCATTTTTTTTATTCCTCTCCTTTGAGAATTTTGTTTCTCTGTTTAAGAAAAAAATGTTTGATGTGCCCTTGTCTGTGCCTGAAGTGATGAGCCTGGGTGCTGGCAGAGGTTTTGGGGTAATGGGTTTTTTTGCCAGACTCGAGTGTGTGATGCTGCTGACACCAAAGTAGGTGACAGGACTGGGGAGAACGGAGCATGTGCCTGCTTAAAATTCCTGCCTGTAGGAGTTGTATCTTGACAGATTTTTTAATTGCAGAAGATGATCTTGGCCTTAAGGGTTCTGTCCACAAAGCAAATTAATTTGTTTTATTCCCAGGAGTGTTTAGGAACAGTTTTTGCATGGATTCAACAAGCAAAAGCAAGCCTCTAGCTAATAGAATATTTGCTGACTGTAATGATAAAAAAGTAACCTTTTTGTATCAAGTGTCAGTACTATAAACACAAATTACTTTTAAATATTCTGTGGGCTTGGTTTATTTGTTTGCTTGGGTTTTTTTCCAGAGAAAAGAAACTTGAACAAAAATTGAGCATCCCAGGTGATCTGTGAAGGTCAGGCTGTGTCTTCAGTAATTTGGGGTTTGGGACAGAGTGGTTTGTGTTGTGGCTGAACTGGAAAATACTGGATATTGTAGTGCTTGATCAGTATAACTCTTCTGATTACCTTTGTCCTTTTTAATTAGAGGTTATTTCTGGATGAATAGAAGATTACAAACCTTTGTCCCACAGTGCAAGGAAGACAGATTGGGAAGGGAATCCTGTAGGATTTACCCAGCTATTTAGAAGTGAAGAAGAATTACTAAAAAGGAGACCAACCAAGCTAAATACTCAGGAGCTTTTAATTAACTCATTAAGGCAGTCTGAAATGAAATACTTCCATCTAAGTCTCTCATTCTCAGGATTCACTGGCGTGTGAATGAGATTGGCCTTGGCAGCTTGGCCATGGGCAGGTTTGGCACACCCAGGGGGAGAACAAGGTCACCTTAGGGTCTCCAAATACAGTGTAATCTCCAAACAAAAGAGTACACTATCTAAAAGGGGTTGAAACAATCACTTAACACTCAGATTTTAGGAACACCCCTCTCTGGGGATGCCCATGGACATGGCAGAAGCAGCACAGTGCTGGCACAGCCTCGTGGGCAGTGGTGGGAGAGAAGGGATCCAAGATGCTCATGCTGCCCCTGTCCCTGGTCTGGCAAGCACAGAGCTAAAGCAGCAGCAACCTGCATCAGTCAGGAAGACAACTTTGTGAACTCAGATCCTGTAGCTGGAGTAACTCTGATGCTCTCTGCCCTGTCCTGTTTTCCTGACAGGGGCCCCAGGAATTGCCTCCTTCCATGGTCATGGCTGAGGGAGGGTTTTCTCTCCCAGGGAAACCTTCCCCTTTTTGTGGGGATCTCTGCAGGGCTTCAGCCTTGTGTGTGGAGACACCAGTGAGAGCTGTTTGGTGATGGGCATTGGATACAGGGAGCAGCCTGTGGGAGGTGGGATTGCCAGAGACCTTGAGTGGAAATAGGGGGGATCAGTGAGTTTCAGAGGGAAGTGCTGACTGAAGGGGACTGTGTTCTCAAAATCCATGGTTTCATGGATTAAACTTGAGATGGTGATGAGGAAGAACCTCAAGCAGAAGGGCAGCCCTGGCAGTGCTGCTGCCATGGTCCTGGCCCACCAAGAGGAAACTTGGGACAAAGCACCCAATAATAAAGCCCTGTTCCTGGTGTGGTCTCTCTGAGGTGATCTAATTGCTCTGTGTAATCTGCAGCATTTGTGCTAGGTCACAGCTTCAGCTATTTTATAATGAGGTATTTTTGCCCAACTATGGCAAACTTCCCTTGCTTAAAGGGCAGGGGAATACTAAATAAATACCATTTATATTTATTTGCTTCTGCTCAAACTGTGGCTCTTACATTAATTTTGTAGGTTTTTGGTAATTAGCCTGCTCAGCCCAATTTGGAATTCAAAGCCAATATTTGTTTAAAAGCTTCAAATGATATTAAAATCTGCTCCCCAAGCACACAGCAGACACCTCTCCCTCTCAGAAAATGCCAGCCCTGCACTGAAAGCAGCACGGGTGGGCAAGAGTTGGTCAAATGGAGAGGGCCTTAAATGGGTGTAAAACTGGGGTGCTGTGAGGCAGAAGGGGGGGCTGGCTGGGACACCCCCTTTTCTCTGGGGCCCTTCTGGGAATGGGGCTCTCCCATTGAGGGACATAGAATCCCAGATTGGTTTGAGTTGGAAAAGACCTTAAAGACCCATCCAGTTCCACCCTCCCTGATGGTCAGGGACACCTCCCACCAGCCCAGGCTGCTCCATGCCCCATCCAACCTGGCCTGGAACACTTCCAGGGATGGGGCAGCCACAGAACCTCTGCCAGTGCCTCACCACCCTCACAGTGAAGAGTTTCTTCCCAGTATCTATGTCTGGTTAAAACCACCCCCCCCAGCCCTCTCCCATCACCATCAGCTGCAGAACAGGGATGTGCTGGGGGATGCAGGGGAACCCCTGGGCTGGCTGGGGAGAATCCCCAGCTCCTGGCAGGACACTCAGGGTGTTCCCTGGGCTGCATTGAGCCGGGGATGGGCTTTCGGACCGAGTTCCCCCCCTGCCCACCGCTGCATGTCAGTGTTGCTCCAAACAACGGCAGCGAGCAGGGACCGCGTCCTGCAGCTGCTGGAGGAGCTTTGCTGCTGCTCTCAGCACACGGACATCGTTTCAAACTCCTCATTAACCCCTCATTGCGCCTGGGGTGCTGTTGAGCCAGAAGGGTGGAGTTTTACACCTGGGAGTTGGGGCCAGGGGTGGAGCTGCCTGGTCCGAGGCTCCTTCCCAGGTTGGTGGCTTTCTGGTGCTACCCTCTGTCCCTGGCTCTGCCACATCCCCACCCCCCGCAGCAGGACCAAATCCTTGTCCCTGCCATCCCCACATTTCTGGCCTTGACCCAAACCCCATCCTGCTCTCCCACACAGGCTGCATGTCCACTTTCATAGTCCTTTAATCAATTTCTGACTTTACATCGTGCATTTCCCTTCTCATTACAGTGTATGAAGCATCTGCCATGTGCTCATCAGTTGGTGAGTAAATTTATTTATATGCTAAACTTTATCTAAAGCACCAGTCATCACCAGCATCCTGGCTGTGGTTTCTCTTGTGCATTTTTTTTTTTTTATAGGCTTTGTGTTCCTCACCCTCTCCTTAACATCAAGGCCAGGGGTGCTCCCATGGGCCCCTGTTAACCCTTTATGGACCAGTCACCAGCTCAGCCCCATTCCTCAGCCAGCTCCCCACTCTTAGAGGGCAGCTCTGCCATCACCTGCCACATGTTCTGGCCCTTCCTCAGATTCTTCTTCCTTTGGCTTTAGCTTCTTTTCTGCCTTCAGCTCCTCACTTCTTTCATAGTGCCTAAACTAGCATGATGTAAGGAACAACCTGAAAACCATAGCAGAAAAAACCAACAACAGATAATGGGAGACTGTCCTATAGCTGTCTGTTGGGGCAAGCCACACTTCATCCTGGCTTTGGTCCCCATCTGCTCCTACAAACTGGCTCCCTGATCACCTTCAGGTGTCAGTTCTGCCTCCTGCTTGCTTGGAGGGGCAGCAGTCTCTTCCTGAGCATGAGGTGAGGTGCTGCTTGGAAAGCCTCTGGTGTTTGCTTGCTCCCTGCCCCATGTTCCATCACTTTTGGTGCCTTCCCTGCTCCTCAAGTTGCTGTGGAGTGGGACCTTGTTGTCCTTTTGCTCTGTGGAATATCCTGTCATCCATAGCCATCATAACTAATTCAGGGCTAACACTCCAGTGTTGGGAAAAATGCAATAAATAAATACTTGGGGCTCCAGGGCTGGGTGAGATATGGTTGCCCTGACCTGACCAGTGTTAGCCCACGTGTGATGCCAGCCTGGGCCTTTCCCACAGCCAGGGAGCTGTGGGGGGCACTGGGGAATGTGGGCTCTGCTGCTGGCACTGCTTTCCCTGATACCAATATTAAATATATTATGTTCTCAGTTAATATTACTTTGAAATTTATAATATCCATGAAAATATTATCTCTGTACTTAAATCCTTTAGTTTAATTGTATAGAGCTATCATTATCTGGAGCTTGTTTATATATTGCTGCCTGGAAAATAGAGTCAGTTTTCCAGACTGAGATGATGAATATGAGCACCAATGAAATTTTGTAATTTAATTTTAATAACCATGACTTATTATTTTAATAACCATAAATAGTAATTATTTTTTTAAAAAATACGTTGCAGCACTTTGCACAAAGCCTTGGAAGGAAAACTGTGCCATATTAATACAGTGGGGGTTGTGTCACAGCCCTGTTCTTGGTTTATTTTGTTGTCAGCTGTGCTCTTTGCTGTGAGGAGAGGCTGCTATGGCTTTGGGCTTTTTAGGAGTAAACCTGACCACTGTGGAAGTCCTTTTGCTCCCACTGGTGGCAACTGGATTAATGACTCTGATCTTTGCTTTCTATTATTTTGCCCCAGAAATCTAGAGGTAGAGCAGCTTTGGGGCATGTTATGTGTCTGTATGGGTATATATACACACACATGGATCATATAGCAAGAGAGAGAAGGAGAGCAGGGAGGTTTGGGGTAGATACCAGGAAAAAAAAGTGGTGAAGCATCGGAACAGGCTGCCCAGGGAGGTGGTGGGGGGCACCATCCCTGGAGGTGTTCAGAAGATGGGCAGATGTAGAGCTACAGGGGATGGTGTTTAGGGGTTGTAGGGTGGGCAGTTGGACTCAATGATCTTAAAGGTCTTTTCCAACCTTGCTGATTCTGTGACTATGTTGGAGCATTTGTCCTAGGGCTCTGAGCTTCTGTGTCTGTAGCCAAGTCCAGGTTTGGGCTCCCCATGCCCACCCAGACACTCCAGGGCACAGCCAGCCCCGGGATGGCTCCTGCACCTTCTCCTCATTGCCACTGCTCCAGGTGAGGCTGGTCCCCACCCCATCCCAGCTCACTGGGTGCAGCTGTAGGGTTTCACCCCCCAGCACCCATCAGCTTCTTCAGTAGACAGGGGTTGAGCAGCAGAACTGAGCCCTGTATTTTTTTTGCTCAGTGTCACCCTATAAGAGGGGCTTTGAGGCTGCCATGGCCATGTCCCTCACACCCCCCAGCTGGGGGCTGGGGCTCAGGGGGCACAGGGGGTACAGGGAACCCTGCTCACAGGGGCAGGTTTTGGCAGATAGATGGGAAGGGAGCAGTGCTCACCCCCATGGTGGTGTGGGGGGAGAAGGAGAAGGGTACAGCCCCCCTGTGTTGGACTGGATCTTGGGAGTGAAAGGAAGGTTGAAGGACAAAATAGTGGGTTTTTTGTTTTGTTTTTTTGGTTTTGGGTTGTTTTTTTTTTGCCTCCTTGTATTTGTTGTGTGGGCTCTTTACATCTAAATAGACTTGTTTCAGCAGAGGGCTGAGCTAAGGGAGGCCCATGTCACTGAGCCTGGGCACGAAAGGCTGGAGCCCAGGAACACCAAAACAACCCAAAACCTTCAGGATCACAGTGTGGATTAGGGTAAAATAGTTGCTGCTTATTCTCTCCCCCCTTGTCTTGTTCCTGAGCTTGTTTTGGAGTTGCCTCTGTGCTCCCCATTCAAGAAGCACTGCAGGGAGTGGGGTCAGGCTCAGCAGCTCCATGGCCAAGGACCCATCAGGGAGTTCATGCTGACCTCTGCAAGGTCCCCACACCACCCTGGGGACACTCCCCAACTCTTATTGGGTTTCAGGGTCTGCTTTGGCCAGCAGGTACCAAACTGGTTGCCCAGGTCCCATGGCCACCTGCTCTGCTGTGGCACTACCTGCCTAGGACCTTCCCTGTTGGGTTTTTCTTTTTCAGGAGATGCTCTTCCCATTCCCAGCCATACCAGTGACATCTCCCACTACTCTGGGCACTTTCAGGGGAGTGTCACCCATGATGAACCCCAAAGAAGCCTAATGGGAGCTACTTTTTGATGGGGACCACCAGCTGGTTGGGTCAGGGGGACCCCAGGAGGGGCTGCCCCTATTGGGGGGTGATTTGGGTGCACACTGGGTGCTTAACACCATGGTTACTTCCCAGGGTTCAGCTTGTGGTGACTTTTAAAAACCAAACTGTGGATGAGGTAAGCTCAATAACTTAGATCAGCTGCAATGTTGGGTGAAGCTGTTTGTATGTGGGTTTTTTGTTTGTTTGCTGAAAATATGGGAACTGCAGGAAAATACATCAGTATAGTCAGCACTTGAGGGATCCACTTACCCAAACCTGCAGTCCTGGGGCTTTCCCCTGCTCCTTTTCCCCTTTGGTGCTGTCAAAACCAACCAACTTCACTCACAGAGAAAAAAAATAGTTTCTTTGCAGGCTACTAAAACTGAAATATGCAGCATGGTCCCCATCCTTCAGCACGGTGGGAGCAGCATCAGTGATACCTCTGCAGCCTGAGCTATCCATCACCCACACCCAATTTTTAGTTTTGAGGCATCCCAAATGGATAAAAACTTGCCTGGCCAAGGGGACAGCAGCAGGTAGGGACTCCCTCTGCTCTGGTGACAAGATCAGTGTACTCTTGGTTTGTTGTTTTTTTTTTTTTTTTCTTTACAGTTTTATTTACAAAATGTATTAAAACTCTTTGTACAACACCTCATTAAAATGAGGCTCAGTAATTGATGCCCACACATGCAGTTTATGCTTTTACAGCCATTAGTTTGCTTGGCAAGTTTTCTGCTCACTGAAGTGCAGTTTCAACGACCAAAAATAGGAACTTAAGTTACAAACAAACAATTAAAATTAAAAAAAAAAAAAAAAAAAAAAAAAAAAAAAAGAGGAAAGAAAGGAAGGAAAGAACCTCAAAATTCCCCCAAAGCAAAACAAATGAAAAAAAATAATAATACCAAAACAAATAATAGTGAGACTACTGCCGAACTTCCGATAGCTTGAAGTTGGTAGCTGGAACTGGTAAGCACTCAACACGTTTTGTTTTAGCTTTACATGCAAGTTTAAAAAATATTGAACCATTTACCAAACTCCCTTCACTGGTGTGAAGCCTCCACTCTTAAAAATTGATTTGATAAACATACATCTTTTATACAGCTTTTAAGAAAAATGTTTGTTTTAAATACAACTCATAACCTCACAGCTTTAGCTCGCCCTTGATGGGGACGTGATGGCATTCAGAAGTTGAAAAAACCCCCTCACAGTTTCATGAAAAGAAAATGAAAACAAACCAACAATTTTTTTTTTTGTCAATATCTTGTTAAAAACTCGAACAATAAATTATTCTCCTATGAGCTTTTAAAATTATTTTATATTACATTTTGTTGGAAATACTTATTTCAACAAGACTTTCCCCGTATAACCTTTTTTTTTTTCATTTTTGTTTTTAAATCCTATTCAAAGTTCAAATCTATCATCAGCAAACTAAATGCCTAAGGGTCAGACTGGTTTAAATGAGTTTCTTTTTTCCTTGTATGTTACTGATGAAATAAAACTCTATAGTAAACTACAGAAAATACATATTGTCGATTAGAGGTAATTAGTATGCAGATATCCCATTGAACATTTCCCGTGTGATTGACAATATGTTTGCTTTTTTTTTTTTTGTCTTTTGCACTTTTTTTTTTAATTTTTTTTTTTAATTTTTTTTTTTTTTTAAAGATGAAGTTAAATACTTTCCAGGCAGAGGTTCAAGGCTGAAACACTGCTGCTGTCTAAGCCTTGGATGTCAGCACGAGCGAGCCCCTGCCTGTAGCTTGGGGTCCTCTCAGCAGCAGCCACGAAATAAGAGTTGGCAGGAGCTGATATAATATAACAGTACTAGCAGGAGTCATGTTGGATCACTTAATATTACTCTGGAACTGCAGCTCTAATTTGATTTTATTATCCTCTTTCCTTACTTCTGTTGTAAAATGACCAAGAAGCTTTATCTGAGCACAGTGCTGAAAGACTTGGGGTGAAGCAGAAGCAGGCCTGGGAAAAAACTAACCTGTGCTTCTCTTGCCTCCTTGCTTGATATTAAACTGTGAATTAAAATGCAGATGCACAGCATGAGAAGAGATATATGGTCTGAACCTAAACAGCAAGTAGCTTTTTTTTTTGTTTTTTTTTAAAAAAAAACCACACACAGAGTTATGTTAATAAAGCACCTGTAGGTATGCCTGATGATAGAAAAAAAGAAAAAGGAATGCAGTATTTTCTGCCCACACTTTACCTACTTTGTCATGAAATTAATTTACTGATCTGGAAGCAAGACATGCAGTTCCACAACTTACTTTCTTTTGGATTTACAGATTCACAGTCATTGACCTTAACTGGTTTTTTTTAATGCACAAATTCTCTTCTTCAGGTGGCCCACCTTTTACTGCTCTGCAGAATTGCTCAAATTAGCTGGAGAGTTTAAAGTGGCTTGGAAAAATAAAAAAAAAAAAATAATACAAAACCAAATAAATCACACCACCAGTAAGTAAATACTGAAACATCTCGACATCAGCTGATACAAGCAGTGAGAGGCCAGTCTGGGTTTGCACGCAGCAGATTTCTGAGGCTTTGTGTCAGGAGGAGTTTCATAATTTGATAGGATCTGGGTGGCTGATGAAACCGGCTGCAGTTTGCTTTCAGGACACAAGTTCATTTACTGTGCAGTGGTATCAAAGAATGGCTTTTGTTGCACTGATTTTTTTTATACAAGAATTTTTTTCACATACTAATATCTTCTTATCAGTCCTTTCCTTGTCTTTATCTCCTTTTCTTCTTTCTCTTTTTTCTTTTCTTTTCTTTTCTTTTCTTTTCTTTTCTTTTCTTTTCTTTTCTTTTCTTTCTTTTCTTTTCTTTTCTTTTTTCTTTTCTCTTTTCTCTTTTTTCTCTTCTTTCCTTTTCTTTTTTCTTTTCACTTTTCTTCCCTTTTCTCTTTTCTTTTCTTTTTCTTTTCTCTTCTTTTACTTTTCTCCTTTTCTTTTCTTTTCTTTTCTTTTTTTCTTTTCTTTTCTTTTCTTTTCTTTTCTTTTCTTTTCTTTTCTTTTCTTTTCTTTTCTTTTCTTTCTTTTCTTTTCTTTTCTTTTCTTTTCTTTTCTTCTTTTCTTTTTCCTTTCTCTTTTTCCTTTCTTTTCTTTTCTTTTCTTTTCTTTCTTTTCTTTTCTTTTCTTTTCTTTTCCATTTGCTTTGCTTTTTCTTTTATTTTTCTTACTTTCCTTTTTTTCCTCTTTTTTCCTTTTTTTCTCTCTTTTCCTTCTCTTCCTTTTACTGTTTCCTCTCTCTTTTTTTTTTTCCTTTTTTTTTTTTTCTTCTTCTTTTTCTTCTTTCAAGCAAAGCAAGAATATTTCGGTGATGGTTTGCATTGTTGTGAGTCTCAGAGTCTTCCATAAGGCACTGAAGGAAAAAAAATAGCAGTTTTTCCGATTAAAAGTACATTGCACCATCATCATTGCGTGTCATGCCTGACACCTCAGAGAGAGTATGACTGGCTCAGGTGGTCCAAATCCATGAAGTAGCCACATTCTCTGCTGCTTCTCCTCTTGCGTGCTGTCAGGGTGAGGATCTGGAACAAAACCAGAAACATTTCATCACTGCTCAGCAGCGAGGGGCAGGGCAGCTCACCCAGGGGAGAGGCACAGTCTGTGGGTGATGGGCTAACCAAGCTTTTTCCCAGAGTAATTTCTCAGCAATTTGCTCTACTTTTCATGCTTAGAAAGCATGATTTCTAGCACAGATTTTTTTTGTTCTATTGTAAATTGGGTTTTGAGACTTCCTAAAAGCACTTACCTGAGCTGTTCATAGCTTAAAAACTAAAAGGGAAGTGGTCACTGCCAAGAGAGATGTGAATTCTGATTACAGGAGTTTTAAAAGCAGTTAATCAGATACTTTTGTAAGCACTTAAGCAGCAAAACACTGGAGAGAGGAGTCACTGGCCTCAGCCTGCAGGCAGTGAGTGTGGTTGGGACTGAGCTTATTGCTGCTGAGGAGGAAACCTAAATCCTTCAGCCCCAGAGACTGGCACCAGGGGATGCTTTAAAAGCCCCTTTGCACCAGTCTGCTGAGGCATGTGGCAAAATATCACACAGATGAGAAGAGAGAGGGAGAGGAAGAGGAGGAGGAAGAGGAAGAGGAAGAGGAAGAGGAAGAGGAAGAGGAAGAGGAGGAGGAGAAGGAGGAGGAGGAGGAGGAGAAGAGGAGGAGGAGGAGGAGGAGGAGGAGGAGGAGGAGGAGGAGGAGGAAGAGGAAGAGGAAGAGGAAGAGGAAGAGGAAGAGGAAGAGGAAGAGGAAGAGGAAGAGGAAGAGGAAGAGGAAGAGGAGGAGGAGAAGGAGGAGGAGGAGGAGGAGGAGGAGAAGAGGAGGAGGAGGAGGAGGAAGACAGAGAAAGAGAAAAAGAAAGAGAAAGAGAAGAGAGAAAAAGAGGAGGAGAGGGAGAGGGAGAGGGACAGGAAGAGGGAGAGGGAAGAGAGGAAACCCCAGAGGGTTTGAGCTCCTGCCCTGTCACCATACCCCTAGATTTTCACACTTTCTGTGCCATACACGTTGTAGCCTTCTCTGTAGGTAGCATAATTCTGGGTGTTGGTGGCAGGGGCAGGTTTGAAGTTCTGCGTGTTCTTGGTGAGTTTCATTCGCTTAGACTCGGCCCGAGACTTGTAGCAGAACTCGATCAGTGCCACCATCATGGCCAACCCCAGGCCTCCAACAAGGATATAGAAAACCCCAGCAACGTTGCTCAGGCTCAGAGCACTCGTCTTGTCCTAAGAGAAATGAGCCCTGAGGTTAGTTTTGCTGAGAGGAGCAGGCAGACAGACAGACAGACAGACAGACAAACTCTACTTTGTACTTAATCCTCGCTGGAGTTACTGCACTCACAGCATCCACAGTCCCATTCCTGGACCACTGTGGTCCCCCCATCCCCAGCAGCCTGGGGCTGCATAGCAGTGACTTCTCTGCCTCTTTTCTTCTCTGCTTTTGGTGGGAAAACCCCTGGCTGACTCCATGGTGACGAGACTTTTTTTTTTTTTTTGGCCACTGACTTTGGCATCCCAGAGGAAACCTGTCTAGGGCCAAGCATCTCTGGTGGCAGAGGCACCCTGGGGAAGGTCTGCTGGGGGAAGATGTGGCTGTGTAAAACAGTGGGTTTTACAGAGGGCCACTATCAAACTAGAAGAAGAAAAAAAACCCCACTACACACTTGGTTTTAGTGAACGTAGATAAAATTATTGTGCTGCTGCTAAACTTATCTACCTTTCTTCCAAGAATTAGGGAACAAAAAACCACAACACCCAAGGAAATGGTCAGTTACTTTAAGGTCAAGCAGCAGAGCCCTAAGCTAAACTAACACCTTGGGTGATTGAGGGGGATGAGTTCCTGGAAAATAAAAATAAAAATGCTGGCTGGGGTTTATCCTCCTTCAGTGCCAGTACATGCCAGCTGAGGGAGAAGATCTGCATTTTTAAAACCAGAACTGTAATCAGATTTGAACTGGAACCCTTTTGCTGCTGTGCTGTCCAGCTGGCTGGCTGCAGGGATGGATGCAGGCAGGATCCCAGGGCGAGCTGTCACCCTGTGCCAGCCCAAATGGATGTGGGGAAAAGAGAGCATCTGGCAGGGAGGGGTTGTGCCCAGGGAAGACCCTTGCTGATGAGTCTTGGTTTAAAGTGAGAAAACTTCAGCATCCAGTCAGAATAAAACAGATCTACCTTGGAAGTGTCTGTGAGTTCCACAAGCAGTTTGGACAGAGCAGTTGTAACAAGCAGGATTCCTTCCACTTGAGCTAAACTTCTCACTCATTTGCACTTCTTTTCAGTCACACTTTCCTCCTGCACCTGCTGTGCATTCAGATGACCCCTCATCCCAAATTTATCTCACCCAAGAGCTATAGGGTTGTGCCCTAAGCAACTTCCAGTCCAGCTGAAATCAATGAATATTTATTATTGACTTGGCTGGAACTTGAAATTGTCCTCCAACACTGAAAGGGTGCTTCCAAATTATAGTTTTCTGTTTGAATGATTACAGAGAGCACTTCCAGAGGCACCAGGGAGTTGGGCACTCAGCTGAGACTGATTTCAGCTGGAGCTGGATTTCTCCTCCTCCTGCTGCCTTTGAAAATGTCCTTGACTCCAACAAGCCCAGTATTTTTCTTCTCAATAGTTGTATAAGCATTTTAAAACAAAACAAAAAAAACCCTTTCTTTTTTTCCTTTCTTTTTTTTTTTTTTTTCTTATAACTGAACAGCATAAATAAATATTTCCTGCAATTTAGGCATGAAGCTACCAGGCTGATCCAGCTGTCATCTCAGTAGTGGGATATCCAGTGGGATATCCAGACATCCACCTGCATCTACAGGAGGAGGTGCAGGAGGCCCAGGCTGGTGTGGGACAGGGCAGCACAGCAGCAAAGTGGTTCAAAGAAGAACAAAAAAAGAATATACAATATTTATGTAATGAGTTACCAACAGTGCCTCTAGATTTATTTTTTTTTTAATCAAACCAGTTTCAAACTGAATTTGGAAATAGAAAAAGAGGGACATTTTTGTCCTGGAATTGTCCACCCTTAGCAAGCATGTGACTGTTTCCTAAACTGACAGGTAGAGAGTCACAATTTTGAAACAAAAAATGGTTTTTTTCCTCAATAAAACCAAAAATAAGAAAAGATGCTGGCCTGAATAATACACATTGGCTGTGCTGAAACTTGCACATTTAAATGAAGGTTGGGAGGCTCTGGGGGCTTCTTCTAGCAAGATACTCAAATAGTAAAACATACTTACACCTACAGTCTGTTACTGCTTAAAAGAGAAACGCTGTCACGTTCAGAGACTTAATTATTGTTTCTATTCTTTCAACCTTCAAAGTGTAAATATCAACTTGTGAAAGTCATTCTTGGTATAAACAGACAGAGGGTCAAAATGTGATTGCTAATCAGTACAAAAAGACCTTCAGGAACTGACCTTACTTCCGGAGTCCTTGGCTCCACATTCACCCTTATCGTACCACCATTTGTTTTTCAGCTTGTCTAAGATGCCTTGTTCACTGAGTTTCAATACTGCAAGGTTTACAGGGAGTTCTTCACGTGGAAATAACATAAATAACATTATATTATGTTATTTTATGTTATTCAATCTTTTAAACTACTTTAAAACTATACAAAGCGATAAAGCAGGGTTCCTGGCCACAAAGTATTTTTTACACTGCAGGCAACTGGCTCATCCCCGTAAGTTAACTCTAGAGCAATGCTACATCACCAGTCCTGCCCATATCGCTTTGAGTAATCGGCACTCACTGTTAATGAAGGCAGAAGAAAGAAAAAAAGTCCAATTCCCCACTTTGGAACAGCCACAGCCCCTCACAGTAGCTTCAAGGGGGGTTTGATCCAGCAGGACCCCTGGTATTGCACTAACAGACAGCAGAGATTTGGCTCCTTTGGGCACAATCAAAAGAAGGTGGTTTGAGTTTTTGTGGGTTTTTTTGCATCTCTGGGCCCCTCCACCTGGGCTGTGTGTGTGTGTGTGTGGTGTGTGTGTGTGTCTGCAAAGCAAAAAGCCCCCTGGGGTGCCATGGAGAGGGGGTTTTGTCAGCCCCCCATGGGTGTTTCTCCAGGGCTGTGGTTTCTCCAGCTGCTCTGCCCCAGAGCTGCTGCATCCCCAGCTCCAGGGAGCTGCAGAAGAAAATAAGCAAATGAAGAGCTTCATGAATGGAATTAGTGAACACAGAAGCACCATCTGCAAGGGTCCAGGAGGGGGGGAAATGTTGGCTGGATGAAGGAAGCTCTGACTTTGGAACCCATGAGACTGGGGGACCTGAGCTCACCCGTCCCTTCCCAGTGGGCAAGCAGCACTGGAGGAGGCCTCTACTGGGTTTTGTCATCTCCATTTCCTCCTTGTGTGGCACCTGGAGGATTTCCATGAGGTGGCCTCCCTGGATGAGGGACATCAGGTCCTGCTCTTGCTTGGACATCTTTGATCCTTGCTCCATGGCCATGCTTGGCAGTGGGTGGGAGGAAAGGGATGGGTCCTTATCCTCAGAGAAGCCATGCCACTTGGCATGGAATAGCACCTGGCAGACACATGCATGGTTGCCCTTCAGCACGCCCTCCAGCTTGCCCTCCTGTGGGTCCATCCACACCTGCTCTCAGCAAAGGAGATGCAGGAGCTCAGCCCATGGGGCCCCACTGCCACCCTCCCCTCTGCCTCTTGCTGCTCTCTGCCTCTCTCCCAGCCCTGCCCACAGATCCTGACTCTCTGCAGAGTGGGAGAAACCCAGGAGAAAGAGCAGCACAATCTGTACAAAACACCTTCATTACAAGCTTACTAACATAGCAGCATTTGGGGAATTATGCACAGGCTGAGAGGGCTCCCAGCCCTGGAGCAGAAGGAGCAGCTGAGCCCTGCTCTGCCTGGGGCAGATGGATATTGCAGAAAAGAAGCTGGGGGAGAAAAGCCTCATTCCCTGCTCTGCTGAGAAGCTGAGACTTGATGGTGGCTGATACTGAAATGTGCTGCCCTGGGAGGTGCCATGTGCCCTTTGGGAGGAGAATGGGCAGGAGGTGCCCCCCCCCCAACCCATGGAGCAGGGGAGAGGCTGCACTCAGCTGAGCCCAAGCAGGTCATGGGAGTCCATGAACAAAATGCACGTGTTCAAAAACTCCTGAGCTGAATGCCCCACTGCACCAGGGTGGCCTGGAGTGGTGACACTGAGGCCAGCACGGAGGGTAAACCAGGAAAAAGCCACTGAGGTGGGAAGAACCACTGGTCCCTGGATGCAGTGATGCTGGCAGAGCTTCTTGGCTGGCCAGGCAGAGGCAGCAACACTCCTCCTGCTCCTCAAAAGGCTCAGCTTGACACCAGCCAAGATTTTATTTTTGTGAAATGGCTATTTTTAAGCAGCAGCTGTAATCTAATTAAGTATCAATCAGGAGAGGCTGTATGCACTCAGCTGGACACAGCTGATGAGTGGCAGTGACAAGGCTCACGGGACAGGACAGGACAGATTTTCTGGCTGGGCTCTGGCAGCAGGCACAGAGCCCCTCCACCAGGAGTCAGCAGCATCATAAAAAGACAGCTGCAACGTTTGCATCCACCTATAAAATATCAATGAGCTCAAAGCCTGCTCCACAGACACTGCAAAAGCTGCAGGTTGATGCCAGGTGGTTCATGGGGACAGGGACCAGCCAGGTCCTGGCCAAGCCACCCCCATGGACCCTCCTGGGCATCTGGGTTGGGAAGGGGGTGTCAGCTGGTGGGAAGGGTATCACCAGGAAAAAAGGCTCCAAGGAACCTTGCATGATTGCAATGAGTCAGTGGAAGCCGAGGGCCTTTGCCCACCCGTGACAAACCCCAGCAGTAAGAGTTGTGTGGATCATTGCTCTTGTTTTAAATGTAACTTAAAAACTATCCAGTTTGGAGAGATTTTATGAAATACATCTCTCTGCTTTGAGAAGCACAGTGCAGCTGAGAATACACAAACAATAGGGAGAAGGTTATAAACACCTTTTCTCCTATCTGCGTATTTTATTGTGCAAATTTTCCCCTCCCCCCAGTCCTATTCTGAACACTATTTTTAATTTGCATGCCTTTATAAACCCCATATGGAGCACAGAAAATTTGCATAACACCCAATACATTATAGATTAGCTTTCACAACATTATACAGTATTGGGAAATGAGGAAGCTTAACATGCTAATTAGGGTGCTTTATTTTTTTTTTTAAAGCCAAGATTGCAGTTAATTGTGCACACGCAACTGCCAAGAAAGGAAAAAAAAAAGAAGTAGTAAACTAAAATTATCTTAACTAAACAGATGGGAATTTGCCTAAACCTAGGCTTCCACTATAGTTTGTCATGGCCCTATTTGTCAGGTGAGGTACAGCAATACTTCAGTGGGTAGGAAGGAGGAGGTTTGCTCCATCTGCTTGACTGAGCAGGCAGAGCAGGACAGGAGGAGGAGCACTGAGGAGCCACCCACTGGGTGTCACCTCCACTGAGCCTCTCCTGGGGGCTGCAGGAGGTGGGACCAGATGTAAAGTTGTGCCAGGACTGGGGAGTAAAGTCAGAGCAGGAGCCTGTCCCTCCCTGCCCTAGCCCACCTCATCCCATCCCATCCCATCCCATTCCATCCCACCAGCACACACAACCTGGAGGTTTTTCTCCTGGCCTCCCCTGGCTCTGCTGTGCTGCTCTCCAGGACACTGGGATGACCAGCATGTACCTGAGCCACAAAGCCCTCTCCATGTGCTAGAAAAGGCATTTGTTTGTGCTCCACAGTTGGGAGACCAAAATGCAGCTCATTTGATCAAATTCCTCAGGAACAATTTTATCTGCTTCCAGGATATTAATCCTTAGACTTCTTGATAGGCAAGATGCTCCCTTGTGCAGAAGGATTGGAGTGACCTGATGGTGGGTGAAGGTGTGATGCCTCTGCAGCCCTGGTCCAGCCCTTCACCCATGGGGATGCAACAACAGCTGCTGCAGGAGGGACTCCTCAGCTCCCAGATTCCTGAGTTATGCAAATATAGTGGAAAATGGAAAACAAGCCTGGCTGCTGGTTCGTTTTCCAGTTGCTTGTTCCCCAGCCTTGTTCACTTTAACATCCAAGAGTCAGGCACAGCTTTGGCCCAGATCCTGACAGAGGTGCAGAACTGGATGTTTGGATCATGGGATCTTTCTTGCCAAATGTCAGCAGCACATGTTGAATGTCAGTCTCCTGTCCCATGGCTTGCAGCTAAGCCTGGCCCAGCAAAGGGCAGCACCAGCACCCTGCCTGTGCCAGCAGCTTGGAAGCTACCGAGTTGCAAAGTGTTTTGTTTGCCATGAAGAAGTGTTGGGCTCTTCTGGGCACAAGGGTTGCTGGCTGTAGGGAGGGGATTTTTCATACCTTGCCCTGGCACAGTTGAGGGTGGCTTTTATTTTATATATGTTTTTTTTAATTGCCTTAGAGGCAGAAGAACCAAGAGACTGACGTGCCCAGGTTCTAGGAGAAGGCTGTGTCCCAGCCTCCCATCCACCTCCCCAGGCCACTGCACCACCCCAAAAAATATCTCAGAGGATCATTTGCTCGTTTCTGGGTCTCAAAAGTTTTCCATTTCCTTATCTTATTTTCTGGGATAATTTTGTTCTTTTTCAGCTGCATTTTTAATGAGGTTGCTGTTGTTGGGCTGTACAGGATACCCTATGAGGTCCTCAGCCCTTCCCCGGGTGGCTTTGCCTGTTTTTCCTCTGCTTTAATTTATGATGGGATTCTTTTTCATCTGCCCCCGTGTGGTTTCCAGACCAGTTCTCTATTTATTTCGATGCTTTTATCAAAGCAAAATGTTCAGAGGTTTGAGAGCTTGTGCTCTCTTGTTGTGCTCTGTATGCCCAAGACAATGAGTTGGGGCAACCAGGATCAGGATGTCAGTGGTTCAGATGTCACAGGATGGCATTCTTGGACAGACACTTGCAGTGGTTTTCTTCCTCACCATAATGGAATAATTTTTTTGTTTGCTTTGTGCTTGTGCTTTTCATCCAGATGTAGTAGGTTTGGCTGATCTGGGCTCAACCACCTGAGGTTGGATCTCCTGGGCAGCTTTACCAAACTCTGCTAAGACATCTTTCTTCTGACATCTCCAAAAGACTGGAAGACTTGAGTCCAAAGAACAAGCACTCGAAGCCTCATGCTGGTCAGTCTTACCCCCAGTGGCAAATTAAGCCATTTGCTATGGTTGGTTTAAAGACTGAAGAAGATGTGGGAAGATGGGTGCCCATCTAATCTCACAGGCTTCACTTTATCCAAATCTGCTGCAAGCATGGCTCCACACCTGGGAACCTGGGTTTTATCAATATTTTAGTGGTTTGGTTTCTCTGCTTCCCTTCTAGAAGACCCGGCTGAAGTGCTGGCAGCATTACCTTCCCTTCTTCAGCCATCAGGTACTGTTAGAAAACAAACTGTGCTGGCAAAAAAAGCTGTGCCAGTCTTTTTTCAAATGCAACACAGCACCATCTTAGGAACCTTCTCTTCCCTTTGCTGTGTGGCCCTGGGGGGCCTCCTTCCCTGCTGAATTTCAGCCCCTCTTGGCTCGAGGCAGAAGCCCCAAAGTCCTGCTGCTCCCTTTGGTTCTGGTGGCCCCAAGTGATAAGGCCAACGATGATGGAGAGAACTGATTTCTGAAAAACAGTGTGCACTCACTCACTGCAATCACACCCAAAGCTTTGGGTTGAGTTTAAAAATTCTGCCCCCCTCTACTTCTATATTTCAGAGTCCCTACAGCACTTCTTTGTGTGATCTTGCATAAAATACAGCATTGCTTCCAGGATGAGTATGCTCCCCATGCTGACATGTCAGGAGCAGCTATATGCTCTTTATGGAGCATCTCTTACATTCCTGGTTCATTATTATCTCAATCTACTCTTTTCTCCCTTCTCTTCAAGACACCCTCACCCCACCTGAGGGATTTCTTACCCTGCCTCCTCTTGTCACAGCACCAGCTTCAGGTAAGTTGCAATAACTTTTATCTCCACTGAGAAAACTGCTGGCATTATAACATCTCTTTCTGGCCAGAACAAGTTTGAAGCAGAAGAAAAGTAAATTAATCACCAGAGAAATACTTCTTTCTTAGTCCCAGATGTTAAAAGGCATAACTTCTGCCCCTCTAAAATTATAAATCATAGCAGGTTTTTAATTTGATTATGACCTTTTAGGTTCATTTTTATGATTTCACCTGCGCAGACAATGTGAAAATAGAGATTTTTTTTATTTGGTGCCCCCACAGTAGCTTCAACTGGCTTAAGAAAGAGACCCAGGCTGAAATCTCACATGCAACTCCAAAAGCTGGCCAGGTTATCCTTTGGCAACCCAATTCCAGATACTGGCCACCATATTTATGTGCTGGTGCTGCAAACCAGCCCCTTCCCTGAGTGTACTCAGAGTTCACAGAAGAGTCTGAGCAGCTTCTTGGAAAAAGTGCTGTTAATTTATGAAAACAACATCCCAGCCACCAGCCTTGCCAGGAAAGGGCTGTTTTCCAAGAACAAGAGATGGGATGTACTGCTGCCAGAGGCTCTGCACCCCAGTGTTTAGGTTTGTCCTCACAAATCACAGCAGGTGATTCAGAAAAGAGCCAGAGACCACTGAAGAAGTGACACTGAAGAGCAAATGTCACTCTGGGCCTCAAAAATCTCATCCAATAATCCCTAGACTATTATCAGCTGCATGTAACCAGTGTCAGGGTGGTGTGAAGTCTCTGCAACACTGTGGTTATGTTTATTACTCGCAATCAATAAAGATTTAAGTGGTGATTGGAACAGCTTTGGATAATTCACATCCCATTCCATGCTCTAATGGATGTAATATAAATGTTATACCCAAAAATGATCATTGCCAAGGAGAGTGATGAGCACAGCAGACAGCACACTGTTCCCTCAAACCAGATGAAATGTTGCTCACAATTAGTTTACAATTTTCAGATGTAATCTTTCAGAAAAGGGAGCTGCTAAGAAAAGGTGTAACATGTCAAGACTCTTCAAAGCACTAATTAAGAGGCCTTGGAGTCGTGCAGGGGTTGTCCCAGATCTCCCAGGTTGTGGGGCTGCCTGAGGGCACCTTCCACCACCTGGGTTTTACAAACTGCAGGTGTTCCTCCAGCTACCACCAGCCAGTTTCTGGTGTTCTGTGCAGTATTCAGTGTAGAGGTTCCAGTGGGGCATTTTCTCAGTACTGTTGCTCACAGCATCTTGAGAGTCTGAATGCTGCTTTTTTGGAGGGTAGAGGGTGAAGAAATCACCCATGACTTTGAGTGAAGACCAGAACAGCACCAGCAGAGAGAGATCCTGCTCTTGAAAACTTTCTTGCTCCACTTCTGCCTGGAGGCTCAGGTGAGCAGACAACAAGCTGCTGAAAAGCTGCTGAGCACCTCAGCCTGGGGAAGGATTGATCCTGGCTTGATTGATTTGATTCCACCTGGCTTGGTGGTTCTGCAGTGTTAAGGAGGCAGGATGTCCATGTCCCCAATGGCACTGTGGAGGGCTCTGTGCTGTCTTACTCAGAGAGTTCATTTGGTGATGAAACTAAGAAATATAAGGCCAGTAGCAACAGGGATCATCCTCACAGGGCAGGTGGTGGCTGGGTCCAAACATATGGTGAACCATGGCCAACAAGAGTCCTCCCCATAGCAAAGAAGGTTTGGCTTGAAGGTCAAAGTCATCAGTTCCTGATGTGTTTATCACAAGGTGTAATCCTGTGTTGTCACTAAGGTGCTTTTTTTCCATCAGTACAACATCAGACTGGAGAAGTGCTGTGGAAAGGCAGGCACCTCTCACTCGGGATGTGGGATTTATATCAAAGCTGTTTCTGTTCTAATGGACCCTGGCACTGGTTCTTTGGGTAAAGAGCACCAAAGGCACCCCTGGGCTCTGGCTGTGTCACACCATTGGGGCACAGCACAGCTGTAAATGTGTCTAATATCTGGCTAGGCCAGGTTTATTGCCCATCTCTGGGACCACAGCAACAAGAAGCCACAGGAGGTTTCTGGCAAATCTGGCTCTCAGAAGATGGCAATATTAACAAAGTGTGATGTCTTCCCTCCCAGCCAGCCTGAGACTGAGCCCTGTGCTCAGACCTGGAGCTGCATCCCCTGCAAAGGGCTCCTCATCCTCCTGTCCAACTCCCAGGGATGTGAAGGAGGCAAAAGTCGATGGTGGTACCAGGTTGTGGTTAGTACATTATAAAGTGTATTTGGACTTGTTCTATTTTTAATACCTGTTATTTTCCCCCAATCACTTTAATTTAGGAATTTTACAGATTTAGAGCACTCTCAGTTCTGCAGCATGGATTTCTCACTTGTTTCATATGACTGTTTTTCTCTTGTTTCTTATGTCCTTGCTGGCTGGAGCATCCCTGGGATTGCTGGTGTCAGCACAACAAAATGTTGTAACATCAAAGAGTTTTGATGTTAAATGCTTGGGTTTCTAAAATCCACCTCAGCATGCCAGAGGAAAGGCAAGTGGACTGAGGCTCAAACAAACAAATATTTTCTTAATTCAAAACACTTCCTAAAATCCTCTAGGGTAAACCAGCTGAAAACACTGAATTAATTGTTCCTGTTGGTATCAGTGGCAAAGCTCCACTAACTCCAGAGGAAGCAGAGTGAGAAGCTTGATGCAGACATGTGGGAAGTGTCACCTTTACCATGCCTTCAGAGGTAAATACCAGAAGGGACAGGGAGAATGACCCCAAACGACTGCTCCATTGCCCTGCACTGAGATTTCAGCCCCATGCATCCAGCACTGCAGAGAAACCTCTCAAAGCCACAGGTCACAGCAGCACAGGGCACTTACAAATGCAGAAATCCAGCCTGGGCACTCTGCTTGATTTGACAGGATACCATAAACAAATCTCACTAACAACCATCTTGGTATCATTAAAATATAAAGATAGAAACAATCCAGGAAGAGATACCAAATCCAACATTATTCTCTAGAGGGCATTGCTTCAGGTTAAGAATCCATCTAAATCAGATAAGGCACATTATTCCCCCAAGCTCTATAAATCCCAACCTGATCTGTAACTACTGAATGGACTTTTTGTCAGATCTTGTTACTGAAATAACTTCTGACTAGATACAAAACCCGTGGGTGAATGCATTGTCCAAGTGCTCTGCTCTTTTTGAGATCAGATCTATCTGCCTGTCATAATTTACCAATTTAGCAATGTCTCCATGCCCCGACCTCATGCTTTGCTACACACCCATGCGTGAGGGATGGGGAAGATTCTGGATGGAAACGAACTCATTATTAAAACCCACCAAGTTTGTTCCAGTTATTTGGAGTGAACAGAGCCCTGAAAATATGGGCAAAAAAACATGGTCACTTACTATTCCTATTTGTTACCTTCTGCCTCAAAAAGTGATCTTCTGTACTTCTCACTGAACATTTGGTATTCATGGAAAAATCACCAGCCATTTCTCCCTTAAGGAATGAACACTTGGTTGCTCTTTGTTACCATTTCAGACCTGCATCATTTTTTTCCCCTGCCCCGTGTTACCAGAAATTGCACATCTACAAGATTTAGCATTTGAGGGATTGAGATGCTTTATGGGTGAGCAGAGGAAGGGATAAAAGTGAAAGCCATCTAGTTGGAAAAGACAAAGAACTTTCAAAATTTTGAAGATTAAAACCTGGTGCCTCAAGCCCTATACATCCTACAGCCACCTACGAAACACTGCATGGGGATGGCTGGGATAGTGCTTGGAGGCTCTGGGCACAGGGATAAATCCCCTGGCAAAAGAATGCTGGTTTTCCTCTATAGCAGAGCCAGCAGCAGTTCCTTTCGCTCCAAGGACTGCAGCCCATGGCTGCCAGCATGGGCTGTGGGCACCACCAATAGGACTGGAACCCTCCTTCACCAAAATTTTGCCTCCTTTGTTCCTTTTGGAACTGAAAAGTGTCATGGGATGATGACAAGAACCTTATCTATGGAATAACACACAATGGAGTTTTAAAAATTTGTTGATGCTGCAATAGTGCCAGCACCAGAGCAGGGACTGGAGGAGCTGTGGTCTGTGCTGTGCTGACACAGTGTCAGCCCAGAGGGTTTGTTGCTGTTCTGAGGGCATTGCTGACCCTGGCAGGGCACATGGCACAGGCATCCTGCCTTTTGTTCTGCTCTGATGGCAAATGCCTGCCAGCCAGAGGCTTTGCAAAGGGTGCTGAACACAGGCTTTGCAATGGCCATTTGAATGCTACTCAACCGATCTATTAGTGGATGTTTTTGTTTTTTTTTTTTAGTTCCTGCTGACAATTTAGTAGCTGCAATAGTCCTCCATAGCAGAACTTTGTTCTAGTCTTTATTACTGTGTTTTTCCATAAATAATGTTCTTTTGGTCCATTCATGGAACCTGTGGGGTTAATTATAATCTTGCAGTAACTCAGTATGCATTTTAAATTCAGGTGTTTTAACTGAGGCAAGGTGGAAGACATCCACTGATGCCATAGCAGCACCTGAACACACTGCATACACCTGTACAGAGACAGAAGTGTCACCATGTCACCAGCTGAGACTGCAAGTCCCACCACTCTCTGCAAAGAGTTTTCAGGCTCCGTTTGGCAGCAGCAACTGTCTCCAGGAAAGTATATTTATATGTTTCATAAACGTAGCTCAAACAAATTAAAGTCTGTACTAACTGGATCATAATTTAATACAAGTGCCAAGTGCTAATGCAATAATAGGTGCCAATTGGATTAGGAAACACAAGCCCTAACAAGTCACTGCAGTTCATTTAAAGCAGTGCCTGAGATCCGAGGTGCAGATGTGGCGAGGGAGTGGGAGGAAGAGCTCCTCAGGCAGGGAGACAGACTAAGGAGGTGCTTAATGCCACACTCAAACCTACAACATCTGGAACAGCAACCTGGACCTTTCCTGTCATTGCCTGGATCCTTTCTAACCTGGAGAGATATGAGCAAGAGACTCAACTTACCTTGTGGGTGGGCTATCCCCTCACCTTCCGTTTCTCTTCCCTCTAGACACATCCATTTTTCCCCCCGGCTTCTATGATTTATTTCCCTCTGGGGATGGCTTCTTCTGTGACTCCTGCTCTCAGGCTCCTCAGCGGGCTGCAGGTCGGTGCTGTGTAGTCCAAAGGCTACACAAGGCATTCAAAGAACAGCTACAGCTCTGGGGCAAAGCTAGAGGTGTCCAACCCATGATTAGTGAGCGTAGAGCAATCCACTAGAGCAGCACAAGTGCCTGAGTCCATGTGAGCTCAATGCTGAAACATTAGAATTGCTTTGAAGAAGAAGAAGAAAGGCATTTACTTTTCCCTTTGTATGTTAAGTGACAGCAGTTACCATTAAAGAGGAAACAGACAAGCCCAGACCTCTAGGGAGATGTTCAAAAGAAGGGCTCTGCTCCTGCTGCTGGGAGACCCACTTTGAGCTGCTGGTTTTCCTTTTTCCTTTGCTAATCCCAAAGAGCATTGCCTCAGCTTTCCCACACTGATGCTTATAATGCAGAATAAATGCAAGAAATTTATGGAAATCAACTCTTAAGCACCACAGGTATTATCAGAGTGCATGAGTCTCAAGTCTTTCTCCAAGATTTCTTTCAGCCATGAAGGCAGGACAGAGGATCTGCCATGGTTAATGCTGCACAAGGATGTGTCCTTGCATGCTCAGGTCCAGTTTTGTCAAGGCAGCAAAGCAAATCCTCGTGATGCTAAAGGTTACACAGGCAAAACAAAATGGTTCCTGATTCTCAGATGCCAGCCCTGACTCCATCAGCTCCTTTCTGACCTGCTCATCCTAAATTCTTGTTCTGAGTCTCACAGTTACATCCCTAGGAAAATATACTCAAAGATCTACATGACAGCTCAGACATTTCTACAAAACAGAGCAGCTTCTCCACCCTTCCTGGCAACGCTCTAAGCAAATGCTCTGATGAACTCCAAGAGCATTAAAACTTCATTGCTGGCACAAAGCATAAACAGTATTATTTTCTAATATACTGCAAAGTAACAGCTGTCAATTAAAAATATTTTGATGTCTTCTTTTGAAGCATTTTTTTACTTTGTCACCAATTTGCACAATAGAGTAATTTAAATTGCTTTCCCAG
This sequence comes from Calypte anna, assembly GCF_003957555.1. Taxonomy (NCBI): domain Eukaryota; kingdom Metazoa; phylum Chordata; class Aves; order Apodiformes; family Trochilidae; genus Calypte; species Calypte anna. The sequence goes on along the minus strand of NC_044247.1, from coordinate 13,459,670 downwards.
CTCTGAGCATGAATTAACTCAGTGCTACTACTGCTGGCTCTGACCAGCCATTTTATCTTTTTCCAGCTCATAACCCAGGCCTATAGAATGTGTGGCAAGCAAATTCATGCTGATGAACATAATTTCAAACAAATTGCTCAAATAAATTGTGCTGCACTTTTTAAAGACAGACATTTTGCCAAATGTTCTCTTTAAAGCACACCACATTTGGCAACGGGGCTCTTTAGATGTCAGGTATCATCTAAAATAATGCGTAACAGATTTATTCTAAAAATATGCCACTTAAAAAAATTATGCTGCAAATGCTACGACTGCTACGACTGAAAATGTATCAAAGCAAAATAGCCCAGAGAAATGGGGGGGACAAATCCCATCTGCTAATGGCCACAGTCACAGCTCAGAAGGGCTTGGGAATGTGATGCTTTATGGAGCCTGGCTCTGAGGGCAGAACTCTGCTAGCACACCATAAATGTAATCCTATGATTAAAAAGAAACAACTGAAAAATGAAGCAGTATTACACGGTGTGTCATTTCACAGATGTACTCCAAAAGAGCCATCAGCCTAAAAAAAGAATACATTACAGAAATTAAGTCAAATAATTAGCAAAGAAACTTGGCATGTGAAGTTGGTGAGATGTTGCATTTGAACAATCTCCTTCTGTGTTGGTTGTCATTAAATGTTGCCGTGAAGGTATAAGAATGCAAGAAATGTATCAACAAAAGAATTACAGAAATTTATCTTAGCAGAAAATTGTTCCTATGCAACTGAATAATTAGTTTCACTTAAGTCACTCAGCCTGCTACTGCCGTCTGCATCCCCTTTTGTCTACTTCTTGTTAAATTCCTATTCAGCCATCACTCAGCTCTGAGATGATAGGACTGTATAATAAACAAAATAATTAGTTTCCAAACTCATAATACACAGTAACATATTTCCTGGAATATGTTTTTTTATAACTGCTATTTTGCATTCTTTCACGATTGAGAGCTCAGCTCCCATGTATAAGAGAACTGGAGGATGGCATAATTTTGCCATGAATTCATGAAACTAAATTCAGGCTCATTTAGGAGAGCTAAGAGAAGAAATTTTGATGCACCTACCAGAATGCCTGCACCAGCCAAGTCAGTCCACACATATGGATGTGCACCACACACAAATTACGTATGGATGGAGCACATTCAGATGTATTCTTAAATAACCACCCCTGAAAAGGGGGAACTCCCTTCACCAGGGCAGTATGAACATCCAGGATGCTCCAGGGCCGACTGGCACCCTCTGCTCCACACCAGTGCTGGCACATACTGGGAGCACTGAAAATAAGACATATGTCAGCTGAGGTTTTAAAAACAATCTTACAGACTGTGTAGCTGAACAGATAAAAAAACTGGTGGAAAGTCATACTATTACCTTTTTTTTTCCTGCTGTAAGACTCAAAACCCTCACGAAATTTGAAGTCATTGTTTAATTTTCCAGTCGTGATGAGGATACAATAACAAGAGGTGAACTCACCACTCAAAATCATTCATCTCATTTTGCAATCATGCAAACTGCATGCTAAACCACAGGGAGGACGAGCAGGGGAGGGCATTTTCTGGGTGACTGGGTCCTTCCCAAGGATGCACAAGCAAGCAGGGTCCATACTTACCTCTGGCTTTTGGAGCATGCTAGAGCACCAAGGCACAGAGAGGAATTCACCTTAAGAAACTGGCATCATCAGTCTGCAACCACTCACAGCAACACATGCCAGGGAGGAAGTGGCTGATTACAAACTCAGGGCAGAGATTTCCCAAGCTTGGGTCTCTACAGGCTGAGCTGAGAGGGGGTCTGTCAGCCCAGCTGGTAGAGAGAGCTGCCCTGAATGAGTAATGATCCCTGTGCCAGGCAGGGTGATGGGGTGCAAAGTCTCCATCTCTACCCGAGGCACATTTACCACCCTGTCCTTACTGATTCCCCCCACATACCACCTCCTTTAAGGGAAAAAAAAAAAAAAAAAAAGAACAGTTCTGAAGCTCTGAAATGCTCTATAAATGAAACAGTGTTCACGTCAATGATTAACTGGAGAGACGGGATGAGACGAGGGTAACTCAGGCTTTGAGAGGGAGGATGGAGAAGAGAGAGAGATCAGCAAGACTGTTGGGTGCCCGGAGAGCAGGACCAGTGCTCAGTGTCCCTGAGAGGGTGACAAGGCTCCAAGGACCAGTGCACAGCCTGGGCTCAGGATTGGCACTGCTGGGAAGGCACCTGCCTGTCTGCCACAACCACAGCCTGCAGCATCCAGTGCCTACATAAGGCTACCTCAGAAGAAAAGCCACGTAGTAACAATAAAACCTTTGCTTTATGACATATCCAGAAAGAACAGCTAACCCCTTCCTTGCCTGCCCTGGCTTAGGATTTCCCCAGTCCCCAAGGAGAAGCTCGCTGACCCACGTTCCAGTCCCTGGGGATTTCTGCCAGCTGAGCTGTGCCCCTGAGAGCCGACGTCTGGAGCTCTAACAAACAAGTTGCCTTTCATCCCAGTGGGCTCTGCCAAACTGCAGAAAGACACTGCTTTGTGATTTGCAGATTAAACCAGCAAAACACGTGTCATCATGTTTGGTCCCTTTCCCTCTGCCCTGGATACTTATCACGTTCACCTCCCTCTGCTTTCTTAACACCCACTGACCAGGGCCAACTGCTTGCTGAGGGATGCTATCACTCTTTGTAAAATGTCTTTCATCACAAGAAGGATACCCCTGCCCTAATTAGGACCATTTTAAAAATCCTTTTTTAGCTTCCTTAGTAAGCACCAGTTGACTGGGTTTAATTCAATGAACTCACAGCAGTGAAGTTCATTGAAGCTGGGTTGTGCAAAGGGTTTTCTTTCACGGAGGCAGCATTAGGCATTGTGGTGCTGGATCCCTGGAGAATATTAAACATTTAATATACTGGTAAGTGTAATGTTATATAAAAATGTTGTGTGGAGGATAAGCAGCAGAGCTGAAAAGCATTAAAAAATCCTCATGCTCATCTCCAGGCTGCTGCTGAGCACTGCAGACTTCCAGCTATTGAACAAACCTGAATTCAAGAGCTTTTCCTTCCCATGTTATTACACAGTGGTTTTTGCTAACATCAGAGATGAGTAGCTGAGTAATTTCCTACATAGCCAACTGTAAGCAACTGTTATTAGCAGAATGCAGCAGTAATTTGCAGTAATTGTCCAAAACTGCGGTTTACTGAAAATACTGTTGCTATTGATTTTGGACCAAAGCTGGAACATGTTTTATAAGAGAGATTAGGAGTTATTGTTCCTTAAGGAACTGGCTTCACTAGCTATAGGAGAGTGTCACTATGAAAATTCATCTCAGTACTTTTCAGTATAACAATGTACTTTAATTTTCCTGGTAATTCCTCTACCGAGGGGGCCAATAGTAGCCAGTCTACTTTAGCTACAGCTTCTTACCAGGTGAAAGACTACAGGAATTTTAGAGGGTCAGGTTGGCAACATGAAAGCCCACTAGATGACCTTTGCAACACACGAGCTGATTAAAGCAAATTTGAGAGCCTTGCTGCAGGACAGACTGCCTGGAGGACTGGGGAAGCCTCGCTCAGCTCAGCAGAAGGCAGCTACAGCTTTGCCACTGCTGTCCCTGGAACTCGAGCTGTCATCCACATCTGTTTCAAAAACCCAGCACACACACTGACACAGTGCTCCTGCACAGCCGTGTACAGAGTCTGGTCACTGCCCTCCAAAAGGTGATATTTGAATATTCTAGGCAAAACTAGGAAAAACTCTTTCCTTAAGAGTCATTTCCAGATCAGGGCATCAATACATTCCCTGTTGCAAGCAACCTCTCTCTTGTTTCAGCTGCAGCTCTTGCAAGCTCCAGCTCCTTCTCCATTGCCACTATTGCTGTTATTTTATATTGATGGGTGACCACCAGCTCTGCTTGACATTATGTCTTTGCTATGCTTGTTGCTTGACTCATAACTCTTCATCCCACTCTGCAATTAGAGAAGCAGCCATCCTGTCTCTCCCTGAGGTTCAGACCCACCCAAACTGCTCTTCTCTGGAGACCAGGCTTCTTCCCAGTGCCCCCAGTGGCACCAGTTCAGCAAAGCAGGGCACGCTGGTACTGGGTCACTTGGCTCTTCCCAAAAGAGCAAATGAGAAGGGAGCCTTCTTGCCTCCAGGTCTGTGCTGGCACAGCTGATTCCAGACCAACAACAACAAAACCCTCTCAAAAGCCACTCCAGTGATGGAGAAGGACCAAAGCCTTGTTCTGGGGTGTTAGTACGGCAGCAGATGTGATCACTGTTTCCTTGTACACTTACAAGTGCTGATGTGCTCTGCATATGTCTCACCAACACCAGACTTACTATCTGTTAGTTAAATCAGGTTTCCAAGCTTGACCAAGCCTGTTGACAACAGAAACAAGACTGTTTCTTTCAAAGAGCTACTGGGCTAGAAGATGGCTTTTTTTTCCCCCACTGCAATTATTCAAATGGTTTTAATATGGATTCTTTTTTAGGTTTTGGTTTTTTTTTGGTTTTTCTTTTTTTTCCTTGAGAAGTAAAATAACAGCCTTGCCGATTACTCTTTGCTAAGGTACCCGATTGTGGTGACATTGAGGCTGACCTTGGAGTCACCTCCCCCGCTGCCGCACTCTCCTTTGTCGTACCACCATTTGTTTTTCAATTTGTCCAAGAGGCCTTGCTCATTCAGTTTTAATACTGCCAGGTTAACAGCATTTCTTGAAACGATAAAACATAACTTGTAAGGAAAAAAATGCACAAATGCTTAGGAAATCGTAACGTATAAAAAAAGGAGCACAAGAGGACAAATTGGCTAAAATTTCACAGAACGTGGAGCTATCAAAATGTCTGTACAGCAAATACAGGGTTAAATATTGGAAGGTGGCATGGAGGATAACATTTGCTCAGAACTGAAGTGTGCGGGATGGGGAAATCGTCTTTGAGAAAAAAAGTAACAAGAACACCACATCATGCAGTTAACATTCGTCACATATGGCAGGTTAACTCGGCTTTACCATTTAAATTGAAAAAGCCATTGAACTGTAAAATTAAAACAGCTACAAACAATCAGAAAGGACAACACGAAGAGAACACCAAGAGAATGGATGCATTAAATAAACAAAACCATAATTTACCGTCTTATTTAACTCCATGGAATATTGAAGATTTTTTTAAAACTTTAAAAGTTACCTCAAAATCCACAAGAAAGAAAATGACAACACAATACATCAGGGTAGGTGGAATACTATAACAACATGGAGATTGTTATATTATTCCACCCACCTTAATGCTGAGCCTTTGGGGGTTGCTACACCATAGCCCTTGGAATCCAGGTTGCCGCCGACTTTCATGGTGTCGCAGGGCTTGCGCTGCTCGATGTACTCGTTCATCGTCGACTCCAGCAGGAAGGCAAACTTCCCCTTCGACTTCCTCACCCTTGCCACCCCATCCGCCGTGGTTTTGGTGAACACCGAGGGCTCTGCTGACTTCATGTATGACCACATTTTCTCATAGACAGCTATTTTGGACCTCTGGGAGAGAGGAAAGGAGGGAAATGAAGAGTCACGTCAGTGAGGGCGCGAGGCTGAGCTCCTCCTCGGGCTCAGCCAGCTCACAGGTATAATTAACACTCTATGACTGGTTGAGGTGAATAAATAAAAAAGTCAGGGTAGCTTGGAGAGACACTGCCCCCTGAACAATTACCCAACCACAGAATGGTTGGGGAGGTGGGGGTGCGGAACTTCTCACAGAGATTTATTCCGCTAATTGCCACGTAACTGGCAGCTGGGCAGTCAGAATGAGAGACAGTCCCTGCCTGTCCCAGCACCTCGGCTCCTGTGCTCTGGTGGGTTTATCCACCTGCATGATGCTCTGCTGCAGGACCAGAGGAAGGATGTTAAATTCTAGCTCATCCTTTGTAGGAGAAGAGCAGTGGAGAAGGCCTGTATGGGATAGAGGAGTGCTGTGGGTTCTCTGGGACTCACTGACCCTAAAGAAGAACAAAAAGCTGTAAATAACTTAAGGAATTTGTCACCTGGATGATGTTATGTCCTGGTACCAGGTGCTTCTGGTGGGAAGGGGATAAGGTTTTATGTTAGTAGAAAGAGCACTCTGAGGTACAAGTTGTAGATCAATCAAAAGATACTGGGACACAGCATAACAAACCACACAAATTCTGACTGTGCACAGTAACAGGGGTCTGTGCCTTCATGCCTTCCATCAATCCTTCATGGCCTTTTGCAACAGATGCAAAAGGAACATCTCCTCTTTGCACAAATCTTCTGCATTGCTTTTTTGTGCGAACTCACAGCTGGGAAACACTGACACTGGCTTATTACAAGTTCCCAGCAAGGCAGGAGTCCATTTTGGACAGCAGTTATGTCCTGTCTATGATCTTACAGACCAGCACAGCACTAGAGGCTTTTAATAGTGATGCTTACATGAGGGATATATATAGGAACTACAAAATCCTTTATTAATCAATAATTAAACTTTCAAAACTCAGCTCAACATTTTTCTTAAAAGACAGCAAACAAAATATTAGCAATAAGCTCAAAGAATTGCTGGTTTATTGCTTGCGTGTCTTATACACATATTTTTCCTCCCCTCTTTCCACGCCTTGAGACAGAGACAATCCTAACAGCCTCTAGCTCAGCAAACAGGTTCCGTAAACCTGGAAATGTGTTACTTTCCCTTTCCCTCTTCCCCACCAGTAACATTTAAACCACTCTCAAATCTTAAAGCCACCTCCAGACTCTTTAGCATTCATATCCTGGATGAGCAGCCAAACTTTCCTGCTTGCTCAACAGAAGGCAGTAATGCCAACTGTATTTCTCTAAAGTCTGGAAATCCAAAGGATTTACATAAGGCTTTTGGTCCAAGCTGTGGGTATCTTGAATTTATGCCTCCTACTCCTTGCCAGATTCCTGTCCACAGCTTTCCTTGCAGAATGGGAATGAGGCAACCAGTATCTAAATCTAGTTCAACCTTAAACTTGTGGCAGAAGACTGTTAATGTCCATTAGCTTGATGATTGAGACACGTTTCCTCCTCATTCAGGACAATTTAATGTGTTTTTTGTAATGTAATGCTTAACAACCAGCCTCCAAGCATTTCACGGAGAGCAAGCCCTGCCTTCACCACCCTTCAGATTAACATGCTCTGCTACAACACATGGGGAGGAGCACAGAGGGCAAGATTTTCTTATAATTATCCTTCCTGATGATCTGAAAAACAACTGAAAATGAAAACCAATTAAAATTAGCCCCATCAACAACAGGCAATCAGAGAGACAACAAAACAGGTCAGCTTTGTCAGGAGCTGGCGGGGCACGAAAAACGAGCAAGAGGGATTTCAGCTCAGAGCATTTCTTGGCTAAAGATGGGCTGTAGGGCTTTGTTTGTGCTCCAACAAGAGCGAGGGAGTGGTAGGAGTAAGGGGATTGTAGATGGCACCTGAAATGGGCCTTACACAGGTCACTGAAGGAATCTGGGGGTCTGCCTGGCTTCCCCAGTGAGCGCAGGACAGCCTGGGATGAGCACGGCTCTGAGGCAGGGGCCATGCCCGGATCTCTGCCCACCTCAGGCAGAATAGCAGATCGATGGAATGGAGGAACTGTGGAATGGCAGAGCTGTGGAATGGAGGAACTGTGGAATGGCAGAGCTGTGGAGTGCCAGTCCTGCCCAGGAGAGATGACTCCCTGGGCTCAGTCAGGAACCCAAGGGCTGCAGCTCCTTTACCACTGACTGCCCCTCTCCCAGCCCACTGACGTGGGGCTCTGCTTTTCCATCAATCAACCCCTTTGATGCCTGTGGGCATTTCCACACCTCCTTCCCTGCCAGGAGTTGCTCAGGGCACATCTCTGCTCCCCAGCACCTGCTGGAGGGGCTGTGGGGACCCTCAGGCCACCAGAGGTGGTGGCTGCCGCCATTTTCACACCCTGCAGGAACGTGGCTGCCACCTCAGCGGCTGCCACCTCAGCAGCTGCCACCATCCCTCCTGCCCAGGGAAGGAGCCAGGGGCAGAGCAGGCAGGAAGAGGAAAGCAGGTAGGAAGGGGAAAGCAGGGAGGACAGGCAGAGCTATGGCATGGCACTGCCCCTGGGCTCCCCAAGACCGGGCGGTACCACAGATCAGCCGGGCTGAACCCAAGACTGTGGGAGCAGCTCTGGTGTCTCCTGTTTTCAAGGTGCTTGTCCTTACGACCTTCATCTTCTTTTAACAGAAATAATACTGACACATTTATACTTGCAAATGGGCAGCCGAGGCACAAAAGCAGGTAAAAATGCAGCTTGGCTGTTTCTTGTTGTTTCTGTCAGGAAGTTGAAGCTTGGCCTTCAGAATCGCACTTGCGCTACCAGGGATTTCGTTTGTTTTCCTCCGCAGCGTGTCTTTAATTATACAGATAAACCAGAATTTCTTTTCCTTTTCATCTTCTAACGGAGTATCTGCCTTTAATAAGTTCTTTCATACTCTTTCCAGCTGGCCTGACTACCTAAAAGCCATTGCCAATACATCTGTGCATTGTTAATAATAACAGTTATCTGATGAGTGCCAGCAGCCTGCTCAGGGCTGCCACTGCTCCAAACAAAGCAATTCCCTGCTCCAAGGGCAAAGGGTGAATAGCATCACTCAGACTACAAAAAAACCCCAAATTCCATGACTCAAAACTGGATCTCTTTACAGCTTTAACAAATAGCCTCAGCTTTATAATTTTCTCCCTTCACTTAACGCTTTTGGATGATGGGGTTAATAAAAATCAGTACGTTCTAGATGATTATTGACCACCTCTTCTGCCAAGTGGGATTTTCATACTATCTTATCAAATTGCCTAAATGAGGACAGCATTCCAACCTAATAGAAACAGACAAAAATGCCAGCTAAAAATGAACACAGCAGGTATGGACTGGGAAGGGTTAAACTAAAACCCACCGGGCACGTGTTGGTTTTGGAGCTGCCAGAACCTGGCTGGGGAGCCTGGGTGAGGATCCATGGATGTCCTCAGAGTGGGACCAGGGAGGTGACAGGCTCTGGCTACAGCCTGGAGTTTGGTTAGAACTACTCTTTGCAGCATTTCCCCTAAATTCACAATGAAGCCCAAATAATAATTTATGAAGAGGCTTCTCAGAGAAAGGGCCAATGCCTCCCAGAGCAGCTGGGGAGTCTTGAGGGCATTTTCTGCCCCAGGAACCCTGTAATCACCTGCTCAATGACATGACACAACCAGGTGACCAAAGCTGGTGAAAGACACAAGAAGATGAATCAAACATGGTATTTTCAGTAAATATTTTCCTTTTCCCATTGCTTAATGAAAAAAACAAACTCCAGAAGCATTCTACAAGACTTAAAGCCAAGGAAAATTTCTTCCCCTTCTAACTCTGAAGCTGCAAATCCTGTGCTGAAAGAACATTTTTACTTGTCTGTTCTTCTATGCAGACATTTGTGCCATCCCTGCCAGCCCCCACGTGCCCTCCAAGGAGTCTGACACCCACGAGGGGGGCCAGACAGCCCGAGCAACTGTAGAGAAAGGATTTACACTCCAAAATAAGGTAAGGTCTGACAGATCTGCAACTGCTGCTAGAGTTCAGCGGCAGTAAAACATTTTCCCTCTCATTAAAGTGTTACTTTTAAAGAGATATCTAGATAAAAAGCTTAAAAGCAAAGACTTAAACCAATTCAAAGCCCATAACTGGAGTAACTCCCTACGTTCTGCAACTCCTATTTCAGTTCTTTGATATTGCTCTCAAGAAGTCTGCCACACACATTTCCCTGGGATTTCAAGGGGATATTATTATCATTTTTTTCTTTAAAGCAACATTTTCAGTGTTTCATCTAGGCCTTGGGACACATTAAAGTGTCTTTTCATTATTGCAGCCTTACCGCAGATATAAATAGAGCTGGCCTTTGCTTTGTGAAGAGTGCTGTTTTTTTTCTTTATTTGGAGATGTTTATGCAGAAGTATGAGCCACACACACACACACACACACCTCAGTGCAAGGGTGCCAGCAGCTCCCTTCTGTGTCAGCAGAGCCAGCAGCTGAGGAGTCACTTGGTTTGGCCCATTACTAACCCACACATAAATCCACATTGCTTCTGGGTAGCAACGAGTTTATCTTGAAAGATAAACCAGTCCACAATTCAACCAGTCCACAATTTTAACACTATCTTTCATTCTAATTCTCCTAGTGTGGTTGGCTCCAGTACTGAAATAAAAATCAAACCAACTCACAGAGTCCCATAGCACCCAAGGGGCTGATTGTGTGGCACAGGCAGTGGGAGGAGGCAAGGATACCTCTCAGTTGTAATTATTTCCTCATTCCATCCAACAAAAAAAACCCTCAGCACCCACAAACCTGCCTTCAGCTGAGTGGGACCAGATGTCTTGTTTCACTTTTGGACATCCCAGATCACCCAGTGATCTGACTGCAAAACCCAGCACATCTTGGATGATTTCTTGACACTGGTAAATTTAGTTCTAAAATATCTTTGTGTCTGAAGTCTTCTCTCGTTCACAGAATTCCTTCCACCTCTCTGTGGACATCAGTCTCACACTTCTGCTGAAAGTGATGTTACATCACCTCCTTTCACTACTGAGTATCACTGAAGCCATTATACTGGTATGAAACAGCATTTTGCCTCTATAGTCAAAGTTATGTTACAGGGATGCCCTTTGTCTATTTTGTAAGATTATTGCCTTCTCTGCCACCTTCTCCACATCCTGCAAGTCTCCTTCACACTGTCCCCCTCATGCACCTTGGAGCTGTATTTTTACTAGAATGATCAAAATGATCTTCTCTTTCTTATGACAAGCACGAGGAAATTATTTCCCAGCAGTTAAGCTCAAAATGTTCTTTTATGGCTGTTCATACAGTCAAGAGCCAAATTCACCCAAATCAATTTTACTTTTAAAATTAATGTATATATGCAAACTTTAATATACTTTGGAGCAAGGCAGCCAGCATATATTGAAATCCAGTAAATCCAACAGGGACGTGCAGCACATGGGAGTGAGACAAGGGAAAAGTGGGTGGAGCATCCTCACCATGGCACAAACAAAAAGGCAGGTAGGGACATTGGTAACACACCTAAAGCAGCAGAATTAACACACTCCTCTGCTACACCAACTCTGTGACCACTTTATAGCTCTTTAACAAGGGAAATTTATAGCCCTAAGTCAGACAGATGTTGCTGATACAAAACACAAAGGTCTGCACTAAAACCAGTGCAGGAATTTAATCTGAATAACACATGCTGCCTTTATATAGATGCATGCCTCACTGATATGAACTTAGGTAGTTAAGTGTGAACCTTAGCTTCATTATCATCACTCATTGCTTTTCTTCCATGTGTGCAATTAGCTCTTACCCAGCAGCTAATGAATTCAGTAGCTTATGAACCATTAAAAAGTAAGTTACTAAACAGGAGTGAAAAAATGCCTCGGTACCACTGCTGTTGCCTGTCCTGGGGATAACTTTGAGATCCACCTTTTTTAGGCAGTTGCTTTCTTGGACTTCCACTACAACAAACCACACTGGAGTGGTTGCTGCTGGCTTGGTCTTCTGGATAAAGCTTTGATTTGATGTCCTACAAGCCTGGCATTGAGTCCCCCTCACACAGCTGCTTCCAGGGAGGAAGGAGGGACAGTGGTTGGAGCCCCCAGCTCTGGGGCACATGAAAGTTGGCCTATTGATGCTACATTATTAATAAGAACGTGATAAATATTGTTGGTAAGATTTTTCTGCCTAGAATTTCCAAGCTCTTTCCTGAGAAAGCAAAAATAGGTCTCACAGAGGCCAAAGGGCACCATTATTTCCCTTTCCTAAGTGAGGACATGAAAAGAGAGATGTCATTTACTGAAGGTCATGGGGTAAAGTCTAATAGATCAATGCCACAGCTTTTAGACACAGATAACTTGTGATGCCAGCAATTTACTTACCTATATGGACAGAAAAATCAATCTTATCATGACATGAACCTCTTACTGCATTCTCGGCAGAGGAAAGTAGGTCAGATGCAATGAGCATGCACAGGGCATTTCTCTTCTGGCAAGACCAAGCCCTAAATCTACCCAACTCTATCCATGGTTTTTGCATCCATGGGATACCACAGACAAGCAAGGTTCAAGTGTGCATAGGTAGGCAAATCTTTGCTGACAGATGCATAAATGTAAAAGAAAGAGTGACCTGGTGAATAATAATATTTCACAGTCAGGTTTGTGATGGGAGATTTTGTCAGTTTGCTGGTTTGTTGTTCAGATTAAGGATAACTTCAGCTATAGAAATGGCATTTTCCTTTCCCAACTGGGGCACATGAAGCACAGAGAGCTGCAGAATCAGGACTACAAAGCCCAGGGCTATTGCTTTCCTCTAGAATCCCAAAAATCAAGATTCAGACAATCCCTGTATGGCAGCTGTGAGGACAGTCACTCCCTTTTGAAGAGAGCCTTCAGACCCCAGGGGCAATATTCCCAGGGATGCAGTCCAGCAGTGAGCTCCTGGAAGCAGTGGTGAGGAAGAAGGGTGAACGACAGTGCTGCACACCCAGGCAAAAAACCCCTCCAGGCTTCAGCCACACTACAGCTCCACCTGTGACATACACAGTGTCTTGACTACAAAAGAAACTTTGTCTTATAAAAATTATAAGAGTTTTCATTTCCTGTGACTCATAGCCATTTTGAAAATGTGAGCTTTGTCAGCAGGCAGTGTGCTGGAGGTCCTTTAACAGGAATCTTCTCTGCTTGTACAGAGAAGCAAAGAGTCACTCTGGCTGTAACCAGACCTCGTCACCGCCATGTCAGTAACAGTCTGAGTAGCAGAATGTAAATCAAGATTTTAAGACACCCTTTCCTGGCACAACATTGAACTGCAGACTACGCTTTTATTCATCTCCCCACTTTATTGCTGCCATCCATTCCTGCCTGCTGCCCAGTACTGATCAGGAGATTGAAATGGGAGCCTTTCCACAGGAACAAGCTGCCTTTGTAAAACCTCTGAGATTCATGGCCAGAGCCAGCTCTGTGAGGGCTCACCCCAAGGAAGTGTGGGATGTGACAGGGACTGGCTGGCACCACCGGGGAGCAGCAGGGCTCTCAGTATGTCTGTCTGTCTGTCTGCCTGTCTGCATGCACCCAAAGCTGGCCAAAGGCAGGGATTACGTCAGCCTGCAGGCTAAGGGGCATCTTTCCAGCAGTGACATATTTAGTCTTGTCTGGGCAACTGAGCAGCACACCAGCCCTGCTCTGGATTTGGCCCGTAATAAATTAACAGAGAATGGCGTTTCCAGCACACGATCTGAACGCTGTCAGGTCTAATCAGTTCCCATCTCCAGACAAAATAGGCCAGGATACAGGCAATGGTGGAGAAACCCCAGTGGACTGCAAGAGGGGATGCTTCAGATTCACATCATTAGGGTTTCTAAGCCTTCATGTATTTTTGAAGGATGCAAAAGGCAGAGTAGCAGCACTGTGAGTAACATATCAGCACCCATGACTTTTAAATTAATCCCTAATGAGCACGTATTAATGTGAGACAGCAGCATCACGTACAGTAGCAGAGACTTGAAAAACCAGGGGCCTCTCTGTCTTGAGCAATGTCATTGCCATGATCCTAGATCTGCTCTCCAAAAAGCAGAGCACTCAAACAGCAAGTGATTTTTCCCCGTGGCACTCTCTGCTTGCCTCAGACACAGCCATGGCATTAACCCACTGCTGGCTGCTGTGCCATGGGCTGCATCCAGGGGCACAGCTGGACCAGGGGATCTGAGCACCCCTGTAGCCCTGCAGAGAACAGCTGAGCAGTCCTGAGACACAGGTGAGCTGGAAAGCCTGCACCACCAAGGCAAGTAGAGCTGAGAGACAAATGTCATCTGTTATTGGAGATAGAGGAGAGATTTATTCAAATATTTGTTATTAAGTGTGGATTGAAAGCTTCATTGAATCCTGGCTTGTCTGCTGAGATTAGAAAAATGGTTGAGCCACCTGAACCCTGGGTCCACCAGAATGCTTTCTTTCCAAGGAGTGGATGATGGATGAGCTGTTAATTTCAGTTCCTGTAAGGATACATTTTCCTCACCAATCCACAGGCTTAAAGACATTAGATGACTTCATGGGAAACCATTTCTTTTGTAATTATGTCACATTTGATTTCCTGCTGTCTTTAAAACTGCCTGTTAGTCATGGGGCACAAAGGAGGTTCAATAGATTAGGAGAAGCCTCTCCCACAAGCAGACCATCTATCATTCAAGAGATGGGAGGGGCTGTGATCTCTCTTGCACACATTACATTCACATTTTGAATATTTGTGAGCACCCCCACCTATATCAAACAGGGGGGAGTGAAAATATGGGTGAATAATTTTTTTACACTTTCTGTGTTGAAAAACAGTTAAGCCACGGTCATTTTTCTGATTAATCTCTGACATGTTGCCTAGAAAAGATCTACACAGCTCGTATTCAAAGCTATCACTTTTCTGTGATGTTCTGTTCTTCAAAGCCCATACGTACACTCACACTTCAGTATTTTTGTCATGCAGTTGTTAAGATGACTGTTGTTTTGCTTGATTCCAGGAACACAGAAAGCTTAAAACTGCTAATCACAGTTTTATTCCAAAGGCAAAATCAAAGCCTTTATATGAATCCTGTGCTAAAACCAAGTCCTTCATCTTCACTAGCAAAATAAATTTTGAAATTAAAAATCAAAGAGTTTAACTACCGATGAAACCCAGAGTGCTGCATGCACTGAGTTCACTTGGGTGTTTTTAATAGGCTCTAATGATGATCTCAATATTGTTTGATTGCAGAGAATGTATAAAAATCACATGGCAGCTATCGGTTCATAATTCAAGGCTCCTCCTCACCTAAGCTGCTTGCTGGTAAAATTTATTTCCCTTCCCTTGTCTTCACACAACCTTATCAGCAGAGGAAAGCAATGAGTTCTTTATCTTATGGCTGTGTGTAATATGCTAGTGCTCCAGAACACATTAGGGTCATTATTCCTCCCTCTCCCCCTGACAGCTCAGGGATGGTGCCCTTCTCTCTCTTCAGAGCCAGGAGGGACCCTCTGCAGCCTCCCAGCACAGCTTGAACAGGAGGGAAGGTTAAGGAACCTCAAGTGGAAGGGAGTTCAAAATCACCATAGGAATGTGAGCTCAATTTGTTAATTTCTTCTTTCACTCTGCCCCTCTACCACATTTAGGTTTTTTCTGGTATCTCCAAGTCAAAGCACTTTTTCTTAGCATGGGCAACCAGAAATGCAAAGCCTCTTGCCAGGACATTTTGTGCTTTTTTATCTCCTCTTGCTGAACTATTCAGACTTGATGGAACCAAGAAGAGAGAAAAAGGGGGATCACATTAGGGGCCATCCTTTAATATGACTTCCTGTGTCCTAAAAACTGTGGTTTTGTATCATATTATATGGATGTATGAAGTCCAGAAAGGCCTTACATCTGAACCCAGTTTGGAAATAAACCTTTGAGGTTCTTTGGAAACAAACTTTTTGAGAAAATTGATGAAGAAGAATTTCAAGGACTGTACAAGGTGTAAGAGAACACTATTGCCTTCTTGCAAAACATGAACTAGAGCAAAGTGTTACTGAAGTGTCTGGGCAGGGTATCCAAATGGGAAGTGAAGCTTTAACAGAGGAGGAAAAAGGGAAGCATGAACAGGCACCTTGATGCCCCCACATCACTCCCATGTGTCCCACAGTAATGGAAACTTTAGCCTTGGCTGTGAATTTTGTACCAAGTTGCAAAAAGTTCCTAAAAATAGGATCTGAAGTGTCTAAGCTGTGCTTGAAGGTTGTCAGCTTGACTCCTGCAGGCATTGAGCCTAAAGTCCTCATCAACAGCAGAGGCAACATCAATGTAAACCAAGTGTAGAGCAGAAACCATCATGTCCAAAGAATCTTTGGCCTTTCTATTACACTTCTAACAGGCCTAGAAATTAGTGCCATGTCCAGGAGAAAAAATCAGAAGCTGACTGACTAAAAAAATTAGAGCAGCAAGTTGGTTCATCTGAGGCACAGGGAGGCACTGGATAGTAGAGTTGTTTCCTCTTGCACATCCTTGAAACCATTATTAGGAAAAATATAAAATTCTACACTAAGAGGCCTCCTTTCTCCTCTTAATTTTGTTTAGCAGTGATTAACTATGTTGGTGATGGTGAGACATGAGTCCCCTTCTTCCTACAAAAGCCAGAAAGACCTAATACAAGACCTTGCTAAATGTTACCTGCCTCAATATTTCAGCCTATAAAGTCTGATCAGACCAATTTTGAGGACAACTTCTGCAGCTGCAGTTTCTCACTAGAGGGTACTAGTGGGTCAATGGGCACTGCCAGTGACCAACCACATCCTTTACAAATTATTTGACAGAAACCTCTTAACACAGACATCTGCTATCAATTAAAAGAAACCACCAGAAGTTCAAAAGCAATTTCTCTTTCTAAAAGTCCAGAGACATGTTCTGTTTCTGCTGAAGTTTAAATACAGCAAGTTTACATAAGAATAACTAATCAGTTGTAAAGGTCATGACTTTTGAATATATGCATATTGGAGGACTGCAACCTATTAAGACTGTGGTATTATACTCAGCCTCAGTGCTGAATTTGGATTAAATGGTGTTACATTTGATAAGCTGCTCAGATATGCTGAAGCTTTAATTTAATGTATTAGAGGAAGTTAATTCTTACAGACACACCTTTAAATAGAGTAACAGTGATTTGAAAGTGCTTTCTATTACAGGCCTTTGTTGGTTTTCAAGAAAGAGGTATTCTGGAGTCCTAAATCTGAGACTGTATTTAATAACTATGTAAGGAGAGGGTCTTTCTTCTCCTTTTCAATATGGACAAATGTCCTTTGAGAGCCAAAAGGAAATTGATGTAGTCTATTGATTGCCATTTAAATGCCTTTATAAGATAATCAGTGCAAAATGCAAAATGTTTGTGAGCAGAGACAAGCATCAACCATGAAAATAAAGGAAGGCTCATTTAGTGCTCAGATATACTGGGGGGGACAAATGATGCACAGAGTCACCAAGTAAGGAGTGGGGAAACTGCTGTGACACTGCTTTAAAAGCCCATTTTTGTAACCATGAGAACAACATCATGCCAACAGCAGTTGTCATGAGGACTTGGAACAACAATAGTGCACTTAAGCTTTACTCTACATAGCTGGGAGAGTGTCTGCCTTGGAGATATTGCAATGTTCAGGGAAACAACCAACACCACAGAAGAAGTCACTAGCTTGAGTCTGCCTAGTTCTGATGCTGCTGAAAGTCATTAACATCTCCTCATCTGAAATGAGGTGCTGGTTTCATTCCAGTTCCTACCAGATAGGTATCTACACCATAAAAAAAAAAAAACCAAACCTTCAGAAGTGTTCCTAGTTGGAAATGGAGTTGGCAGAAAGGAGCCATGGACTGAAGGCTCTGAAGGAGCTCCTTCTAGCACACACACACATGATGGTGGGTATGTGAAGCTCATTTATGTGTCATCTCTCTATGAGGAGGCAATTTTTCCTTGCTGTTGTCAGTCTGGCACCTTTCAGTGGCCAAACAGCAGCCATTAGGATCAATACCTGACTAATAAACCATGGCCATGGCCCAGGACACCTTTTTACTAGACCAAGTTGCTCCAAGCCCCATCCAGCCTGGCCCTGAACACTTCCAGGGAGGGGGAATCCACAAATTGTCTGGGAAATTTGTTCCTGTGTCTTTGTTGGAGAAACATTTTAGCTTTACAGCTCTAGGAAGAGAGGTACCCATACAAGCTTCTTGATGGGACCTTGGAGAGACTGTCCTGTGCCTCCAGTGTGAAGCCATGGCCCAACTACAAAGTCAAGTTACTATTCTTGGGGACCTGACACATGTATGCAAGGACCACACCAAGTGTCCTCTAAGAGTTATTTCAAGTTTCAACCATCATTACCATCTTATTAAGTAGCTAATTAAACCCATAAAAACAAGTATTTATGTGAACACATGCACTTAATCCAAAGCAATACTTTTGCCCTTCTCAAATCAACTGAAGACTCTAATTACAACAGTTTTCATGGCTGCATCATGCCATCCAAATTAATTACTCTGCAAAAGTTAATACAACTGAAATTACGTTGTGTGCCTTGAGGATGCTGAGGAGTGAGGAGCACCACTTAGGGCCCATTCTCCTTCCCACTTGGCCCATCAGCATGGCCCAGAGCAGGCATTACACCCTGCTTCACCACTGCCAGGGCTCTGCTCTCCTCCTTCCCCATCCCACTCCTCTCCCCTGCCTGATGGAGCTGGCAGCTCCTGATAGATCATCCTCATTTACAGCCTCACTTTCTCCAGCACCAGGAGAGAGTCACAGCTCATCTCAAGGCTATTAACAGCACAACAAAGTATTCATATATTTACTAGACCTTGTATCCTTTCACATGAACACTCATTCCTTTGATCACTGGATGAGAAGGGATTTCCTTGTTATGTCAGACTATTAAGGAAATGAAGAAACACCCCCATACAGTCCTTCCTTCTGTATTAGTGGTAACAAGATATTAAAAAAGAAGAATTTTTTCCCCCAAAGAACAGTACAGTGACTGTAAATTGCACCAGTATTTCTAATCAAGTTGTGCTACCACTTCTAACAGGTCCAGTCAGCTCCTTTTTGCTGTGCAGATAATACTGCCTCAGGCTGATAATTAAACTTAATAATTTTTTCACACTTGTGTCACCAGTACAAGTTCAGTGTTTATCTTACAGGATTTTAATAAAAACTGAAGTCACTGTGAGGTAGCAGCCACCACAGTTAATTAAGAGCTACTGAGTAACTATTTTTATATAAAAATATCACATGCAAATAAGGCAAAGTACCAAAGCTTCATAAAATAACTTTGCATGCACTTACAGCTTTAAATCAGATTTATACCTACATGTAAATGTGTGTGTGGTCATATACTGACATTTTAAGCAAATTCAAGGGTCCATCAGTATTTATTCAAGGAGCCCTCAGTATTTCATCAGCTTACAGCAGCAAGAGGTTTTTTTGTCTGCCTCCTCCCTCACTTTTGCACCTGGCCAGGACACGAGACAGGCAACAATTAGTCCTGCAGCACTGACCACTTTTCTATATAAAAAATGTTGGTTTGAATAGGATCTGATTGGCACTGCTGAGAGAGAACCAAGAGCCCCCTGAAAGTGCTGAGCATTTCAGTTCACCCTTGAAGAGGCCAGAAATTAGAACTTTTCAGGTCACAACATTTTTAGATACACAAAAGTGGTCTGAGGTCATATTTAGAATACTTTAATGACCAAACTCTCTGTACTTCAGCTTGTGGCTTGGCAAGTGGAGAATGAAAGGACAATCTGAAATAAAAGTGTCCTCTCTCACCTCCCCCCAAATATTGCAAACCCAGCATCTCTCTAACCAAGGCAAATACACACCAGTGAACTGGGGTGCAAATGTTTCACCCCCTTGGCTGCTTGATGCAGCCAGAGCCAGAGGGTGGCAATGAAGACAGAGAAACAACAACTGCAGCAATCTCTGCACCCTATAGAAAGGAAGGGCAACACATGTATCCCATCCCCCTCTTCAGTCTGCCAAGTGGGTGCTGATGTCTGATGGCATTAAGAGCTGCCAGCTGGGCAAACAGAGCAAGTAGGTCAAGAGCATCACTCCTCCAAGAGTTTTATTTGTTAAATATTGTGTGAACGACTGCATTATTACTCATCAGACTGAGGTTCTGGAACTGGTGTTAAAAAACCCTTCCCGTGATAGTGCAGATCAGATTTTTCTATCTCAAGATGTTGCAGGTTAAACGAAACCAGCCATTTTTTTATAAAATGCCTTTTGATAGTACTTTTTTGATATCAAAATGCCTTTTGATAGTGATACTTAAAAAAATCAGGACTCAGACCTGCCTGGATAGAACAAAGCATCTCTCACCAGCACAGATACTACAGCTGGGTAAAAACAAATGACTGAAAACCATGCATTAGGCACTTACAATTCAGAAAAACTCTAATGGAGATTTAACAGACTTACTCTGAAGAATTCTTTGGTTGAGCCTGAATCCAAAGTGCCATAGGCTATCTCAGTTTGTTTGGCCAGGTCCTCTGCACTCTCTATGGGAGAAACCATCCTTTCCACCGTGAGGAAGGCAGCAAGATTAGCAGTGTAGGAAGAGATAATGATGAGAGTGAAGAACCACCAGACTCCTCCAACAATTCGCCCTGAGAGAGATCTATGGAAAAACACACATCATCAAATTGCTTGGTAGACATTCCTTGGTTTGGAATTTTTTTTTGTTGCATTGAAGAGAAATTCACATGCACAACCCTTTCACCCAGATCCTCCAGGTATCTGTGAGCCAGTTCCTGAGAAGCTCCCTCAGGAGAGCAAAGTCCTGGTCTTAGCCAGGTAAACTCCTTTTTCAGTCTTTCAGTGAAAACAAGGACAGTCAATTGAGAAATAACTCATCTGAGCCAACCTCACTGGAGATGAATGAGCTCTCCTGGATTCCACAGCTCAAGAAGTCTTTTGCCAGAAGATTGTTGTCTCCTCAGCTTTTCCTCTCCCTCAGGCTGGGTTTGGTGGCTGCCATGTGCCAGCATTGTGACTCTTTAGGGGCTGCCCCACTTGGAGGAAGGACCCAAATGTACTTTTTCCCTCAAAATGTAAGATGTAGTAAACTGCAACAATGAATCAGAGTACACAGGGCAAAGGGACCAAAAAATGATCTGATGGCCTCCTCTCTTCCAAACCTAGCTGGAATTACAGACTGAATCTGCATATTGAATTGAAGAGAGAGGCTGGTTTCTTTTGTTTCATGTTAATTAAAATTTGCTTGTTGCCCTGTTCCAAGTCAAGTGTATTCCTGCTTTGGAACCACCAGAGAAGAAGCCAGCAAAAAACTTAATTGTGGCCTGTCTTTCTTATGGTTGTTTCTTTGCTTTGTTTTTAAAAGGATACCATAAGGACTAAAAAAAAAAAAAAAAAAAAAAAGCCTACAATTACAATATGCCCAGTGGTCAGAAGGTCTAGGTCTTCTCAGCAAGAGATCTTGAAGCTTTAAAACAACTGAACATCAGGCTTAAAACATTTGTTTGGGGCTGAAGGATGCCAGTGCCATGCTGCTCAGCTGGGTGGGGAATTTTACCACCACCACCAGGTACAGTGCTCATTCCTCAACCACAACATATTGACCATGAATCATTTCAGGAGCTGAGACAAAGCTGTTTCATATGTTTTCACTGAACTCTACTGATACCAGTGGATCCCAGGTACATCAATCCATGGATGCTGGGCACTGTAGTCCTCAGTTTGTGTGAAGCAAAGAAAAAGAAAGCAAGAAAACTCTTACCTGTTTATCTGTGTCCTTAAAGCCCCCTCAATGCCATCCCCAGACAGTGGGTACAAATTGTCCTACCAACAGATGGAGACAGGAAAAAGCAAAAGTGCCCCTACCCACACAGGAGGGTTTGCTGGTAAACTGCCTGGTCTAGGCAAGAGCCTCAGCTTTCCTGAGCCATTGAAAAAAATCCCATGAAATTAAGAAAAAAAAAAGAAAAAAAAAACCCCCATCCACTCAACATTAAAAAACACACTAAAGAAAAAAAAATGCCAACACAATAAAACAGAGAAAGAGCAATCTGGAATAGGCTAAAAAAATGTGGAAAAACACACTAAGCAGTGAAGCACTGATATCCTCCACTCCTCTGCCCAAGGGACTGAAGCAGCAGCTACCACCAAGGGGGCAGATGCAGTCTGGTTCCTGCATCTCTTCCTCTAGGAATTCCAGCATGTACCACATGCCAGCACTGGTGGCATCCCAAGGACTGCTGCATCCATCCTGTGCCAATACACAAGGTGGTTCTGGTGGTTCCAAATCTTAGGGAAGCTTGAGGAGTAAAGTGTCACCTCTTTGTCCATCAATAAGTGATGACTTTTGAGGTGTGAACTCTGAGAAGCTTGGGCATTGCTCTGGCCTGCCTGTGCTTCCTCAGGACAGACAGCCAGAAGTGGAAAAGGTTTTTCACAGAGTATTTGCAAGGGTAAGAATCTGCAGCAATATACATCCCAAATAATCTAATAAGCCAGGCAATCTATCTCACTTTTTTGTAGGCATCAGGTGAGTACTGAAAGCAGCACTTAAAGCCAAGGATGCCGAGATTGTGAGATTCAGGACTGAGCTGAGCCTGTGCTTCAGCTTCACCTTTTATTGGCCCCCTGGTCCTGCTCATGCGCAGTGGGGGCCCACCCTAATTAGGCACAGGTGGGCTTGACACAAGCTCACACCCACTCCCTGGCAATTAGTGGCACCTGGTTGCCTCATTTCACTACAGGTGAGTATCCTGGGATTTTACAGATGGCTGAAGTCCTTTCTGGCCAGCTCCCTTGCCAGTAGGATCTTGGTTTTAGCTGCTTTGTAAAACTCAATACCCTAGACACCAAATCAGCCTCTTACACAGGCTTATGTCATTTTAGCCAACTACAAAGCAGTGCCTGCCAAAATCATCAGGTAGATCAGCAGAGAGAAAGAGCGGAGACAAACATGCTCAGAAAGAGATTTATCTCACTTGCAGCAGTGTGGGCTAAGTCTGAAGGTGCTCATCTGTCTCATGACTTTGGAGGGAATTGAGATGCTTCACTAAAACACAGCCTATTGCTTTGAGATGGCTGCATCAGGTAAAATTCATCTCCCTCTTGCTCATTCCTTTCCCTACATAATTTCCAGCTTCGGAGAAGACCTGGAACTGAGTTCCTCCTCCCTTCAGTGGGGTGGGCACTTTCAGAGCCAGGTTGAGCAGAAGTCAAGCAGGTCCAGCAGATGAACCATCCACTGCCATGCTTACATACAGAATTTATCTAGGGTTTCAGGTTCTTGTGGCCATCTTGCTTTGCAGCAGGTCTTGAAATAGGAAGACAAAAAAAAGACTTGCCAGGGCGTTTAGAAAAAAATCAGTGGAACTACTGAGAGCAGAACAGTATTTGCTCATTCTCCCTATAGTTTCCCATAGGAAATGTCTGACTTACATTGGTGGCTTCCCCTTCTGTTAGCAGGATGGATGGGATGAATGTGTGCAGAAGAGAAGAATTTTCCAAACCAGAGAAACCTCAAGCTCACACTGCTGTAACAAGAAAGTCTGTGTCGAGCTGCATGCTCATAAGGCACATTACACACAGAGAAAGGTCAAATTACCTTGCCCCAGAGATCTTGCAACCTGCATGAACCAAGTCAGATACAGGACAAAAAATGGAGAACAGCTGAGAGGCAGGGGAAGGTGGGCATGGCTGGATCCCTTGAAGGAGAAGACACTTCCCTGAGGGTCCTACATGCAAGAGATGGCTCTTGCTAGATGAGGTCCAGAGCTGTTTGCAGAAGAGTTGAGGTCACTTGAAAGAAACTTGGATGTCACTACAGAGTTCTTTTTTCCCAGAGACTTTCAAGGAACAGGAAAGGAAGACTAAGAAGCTGCTACAGACTGGAGGTAGCTGCAATTGGTTGTAGCACAAGGTGGGGCAAAAGAAAAATGAAACAAACCACAAAGCTGACACTGAAGGGAAGAAAGACAGACAGAAAGAGCTGAAAAAAATGAACATGGATGAGCATGGGCTGGCAGCCTCCTCATCCAAAGGACCCCAGGTCCCCCCAGTCCATCTGCTGATATGAAGACTCCTTATACCCACTGAAGGGGCTGGTGTAGAGGGATGCAGAAGAGAAAGGGTTAGTACATATATATACCCAGCTGGTAATAAGTGAATACTCATATTCTTTGTTATGCAGATAATAATTGCATAAAAATCAATTACAGCTTTTAATACCAGCACCTCTTTTTCTGATTAAGATATATCTGCCCAAGTGCACAGTTTTGTAATTGAAAAACAAACAACTGATGCTTTATCCCAACATGTCATTTTTCAAATTATCTCAACAAACAGACATTTTGCATTACATTATTTAAAGTGCATTAGCATGTTAACGAATGAGAGGAGTAACAAAGACCTGGAGTAACAGAATTATAACTCAATTATCAAAACAAGGTCAGATGGTATTTTCAAAAGGAAGTAAACAGGAAGAGTGCATACCTTGAGAGGAAATTTAAAAGGAAGCATGGAGTCAAATGAGAGCAAGTTAGTAACATGAGAAAAACAAAACAAATATTAAAATTCACATTCAGTTTCTAGGACAATAACGCATTCAAACAAAACCTCATTTATTTACCAAAATAACTTGAATCTTGTTTCTACTGGTGGCCAGAAAATAGATTTGATTTCCTATAGCAGACAGAAATAAGCAGCTTCTCACAGTACTCATTTTTTAATTGGGCACTTTGATCACCACAAGATGGCTGTTATATTGACAAATAACCCTGCATGACTTAGGTCCAAACTCTCCATGCCTAGAACCCCTTCATATTCTGAGCACACATTACCTGCTACCCCCTGAGCCCTGAGCTGAGCCCAAGCCAGCCCTCCACCTCTCCTGCTGGCCCTCACTCAGCTACTGAGACACAACACAATAAATTCCAGCATCCAAAGATGCTTCCATCATAGGAACTGGCAGTGGGAGTTTCAGAAACACCATATTATTCAGCTTACATTGCTAGTTTGAAAGTCCCACAGAGTCATTCCCATGGCCTTTAATAGGAGTCTCTTGAGTCTTCCGCTGTGAAAATAGGGATGTAGAAGCACACCCTCTTCAATGACCAACCTCATGAGGTAATTTTTAATGGGCATCCTGTCTTTTTCCATCAGCAATTAATTAATCTAGCTGCTTTGTTCCACATGAATAAAGAGCAAAATGAAAATACATGCTCTCCTGGATTTTTCAAAGATAGTTTTGCTCAGAACAGTATTCCAAATTTGCCTGTGTTTTCTCCTCATTCCATTTGCCATCCACATCTTCCATTAAAGCAAGTTTAGCATCTACTTTTGATCCATCAAAAGTGAATTTTCAATGCTTCAGCTCACTCTACAGCAAACACAGCAGCCTTTGATAGCAGAATAAAACTGCTGGAACAAATGTTGATTTCATCAAGGGATGTGCTAACCCCCAGCCTTTGGCTGCTATCTGATTCTGTTTAGACGACTCCTATTAAATACATAGAGGAGAGTATAGGGATATTTCCTCTGGAATATCCACACAGCATACTCACCGAGGCTAGAGCTAACTAGTCATTAGATGTCACAGCTGTTCCACACAAAGCCAGCTGAAAGAGCCTTTATCAGCAAGTACAAAAGTGATCTCTCCAGACTGCTTGTCGGCATCTCTCTACAAGTGCTGTACGCTCTCATATAAGAAATTTATTCAGACAAAACTCACAATGGAAGAATGAAGCCCCTTTTAATGGTAATAAAATAGTATGAAACATTCATATAGTCAATGCTGAGAATGGTGTAACCTTACAAAGATACGGATTCAGGATGGAATACTTGGGAATAATCCCTTCTATGGAAAAGAAATTTGACATTTAATCGACTTAACATATCAGTCAAGGAACAGTGTTTCTGGAATTTGAACCAAAGTCTCAAATTTCTCTTTTGTTTCTTCGTTTTCAGTAACAATGCACGTAACTGCCTGGGATCTGTTATCATGACAGATAACAAAACAACTGGACAACACTTTAAACAAGGGCTGTGTATTAATATGGAACTAAATAGAAATACTAAATCCTAATATAAAGACTAAATCCTAATATAAATACTAAATTATAAATATTAAATTATAAATACTAAGTTATAAATACTAAATAATACTGAACTTCTGATGGACAGATAAAACAGGTTTACTGGCACAGCTTTTTTTTTTGGTAGGTATTTCGAAGGCACTTATCATAGTAATATTGAAAAAAAAAAAAGTATATGTCCCACTCGTTATATAACGTAAATGGCTGAGCATGTCAGAGTCACATGAGAGCTTAACAAAAATCCTATGCACTTCTATTTAACTGTCAATAAACAGACCTAGTGGAAACAGTGCAATGCCTGCAGCTTTCCATGTGATGTCCCAGTGCTTATTTCCCGGTCCTTTGTATTGGGCACACACATGGTCAACAGCAATTTAAATCTTATCACTACTCATCACCTTTAACAGCAAGCAGAGAGGCAAAGTTTCAATACAGAATTGGGAAATAAAGCAGAAAAAGGGGATAAACACAGGAGAAGAAGGCTTACAGCTAGAACTGTACAGCGAGCAGCACACCCGGACACTGGTAACACTGCAAAAACTGAATGCATGGTACCCAGGCACAAATCTCTGTGTGTTTTTTATGTAGGATATATCTGCATCTGTTGACAAGTATGACATCTAATTGCTGCTATCAAGTCTTTTAAAACATGTGCATGACTTGCATTAAATACCACCAGGCATACACCAGTATCTGAAAGTCCTGGATTTTGCTGCAATCATTTGGAAATCTAACGTGCAATGACAGTGAACTGAAAGGATCATTATTACATTATAAGAGGTAAAATCATGATCCTCTCCATGAAACTTCAGAGAAATTTGGTCACTTGCTTCAGTGAGGCTACTCAATATCCCTTATAACGACTGGGAAAACCTGGTAACTTCAATAGTTCAGGTATTGGAAAAGATAAACAAATACAGATATTAGCAAGGTGTATTTCAAATATAAATTCCTGGCTAGAAAACATCTGTCTCTGCAGACTTAATTGGAAACCTCATTAAAGAGAAAAACTGTGTCCTGTTTTTACTAAGCAGGTATTATTAATAATTAAAATACATGTAAACTGGTTATTAAAATATTGTAATACAAAATATAACTAGTGCTCCATCACTAAGAAACCAGATAATTTTACTGCTTATCACAGGCACACCACCAAAGTATTTGACCACTGCAAATGTTGAAACATTATATAAATTCTTCAAAACCCATTTGTGGCATGTATTGCTCAGCTAGAGAGACCTTCACTGGCTTCAGGTGGTTTTCAAAATGCTCCTTTGAGAAAGAAATATGATCCTACAACAGCAAATAGCAGTGCTCTCTGTTAAATTGGAACTAACACCGTACGTGTTTTACTACAGACTTACTCAGAAAGACTGTCTTCATAAATATGAAAAATCTTTATGGAAACTGGCAATGCTTATTAGACCGTATCAACCATGGGACAACAGATTAGACTGGACTGAAATAATGAGACACACACAGAGGGAAACTCTTGGAGGAGCACACAGAGACCTCAGCGTGAAAGACGGCAGTGAGCAAATTAGTAGTAGATGAACGGATGGCTGAAGAAGGACAGAAGCAGAGGAATTAGGCACAAAAGAAAGTTCAAAGAGGAGCAGGGGCCATGACAGGAGTGGAGGTGTTTTAAAGTGCTGTTGCATGTGACTTTTTAAAAGAAACAATTCTTGTTTTGCAAAACAGAAAATGTCAGATGCACCAAGGAGATGACCGCAAAATGAGATATGCAGCAAAAACACGGTAGCCCTCCAAGCATTGCTGAAAAGTGACAACCCTATGCATTTTACAGCCTCAACATGGTGTATATAAGTTTGGCAGAAATGCATAAATGGCATTTTAAAGCAATGCTGCTCACTCTGGAGGTGAATGTTACCAAGCGTGGTGACTCCATGATGATGTTTAGCATTGATCGGAATGTCAAAAAATAAACTCAGAATTAAAAAGAAATTTGAAATGGTAACATATATGCACCATGGCATGAGAGAATGACCATAAAATGCAAAAAGGTGATGGAGTGGTATGGAACAAACCTTGGAGAAATATCGCATCCTTGCTGCATAAAGGCACCCAGGGAAAACCAAAGGCTGTTAAATATTCCAAACTCATTTGGAGGGTCGGGAGGATTCTGAGGGTCACGTGGCTCTTCATTGCTGTCTTCCAAGTGCCATTCATAAGGGCTGAATCTGCTGACTAGGAAAAGAACTACGCTGACTCCAATGTAAGCAAAGACTATACACATCCAAATTTCATAAGCCAAAGGATCCAGGAAAGAAAACACGCCTGGTTTAGATTTCTGAGGCTTCTTGATCATGATGGAGATGCCCAGGCTCATAAAGGGCTTGGAAAAGTCAATGACTTCTTCTCGCACCAGTGTTATGGTGAGGGGAGCAACAGCTATATCTGCTCTCTGAAAAGGGAAAAGAAACCCAAGTTAGTTACAAGGCCATTGCAACAGAATCACAAATCTAGTGAATTAGTCTCAAGCTACTGTATCAGGATACATTACAAGAGTGAGTGAGAAACGTTTTCTTTGCAGCCCAATTTGGGATCACTGAAGTTAAGGACTATGTGATATTGACAGAAAATTCTTAACAAGAAAAATCATAATCAGATCTGTGCAAGGGCCTCACAATAGAGGTACATATGTACCAATGTATATTTAAGTTTCTATTACATTAAAATGAATGAATATGGACTACGAGAATTACACAGTGAGATGACAATAATTTTCTAGTCATGGTCTCTATCCATCCACCTTTTTTGAGGACTCTGGGCAAATGATGTATTTGTTAGATTTTAATTCCCTCTTTTCCATACTTTCAGCAAGTTTTCTCTCGACTTACTGATTACCCCCAGGATCTATAAAAGGAGCCTAAGAGAACAAATCTGTCACTGAATTTCAGCTACACTGTGGTGTTACCATCCCATATGCTCTTTTGAAACCCCATTGCAACAGGATAAGATAGTGAGAAGATAAGAACCAGACAGCACACCCTTTTTGTAGCCACTGAAGAATGGTGATACAGACTTTAGGATGTCTGAGAAGTAGTAAACAGGCTGGGTTATCAGAGAAGAATGCAAAGTAGGATCTTTCAGGACAATGTATGCCATCCTATTATACAGATCTGAGCTCTATAAATCTGGAATATAGACCACACTCTGGGGCTGTGTCATCTGGAAGCACAATCTGATCTCATTCCACTTGTCATTCATCAGCCTGTTGGCATAGCTGAACCAATCAATACCCTCCCCTGCAATCAATACATCTTTGCTGGATTCCAGGGGAGGGTAAGAATGTGAAGTTAAAAAAAAAATAAAAAATTACTTAGTTACCTGATTAAAAATAACATTCCAGAATAGATTTTCAACACATTTAATTGTATCTGTATTTCTGTGCTAGAAAGACTCAAGTTCTGCTGTTCAGATAAACTGTCCTTGACTCAGCTAAATGTTCAGGCAGGTGTCAGCATTTAAAACCAAGGGTACTAGAATGTTAAAAAAAAAAAAAGCTCTTTTCACTTAGAAATTATTATTATGAGAGTCTACACCCAGTTTTTTGTAATCTTCTATTTTAAGCACTCTAACTATTCATGTCACTGGTAACGTTTAAAGCTGGCCTTTCACTGGTAATTAAGAATTTCAGAAAGAAAAAATAATTCTTAGGGGAAGTTTAACTTACCAGTACCTAAGCCCTGTGACCTCCTTAAATCAGATTTTTGTTTGCTGCTAGTAAGCATGTACCTCTTTTTTTTTGGTGGAAAAATAAAAACTTGATTAAGTACAAGTTTGAATAAAAGTTAACAGGAAATGTTAACAAGGAGTGATTAAAACCTGTGCCATAAAGTAATTGAATATGCATTGATGCAAATCTGATGGGGATGTTTGTGACTTTCATTAATAGCTGATTTGTTTCTCCTCCAGGATAGTTCACTTAAGCTTAATGAGCTGAAATGGAGAAGGCTTCTTGTAAAGTTACTCTCAGCATGGCATGCCCTGAGGAGTACCACACAGCAATGCCCCAGGTGAATTCCTGGCGTTTTGAGGCTAAGGACAGAGCTGTGGGATCAAAGACTGGTCCTCTATGGCAAAGAGCCCTCTGTGGAGCACCCATCTGCACACATGGACTCTGTGATTTGCTCCAGTCACTCTCTCAACAGTTTGTACTGGTGTGTGCAACTACAAGGTATGAGCACAAGTTCACTGCATGGAATAATCAGATAAACCATGCCTGGGCACCTAAGGAAGCCATTTGGAAACCATGACCCTTGGTGGCCCCTCTCCCAGCCCTCCTCAGCCTCTGTGGACATCCATGCATGCCAGGGCACTGCCTTTCCCCTTGAGTGACCTTCACCTGATTTGTGGGCACTGCAAAAATCTAGCTTAATGTGGCTTGAATATAAAAACTGGAG
Organism: Calypte anna; assembly: GCF_003957555.1. Taxonomy (NCBI): domain Eukaryota; kingdom Metazoa; phylum Chordata; class Aves; order Apodiformes; family Trochilidae; genus Calypte; species Calypte anna. Next base: position 13,429,574 of record NC_044247.1, on the reverse strand, counting down.
GTGTGGGCTGCCTTTGGATGCCTGGGTGTTCACTGGCTTGGCAGAGGAGTGGATCAGGGAGACTGGGGGGGGACACAGAGGGAGAGTGGTAAAGGGAGGGGATGATGCTGGAAGTCATTCACTGACAAATTCTCTGCAAACATATCTTGTCTTTGTCAAGATGCTGCTTGTTGAGCTACTGTTAAACATGAGATATCTGCACTCAGGAAGCATGAAATGCACACAGAACATCAGTTTTAAATAATCAGAGTCCAGGGCTAGCTGGAAGTCTAAGCCCCTTGACCACAGCTACTGTACTTGGTGTTGAACTAATGGGGTACTTACAAATTAATCCTTGTTAGAGCAAGCTTAATGGATCAGGACCCCTGCAGAGGTGTTGCAATGATTCCATACAAAGTGAAGTTTAGATGAGAGGCAGCACTTCTGCTCAGAGGAACACCTCATCAAGATAGGAAAAGGCTGTTTCAGCTCTAACAGCATTTAGATGCTACATAAAGTAGTGTTTTCCTGGACTTGGAGAAATTTAATTCTCCCAAAGTAATATTTTAATTGCCAAAGTAGGCATGGAGGAGTTGTTCCTAAGTGCTGATGCAGCGTGCAATAAAGTGTGTATCTCCTTCAGGAGCAGCTGAGTTCATGCAGGATGTTCCTGTGGGGCCCTTGGGGGAAAGCAGCTGATGCTGGGTTGTAGCACAGACAAATGGGTTTTTAAAGATCTGATTGTTACCATGTCCTCCTTCATATCATACACTATGGATTTCTTTTAAATTATTTAAAATTGCATTTTAATATTACAAGGGATACTAGTATTTATTTTTCGGATACATTTCTGTCTTCCTCCTTTCCTACCGTTTTTGATAGGCATTCAATGGATTGGAAACACCAACACCCTCATTGCCTTAAATGAACACAGCAGCAATTGTTTTCTGCAGAGGGAATAAGTAGGGGTTCAGACACAGGGTCTCAGGAAACCACCAACAACTAGGGCACTGAGAGTTGACCAGCTACAACCCAACACCTGAGCCTGGTTCCCTGCCACTTCCTTGAATATTCACAGCACTCCAGAGGTTAAAAACCAGGCAGCTCTTTGCTTATTTATTTAGAGATACAGCATTTGAAATGGAGAGCTTATGGAGAGCTCTAAGAACCCTAAAGGATCATCAATAATTGCAGCACCGTTGTGAACTTCCCCCCCTGTTATGGCTGCAGATAAGCAGAACCCATAAAAATTGAACTCCATTAAAGAGAACACAACCACAAACATGCCCTTCCCTGTGCAGAACTGGAGGGGGGTTTCAGAACCTCAATAACTAAGCTTTGCTAATCACTCATGACTAATGGTGTTTCAGACATCATCTTCACTGCATTTGAGCTGGGTGAGAAATGTCAGGGATTCCTCTGAGGCTTGTTCTGCCTTCGCCCGCTGGAGTGGGAGGGGGGATTTAGGGAGGACATGCAGCACAGAGGCACTCACTACCTACTCTCTTCAAAGCTGACCCCAGGGAGCTGCAAACCTCTAGACTCTTAAGGGGAAGGAGAAAAAAAAAAAGCAAATGGAAATATCCCTCTGCACAGAGAAAGAAAAGTGATGAGATGTTCCACCTCTGTAATCCGAAAGGAGGGATCGAATTCTGCTTACAGACCTAGGGATGAGTCTTCCTAACTTCAAAGCCACACACTGAGGACAGCAAGAGATACTGCTGCTCCTGACTGTACGTGCTTCTGGTCACTCAGACTTGCAGAACTAAGCAATTTCTTTGCTTGTCTGTTACTTTTCAAGAAGTGGGGCTGTGCTACAGGCACTTTGCAGAGCTCTGTGAGTCAGGAAGGCAGGCAGCACTCTATGTGCAGATGGGAGCAAGGGGACACTGCCCCATTTCTACTGGTAACCAAACCTCCAGGCACCCCAAAAGTACTGAATGCAGGTACAGAGCAGTCTCAGAAGAGGCTGCTGGAACTACAACTGACTCTGAGCATATTTTAGGACTTCTCAGTGGAGCCTGATGTTTCCAGATAGCAGAAAAGTGTGTCAGACAGAGCAACACATAACCCGGGATACCTGCTGGTAAAAGCTACCCTGTAAAGAGAGTCCAGCATACCCATCAGAGTGGGTTGAGAGGCCAGGCCGTGGGGGCAATGTGTTTTTAACACATCAACTCACACTTATTTAAAAACAACAACTGATACCCTGCCAGCAAGATGCTGCGTTGAAGGCTAAATGTGTATTAGCTGAGCAATGGTCTCGAGGTGTTAAAGCTGCACTTAGCCTTGTCTGCTGTAGTTTGCCAATGTGAAGTCCATGTGTGCTTTATGTGGGTGCCCACAGCTCCTTCTGAGGCACTGCTACTGTGAGCAAATGGAGAAATTAAGGGTACATCTGCTTTCTGAGGTCACAGGAGCTTCCTTGCCTGTGCTGGCACACAGGTAAGCCAGAGCCTGGGACCATGTCAGGGTGGCTCTGTCAAGGCCAAGGTTGGTTGCCACCTGCTTAGCACCTGCCTGGCCCCACAGCTCTCTGTGTCTCTGCTTTTGGGCACCTGTACCTGGGCTTCCCTCCTCTAGAAACCAGGGCTGTGGGGAGAAACATCTCCTGCTCCCTGCACACTCAAGCAGTGACACACACATGGGACACAGCTGTCAAGCACATGGGACATTTTGAGAAGAATTAGGAATTGGAAGAAGTCTCCCTCTCCACTGCCATTTTAAGGCTGTATGTTCCAGTTCTGGTCTTTCCTTCTGCTGCTGGGAGAGCCAGAGAGGCCAGTGCCAGGCAAGGCTGGGCAGGCTGCTAAAGGCAGGGAGATGCTTTGGTCTCCATGGAGTCTTTTGGACTCCATGCTTTGGTCTTTTGTGCTATTTTACATATTGAAAGATTGTTATAATGACTTTTTTTTTTTCTTTTACCTGAGAAGAGTTTTAAAGGCTGTGAGGTCTGGCTGCTCTTTCCACTCCCCAAGCATTTGTAGTTACAATTAAGCTCTGTGTTAAACCTCCTGTCAATTAGCCTCAGCGATGTGAAAAGCATCAGGCTGAACAGGGAAGGAAGAACAGACTCCTGATTTAAAAGGGAAAGAAGAAATAAAAGCCTACAGAAAGAGGCTTACCCTACAGAGGAGAAAAGATGATTGTCTAGTACCCAGCAGCTGGTGGGTACAAAGCCCCAAGCACCAGCCTGGTGGGGTGGGCACTGTGGGAAGGGCAGGGGGGTCACTGGAAGGCAGCACTCGCCTTGCTGGTTTGCTTTGCTGCTTAGATTGAAACAGTGACTCAGTCTCCCAGGCAAAGAATGATTTAGTTACTTCCCTCTGCTAAAATGTGCAGGGGAAAAAAAAAAAAAAAAAAAGCAAAGCTTTATCTATCTGCTATTTTTATTCTGTGAAAAGCTTCCACTACACTACTGAAATTTCTCTTAGTTTACAAAATAAAAGCACTGGAATTGGTAGGAATGTTTCTGGTAGGAAGAAGAGTCCTATTTTGACACTATCAGAGTTAAAGAGAAAAATTAAGGTTTTCTTCAACTTATTATTGATTTAGGAAAAAATCAGTTAAATTTCTTTTTTTGGTCACTTATTAATATTAGTATTACTACTACCACCACGATTGCTAAGAAACCACAAAGTCCTCTTAGCTCCTCTCTAGCAAAACTTCTGGGTTCTCCTGTTCAGCAAAGGAGTCTGGGAATACCCACAGCTCTGGGGCACAGCATCCTTGGTTTTGGGTACAGCTCAGTGCACACCAAGCCCTATTCCGTTCCTCCTCATCATTCCCAGTTCTCCCACACACTGGTCTGGAGGCTGCAAGGACCTGCCTGCACTTTTTCTCCTAACTCTGCAACCCACAGGGAGGAAAAGCAACAGTAATAAGGACTTGGCACAGAGTAAACAGTAATTAGAGTTAATTAGGGTTTTGGCATTGAAATGACAAGCCATGCACTTCCTATGATTGTCCTAAGAGCAGTTTTAGAGAAGAGTTGTGTGCATGGGGCTATGCAAGAAAGGGCAGAGTATTCCAAAAGACATCCCAGCAGTGCCAGGTGGTGGTGAGAAGCTTGTTGGGTCAGGAATACTCTGCAGCTGACAAGTGACAAGTCACCCTTTATCACTTGAGACAAATGCAATCTAAAAGATTATGTTTTCTGCCACAGCTCAGTTCAGCTGCTGGATAACTGGAACCAAAACCAATCAGGCCCCTTTTATCCCCCCCATGCCTGTCTTCCATAGATGCTAATAAAGGCATTTAAAATCTAATCTCCCTCTTGTCTTCCCAAAATGGAATCCAGAGGAGCCAAATATGACAGTCATTTTGCAGGCACGGCTCACAGGGGCATTGGGGGTAATGTGCAGTTTTAGCTCCCTAATAGAGTTTTAAGCCCCTGAGAGATAAAGGAAAGGCAGCCCATAAATGAAGCACTTGCTTTAAATAATTAGCACTTCTAGAGCACTTTTCATCTTCAAAGGGCTTTGTGCACATCCTTGTGGTACCCAACCACCCCTCAAACAGCTGGAGAAAGAGGCCAAGGGTATTTCATTGTCTTTGCAAAAAGAATAGGGAAGGGTCTGGAGGGCTGGTGAGGTTGGTACTCAAAGGGTGTTTTTCCTGCTTGTAGAAAGCCAGGTGGATTTCTGTGCAGCTTGCCAGCTCAGGAGTTGAGCTGGGCAGGATGGGGAGCTGGCTCAGCAGAGCTGGGCTGGAAGCATTAACCTGGGTCTACAGTCAAAGCTCAAGGGACACATCTGACCTTTGAATAATTGAGCACTGCAGTGAAGGAGCTTCAGTAGCTGAGCTCACAGCATGAGAAGAGGAGCTGGTGGGGGTCAGGGAGGGAAAGAGTCCTCAGGTTTTCATTAATGAGAAAACAGAGATGAAAACTCTGCATCAGAATACAAAGAACAGAGCTTTCTGCAGGGGAAAAAGAGTGGAGTGAGTTTGGGTTTTTTTTAAGGTATGGTCTGTGGTGCCTGTGAGGCTGGATTGTGCTGGTGTGGGAATGTCACAAGTATGGGGGGGTCAAGGGAAAGGAGTTTGTCTCAGTTTGATGCTAAGGAGGCAGAGACTGAGCTGGGTTCTTCTCAAGGGGCTGGGGAAAAGCCAGATGCAGCCAATCTTTATATATATATATATATATTTATATATATAAAGTGCCTATCACCATATTGATAAACATTCTTTGGAACCACTCAGACAGCAGAGGTAAGAACAGGAGTCAGCCTGTTAGTACCTCAGCACTTCTGTTTCCAACTAATTTAAAAAAAAAACCAAAAACCCAAACCACAAGACTTTAGTTTATCATAAAATCCCAGAATGGTTTGGGTTGGAAGGGACCTTTAAAGGTCACCAAGTCCATCCTCTGGTGAGCAGAGACATCTTGAACTAGATCAGGCTGCTCAGAGCCCCATCTAACCTAACCCTGAATGTTTCCAGGGATCTGGAAACATTTACCCACCTCTCTGGGCTACCTGTGCCAGTGTTTCACCACCCTCATGGTAAAAAAAAGAAATCTCTTCTTTAGATCTAGTCTAAACTTCACCTCTTTTAGTTTAAAATCATTACTCCTTGTCCTGTCACAACAGGCCCTATTTAAGTAGGTCTGTCCTCATTTTATAAGCTCCCTTTAATACTGAACAGCTGCTCTAAGGTCTCCCTGGAGCCTTCTATTTTCCAGGCTGTCCAACCCCAACTCTCCCAGCCTTTCCTCATAGGAGAGGTCCTATTATCAGCCCTCTGATAATTTTTTGTGAACCTTTATCCAGATGGATCTTGCATCATACCATCTAATTTTACTTGGCTCAAGCCCTAGAGGCAATGGCCCATTTCACCCCTTTCCTCCTCTAGTGTTATCAGGCCCCATGCTGTTAGCAGCAATTTTGGGTTGTTTTTTTGTCATGCCTTTTGCAAATGGCATGATTAGTTTGGTTTTTTGGGGGTTTTTTAAGTGAAAAAACCCTGTTTCATTCATTGTCACTGGCAAGTATATCAAAAGGCCCCATTTACAGTCAATGCTCTTATTATTTCTTGATCCCCACACAAGAAAACTGAGAGTTTGGGTTTCCACTGCCATGTAATTGCTTCAGAGGTTCTGGATGTCCTTGCATTCTCTAAGAGGTAACACCAAGTTTCCCAAACTGAGGCCATAACTGAGACTTCAGAAGATTTGCACAGTGCCAAAGCTCAGTGCAACAAGAAACTGAAGCTAGAACCCAGGGTCCAAACCTGTTCACTTCCTCTGATCAGTAGATCTCCCCCTCTCCTTAATACAGCACTACAAAACCATGGTTGCTTATATAAAATACTTTGCAGTTGAATAGGCTTCCAAGTACAGAATAAGGCATCAGGACTGCTCCAGAAGAAGAAAACTTTTGCAAATCTAGCAAGACTGAGTCATTTGAAAAGAATTATCTCACCAAACATTTTACAAGAATGATGATATGTTATCCCAAGGAAATTTCGAGGTGACTTTCAGAAATTACACTCAGTATGGAACAAAAGGAGGCAATGGAAATATTCTCTTCTGCTCAGATATTTTTAATAAAGGAAAGCTTGTTAAAAATAAACTGTAAAGGAGATCTGGGCGGAATCGCAAATCATCTCATTAGCATTTGGGGGAAAAAAAATGCAAAGATGAAATATCAGCTTGTAAAGTCTTTTCTGCAAAGCCAATTTTCTCCCCCTCCCATCTGGTTTATCTTTATTCCAAAATTCTCATTTTCAAAGAAGTTTCTAAAATGGCAATTCCGGGCTGTTTTAGCTCTTACTAAACAAAGCAAGGCACAACCAATACAGAAATATAAAGAGAAATGCAGTGAATTAGGCTATTTTTTATGTGTCTGACAGTTGATTTTTAAAGCCAAACCAAGCCAAAGTTTAAAAAGAAAAAAAAATGGTTGATTTTACACCTGCACTGCTTTTCACCCTAGCAAGTAACCATGGGGCTGAGTCCTTAAGCAATACCAGTGATCCCAGCAGGGTCAGCAGCACAGGGGCAGCCCCTGAATGGGAGGGACACCCTCCCAGCACTTGGAAGAATGACTGAGAAAAAGGAGAGATGGCACATGGAAAAGCAGTATAAAGGGCAAACTGCAAATTCTGCTGCAGACAATTTGAAGTTTACCCAATGCCACTTCTCAGCATTTTGTGGCCCCTCATCTGGAGACCAGCAGTACAAAAAGTAACATTTTCCTGCAATGAAAGACTTAGAAAAGTAGACTATAAAAATGTCAACTACAAAGAAATACCTAGAATATTAAAGGTGGTATTCAAACAGAGAAGCTTTATTTTGCGTTTTATTAACTTTGAGCATAACTTTTTATAAAGAACATTAAAATGAAGGTTAAGAGAAACTTACCCCATAGACCAGTTCACCCACCATGCCATTCCATATCTTAGTCTCAGGGTCCCTAGCTCCATATTTCCCATCTCCAACAATTGACAGTTTGTATTTTATTCCAACATGTTTTGCTATTTCAGAAGCTAAGTCTACACAATATCCTTCATATCTCTCATTCCCTTCTAGTTGTTCATGGTTTTTCTTATACATTACATATGGTGATTCCTTTGAAACAAAAGTAAAGATCAAAAGTCTATGAATGTAAAACACAGCTTTAAAACACACAAAACGAGAGCTGTTATTATCCTTTATGTTACTGGCAAGCATTTACAATATTTCCTGCTTTGGTACAGAAATTGGACAGGCAGATTTTGCAGTTTTAAAATCCTTGGCTGATCCCACAGCCACACATAATACTGATTTTATTCCTAGTACAGACCCATTGAAGACAATAGGACTTTTCCACTTTAACAAAACCACACTTTTGTTTGGAGGATTAGGGCTGATCAGACAGTCAATTAGCATCACTGTAGTAATAATTCTGGTTTTAGTGTTTAAAGAACTGACATATCCAACATCTGCACCATCAAAATAATTTCCTAAGGCCCCAACAGCCTAGAATGGGGCACTGATGGAGATATTTTCAAAGCAGCCTAAGGGAAGCTGGGCTAAAATCCTCAGCATCAATTTTTGTCACTAAATTCCCTTATCCTCCTTGGAAAATTCTAGCTGAAACACAGATTGTATCTTGCTAAATCCATTGAAATATAAACCACAATGGATAACAAATATCAGAAAATTGGCTCATGCTTAGGAGAATCAAAACAAGGCATAAGAGTTCACAACCAATACTGTCCAGAGCACATCTGGTAGAGGCACTGGGGCTGGCACAGGTGCTGCTGTTTGGGAGGCTCAGGAAGAGTTTTACTCCTCAGGAATTGCAGGGATCTAGGTTGCTTTTCACCCAGTGCCAGAGCAGTTTCAGTTCTCTACAGCCTTCATTCTGCCACCCTTACTCACTCCACAGGGCTTGAGTTTACAGGAGCTTTACCTGAGTGAAGGGGGGGGAGATTTGACCCTCCAGCAGGAAAGCCAAATCCTGCTGTCATTGACAAGTAACAACTTCACTTATGTGAGGCACTGCATCAGAGTTCAAGTGTCTGAAAAGCAGCAATGCTGAGCTCAGGGAGCTCCTCCTGTCTTGACACCCATAGAAATTTCCTGGGTCAGTACATCTCTGGAAAATCCTGAACTTTTCAGTCACTTGAAGTCACATGGAATTGAACATTGCCTCCTCAGGAGCCACGTGTCTTATTTCCTAAACACAAACACACCAAAAACATCAAACTTACCAAGATGGTGGTGACCACTATGGTTCTGTTCTCCACAGATGAAGTGTCATTAGAGGGCAGCAGATCTAATGCTGGCACAAATCTTTCATACTCATTCCAATAACCAGCCTGGAAGAATGGAGATTGGCAACTTATTCCATATGTTTACAAGGACTCTGGTGCATGACCTTGTGATAGGAATTGTCAAAACAGTTGTAACACTTATTCCTGTAATATTTTTGCCATTAAAGGACTACATTAGCTTTCATTCTGTTCAAGAAGCAACCTTCACAAGCCCACATGCAAATAAACACAAGTCAAATCTAAGTGAAAATAAATATATATAAAATTCCCCCTAAGTTCACATTGTCATGGTGCCTGTGGAAAAAATTCCCATCCATCCACATCGTAAGAATACATTATAGAGATGAAAATAAACTGCCCAGCACTCTGAGCACACTTCTTCTATTTTGCACTTTTAATCCATGTTTTGCTACAGTTCAGACAGTGAGCACAGTCCCCACAGACATGCCTGAGATTAGAGAAGATGCTCAGCCATGACAAGCAACACAGGCACAGCAGGATTATCTTCAGTATGGGATACAAACCCCTCTGTGAGCACGAGGTGATTATTTTTCAGCTTGTGCTGACCTTCATGGTGCTGCAGCTACACTATGTTATTACCCTGCTTTTTGTATTTCTGCACAGCACAGAAATTACACTTTTGTCTGCTCTGTAAACCCATCTGAATGACTGGGCCATATCCAGGGGTATTTTGTTATTTGTCAAATACGTGCATGAGAGTTTAAGGAGTCTCAGTGGTGGCTTAGCAGGTTAGATACCTCTTGCCAGGTGAAAACAAGGGGATTTATGTGCCTCAGCCACACTGCCTCTTCTCTTGATGCTCCCGAGACCCTGTCTACCTAATTATTTTCAAAAATCTGCCCTAAATTTCTTTTTTAACAGAGATCTAGGCTATTCTCCCACTTAGGCTCTATATTTTATTTAGGAGATAAGAGAATGAGTAGCAAATCCTAATTACAACCAATCTCATTTTCTGTTAATTTCAGAGTTTTCTAAAAGACACTGGCTTAAGCTTCACTGTGGTTCCCAGGCCTGCTAAGGAGAGGAAGAGAAAGATGGAGAGGAATTTAGAAGATAGGGCTGAGCAGAGGACCATGACTAAAGGTATTAAGCTTGGCAGTGGAAAATCTCCAGAAGGGTTTTAAGGGAAAAAGTTGGGTCTGAAGCTGACATGGAAACCAATGAAGATATCAAGCAGGGTGAGTGGTTGGGTCCAGGAACAGAACAGAACAAAAATCCTGGGATAGGAAAGACAACAAGAAGATGGGGTTTCCTCAGGGCCTTGTTATTACAGCACCTTGTGGTATTTTTGAGTTTCATTAGTTTGTTGGGATAAATATTTGTGAAGCTGTGAAACCTGGATATCTGTCTGGAAACTCACCTTCCGTGATCCAGCAGCTTTCATTTCATACACATCAATTGTGTAATTTGTTCTCCTCCCATAGGTGTCAAACTGGATGTTCCCTGTCATTCCTTGAACTTGCACCTTAAGGGGATGAACAGAAAAAAAGCATTTTAATAAAACATTCATTTTATCTTTCTTTCTGTTACATTTTGCAGGAACCCACTAGCTCTAGTACAACTTTTATCTATATTAAGAGACTTGCAGTGCTTTTGACACAGCCAGTTATAGTCTTCATAAAAAAACCAATCCCAGCTCTCTCAGTTTCAGCTGTGCATATTCTTTGTTAGTTAATACTCAGCTGATGAATCCCTACCACAGACCAAGATGCATTTAAATGAAATTAACCCTGCACATATATCTAAGAAAGACTGATTCTACCACGCTCAGTCACACCAAGTTCCCCAATACAGCCTGGAGTATCAGCACAGCCCATGCAACAATTCAGTGCCATTAAAACCCTCATGATATGGTACGGAGTGATTTGCAGCATGGACCAGAATCCCACGTCCTTGCTCATTCTGGGAAGTGCTTTATTTTAAGATCAGTCCCAGATTAGGAGAAAGAAATTAATGTCGTCTCGGAACGAGCACAGACAATTTTCTCTACTGCTTATGGAGTTCTGGTCTCAATCTGGATGGATGGGTGGATAGACAGTAAGTCATTATCATTACCTACATCATTCAGATGAATCATTAAAAGGGGAAGTATAAAGTACTTTGTTTCAAAGAAAATTTTTTTCTTATTTTCCTGTATGAAAGGGTGAGATATTTCCATTTATCACTTATCGACACCGACACGCTGTCATCTCAGGCAGCCAGGGTAACAGTCTGAAACTTCAGTAGGGGTAAATTAGCTTTAATATTTAGCAAAATGCTGTAGGAGTTACAGGAAGAGGTGATGGAAGATGAGTCAAAAGGAAACTGTTCCGGGCTGGTGATTGATCTGCTGTTTGTAATTTAGAGATGGTGTGATCCAACTTGTTACGGTGGACAAGGTGACAAAAAACCAGTGAGATTGCCTTGAACTCCAAATTATCCAGAGAGCCAAATTCAGACCAACATATAAGGAGTGTAATTTTTTTTTCTTTAATCAGTGAATGTATTTGAACCTTTCTTGAAACAGATTACATAATAATTTCAGGGGTTCAGAAGAATACATGAGTTATTGCTGCCACCAGAAAGGTGAATGGGACTTTGAAAGCCAAATTTACCCCTAACAGGTCTTACCAACTGTGGGCTGAGAAAATGTATTTGTAGGGTAGCTGACACATCATTTGAAGCCAGGCTTGAGCTGCTGTCCCTTCTCTTGGCTCTTGCTGGAAGCTCTCTGGCTACCTTAGCAGAGCAGTGACTGCATGTCTGAGCAGAGCTTGTTCCAGGCTTCAACCTGATGTGTACAGGGATTTAATCATGCACAGCATTGTGCACTCGACACCTTTAGACTAAAAATTTAATTTGTTTCTATCTTCAGTGGGAAAACTCAGCACTTTTAAAAAATCCAGCTGCACCAAGGCAGGAAAACTCACCAGGACCCAAAACGCTTCTCTGGTAGCAGCACAGAGACAGCTGCAAATGTAACTGCCCAGATCTGTTCAGGTAAACCCTCTGCCACTGACCTGATGAAGAATCAGCTTCAGAGATACAAATATGCACAGTTTTCAAGATTTTAGGGAAGCAGACTCACACAATGCCTATTTCCCTTTTGCCAGCAGGATGACTATAGTGTGGCAATGAAGCTTCTGCTGGCACAAAATATTTCAAGTATGCCTTGGAAAAAAACTTCTTTTGTGAGTTTTTTCTACAAAGTGGGGAGGAAACATTGTTAAATCAAAGTTGTTTTTTTTCCCCAAGCAAAGATTCAAGATCACTGAATAGCAAGAGAGAGTGCGATGGAGAGGATGGAGTCTGGAAGGCAGTGTGGGATCATCTTGGGGAGCACTTGTTGGAGGTTTATATAAACTTAGGTGACTTTGAATAGCTAAAGCAATACAAGGCAAGCAGCTGAAAGTCAAATGTCTGCATTTTTTTTATCAATAATGACTTTGACTTTGTATATCTTCTAAATTATATTTCCAAAATCAATTCTCCCAAATAAGGAAAGATTCCTGGAGCAGTGTTGGTCTTCTTAGTTGACATGAACACCTTGTGCCTCATTCTGAGGAGTTTTATGCTTTGCTTGTAATTAAGTTCAAATGGCCAGTACAAATACTTTAACTGTTGTGAAGGTTGAATTTAATTAACTTCTCTTCAAAAGTGTGTAATGGTACATTAGTGAATGTACAGTGAGGACATTTTTTTAGGAAGTGACATAATGGCATAAAAAGAGCTCTGGCAATGTCAGACTGAATCGTCCCTCTCTTAAAAATGATATAATCTGAATATAACCTCCTATAATCATTATAACCTTCTGATATAATCCTTCCAATTTGGTAATTGGGAAAAAGCAATTACTAAGCTCAGTGTACAAAGGCCTTGCTCGTCTAGGATGTGTTTACACCTAACATGGGCTTAATTCTGATCTGACTCAAGTTCTGTGTCTGTGTTAAAATAATTCTAACAGCTTTTTATTAGAGTTATTTGAGCCAGATCAAAAGCAGACCATATTCATGTCTCATAACTATGAAAATTATGTCCATTTTTTCCTGCTGTCACTTGCTTTAACACAAAAATCAGCTAAAAAGTGTTAAAAATCAACATTTGAGACAGAAGGGAGGTTGGATCCCAAGCAATAACTAGTGTCTGGGGATACAAACCAGGCCATGCAGAAGGTAAACAGCTGAGTGGAAAGTTCTGCCAAGAATCAGAACTGCTTGGAGGCTAAACTGTGTCAAGTTTCAGGCTGGTGCTGAAATCCAGCAGTATTGCTATGACCAACAACATTTTTTCCACTGCTTTGAACCAACCTAAGTTGACTTTTTTTACTGGCAAACTCTCAGCACTGCATAATGTGTTGAAGTTCACCAATACATGCATCCCTGCAAAATTTACAATACACATGCTGAGGACCCAGTTCAGTTCAGATTTGCAGCCCCAGCCTGACTTTAGAAACCCTCAGTATATTCATTTGCAAACTGGCTCCTGCCTGCTGTCAGGGGGAGCTTGGGTTTTTATGGGGGAGCCAGATTGTAGGTGCTTGTCATGGACTAGCAGGCAGCTGCTGCACTGCTGCCAGAGGGATGTGGTTTTGGCCAAAGAGCTGACTTGCTATGGCTTGCTCTCTATTGAATATATTTTAGATTTTAGTCATCCTTTGGAGTTTGTTATGAACTCTGGTTTTTCTTTTTTTCCGTTCTTTCTTTTTCCTTGAGGAGCTGCAGCTGTTTGTGTGAGTACAGAAACTCATGGAGTAGGACGCAAGCTTGGTTGCAGCAGAATTGCTGCTACTGTGGAATATTCATCTTCATTAGCCTGTATGTTTGCCCTTACCATTTTCAGTGCTCTTTCTATATCAATTCCTTGGCTCCAGGGTACTGCAGGGTTAGCCAGGCAGTCTCCAGCACTGCCTCTCCTGGAGACATCCACACGCTGTCTTCGGAGGTAACGAAAAGCCTCTGCTATGACTAGGACTGCATCATGGGTCAGTGCAGATGTATACTAAAATTGATGGAAATAAAAATATATGGTAACAAACTGCAGTCTTAGAAATGCCCAAGGTTTATCAAGTCTACTCTTTTGTTAAAATACTCATAGAAGAATAATGCTCACAAGCCCTGTTGCTTGCTCTGTCTCGCCGCAGGTGCTTCATGGAGTTTAACAATTCCATCTACTTCAGTCAACAAATAAAAAATATTTTCATTTTGTCTAGCACATACCAAACAAAACCAGTTTATAGTTGCATAAAGTATAAACTTATTTGGAAGCTTGCTCATCTAAGTGAGGTCACTTCAGAAGTCTGTAATTCCACAGTGGCCCATACTGCTAGCAATAGCAAAGAGCAGCACATATGTGGCTTCTGCCTGGAGTATTCTTTTTCTTTTTAACAAGACTGCCAAAACAGTTTTGAATTGAAATTAACATAAATCATTTCTGTTTGGACCACAATCCTGATTAGGTAGCATCTGTGGCAAGGAACAGATCAGATTACTTTTCTTTGAAGACAGCTATACAAACAAGTAATCACAAAATACATTTTAGGCATCACATCTTCTTGGTAATTCCCCATCTGTCTTCTCTTAATCCATGGTAAATCTGAGTAGCAGCAACTTTTCAGGAAAACTCCAGAGTCCTTAAACAATTGCTCATCTTCCTGTCAGCTTCATCCACTGCTTGTTGTACTTACCTGGTGTAGCACCCCAGTGCTATACATTTAGCATGAAATGTCATTGAGGTGTTTTTTCCACAGATTTTCCACCTTTTTGTATTTCTCTGAAAGCTCTTCTCTTCTAGAGTGGCCCACATTTTGCATGCATGACATCCCTAGTTTGCACCAGCATTACAGCCCTCCTAGAACTAAAGGGTCTGTGTGCAGGGGACCATTTAAACACCTACATAATGGGAGCAGCTCACTGGGCTCAGTGTGTCAGACCAGATTTCAAACCCTTGCAACTCACCCTTTCTATTTTCACAGTGTTTTGCAAGTGAATAAAAGAAATAATCTTGAAGTAGTGGTGCATCTGCCCTTCTTTCAGCTGTTTGTGTGATATGGTAGAGGTTCTGGCTGCCAAAGAACCTTAGGTTGGTTTTAGTGCCAGCAGATCTGCTGCCCAGGTCTTCCTACTTAGGGAAGGTGGAAATCCAAGTTTTAAATGACATCTTACTGTGCATGTGTGGGGTGGTTCCTGATCTGACTGTCCCCAGGTACAGCCACTCTTCTTCTCCTGCTCACCTTCACCTTTTTCCTGTGATGCTCTGCAGTGATCACCCTCTCCTCTTTCAGTAAATTAACAAAGGTTCATAGCTCATATTCCACAAAATACAGCACCAGATAGGAATTCTACAGTATTTGCTTTGGTATTACAAAAATCCTCTAGCAGCTGTCCAGCCTACAACTACATAAAACTTACATGCTGATGATTTTTTTCAGCAGGCTGCATTGATTGTCAGTAACCTTAAAGCAGTCCTTTCCAAGTCATGCCAAGAGAGCTATCTAATTTTCTACTTTATTTGAATTCTACTTATAAATGCATGAGCATGCAAAGAAAAAAAAAAAGAGAGAGAGAAGGGAAAGGCTGATAAAATACAGAATAAATTAAACATCAGGGCTTTAATCTCTAGGCAATTTTATTTTCTAATCAAAACTATTGTACATAAATTTTTAAGTATGCTTTTTGTCTGATTGACAAATACCATGCATATTTCTATAATGAGCAGTACATTTATGGAAAGGTAATATAATCTATGTGTTTGTACCATATTCTTAAGATTCTTTTTTAAAAGGAGGGAGAGTAATTTTTCCCTCGAGGTAAATTGCTTTCAAGTGGAATAAAATCTACCCAGGTTAACTTCATATATTTCAGAGCTTTGAAGATTACTGTGATACTTATCTTCACTTCTGCATCACTGCTGGGAAGCTCTAGAAAGCAGGCTTAGAGTCCTAATTGACAGGGAACAATACAGTAATCAGAGTTTTGGGGGCTTCTGTGTGCCTTTTCTGCTTCCTGTGGGATGGCATGGGATTAAGATAATTTTCCCATCCCAAAGAAATCACAAGTTCCCAGGGATGGAAAGGGATGTCTCAAATATCCCTCAGATATCCCTCAGTTCAGGAAGGATATCGAGGTCCTGGAGCGGGTCCAAAGGAGGGCAACCAGGCTGGTGAAGGGACTTGAGCACAGACCCTACGAGGAGAGGCTGAGGGAGCTGGGGGTGTTCAGCCTGGAGAAGAGGAGGCTCAGGGGAGACCTCATCACTCTCTACAACTCCCTGAAAGGAGGTTGGAGCCAGAGGGGGGTTGGTCTCTTTTCCCAGGCAACTCTCAGCAAGACAAGAGGGCACGGTCTTAAGTTGTGCCAGGGGAGGTTTAGGTTGGAGATTAGAAAGAATTTGTTAACTGAGAGGGTGATCAGGCATTGGAATGGGCTGCCCAGGGAAGTAGTGGATTCTCCATCCCTGGAGATATTTAAAAAGAGACTGGATGTGGCACTCAGTGCCATGGTCTAGCAACCGCAATGGTGGTTCAAGGGTTGGACTTGATGATCTCCCTTCCAACCCAGCCAATTCTATGATTCTATGGTTCTATGAAATGATATTGGCCTTCTGGCAGCAGAACCTCCTACCTGGTTCCTGTTCTGTCTGTAGTCCCACACCAACACAGTGCTAACAGCTCTGCCCAGGCACTGCACTGGACTAAATTTTTCTTCCTAGCGAATACTTTATGTTCCCTGAATTTATTTTTACTGATATCAAGCCATTACTCCAGTTTATTGGAATAATTCTGAATTTGAAATCTGTTCATACCAAATCATCACGTGTCCCTCCCAAACTGAGCAGGAAATACATGGACTGTTTCATCCTGGCTGTGGCTTTGGGACAGCTTTGGTTTCCCTGAGGCAGCACAAACAATGTGGAGGACTGGATTTGTTGGAGTGACAGAATTTAAGGTCCTCTCACCCACCTCTTGTCCCAGATTTTATTCTCCTATGCATTCTGATGATAGAGAACAGGCCCCACCAAAACAGGAAGAAAAAGCAAGAAACTAATAAGAGTATTAAAAATAAGCAGTGGTCCCAGAAGGTTTTATGGCTTCCATCGCTTGACAGAGTATCTTTAATGCACTTCTTTAACATACTATATACATACTGCCTTGTCCTGGCAGGTCAACACATAGACAGGCACAACCCAACAACAAAATACAAAAATACAAAAGAACAGCTAAACAGCCTGGCTGGTTTCCTTGAAGGAATTGCTCTAATTTGCAGCTTTTCACCACTTACTTTATTCAAAAATATGCTACAGTGAATAGAATCTCCCTCTACTCTAGAGATGCTGAAGCAGAAAAAAAAAAAAATAATCTGAGGGAGGTATGAACAGGTTGTGAGTCCCTTAACAGCAGCCTTTAGTTCCCCCAACTTATGACAGCTTTGGTGAGCCTGGGACTCATTGAAAAAAACATTTGGAAAATTGGATTGATTGCAGATATCACAGCAAGAGTGTTTAAGTGAAAGTGCTGCAATATATAGGGTTAGGTTATGAGGGCAGTGACAAGGAGGTGGCAGTGGCTCCTCAGTAAATCTGGAGCTATTTTATTTTGCACAGGAAATTCTCTATTACTATTAAAATGGACTAAGAACTAACCATGCTAGCTCCAACTCCAAGACAAGAACTTCAGGTTTCTTTATCTAGGGCACAATGAAAGGATTTGCAAGACCAAGCCTTTGCCTCTGAGGAACTCCCACCATGGTGGGTGCCAGCTAACCCCTCTTTTTCTCTTCTGGAAAGGCAGTGAATATTGCAACATACTCTAATCAGGGAACATGTACACACATGGGGTTAAAACCCCCCAAATAATTGTTAAAAGCAACTCCATCACTGGTAAAATCAATACCTTTAATGGTGAGTTCTTGGCTTCAGGAAATTCTCTTTCATCCAGCCTCACCCAGCGTTGTAGAAACTGTTGAACCATTGGGTTTTCATTATTAACAATCTGGAAGCCAGTGACATTGGCACCTCCATGCATTACTCTCTCCAGAACAATGTCAGTGAAACCCTGGGAAGACACGTGCAGAGAAAAAGACTCATTGCCACCCAAAGCCTCAGTTTTACCTGTTCTAAGTGTAGCATGAAAAAAACCTGATTACTTTCCCTCTTGTCAGCTTCAAATATTCTATCCAGGAGACAGTCACACCTCTCGCCAGGCAGTTCTCCATCACAGCATTACTGAATATTTCTCTTGCAAACATAACATTGATTCTCTCCCACTCTGTTGTTATTTATACCTGGTATAGTAAATAGGCATCTTTCTGCTAGGCATGACTTGATTGCAGTCATGTTTAGCTGAATGTCAATGGTTACACACACTAAAAGGCATCCCAGACTAAGAAGCCCAGCATTGCAACGAACACTGAGATCATGACTGCTTCTTCTAATGCAAAATGACACATTTTACAGTCAAGCAGTACTTATACTAAATAAGGGTATTTTAAAAATTGTTTTCCTGCTTTAAACACACCAAAACATAGATATAGAGAAATTTCTTCAAAGTGGAATTGCTAACTTGAAAGTGGGAGTTTTGAAAAAAAGGTATTTTTCCACTCACAGAAGGAACAGACACCCAAAACCTAGTCTTGCTGCAAAAGCAATCACAATGTAATACTTTATCTAAAGAACTCTAGCAGATGGCATCATAAACATCCCTGAAAGTGAATTCTAGAATCCAGAAGAAGATTTGATAAAGATTAAAAAATACTGCCTTGTCCTGGCAGATCAACACATAGACAGGCACAACCCAACACTCTGAAATACAAAAGAACAGCTAAACAGCCTGGTTGGTTTCCTTGAAGGAATTGCTCTAATTTGCAGCTTTTCACCACTTACTTTATTCAAAAATATTCTACAATAATTTTTCCTGGAGTGTTTAAATTTCACATATGTGACACATGAGATTACAGTTACTAAGCATCTTATTTATGAGGATACAAATTAGTAAAAAACATAATTAAATTATTATTTTAAAATTAGTAGAGGCTATGAAATTCTTAAAAAAGAGATGGTAACTGTGTACAAATAACTATAGCATAACAGTTCTTGCATTCACTGAAGTAATTTCTCAAAATCCAAGAACTCATCCAAGCGTTTCCTCTTTTGCTGATTAAAATTGCCACAACCTGAAAAGAATATATTACCCTTGAACATTTGTAATGAAGAAAAGTTCTTACCAGGTTTGCTAGCATGTAGTGATAGCCTCTAGAATGTTTGCCAAGGATTACAACCTGTGTAGAGAAAAAAATTACACATTATTCAGTTGAAAAAGAATGCCTATTAACTAGTGGGAAACAGACAGAAAATGAATGTTCTGGTATTCCTCTACCCCCAATCCGTGGGCAGCACAAGTATTATTGATCTGTGGCTTTACAGACACAATGCAGTCATCTGTTTTTCTAAAACACACAGGCAGAGCACAAAGAAGAGCATCTCAGATGGATGAGGAAAGTCTGCTTGCAAAGGTAACCTTACCTGCCAACACTCACCCTTGTGATCACAGCAGCTCCCCTGCTGAGCATCTTAATTTTAGTTATCAGCTGGGGTATTTCTGCTCTGGAACAAGGTTAACACTGTTACCTACTCACTCAGAAAACTCCTGTTTACTTTGGTTCTTGCTTGTGGATTGTATGAGGGGGGGGGGACACAGCCCTGCCACTCAATGGGTGCTTGAAGCGGTACCAGCACAGCGGGCTCAGCAGGTTCCAGGTCACACCAGGGGTTTCTTGGCATGAGAACCCTGGCCAAGCCTTGTCAGCTCTGAATTCCTGAAGTCATAAGCAGTGACCTTCATTGCCTTCTTGACAGCTTTCAAAAGGCCTGAAAACTTCTTGTTTCCAGTGCACCTAAATGGACACAGCTGACCTTACACATTTTGTAAAATTTCTACTCAGTGGGATGTTACACATCCCACTACACCACCATACATCCCACAGGGGCATCTCCCTGTGCAAATGGAACCATTAAATGGAATAGTTAAAGAGTCAAAAAAAGCAGCAGGATGAGCAGCTGGACTCTGTAAGGATAATGGGGAAGAGTGGAGGCAGCTCTGCCTGGCAAGCCAGAATTCTGCCCTCCTGTGGGCTTGTCCCCACTCAGGTAATACTGGGTTTTTGCAGAAAGGATGAGGAGTAAAAACACACTTCCTATATTTATGCTGCTTGCTTACCATAACCCTCCTTGTGCAAGGCTGTGCCACTGCCCCTTGCACTATTTGTCTGCCTTCAGATCACAGAATCATCCAGGAAAGGAACCTCAGAGATCATCAAGTCCAACCCTTGATCCACTGCCACTGTGCTTTCCAGACCATGGCGCTGAGTGCCACATTCAGCCTCTTCTCAAAAACCTCCAGGGATAGAGAATCCACCACCTCCCTGAGCAGCCCATTCCAATGCCTGATCACCCTCTCTGCAAAGATTTTTTCCCTAATATCCAACCTAAACCTCCCCTGGCAGAGCTTAAACCCATGCAGTGATCAGATTATAACCTCTGTACCAGCCAGCCAGTCCCCCAGCCATCAGGTGGAATTAACACCCAACAGTAAGAACTGAATCAATAATTGTGGTGATTACAGGTGTGTCAGGAGAGAATAAAAAATGGTCAACACCAGCAAACATAATGCTGGCAATACACCATAAATGTGTCACTGCTGTATCTTTTGAGCAGCTCAAGTGAACATATGATGCTTTTGGAGAGAGAATCATCTAAAAATCTATACATACTGTAGTAACACACTTCTCTGTGGTCACAGATAAAAGCTCCAAATGCTATACTCTAAAAGACATCTTTTCAACATGGCCATTTAGGTCTTTGCTAAAGGGAGATGACACTTGAGTCATGGACTCCAGATACCCTGCTGAGCATGTTAAAGTTCTTGATTAAGTTCCCGATTGCCTCTTTGGGTTGTCTTGTCCTTAACAGACACCATTTCTTTAAAATTCACATTTAATTCTGTAGGAATTTGCATACTTCTAGCAGTCTGAAAAGAAATTGCTGTTCAGGTCCTCTTGAGAACTGTATGTACACTCTGTTGGTAGAAAGCATCTGCTTTCCTACACTCATTTGTTTTCTATGGAAATGTGCAGCCTTCCTTCAGATCATCTGGTGTGCATGTTATTTGCATACTGAATTCTCTGTATGTTTTAATTCACCTTAAAGGCAACAACTTATTTTTAAAAGGTTAGAGACAGAGAACTTCTTTAAAAAAATATTTTTTGTTGTTTTAACCTTAATAACAAAGAAGAATGCTTTTACACTTCTACCCAGAAATGTGTTTGTTTAAGGGAAAAATGCCACGACAGATGAAGTCGGAGGCTGGAAGAAAAACATACTTGGAGCTGCTAAAGGCATCAGGACCAATATTGCAAAAAGGAAATGTAGGACTCATTAGCATAGATCAGACTCAACTTCCATTGCATCTGTTGTCACGTCTCCAGAATGACCAAAAATAATTCTGATGAGTCCCTTGGAGAGGTCCAACATACTACAGGCAAGCTTTGATTCATAAAGCATCTTTCAGATGCTTACACAACCAACCACGTTGGTTCATAATTACTTAACTGGATCTTAACAATGTATTTAAAATTCACTGCAGACACTGTCCTAGATCTTAACAAGCACAACTCTCCTCCTCCCTCACTTTCCACCCTCTGTCCAGCACCAGGAATGGAGCTGTGGGGTTTGCCAGCCAAGCAAAACCCATCCCAGATATCAGTTACTCCTAGGGGAGGGACGAGGTGGATAAAGAAAACAGGAGTGTAACAAATAAATCTCACCCACTGCTTCTATAGTGTGAAGCTTATATAGAAAGTGGGATATTGAATAGTGGTGGTGAATAGAAAGCCAGGATTACAAGACAAGGATTTCACAGAGCTACATGTCTCTGGCAAATCTCACTTCCCAGACTTAATATTGCTTTCACCTTTACTGAAAGAAAAGCTTATGAGATTTTATACTGAACAAAGAAGGAGGGAAAAAATGGCTGGAAACTATCATGAATAATTCAGTCTTCTGATCTCACATAATTATTGCTTTGTAGATAAAAAGATCATAATGTCAAGTTTGATATAGAATCAAATAAAGTTTGTATTTTTAATTAACTTTTCGGATATTTCCAATTAATTAAGAGGAAATCTAGAGGGAACGTAATTAAAATGTATCTGGTTTTAAAATAAAAGTCAAATCTGCTGGCTAGCACCAGGCTTGCTGGAAGTAGAGACCTATATGCCAGATTTGAGAAATTAAGTCAGCACTGCCAATATTAGTTTTTCATTTGCCTGGGGAAGTTGTTTTTTGAATGAAAGCATAAAGACGTCTTGTTTTCCACTGCATCACTCATCATGACAATAAATAGGCAGCAAGAATTTTTGGCTTTAGCTTTTGCATTTTTCTCACAGTTTTGAAAGACAGCATTAGAGAGATTAACTGGCTTACATAAGTTATGGAGCATTGTGATATTTCTAAAGCAATAATGATGATTCTCTAATTACACAGTTCAAAGGCTACAAAACACTTCAGAGGAAGAACAGCAAAGAGGAAGCAAAATAAATTTAACATAATACAAAATGAATAAAACTAAAATAACTTCACAATTACTCCATTGCCTTTTGACTTCCTCCTTACTCCAGTCACAACCACAGCTAATTCTTGCTCTAGGACATGAATCTGGGTTTTTTGGCCATAAAATTAAACATTTGAGTTAAGGCTGAAGGGAACATGCCAAGGAGAGTGGTGAACACTCAGGTGGAAGTCAAAGCAGGAAGTTATTTTAAACAGCAGATCCAGGGGTTTCACTGGAATATTTCTATAGGGAGTTGATGAAAACTAGAATGGTAAGCACAGAGTGAACAGCAGGAACAGACCAGAGGCAAGGAAAGAATGGGTTAATGACAGACGGGACTCTGGGGGTTCAAAACAAATCAAGTGATGGAAGAATAGTGCAAGTTTGGTAGGTGGGACTCAGCAGTCAAATCTTTTTTAAAAAAATATCAACGGTGTGTCTGTGATTGCTAAAAAGGAAATGTAATTTTTCTCCTATGGATGGAGGAAATCACAAAGCAGGTGAGCTTAGCAGAGCCTCTGGAGATTGCCTATTCCAACCCCCTGGCTCAAACCAGGGCAGGCAGAGCAGGCTGCTCGGAACTGTGTCCAGTCAGGGTTTGAATAACCCCAAAGACAGAGATGCCACAAGTTCCTTGGGCAGCCTGTTTCAGTGTCTGACCCCCTCAAATTATAAAAAATATTTTTCTTTGGTTTAAACATAATTTCCTGCATTTCAGTTGGTGACCTTGCCTCTTGTCCTGTCACTGGGCACCTCTGAAATCTGAAACTCTGTGAGACTCTCTGAGAAGAGTCTGGCTCCATCTTCTTCATTCCTTCCCATCAGATATTTGCAGCCATGATTAATATCCCTGATATTAAGGAGGAATATTAAGGAAGAAGCCTGAGCTTCCTCCCCTGCAGCCTATGCACCCTAAATGGTCTAAGCCTCTCCTTGTACCTCAGATGCTCCCTAATTGTTGTAGAGGTCCCTTTTCTGGTTTTGTTCCAGAATGTCCATATCTTCCCTGTTTCTTGGGCTCAGAACTGTCCACAGCACTCCAGATGCTGAGGAGTAGGGAAGCAGGGGATGGATGGGGCAGGATGATCATTGCTGACCTCCTGACCGTGCTAATCCTGTGCAGCCCAGGATGCTCTTGGCCTTCTTTGCTATGAGACTGCAGTGCTGGCTTGTACTCAATTTTTGTCAGGACCCTGAGCTCCTCTGCAGAGCTGCTTTCCAGCCAGGAAACCTCTGCCCAGTCTGCATTGGTGAAGGGGTTGATTCTTCCCCAGGTGCAGGGCTTTGCATTTCCCTTTGTTCAACCTCAGGAGGTTCCTTCCTCTCCACTTCACCTTCGCCTCCACTTCTCCACTTCGCCTGGCAAATTGTTGCAGCACAACCACCTGGTCTATCAAACACTCCTCCCAATTTTGTATAATCTGCAAACTTGCTGACAGTGCACTCCATCTTATAACCTTCAGGTCCTTAACAGAGGTTAAGCAGAATTAGTCCCAGTACCCTTAGGGCACTTTCAAAGAGTAACTGGCTTCTTGCAGGCCTTTGAGTTGCTGATCAGAACCCCTGAGCCCTGCAGTGCAGTCAGGTTTAAATCCACCTTCCTGCCTCTGTAGGCTTTGATTTTCAAGAGTCAATGACAAATACAAGCTAAAAGGATATTTTACCTGGAGAAGCACCCATCATGATTTTGGCAGTAGTGAAAACTACCACGTCCAATTAATACCTCTTTGAAGCATCTGTCCTTCATTTGATTCCACTGCCACCTGGTCAGTTAAATCTATTTAATCAAAGTTATTTATCATCCTTTAATACAAAGAAAAGAAGAAAAAAATTAATCACAAAAGCACTGACTACCTCGACTACAGCTCAAAGCCCTGATATTTTATGAGTCTATTAGATCTTCCCATAACATAAAATACTGATGCTGACAGGCAGTATTGCCACAAAGAATGTCTAAAGATTTTCATTGTGCTTTTCAGACCTCACAAGTGGCAGAAATATGCCACTTCAACAGAATGACAGCCAGAGATGTGATCTCCTGCAAAGTGCCTTCCCATTGCAAGCATAGCTGGGAACAATGAGGTAGTTTAACTCTAAAGCTCTTCTTTCCTAGTTTGTAAAAAGACAGCAAGAAAAATGAGATTTTCGTTAAGCTCCGAGTAAAAAACCAAAAATTTTGTAGTCTTTGTTAAGGTTATTCACACATTAATTTAGGTTCTGCTTTTGCAGAAAGCCCATGGTTAACCTCCAGCATTTCTAGTGATATTTAAGTAAGCTTCTGAGGACAGGAGAGCTTAGTTACCTCCAGCTGAGTAGTAACATACTTTTATACCTTGCTATAAAAACAAAATTATGACACCTTTGCCTGGAAAGCAGTGTGCAAATGCCAGATGTGATGACTCTTTCTTTTCAGGAGCAAACAAGCAAAAAACAGGTCACTGGAACTCAAGTCTACACATTTTTCAGCAGCATTGTCAGCACCAGCTATCAGTGTTGATTGCACTTTGTGGGAACAGCACGGGTAACAAACACTTCTTACTTCAAGCATGGTAACAACAGTCTGGCAAATCCAAATCGATGTGGAGCACACTGTCTTCTCCCCTGGGTATCAGGTTGGGTGTTTTTCTTGTTTCTATCCCTCCCTGTTCTAAGGATGGAGTTACTTAAAGCTTCTCTCAGGTCTGAGCAGCTCTGATATTGGACTGAATGACTGTGCAGTTGTAACCCATTGATGCAGCACCCTCCTGAACTACTGGCACTCACCAGTTTGGCCTTCAGAACACCCTTAAGAAAGGAGAGGAACTGAGTGTCAGGGTGACAGCCCAATTAGTTCAATAAAAGCTGAAGTCAAGGCCCAAAATGTCCTTGCCAATCTATCACTGAGGACACTCAGCTTACCTGGGGCGCTATCTGCAAAATGCTGCATCTTAGCTCTGGTTCTACCAAACAAAGAAGCTCTTTAGCTGAAAAACAAGTTTTTTCCCTTCCTCCCACTCCTGCAGAGCCTGGTGGCAGTGGCAGAGCTGCTGATGGGGCTGGTGGCCACTGCACCTCAGCTCTCTGGGGTCAGTGCACTGGTGAGAGCCACGTCCTGACCTTCTGCAGTGCTGGCATCTGGGCAAAGGTGCAATTGCATTGGACAGCCATACATAATCATTCCTCACTATGTTTACTTCGCACAGGTCACCCCTTGTCATGTAAATTTTCCAGGCAGGTGTAGGATAAAATAAAAAAATAAAATCAAAGCTCTCCTGAAATGTGAGGACAATTTTTCCTCATTTAACCAGGTGCTACAGTAAAAACAAGCTCACCATAACCTCAGGAGATCCATTATACTCTAAGCCTGCAGTGCCTACTCCTTTGTTTTCCAATACACACACATATATGCACCTGCAGAAAGAGTGAGTTCCCTCTGAGGATTAGAAACACCAGACAAGGCTTGATTTTCCCTGAGTAAATTTATTTTTAAAAAAATAGCTTTTTTGGTTCATGCTTTTGTCTCTTTCTATCACACCAACACCACCAGCCTATGAGATTCCCAAGGTACCACAATTCAGTGGAAGATCCATCACAGCTCGTGGTGTCTATCACAGCCAAACCAGTGATACTTGTCCTGCCTTCAATTCTCTGGAAACCAAGCTATTTCTGTGTTTGGCAAAAGTGGCTCCCTTCATACAAAGAGTCAAAACCTCAGGATTGTAACTGGAGTTACAAACCCAGAGAAGTCAAGTTATTCCTTCACTTCATATTAATGATATGGGAATCTGGCCACCAGGGTTTGTGACTCTGTAAAATACCCAGTAAACAATGATTTCATTCATGTGAAGAATGAGCACTGCATTAAATTTATGTTAAATATTAAACAAGGAATGTACTGAATATTAAGATGAAGATTCCACACACATATTACTTGTTGCAGATAAAAATAACTGCATATATAGTTGAGAGCAATTCATCCCCCATTTCAGAGGCTTCATGTCCTTTATGGAATGTCACAACCCCACCCACAGTTCCAATTGCTGGATTTTTGTATTTCTGTCCAGTATATGGACCTAAGAATTCCACTTCCATGCAACTGCCCCCTTGTGACTTTATCTCCTAACTGGAAATCCTACTTTCCTCTGCAGCACAGTTCCAAGATCATTTATTTGTTTTAGCTTACACAAGATTCTTCAAACAGCTTTTGGCTCTTCTGCAATGTATCTCTCCTGGGAGATAATTTCCTAGAGAACAGGAAGCTCCTACAAGGGGACAAAAATCCACGTGGTGGATGCAGGGATCTGAGATGCCTCTGAAGCATTTTAATACCTTTTTTTCCCCTTTTGTCCCCCTTTTCATGCCCTTCCCTCGCTCCTTGATGACAGTCACATGAAAAGTGAAATTTTACTTTTAGGCCATCTCCAGATAGATGCTGCTTGTGCATGTTTGTCCTTGGGGGGGGGGAGATGTAATTAAATGCAATATCTGAAAGTTGTGCCATCCTCCCTCCATATGGCTAAACTTTCTTTTCCCATAACTAATCTGACATTTGCTGACTGAAGATTGTGAACACGCACTCCGTTTGTGCACAGAAGGTTACATTAGAAATTACTTGGGGTGAAAAAATTACAAACTGCACCATGGGTTCTGAGGGGATGACACTTCCTATTAATTTTTTTCAGTGTGATGACAAAAGTTTTCTGTGAATTCTCTGAAAACAATTTGCCTAAATTCATTTTCCTCAGTGTGATTTAGCAATATTGCCAGATTAACTAATCTGATGGCACAGATATTATTTATGCACATATTCTAATGCAAAACATCAGACCCTGGAGGACAAGGAGGTGAAGTCTGTTACAATCCCTGGTAGCTGACGTTCAGAATCCCAATTTACTCCTTAAACTGAACAAAAATAATTAAATAAACTTTTCTGTGTAGCAATATCTCTTCTCCATTTAGACTGATGAGAAGAATTGTATCTCTCAGGACTGCATC
This sequence comes from Calypte anna, assembly GCF_003957555.1. Classification (NCBI taxonomy): domain Eukaryota; kingdom Metazoa; phylum Chordata; class Aves; order Apodiformes; family Trochilidae; genus Calypte; species Calypte anna. The sequence goes on along the minus strand of NC_044247.1, from coordinate 13,402,261 downwards.
TCTCTTCATAAGTCATATCCTTCAATACCATGACCTCCATGTCAAAATCAAACAGAACTTCCCTACCCTTCCTTGCTCAAAGCTATTCCACTGAACACAAGATCAGATATAGGTAGTTCAATCATAACAAATATTTTTTCTAGTGTATCAAAGGGATACTCAAAATTGCCAAGACCTTAGCCCATTATTTTTCTAAGATATTCTCAAGAGGAGCTACTTGTTTCCAGAGAGCTTCCTTGAAAATATTTATGTGTTCTAGAAATTATTAATTAGTGAATTCTTTAGCTCCTTGAGTGAGATTAATAAAGTACAAATCCAGTTTTGTTCTGTTTTTACAGCTGTTTTTATGTGATGTAAATGACTTAATTAAATATATTACTCTGCAGTTATTTCCACTATACAGGTCATTTTAGGAAGGAGCCTGTAGTTTAATTTTCTACATAGTTCTAGTGTGTTCTTTGAGAAAGATCCTTCCCTGAAAAATGTTCATAAAGGACTGATTTCTCACCCAAGGTAATGTCACAGAGGTTTCAGTACTTTCTCAAGCCTCTGTTAAATCTGAAGTTCAAAACTTGCCTGAAGTGTCACATAGAGACTTCATATCTCCTAAAAAAACCAAATCTGAAAAATCCCAAATCACAATAAGCTTTCTGTGTTGAGAGTCAGAATTACTTTAATTTGACAAATCCCACTGTGGTGCTCTCCTTATTGGTTTCATCCTCTAGAACCACCAGTTCAGTGTTCTGTCCTCCTCCCTCTTTACCACCTATAACCCTTCTCAGGTCAGACACTACCAAAAGGTCATCACCTGTGACATCAAGGGATCTGGGTTATTCTCTCTGATCTGAATTGTTGGTTTTTTTTTTGGTGTGATGTTCAAGAATTACTTGACCTGAAGCTTTTTGATGCACCTTTGGCATCAAAGCTTGAGTGACTTTTTTGAAGTGCATTTGGGTCTCTGCAACTCCAGTTACTCTACATGGCTCTTCCAAAGAGACAAGGGAAGCTGAAATTCCTATTAGCTGACAGGAAAGGGACACAAAGAAAGATCCTCACTGTATTCTGTCTTCCTACTGCATCTCATAGATTACTATGTCAGATCTTGCATTTCACCCCAACAAGTGCCATGGGGTTGTTCATCACTCCAAGGCCCTGTAGAAATACATCTTATGCTTCCAACCCGCTATCCTGTGATTCACCTCTGAGGTGACAGGAGGTTTTGCTAACCTGAGAACAAAGAGCTCCCACTGGTATCTCTCTTCCAGTGTTCTAGAGAGCCCAACAGAACAGGAATTTGTTACCTGCTCAACTTGGTAAGCTTGGCAGCAAATGTCACATGCTCTTCACTGACACAACCACCTTTTCAGAAGATACCAGTGTTTATTAGTCAATTCTTAACTCAGAAAAGTTAAGCAAAGAAGTTCAGCTGGCTGCCTTTGATTGCCTTTCCCTACGTTTAGTGCCTTCCCTTTAACCTTCATGGTTAAATTTCCTTCAGTCTACACTGCAGCCAGCTCCTACCCCACAGAACATGGCCCCATCACAACATCCTCATCCCCAACTTCACATCTGCTCTCTTAAGCTTCCTCCTTGCTTGTCAGCAGTTGGGGATGCTCTCAATGTATCAGGGATATCAAAATACATCAGGTATATCAAAATCAGCACAATCAAAACTGACTTCCAGACTAGCATCCTTCAGAGCTTCCCAGCACCTAATGCCACTGCCATGAAGACTGTTAATAAGTCATCTTACATTTATTTTTTTTCAAACCTTCTGGAGGAATCACAGATGCTTCAGCACTGCCATACATTTTGAAGACATATCCAAGTCATTACCAAGCAGTTCTTTAGTGATCTTTGCATCATGTGCCTAATCCCTGTGACACAGGAGATGATATCTAAAAAGAGGATGATATCTTCTTTTGGCTTGCAATTGCGTGAAACTCCATGTTAAACACTCTTATAAGAATGTTCTCACTTTTGCAATCACAGATAAACATAAAAAATGCTCATTTCTTCTTCCCAGATTCCAGAGGAAAAAGTGAAACTCAGTCTTAGCTGCTCAAAATATAAAAGGATTCACATCCATTAGGGGAAGAGGGGAAGAAATTAGGCAAACCGAGGCACAGATTTTTCATTTTAAAAATGCAAAAATTTCCCATTTTCTCCACACGTCCCCTCAGCACGTCAGAGTAAAATCCTACTATTACTTTCTGGAATTGAACAGGAGTCTTTGGAAACAGATTTCTGCTTATATAAACCACTACTGCATGTCAGGATCACTTCAAACTGTTATTTGGATATAACCCAGAAGTGTCGCAGTTATTCAGTCCCAAGGCTCACATGAGAATCTTTTGGAAGGGGTTTTGTATTGCTGAGCACTGCCTTCAAGCAGACTGAAAAATACTGAATAGTATTCATTCTTTTTTTTTTTTTTTTTCTTTGAGCTTTTTTTTTTCCCCCTGTTTTAATGCCCTATAAAATTAAGAAAAAAAAAATCAGTGGAATCTCCTCTAGGAAAAACAAGGGTACCTTTTCTTCTACTTTTTATTATAAATGGAATTTTACTGTCACCAGAATTGCATTAAATTTGCTCTTTTCAATGCTTTGAAGGAGTCTGAAAGGTTTATTCAGCTTCAGTATGAACAGTGCTCTGCAGTATTCACCATATAACTTGGTGCATAAACCATGAAGCAAAAGAGATTCTGAAGAGTTAATTTATTTTTCCTAGACTTGGTCTAGGCAGCAGGGGAGGCCGTTTTATTCATTTGTGGTAATAAAGTTATAGCAATATTTTTCCTTTCTGATTCTTTACGTGCCTTCTCCCAGGACACAAGATCATCAGGGTACTTTTTAAGGGTCTATGTGTATTGTTGAGAATTTTATTCATTACATGTTTTGGAAGAACAAGCTTCCAGTGGCACACCTGCCACTATACCTACACATGCCCACCCATGGTATGACACAAATAAATCTAATTTAGCAACACAGGCATTTCTTTAAGGATTGGACCATTAACTTCCTCTCAAATTGTTATGCTGTTTTTTCAGCTGAATACTGTGGGATGAGTTTATTTTTGAAGTTTAGTTGATGACTTAGAGGGCGTGATCCTTCACAAATTTAGCCCAAGCTACTCCAGGGAGCTTAAATCTCCTCTGCAGAGGCCACACCAGCACTGGTAGGAAGGTGAGACAAGAGACAGGAATCACCTGTAAGAGTGTTACTACAGTGATTTGCACCAGGATGACACTTAACCATACTGTAGCCAGTTCCAAACCCATCCCCAGCCCAGAGCAAATGCACCGTAGCTCTGGATCCCACCTAGGGACCCCACATTTAGGGACTTCTCTCCGTAAGGCTGGAGCTATCAGCTGCTAGTGTGACATAGACAGCATCCCCAACATCTGGGCTGAAAAAGCACAGTGGGGTGGGGTCCCCACTCCAAAAATCTTGCTAAGTGATCTATAGGGTCACAGTGCTCTCCAAAGTGTCCCTGGGACCACCTTGATACATCAGGGGCCCTGGAAAACATCCCTGGTTCTCCTTCCCCAGATTTGTATCATGCCAAAGCCTTTAATCCTGTTTCAGATGTGAAAAAAATAGACATATGCTCTTCTTCTTTTCCTGAGTTAGGACTTCTTCTTCCCTTGTTAATGAACCTCTGAGCCACCAGGATTGTCACCCTGCCTCTGGTGATGTCCAATGCCTGTTTGCACAGTGGGACTGTGCTATTACTATTCATTTTGATGGTGTGTTTCCTTCCTCTCCCTGCAGTTGGTTCATCTGAATTGTTGCCAAGATGGTTGCCTTGGAAACTAATTAAGGAAAGCCTTTGGTTAGAAGCAGAGTTTCAAGCAATAAACTATTTGAGAGACAGATGCAAAAATTAAGGTAATGTCTGCAAAGATGAAAGGGTTTATCCTTTATGTGAAGAACAAAGAACCACATTAACTGCTAGGACTGTAACAAAGCAACCTTTATACAACACTGATTTTTAAAACCTGGAGGAGATGTGGGAGGGAGAGACTGAAAAACCAGCCAGGGGCTTAGAAGAGGTGAAAAAGATTCCCAGAGCTATTAGGGATGGGGAGACAGGCAAATACAGTGGGACAAAAAAACTCAGGAACTCACAGGAGCAAATCCCAGGCAGCTCTCCCTTTCCCTTGAGTACTCTGCATCTTTAAAAGACTTCTTGTGACTGCTGTTTTTTGAAGAACACCAGCAGAGCTAATGAAAGACCAGATCCTCTCGCCACATTCCAGGTCTGGCCTGAGAAACACCAACATATACATTGCACCTGATGTTCCTCAAGTGCAGGAGGCAGAGGATGGATAGCTCAGGGGGCTTCAGGCTCAACTTCTCCACTGGAGCTGTCAAGGATGTGGACACAGACCCTCAGAGGGCTCTCTAAGGGCAAACACACACACAAAAGGCTGCAAAAAAAGCTGAACTCTGAAACTGGGGCAAATTCTGCTTTTACAGCTACCTCTTAAGTGAACTTCAAAGCATACACAGTAGCTCTGTGACCACAAAACGGCATCAATTTAAAATCTGTCTTCAGGATAATGTTCAGGAGAATGACTGACTACACTTGCAGCAGTGTAACTGAGTATTTTGCTGCTCTCTACATTTAATAGCAATGCAAAGGCTGCTGTCTAAATATACCAATAACTGCATAAAAGCCCAGTGCAAATGTTGTGGTAAAAATATGCAACATATCAAAAGCAGATGCATGGGTGTGCATTTAGATCTCATTAATTATCATAAAATGTAAAATGATTAATTGCTATCACAGAAAAATAAACCCTCTAATGGTGACTTCAGGTCCACATGCCTCTAACAGAAGACACCAGAGCTGCTTAGCAGCAGCTGCATGCCTTCTACATACAGCAGCTTGCACATTTTATATTAATTATTATTATTACTGATCAGATACATTGAAAGCTGGGCTTTAATGTCTGTTGAGTACTTCTAAGCTCTGTGTGCCATTCCCCAAGTCATTCTGCTGGATGACTAACACTCTGTTAAATTCCTGTCAGTTGGAACCTGCCTTGCTTTATGATGCTTGGATGATGGCTTAGAAGAGAAGTGACTATTTACAAGCTATAAAACCTCCTCAGGTAGGTGTGAAACGTGCTCTGTGGGGGGCAGATTAACCCAAGATGTTGGTTACTCCTTTCTGCTTCAGCAGCCCATCTCCTGGGCCTGGATTAGTTTTAGAGCTGGCAGGAGCAAGCCCTGTAAGGCAGATAGAGCTGTCACTTTTGGGAGATGCCCATTTTTTTACACACCTTCTGCTAGCTGTGGTCCTGAGGGTGTCTGACCTTAAGGAACTTTCCATTCCTCCCCATATGGATCTGTGAGCTGCTGAAACTCCCTGGGTGGGAAGGGAAAGAAGTCACCTTTCACTCTGCTTCAGATCCAGGTTTCAGCAACACTGATGGGCACCTAATGAAGAAATGTCCTAAATTTGAAGTTGCTAGTTTATTACAAATATGAGCTGTACCAATTTCTGTGTGATGTTACACAATGCTGTACAGCTCAGACACTCTTGGAGCCACTCTTGGAGCCTCCTCTGCTTCCCCAGAGGTTGTGATGGGGCTATGACAGTGATGGGGCTATGCCACTGCTGTGGCCCCCAGCCCTGGGCAGGAGGTGGCCTGGAGGCTCTGGTCCCTGAAGCACTGAACCTCCAGAGGACACACTGCAGCATCACTGGGGTTCATCAGCAAAGCAGAAGCTGAAGCTACCCAGCTCTGTTCCTCCTGCAAGCATCCCACTGGCTTTATAGGCAGTTCTTATGCTTTTAATTGCTACAGGGAATACAGGCAAAAGCATCCCAGCCTGTTCATAACGTAACACATAAAGCAGGAAGCTTACGTGAAAGCAGTATTGTTTTTTTTCACTTTGTTCTTACTGTTTGTTTGTTTGTTTGTTTTCTAATGAATGTTGAATACTGCAGCTTTGTATTTAAACTCCTGACACCCCAAATGTGAAAGAATTGTGGGATGCACTGATGGCTGCACTGAGAACCTGATGACCACCTTCTTACTCTCTGAAGATTTCAGACTCAAAGGTCAAGCCACAGCCAGTGCTTCACTGGGCAGAGTTCTGCCAATCAGGGTACCCATCTTTATCCTACAGATGCTTTACTTCAAGTCTTCTTTGACAGTCTGACTGTCATTGTAAAATTTTGGGGCCTGCACTCTCTAATATTGCTTCTGCTTCACCAGATGCCTCCACTCAACACAAAGATTGCCTGGGAGCTCAGCCCTTATGACTAACGTTTGGAGATAGTGTCCTTTTGATAAAAACATGCAGTCTCTGGAATAAACAGGTCTTTTATAAAGTTTCACCATTTTGATGCTGAATACAGTTTCTTCCTCCTTTTTTTTCCCCTTAGGAGATTTTCTTCTAAATGGACACAAAGCCACTCTACTCTGAAATACAGCTTGTTATCTTGGGAATAAGAGAAACGTATTTCTTAACTCAAAAACTTGTCTCTAAGTACACGGTTGAACAGGCTAAAGCTTACTGCTAGTTCTCAGAAGAAAATGTTCTTCTGTTTATGAGAACAAAATACTGGATCTATCTCTGAAAGAATACTGGAATATTTTAGCATCAAGGGATAAGAAGTGTGGGGAGCTTATGAATTTTGCATGACACAAGTGTTGCTATCTGTATGCTTGGGAGGCCACTGGATGATTAAGTTGGATATAGTTTGGTTGTGGGAAGGAGGGATATGGATCCATGTGCTCAGTGGTTATAGAACTGTAGGGCAAGTGAACAAACAGATGGCAACTTCTGGAATAACTAATTATCTGCTTCCCCTTACTCTGCAGCTGAAGAGACAGGGCCAGAGGTGATTTGGGCAGAGTATCCACCTCTAGGACACAGTATGGGGCTCACCACAAGATTCTTTGGAAGGGGAGTGAAACCAGATATGCTGCAGAGTGAAACCTGGCACAAAACAGGCAGAGCAGGAGCTGAGCCATCCTCTTTCCCCTACATCAACATTTACATACCAGGGGGAGACAGCTGAGAGAGATCCTTTCCTGGGTACCAGCCAGCCCTGAGAAAAGAAATACTTCATATGGCAGGTTTTGGATCTTGAAGATATAGAAGCATACAGATGTGCCAGATGTTAAAGGCACTTGGCATACACAAGGTCACTCCCCCACATGGTTGTACATTGCTGGAGGAAGGTACAGAACATTCCAGCAGGACCAGAAATCTCTGAAGAACATTCTCAGATGTGTAATTGCCTTTAGATAAACCAAAACTTTTGGAAGAGAGGTACACCCTGGTTTGAACTAGTTGAAAAAAGCACCAAAGGAAGAGAAGTGTACAGACTGACCAGCCTGATACAGGAGAGGTCACTCTTATTTAACCCAAGCACTCAGATGATATGTGGTTTCTGAGGCAGAGAACTGACAAGCTTTCTGAATGGCCTGGCCAGGAGCCCAAAAGTCTGATAGCAAACTCAGAACGTGTGTAGACTGCTTAGTGGTTTATAGTCTGTGCTCTGCCATGACTTTTGTTCTTGATTAAGTCTTATTTAAACTGCTGAAATCTGGGCTCAACAGCAAATCCTGCTGTTACCCCTGAGAAAATGAAACAGCAGCTGCCACACATCCCTCCAGGGAGCTCAGGAAAAGCCCTCTCTGGAAAAAGGCATTCCAGGGGGAGAAAGGAGGGCTGACCTTTGAAGATGTGTTCCCAAGGAAGCCAAAAGGGAGAGGGATGGAAAGACAGCTGGGCTGGGGCAGCCCGTAGCAGCCCAGGGTTTCTCCATCAGTCCTGTTCCACAAGAGGTAGAAAGTCCTGAGAAAAAAGGTCTTCAAAGCCAACATGTGCAGATGTTCTTCAGCTGGGAGAGCTTTCCAGCCTCCACTCAAAGCACCAAACTGACTTCTAAATGGCAATAAAATGCTAGATTTGAAATATGCAGATCCAGAGTTTCTCTCTCCCCTCAGTGCTGTGCTATCAGCAAACACAGCTGGATGGAAAGACAACTCACCACTCCCTGGAGCAAACTGGGTGGTTGGAAATAAGTCCCACACGCATCTGGGAGATTTTTAAACTACTTTATGAGAAGATAAGGTAAGAAGAGAGATGGAAGGAAAACTTACACCCATTAATTGTTCAGCTGTCAACCTGGGTTCTATCACTACTGACTTTACCAGCAGAAACTTAAGTCTACAGTATCTGATTAAAAAAAAAATGTTGCCAGGAGATATTTTTAGTATCAGATGCACCAGCCTGGGATCTGCTTGGGCAATTCTTTGTCAAGTGAATGGTCTAGTAAAATAAATAGGACAATACTCATTAAAAAGTGTTGCATAATCAGCTTCTTAGGCTGTTAAAAATGAGTGATTAGTACTAGAGTATTTCTATAGTATTTCTAAGATATATTTAGTTTACTACTTAGACTGGTTTGCTAACAAAAAGTTCTAAATATATTTTTCATACCACAAATTCAAACATTTTTCCTCATGAGTATCAATAAAATTAAGTAGAAACAGTCACATTATATCAATGGGGAGACATATATGACATGGCATTTATGTATGAAAATGTCTGCAGGATCTGGCTGATAGCTTTGAACTGATTGGCTAAAACTGGCTAAAAAGACCTAAAATCCAAACACAAGAAAAACTGAAGATCTTTTAGAAATATTTGAGATCATTTAGGAGAAAGTTTTCATGGAAATGTCACAATTTTGGGTAAACAAAGTTAAAAAGATGGGCAGTGGACGTAATACAGAAAAAGCAGTTTTTAAGAGTCCCAAGATGGGCTGTGTGCCATACAAAAGTGACAATAGAAAGGCTCTAATTAGGCAAGAATGCAATTACTGTGCAGTGCACTGCAGAGCTTGGGGAAATCTGGAGGCCCCAGTTGCAAATCTGGAGTTACACAGATGTGAACCATGTTGATAGGCAGCTGGATCAAACATTCCCTAAAGTCACAACATCACTCAGTTTGAGGTCAGAATGCTTGCAGATGAAAAGTGTACACCAGTTTTTTGGTTTGCTTGGTCTACAGCTTTCATTTCAGCCACTGGGATGGTTTCATTTTTTTTTCCCTCTCGTACAACTTAAGAAAAAGAGAGAAAAATTGTAAATGGACTTAGATCAAACAAAAGGCCTCTTCCCCAGCTACGAGTGTGCCCAAAGAGCTCTTTAAGTTTGTCTCAGGAGTGCTCTCCTGCATCATTTTCAGAGAGGGAGCTCTGAATGGCATTTTGCATCTTTTGCAAGGACAAGAGCAAATGAAAGGAAAAAAAAAAATAAAGCAGTTCCTTACACTTTGCTGTATGAATTTCCTAAAGACAGTGCTCACCATAATGACTAAAAATACCATGCAAAATGCAGTGCTATATATTATATCATAGTAGCTGTCAGAATTACAGAGCAGCACTGGCTTGAGCTGTGCTCTCCTGAGCAACTCTTTCCTTCCTCTTGCTCTCTGTAACCAGCAGTCAAGGGACCAGGCTGTGACTACAGTGATTCAATCCCTGCTGACTGTGATACACCTCAAAGCTTGACAGGAACAGCTTGAATTTCTTGAGCAGGAACTCAGTGAATGCAACTTTTGCATCTCCCAGAGCTTATGGCAGTGGGGTCAGCTTCCTACAAGACAACATTTCTAAAAGATATGCTAATGCTTCATGAAATGGAGATATTACTTTTGATCTATTCTATACTATAAACCCACAGGTTACATTTATGAAGTTGCAATTATCAGAGGGTTTTTTCTGTCTTAACAGAAGCTTATGAATAAACAAGCAGCATGAGTTTGGTTCCACACCAACTCCAGCTTTCCTGTGAGCCCAGGGACCTATCCTGCTTCTGCTCCCTGCAGTCTGTATCTGTTGCTCCATCTCTTCAAGCACAGCACCCTGAGCTGGCTGGAGCAGTGGCCTTTCCTCTGAGACAACAAAGCAAACACTGGGAAGGCCATGCAATAGCAAAAAAAGTCACCCCAAAATGCATCTTCCCCAGTAAAGCTGTTCAGACTCAACCACTCACAATTTAAACCTGTCAGCAGTCCCAGCTTTGCAGAGTGAAAGGCTCTGTGTACCAGAAAGTGCTAATGAACCTTTTGGGCCACCTGCTGAATTTTTCATTAGCAATATTTCCATTTGGGATTCCTTTAACATGATTTAAAACTTCTTCCCTGGCTTTTTATTTCTTGTTTCTTGTCCATTTAACAAACAGCACCTGTCATGCAATCCCTACAAGCAGCCCTGATGCCAGTAATGCTACTCTGGGAGCTGAGGTTTTGGGTTCTTAACCTGCTTAAAAAAAGAATTCATTATTAACATTTGAAAAAAAAAAAAAATATCAGAGAGACATATTCCAGAAGGTTACATGTAAGTGTTGCCACCAACTATGAGCATTAGTGAGACATTTTAAATTTACTAGGTAGCCAGCCATTGTATCTCAATGGATATGTAATTAATTTCTAGAAACAGACAGTTCTGGAAACATTAGCAATATCTGCCACTTCTGATAAGCATATACCTGTTCCAAAATGGTGTTGATTCTGTCTACTTCACAGTCAATTAAGTATCTTTTTTCTTGCCTTCTGTCCATCTCCTCTATAATTCTTCTGAACTCCTGAACATCCTTTATGCTTCCTACAGACCTGGCTGTCACTTGCCAGTTGTTCTGTACTGCTGCTTCCATAATCGCCTGGAGAATGGAAAATCCTGTAGGAGGAAGAGACAATGCAACAATTGGAAACCAAACCAAAAATAATGACTATTTGGAGGGTCTAACAAAGGGTTCAGGGTAAGTAATTCGCCTGCAAGTGCTTCATTACTTGAGAAAGCCACAGTGTAGGGACCAGTTTCTTCTTTCAGCTGTGCCACTGCCAAAGCCCCTGACTTCAGCAGAATTGTTTGGCAGTGTATTAGTGTGAGGCATTTCAGAATCTGTCCAATATATCATATTATGATCCTCTCAGGGATGTTTATGGTTGTGCTGGGGTCCGTGCCAGCCAAGAATAGGAGCCTGCAGCCATTACTTGAGCAAAAGTCCATCAGCTTGAAGAGCTGGACAGAAGGGGTAATTTGCCTGTGCAGACTGCAGCACTGGGTCACTAACTGGCAGAGATCCAAGCACTGCACAAGAATGCCAATTAAGTCATTGTACTGGTTATGGGAGCCACAGGAGAATATTTTACTGATACTCACTACAATTCCAAAAAATGTTTTAAAATATGGAATCTAGCAGCATTAACCACACTTTCAATGCTTTAATCAAGGCAATACCAACTCATCGAGCATCCTCAGCAGAGGAGGGAAGCAGAACAGAGGGACCAAAGAAATTATACAAGCAAACAGCATTTAATTTCTTGTGAATAGCTGCACCTGGGAGGCAGAGAGAACTCAAATCATGTCCCCAAGAAAAAGGTGATGGAACTGGGAATGGTAAACTCCTTCAATTCATGCAATGTAGGAGTCATCGGAAATTGATTTGCAACCCTTTAGTACAATACATAGCTGGGGATCTGGTTAATTACTTGTTTTGATTCAGGAAATTAAAAATTTTGTATAGTTCTGCTTCAAATAAGGGAAGATGCCAATTAAAGAGAGAGCTCATCTACTTCAAGCCCACACAGTGGTTTCCAGTGGAGTTTCTCTGTACAGAAGCACCCATGTGAGCTGTGTTTCTGTCTAGATAATTTATTTGCAGAATTTTCAGTCCAATGATCTGATCATACAGTGGATTCCTTATCCACAGAGCAATTGCAGAAGCTGGGAATCTCTTCATAAAAATACGGGATCAACAATCAATTAATTGTGCCCTGTGATAACCAATCCCTTAAGCTGCTGAAACTGAAAGGGGTTTGAGCTAGAGAGGAACAATGTGTTCACTGCTTCAAATTACACCAATAGCTCTTCTGAGCTCAGATATCATCACAGGGGTACACTGATAGCACAGAATGTGTGCTGCAGGCTCAGCTGCTGTAAATCTGGAGAGGCTGCCTGAAGCCAGAGGAGCTGCATCATTACTTCATTACAGACACAAGCAAGGAAAGAGTGTGATTTTCTAGATTGCAGTTAGATGATTATAATTTACCATGTGGCTTCCTTAAGTCTCACTCAAATGCCCTCCCTTTCCCTGTGCAGCCTCCTGGATTCTTAATGCTTTTTTTTTTTTGTATGAATGCATTTTACTATTTTACTATCCCATGAAAGGTGGTTACAATTAATATGTACACTGGTTGGGAATTCTTTCTGGCATCTTCTTTCCCCTAAGAGTATTGAAAGGGAGGCATTTACATATGTATAGTACAATGATCTCAGTCTTCCTGAACATCATATTTTACAAAAATGTCTGCACTCTCTGTGACAGCACTGTGATTCCATTATATGTAGGAGGAAGATCTAAGCCTAAGATACTTGGTTGGCTGCAAACAAGGAGTTTTGATGTAGGAATATAAATGCCACTAATGGGGATTTAAAAAATGCTTTGTAAACCAAGACGTGATTTAAAAAAAATCTGATCCTACTAAGCAATGAATATTTACAACTTTGATCATCATTCATATAATGTCCAAATATGAACCTGGAGCTTGCTGTAAACAACAGGAAACAGTCTGTAAGTCTATTTTTTTCACTCTTGATCAAACAAAACGGTTCAACATGTAACAAAACCCCATGACACTTTGAAAAACTATATAGCTCTATTTTTTGTTAATAACAAAGAATATTTATGAATAGTCTTAAGGAAATAAGTAAAAGTGAACAAGTTGCAGAGCAGATGCCACTGGTTGATGGCCATGCACCCAGTTCCAGTTAACACTGTTTGAGTCAGAGCTCTCTTTGTCAAACCATAAATATCTCAAGCAAGCTGGGCACTTTTTCTGATTTTGTGCAATTGCACATTTGTGTGAGTGAGGGTCTGTCTGGTTTTGTGTTTGCATTGCTCAGTGGTCACCTTTTCAACAAAGAGCAGAGCAAGGAGTGTCAACAGCATTTTCCCTATGCCTGAAAATACAATTTCAGTAATCTTAGTGTGAAGAAGTTCATTTCTGTCTTCTCCCTTCTGTCTTTGCCAGCCCCTTCCCAAGCACCATCCCTGTCCCAGCCTCCCACCTCCCTCTAGGGCTGTTGCCTCCAGAGCCTTTCCCTACACCCCACTTTGTCACCCATGAGGTGATATTTCTGTAAACACCTTCAGGCTCCAGTTGTGCTTGACCATGGAGAGAGCTTGACCATGAGCAACGTGATTTTTTCAATAAAAAGACCATTTTAGCTGCATAGGAGAACTTTTCTTTCTCCTTAGCATAACAACGGGAGCTGGGACAGTTTAGGGGTAATGAAGGGGGAAAGGATTTTCCCTGTTTTATGCAGGTCAGGGACCAGCCCTGCACACTGAGCTTTTCCATTCCTTGCCCTCTGGTAAACATTCCCTGGGAATGCTTCACAGGAGATGCTCACCCCTGAGCACCCTGGAGCTGCTGAGCTCTCCTCAGTGCCTCTCATCTCATTCACTCCAAAGGAAACCAGCCAGCCCTGGCAACTCTCTCTGCTTTGTCATTTCTCTATAGTCTGCATCACATCTATCCTAAAAGACTAAAGGGCTGATATTTCACCACAGGTCTGTGAGGGCTTTCATTAATAATCCTGCTGGTTTCTACTGCTCCAATCAATAAAGCCAAAAAATATCAGGTAAGACAAGAAAAAGTGACATCATCCTAGAGGATGAGAATGAGAGAATCTCAAAACAGGTTCATAACACCATTACTAAATTTCGCAGGTTGTTCATTCCAGTCATTAACACAAATAAAGACAACAGAAAAAACTGATTCAGATCCCAATCTGATCTTTCAACCTCTTTTTCATTAATCATACCTGGGATGTGGCAAAGCAGCAGGATGGAAGGCATGGAAGCAACTACAGTAATAAAACTACAACCAAATAAGTGCCCAGCTTCCCACTCAGTGAGCTGAAGCAAGGGCTTTAAGTTTTGCTGACTGAAGGCTGCAAAGAGGGGAAATATTCAATCAGTTTCCCTTAAAGCAATGCTTGCTCTGTACTTTAAATGACCCAGACAGAATTACATCCCAGGCAGTCCTCCCTGCAGCTGGACTAGGACACAAATTCACCCACTATCTTCACACTTCTGCCAGGGAAGCAAAGTCTGTATCTCAGTCTTTTGGATACAAGTGTCTCTCAGCTGACACTATTAACACAGCTGAAGGGGATATTTCACTCTTTTGCATCTATGGAAGCTCATGGAACTTCACTCACATCCATGGAAGTAAAATTCACCTGAACAGTTTGCTCAGCCAGATGAAATTCTGTGCATTATATCATTAAACTTGTTTAAATAACATCTGTATCATCACAGGAACCCTCCCAGCTGGCATCAAAGCTTACACAAAAAATGACCCACTTATGTAAATTACTCTTTCCTGACTGTTCCTGATGTTCCTTGGACCTTACTTAGCTTCCTGTTAGAAATGGAAGACCTCTTCCTTGCAGTCCCTCTTCTTTTTTGCCTTTTTGAGCACCAAGGATCTTTGAGGGGTGTATTTCCCTGGCTTGCAGCATGTTTGTTTCAGCTGAATGAACATCAGCTCTGATCTGATCTGAACACTTGGGTTTTGTACTCTATGTTTGGGATATGATGTGACAAACCAAGACTCTGGCCTGGGAGTGAACTTCAGGGATTTAAGTGGGATGTTGTGTGTGACAAGGGCACAAGGAACTCACCAGAAAGGAGAAGCCATCAAGGCAAAGGCTTCCCCAGAACAAATACAAATTTGATGATGCCAGCTTGCCAGGGTCTTTAAGTTGAGATATACTTGGATATTCTGTGTGTCTGGCACTGAGCCTAGCACTAATTTACAAGCAAATATAGCAACATTTTAGGTGTGAGTAGAAAACAACTCCCCAGCCCAAAATACTCCCCATCATTCAAAATCCAAACTTGTCAGTCAGGCATAGCCCTGATCTGCTGAACAACTTTGTAGTCAGGGAAGAAGAAAAGGAACAAGCTACTAAATTGGGAATCAGTAAGAGATGCAACAGATTACTATGCTGGAGCCCTCCTTCAGTCTAATGCACGTAAGTTCAAATTATTAAATAAAAGTAGGATAACTGCATTCTACCTGGATTTGACATGATCACTTCCACCTGGTAACCAGCCTGTAAAGTGTTACACACTCCTGCTTTAATAGAAATAACTTTCTAGATCAAGAAGCAAACACACTCTAACATTTTTTCCTTCTGCTTTTCCTGTTCATTAAACCTCTAGCTTCCCCTGGACATATATTACATTCTTGAAATATGTCATTCATGAACAGAAAAAACTACACAAAGAGATACATCAGCTTGGTTCTGTGGTTGTGTGAGTGGGAACTCGGAACTTGCCTGGTTCTGAAAAAGAATTTACAGGAATCATCTGGTCTGCATTTCCTTGGAGTGGGATACAGGTAAACATGCTGCAATTCAGATCTGCTGAATGCAAGAGTTTTGGGTGGTTTTTCATTGTTGATTTTTTGGTTGGTTTTTAATTTTTTTTTTTTCCCAAATGGCTCCATCAGAATGTGTTTCACCTTGCTCTGTTCTTTCCAAAAAATCCTGCATCTAGCTCACCCCCCCTCCTTTTACTCAAGTTTTAAGTCAGTGCAACTTCGTTGTTTTTGAAAAAAAGCTGTGCCAGTGTAAAATGAGAGCAATGCAGGCAGGGACCAAAGGGTACAAGAAGCAAGGGCAGACATAAAGATGCTGTGAGCAATGCTGTCACCTCCATGAGGGACTTTTGCATATGACTTTCACAATGATACAGAGAAGTCTCCTGGTGTAAGGCAGATACATAGACTTCAACACAACAGTGTGATCCAAAGTTTACTGAAAGAGCTGTGCTCTAATTTTAGCTTTGCTATGCAAATATTTATTTAAATAAGGGATAATAGCTGAGTGATTATTTTTTCTGGGTAACAAAAAACAGATGAGATGGGGACGATTTAGAACCAGAGTGTGGTCTGCTTGAGGAAAATGGAATAGGTACATAATGGTTATGAGAAGGCAGAGGAAATAGCACAAAAAAGCAGAAAAAGGAAAAATGTATTCTAAGAAGTGATAGAAGGTGAAGAGCATTGTGTTGTTCAGCGGGCATGGGCTGTAGGGTGTCCTCTGAGTACTTTGTGCTAGAAACTCTTGATAGTGATGCTATCAGCAAGCTGACAGAGGTGATGGTGAGGGCAGAATGCTGAGATCTGGGAGACGTGGGTCTAGGCATAGTGCAGCACTCTTCTTTTAGGAAAAAAAATTAAATGCAAAAGGAATAATGGTAAAGCTACATTAGAATTTAAAATAATTAACTTATAAGCTTTAGGAGAGCTGAAGAATAAAAATTAATTCAAGTTGTAGAGTACAGAGAGCCAAGCTCTACACTGAAGCCAGGGTTTTGACTCCATCGAGCAGAGCTGAAAATCTGAAACTCTGCAGTAGAAGCAGCACTGTCACACTTACCCTGGGCTGCAATCTAGGGAGTTCAATTCCAGTAATATTCCTGGCCAGCACTCATTTCCCTGAGTGCCCTGAATTTTTCAGCAAGGACACTCTCCTAGTGACATTAGCAAATCCAAAAGAAACCATTTGCTGGGTACAGTACTGCACCCTACTGGAATGGGGAGGAAAATGTCATAAATTCAGGACAACATCAGCCTTGCCTAGCTGCAGCCTTCTGCAGTGGCTTCCTTCCCTTCTGTTCCCCTTTAATCCCTTCCATCCCACAACCACACTGTTTTTCAGCCTCACTGCCTCTGGTATGGCAGAGCTTGAATGGGTCCACCCCAAGTTCTGCTGCTTCAGCTGAAAAGCATTTGAGTGACACAATCAAAACAGAGTTGGGTCCAAATGAAGAAACAAAGATACACAGATATCACCAACCACTTCTTTCAGACCCTTAAAGATGTTTTTTTCACTATTCCTGTGCACTGGTTACTGAAGAGATGAGATTAAGCCACCATGGACACAAAACATCTCAGCCACAATCCTCTGGGATGCCTAAATTGGATGTTTGCCCTTAATTTAATTCACTTTTGGATAACAGGCTCTTAAGATCTCTTTAAGTCAAGAGAAAGAGATGCCATATCATTTTTCTGTAGGTGCAATGTGCATGGAAATCAGTGGAAGAAAATACAGGCAGGGAGTTGTGCATCCTGTAGGCATCATCATGCAGGTATCACTCACAACTTTTACCTGCAATTGAGAAACTAAAAGAAAACAAAAATCCCATGTCTTTACTGGCACTCAACTGATGAGGCTAATTACGGCATGTTAAAAATACATATCTAATTGTGTTTACCTATTTATCTCAGCAAAAGAGTCTAATTAAGAATCCCAGAGTTAGCAATTATCAAGCTGGGGAAGAAAACCTAAATTGTCTGCAGAACAACTGCAGCAGACACTCCATGTGAAGCCACTTCTCAAAAGGAAAGCTTACAAAAAACCCTAAAATCAGAGCGTGGGCAGGATGTGGTGAATTCAACTCATCTTTTGTTAACAACACTGATTTTGAGGAGATGTCTTTGGCCTATTGTATGACTTGGAGAAAAGCAGAAAATGAAAAGCCAGCTGATAAACAACACACCAGTGAGCTGCTTCTCTGGGATAAGCCAAGCTGGTGAAATACCTTCCTCAAGGCTTGAGTTGTGCCTGGTGCTATGAACACTGCCTTCTATTTCAGAAAAAAAAGCTCTGTACAAAGCACTAACATTGCCCTTGCCACTGGCAGTGACAGAGATACATGAATTTCCTTCTACTCCTCAATGAGCCTGCAAAGCTCCTGATGTAGCTCTGCCCTAATGACACATTTTAACCAAATTTTATTGTTTCTGAAGAGCTCCTACCTGTGCCTCTACCTCCCATGGAGTGGTCTACACCTACCACAAAGCAGTGCATTCCCATGAAATGCTTTGACATCACTCAGTTTTTAGAAAATTCATACAAAACATAAAAAATGCTAAATAATTCTCAAAGCACTGCAGATGAACATATTCATGGTGACAATTCCCATAGGAAACTGGCAAGTCATAAAGATGACATAGAATTAAAAAAATGATTTGGCCTATCTGATACAAAGAATTGGTGATGGAGACAATTTTCAAACTGAGGTTCTCCTGATTCATATCTAGATTTATATTTATTTCCAAGTGTAGCCTCATTGAACATGTAATTTTAAAGAACCTTATACTGCCTACTAACACACCAGCCACTGAAATGCTATAGTCAAAACCATCCATATGTTTTTTTCATATGGATGGATACATTTTCCTCATATCTTATCTGCTAGACTAAATTAAATAGCTATCTAGCCCCCAGTGAACTGGGATCCTGATGGAAAGCATTATTTATTATTTCAGGTAAAGTTGCCCAATTGTGATACAGAGTTAAAAAAGGAAAGCATTGTGTGGAATTATTATCTGAGAAAGGAAAGAAAAATGAATTCTTTTTTTAGCTTAAATAAAGAGAATAGCAGTGCATTTATTCTGTCAGAGGCAATAAATGTCCTGTGAAAAGGAAACTTATCCACTTATCAACAGCAGAGGATTTTGAAAACAGCTAAAACTTGGCTTCCTATATCACTGCACTTATCTAAAGAGCTGAAACACAATTTCAGTGTATGCTGCAAACTTAAAATTAGTGATAATGCAGGTTAACTTTTGGCCATGATGTGCACAGGGTTTTTAGCATGAGCACACAACAGGATTGCTGACTGCCTTCTCTTAAAAACATGTCTGGAACTGCTGAGTCTAAAAAATGAAAAATATTACTCCTTTGAAGAAACAATCACAGGAGATTATGGTAATCAGCCTCTGAATTGAAATACATATTCATTACAAAAAAACCTCATGAATTCCTCTCAGATAAATGTCTTGGAAAAAATTTATGCTAGCTGAATTGTCCTCAAACACAGTAATATTAGTCTTTCTATCTGACCTTCAGTCAATCATGTTAGAAAAATATTTATTCCTCTCCCTAACCTTTATCTACACTTTCTGTTTCTCAAACTACCTGAGCAAACACATCTTTTGCCTCTGAGAATTTTCATTAGCAGATGCTATCAGCCTTTCAAAGTCTCTCTTCATCAACATCTTACCCTTTGGTATCCAGCATTTTAATTGCCCTTGCAGCTGCAATGTGTCTCATGTCTCAACCCATAAGTTAATTTCCTTTTATTTATTCTGAACACAAAAAAAAAAAAAAAAAAGCAATCAAAGAGTGAGCACTGATTTAAAAAATAGTCTGAAATTTAAATGAGTTTTTATGATAATATACATGATAATTTATGGATCCACACACACAGTCTGCATGTGTGCTGCTTTTTAGTCACTTGGTTATTTTCCACCTTTTATTTGCCAATGGCTTTTATACAGCACTGTTACCTATGTGCTTTCAGTACAAGCATTTCTCTTCAGAACAATGATATATTCATCAATGACAAGGTCTCTTATTAATTTGAAACAGGTTTATGTATCTCCTAGACCACTTGGCAATGCAGATTTGGTCCCAGCTGGGCTTGGCCATACAAGTGTAGTTCCACTGCATTGATCAGAGCAAAGAATATTTCATCTAACTTGCTTTATACTGATTCTTCCTGTAGTAAGGCCACAGAATGAGAGTTTACAAAGTTAGCAAAGAATTAGCATGGCATCAAGAGACAACATCTGAAGCTGGGGGGGTAACAAGTTCCCTTTCAAACCATTTCCTCCAGGATGAGGATGCAGTGGTTCAGGGCTCTGTCTTAGTGACCCAACACCATTTCTTCTTGCACCATGGTGTTCTGGGGATGAAAAAGGACCTGGCTTATTTTGCAGAGCACTGACATACAACAGCCTCAAGTAACCTGCAGAGTAAAAACTACTCATTGATGGTGAGGAAATCCCTGGGCCTTCACCTGTTATAGAAGAGAAAGAGTAAAGGGGAAGCAATGCCTTGCTTTTAGGATTCAACTTCATAATCCCCTTTGAGTGTTAGGTATCTCTTTTGTTGTATCAAAAGTCATTAAGAACTTTAGCATTAGCTATCCCTTCTCTGCTAACACACAGAATATTATTTTTTTGGCTGCTGCTTTGTATTTTGCAACTTCTGAATACAGGGATTGTAGGCAATAACCTTAGATGGGTGAAAACACCAAGAGGTTTAATGATCAGTTAATGAATGTACTGCTCATCTTTTAGCTCAGAAGGCAGCTCACATTAAATATTAGTCTGGATTATATAGAAACGTGTGAACATTTCAGCACATACATTTCTTAAGTAGAGAAAGGGATGTGATTAAAAATTTAGCTCTGGTTTCACTTCTCCAAGTGTCAGTGTACTCAGCTGGGAAAGGAAGGAGAGGGAGAGCATTCTTGCATCCAAGAGCATCCAACCCATCTTTTCTAGAGCATCCAAGTCAGTTTCAAATGGAATTTGCAATGAAAAGCTTAATGCAATTCTGATCAAAAAGAAAACGGGTAATATGACCGGGCATGGGCAGAGTTCATCTGATTTACTGCTCTGATAACTGATGAATATAGAAATACCAGTATGATGGGCTTCAATGTCCCCAAATTAGCATAATGGAAGTCTACACTGCTGGACCACCATGAGAATGGAATAATAGCAATAAAAGCTTACACATCCTTCAAAAACTAATGACCACCAGACCTTTAATAGCTGCTACTTCACTGTACACCACTTGACTATAAAGCAAAATCATTGAACATGTAAAACTATGTTTCTCAGTTTTATAAGATCAATAAACATTAAAAAAACCCAAAACAACTCAAAAACCTTGTTCTTGCATCTGCACATGGTAAAGATCTGTTAAATGAGCCAGAAATGGCAATAACTGGAGAATTTGAAACTTATTACTTTTGCCTCTCAGAAACAGGCTCACTTCATGGTGTAGGGGAAATTTTCACAGAGATGTGTCTTTCATTTTGAAAAGTGACTTGGGTAGGATGATAGGACCAGGTTTTCAGAGGCAATTAAGATGCAGATGCTGAAGAATCTCAGCAGGTGGGGGACATGCACTCCACTGATTTAAATGGCAGCCAGGCTCCTATCTCATTGAGGTGCTCTTCACAATGTGTCAGGGTATGTTAAAACCCTAAATACTTCCTCTATTTAGATCTGTCCTGTGTGCCTTTGGAAATCACTTACAAAAATAGGATGTGCATTTCTCAGAATATGCACTCTGTGGCCTGCTTAGAAAGTGGCACAGAATTCTCTGCAGAATACAATGTTAATTAGTTATTTCATTGCAGCACGTTCAACAGGTGCCCAGATAAGGACTCCCTGACTAAATGGGATGTACAGACTGTCAAGTATTAGTTTCAAGAAGAAAAGGGTGCTAGAAATTTGCCCTACAAGACTGCAGAGTGGATGAGTATGAGAAAAAAGAAGGGATTGCATCTAAACTGTAACCTCCCTGTTTTCAAACTAAATTGCTCTTAATGTTTTAGCAGAGTTGTTTTGTAAAATTGGGAAGCTGTAACAAACACTTCCTTGGGACCAGTCAGCCTCAGTATTCCAATAATTATGTTGGGCTTTGCACCATTACACAGCCAAGTGTTCAGTATTATTTAAAATGTTTATATGCTATTTGAATATTCAATCCAATATTCAACGAAAGAAAAGAAATCTTCTATTCCATTTGTTATATTATCCTGATGCATGACTACTCTTCCATGACTCCAAAGCCTCACAAATCTGATTGCACAGTTGGCAAACTAAAGTGATAAAATATGCAAAAAGTTGAGTATTAGCTAACCTGGAGGAGAAAATACACAGTGAGAGGTACACAGGGCTGGAAGTGCAAGCACTGATAGCTCTGATCACTCAGTTTCTCATCCCTGTAGTCATTCAGGCAAAAAAAGATCTCAAAGAACAAGGGAAGTCTCCAGTATATAAGGTGGAAGAGTCCCAGTGCCTTGTGCAAATCAATACCTTAAAACAAAGGGTTCTCATTCCACCACTGGTAGAGCAGTAATTGTGTTTAATTTCATTTTTGCCCCCAAGTAAACTAAATAAGATTGCCTTCTTTTAACACTTTTTGCCACTGAAATTATCTCCGTGCAGGTATAAAAAACAAGGGAAAACCAGGTCAGTTGCACCTGTGAGCAACTGGAGTTGGCTTCAATAAAAATTTTCCATCTAACCTTACTAATTATTAATGTACAGATGCTCTAGGCTCAAAATATAATGCCTGTGCTTCCTCCAGGGAGCTGGTCCCCTCTGACTGTATTTAATACTAACTAACCCTCCCCCTGCAGTGCAATATCAAGCCAACATCTTTCTTCAAAGCAAACATTAAAAAAGCATATTCTTTAAATACTGGATTATTATGAGTGTGCCTGGCAAAGGTCAAGAATCACATTCACAGAATCACAGAATTGTCATGGTTAGAAAAGACCTCCAAGATCACCAGGTCCAACTGTCAACATCCACCTCCCACCTGCCCCAGAACACTGCCAGAGTGGTTCCAAAGGATGTTTATAGATATGGTGATAGGTGCTTTAAATATAAATATAAATAATATTTATAAAAATATAAAAAATAAAATACCTATATCATCATGCCCACTAGACCACGTCCTGAAGTGTCTCATCTATATTATGCTTTTTAAATATCTCTAGGGATGGTGACTCCACCATCCTCCAGTGCCAGCCACTCTCTCAGTAAAGAAATTCTTCCTCCTTAATGACTTGGGAGAAGAGGCCAGCAACCAGTTCCCTACAACCTCCTTTCAGGTAGTTGTAGAGAGCCATGAGGTCTCCCTTCAGCCTTCTCTTCTCCAAACTAAAATTCCCAATTCCCTCAGCCTCTCCTCACTGGACTTCTTCTCCAGACCCTTCACCACCACTGCTCCACTTAACAGCTCCCAGTCACAGATTTTCTTGCTCGTTATTTGGAGCAAGCCCCATCACCTCACTCTTTTACTTTTTATTGAGCAGAACTTTTTTTTTTTTTATGAAGCAGAACTTTTGTCTCTACACCACGCAGCTCTGCCTGTATTCTTTGGAGAGTCCTTTTGTCCCTCCCTGTAAGGAAAACCCTGGTGTCTTCATTCCTGTCTTTTAGGAACAGCACTGCTGTCTCTTCTGCTCAACACTTCATGGCTTTTCCTCATTTATTTCCCCCAGAGATTCCCCTCTATCACCTAGAGATGAGGACAGATTAAAAATCAAGCATTTTGGCTGGGAATCAGAGGGCTGAGCCCATGGTCCTGGTACCAGCTTCCTCTGATGGATGTCTCCAGCCTCCAGGACTTCCACTTCCCAAAGTGGAAACTCCTGTCTGTACAAGAAATGGGGATTGTAGTTCTTACAGCCCATCACAAGTAACTCAGATCTCTTAAACTGGTTAATATTCTAATGGCCAAAGAGCAGAGAAAGGGTAAATTTGCAAACTTGCATAAGGTTAAGAAGTCTGCAAAGATAATGCATGATCAGCACTACAGGACAGCAGGCAAAAGTCACAGGGATGAGACCATGCTGAGCAGAAAATAAACATGAAAAAGTTTGTTCTGCACCTCCACTGTTTAAATGATATCCTGTTATACTTAGCAAAATGTGTTAATGATGTTTAATTTTTATGACTTGTTTATAAATATCTATAAAAATGCCAAATAATTTTATGTCAAGCAGAAGGAGAATAATTCTGTAAATTAGTGACTTAAAATAATCCCTAAACATTTGCTTTTGGCCAAATTAAACAGAGGAACACATTTAGAATAAGTTTACAGTGTCTTAACTGTGATTTATTATTTAAAAAGATAGTAAATAATGCAATAATTAGAAGATAACAAATGAAGGCAGGTATCCATATAATTCTAGTCTTAGTGAAACAATATCCTTGTACAGGATAATATAATACAATATTTAACTGAAGATTGCTAAAATAAAACTTATTTTTGGTAAAAAAGCAGCCTGTTTGTTGCTGGCTGGTGTTTCCTCTGTAAAGTCTGGCTACTGGCTATTCTTAAAAGAAATTAAAATGTTCTTGGATGCCCTGCATGAGCCACAGGTGGGCCTATAACTTCCCTTACCACTTAGGGAAGTGTCCTCTTTGCTATTACAGCCCCATTAATTCAGTAACAGAGCTGGTGAATTTTTTGTTCAATTAACTTTACATTTACTGGAAGAAAAGAGTTTTAGGAGAGGAGGAGACCACAGCTACAAGTTAATTGAGGCCAAGCTGAATTTATAACCTGCTGAAAAAATTGAATGAAAATCTCTTTCAGAATGAAAGTTAATGAATTTTACTTTTAAAATCTGAAGAAAAGATTAAGCTAAAGGTTAGTCTTGAAATAACATGGAACACTTCTATTTTGTTCTGGTTTTCAGCTAAACTAACAGTTTTCAGCTTGGTCCAAACCAAATTTTGTCATTTCTCTTTCACTCAACATCTCCCTCTCCATCTCAGGTTCTACTTAGAAAATGTGAACAGATTTTTCTTCCTAAGATTTAATTCTATCAGGAGGGAGAGAAAATATATATTTGTTACTTCTGAGGAAGAACCTAGTGCTACATTTTCCCAGCATCAAGTAGAAAGCCCTGTAAAGGCAATGAGGAAAGACTGAATAATAACTTGTGGAGAAAGTACTTCACCAAGGAATATTCTGTAAAAGACAATCATTAAAAAAGACTAAGACTAGGGAAATAAAGCAGATTTCAGCTTTTCTTTATCAAATATGTCCCTAAAAATCCCTGAAGGATCACACAGAAATCATTAGAACATCACTTTTATTAGTTTATGGAAAACCACTTTCCCTTGTGACACAGCAATTTCTGGTTTTATTGCTTTTAGGCTCTGGTCCCTGTATGACAACTGAGGCTGCTATTCTTCATACTGTAACTCATATAAATATACCTCAAGTAATAAAACTGAAGCTAATTCTCAATTTTCTAGCAAAATGTCCACTGAAGCCTCTTGGTTTCCTTTCATTCTAGTGTAATAATAGGCATCACTTGTTTGAAGGAGTCCTCAGGACCTCCATCATAGATGCAGCTAGAAACAGAAAGCAAAAAATGTGGTCCTGGCTCCTCTTCAGTAATGGTTAAATACAGCAATCAAATATATTTCTATCAGCTGACCTCAAGAGTGGTATAAACCACAACCATAACCATAAATTGAAACATTACAAAGTAGCCCATAATAATCCTGCTCATTATTGATACAACAAACTCACTGTTCTTCAGCAAACATTTTAAATATCATCCATTATTCATGGGAAGTCCTACTAATTACCTCTCTAGGATTTGGAAAAAAAAAAAAAGAACACATTGGAATATCAAAATATAGGAGAAATTTTCATTGTCTTTTATGATCCTGACTTTGTGCAAGTCTTTATCTCTGTGTCACCTTTTTGTTGTTTCAAATGCACCTATCAAGAAATTATTTTTCAACACAGAAGATCAAATTTTTACCTGAGCAAATCTGCACTGCATCACTTCAAAGAAATGCAAGGAGTGACTTTTGCTATAGTCTGAGGCATATTCTGATTTTTACACCACTGAATCAATTTGGCTGCCTTGGTAGCAGTCCCAGTTCCCTGTGGCAAACGTTTTAATGTGAAAAAAATTTTGATAAAATCCAGCTGTACAGTCAGAAGGTGGTCACTGAAGTCACAAAACTACGGAAAAAGGCAAATTAATATCCCATAAACCAAGACTGGATCTATGCAAAATCAATAGCACTTAAGAACAAATAACATCACTGTTCTCACTGTCTTCCCATATGTAAGCTTCATAGCAGCCCCAAGAAAGTGTTCTGAGGATGCAGCTGGCACCTAAAATTCACTGTAAGGTGGCCAATGATGTGTTTATATGGGCTATTGTGGACAGTTAAAGAAGATATCACTTAAATTAAATCTAAATAATTATGGTCTACTGCTGCTTGCACTTAGTATGTTTGGCTTCACATATATCATTACTGATGAAAACTCAGTTTAGTTCTGTACACTTTTAACTTTTAAATCTTCTGTTCTTATGCTTCTAAATGTGTAGTTTCACAATAAGTGTTAAACAAATGGGAATGACTGAATGCTTCCTTGTAAGGAAATGGTGCTTTAATGCAAAAATATTATTATATGGTTCATATCAAAAGGGTTTCTTTGGTTGTACACATTATGGATGCTGGGTTTAGTTAAGGCTTCCCAGATTTGCAGCATAAGGAAAAAATAGAACCCAAAGTGGTCATTATTTAAATTTATGCCATTCACATCCATTTTGCTTTCTTTGAGAAGTTTAGTAAAATGGTTCCAGAGAGGACAACTCCAATAATAACTACACTAATACAGTGTATACATACGTCAGCTAAAGCCCCAAGTCTCAATTTCATCAACACATCTGAAAAACAGACAAATAAGCAATAAAACAAACCTGAAAAGTCCTTCATGGCATGCACATTCATGCTAAAAGCTGAAAATAACCTTTTTTTTTTTCTTTTTTACTAGATTTTTTTTTCTTACAGAAACAGGACAATTGCCACACTGTGATTAACGTTTCAAACGTTTTTGTTCAAACTGTCTCCACAATGTGGAATATCTCAAAACCCAACACACACACTAATGTAACCCAGGCAGTTAGTTTGTAAGGCTTTTTTAAAATAGCACAGCATGAAACTCAAACTGTCAGTGCATAAATTACTGCTGCCTTGAGGCTGCAATAACTTATGCATCCTTCTGTGCACCCCATCATATACCTCTCCTTTCAACCAGAAGCTCAGATCTCCCTTCCCACCTCTTTGTAGCACCCATTACAATGTCATTAAAAATAGGGTGGCTTGTCCATTAGGTGAGGGAGGGAGAGAACTGCAAAAGAAATGTCAGAGAAACCAAACAGGAGGGTTTGGGGCTTTACTTTCAAGAAATGTCTAAAAAAAACCAACGTTCTGGCAATTATGTGTTCATGTAACTCATCATTTGTCTACAGCCAGGCAAGATATTATTTTATTTCTTTAATAAAAATGTCCTAATTTGAGGTTATCACTGTCACTTCATGGACAGAAACAACTGATCAATAATGTTGGTACTACTAAGCAATAGGCAATTCTGTCTACAGAACAATTACTGACACTGGTTTGCTCCTGCTGAAGCAAACAATGCCAGAAGACTGCCCTCTGTATTTTTAATTTCCCTTGTTTTCTCTTTTTCCCACCCCTTGAAGGATAAAAGATAAGATACACTTCACAAACTGAGACCTCATATTTGCTCCTCTAATAACAATTTCCTCTTTTTTCAAGCCAGGAAGATTGCAGCAAATAACACTCTCTGATCTAGAAACAGATTTACAATATCTTCAGTCTTAGGAGCAGATTATGGCACAATCCAGTCCAGACTATGCTGGTTTTATGTATATGTAATGTTGGTGAAATAATTAAACTGCACTGAAAGGATTTTATGCTGCAGCTCTGACTGAAACTCATCAAATTAAATTCTTCATGAATTAATGCACATCGAGGTCGATGTAGTCGATGCAGTTTATGACTTTGACATTTCATAAAGTTAAGTGACAATTATGGATCTTTTCCTATATTTTAGATGGCTCAGCAGGCCATAACTGCAACTGCAAATTATGTTCAATAGAGGAAATATATTGTTTATATCATAACTGTATAGTTATAGTTTATTTGGTGTATTCACCCGTCAGAACCACCTATACCTGGGTATTAATTACACCACTTATGATGTGTATGAAATGAAGGCCCCCAAGAGTTTTAATAAATGTTTTTTGATGATAATTCTGAGACTAGATAATTATTTTTATATCATAAAAGGGATCACAGTACAAATTTATAAGGGCATACATAGCCTTTGCTACAAAAATGACAGTACTGAGCCCCTGGAGTGATCAGCATGAAACACTTTGCTAAAAAGGACATCTGAAAGTGTCTGCATTCTTTTCTGTATTTTTCTGGTGGCTTTGGAGTGTTTAAAGTATTCTGAGTCCCCTAAGAAAACCATTAGTGACCACTATCATGCATTTTCTTCTTGGAAAAGTCTTCTCACTCCAAGATCTAGAGAGCTTTAGACCAGAGCTTGGAGCCACAGTCTTTGAGACTGTTTGGTTCTCCATGCCAGCAGAAGAGTGTGAGAGGAACAAAAAGGCTTTTCAGTGACCAGTGGCCATTTCATTAGGTTAAACTGGAATAACCAGAAGGGGCTTTTGCCTTACAAAGGGAAGAGAAGCCTCAGTTAAATGCTCACAACACTTAAGTGCTGATTAAAAAATTGCCACAACTGAGCAAATGCAGTGTACAGAGTGGCTGTGCTCCTTTTCAAATCCATTCTCAAGTATTGTTGGGCAGATTATCAAAATCTGAGTTATCAGAAATGAATCACTGCTTTCCTGAACGTGAACTGAGAATGGAAAAAGAGCTCATAACTTCATAAGTGGCAGAAATGCTAGAAAAACCATAAATAATAAATGCTGGAAAAATATTAGCACTTCATGCAAATAACAGTAGTCCTCTTACATCTGGTGCGTGCAAAGCCCTGGCCATTCACTGCTTATTATTATCATCAGCACTGACAAAAATATCCCTAAAGCAAACAACACTTCAGGAGCTCCTAAGAAAACTTAACAACCCCTGCTTGGGATCTGTTATCCCAGACTGCTGCTGTTCCATCATGTCAGAGTGCACTGGGATGCTCAGAGCTCACCAAGCATCCCCAGATCTGGCACTGACAGCTGTGCTGGGGCTGAGAACAGAACTGGAGTTGTGTTTCCAGCACTCACAGCTCTGGCTTCTGAAATTTTTGACTTTCAGATATGGTGCATTAGCTCACACTGCCCACTCACTACTCTGACCTTGGCAAGACCCCCTCCAAACCTTCCTCAGGCTCCAGCCCATTCACCTGGAGGGAGCAGAGATGTATTTCAGGTGCAAAGCCAGACCCTGTGGCTTCATCAGCTTTGCTGAGGAATCCTGGCCCTAAAAACTGCAAGGAGAAACATTTCAGCAATAAGGGGGATGCTCTGCTGTTTTCTGAGATGACAAGTCTGTGCTTAATCACTTTAACAGACTGAAGAGGGGCCCTGACTACATGCTGCTAGCTGTGCAAATCACTGCCTGATGACTTGTTTCTTTGGGCTGCTGACAACCCAGGAATGTCAGAAATACTTTTAAGTGCAAAGCAAGAGGCTGTGAACTCAATGAGCTTAGGAGGAATAAAACCTTAGGTCACCTTTCTCTCCCAGTGATGCTTTGCCTCATGAATCAAAGCAATAGAAGAGGCCAGGAGAGGCTATGCATCTAGAGCTGAAGCAATGAATAATTACTTGTTACTGAGTACAAAATTCATGCCAGAACCCTTGCACATTTTTTTCTTGAGAGATTAATACTTAATCACTTTATGGAGGTATTTTTCATTCCACTGTGCCCCAGCAGTACACTGCCTTACACACCTGAAATGCATGTGTCCTACTTTGAATTGCAGGAAGAAGTGTCTAAAACAAAACAAGACAAAAGGAAAAGGTATGATGTTTAAATGTTTCATGAGAAACAAGAGAAAGATCTATCTCCGTAGGAGAAAAATCCTTTCAAAAGTCCTTAACCCAAATACAATATGAGGTCATTTTACCTGCCAGCAGAGTGAGTTTGTCATAAATCCATTCACATTTATTCTTCTACTATAAAGCATTCAAGTCATCTTTATGCTTACTGAGACAGCTGGGAAGAAAAAGGTATGTGGTCAAGCTAGTTTAGTAAATTCTCTGAAACCTGAAAGAAACTACATCAGGAAGGGCCAAATGTCACAGATGAAGGGAGGTATTGAAGCTATAACCAAGTCCATGTCAAACACAGCTCAGTGAACTACCTTAAATGCAAAGCTTGTAGTAATCCATTATGTTTTTCCAAAGGCTCAAGTTCTTTTCTAGGTGAAAAGTGGAGTTCATGGTCAAATGACAAGGGGGGTTTTGTGTAGAAAAATGAAAAACTTCTTCATTAATAACCACACTCATTGCAGGATGACATTCTGCACATCTTTTATGTCAAAGCTCACTCTGCTTTCAGCTCAAAGGTATTTCCATAGAAGTTTACAGAAGATCAGGTTGTTAACCTCCTGATCAGTACACCAAGTCTTTCATCTGAAAAACAGGACTAAAAACCCTTGCATGCCCCCACACAGATACTGTTGATCTTAATTCACTGTTGTTTGAGACCAAAAAGTGAAAAGCACTTCAAAAGCATCAAGCCCTTAACAAAGCTAAATTCTTACACACCATTCACCCAGCATGCTCTACAGTTCTGTATCAAAAGAAATTAAAAATATACAAAGCCTCTCTTTTGGTAGTGAGAAGAGATTGTGTCATTGCTTAGCTGAGAACCTGATTTAGAGTCTCTGAGGCCACTCTACAAAAGAAGTTTTGCTTTACTAACTTGTTGAGATCCTCCATTAAATTCATATATATATATATATATATCTCAACCACTGGAGAACTCTCAATTTTTTGTTTTTTATCACTTGCAACTATTACAGTAATTCCATCAAGCCACAACAGCCTGTGCTCTTTCCTCAGAAGTTCTTCAGCTGGTGAAAAGTTCATTTGCTTGTGCTGAAGATCTCACTATTCCATCATCATAGCACAAGCAGCACAGGTAGGAAATTTGTTCCTTCTTTGTGAACAAGAAACAGCCACTGTTCCACAAAATATCATGGGATAATAATAATAACAATGATAGTGATAATAATAGTTGTCACTCAGGTTAAGAATGAACCATTTCTAGGTGAAGATCCACGTGAAGAGTAAACATACAATCAAGATCCAGTGAAGGGTGATAAAATTTCTAAACTTCTAAGAATGCTAATGTGCTAACACACTGCCATGCTTTCTTCAGTCCCACTCAAAATAAAATTTCTCTTATGCAGACCTGAAGTCAGTGAGACACTTCCCTTCCCTGAGCAGACCCAGCACATAGAATCATAGAATCATAGAATTAGCCGGGTTGGAAGGGACCTCAGAGATCATCTAGTCCAACCCTTGACCCACCGGAGCAGTTGCTAGACCATGGCACTGAGTGCCACATCCAGTCTTTTTTTAAATGTCTCCAGGGACGGAGAATCTACCACCTCACCGGGCATCACATCTCCCCTGGTACCACTTGCCTGCCTTGCTCTGAGCACCTGGATGCTAAAGACACCAGAGGCTGTCAGTCTTTAAAGCTCTGCTGTATACACAGATGCAAAAGAAAACCCTAAACCAAACTAACATTAAGGAAACCCATAGATCTGTTGGGCAAGAAGGGTTAAATAAATAGGTCTGGCAAAAATGTTTACTCACAGTTCTTTGCATGTAGGTGTTATTTTCTACAGCTTTCCTTTCTAACCCAAAAAGTCCTAGGGTCAACAGACTTGACCTCTTCTCCTCTGATTCCAAGCAAAGCCTTGCAATTGCCTCCTTGTCCCAGAGCAGCATGGACAACAGCTCCTCCCTTCTATCCCCTTCACCTGCACTTGGAAACTGCCTTGCCCTTTAGCTTTGTTTCAAGTAACACAGAAACGTGAGATTCTGATCATTTGAGTCTTGCTTATACACCTATAAAATCAACTGAGAAAAAAAGCTTCTACTGCTTAAATGACTTGTGCATACAGTAAACAAAATTAAACGTGGGCTCTAGCAGGAGTTGATAAAACATGCATATTTATGAAAAGCTAAGTATTCAAATGCATGTGTTTAGACAAGGCAGTTTATAAATACAATTGTTTGCAGACTTCATCTTTAAGGCACAAGTGAATGGCAATGCTGCTAGCTCTCCTCTTTACTACTCAAGCCATTCAGGGCCTCACCTTATGTTCCTGAGGGCTCCAGTTGCTTTCCTTAGGACCACGAGGGTAGCACACACCCTGCTTTAGGCTTCCAGAAATTATTTATCCAGGGTTTCCCTGTTTGCACTCTGTGCCTTCAATGTTCTGACTCAGTTTTTCCAGCTGATTTCACATCAACCAAGGTCAGATCCTGATGCTCTCTCAGCCACAGCTGGATTCACACCACCATAACATCCCATCACACCACCATAATATCCCATCACACCACCATGACGTGGGGATGGAAGATTGGATGGTATCACAACACCACACAAGCAACACTGGGGCTCATTTCTTCCTGAATGGCCTGACACACCTCCTGACCCTCAGGGACTGCAATAAACTACAATTTTGTTGTATGTGTGCAGTTATTCAGTGCTAGAAAACACTGCTGAGAGGAGTGTGTGTTCTGACAGCCTCATGGGATGCTCAACATCAGCCTGAAACCACTGTGGATACAGAGGACCTGTTAAGAGGCACAAAGCTGCAGGACAGAATTCTGCCAAGAACTCTATGCTGTTGGTCTTCAGCTGCATCTTAGTCTTACCAGCCTGATACATCTCATGCTGGATGACTTTCAAAGTTGATTGAGTCCTCTTGTTCATAAGCTAGAAAAAAAGGGTTAAGTAATTACTGGGGTAAGCTAAACAAATAGCAGCTAATGGGAAAGATCTGGAGGAAACTGCTTAAGGCACCCAGTGCACCCACAAACCAGGCAACATCCATTCTCCCACATGGGGTCTCAATGTTTGTTTGGGGAAAGCTCAGGAAAAGGGCTTTTTGTGTGCCACAGAGACCAAGATAAAAGAAGTCCCTATGAGACTTCAGAGATTTCAGGGAAATAAATGGAGAGTGATTATCAAAAGCTACATTTAACTGTTCAGGCTCAGATTATTGCCAAAAACATTCAGGCAGTAAAGTCAAACAGTAAAGCTATCCTGGAATATTTCAGTTGAGGCTATGGCACATTTCCTGAACAGAGCCTTAGTTCATTGATTATACTGCTTGAAAGCAATGAAGCAATGTGTCCTAAATAAGAATGTCAAGATTTGCCTCTTTGTCAGGGTAAATTACTTATATTTCATACAAATATTGCCAAGCAGTATCTATGACTTTCCATTCTCTACAGATACAATT
This sequence comes from Calypte anna, assembly GCF_003957555.1. Lineage (NCBI taxonomy): Eukaryota > Metazoa > Chordata > Aves > Apodiformes > Trochilidae > Calypte > Calypte anna. The sequence goes on along the minus strand of NC_044247.1, from coordinate 13,369,296 downwards.
TCTAGCATTACAAGATGGTAAAATCACTCATTCCCAAAAGGCTGATAGTGAAAGAAACAGATAATTTTCTTATTGCACATAACTATATCAGGTATAATTATTCTTTAAATCTAAAGAATGGATTTTCTACTAATAGGGTATTTACACTGTGTACACTTCCTATTGCAGCAGAGTTTGAAAACATCATCCTGCATCACAGCCTTTCAAGCAAAGCCATGCAAAACAGGAAACCTTTTGTGGCCACGTTGCAAGTTTCCTTCTGCCAAGATGATGACTTAGAAGAGAATTTCTGGATGGCAGCTACTGGGGCGCATGGTTCTTCAGATGTACAGACCTCTGATGCTTGTTTGGTGACGCCTGTTCCTGTGACATGGAAGCTGAGCCCCAGCTTGAGAGGTCTGGTCAAGATCTTATTCCCTGTTACACATTTCCCAGTATATAAATAAGTGGGAAAGGACAATGAAGCAGCTCCTCTACACAGCTACCTAAATGCCAGCAATTGGTATTGGTATCATCCCCATGATCCTGGGCTGCTGTCCAGAACACTTCTGCAAAAGAGCCAAAACCCTCAGAAGAATCAAGGTTTGCAGGCATCCTGCCTTGTTTTGTCAGCTTTGATGTTTTATAGTCTTCCAAGCACGCTTTGTATGTTCCATTATTCTTTACCAGAGACTGATATTTACAGAAGATAATCTCAAGATTTAAACCCCTTTCATCCTTTTAAAAGTGTAAGCAAAATACAGCACCAAATTTATAGGTGCAACTGAGAATTAAACAGGTATAAACATACCAGCAGAAAAGAATTACAGTTTTCAGAATGGCAGAGGTCAGTGTTTAATTCTGAGAAAATTTAGGCAGCCTTAAATGGAACAACTCCTGTGCTCTGAAGAACAACCATGTTAAGGGACAGCTCAGTTATTGATTCCTTTGACACATGGCTGTTCAGCAGATGCTGAATGCAGGGTTTGCCAATGATGATGTTTTATTTTTCCAATTCACTGAGGATTGGTCTTTATAAATCTTCCGACGTGCAGAAAGACAACATAAAGTTTAACAAATGAGTTACATGCAAAGAGTTCTTTTGCACCTCTCTGCTCATGGGAAGTGCTTATAAACAAGAGGCAGTCACTCTGTGTTTCATTATATTTTTCATTGCTGCTTTCAGCAGTCCTGAGACCAGAAGCTGATATTCCAAAATCCCCAGGAATCCATCAGGTTCTAAAGCAGAGTCCTTTTAGACTGCACAAAAATTAATCTTGTCCCAGATGTTTTGCAAAAAATGTTATGTTCTACATATCAGTAATGTTCAGGGCAACTCTGATTTCATTAAAAGAAAAAAAAAAAGCCATCATTTAATTTTGTGGTAAATATAATGAGCCTGGTTCTAGATACTGCTTCTTTTATCAGCTCCAATCTCTCTCTCCAGGGAAAGCTGTACAGAAGTGCCTTGTCCTTTGATAGCAATAGATAACTAACCTCATTTTGTAAAAACAGAACTAAACAGAAGAGTTATTCTCTCCCTTCAGCAGAAGCAGTGAATTAGACCTCATTGCCTTGTACCCAAGCTTACAGTGGTTCCTCTTTTTTTTTAATTTTTTTTTTTAATTTTTAAAATTCTTTTGTTACTCTTTACCTTACATTTCTTCATGCAACAGGGTACCTGAGGGTACCTTAAATACCTGAGGTATTTAAGAGAAATATGACAGACTGTATTTTCTGAGACTATTTTCAGGCCTTCTGTATCCTTACCTACCTGTTATGTTCAGGTCAGGTTTTTTTGTTTCCGTGGCAGCAAAATTTGAAGATGTAATTACTTTTAAAGCAGGTATTTTCAGTGCTGCTGAGCTACATAAGATGGGGCTTTAGATGAACACTTCCATGCCTCAGCTTTTACCTAGCGAGTGTTAACCAATTTTTAAAAACCATAACATCAGACAGCAATAATTAACCAAATTTTCTTTTTTTCCTTGATTTTAGGTGTCACAAGATGACTCCTTCCAGACTAAACCAAAAGCAAATGACAGATGATTTTCAGATTTAGAGAGGTTACAAAGCCATCAAGGCTGTGATCTGTCTGTACCTCTGTCTGAACTGTGCTCCCAGGCACCACACAAAGTCCCTTTCCTGTCCTGTGATGACTCCTGTGATCTGAAGGAAGAGGAAGAAGCTTGATGCACATATCACAGAACTCACTTGGTGTGATTTTATTTCAATGATCTACATGACAGGAATCAATGTCTTTGAGCACAGCAGGTCTGACAAATCAAAGTAATGCAGGAGAAAAGGCCCGTGTTGTACTGACAGATGGAAAGCGAGTTATCTTTGCTAAACAGTGCTTCTCAGGCAAAAAGAAACTGAAATGTTACTTAAGGATCATTATGGAAATTTAAATAAACAGAAGTTTGGTATTACAATCTACTGTACCATTTTTACAATTAAATGAGAAGTACTCCCCCCTTCCAGGCAATGCTAAGGTGACCATGGAACCCAGAAGTTCCCACATCCACACCTGTGTTGCTCCAGTTCACTGACTCCAGTGCAATAACATCTAATTTGCAATAAAGCAAAGCAAGAGCAGAAAGAGACCTAAAGGCTGGAAATTTATTTATGTTGGTCAAAGGCTGGGCTGGATGATCTTGAAGGTCTCTTCCAACCAAAGACATTCTGTGAAATAAACCTGAGGTTTTTGATGAAACTTAATCCTCAGCAGGAGATGCAAAAGGTGACTTTCCTGACAAGTGCCACCCAAATCCTTAATAGATTTCTGTATGTAACCCCATCTCATTTCATTCTGACATAATCTTAATTAGTCTTAGTTCTACTGCAGAGCAGCCTACCAAGGCAGTCAGCACCACATAATTAATCAGATATTTTGCATGCATCACAGCAACCAACAGAGTCAACTTACTGATGGGAATTAATACAAACAGAACTCAACCTTGAATTTCCTTTTCACATGAAATAAAAGCATGTGGCATGGAAAGAACATATGCCTGTTTCTTCTATAGACTGCTTAATGAATGTCCTTTCTTCCCCTTGCAGCATCATTACTCTCTGCAAAGTATGATTATTTTCTCTCCTGGTTCTAGAAGAAGAACATACAATTTGATATTTCTCTTAAATTTCTGCTTCTTCAGAGAAAAAATAAGTCCAGCAACTGAAATAAACAATGATCAGACGTAATTCTTGCTGCTGGAATTCATAAATCTCATATTTAATTTTCTTCCTGTGAGCTTTAGCTGTTTTTAAGAAACTAAATTTTGTGTCTGCACATAAACATACATTTGAGAGCACAATCTGCAATATCCAGTCATCTCATAGCAACAGAATATAATGTGCTTAGAAATATAAAACATACACACTAACTCACTGGATTGAAAGCTTCACCACCTAGCTGTGTAATTGTAGATCTTAACTTCCCAGTCAATTGTTTCAGATTTATCTTTTGGCTTCCTTGCAGGGGCCAAAAACCATCACAATACTGTGCCTGATGTCACTGAGGGGAAACCATGTGGTTATATGATTTGATGGCAAAGCTAAAAAAAAAAAAAAAGCCACTGCTTAAGGAAGTCAGTTTTATAAAGCTGGTTCTCTATTCTCCTTAAACCAAAATAGATCAACAAACAGTATCAAACCACAAAAAAGTTTGTTCAGTTGTGTATGGAATCTGTAATATTTAATTAATCTGCAGTATTTATGTACATAAATGCAAATGTTTGATAATAGCATGATTTGCTTCATCAGAACACTCTAAAACTACTTGCAACAACAATTAAATCCACAGCTACTACTAAATAGACAGAAGAGTTGTCTGGTGTTTTGCCATTCCTCAGACTGTCAAACAAAGCAGTGAGATAATAATCTTCATAGGAAGGCAGCATTTAAATAGTTTATTTCAGGAACTGCTGGTAAACTGCTTAACACCTTCTGTCTCCAGTGCTTGTGCCCCAAGCAGTCAAATATCTAAGAGAGGAATTAATGAAATCTGGGCCAGCTCTGGAGGTTTCATTTCAGATGGCATCTCAGCACAGGACCATGCACAGCCTGCTCACTGCCCTGCCCAGGCAGTCATTCACCATGGTGATTGTTCAACCTCTGGGGATGTTTTTTTGTATTTAAAGGCAAGAAATTTGGCAGCACACTAGAAAAGCCAAAGGCTTCAGGTGCCATCATCCATGATTGCTGCTCATCAAACAAAAAAATCTGCTTATTTCTCAGTACCTAATTGCCCTGCAACTCCCACCTACAAGAATCTTGTTTATTTTCATGTTGGAAGAATACAGCAAATACAGCTCAGGTAAAGCTACTACCAAGTTTAACCTAACTAAACCAGCAGTAACTGAATACAATAAACTTTACATTGTTTTTCCTGCTTTAGCAGATAGGAAATATGTCCTCAGACACCAGCAAATGGGGATGTATGCATAGGAAGGAAAGACAAGATGTGGTAAGGTTATCCCAAACACCTCAAACCCAATCAGCAAGGTACCCTTAGGCATTGATGTCTCTTCCATCCTTAAGACACAGATCTCTGGGACTAATTTCACCAGCCAGAGCTGGGTTTTAACCTTGGTATGAACAAGGCAAAATGAAGCCTAGATACAACCTGAACTGTTCTAGAGAGATCAGTCATCAGAATAAGCTCATGATTAGACTTGTGTCTACCTAAATACTGTATACACTGAGAACTGTAGAAAATATAAGTCTAAGTCAGTACATTTTCCTTCATGACTTCTGTTACTGTCCCAGTTCATCTGACTGTTATGCCATCTAGACAAGTTCTGGTAAAACTCCCACTGGTTTTGATGCTTTTTCCAGTCCAAAGTGCCAAATTTCTTATTTGGATCTTGGATGCCTGATGCATCTCTTTCCAAAGCAAACTTCATTAGGCTTAATCATGGAAAGTTTCATCAGTCCTGGAACACAGGACATTTTACTTTATCACATGCTGAAAGTTTAATCACATTTGGCACTCAACCAAAGGGCATATTCACAGAAGCATTCATTTAAAAGTGAACTATCAAAAAATATGGATGCTTGGGTGGTAGTTTTAAAAGATGTAAAAATTAATGGCATTCTTTACAACTCCATACTTTCCACTTGATCTCATTGCTAGCTTTTTTCAACAACAGAAATACCCAAGTCCTCCAAATCCCTCAACTAAAACTCTCAATTTTTGGCATTCACCTGAACCAGACTAAGAATTATTTCCTTTCACCACACAGTATGTCCTTAGTTGGGTGATGCTATGAAGCTTCACTGTGAAAAGCACAGCCACTGAGCACTGCATCTTTTTCCAACATGCAATAGCCTAGGGTAACCAGAACTTTGTCAGAGGAACCAGGGAATGGGATTGAAGCTCCTTTGGCTCTATCCAGACCCCTTTGATTTGAAGGTCTCTGATGCAAAAAATGCAAATCAGGTAAAATCTGTAACCAAATTCTGTACCACTCAGAGAAGGTGGCAACAGCTGCTACAGAGAAATACGTAGGATTCCTCACAGAAAAGGGGTTTTGGTGCTTAGGCAGGATTTGCTACCTTAGGTGCTACTTGGTAATTAGCTTAAGTGTGAAAACACTGGTTTTAGTATATTTTCATTTAGTGAAACACATCTCTGGTCATTCTTGTCATGTATCTGAATTCATCACTGGATATCCATGTGACATATCTAGAGCACCTTCAATGCACCAGAGCCCTAACCAAGTCTTATAAATTATATTCCTAGACCACTGTTGATGCCAAGACATCTCCAGAGGATATCTTTGCATGGATTCTATTTGTCCAGTGACAGGAGAAATGAGCATTTATGTAAAGTGGTGTGGGATTTGCAATGTCATGCAAAGGGAAAGGTCTTACTTAGCAGGCTCCTTCATAGTGCTGACTTTAGTTCTTTTGCAAAGCTCAAAACCACTGGCAAGTGTGGAGTCTGTGATTCCATGGAAACCAGGTGTTCCAAATTTAATGCTTACAGTGCTGCCATTATCCTCCAGACAATCTCTTTATAAATGATCACTAACATGAAGATGCCTTCTTTTCATTTATCCATTTTACCTTCTTCAGAACAACCCTAGGACCATCAGAATGTGCTGCCTGCATCCAGAAGAAAATTGGGATGGGCTGCACATCCTGATTCTGGTGATACAGCAAGTTAGCAGAAAAATCACTTAAAATGATGGTGCTTACCCCGTTCTGTGTCGTAGAGGTACACAAACTTTTCCCATTTGTAATAAGTCAAGAGACTCAAGATGGCTCCTTTCAATGCTGGCCGCATCTGGATGACAAATTGCACATCTGCATCTGTTGGGAAGCTGGGTGTGATGAAGGATGTGTGAAGAGCTCCACAAAATGAAGTCAGTGTGTTCATTGACATCTGGTCATAGAATCCAAAGATGGCATAAACTCCTCTGGAAAACTGTGAACAGACTAACAAAGCCAAACAGGAGTGTTAAAATCTGTCAAGTAATGAATGCAAACAATCTTTCAAGGTGTAATTTTAAGTAAAGTTTCTAAGCAATACTGAAATCACTCTGTATGATGCAGCAGGTGGAATGAATTAATAAGATTTTACATATAGTCCTTGCAGTTTAGCTGGGAATTGTACCAACTTCGTCACCATTATAGTAGCCTGAGCATATTTTTGATTGTGATTTGTCCTGCTATGTTATTACAATCCACTAATCTTAAAAAAAAATATCTTTAAAACCAAATACGAGATTACATTGCATGTCTGTAAAATACCCTCCCTCCCTTTAGTAGCACCTTGAGAGCTCTTTTAGCAACTATGTAAAAAATGTCAGGATTGCCTAAAAGTCAAAAGATTAAGATGTAGTTTTCTCCAGTTTCCCACCTTAAATCAGATCTGCTTCAAAGAAATCTGGATGCTTTATTCATTTGGAGTCCACAACTCTGTAATCTCTGTATGAGATCTGTGTGTGGTCTTTTTCAGTGAGGAATTGTTGGCTTTTCAACAAAGTGTTAAATGTTTCAGCAGCAATTTGGAAAGTGTTGGGCTCACTAATAACCACACAAATGAGGAACACATTGTTGCTTCATGGGAGCAAAATGGATATCCCTTACTCTGAAGGCTTTTAGTCATTAAGCATCCTGGTGTCCTGACAAACTCATCTTGTACCAGAAAATAACCAAAATGTAGTGAAAGGTGTTGTGTTTCACAGGTTCTTATCTGGGGAAACACTTAACTTCCTATGTTTTCTGAACTGAACAATGACCATATTGGACAAAAATGGAAGTATTTCAATTTATAAATGTCAGCTTCATGGGAGTTGCAGGGAAAAGAGTTTCTCTGTTGTTCAGCTCTGAAGGAACAGAGTCAGCTTCTTATGGCCCAGGGTTCTTTTGCAGGAAGGAGACTGCACTAGAGGAGCTTGAGATGTGGGATGCTGGGGCTGGGGTCCATACTCAAAATGGTACAACTGAAATACACTACAGGATAGCAGCACTTCTAAATAGAAGCATTGCTGGACTGGGATGAGCAAGTCCTATTTGTAATGAAAATAAGTTTCCCAGGAAAATGCTCATTCAAGATTGACAATTTTGTTTGTCAAGAACTGGATTTAACAAGTTTCAGCTAGCCCCATTAACCACTTTTGCCAAAATGCTGCACACTTAACTTAGCAAAATGCAAGGGGAAGTAATTACCAGGAAAGAAGACATGACATTTACACAGAAATACACAGCATTTTTACTTCTGAAAGTACCATCATGGAACATTTCCTACCAGAAATGCTCCCATTCAGAATCACTAAAGCCTGCTAAAATAAGTCTAAAAAGGATTCTTCATCATATCAGCTCATTGACAGAGCCTCCTGGATAACACCTGGAATAAGTAGTCAGGTGTGAAAATTCTATTTTCTTACTGCAGTTCCAGATGGAAAAATATAAATTCTCTTAAGGATTTTTTTAGAAGAGTTTAGGGCACTGTAATAGAGCATGACCAGACATGGATACCAGCAGCAAAAAACAGCTGGTGTAGACAGAAAAGAGATGCACAGGAGGCACAGAGAGGGAATAAGAAGTAGTGATTTCTGAAAGAAAAGTTTGTGGAAGTTCTCAGCCACAGTAGAGAAAAGATATAAAAGGAGTTATCATACAGCAAGAATTGATTCCCAGAGGCATGACTGAGGAATTAAATACACTATTTCAAAAGGCATTTTGTTAAACTATATACCAGCAGGATATAAAGTAGGAAAGCTACAATAAAAATTATCTGCTGAAGTAACAAATAAAAGGCACTACATTAAAGGTGAAAAAAGGGGAAAATAAAGACACCAGAAAGTCTGGCAGTCTCCAAATCATTTCCATGGCATGTAAACCCTCTAACTCCATGGGAATAATCACTGAAGTGGGGCTAGCAGAGCTGGGTGTCCTCATAACCACTGAGTTCATACCTCTCAGATCAGGCTTTTACATATTTATTATTGGCCTACTTTACTAGTTCTTGATGTAGATTCTGTACTGCAGAGCAAGGAGAGAAGAACAATTATTCCAGGAAACATCCCTTCTTGCAATGCAAACAAAACATATTCTCAAATGTCTCCTGACCCCAAAAACCCAGAGTATTTCAAACAACCCTGGCATTGCCAGTTGTTTCTTATCAGCTACAAAGTATAAAGCTCAGGAACACTTGAGAACTGGGACTCCATCCTGTATCTGAAAATGGATTCACAAGGATGCTCAGAAAGCTGTCTCAGAGTAGGACTGTAATGCAGATTAGAAATTATTAAGACTGCAACATCCTGGACCCTCTGGAGTCAGTAGAAAGAAGAGCTGCAGTGCTCAAGGTCAGCTCCAGCATGGACCAGTGCCTCCCAGCACGGTGCTGGGAACCAGCTGAGACCTGGTTGGGTTTGTGCTCTCTCCTGTCAACAGTGGTCAACAGTTTGAAAATGGTTCAAGGTCTTTGTGCTTTGGACAAACTTCTGGCTATTTTAAAGCACTTAAGGTGTAACTATTTTCACAGCAGATTGTGCTCATTTATGCAAAGAGTCCACTCTCAATTTGTCAGTAATCTGAGAAAGAAAACTAAAAATCCATCAGTGAACATGACCCCAAAGAGCCAACACGGAGCTGCTGCCTGCACAGAGCATCCCAGCACAGGTGAAAGCTGATTTGACCTCTCAGATATTCCTTGCTTTTTTTCCTAAAAATTCTGGAGAATCTCTAACATTATCTTCTAAGAAGTACATCTCCCTGCCCAGTCTTATTTCCTCTGATTCAGGTTTGTATTCACTGCAGATCTTTCAGCCTTTCCATGTTTTCAGACTATGTTTTTTATTGGATTTACAAAATCTTCATCTCTTAAGCTCCTCTGCCTATAGCTGCTTCTTCCTGACTGTCTCTTCTGCATGCACTGCATGTAGGGTGTCAATTCAATTTTACTGGCCCATTTAAAAGGCAAATAAACCATTGTTTTTATAAGGAGAAGCTAAAAGACCAATTATCTTTGTCCTCACTGTTCATTTCTACTTTTAAACTCACAATTGTCTTACAATTTTCCAGCATTAGGTCTTTTGTTTAGTTTGTGACCTCATCTCCTATGTGAACAGATGAAGCTACTTGAACATCCATGAACCCACAGCCATAATGTTACTTCCTTTCCAAAAAGCAAACATGCAATCACATTAATTTTAATTACAACATTATTCTACCATCACTGGGCCATAGGCAAAATTTTAAAAAGGCTAACTAAACCTTAGCTCTGAGCTCTTTTTACAAACTACTTTCTACAGGCAATCAGAACCATCCTCATGTTTGAGTAAGAAATTTGGTATTTTTCCTTAATTAATCACTGTTGATTTATGTTTGTTTTTTCCTATTTTGAAAATGCAGATGGTCAAACACATACTTTGGCTGTTAAAGAAGTGATTTGGAACCCATGCAACATCATTACTAAAAAAAAACAAACAACAAAAAACCAAAAAAACTCAGCAATTTTTTTTTTGTTTGTTTGCTGAGCTATGGCCTTATGAAATAGCCCTATTATAATTATAAATATGTGGATGTGCATCTCTTTCCAGGGACAGCACATAACCAAGTTGCTTTATAACCTGACCTGAAAAAGCTGCAACCTCCACAAACAGGGGCAGAGGTCCTGAGCAAAGGTTGTTCTCCAACAGGGAAACAGAATCCATGATTTGGGCATTAGGTGAATCTGTATTAATGGAGACTCAGGGCTTGGTCTCAGAGTCAGTTAATTGCCACATGCCAAAATCTTCAGGAGAGGAAGGGATGCTATGGAGAAGCTTGTGGATGTTCAGGCATGTCAAGGGAAGATAAAGAACCTTGAGGTCATGAGAGACTGGGGTTTCCTGATGGGGAAGGAAAATGCCCAGAGCCAGAGTGATCACAGTCTAAGCAGAATTTGCTATAAAAACAAACAAACAAACAAACCAACCAAACAAACAAAAACCCCAAACTCAAATAAATAAAATCTTTGTTTCTGTACTGAAGAGCAGCTGAGCCAACCTAAATGTCAGTGGAACTCAGCAAACCCAAGCCTTCTGTTTTACTCACAGTTCCATTCTCCCTCCAGTCAAGTCAGCCTCACCACAGAAACTTGCTAAAATTATCCAGATCTGATTTTTTTTTTTTTTGTTTTCACTGAGACCCCAGGAAGGCTTCAGGCCATAATCTCAAAAGATGCCCCATTTTACACAAGTTATTAGATGTTTTGTGTCTTTTTAAAATGTGTTTTTTGCATTCTCCTGGTATTTAGCTCTTCTACCTCTTCGTGACTGTGAGTATTCCTGACACAGCAAGGTTGTACAGGCTCTGACATTTCTACTGCCTATTGCCTGGAAGGTAAAGTAAAAACTTCTCTGACACCCATTTATTTATTTATTTGTATTTTTACTTTCAGTTCTTACTGTAAACAACTGAATTGCTCCTAGGAATCCAACCGAAGTAGGTTTGGATTTTGCTTGTTTAAAGCAGGGATGTATAAAGCTAACAAAAAAGTAGATATCCATATTAATGGATGGATCTCAAGGCATCATTCCTCCCAGATGGTATCACCAATGCCTGGCTTTGATGCAGCAGGATGGACCCCATCACAACAACCACTGCACTTCTGCCCAGGGCTGTAGTTGGCAGTTTTGGAGTCAGGGGTTGGAGATTGCAATACCTGAGATCCAAGTCCTTCTTCATTGCTGTCTCTATGGACAAGTAATTTCCCCTTTGCTCACATCAATTTCTTATAAAGAAAATTAACCTCTATCAGGGGGCACTGTGCAGCCCTTCCTGACACCATCCAGCTCTTGGGGAGGAAAGGAGCCCAACCACACCTGACATTTTTGCTCATGCCAGTTCCTCAGTTGTGTTTTCTACCTTTCCCTCAGCTGTGAAGTAATTTTATTCCCTCCACTTTCTACTGCCAATTGTCTTGGATTCCAGACAATTCTCACTGCCAACAGACTAATGGGACTACTTTATAATACACAGTGAATCTCAGAGCAGTTGCTATTTCCTATCCAAAGCTCCATCCTATGACTTCCTTGCAGTAATAATGCCAGGGTTATCATTAAGGTCACTTCACACAGTAAGCATGCAAGCTCTGAGGGGGCCCAACAATGCCTCTGCCTTTCTTGCCCTTTCGTTTTCATATTCTGAAGAAAAAGGCAAAGTCTCTCTTCCCTGATGCTGAGGAGATCAGCACAGCAGTGTCCCTGAATGCAGAATGAGCTATTTTTGGGGGGATCCAGGCAATCAGGCTCAGGAGCTTCCTTTAACCACAAACTCATCATATTAGAATTAAAAGCAAAATAAACTGCATTTACCTATGGCAAATAAATCTGGCTTTTCCATGTAAATTGTCAAGGCACTGAATTGTGTCAAGAAGAAAACATTCCTCTGTGCTACTTAAAATTCAGCTGAGACAAGAAGCATTTCTGAAGACATCATTTACTGAACCAGTTAATAGAGCATTCTTGGAGGTGGGAGGGAAGCAAGGAAATTTTAACTTGGAACCAGACACAAATACCCTGAGATATTGGCTATTACATCATGTCTTAGTCTACCTAAAATAAAAATTGCCCTTACAAAGAAAATCCCCTCAAAACAAAAGAATCCAACCCTAAAACCTCACAAAACAAAACTATGATTTACTTTTGTTACTTCATTTATGGCAACAGTTTTCCCAGTGATGTAACTGCAGTGTTTTGTCTAATTCTTTTTACGAAGAACTACCCAGCTTGCTGGGTATCTATAGCATCTTCTTCAAATACATACACTTGCTTCAGCTTGCATTTCTTTTTAGAAGATCCTACAAATTAAACCCAGCACTTTCAAGCACTGGGAGGGGAGGATTATTAAATTACAAATGAAAGGAGTTAGGATTATTCCATTCATACAGTTTACTGCAAAACAATCCAAAAGAAATGTCTAGAACCAAGCACTCCTAGAAACTCTCAGGTCAAGATCCAGTCCAGGATGACTTTTGTCACTCTGTTCCCAACTCCACTACACATTATGAAATGTGTCTTTATTTCTTATCCATTTTTCAGGATGACTGAGACTCAACTTAGAGCTCCTGGGTGCTGGGTGCTGTACAAATACACTGCCACAACCTTGGTTTCCTTCACTATGCTCAATTATTTATGACATACATGACTTGACTCATTAAACTTGACTCATTTTGGACTTTATCTATATACTGCTGCAGTCAAATAAAACCCTAACAGCAAACATGAATTTCCTACGTGCTGGATCTTCTCTTCCCACTGAAACATTTGTGTGAATTTTATGAGCATATGAAAAATGCCAGCTTGCAACAATAAAAATAGGGCACTTAGGCTGTTACAGTGCTAGTAAGAACCAGCAGCACAAAGTCTCCTGCACACCCTGATGCCAATAGGTGCCTGGTGAGACCTGCAATGACTGCTCACAAGAAAGAAAGCATCAGAAAATATCTGAAGTCAGATGCTTTTAGACAGCAAGGATGATGAAAGGCACAGTTTCAGAAAGCACTCAGAAAAAGGCAGCTGAAGTTCATTCAGTTCTGATGTACTTTGTCCATTAGTGTAACTTAGAAAAAATTAAACCAGGACCAAAACCACTCTGCCCCCAAACTACCAATTTGATGTACATGCAAATAAAAGCTTTGGTATTTAAAAAACCTAGCTAACATATTTTAAATGTCAATAAGAAGAACATCTTTGAGCAGCAAACTGGCAGGAAGACACAAAATCAGGCTGAACATGACCTTGACTGTCCTGAAAAAGCCATTCTGAGCTTTCTGAAAGGGGCATTTCTAGGCAGAGAACTTACTACTGGTGGCCCAAGTGGCTTGGAACACTCAAGGCAACTTGTGCTGCTATTACCTGCTTGGCCCCAAACTCCTACCAAACCTATGTAGAATCTGAGATACCTCTGTGTTCATGTTACTGGCTCCAAAACTAAAAAGTAAATAAATTTTGTAGAACCTTGATGAAACTCAAGAACAAAATTCACACCTTGTCCTGCAGGGTTACCAAATCATAACACCTATTTCACTTTTCATTAAAAAAGAAAATGGCAAAAAGAAACCCCAACCTGCTACTCAGAATCTGTATTTACAACACATTTCTGATGGTGGAGAAAACCCACAAGTCAATCCACCTGGTTTTCAAGAAAAGTGTCAGTCTCTTATCAATACCAAATTATAAAAAGATTTTCTTTAGTATCACACAGTGATTTTTTAAAAACACCTCAGAATCAAAGGTATGTGAGAATATTCCTTTTTGAAAGGCTATGAATCAGATTATCAGGACTCAATTTGAAGTGCACTCCATGAGTCTGAGTCAGGCAAAAGAGAGGTTTAAAGCTTAGAATGGATTAAAGATGAGAGAAGATATATGTATAGCATATATATATATGCTATACACATCAACTGATTTTTCTGGAGGCCAACTTAAAAAATGTATGGTATTTAAGGACTATGGTTAAGTATGTGCTGATCAGAACACTGCATTTTCTTTACATATCTTTACATTTGCTTTGAGTCTTTACAAGATGTAATTCAAGGTCTCAGATCAGGCACCACAAATTATAGTCAAACTTTCTGGTTTTAAACCTGAAAGCCTGATCCCACCATAAGCTGCTCACAAGAGAATTGCTTTTAGTTTTGAAGGGGAGACATCAAGTACACACCACCCAGTTTAAGGAAAAAAAAAAAAAAAAAAAAAAAGCAGGAAAAAAGCTCTTAGAAAAAAAAAAAAGGACTTTGTAACACTGTTGCAGAGCTCAGAGTTAAATACTGTGGCTTTGTGTTATTTGTGAGCAATTTCACTTATGCCTACCTGCTACACCAAAGCAGGTGATTGAAGGAGGAGCAGGAAGATGCTGCTCTTTGCAGACTATTAAACTCCCTGACACAGAGAAATGGAAAACCATCAGGATCTGGCTTTTTGTGCTCAGAGGAAGAGATGTTTCTGCTCAGCCTCTCCAGGGTAATCAACACCTTGCCAACAACAGCAATGCCAACTCTGCTCCTGAGGGGCAGCTCCAGCATCCTGGATGCTTAAGAACTCAGGCTTTGGCCTCAACCAGGCACTGCTCCTCAGGAGGACTTAAAGAGTGGATGTAAAGCAGTTCAGTGAGGTTTTGCCTTCTGAGAAGTGTCTAAGTTTATCCTACACACACAGTTTTTTCTCCCTGAAGGGTGGAAAATGAACCAACAGCCCTGTGAGGGAGCAGGAGGTCCTGGCAGATTTTTCCTCAGGAGACCCTAAATAAATTCACAGCAAACAATGTTTGTGGTCTTCCCACTTGGGACTGCAACTCCTGTTTTGTGACAAATCTCTGCAGAAACAGGGACTCTGTGCATGCAACACAAAGCTGTAACACACTCTTGAGTTAAGTAACTTGCTTCCATCTGTTGCACCGTTTGAAATGTTTTTCATTTGAAGCTGCTATGTTATGCCAGCATGCTGTGATCATTTTGGATTCTAACTAGATTTCTGGTATTCTGAGGCAGCTTTTCTAAAAACGGTCAGAAGTAAAATAGGAGAAGCTCTAATCTTTCACAAGTTATTCAGTTATAAAACACAAGGAAATTCACCAGCCATTTATTACAGGCAGCCAATATACTAATATGCATATTCTAATAAACACACAGTAACGTTTAATAGTTTAACATAAAATTGTGAATGTTTCTATAATATTATTCAAAGTAATAGGAGTTCCACAAGCACTCTGTCTTGGAAATAAGGATATGTTAAAAAAAAAGTATTTTTAATGTGAATTCAACAAGATGTGGTAGACCAGGCAGCATTCATGTAGCTACTGTTACCATCTTTGGAGGTGACCTAACTCACATCAACATTTTAAACACCTGGTTAAGAGAAAAGCAAGGATCTTGTGGTATGGAGAAAAAATAAATACACCACATCCATCAGAAACTGGCAGCATTTCCCAGATGAGGAAGCCAAGCAGAACATTGGGCTGAATCAAAGCCCAGCAGTTAAAGGCAATGTTGTGCCTCAAGCTGTGGAGCAGCAGCAGCTATCTCCAGCACTCCCATCTTCTGAAGGGATTTCTGATTTCATTGGAACATCCCAGTATGATGGAAGTGAACAGGCAGAGGCAAATTATTAAATGTATGCTTGTTCAGCAGATCCTGCCCTAAGTGATTTCAGAAGTTGACTTCATTCTGGGCCACTGCAGTGAAAGGCAATAAATCAAACCAAGGCTCTGGCAGTGTGATGAAAGATGAGCTGAGTCCACTGAGGTGGTGCCATTTATAGGCCTGTGGCAATATATTCCAGAGGGCAAGATAGAAGAGGCAAAATGGCAAACACATCTGGAATCACTGAACTGGGTAAAATTCACCAGGAGCTAAAGGCCAGGATTCAGGTTGTCTCAGGAGAAAGGGGATGGGATCGCCAAAACAGCAGCTGTCCAAGCAGCCTCCAGCTCCAGAGGGTTTCCAGCTGGCTCTGTGTATGCAGAGCATGGTGCTGAGTGATGGACAGCTCAGTTTACCCACAACAACAGATCCTAACACTTTCCTAGAGGAAAAGTATTCCAGTATTCCAACATGCATTGTCGCTGCGAGTCCATCTTGGACCAGTGGATATTTCCACATCTCCTCCCCCTCTTTCCTCAAGGTTCATGGGCTATGAAATTCTCACCCACCCCTTGTGTCCCCCTGCTGCCAGTTTATTGGTCTGAGAGACTCATATCAGTTAATCCAGAAGAGGAAACAGAATGACTGCAAAAACCTTGCTACAGGAGCCATGGAAATCATTTGCAGGTTCCCAGTCAAGTGCCCACCAGTGCCACTGGAGAAGCTTCCAAGGACTTCAGTGAGAGCTGGACTAAAACTAAGAGGCCTATTCAATATGTTGAAGGAGCAAACTACAGAAGTGCAAAACCAAAATCCCAGCTCCCCTTACAAAAAACAAAAGTACCACCTACCTCTATTCTTGGTACCATTTCTCTCTGCCTTATAGTCCAGATATTCCTTTCTACCAGCCTCCTGGACTTTCACAATCACATCCAACAGTAATTCACAGACTGGTACCCTCCACTAAGTCAGTGTCTTACTTACAGGGAACAACAAGAATATTATTCTGTATAAATTATGCATAATCACTATTTATCAAGCTGGGTTAATTGGCCCATAACAAAAGAGCTGTCTGGTGCACAGCTGAATAATGTGGAAGCCAAAATTGATGGAAATGCTACAGCAAAAGCTTGATTGTGAAAGAAAAGTCACATTGCTATATGCTAATTCTGAACTGACTACTGCCCTTTTAGAGGAAGAGGGAGGGGGGGGGCCAAGTGAGACAGGCCTGGTTTGAAATTATTTATTAAGCTCAGAGGATTCGGGCAGATTATTTTAGCTTTGAATACTCATTCAATGTCTGCTCTCAGACAGCTGCGTGGTGAAATGTTAACCAGGTGCAAATCCACTGCTTTTCTATGCTCTGGGAGACCCTGCTACATTCATAAGCAGAGAACAATCCTGTTAAGCAGCAGCAACAGCACCAGACTGTGTTCTACAGGGCTACGTGTGATGGTGACAGACACGTGGGACTCTTGCTTGAGCTAAATCCCTCATACCCAAGCCAAAGCAGCATCCTCTTGGTTCTACTCTAGAGATCCAAGAAATCCTCATCAGAAACCTAGTGTGTCACGAGACAGTGGCAGCTGAATTCCTTTAGGGCCACACACACCTCAAGAACCACAGTTTGGTCCATTTTACTCCAGAACTGCTTCACTGACACCAGCAAAGTTTTACTAAATGTCCTAGATCCCAAATCTGTGTGCATAAATTAAAGCACAGCTTTAGGTGTTTTCATGGACAGACACAGCCTGAAGTATCTGCACAAGACACTGAACCAGACATAAGAGTAAAATCTCAGAGAAGCTGCCTCTGGTAGGAGGTCCCCATCAGGGATGCATTAAATTCCACCTGTAACAGGGGCTGCGAATTGATGATTTCAAAGAACAGTCCTTTCTCCTCACTCTCCAACTTGCTAGTAGAGTTGTCAGAAAATGACAACAGTTGCACCTCACTGCAAACTTCTGAGTATTTTAACATTATGAGGTTTTGGTACCTGAATTAATGTAATAGCTTGTACTGCATTTCAAGCATAAGCCTGATTATATCCAATGTTTCTTTGAATATAAATAAAATGAAATAAATACTTTTTCAACATCCTCTTCAATCATCTGTATCAGGCCTATTTTCCAACCCATTCCTCAACTCCATCTTCAGAGGTGCTTTAGCAGCTGAGACCCTCTGTAATAGAAGCATTTATTAGTAGCATCCAAAAATTTCTCATCTCTGGCTTTCCATTTGAATCACTAAATCTGCTAACACCAACATATTCCAAGCATCCTGCAAAAACAGTCTAAACTTAGAAGGGAGAAGAAAACTGAGGCAGAGGAAGTCCAAAGCAAAAGAACCTCAGCACTATTAAAGCTCTTTCTGGTCTTGGGAAAAAAAACTTGAGTCCTTATGGCATAAAATAAGTATGAATTTCTAAGGAGCAATGTGGATCCTTTCCTCAGTAATTCAGTGAACTTCCCACAGCTCTGCTTTAATCAACCCTTGCCATACTATAAGCACATTTTAGGGGATATTGCTGGTCATCTCCTGTTTGCAGCACCAGCACCACTGAACAAAGCTGTGCTAAGGGCAGGAAGGGTCTTACTGAGGCAACAAATTGGGAGAAACTCTGCCAGTTCTGGAGGACACAACTGGGCTCTGTGGGTGGAGAAGCCCTTACTCCCAAACAAGCACAGACAAAGCCATGGGAGGATGTTTCATGAACTCAGTGAACAAGATTAATTTTCTAGCTCCCTTTCAAATAAGCTTTAAAAAGAATAAATCAGCCTGCTATGCAAAACAGAATAGAAACTGATGTGTGGCTCCAGTTAGGGATTGTAAATAAAGCCTTACTTTAAATTAATCACACTTGTAGTCTACCAAATAGGAACAGATTAAATTTTTGCTTTACTAATTTCTTATAAATTCACTCACCTCTTCAAGGTTTTACTGAATTTTATCTTGCAAATGTCACTGCCAATTTGTTCAAATTTAAACCGAGTCTTTTTCTATTGTTAAAACCAGTGTAATAGTCAGCATGAAAAGCATTCCCATAATTCAGCATAAAGCAAGTCATCAGAAACCCAGGTTCCAAAACAGAAAATAAATCCCTCTTTCCAGACACACACATACATATATATCTCTTGTATAACTCTGCACTGCCTATCAAAACAGCAAACAGAAAGGGCTATGGTAATGTGTCTTTGCCTGTGTTTAAACTAATACATTATACAGAGCTAATGCAAGGCTACTGCTACTGAATTTTCTTAGGCTGATTTTCAAGCAGACTCACTAACAGTGTCAAACTCCTTAAGGTGGCCCATTAACAGATTTCTTTTTTTTGGACTTGAAAATTTTTTAGGCCTTGGAATAGATTTATTTGGTGAACTCAGGTAATAAAGCTTTACAGATAGATTAATGGACTAAGTGAAGGATCTCTATATAGAAGGCATAAGAGAGCTCATTTCCCAAGAAATGTCAGTTAGAGGCATAGAAGACTTCTTTGTACTTTAAATTTCTCCATATATTTTCCATTTACATGAGTCAGTCCAAGTCCTCCTTCCCACTGGCAATGTTATCAGTGAGACAATACCTTTCTATAACAAAAATAGCACAGAAACTTGCCTAAGAAAAATGAATTTGATAACAATAGAATGACTTTCTCATAATAATTTAATAAATTTAAGACACGAAGATTTAAATCCTCCAGCAGAGCTACATAAAAAGGACTGATGAATTCATCAGCTCTTCCAAGCTTCCCAAAGAAGCCCAGACAATATTTCTTACCTCCTGTTGTACAGAAACCACCTAATAAAAGAAAAACAGGCATTTGAGTCCTTCCATTATGTTGTTCTTTGCCTCTGGGGCTAAACTCACTGTTGAATCTGCAGTAAGTAAATGCAAAGCATTCTGAAATACTCCAATTTGTTTCTAACTTTTCTCATTAGAGGAATACACTTGTAATACCCTTGCTGTTTATGTGCAAGGTTGTGAGCCCTGAACTTACTGTACAGACATTATAGCAAGCTACTGACCCCTGTATTCTCCCCTAAACCAAGAAAAGTCTGCAAAAAACCCATGTCAGAAATGCAGAGGCAGTGAGGCTGCTCAGCACTGTCAATCCAATATTTCAAGAATTTTTGAGACCTACAGAAACCACATCAAACAAACCCAATGAACCCCATGAACTGAAAATTCCCAGGTTCTTCTGTAACTATCAAAATAATTTAAGACTATACAAAACCACCCCACTCTGGCTCTCTTTTTTTTTTTCTCTCCACAGTTTAGTGCAACTACTTTTAAATTAAATCCTATTGAAGGCATTTTATTAAGGAAAGCAACCTGGATTTGAGTCACTGTATTGGATGGTTTTGCTTCATTCTCAGCGGGATACAGTTTTTAAAGATCATTTCTAAGGCAGTTTCAGGACAGCAGGAAAGAGAGTTTTACACAGCATATATGTAATCCATAAATTCACAGTATGTCTTTCAGAACAGAACCTCTGGGATTTTATTCTGTTTTAAGCTATACTTGGTAAAAACCTTTTGTCTCATCAAAATTCTTGGGGTTTAGATGGATTCAGGTGGTGGGCAGCTGACAGGAGCCTCCTCTATTCTGAAGGAATCATATTACTGGGAATCTGTCCTCTTATTTTGTTGAGGAACTATGGGAATAGAAAGAGACTGAGAGAAGCAGGGTAATTCAGTAGCCATGAATATCTGGGTAGATACTACACAACAGTCCCAAGAGAAGCAATTATAATTTAAATTCTTGCTCTTCAAAAAGAAAACTTCCCTTCCATAAAACCTACCCATAATACAGCAATTGAGTATCATTCAGAACAGCACAAGCAAACCCACCAAGGTTGTGCCTTAGAAGGAAGGATTTTTAAGCAATTTCATGTTAGAAAGAAGTGCAATTTAACTTTCTTGGCTCTAGATCCTATCCTGAGCTGTGGCTTCCTTCACTTACTTGGTCCCTTCCTCCTCCATCCCTCCCAGTCCCCCAAACTCTTCTCAATTAAAAAATACTCTGCTATCACAAAATTAACCTGGAATGAAAACACACTGTGGAGTAAACTACCAGGGAATAAGGAGAAACCAGCAAACTTCCACATTAAAAGTATTTTCTTTTACCAAAAGGATGGTTAAAATCAATGTAAATAAGAACAGAATTGAGGATCTTCATGACTTCAGCTAAGCAGAATGAATGTGCTGGGTCAAGCCAATAAAGTGAAACTAATCACAGAGCTGTCATCTTCTGAGAGGAAACATTTCTTTTTCAACTGTTGTATCTATAGAGTCCATTCAGACCTCCCAAATGAGGGAGAGAATCCAAAGAACAGTCAGCTTAGAGACAGCAATGTGGGAAATGGAAGATAATGGAATTATTCTCCTAAAAGATTTGATTCTGAATATCAGTTTTGCAAAACTCATCTCACTCCATACAACTTATCTCACCTCTGTGAGACTCTTCTCAGGAATCAAACAATCATATTCTTGAGTAGTTTATTAAGAAACATTGATGATTACAGTAATATCACACAATGCTGCTGCTGTATATATAATTTTACATTTTTTGTCCTTGATAGGAACAGATACTGTCTGCACAAACAGGAGTGGCAGAGTTAACCCATGACACAATTACAGTGGAGAAGAATAAAAAGAAGTTTGATCTGAAAGAAAAAAAATCACAACTTTTTTAATATATGGAAAATCAACCACAAGAGTAAACAAGTTTTAGAAGGTAAGGGTTCTTCCTCTAAAGCAGCATAATCAGGGTTTTTGTGTTTAAAAAGTTAAATTGTTGCCTAAGATTAGGAAAAGAAGCTACTTGAATAGCTGACCCTAGAAAGACTGTTCAGGTGAGGAACTTGGGCTTGGGATTAACTACACCAGAAAAATAACCAGTTATTTAAGTTAAGCAAGTCCTCACAATCTCACACTCTTAAAAGACAAAAAATACCCAAACATCCTGAAGCAAACATTTGACTGACATCTAATGGAAGATGACGAGAGTGGCTCAATGGCTTTTGCAAGAGATGCTGCTTCTAAGGAAGAACAAAGTAAGGGCTTGAAATACAATTTCCAGTCAGCACTTCATGCAGCTGAGCAGACTGTTGAAAGAAAGGCAAGTTTGGACATCAGTGGCCAATTCAACATCTGAGTTCTCCAACAAGCAGTTGATGAATTTATGGATTTCTGGAGAAGTGCACAGAATACTGAAGAATATCATACAAAAGACTTTTCACCACAAGGCATACACAAGCATTGTCTCAAATGACAATATTCCCCTTCCCTATTTCCTCCTCTGCCCTTGTTTTATTCAGAATCCAGATAACCATCACTGTAATCCTTAATGCCATAACTGATCCTGAATCTTAAAAAGACAAGCAGGACAGAATCAGTCACATTGGAGCTCCACAGAAGTATGAGAAAATACCATTTAGGGAGGGCATTTCCTTAGGATTCCCAGGCAATTTTACCTTCTTGCTCTGGAGATGACAGTATAAAATATCACAAATTAGAAAAGAAAAAAAGAAAACAAGAGAGATTCCCCACTGCACATTTTTTCTCACCCTCAAGCAATGCTTCCTGCCAAAGAAGCCAGAAAAGGGAAGGTATTGAGAATATGTACCAAGCAAAAATACCTACTTTTCAACCCCCAAATTAGCTTCTTGAATGACTTGATGATGCAGCTGAATAGCCCAACTTGTATCCATATTTTAATTAGAGATGAGGGGCACACCTACTGCTTGCATTTACTGAACAGCAGGAGCAAGTTCAGCCATCACACCTCCTCATCTTGTGCTGCTCTGATGCAGCCTTTCAGCAGGGGAGGCTTTGGTAACAATTAAGCAAAGCCATTCACAGCTGAAGAGAACCCAAAATCCTGCCAAGTACCCTAGGTAGTGTTTCATCCTTGCTAATGTATCTTGTCAGCCACTGCACCACTCATGGTACCAACAGAATCCATCTCCCTACACTGAAAGCATGAGGGTGGGGGTGTCTGTTCCCCTAGAAATGTGTAGGATATTGATTCCCTTAACTCATCCACTTTTATGGAGGATGAGCATGTCTCATAACAGGAAGCTACATTTTTAGAGGAAGAATTTAAAAATAAAACCACCATCAATTAATGTGGTTGTATTACCAGTGCTTCATTGCAGAGACTGATCCAAAGGAAAAAAAGCAGAAGTGTGGAGCAGAGAGAAGCAAAGAGAAAAAAGGTGGCTTGCTAGGATCTGAAAAAACAATGACCAGGGATGCCCAAATGAAGCTTTTTCATGGTTACAAACGTGTTACTTATTGGTAAGCAAAAAATCTTGGACTACGAAGGAAAAAGAAGAAAGAACAAGAGGAAAAAAAGATCTTCCTATTCAGGAAATTGATAGTTTAGGCTGTGGAAAACTGAAATTATGAACAATATTCCATTTGAAAGCTATCAGAGATAACACAAGCTGAAGAGCATTATCCTTTGGCAACTAAACAATGTACAAATTTGTAAGGATTTCTATCCACCACATTGCCAAAGAGGCCTGTTAAATACAATTTTAAGAGCCACGCTGATAGGAATCTGTTTCCTTCCACTTGTGTCAGGCATGTTAGAGATCTGAAACTCTGTACTTAAATCTGAAAATCTGTACTTAAATATTTTATGAAACCTTAAATGCATTTATTTAATAAATTTGCTGCAATTGCTAATGTATGTCAAAACACACCCAGGCATTCTAAAGCTACATCTGCCACCACTGTGTATGGCTGAAGTTCTCTTCAGTGTACCCAATAATTCAGGTAAATAAGGGGAAAGTCTTTCAGTACAGCAACTGGAGACAACAATGTTATTTCAGATATAATCAAGTAAGCTTTAGTAAAACTTTAAAAGAAAATATGTTCTGAGCACTTTAATCTATTTTTGATCTCTCACGACTACAGAGCAAGACAAAGGAAATCTTCAAGCGCGGTAGCTGAAAATCTATCTAATCTTTATTTAACCATCATAATTTTAAAAAATATGAATCCTTCAAATCTACAGCAAAGTGTCGATGAAAGATCACACCCTGTAAAATGTGAGAGGGCTTTTATTTCAACTTCTGGGGGTTGTTCTCAACCTTTTTGAGTTAGAACAACAGATTGTTCCACTGAATGGACAGAAGCTGCCGCCAAAGGGCCATCTGCTGAGCTTCTCTTCAGTGAATCCCCCAGTAACAGTGATGGGATGGAGCAACCCAGGCAACTGGGATACACACAGAATGAAGCAACAGAATGAAGGATGGAAAACTTTGGAGGGTAAGTATAGACAAACACAATCACAGCATAGCTGCATGTTTTTTTAAATTAAAAAAAAAAATATCAGAAAGATGAATTTATTTGCTAGGAAGCCAGAAGTCTGCTACTGTATGCACTGAAAACAGGGCTTGCCTCAAGATTTTCTTAAACTGTAAAACAAATCTGTGGTAATAGATTTGAATGGTGTCTTTTGAATCTGCACCTTCTAAGAAATCCTTTACTCATGTAATAGAATTGTTTTCCTGACCTGATCACCCTTTACACATGTAATAAAATAGTTTTCTCCACCTTGACAGTAGAAGATCACTCAGCCCAGCTAACACTCACTGTGGTTTCATTGAGTCAGCTCATATCAACATAAAATTGTTAAAGGGTTTTTCTAATGAAGGTACTTTAACACTTTTCAGTCTCTGACTCCGTTCTGTATTGCTATCTAGTAACTTTTAATACTTTTGAACTAGGATTTAAAGCCTATGTATACACCACCTATAAGGATGTGTAATTCAGTGTGCCATTTCATAGCTCAGCTGTCAACAGAGACAATATTTTTATAATACATGTATTGTATGTGTGCCAGTGTGAGATGAATAGTCCTGTAACTATAATCAATATCGCTCATTCAAACAACTGGCAGGAGCATTTTAGACAACCAGCAATCTCATCAGTTTCACTGGGCTGCCCAAAAATAAACAGCTTGAGAGGAATGAATGATCTCTGTGGTTATCTATAAATAATGCTAATCTCAGCTATTTGTTTTAGGGGGTTCATCACGGAGAGCTGCAGAAGTCTCGGATCACTGCAAAAGGCATGGCAGGCTTCAAGAAGTGAAAGAAATGCTGAAGAATTATACTGTTAGTTTTTTATTCACCCTGTTACTGTATTTACATGAAGGCCCCACCAAAAGCACCAGGATCCCTCCAGTGTCGTATCAGTTCCAGCTCTTCAGGAAACACAGACTCAAGGACTTGTAACCATCTCAAAAGTCAAACTGGATCTCAAGAAACCTCCAGTGATCCACGTAAACCTACCCCAGGAATACCTCCTGTCACTTCTGAAGAAACTTGAGCAGGTTTAGGATTTTTAACTACTTCAGTGTGAAGTTTTCCCACTTTCAAAAGAGTTTTTGAGAGCCAAATAAACCCAGCAGCTCAATGTGAAGGAGACTAACACTGAGGCTGATGGGTGTGAGGTGAACCCAGGCAGATGGGGAACAGAAGGTGCCATTCACAGGGCTGCTTGCTGTCTCTGAGAAGTGAAATAGCTCTTATTTTATATATATAAATATGATTATCGTCTATCTGCTCCTATCTATCAATGCAAGGCAAGGACAGAGACTGGGTAAGGGAATAAAGACAGTTTACTAAGGGGAAAAAGGCATCTCTGCAGGGCACATATCCCAAAGAAAACTTCCAAAGCCCTAAAGTGGAAAAAGATCAAATTGCTGTGGTTGAAGTGATGCTCTCTCCCTGGCAGCCTCTCAGAATGTGGGCTTGCACAGCAACAGCACTGCCCAGCCTGTGAGCCTGCAGATCTGTGGGTCACTGGCTCTGAACATACATCCTGCCCCTGCAGGAAAACCTCCTAACCCTTGGGAATTATTGTTAAATTTTCCACCTTATTTCACAGGTTAGGAATCGGAAGGTGTCTAGTGTGTACTCAAGGGAAAACAAATGAATGATCAGTTCTCTCAAGGACCTAGAGGTTGCCACTCAATTGCCTCCAGGCAGGATTTGTGCTGCCATGAGACATCACTGCAGAGAGCTCAATAGGCCACTGGACTCCAGCAATTTCTTTCTTGAGGATACCACAAATGGGAGCCAAAGCTACCACCTCAGCTCCTTCAAACAGTGTAAGTGCTCCACAGAAATGCCACCAGATCATCCCTGCAGAAATTCCCAAGCCCTCTCAAAGAAGAAGTGAGCAGGAAGCAGCAGTGTACATGCATACCCCCAAGCAAGCAAACCTCTGCTGGACCAAGTTTAAAAAGTCACATTGTTCCTTCCATCTAAAGCCACAAACAATCACTTTTCAGTTTTAAAGCCTGCTGCTCAGAAAAATAACCTCCTGGCAGTTACATTAATCTCCAAGTTGTAGCATTAATCAATTTATAGTATTATTGCTAGTATAGTATGATGAACAACTGGCACAGCCAGAAAACATTTCAGTGGGATGTTTCTGGCATAA
Organism: Calypte anna; assembly: GCF_003957555.1. Classification (NCBI taxonomy): domain Eukaryota; kingdom Metazoa; phylum Chordata; class Aves; order Apodiformes; family Trochilidae; genus Calypte; species Calypte anna. The sequence goes on along the minus strand of NC_044247.1, from coordinate 13,343,271 downwards.
TGGCCAACAGCAAAAGGATTAATGGCCACCAACTTCTACAGAAAGAGAACGCTCATTTTCCAGGGGAAACATAGGGAAGCTCAGAACCCAGTTGGTGCTTCCACACCTCTGAGAAATGAGGCATTTTGTACTATGGAAGTTGCATTTGCAAACAGAAAGCCAGCAGCTGGCTTAAAATGAAAGCCTTGATGATACTGTTGAAGTAAAACTGTCTGCAGGCCATTCATAAAGGAAAGGCAGCTTTTAAAGAATGGGTGAATTTATCAAGCTGCAGATATTTATTGCTTTGACCATTGATATTTTCAAGTTGCTACTTTTTATTCAATATTGGCAATAAATCTCTGCACATTTGAACTACACTCATCACAGCCCAACATAACACACTTCTCTCAGAGATTTAAGGTTGGACACCGCCAGAAAACCCACCCCAATCAAACCCAGCAGGAGTGTGGCTAAACTGGTAAAATAAAGCCTCTCCATCTCAGGTAAATGATTAGATACAAGTGTACACTGCTATTAACCTAAAGCCCACAAAGAGAGCTCAAATGAACAGTTCTAAGTGGACCCACTCCTGCTGTTGGCACTCATTGACCCTGCTGCTGGCAGGCTCAGCAGAGGAGGTGGCAGCAGTGGCTGAACTGCAGGCTCTTCCTCTGTCATGCACAACAAAGTCACAGTCCAGATGATCCAGGAGGTTTGATCCTCATGCTTCACACACTTCTATAGAATCTTTCATCCAAGAAGGAGGCAGGCAGGATAGCAGGGGAGAATCTTGCACTGCTCTTGCCCTTCCCACACCCATATAGCACAAGGAGGTCTCCTGCACTCAGAGCTTTCTGAGACTTTGGGCAAAGCTATTCCACGTACACTGAATTACACAGCTGGATTTCTGAGGAGCTGAGATGACAGATCTGTATTTCACACATAGCTTCACCCAGGCTTCTTGAAAGCACAATTAATAATCGGTTTTGATTAAGTTATTTCCAAGAAGATGTTAATCCCCTTTCAGAGCATGCTGCAATAGCCTGAATTCGACTCAGCATACACCAGAACTACACAGAGCTGGTAGAAGCATTTTAGAGACCACATAGTAGAGAGCAGAAATCATATTACTCCTGTTTGAAATTTGGTCTGGAATGATGCCACTTCTAAATTCCTGTGAAGATCCTGATTAAGGCAGACTATTCCAGAACAGCAGACCCTGGAATCAATTAACAAAACAATTCTTATTAACACAGGGAATCTCCAGACACTACCCAAGGAAGCATAAAATCTTTTCAGAGAAGCCTACAAGGAAGATACACTTTAATATCAAATTGTATCCTCCAGTGTATGCAGCGATTGCCTCAATTCAAATCTCAAATGCATCTTATGTGAAACAGGGGCTGGCACTGAAGAAAAACACAGCAAGAATTCAAGACAGGAAGTGCAGATAATTTATCTGAATAAAGCTTCCAGGAGAATATCTAATTTATGTTGACAATGATCCAAGCTGGAACCTGACCAGGATGCAGGAGTTTGCAGCACCCCTACTCACAAAAGGTTCACTATTCATGAAAAATAACAGAGTGTTTTTACAGACAGAAATATTTTAAAATGTTAGCTTCATGATGCAGCCAAAAGACCCTGTTTTGCCAGGATCTGGTCCTGAATTACCTCTAGAGCAACTCAGAAAAAGGCTCCATGATTTTTGATCAGAACTATCCATATCTACACAAGCACATACGAGACACAACACGTTAAATTCCACAGAAGAATCTATGGTCTTTATAAAGAATGCCACACAACCTCTATTCACACCAGAATTCTGAAATCATAAAGTGATGGACAGAGAGAAGAAAAAGTAGTGAAAAGTTAATAGCTACAAAAAAAGAAAAAAAATAATCTGAAAGCAGAGAGAGTGTAAGCAACTCCTGCTAAAAGCAAGGTCAGCACTTTCCACTGGAGACAATTTGATTTACATTATTTTGTTTCAATTGAAAAACCAAATCTTGCCTTGGCAGATTCTGCTTTACAATCTGTTAGAGATACTTCGGAGATACCCTTTTATAAAGAGCTACTTCTTACTGCTGAACATGAACATCTTGTTAAATTTCCCAAAGTTCCAAGAGGAAGTATGTGCAAGACTCCACAAGGAGGTATTCAACTAGCTGTTGAAGTCAAGCTGAGTAGCCCTAGAGGTGAGGTGTGCTGCTGATTAAGATGCTCTGAGTCTCTCTCCAACCCATTGGCTGTCCTGGACCCACATCCCCCCCTTATCCAGAGGCCTAAAGTCAGAAATACCCCATGAGGGACCAGTGTATTTCTACCCTTTCCGCTCTTCACTTCTTCAAACCCCTGCAGAGCTACTCCAGATTCACCCCGGTGTATATTAGATTAGAGGAAGACTCCATGATGTATCTTTACTGCCTGGACTTATCTAATGGGATACAAAGAGGCTTTTAAAAATTTTATTACTTTCTCTTAGGGCAGAACAATGAAGTACTAAAGCATTTAGGTCCTGGTGGTCACTGCAGCTATGCACATACTACTTGCCATTTCTTTTTGTGTTATATAGCACACAACAAGTGGCAGTACAGCAAAAATGATGCATATGAATGCACAGCTTTGAAAGAGAGCTTTGTGGTTGTAGAAGCAAACCATCACTAGTTACTACACATGTAGTAGAGCTATAGTGAGTCATGCTTAAAACCAGGCAACTTCTACACCTGGAGCACAAAACTGGAGTAGTGGAAAACTTCAGGAGGGTTAACTGGCCTCATTTTGATCAGTTTGGGGCTTATCTCACTGCATCTCCAGGTAATAAGGTTGCCTGTAGATGGTGTGGAAAGACATTTTAGACAATACTTTTATTGACCAAAATTATCTATCCATAAAACCCATCACAAGCAACTTGAACTATATACCCTGAAACATGCAGACAGCTTCTTTTTTTTTTTTGCATTATGACTATATAATGCTTTATGCATTATTTGCATTATGACTATATAATGACTACAAGTCATTATAAAAATTGGACAGCACAGGTGTTTTACATTGAAAAAGACTGATTCATGCCTGCAGAAACATCGTGCTAACTCAGACAGGCTTCAGCAAATTGGTTCAGTCAAGGACAAAACAACATGTATGGACCACAGAAATCATTATTTCCAAACTAAAACATCTGGCTTCAACTGAAACTGAGTCATTTTTTGGAGTCTGAAACTACAGTAAAAGCCTTTCTTTTTAATTTTTTAATTCTCTAACTTTAGATCCCAATCTAATATTTAAAACTTTCTTGGAACTACATGTGAAATGACAGATTAGTAAATCACAAAGCTCCTATCATTTCCAATCCTATGTGGTTCTGAAATCAGGTAGCATGATATTTTGGGACACACAATCCTTTTCTGGGATGCACAGAACAGCAGTGAGATAATGGCTCTACAAAAGAACTCAGTCTGAGCTGCCAAGACGTTTGATATAAATATATGAAAACTGCCATTAGTCATGAGAATCACCCTGCTGACATGGCTGAAACAGGAAAGAAATAGGATTATCTGGCACAGGGTGACAGTGTCTTTTTTCTCTCTAGTATTATTTTATATTCATCAAGAAGCCATTGGTAAATAAAACAACACCTTAAAAAGGAAATTAAAAGTAGGATAGCAGATATTATGGTGACTGCACACTCAATTCAACATTCCCTTAGGTCCAACTCCTTTTGACATCCTACGTGATGGCAGTAAAGCCACTCTGAAGATGCTACCTGGCTGTTGCACAAACACTTTGGAGAAAGATGTTTCAGTACATAAAACCTGCTAGACAAATTAGAATCCCCCTAACAGTTTTGATTCAATGCAGGGTTAGAGCCAGGGTCAGTCCTTTGCAAATCAATGGGCTCTAATTAGCTCTCATCAAACTTCTGGGAAAAAGAATGCACAGGAACTTGAGTCTTCTGGCTATCAGACTTCATTAGAATCAAACTCGATGACACAAGTGATAAAACCGAAGATGACAAGATTACCTGTGATGGGTAAAGCCCATCTTCTCACCATGTTCTGCTATAGAGAGGCCACAGAAAGTTCAGCACCTGAAAAAACTTTGCAATTGCCATTTCTCCCCAGCCACCTCTCCCCCTGCACCTCTCTCACAAATAAACTCCCACAGATGCAACAACAACAACAACCACCAAGAAGTTTTCAGGAATTCAGCATCCCCAGCTGGATACGAGGGCCAGTCACAATGTGTGTCATGATGGAGCAGTCCTGGGATACTCAAGACCTGAACCATGGTCACTGACTGAGCTGCAGCACCTGTCTCAGGCTAAAACCACTGGAATGGGAATCAGGCAAAGAAATCATGTAAGGCAACAATCCCTGGCATCTCCCTCACATCTCTTGGAAAAGCTGGCAGCTGGGAGATACTGATTACAGTGTGAGACCTCCCTGGGAAAAATCCACAGGCACCACTGATTTGAGTAAAAAAGGTTCTTTTACCCACCTCTCAAATAAGCAGTCCCAGTGTGGGTCAGGTAGGAAAGACTTGGGCACATGCTGTGCTGGACAAGTGTGGACCATACTTATAAAAAAGATTTTTTGTCTTTTTTGGTTATTTGCTTGTTTGTTTTTTAGGACAAGAAGTGGAAGAATTGATCAATTAAAAAAAAAAAAAAAAAAAGCCAAAGCTCTCCAAGTTTTTCACTGCAAACAGCCCTGCAATACCTGTCTGACACAGGTAAATTGTATTACCCTTGTATAAGTGAGAGCAAAACTGTGTTACCAAAGGTAGAAATTGACTTCTCTAAATCATACTTAGAGCCCTTAGAAGACTTCCCAGTTTCCCAAGTTAACACTGTTTCCCTTTACCACATGGGCTGGGCCCAAACACTTGATGCTTGCATATAACAAAACAACAAATGGTTCATCAAACACCATTAGACACATCAGTCCAGGAGAAAGAGGTGTGAAAATAATTAAATATACATGGAAGGAAGTAAGTATACATGGACTATATACCATCAGAGAGTGGATATGCCCTTCCCAGGTACCTGCATATCCTTTTAAAGCTTCAAGGCAGTGAAATCACTATGCAGCCCTGCATCAAAAAGATTCTTGATCAGTAACAGCATATGTTAATAAACTCCAACAAATCCAAGCCAAACACAAGGGCAGGACCAAGGATCCAAATACAATCCAGTAACTTACAGGTGGTCTGAAAGGGAGTCTGTTGTAAACTGTGTTAAAAAAACCAAACAAACCAAACTAGAAAACTGCATCCTTGAAATAGCCAAATTGTCTAGCAAAATAATGACACACAAGTGACCAGATAGGTCACTCCATTCCAGCAGCAGAGTGCTCAGATGGGCTATTATCTAATTCTAGGAGAGCAATTCACCCTTTTTACAAGTGCCTGGGAAAGTTATTCACAGTGCTGGTCCCTGCAGGTTGATCCTCACACATAAGGGCTCTGGTGCCTCCTGTGCAGCGTGTGTGAGGGCTGCACATTGCCACTTGCTATTTCTGAAGCAATTAAGATGATAAAACTGACCCAGTGCCTCAGATACCAGAGGAGGTTATGCAGAAATGGCTGCTGGATGGATGCAGTGACATCTTTCCTGCATCCACCCTTCTCTTTACACAGAAAACCCCATCCCCAGCTTGCTCTGGGTAATCTGATAGCTTTCCCCTTAATAATTACATCTTGGTAAGATTAACTAAAAAGGCATGCACTGCCTTTGAATGTCTGACAGATAGCTATGGACTCATTAATTAATTTTGCATTTCTGATGCTACAGGAATATCTCCAAAGTCCCTGATCCAGCCAGGCCAGAGCAGAGGCTGTGAGGCTGTGTGATACCTGCTTGTGTCCCCATCACAGCCATTACAAACAGCTGAACAGGAGTGTCTGCTTTGGAGCCTTAATCAGATGACTGCACATAAAAAACTCCAAGATGAGTTTGAGGTTTCTGGGGCATCTGATATTCCTGAAGATCAACAATAACATACACTGGGTGACTTAATGGAGGGAAGCAGATCTATGCCAGGAACTGTAAACTATACAGATTTAGAAGAAAAAAAGAATCCCCATGGACCAAAACTGGAAATTGCTTCATTGCAGTGATGATCCAGATTAATTATTTTGCTATTTCTATGTTCTGGTGGAGGTACAAGCCCCCCCCAAGCAAACCTGACAACAAGAGTTTTTTGGGCTGTCTTAGGAGCTCCCTGTGAAGGGGGGGTCCATGGCCTTCCAATGATCTGCACTTTACAGCAGCATAGAAAGTACTGGAAACTTAAATGCCAAATGTAAATTCAGCAAAACCAACTTTCCTCCAATAAATGAATATGGGTTTTCTATTTTGTGGTTTGGTTTGAAAGCAAACTCTGAAACCAAACTCTTGTCTCTTTAAAAATAACACCTTCTAAAACATTTTAAGGAGGCCTTACTAAATCCAAATTAGCATTCCAAAATTGGTAATGACAAAATATGTACTTTAAAGGGAAAAATGTTAAATGGCTGGATTGTGACAGTAAAGAATCATTAATGACACATCAGCTCCTTCATTTCACACCTTCTTGCATAACAGTCCTACACTTGCAGGAGAACGGCCTCCCACCTCCCAGACACTGAGCACAGCAAACCCAGAGGAAAGAAACCCACAGCTTTCTGTGGCTTTTGGACAAGCTCCTGAGTCAGCCTTCAACAAAACTGTTTTTTTGTTATTGTTAAAAGATACTGTCACATGCTTGTTTCCTATCATGGCATCTTCATTTCCTCCTAGAGACAAACTACAGCTGCTACACATTTTATTGGAATGTGTAGTTACTCATTAGCTCTCCAACCAGCAGTCCATGCCAACACTCTCCTGGGTCCTCCAAGCTCAATGCTATATAGGAAAGGTGAGCGATTCCATCCATAGATCTGCATAAAATCCTTCCAAAACTGAACAAGTTAATGATGCTTTTTGTTCTGCTTTACCCTTCATTCATTTGGTGAATTCAGAGTTTCTCAAAATAAAGTGTGCATTCATATCAGATTTTTGTTCTATCTCTCCAGTCCAAGTCAAATGGAACCCTAGCATCCATGAACAGTAGGTAGATGCTATGTACATAGCAGAGGAGGAGAGAAAGGAGAGCCAGCTTATTTTAAGACTAATTTAAGAAATAGTAAGACACACTTGAGAGCAGCATGGTTCCTTCTGCTATCACGTTCAGCTTAATGACAAATCATCTGCTCTGCCACAAAGTGGAAACAACCTCTACTTGGGACAAACCATCCACCTTTTGACCTACCCCAACATTCCAAAAGCTTTGACCCCTAAACTACAGATATCTGACTGTCACATAGCAGTAACATACAACACTAGAGCAATGTTCCACAGCATAAAAGGCATTTCCAGGGACCTGTAATGAACAGAGTTGTGTGGAAAGGCGATTTCCAAGTGTTTCAGCACAGAAGAAGAGAAACCACAGTGCATTCCTTATCAGGAGGGTGAGGCACCTCCCTTGTGTTCTCTACTCATGCAAAGCCACTAATACATGACCCAAACTTGTCAAGACTTTCAGCAAGACATGCTCATGCTTCTGGCAGAAGGGAGCTGACCCCTTTCAGCATCAGTGTCCTTTGCCAGCTGGCCAAAAAGGACACAGATGCAAGGGAAGCAAATTATCTGCCCACTGGCAAAAAGAAATGCTGAGCAGCACCTAAGGAAAAAGTGTGTGCGTGTGCCTGTGAGCATCTATGGGAGCATTTATAGATGCACCTGTGCTTTGGGAAAGGGTTAAGCAGTTAAACTGAAAAAATGGTCTGCTGCTAACCATGTAATATCATTTTCTGCAGTGTTCATACAAGAACAAATAGGCACTTTTTTCCATTAAAATCTTACAAGCTGCATTTTAAGGATTAAACGCTGCAAGGATGCTAAAGAAACATTTTCTAGGAAAGCCTGAAATCAGACCCCTTCAAGAAAGTGTCCATACAACACTGAAAGAATTCTAGCAACTTAAGGTAAGCATGTCATTGTATCTACTCTCTTTTTTTTTTTTTTTTATCTCTAAAAGAAAAAGTGCCTGTGGAAAAACCACTACATATGAATGTTTGGTAAAATAGAAAAAACCTTCTGGGTTCAGAAGATGTATGAGAAATGACTCAGAAAAAATTAATGAGACAAGAATGTGCAGCTGACAGGTTAGGTTTAGCTGAGAGAGGAAATCTGCCTGTAGATTAATTAGATCCAGCAATCACAGCCCCTTTTCACCCCTACCCATCCCGCCACTATCATTACACGATCAACAGATTTTAATGAAAACTAATGCTTTTTTTTTTTTTTTTTTTGAGAAATTCCGTGGGGGCTCCATCTAAGATTGAGTTTACTTTTCGAAATATTTCTTGAAAATTGCACATAAGGCAAGTGCACATTTGTTGGCTGTAAAGGTGTACAACAGCAATTTTTTGCAATGACAGTGCAGAGAGGGAATATGAGATCTGTGTGCTAATGAGCTGACACTGCAGAGGCTACAGCAGTGTTAGTACAGTGCACTACAAGTGCAGAGCAGAAAGACATACGTGGATTATTTCCAGGGAATATGAGCTACAGAACTGTAGGCATAATTCAGCATTAACACCAGCATCCTTCCTCAGAGGTTATAAGGAAAAGCCCAGAAGACTCTTCAATGAGGAATTTATATATTTGAGTTGTTATATTTATGTTACTATTCTGAAAAAAAAAAGCCAGCTCGCTCTCTACATGGGCATCTTGGAAGAAAATACAACATCCATGTTTTACTTCATGCTATTCATTCACAGCTCAAGTTAACTTCCTTTCTGGTTTTTCTGATGGCAAAAAGCAGCACATTTTAAAAGCTGCAATAAATCCCCCTCCCCCCCAGAGCCAACCAATAAACTTCAATTCACCTTTAATTACACTGGAATTTTCATCTGTGTTAGCATTTGCTCTCTGATAAGATATCATACAGCTAAATGAACAAATAAATACAGAGTGGATGAATACTGCATACATGTGTGTAAATGAAACGTACAGAGAGGGGCTGGGTGCCAGCACTGAAGCAGGGAATACATGTCCATGAATCAGATTATGCATCATTTAACCAAAAAAGGAATGAGAAGGAGGGGCTTAGGGCAGGAATTTTCTTCTGATTCTAAACGAGTTTGCTCCCACGTTGGGATACTGCCAAGTCAGCCCTACCAGAGGTGGGCTTTTTATCTCTGGCTCATGAGGATACTTCAGGTTTTTTGGGTTTTTTTTTCCCTCCTGCCTCTGGAATGCACCAGATTGCAGCAAGTGGGATGTGCAGCTGTACAGTAAGAACATAAGTCTTTCCTGAGCAAAGCCTCCCTTGGTTCCTGCACACATGAACACTTACTACAGCCACTATCATATAAATCAAAGCAACCCAGGATCATTTTACAGCTACTGACCAATATAGGCAGTAGGCTCAAGCTACTGATGCTATTTTCTCCTGTTTCCCTTCAGTTCCTTCACTCATCCCACTAAAGTCAGTCCCAGTCTCCCTCTCCAGTCAAGGCAGTCTGAGACACTGCAGGTTTCTCTCCTATGGATCCCTGCCAATTGCAAATATTGATCAAACGGCTGTGTGACAGCACTGGAGAGAATTTATACTTATCTCCAGGAGAAGTAAAAATGGTGAATTCCTTCACGGATATGGCAGCACCGTGAAATTATCTGCCACTCCACTGGGAAGTGAGGAATTGATGAAGGGTACTCAGGCTGAATGTTTTACATGTTAACCAGGTAGTGTGAGGAGCTATTAGTACATCCTAACACATCCATTTGGATGAGCATTCTGACTTTCAAAGGTAATTGCTTCCAGATCCAAAAGACCAACTGTTCCTCCATATTTCTTTTTTTTTTTCATTTTGATCTATTGAGACTTAGATGACTGGTGACTTGGACACACTGTATTCCTTCCCTCTCAACAGTATTACCAGATGGCTGACATAGCTATGAAGAAGGTCACCTTTTCATTTTCTTTCTTCTGTTTCTTTTTTCACACCTTCTATTTTTAAATAGGTTACCTTAGACTGGTATTCTCTGGTCCACAGCTTCTCCAGAGATTTAAGTTTTCCCAGTTTTACTGCACTGGTAATATGTGTGTTGGAACATGCAGCCCTATACTCAAGAAAACCATCTCATCTTTTAAAAATTGCCACAGCTTTCACCTAGCAATGACAGAAATCATTAGATGTCAGAAGATGAGAAGCACACTGACTAAATAATACATTGACTGCCTCTGAACAAGCACGTGCTTTGCTTGTCTTGGTGGGATCCGTAAAGAAGGGCTGGTAGAACTTTTGAAAAACAATTAATAATTAATCACCCAAGCAGTTTAACGTATTTAGTTTAAATCCATATAATTGATATTTAGGAAACTATGTTTCAGATGCAGCCTCTTGAAGGGATTACACTGATTAAGCATTATTAGACTGATATTTGTTGTGAAAGCCATTTGGGCTGGATAGGATTAGTACAATATGATGCAAAGTACAGACATGCTTTTACTGACCATTTTTTTTCCACTTTAACAAATATTTTTATTGCATACTGTATAATTAAGCCCCTTGCAAAAGTTTTAAGGGCCCTAATTCAAAGTCTTTTAAAAAGTGTTAACGCTGCACTAGCAAGAAGCAGTCACATGGGGGATATGTTAGAATAGCAATCCAAAATTTATCCAAATATATTTTCTAACCACAAACTTTCTCAGAAAATACCTGGAATGCTAGAAGAATAAAACATCTCCTTATCTGGCCTTCTGATTATAGAGTGTGGGGCAGGACTGTAAAAACTATCCCATCCCAAACAAGCAGAAAGTTGAAGAAGTATGATATTCAAAAGATAAAATTATTTTAAAATGAGAGACACTAGATTTTCATACTCCAATACTTCATGATTTTAGCACAGTTCTTCCTCAGTCAACATTTTACACTGTGAGTATAGGAACAGGAATGCTGTTCATGACACAAAGTTAGGAGGAGGAGGTTAGGAGGTCCTTAAAATCTTGTACAAATGCATTTCTGTATATTGCAAAATGCATGTAAGCACCTTGCAAAAAGACTCCCTCCACTTTCAAAGGTTTCCAATAAAAACTGCATACGCTGAATGTGGATGCAACCATAAAACAAATATTCAGGAACTACTATGGGTAAAGGAATGCTTTTTTAAATGCAGAACACGCACCAGTCTTTCAGAAAGAGATTTTGCATTTTAACACCACGTTAACACTACTCAAAGTCTATTTTGCTGCTTCTGTTAATAAAGGCTCAAGTTATACGTATGAACTGGCTGTGCAGAGCAATTTCTCATGACATTAAGCATTCTGATTCCATTTTCTCTCCTCTCAGCTCTAGCAGTATCTGTCAGTTTACAGTCTCCTCAGCTTTTAACAGGACTTTCACTGGAAGAAAACAACAGAGTATTTCAGGGCAGAAGAGAGAACTAAGCTGCTCTGGCTTCGTCCCCTCAAGGTCACTTGTAAACAGCTGTTTCTGGTTTATTCCTACATGGTATTATTTGCAAATTATGCTGGTTTTCATGGCTAGGTTGTAGTCTAGACAGAAAAGGGATGCTACAACAGCAGCACTTCCCTGCTCACAGCTGCACAGCACTGCTATATAAATTACACGGGTGTTTTTCTGGAAAACCAAACTATAGGGGTGAAAAGAAGTGGTGAGAGAACTTTCCCTAAGGTATTATTCAACCATATAATGCTGCAAATCAACAAACCCTCATGGCAGTACACACATTTGTTGCACTATATTGTATGAGCAAGAACTCTAGGCTAGCAGGGAGAAACTAACGTAACAGATAGCAAATACTTTTTTTTTAAAAAGCACGTTATTTACTTACAAGCATTTGTCACTGAAAAACTGTTTGAGGAGTCCAAGTGATCTACATGATAATTCAAATGGAAGGGCTTTTCTGTGGTGTTTTGGTTTGTGTTGTATAACTGCACGGCAAATCGAAATGCACTGTGCTCCTGAACAGTGTTCCTCATGAAAAGTCCACCTAGGATGGAGAAAAAGAAAAATACAAGAAAGAAAAGAAAAGAAAAAAAAAAAAAAGAAGAAAAAGGGTATTTCAGAATGAATTTTGAGGAGAAACAGTGGCAGTAAGTTACATTTGCATACTGCACATCTCAGGAAAGAACGAACAGGAGGAGGCTGAGCCTAAGCACAGAATTCTGACAGAGCATGTACGTGAAATACATACTCCAAGTCCAAAGTTAGGCTCTGGGAGCCACACATCACATCCAGGTGCCTCCTGAGCTATCGGGAGTCACTGGGACCTGCAGGTGCACCTTGAAAACCGGGTCACTTGCAAACGGGTCCCCCCCCAGTCCTAGCCCACTCCCCCAATTTAAAACTCTAACCTAGGGAGCTGCGGCTCCTAAATGATCCCTATTGAGCACCCCGATAACGCCTCTGGAGAGTTATTTGCCGAGGACACCGGCGGCGTGGCAAACGTGCGGTCTCACACGGTCTGGCGGAGAACACGCACAGCTGAGCTCTGCTCCGAGGGAAAGAGGCAGGGAAAAACCTCAAGTTTCACTCGCACGCCCTCAGCCTCACGGCTCTTTCGGCCCCAGGTTCAGGGCACGTCGGTACAGATTCACGCCGTCACTCTCCTCACATCATTTGCTCCAACGGGATGCGCTGCTCCAGGGCACGATTCCGCATCAGCACCGAGCAAATCCTCCTAAGGGGAACGGCCAGCCCGGCACCGCTCGCAGCCCCGCAGCCCCTCTCAGCCCCTCGCTCGCCAGGAGGGGAAGGAGCCGGAGCGGGGCTGTCCCCCAAAGCAGCCGGGGCCCCTGCGCTCCTTCCCGGCGGCACCCGGGATGCCCCCCCGCTCCCCCTCCGCACAACTTCCCCTCGGCTGGCGGGGGAAGGTGCGGGTCGCGGTGCTTACCTATACTGATGGTGTTGGGGAACCCTGCCAGAGCCTCCCCCAGCAGCCCCGCCAGCAGCAGCAGGAGGGTCCGGGGCGCGCTCTGCCCCATTTTCTTCAGCCCCTGCGGTTCAGCCCCTAAAACGAAACCGGCGGCACAGGCATGGGCGCAACTGGAGGCTCGGAGTAGTGGCAATGGTGGTGGCGATGCTGGCGGAGGTAGTGCGGAGGATGGTCCCCCTCCTTTCTTTCCTTCCTTCCTTCTTTCTTTTTTCTTTCTTTTTTTTTTTTTTTCCCCCCTCCTTTTTTTTTTTTTTCTTTTTTTTTTTTTTTTTTTTTTTCTTTTTTTTTTTTTCCTTCGTCCTCCTTCCCAAATCCCTCTCCTCTCGTCTTCACCCCAGCCTGGGAGGGCTCATTGGCTGCGAGGTTGCCTTTCTCCCCCCGTCTCCAGCAGTCCCCCCCCCTCCCCCAGCGCGCAGGGACTTCCCCTAAAGATGGTGGGTAGCGGAGCCGGCGAGGCTGCTCCGCCCGGGCCGGGAGGGAGTTATCGATCAAACTTGGCGTGAGGCGGGCTGGCAACCGCTCGGCTCGGCCCTCCCGCACGCCCAGCCCAGCCCCGGCGCTGGCGTCTCCCGGCCGCGGCGGCAGCGCTCGGGGCTGCGGTCGGAGGGAGCTCAGCGGACTCACGTGGGCCGTTCCCCCGAGCTGCAGCTGCCCCTTTAAAGCTGCATCGCCTCGGTGTGTGTGTTCGTGTCTGTGGCTGTGTGAGGGTGTGCGTGTGTGCGGAGGGGCGGGGAGCCGAGCAGAGCCGGCAAAGGAGGGCGGGGGTGTGGGGGGGATTCTTGAGGGGGGATGCGGTCGGAGGGATGCGGTCGGGGTCCTGCCGGCGGGGGAAAGCGGACGGTTCAGGGCCGGGGGCCGAAAAGCGGCAGAGGTTCCTCAGGACCGGGGGGGAGAGGCCCCATAAGGACCGGGGCAGCCGGTACCGCCGGGCCTGCTTCTCGGCGGGCGGAGGACGGAGCCCCAAGTCCAGCCCCCCAGTCGAGGTGCGGGGTCCAGGCCCCGCGGCTCCTCCCGAGGGGAGAGGGCTGCCGGAGGGAGGGAGGGCTGGAAAAGGCCACAGAGCAGCCGGCGAGGATTGCGAAGGGGCGATGCGCTCTCCCAGAGGAGCTGCGTGCCCTGCGCCCGCGTTCTCCCCATCCCTCCCCCGAGTGCTAACGCCTGGAGGGGGGAGGCTCCCGCATTCATCCGCCCACAAGTGCCTTGAAGAGGAGACAGAGAAGGACGAGTTTATCCCGCACAAGGGAGTATTAGGTCCTTCCCAACCTCCGCTTAAGGAAGGCAAGCCAACCAAGTCTCCCTGTGTCATCCCTAACGCTGGGAAAAGATGGGGAACATCTCTGGCAGATGCTGCGTTGCCCTCTCACAAAGCATAGGGTGAGCCTCGGACATCCGAGTCCCTCTCTGCTACCCACCTCTTGGCTGAGCACCGACCGTGATGTCCCCCTGGCCTGCACACCCATGGGGAGCTGTTGTGCTTCTGCTTGAAGCTTGGTTCTTCTGGGGAGCTTGATCTTGAGACCTCACTTTATAGATCCTGCAGCTATTTCCTCGTGTTGCTGCTTTGAGGCTGACAGAGCTGCAAAATGAAGACAGAAAAGAGATACTAGGTTACCTAGTCCATCTCTTAGGCACAGGAAAGATTGTTCTTAATGTTTCTTTTTTTTCTGATTTTAGCAGGTCCCTACTTTCCCTTGGTCCTCCTCTGCTTGCCTTTTTTTTTTTTTTTTCTTTCCCTTTTTAATCTCAGGCTCTGGTGTTCTTTGGATGTGTGTTGAGTTAGGGGTAATATCAAAAGTAGCTGGCTTTGCATTTGCAAAATAATCAACTGGTGCAGTGTCATATAAGATGCTAACTTTCATGTTAGACGCAAGGTAGTGGCAGATTACTGCACAGGTGCCTATGAACAACATCAGAGATTCAAACCACCACTCTCAAAGGAAGCCACAGGCTACTTGAAGAAGAGAGCATCTGATGATGCAAGAGGTTGTAACATACACCTTTAGCAGAATACATGTAACTCCTGCTCACTCACAGGTGCATGCATTGATAGCTACATGTTCTCTGTTCCTTTATGAGAATCATGCCCTGAAGATGGAGTCTATTCCAGTTCAGGCAGGGGTCTGGCTGGTAATGTTCCTTGTTTAGATTGAGATGGCAGTTATCATTTTAGCTCTCAATTTAAATAAATTGTTATCTGTAGTGATAGGTGAAGTATAAAGGCCATCTTCATCTGTAGCACTCTACAAGCTGAAAGCACTCTACAAATACTAACTGTGAATTCCTTTAAACATCTCCATGAAGCATGATTGTATTCTCTTACAGACAGGGAAACTTAAAAATGAAGGAAACCAACTGGCCCAGCTCACCTAGGCAGGAAGTTTGAAACTCAGAATTAAGAACATGAAAACCAGCCCATCTTTACTGTACTCTTCTCTCAAGTATCTTTAGGTAAGCATAGCAGATCTGAAAAGCTACAGACAGATACATGAAGTTTAGACATCCAGGAGTGTTGTGAAAAGTAGGTTCCTATACACAAATAATTTTTTTGTGTTGCAAACTACTTACCTTTCCCCACTCTTTCTACCTCTAACCCATTTCTAACATATTCTCCACCAAGTCCTGCTGTCCTCTTTTTTTTTTTTTTTTTCTTCCTCCTTTCCTAGTGGCTCTACTTTCTTACTGTTCCCTTGCTTTCATAAAGTTCTCTCCAGCAGCCCTGCAGCTGTGCCTTCCAGGCTGACTGCCACCTGCCACACTGACAGCTGATGATTGTCTGAAAAAATTACAGGAAATTGCATTTAACATTATAGATGTTAGGACCAGAGGAGAGAGAAAATACCAATGAATGAAGGTGGCATGTGTTAGAATCTCATTCTCATCCACTGCTGGTAGGTGGGTAACTCATCTCAAATGGTGCTTTATGGCCTCATCTCAAAACAGAGTGTTGCTGTAATCCAAAATATATCTGCTAGAGGCAAACACTTTTTGTCCTGAAGCCACTAATACACATTATTACTATTATTATTATTAGCATTTTCAATACACACTTTGCTTTGTGCTTAGGCAATTAGTCTCATGCTACTATTTGCAGATACAAATGGCACAGCAGCCATCCCATCCCATACAGACCCAAAGAGACCCCAGCTCAGTTTATCTTACAACAAACTCAGTGTCCTAGGACAAAATGATAGGAGATTAGTTGGTTTTATGTGGATATTAATGCCCTGCAAATAGTTTACATACTTTGCTAGGGATGTCTCAGTGAAATTAATTAATTAATTCCAGTTAATGAGTTCCATGGTAACTGAGGTCATACCAGATGCTTTCCCAGACCTACCCTAACTAAACACAACCAAGATTTTGCAGGATAATCAAAGCATCACGTTTAGATAATTTATGGTATTCTGGGACACTAGAGGATTCTTGGTACAATCTACCTGAGGAGGAGATAATGATTTATAATTAGCTAATGTGTTCTCATTGTAATGTTTAATAATGGATTAGAAAAATGCTACAGAATTTGGGGCACGCCGTTCTCATTGAGCTTTCTGGTGTTACTAGGCTAACCCCACAGTTTTAGCAGAAAATCATGGCAAAATCGACACTAGGATACTGTGACTCAAGCTTCACTCTTAACTGCACTAAGATGACTTCATCTATTTTGTGATTCTTATTTCTAATTGCAAGGGAGAAGCTTAGGCAATAAGTTTCTAGAAATCATTGTGCTTCTTGCAGTTCCAAGAAAAGCAGGTTATAATTGCAAATAAATGTATTAATGGTTGTGTCTTAGGCCTCTTTTTTTTTTTTTTTTTTTTTTTAGTAGTTATTTCTTCATAAATAAAAGGAACATATTTAACTAAATTTAATCTCAGCATTTTAAAATTAATGTCAGTGTGAGGTCATAGGCTGGACTTAATGATCTCAGAGTTCTTTTCCAGCCTCAATAATTCTGTGATTCTGGTTCACTAAACTGCTTAATTCTATAATAGTCAACTAGTAGATAGTGGGAAGAGACAGAAACAAAGATGAAAATGGATTCAGGGAGAAGATGAAACTACAGACAGAGTCAAGGGTGAAAAGAGAAACTGAACACAGACATTACAGCTTCATACATTTTGGACAACAGGTCAAAAGGATGTCTAGTTAGGATTTGATTATATTATGAGTGGGTATAGAACAAACTATTGAAGCTCCTGTTTAACTTTCATTACCATGCAATGACAGAAACATAAAATGAAATTAACAGACAGTTTAACAGAAATATTCTGCTACTAAGCTGGGGGGAAGTGTCGATCAACTGGAAGGCAGGAGGATTCTGCAGAAGGACCTGGACAGACTGGAGAGTTGGGCTGATTCCAATGGGATGAGGTTTAACACAGCCAAGTGCCGGGGTCCAGCACTTTGGCCACAACAACCCCATGGGGAGCTCCAGGCTGGGCACAGAGTGGCAGAAAGGGACCTGGGAGTCTGGATTGACAGGAAGCTGAACATGAGCCAGCAGTGTGCCCAGGTGGCCAAGAAGGCCAATGGCATCCTGGCCTGGATCAGGAACAGCGTGGCCAGCAGGTCCAGGGAAGGGATTCTGCCCCTGTACTCAGCCCTGGTAAGGCCACAGCTTGAGTCCTGTGTCCAGTTCTGGGCCCCTCAGTTCAGGAAGGAGATTGAGGTGCTGGAGCAGGTCCAAAGGAGGGCAACCAGGCTGGTGAAGGGACTCGAGCACAGACCCTATGAGGAGAGGCTGAGGGAGCTGGGGCTGTTCAGCCTGGAGAAGAGGAGGCTCAGGGGAGACCTCATCACTCTCTACAACTCCCTGAAAGGAGGTTGGAGCCAGGGGGTGGTTGGGCTCTTTTGCCAGACGACTTCCAACAAGACAAGAGGGCACGGTCTTAAGTTGTGCCAGGGGAAATTTAGGTTAGATATTAGAAAGAATTTCTTTACGGAGAGAGTGATCAGACATTGGAATGGGCTGCCCAGGGAAGTAGTGGATTCTCCATCCCTGGAGATATTTAAAAAGAGACTGGATGTGGCACTCAGTGCCATGGTCTAGCAACCGCAACAGTGGTAAAAGGGTTGGACTCAATGATCTCTGAGGTCCCTTCCAACCCAGCCAATTCTATGATTCTATTCTATGATTCTATGATTCTACAGTTTATTGCTAAGCTACAAAGCTGTCATACATAGTATTGGCAAAAATAATTGTTTTTGAAAGTTTCAAATTTTATGTGAATTAAATGCAAATGAATGCATTGTACTAGCTAGTAAAAAGCTGCTGAATATTCAGAATTCATGGCAAAAAGTAGCTCCTGGATGCCTCAAGAAAGACCTATTCTTAAGCATGGTAAGAGTTTACAGTATATCTATATACAGTATATATATATATATATATATACAGTTCTCTGAAAAGTTCCATACTTGTTGGCATCAGAGACAGGACAGGAGCCTACCTGAATCATTGATTTGCTATTCATTTTTTCCAAGAACACTTTGCAGGTGAAATCCTGGAGCTGCAGAAATGTGTGATAGGTTTATTACCACTCTCATCAGAGCTGGGATTTTACCCAATACATCCTGGCCAATTAATATGGTCTGACACACTGGAATATGTTCCAGTGGAAGGATGATAAAGATTTGTATAGGAACAGGGTCAAAGAGGAAACTTATGGATAAATAAAAGTCACTGCTCCATTACTGGAGTCTAAATCAGCTTCAGGTAGAAGAAACAAATCCATGCAGCAACTTTTATCAGAATGGAACATGGACTGTTAAGGTAATAACCTATATATTTTACAATTGCACAACTAGGACACAAATGTGGAAACAGTCAGCATGTACAAATTTCATCATTTTTTCTTGGGTTTGTGGTATCTTCAGGATACATGCTTCTAATTCTTCTAAGAGCTGTGGGGCCCGTGGAAATGTAGTGTTATTATAGTCCCATAATGTCAGAAACAATTTATGTAACCTTCTGCTTTCTGATTAACTGTACACGAGGCACTGCTGGCCTAACACAGCCCTGCAGTTCTTATTTAAACCTGTTCCTTTGCTGTGCTCATCTATATTTATTACTTAAGGAAACAGTAAATCAAATAAAAAAGTAATGGTATCCCCTACATACTTTTAATAAAGTGAAGCCTCTCTCTCTTTTCATTTTATACCTGTGACTACAGTTCTCAAGCAACCTTGGCAGTCATTTCCAGTTCCTCTCCACTTCAGCTGTGCAAGATCTGACCACTGACTGTTTAATTTCTGTAAAAAATTACTGAAATAAATTCTTCTTAAAGACAATCTCTTTTAGCCCTAAGCAATGAATAATCACTTCAAATGACTGTTTGCCCATCAAAAGTCTTTTTTCCTCTTAGTCTGTGTTTGCATATTACTGTAACTCACCTCTCACCTCAGTTCAAACCTTCAGCAGTGTCTTTTAATGAAGATGTTTTTAGAAACGACCACATAGATTCTTAGAAACTGTTGTTTTGACAAAAAGAATTCATGTTTTTCTCTTCAGTTTTAAGGATTTCAGATTTGTTCTGTTTTACTTGATCAGATACTCTACCCTCCCTTAAGCCATCAGTCTGGCAGCTACAAACTTTTAAGAGTTATGCATAAAACTCTCATTCAGTTCTCTGCTAATTTCAAAGAACCTGCTTTACTTCTCAAGTGAGCCTTTGCAGCACTAGGGCATGGAATCAACTCCCTTTCTTTTTTTTTTTAAGCATTCATTTGATTCATATAAGGCATTAGTTAATATGGGAAGGAAATTAGACTGAAAAGGAGCTTTAAATTGTGTCTTCCTTAATCCTGGGGAATATATTATCTGTGGAGTGTTGGTCTCTCCTTACTATGTCACTACACAAAGAATATCACCTGGAATGTGAAAAGATTTCCCTGTGTGACTTCCACAAAAACCATATTTCCATAGAAGCAGGAGGTGCATATAGCATGGATGGTTAAGAAAGAGCAGCTCTACTTTAAGACCCTTTTTTTTCTTCTCACTTAGAGACCTGCCTAACCTACCAACCCACTGCGACAGCATCTCAAGGTCTAACAAGAAAATAAATGGGAGAAAACCACCAAAGTTGCTGGCAAACTGTCAGTATAGGGAATTTACAGACAGTGTGGAATCCGAGAAGGCAACAGAGAAAAAACACAGGAAAATCCTATGGCAACATCACAGTCTAACCCCCAGGCTGGAGATTTTGATCCCTGTATACTAAAGATCTAATACAGAGTCTTTAAATAATATTTTGTCATATTGTTAAGGATTTGCATTGTCCATCTGCACAGAGATGAATTTCACCTAACACGATTTATTTTATTGATTTCAGTGGGATTAACTGAGAGTACAAAGATGACTTCAGTTGTGCACTTACATTCACATGAAAAACACAATGTAGTTCTGATAATCTTCAGTGTTTGAGGAGACAAGCAAATCCTTTGGAAACTCAGTGGCTTATTTGAAAAGATCTGATAGTAACAATATAGCCAATGTTAACAGAAGTGTTCCCCTGCTTTGTGAAACTTCCATTCCTAATTAAAAGTTGTTTGGCTTTGTAAGTTGTGCCTTGTAGCAATTTTGCTGGATCTTGATAATTACAGTATAAAACTGAATGACTGTTTGCTCTTACAGCACAACAGAAGCCATAAGAAGTGAAAAAACAGTTGCAGGAGAGTTTTGTAAGAATAATTCTCACCT
The DNA here is from genome assembly GCF_003957555.1 of Calypte anna. Taxonomy (NCBI): domain Eukaryota; kingdom Metazoa; phylum Chordata; class Aves; order Apodiformes; family Trochilidae; genus Calypte; species Calypte anna. The sequence continues at coordinate 13,322,608 of NC_044247.1, read as the reverse complement.
TATATAAATTTGAGGAGTTTTGAGCATCTTCCAGTAGATCTGCAGTGGTCCTTATGTAGCACATGGAAGTCAACTGGTAACAGATTTACTCTTCTTAATTACCTTTTACAGACTCTTCTGAAGTACTCCAGGAGTCCCAAGGAGTCCTCAGACCTGATTTTTAGGAAGAGAGACATTTATTCATTCTCATCTGTCAAGTGTTGGCTTAGTGTCAGTTTATCTTGGAAACCGCTCTTGAACACACAAACTGCTAGAATCCTATTTAGAGATCTGTTGTGTCCTCACAAGCCCTCAATAATAACTAAATATTCAAGCACTAACATGAACATAAGATCACTGCTATCACTGAATCTATATTTTTGGGACCTTTGTCCAGCCCATGATGATGTTAGAGCATCCTACTTCTGTTGACAAAACTCTGTGTTGTATATGCAAAAGACTTGGAGTAAAAAAAAATAAAAAATAAAAAAAATATCAAACTTCACAGTGTTACTGACTCAGACAAAGCCAAGGAACAGCCCCTCATCTACCTGGTGTTCATAGCCCCTCTCTTCTTAGTGCTGCATTTCAAAACATATTGGACCAAAGCTTCATCCAGAATAAAGCACCCTAGATCAGTGCAATAAATTCTACTGTGAAGCAGGATAGGCAGACTCTGATTTGATTTTTCTGCAATGTAAATGCAGTTATCATTTTGTGTAATCAAGGCCTGCACACGAGTGAATGAGCTTTACATTTGATTTCATTCTTTTCACCCTTCCATGTGTATTGTTTAAGAACTACGTAGCAGACTCTTGGGCACCTCTTAAGACTAAATTTGAGGCAGAAATTTCCTTCTGTAATCTTGAATTAAAATTTGGTTTTATTGTTTAGCTTGGTTGCATTTACACCCTCCAAAGAAGCATGTTTCCAAAGTGCAAAATTAACCTAGAAAAGAAGCACTGTGATTTTTCTTGCTTCAAATTATGAAAAGAAATCTTGAAAGATTTTTTGTCCTTTTAAATGGTTATCTTTTGTATTGTTTTCTAAATATTAGGGATATCAAACGTGATTGTTCTCTCTCTGCTATTTCAGAGAACTGTTTAAAACATCAAACCATAACTGGATGTTCAATCTTGGATAATAATTTGAGTATCATAAGAATTGCAAATTATAAATGAAAATCAAATCCTTCCTTTTCTATGAGTCAGACACTATTTCCTAGGTACTTGTGATTCAGTAGCCTAGAGTTTAATCTAAACCCCATTACATTCATTAAGCATCATTCTATTGACTTCAATGGATTTTGAATAAAGTTAATAGCCTGTTTTGTTCCTACATATCCATAGTGGGGAGGTGCAAGGGAGGCTAGGGAACAACAGGTCAGAACTAGATATTTTTAATGTAAAATATCTCATAAGCTCTTTGTTTTTCGTACATCAGAAAGCATAAAATAAAAGAGATGGGGTTACTTCCAGTTTGGGTTTTTTTGAAGAAGAAAAAAGTGACAGAAAGGGGCACATTTGCAGAAAAGTGACAGAAAGGGGCACCTTATAGTTCTACTTTGAAACCCCTTTACATAAAAATCACTTTTTTTTTAGAAACAGTAGCTCTGCCTTGTGAGCCGAGGTTATGATACTGACTCTGAGTATCATCCAACTCTGTATTTACTTTTCTGGTGATTAACCAGTTAGCCAGATCTCTAAAAGCAAGACAATTCAGCATTGTCAATGCATTCTTGTTAATACACAGTTATCAAAAGGCTTAGCTGAGAAGTGGCCAGTCTTACACAAGGTTTCTTTGGGGCTGTAACACTTTAAGTGTGATATAGTGAGTTAAGGAGGAAATGCAAACACATAATTTCCGATTTAACTCTGAAATTCCTTGCTTTTGTGTTGCAGGGCAGACCTGCCACATTACTTTGATATATTGTTGTTATTTGCAATATAATCCTGTATAATAATTAACAACAACGAATCCACTGCAGTGCTTCGGTAAAGTATTGGAGCCTGTTAAATTGGACCATGAATACACAGTTGCTTTCCTTTATTCTAACATAATTATGCTGTTGAAGGAGAAAAAAAAAAAAAAAAGGCAGATTAATGGAAAGGCATAGCTAAATAGGGCTCCTTGGTGCTGTAAATTTCTGGAGTGCTGTTATGAGGTTTTGAAGTATTAAGTATATATGAAAAGCGACATGCTGGAAATCTTTTGGAGAGCACTTGTTTCTATTATTCTTCAGGGAAAAATTCTGCTGTCAAAGGTGAAATCCAATGACAGCAGCACCAAAGGGTATGTTTTCACTGCATGCTTATTCATACCATAAGGGCCACCCCATTCCACCCAGCATCACACAGTCCCTTATGCCTAAATATACATGGAATTTGGGAGCTGGCTTGGCCATGAGAGCTAAATTCAGCTTCTAAGTAGATCACACATAAAGTTTTCTGTGAGGAGTTTGGCCTTAAGGCATACACGAAGTGTCAAAATATCTGTGGAAAGGAAGGAGACAGGGCATTTTTCCTAATTCTATATGAAATGGACCACAATTAAAACTGTTTTTCAAGATATGCATCTTCTGGACCCTGTATCATTTCTGCATCATTTGTCTCCCATATGGATCTTGCTGGAAGTTATCTTCCCATGTATTTACCTCAACTCAGCATTTGACCCTACATTCCACATCCTCTGTTCTCTTTTACACTCTCTACAACTCCCTGAAAGGAGGTTGGAGCCAGGGGGGGATTGGCCTCTTTTCCCAGGCAGCTCTCAGCAAGACAAGAGGGCACGGTCTCAAGTTGTGCCAGGGGAGGTTTAGGTTGGAGATTAGAAAGAATTTCTTTACGGAGAGGGTGATCAGACATTGGATTGGGCTGCCCAGGGAAGTAGTGGATTCTTCATCCCTGGGGATATTTAAAAAGAGACTGGATGTGGCACTCAGTGCCATGGGCTGGGAACCGCAGCGGTAGTGGAGCAAGGGTTGGACTTGATGATCTCTGAAGTCCCTTCCAACCCAGCCAATTCTATGATTCTGTGATTCTAAGATGTCACCTCAGTGGGCTGCACTGCTGTAAATACCATGGCTAGCTGTAAAATATGGCTTAGAGTGCCAGGACCAGGACCATCCTCAGCTCCTGTCCAGTCAGCAGTCAACAGCAAATCTGTGTGCTGATAAATGAAAATGCCCAGCCCAGTGCTGTTGCTCCAACAGTTCACTTTACACATGATTTTTGGAAAAGCACCCTGCCTCACTAAGAAAAAAGAGGCTTGGAGATGACAGTGTAATTCAGAGGATGAAACTAATTCAGAAAAAGCAGGTATTGTTCTAGAACCCTCCATGAAAACTCAAGTCAGTGACAATTAGCATCCTGAGAAATAGCCCTGCAGCCCCACTGTCAGAGCCAAGGAAATGTCAGGCTGTGATGGACATGGCTCCAGATAGGCACAGAACTATGTGAGTCTGGTCATGGACTCCAGATCCATCCTGCTCTTTGAGCTCAGGCCACAACCTCCTTGACTTCAGCATGGAGCTGAAGCTAAACCAACTGTTTCACACTGCAGATCACATTGGGAGCTTCCTGAATGCTGCGATTTGTATTTAAAGCAAGAGCAGAATCCAGCTGTTTTACTTGTTCTCAGTGAATGCCTTTCCCATGCTTTGCACAGTAATGAACCAAAAGTCAACTGATTTCTGCATATTTTCAGTATGCAATATACATCCCAGCTTTTTCATAAGAGCTTATTCCTGTAGTTCCCCATTAAATAATAGCAAATAGCAGAGTCCCCATAACTTTACACTTGTATATGCCTTGATTATGATACATTTCAAATGAGCTGATAGTGATCTTCTAAAATAGATAGATGAAAATAATTTTCTCAGAACTGTATCTGTAAGCTAAAAGATCAGCTGACAGCACTTCTCACATCCGTCAGCAACCTTCATTTTTGATGACAAAACATAACTACCATTTCCAAAATTGGTTCATCAAGGAAGATGTCTCTCAATTTAGTTGGTGTTCATCAAAAGGCTTGTGCTGAATTAAGGAGGTTTTAGAACATATGAGACCACTTGGGCTCCTCAAGCCAAAGGGAAAGCAAATGGCAGTTTGTTACATTTTTCAAAGTTCACAGACTGCCTCAAGGTCAGCAAACCATTAAGCTTGGAAATATAGAGATGTAACCTTGAGATAAAATTCTGGTCCCACACACACTTAATAAGAAGCCCTTGCTGACATCAGTGGCTATCAGACTGGTCTCCAAGTCATCAGATTAAAAATGGAAAACGGAGGAAAAGTTTTTAATTTTATTTAATTTTATCTTAAAAAAACCGTGCAGTACATAGGTGCATATGTTCCACATAAGAGGAAATACCTTTCTTATTCAGAAGGCTGAATGCTTCCAACTGACCCAGAAATTAAAGACTTCACAGCATCTTTGTACTAACAGCACTGGGGAGTCCAATCCACATCTTGATTACCTATACCAAACATGTTCCTTTTAAGATTAAAAATGCACACTCAGGCTCTCAGTTTGGTACTCTGAGAGTCGAATTATACTCTTTTCCTTCCCAGTGTCACAACCAAGAAGTCTATAAAAGCTCACCAAGACCTTCACTGGTTTGTGTGACACCACTGCCTTCTGGCTGCACCCCCAATGCTGTCCTTGCAGCCTCAAGGCTTTCATTGGGGTTCATCAAGTGCAACACACTGAAACTTCTGAAACTTTTCATCCTGATGAAGCTGCTCATAAGAATCCATCTTGCAGGAGCAGTGAAGGCCTGGTTTGGGCAGGAAAGGCAGCATAACTGATTAGTAAATGATTAGTAATGATGATTAATAAAAATGTCAGCAGGATGCTGAGTCAGGATGTGCAATAAAGAGATTCCCCACTCTGGGCAAAAACTGCTCAGGTGGGGTTAGCAGATATTTCAGCCCTATGGCTTTTCCTTCAGTAGAATACATGATTTGTACTCAAGCCCCCAAAATTATTTGGAGGTGAAAGGCAGCTTGATCCCAAAAGCAGCTCTGTTGTTCCAGGAGCAGTATGGAAAGGGAAACTGGTTCACACAAATATGATAATGTTCCCTACCTCTGGATTCAATTAATAGAAACCTGTCTATATTCTCCCTAATCCTCAGCCCCTTTGCCTCATGTTTTTCAGTGTTTCAAAGACTTTGATAGGTATTATCTAAATAGGCTGTTTTTGTGGGGTTTTTTTTAGAAAAAAATCACAACAAGACAACAAAATTGAGACAAATAACCTTGCAAAATTTGTGAGTATTCTTCCATATTCAGTAAATTTTTCTGCTTCATAAAGGATTCTAGACCTCAGGATCTGTCCCTACAGTTTGTATGCAGAATACTAAAATCATACTATTACAATTTAGGAAGCCAAAAAGGATCAAGACACCAGCAGACGTTAGTTGATATTTAAATATTCCAGTTGCTCAGCTATAAATTCAGTCACTAAGCACAGCTTAACTGGATTTGGAGCTCTAGAAATGACTGTAACACAGCAAGGTCAGGGCTGAATGAAATGAACAGAGATCGATCAAATGTGTGAAGTACTGTGGGGGAACAGGGCAGTTCATAATTCCAAAACTTTACTCTGTAGAATGTGCTGTACATGATCGATGACAGAGGAGATAATAAACCAAGCAGACTATACCCCTGTTCCATACATAAATATGCTGCAATTGTGTTTGGTCTGATTAATTTCAGCAAAATTTGTGTTGCTAATTAGTGCTGCTTTAATCCACAGGTAAAAAGTTATCTCTGGCAGCCTAGGGAGGGGCTGTACTTTACATATAGGCTTCTGAAAACCTACACAAAGTCCATATGATTTGGGTGCAAGAAATGCAGACTGCTTGGCATCCATTTATTGGCAGTGGGACATGCATTTCCAAGCCCCTTTTGCCTGCTAGCACCAAGAGATTAACAATGCACCAATTATTTGAGCCTCAGGGCCTGATTCTTTATCACTGAAGTCAATAGAAGCTTTGTCATTGACCTCAGTGGGCACAAGCTCAAGCCCTCAAAGAACACATTATGTGATACACGGTTGGGTTTTTTTTTTAAAAAATAAAAAAATAAAAAAAAAAATCAAGCTGAGCAGTTTTGTGTTTGCAGAGCCAGGGATGACTGACTGACTGGTACAGAGAAGCTGAAATAGAGATGTGAAAAAACCAAACTGATTTCTCAGTTAGGCAATTGGCTCTACAGCTGAACACAACTGAAAAACAGACAGAAATGTAGCACTGAGTCCCTGCATTTTGCATTACACTGAAACTGTGAATAATACCTTCTGAAATCAGGTCTCTAATTTAAGTACCCGTAAACAATATAAATCGGAGAAGGCAGCAGAAGCTTTGTAACTCTGAGCAGCCTGGCTGCTTCGTGGTGAAATACAAATGCAGCAGCCAATATGTAAGCAGGTCTAGGTGAGAGAATTTTGACTATTTTACACTCAGAGTAGTTTCTCTTTTTTCTGACATTCCTTCATCTGTCTCCAGAAGACATTCTCCTACATGACATGGTCACCTAAACCTGAGAAGCTTTGCTAAGAGCAACTGTTTACCACTGAATTTAGGGATGTAAGGAAGTTAATGCCTGCTTGTAATAGAACACAGATTTTGTAACCACACATAGTCAGTCAGTGCACTTCCCCCTTCTAGCTTCAGCCTTAATAAGAAACTCTCTCAGTTTTCTAAAGCTTAATCTATAAAGGGAACAGCAGGGCCTGCATATCCATATTCATGGGGAAACCCTCCAGAGGAATTAAAGGCAATAGCACTATTCATCTTCCTTACATATTGAATGAATAAAGTAGCAGCTCTCCAGGTTTTCTGAGTGTTATGGTCACCTCAGCCACATGCCATTGTTTCTGGTCTCTATCTGGGTGACTTGCAAACACATCAGCTCAAAACAGCTTTGTGAATACTTCCAGTGAGAACACTTAACTGCTCAAAGCCTTGTGATTTTTTAATTTTTTTTTTTTTCCAAAAACAAGCTTGGGGAAAAGAAAATTCATTCTGTCAACACAATATGTAAATGGGGAATTCACTACTATTCCAGAAAACTTCACTACTTCACTACTATTCACTACTATTCCACTGTTCACTACTATTTCCAGAAAACTGCTGAACACATCAGCAAGTACACTGTTTGGGGGGGCAAAGGATGCTGCAGATATCACCACATCCTAGTCAGGGTTATAGTATTAATTCCCCAATACAAAGACCTTTTGCACTCCTAACCCCCCAAATATTTTCTCAAAAGTACTATTACCACATCCTAGTGGTGCAGAATTTTTAATGCTGAGCAGCTAGCACATTTTCTGAATTCATCACTTTGCTGTTGAACCCTGGCATGCACTGATAGCAAGGCACAGAAAGCTCCAGCTCCGTACAGAAGTGCCATTCAGCCTTTGACAAGCCAAGAGCTACTTTGTCACCAAACAGAGGCTCACAAACCCATGAAAAGAACGAACCAAAAGAAAGAAATGGACTTAGGCAGTTTATGAGAGAGTTAAAACACAGCTCCAAACAAGTCAGCAAAACCTACAGTCAGAAGAGTGCTTGTGAGAGCACAGCCAGAGTGAGACTCCTTGGCGACCTGTCACCAGGCTGACAACACCGGGGCTGTGCAAGTCACTACAGCCTGTGTGTGGGTAGGCACATTCACACCTCTGGGTTTTGTTTCCAAATGCTCTATCACCTTCAGGACACCATGTGGTATCTTAGTAAGGAGTTTGAAGTGGCTTTGATGGCACAAACAGGATACAAAATACTAGGCACTGAAATGTGACATCACTTGATAACAATGATTCACTTCATTTCTTTCTTGCCCTTTGTATACTTTTTTTTTTCCTTTAATTTTTTTAATAAGCTCATTTAATTGCTCATTTTCTTCTGAGCTGATATGAGAAGAAAGAACAAATAAATACTTGTTACATTATTTTATTTCACTTGTTATTCATTGTGCTGTCCAGCTGCCTGGATTAAAAGAGCAACTGCACAGGAACCTGGGGTTTCTACACTCCAGTCACCTTGAAAGTTTAGGAGCATAAACTTTTGCCATTTTTCACATGTGGATTTTTGTTACAACCCAGCCTTGTCAGCCTTTCATATGCAAACTTCCCACTGAGACCAGTGGGACTTCCAAACATTTAAGGAATACATGAGAACTTGTTCTTTTTTTCTCTTCAGCTTCTAAACTGCTAGTGCAAAACTGCCAACCAGAGAGGAAGTGAGGGAAGGAAGAGAATATGAGAGAGCATGAACAGAGATAATGCTGTGGGCCAAACCCTTCCCAACCAGCCCCTTGGAATGCTGTGAGAATGTTGGAATTGCAGCCAGAAGCTCCTTTACATTTGCAAGTGCAGTCTCTGCAGTCCCTTCTGAGTAAGTTTTCAAAGACAAATCCCATTCACAATTACCATTCCAAATAACAAAACACTCTTGCAATATTTGAGTGCATTCACACAAACCCACACAGAATTTTCTTCTTTCAAAAAACAGAGAGAAGCATGTTCAGTATTCTCTTTACTGAAATATTTATGCCCAGCCTGAAAGAGGGAAGGGCACATTTTTAGCACCCATGGTCCCTATAAGATAAAGATGAAACTCTAGCACAGCTGGTGCTTGACAGTGGATGTATTTGTCTCTTGGGATTTTGTGTTAAGGAGATTCCTTCATTAGCAAAAGAACCTTTTTAGTATTCACTCTCAGATTGCTTTTACTGCTTGGTCCACGGCAGCCTTTATTAAAAAATATGTTACCTTAACACCAAATCTCAATTGTTAGCAGTGCACACAAAAAATACTTGGTTTCAGTGTTAAAGTCAGAAAATGAATTGCATTTATTCACGTTTCTTTTAGACAGCTGAACATATTGACTTAATCTGTCCTTTTTTAAACCCACATTCCTCCATTTTTTCTCTTATTGTCTGATGTTTAAACTACATTATGATTCATCTCCAAAGCAATGAGGTTTTTAAACTTCATGATTTCACCTTGTGTGCCCAGAAGAGAATTTTTTTCTGAAAAAAGGAAAGGATACACTACAGCACTTCTAAAACTTATTGTCTGCCTATTATCATTATAGTTTCCACAATACAAGATTTTGTTTTCCTTGGTAAAAACGTGTGGGTTTATAATATAACAAAACTTCATATGCTGCCTGGTTCAATACCAGGTATTTCAGGTAGAAGGGTCCAAATCTGATCCTTCTAGCTTCACGCCAACCATTGCCATTTTATTACTGTCCAAATGACACACAATAAGCCAGAAGTGTCACTTAGAATACATTGCAAAGAGTTCTCTATCTAGTTTTGACATTTATTACTGTGTTGAGTGAGATTGCATGTCTGGTGACATCACTGAAGAGGCCTCTGAAAGATTTGAAAGAATAGTCAGTTCAAGGAGGTGAACAGGTATTACTGTGCATGTGGAAGAGAATAACTGAACTTCTATCATCAACCCATATTTTTAGAACCATTTCACAATGACACAGAATTTAGCCTCTTTTGCTACTGCAATAAAGACTTAATTTAGCCAAAATGTTCCTCGCCTCTGCTACAAGAAGTTTGTCAAGTACTTCCACTAGTCCTCTGCATTATTGGAGCCATTAATTCATGCAGAATCAAATAACCTTTTATGGCCTAAGTGACAACACTTTCTAGTGACACCAAGAGAATACAATTTCTACTTTCAGTATAATCTGCCTTGCAAAATTTGAATTCAAACCAAGACTTCAAAATCCTCTGTGTTCAATTTGTTTGTGAGATGTTTAATGAGATTCAAGCATGGGGAAGCTTAGGTCAGAGGCTGATGGCAAAGGTCAAGACCATGATGATAGTCTTGAATGGATGATGCTGGAAGCTGATTCATCTTTGGGAAGATGTTTCACTGGCAAGAAGCTTTTTGAACCTGTTGAAACCACAAGGAACTTCATCAGTCCAGAACAGTTTCTATGTGTAGTAAGATTTTTATGGCTTAGCCCTGTTATAGGTTGTACACTAAGTTTGTTTTTAGGGGATTTTTTATGCTGTCTCTGCAAAACAATTTCTTGCTCCAGCAGCTCCCAAAGATAAATTTAGGCTACAGCACTCAGTCTACAAAACACTGGTCTAGCAGCTAACACTGAAGATCAAACCCCCACTAATTATTTGGTATTCATTCACAATTATTTTAGGCTCTTAAGGGTAACAGGACTTGATATTTGTTAAAAACTGTAGAAAAAGGCTCTTGGGAGGACGATTTCATTGCATCCCAGGTGTAACAGCACTGAAGTCAACAATTAGAACATTTTTGAATGGACTCCAGTTTATTCTGTAGAGAAAGTTTCCTTGCACTGCAAATCATTGTAAGATTAATATTAATCTGACTGAAATGTCCTGAGCCATCCAATTCTCTGGCTAATTCTATTAGGCAGAATTTTCCACGTGTTAGCTTGAAATGTTATCATATGATGACAAATGTAAGCTTTTTTATTAGATTTATGTAAATCCTTTCTTCACTGAAGCTGTTGGAAGGGCTCCACAGTTGCTTATAGGATCTACACATTGAAAAGCATCACAAATACCTTGTAAGAGACTTGCTCTCCTTCAGAAGAGCTTCCAAGCTCCTTCTAAGCTTTAGAACAACTGTTTTGGGTCCACTGCAGACTTTCAGCACTTTTTCCTATGACAGCATCTCATGAGTTGGCAGAAAGCTTTCTGCCTCAGCACCATCTTAAGTACTGCCCACTCTTAAGAGAAAATGCACTTACAGAGGGAAAGTAGGAGTGAAAAGACTGGGTTTAAATCCCTGCTTCTCCTACATCTCTCATTTGGTTATTTCCTCTTTAGTTTGTACAGGCTTCAAGGGATTCTCATACAAATGGCTTGCATTTGTTGTAGTTTCTATTTGAGAACTGGGAAGTTCGAAGACTCAATTCTTCCAGCACTACAGGTGAGCATAAAAGACAGAAGGAAATTCTGTCTGGATGCCACTTTCCATACCCAGCAACCAGAGCAAGCAGATCTTTTGATCTCAGAAAGCTCTTGATAAAAACAAACCAGTGTAATTGTCAGCTTTTCAGCACAATCCACTGTTCAATTTTTAATTTATTTTTTTTTTTTAGTTCATTACACAGCAGGGCTGCACTCCAGCTTGACATCCCAGGGCTCACCTACAATCTGTATAATAAATAAGTGTTGCTTCTGGCCTTCAAGCATTGACCCACTGGATGCAGTGGGGCTACTCACACTTGAAGTCAATCATATGCTGAAGTGCTTTGCTGGACTGGGGCCTCAGTATCTTGGATGAATAAAATTTTCTGCAATGAATTTGCCAAGTCTCTTTCCTAAAGGTCAAAGAAAAAGTCTATTCTATTTTCTGCTTAACTTGGTGGATCTTTTAAAGTATATTATATTCATTCTTACTATATGTACTATACATATTAAACACTAGTTGACCTTAGTCACAGGAAACCCAAGACAATAGTCCTAGAGAAGTATAAAATCCAAGAGTTAATTACACCTAGATCTAGACAACTGTAAAATTTCTTTATTCTTATTTATTTGATTATTTTTAATTCAAAAGCAATGTTCTACTTGGATGTGGAGATTCAAGTAACGCTTTCCAAAATATGAAAGGGTAAATGCCACATTTACAATTGTTTCTGAAAAGGGTTGACCTTTACTAAAGTCACTGGGTAAATACAATTTCGAAGGTTTTGTTTCTCTTGTAAATTAAATGGTGTGTTTGTAGATGGAAAGGTCAATTTTCAGTAAAGCTGAGCTTCAGAAAACATCACCTTTCTCAGCTAAATCAAAGCAGTTAATTAGTTTTACAGCTAGAATACATAATATATAATTCTCTTATCTTTGCTTGAAAATCAATTGTTTATGGCATGAAGAGGAGATGCTTGTCATCATTAGGTGCAAATGTCTCAGTCTACCACACACAGCTTCAGAAGTGGGAGACACTGAGCTCCTGTGAGAGGGGAGTGTGCATCCAAACCCTACGTAGTATCAGATTTCATGCATTTAATACATTTATCCCATTTTATATGGCACTATTATTTTTATTTTTTTTTTAACAAAAATGCACTAGGAAAATATTACTAGGTGTGGACACTGCATTGACAGCTCTCCAGTTTAACCCCTTTCCTCCTACACTGTCCTTAATGGAGATAAGTTACATCACCTGAACCACCTGTGTGTGTTAACTAGAAGGTGACTGGAAGGTCAGGGTTTTCCTGCCTAAGTTTCCTTTTACCAGCATCTGGAGCCTTGTGGGAAGTACTGAGAACTGCACTGCTGTCTTAGCTGTTCATTACAGAGAATATTGCTTGCTCATTTGGACAAAAAACTGTTGGATTAATTTGTATGGACCTTAATTCTCCTTGGTTTGGCCTGATCTTGTCATTTTTTCAGACTGTGCTCTAAGTTACATTCAATGGAGGAAATTTTATTGTGTACAGCTAGATATTATTTACAGCCAGTTTCTCTGAGAAACTCCACAGAATAGCTTCTTTAGGATGAATTCTCCATAGCCTTGCCTTGTCTGAATCAACAGTACTATCTGTATTTAAAAGTCATTTAAGTATCATATGTCTCTTCTCCATACAAGCAGAAAATATCTAATGTCAATACTTGTTCTGACAGAAGGGTGCTGTATGGGGAAAAAAAAGAAGAGAAATGATGGTGAAATTGTCTGAAGAGACAAGTGAAAAACAAAACAGCTTGTGTCATGTACTGGGGTTTGTAATAAGTGATGTGCTGACAACCAACACCTTCCATAAGGGCAAGGGAAGCCTAAAAGAGAAACATCAAAACATTAGGGACAGATTTTCCGAGCTGCTTTCCTGTTTTGCTTCTTCTAAGGGAAGCTTGGTAACCCTGTCCTTCACAGTGCTTTTGCCACACTTAAGCCCTGCAGCTTTTACAGATTATCTAACCTTTATTTTTTCACCGAATAATATAAAACTAAACAAAATGTCTTCTTGCTCTAGCAGAGAGCTTGGTTAAAGTGGTTCCACTGCTAAGTGTAGAGTAGGTAATTTGGCACAGAGGCTTCAACAGCAATAGCAAATACATATTCCTGTCTTGCACCAGGCTTTATAAAGGATTCCAGTACTACCAGAGGAACCAAAATGTGTTTTTGTAACTGTCAGACAGTTTATTAACCATTTCTAATGTCCTGCTTTTCTGTTGTTTTGATTTTCTGACATGGTGTATTCTCCAGATTCAAGAAATTTTGATGCAAACAGTCAAAACAAATTATTGAGTTTCGGATGAAAATAAAATGGCACTTTCCATAATCTCAACAGATGCTTTCTGTTTAAAAACACCTCCAGCCAGTATATATATATATGGAACATACAGGAACAGTATGGTATAAAGGTCTAGCTGTGGATTTTAGAGAGAACTCTAGAGGAGATACAGAAAAGCTGTATGGAAGCTATAGGTACTGGGACTTGAAGCAGGAAGCATTAAATCATAATTTTTCTTACATTCTCTGTACTGCTGTTCCCAACCTTTTCTTGCATGCCCAGGCAGCTTGCTCACTGCAGCTTCCCAGTGAGACTCAGTGTTCTCCTTATGCCTGTTCTTACCTATCTATAGGGCAGTAAACCCATGCCCTGCTGCTTATGAAATCACTCATTTAAAAAGTACAGCCCCTCAGGTAATATTATAGATGTTGAAACAGATTTAAAGGCTGTAACAGATACTGAATTTTGGGACTGCTGTGGTTATTCAATTGAAGCAAATAATCAGTGGGCTCAAGTAACTACACTCAGTCAGAGCAGCCAATATATCATAGCAAAACCCTGAGCTGGATGAATGCTGGGATCTTCAGGCAGATATTGCTCATTTAAAAATGGAGCTGTGCAGCAATGGCCCTATCTCTTGCACTCATTTTTCTTCAAGCAGCAGTCTGACATTTCAAAAGATGAGAAGTGCCTTTCAGCTTGAATAAACTCTGAAATCCATCTGTAAACAGATTTGGCCTCATCTTGAGAAATGTCAGATTTTTGGAATGAACAGTGTGGGTACAATATTTGTGTCCCTGTTTAGACAACCACATGTAAGGGATCAGGCAAGGCTGCAACATTTTACACTGCAGGTTTTTTTTTGCAGGTACAATAGCTGTAGGAAGAAATGCACATTATACCAAACATCTTTGTCTTTTGTCTCACTGTAAGGATAATGTAGTTGCAAAAATAAATAAATACTGAGTCAGTACTGTGAGGAAAAACATCCTTCACCTCCCTCTCTGCCTCATTGTAAACAGGTTTCTGACTCCTTGGGTTTCCATGGAGGAGCCTTTCCTGACACTAGATGACAGTCACTGGGTTCATTCATTATCACTATTCATTGCTTGGGTTCCAGGATTGTCTCCTGAAATCAAGTCCTTGCTGTATTGAGCATTATACACAAAAAAATAGTAGTTCCTGCCCTGAAAAGATTGTGAAAGACAACTGACAAACAACATTGGTATCACTGCTTGATGTCTGTGTGTGTACTGCAGGGGTTTTCAGCTGAGGGTTTGTGAGCCCCAGATGGTAGTGGGCTATAAGGATCCAAGAAAGGTATCAACAACAACAACAAAAAGTCTTAACTTCATCTCACACAGAAGCCTGCACATCATTGTCTGCAGGTTGCTGCAGTCAAGCAGCACAATTTATAGCACCCTGAGAGACAGCATCTCCCATTTCTGGTTACTGCTCCATAGGCTCACACACCACTCTCCCCCCAGCCCGTTGCCACCCCAGGTAACGCAGCAGGGACTACAGGAGACCCAGCAACGTGTTACAGCTCCAGGCTTGCCACAGGAGGAGATCCTGCACTCAGGGAAGCTTTGCACAGATTTCACTTACACCACAACCCCTCAGTCTGCCGTTGACACCCTCGTCTCCCCTTTCCTTGCTATGCAGCATTTCCACCCAAGAAAATAACCCCTCACACACATCTTGAGTCCTAAATGCAAAGGACTTGAGCTCTCCTTAGCACTTGGTTTCCTCCTTCCTCTAATGGAGGTACCAGACAGGGAAATACCTGCCAGCAACTTCACCTAGCAGTAGCTTCTAGGTTAACCTGCTTAAAAAAGACTCACTTGCCAAAGAAACTATTTTAAGACCCTAGAGATCATGAATTTTGGTCTGACAGCATAACAAGAGACATGTGGTTACTCCATACTAAAGTCCCCCTTGCACTTGGCTTCTGAACCCAGGTTAATTAAAGGCAGGGAATCTCTGGGTTACCCCTCCAAACTGCATTTGTTTCTGTGCTGTCTTTTTCATAAAGCAGTTTATTCTCTTACAGTCTTTCAGAGAATAAAATTTTCACTGGCCCAATAAAATATGCTAAAATTGCTTATAATGGCTCTGCTTAGGATGAGGTGGGAAGTCATTATACCAGAGTTTACAGAGCTAATGGCCAGTGTTGAGTGTGTGGATTGTAAACTATAATGAAATGGGGAAAAATAACTTTCCGATGTATTTTCAGTGTGTATTTTGTAATAACAACAATATATCAACCTTTCTAATATTCTTTTCTCAGGACTGAGTGGACCTATTTATTTTTTTTCTATTGTACACATGTAAATCTTAGAATACCATTTGGCAACTGTTATGTTCAAGCTGGAGTCCTCTGATTTCTGATCTCTTTTCTTCCTCCCTTAAAACATCACCTTGGAGTATGGGTAGGGAGCAGCAAGGATGACACAAAAAAAATCTGCATCCCCTCAGAGGACATTCCTACTTCATCAAAACACCTGCTTTGTTTTATGGTCAGAGTTGTTGGGCTATTTATTCTGCAAAAATGTCCTGATTTGGGATGGAAATTTGATTCATATTCCATATCTATTTCTAAAATTTCTAATCATCCCCAGAATTCCACAATTTATTTTGGTCAGTGCTTCTGTTTCCCTCTCCTCTTTATTGCTTTGGATTCTGAACACCTATATATACACTCATATATTATTCTTCTGGCAGAGCAGGAACAGAGAGGTCTTTCTTGTCAGTACAAATTAAAACTTGGCCTCGCTCAAATACATTCAGAGCTAAGGAAGATTATATAGTAAAATGAACATCATAACCTATCTGCATCAGGATGGTATCAGATCAAAGCCCTGTGTATATGTGTCTGTACATTGGAGATAGCTCACAGATAAATCACATGCAGTTTTTCTAACTGGGTACTATTTGTTCTGGAAATACAAAGTGAAGCCTAAAATGTGCTCTACACAGGGATAGGAGTTGGACTTAATGATCCTGATGGGTCCCTTCCAATTTGGCATGATTCTATGATTCTAAGTCTTGATTAAATGCTTCTAATATTTACAGTCCCATTCCACTTCATGGGAAAGGCAATTACTGGGAGGGATTACAGGATTTCCTAAGGAAGGGCTCAAAGTACAACCCATCAAGACATCAATACCTCTCGTAATAAGCTTAAAAACCCAGAAGCATTCAGAAAAGTTTATCAAATGAAACAACCCAAAATGTGAAATCTGTTAAATCTTCAAACCAGAAATGTTTTTAGGCCAATGTTCCACTCCAGAAGCCTAAAAATGAATGGGTTCTCTCACACCAGTAATATCCATTTCAACACACTTTGGCAACCTGAGCAGGTATCAAACAGCTGGCAATTGCCAACATGATCCAAAAATATGAGAAGGATGATGTAGAGAATAACAGATTGGTTGGTCTGGTATCAGTGTTGGTTGAATTAATAAACAGTTCATCCAGGACTGTGTCAGCAAAGCATCCAAACCCCAAAATGTAATGAACACAAGCCAGCATTCCTAGAAGGCAGATCTGGTTATTTTGGCAGCATTATATGCCTCGTTGATAATGACAATTCTCTTGAGGTGGGTACTGAATTCTTCAAGGCATTTGACTTAGTACCAGACAAAATTTTGATTTTAAACTTCTTGTACAGCAACATAAATGGGACAGCTTAGATGGATTACTGGCTCACTGACAGATCACAAGCTATGGGTGTTACTGAGGGGATATCAACTTCCCAGCTTCTACTGCTAACACTTAGGGACTAATTTGTGTCCCAAACAACTCCAGGATTTTTATTAACACTACACTTGGCAGTAAGGAGAACCTGCTGCTCCAGTGTGAATGATAAAATGATCACAAGCCAATACAATATCTTTAATTTTATACAAACATGAAGCCATCTAGCCAGAGCATGGATTACTAAGGATTAGAAACCTCATCTCTGTCCACCTGATGCAGAGAAGCTCTTGAGTTACTTCAGATGAGCTCCTACTGCAGTTCAGTAGCAGCACAGTCTAATCTGATCCTTGGATGAATAAAAGGAGGAGGAATTATCAAACTGATTTTATCCTTTGTAACAACAGTTGCAAAAAAAGTATTTGATGCTGACCTACATTTGAGAAAAGATGCAAGTAATGCTAAAATCACTTAAGAAAGTGAAGGGAATCTATGGTCTTACTCCCTAGATACTACAGCAACCCCCCCACTTCTCTTCTCCTATTACAGGGGTAATTAAATACTGGAACAGGGAGTAGGCTCACAGAGTCCAGAGCCTTCCCAACAAGATTAGATAATTCTTAAAACATCTGATCTAATGAAACCTAAAGGGACCAGGAAGGCCATGAACACCAATGGCCATAGCCAAATGTGTGTTCAGTTTGCTTCTTCTGAACCATTCTGAGCTCTGCAGCTCTTGTGAACACACAAAAAAAAAATCATTGTGGAAAAGTCCATCTCAGACTGAGGAATGCCTGGATGGGATAGGCACAGGTTGTGTTTGGAGAAGGGGAATGAAATAAGTAGTATGGGGGAGGAATCATGGATTCTTTGGGGACTTTAATATCATGAGTGGATGAAGTGGTGAGAATGAAGGAAGCTATTCCAGTCTGTAGGACATTTCCCAGGGCACATTTTAAAGCTTGAGTTTCTCTCATCTGCTGTTGGATGTTTAAAAGATTGGCGTTAGCCAAAGCTAATTTATCTGATGCTCTGTTTTATACATTGCCAGAGACAGGTATGACCAGAAGGCAATCCAGAGAGCCCTAAATATATCCAGAAAGATAGAATGAAGGACTTCATGATACCTCTTGGCCAAATGGGAGCCTAGGTGAGTTTCTGGATGGTTAAAATGGAGGGAGATGAATGCCCAGCTAAATATCCTCTCCCATGGAATGAGTAGTGTTTCTTAATGAAATGGCCACAAATATGTTTACATAAGCAAACTAATTAATTTTCCTCCTCTGTGACACATATTTTAGTGGAAAGACCCCATCAGCTGGAGCAGGGAGCAGATATTGTCTAGAGTTTGGATTTAGTTGTTTTGGTTTTGCTTTTTTTGTTTGCTTGTTTTGTTTTGTTTTTT
The DNA here is from genome assembly GCF_003957555.1 of Calypte anna. Lineage (NCBI taxonomy): Eukaryota > Metazoa > Chordata > Aves > Apodiformes > Trochilidae > Calypte > Calypte anna. Next base: position 13,304,267 of record NC_044247.1, on the reverse strand, counting down.
GTTTTGGCTTTTTTGTTTGTTTGTTTTGGTTTTGGCTTTTTTGTGGGTCTTTTTGTTATTTTTTGTTTGTTTATTGGTTCTGGGTTTTTTTTTTTACAACTCAGTAATTTAAAATTGGAATAAGAAAAATCTTTCAACAGAAAATGAAACATCTAATACAGGGTATTCCACACTCCTACAAGGAGAGTGGGTCTGATGGAGAACTGCTACAGCCTTACCTCCTATAAAGCCCAACTGGATGCAGGTGGGCAATATGAAAGGGGAAGACACCCAGGTACTCAGTGTGGCTGGAAATTCATCTTGCCTTGGAACAAAAGCAGCCTCTTGTTCACATGCACTGAAAAATCAACTGAAAGCCACAGAGGTGGGGCAGGGATTCCATTCCAGTGAGGTGAATCCATTTTTACAGTATTTACCTACCTCTGACAAAATACAATTTTTTTTCTTTAGCCTTTAGATACACTTCATTTTGAATCTGAGATTTAAGTCTCCTGATAGATTTGGCTTATTGGGTAATGGAACTTCTTTGATCCTTTAAACCAAAGTGAAATGGAAGACAGACTTGGAAAGCACTACCCCAGATGAGATTTGGCAAGGAATCAATATTTTACAGTTTAAATACGAAATAATCCATGGCAGAACTAAGCCATTTAAACTTTTTATACAGATAGTATTTCACCCTTGTTAAACTGTATAAAAAGTATATAAAAAGTGTGTATTATAGAGTTATTTTGCTGGATGTTTTATATGATACACTTATCTCATTGGAGAAAAGTAAGAGCTGGTGATATCTGCCCAGGGAAAAAAATTACTGGGTGGTAGTTTCAAAAGAGCTTGGGAGATTTAGACAGGCAATTCCCAGTAAATTGGGAGTTATAACAGGAGTTATGCCTCTAAATCATAGAAGCAGTTTTGAAAGTCCAGCTCCTCCTTCCCCCTTTATCTTTAATTAATTTGTCTTTTATTTGCTTATTGGGACATTCTCAGGCAATTGGAAGCTGCTTCAGAAATCATACAAGGTCTTGCTCAGCTTTAGAACAAACCAACTCCTTCCTAAAAAGAGTTCTAAGCACTTGGCTGATAAAAAACCAACCACAATTACCCACGGTCTCTGAAGGGCTTTTGGAAATGACAAACAAACCCAACCAGAAATACTCTTAGTACCTGGAAGGCTTTTCTAACAAAGCAAATAGAAAAGTAACAAGAAAATTTCCAGTGGTTCTTTCTCTAGCACTTCCTCTTTAAAAAATTCTTATAATATTGATAAAATATAAATGGTGTCGTTATATCTTGAGAACAACTGAAACCAAACACAGATCTCTTCATTTAACCATTCTGCTTTGAACCAGCCATTTCTACCCCAATTTTAGTTCCTTTTAGTACAGAGCTATAAAATCAGAAGTTTACAGACAACTGCAGGTTATCCTTTTCTTTTGCACAATCCAGAACCATAATGTATTCCTAACACAGGGAAAAAAAAAAAAGTTTCTTTTAATGAGAAAACCCAAGACTACACAACTGTGGCACAAAGAAACTGTTATATAATTTCAAATTAAGTCCTAATGCTGTTATATAATAGCAGTATAATCAAATGAGATCTAGGAAAATTCATCTAAAGTACATCCTAGCAAGAAAAGAAATTCTTCCCCAAAGAAGGTACCAAGGCTCATATCTTACTGTTTATACTACATATATCATATTTTAAAAAGAGTCAGAAGTCTCTGCATATGTGAAAGGTATGAATAGCTGAGACAAGCAAAGGTGTAATCACTGCTATTCCCATTTTATAGATGAAAGCTTGAGAGTGAAAAATGGACTTGCCCAAAATCACAGAGGGAGTAGGTGGCCGGATAGAGTTTATAGCTCACCTGGCTCAATCCTAGTCCTAAAATCAGAGTGAAACATTTCTGTTGCAAAATTAATCTATCAAAGTCTGAAAAGATCTATATTCACTTAAAAAACCACACACTTTTGACAAATATTGGCTAATATATGGACTTTCTCAATGACAACACCCCTTCCTTTCTCCTCCTGGTGACCCTGAATTACAATCTGTGGTTACCAGAAATAAAATTTGCCTTGTAATTCAGGTGTGTCATAAAAAAAGCTTCTCTTTTGTTCTACTTGACTGAGGATCAGGCTTCGATGTTGTAAAACAAAGTTCTGAATCACTGATCCCATCTTCTCCTTTACCTGACACGGGCTGTTTTCCCACTAAATATGCTCCTGTTCCTCTCTCCTTGCCAGGATGGTTGTTCCAGCTGGCAGTGATCTTGTCTGTGGGTGTCTGGGCTAAAATATCAATACTGTGGCTTCATTAGTTCTTAATTGCCCCAGAGCAGTCTCCTGTGCTGTTATATCCTCTGATAAGCCTTATGAGATCTCCTGGTCTGAAATCTGAGGATTTAAGCTAGGAATATTTGGTAATATATCTAGAAGCAGCTACTCTCATCTGGGCATCATCAATACAGATGACTCCATTGAAATGACATGATTTCAAGAAAATACTTCATGTAGAAATGACCTTAACATTGTTATATAGAATATCTGCCAAGGGTGCAGCAGATAGGCAGGGTTCTGCATCCATCACAAATGGTGATCCTTCAGATTTTAAGATACAGTGCATGAAATTTTGATCAAAACAGTGAATAATGGGTTGGAGAAGTCAACATCCACCTTGGAGCACAGTGTGAGAACATTTGCTGTAGATCAGAGCAAGTCCATGCAGCTCTTTTTGTGCAAGCTGGAGCTAAAGGACCACCTGAGAGCCATGAATTGAGTTTCCTCTGCCTATGTGGAAATATGGCCTATTTTTAAATGTTTTTTAATATGATAGATTATCTAATTTCTGTATCATGATTAGGCATATTTATATGTGACATTCATCCATATGATTTCAATTTCTTTTAATATTTAAATGCATTTTAAAAGATACAGATATTTTTTTCAAATATGAAATCTGTTTTATTTCGTTGTTAATTTATAACTACTGCTACATTTCTCTTTTTTCTTTTTCTTTTTTATTTTATTATACTTCCTGCACATTGCAATGAAGCACAATACCAGACAGAAATACCAAATGAGCATCCTGCTCCTTGCTCAGAGCAGGTTCCTTCCTGCCTCTGTCTGGGACTTCCAGTTCTTCCCAACCTCTGAAAGTTGATGCACACCTGTCCCTGGCAAAAGCTGTTGGTTTTTTCACCTGACAGCATACTGAGAGCAACCAAAATGAAAAATTTGGCATAGTCCTGCTTTCTTATCAATTATGATGCTCTCTAAATTCTATATATAAACAGACCATATCTAAGAAAACTTGCATGCCATCATAATACCTTCAAAAGTACCTTTTTGGTACTGCTAAGTGTTCTTGCATGCTTCATAATAGCAAACCAGCAGCTGCCTGGCATTTCCTAGTATTAATGAGAAGTCTTCTCCCCTTCCCCTGCCCTAATACCCAGGCAGTGATGACTGACAGGGAGGAATTTCCAAGCAGTTAATTACCAGATAAGTCCTGGAACACTTTGCTGAGAAGAAACAGCCTCTCCATCAGTCACTATTGCTTAAATATAGCCCAACTTGGTGCATTTTCAATTCTTGGGTAACACCTGCAGGCAAGATTCCTTTCAAATGTCTATTTAATAGGATATTTCTATAGAGAGAATAGCAGGATTTCTTCTGTGAATGCTATCCCTGTGTGAAATCAGTTGAAGGATCATGTGTGTATTGCCAGATAGGGAGGTAAAAGAATGAACAGAAAAACCACACGCTGATCATCAAGGTTTTCCAGAAACCTTTGGTTTGCTGGAGCCTGGAGAAGATTACTGCTTTCCACAGACTGAAATGCTAATGTGATAATCAAGCAGTTAGGATTAGATAACCCTAACTAAAAACATTAACACCAGGCAACGGCAGGAGCTCTGGATGATGTATTTGAATAATTTAAGTGTTTTTCCCAACAGTTCACTCATATTGTGCTGATAAAACCCTCATAGGAGTCAGCCAATGACACATTTCAAGGGATCCAGCTCAGATCTGGCCAACTTGGTCCATTTCCATTTGTGATAAGCTTTATCTAAGACACCTGCTGAGGCCCTGACAAATGCTCCCTCTGTATTTTTCTAAGGAAATGGTAACTTGTAGCTATGGCATGCAAAAAACCTCTCAGTGCTCTCTTCATTCAGAGTGCACTTGAATTCTGAAGGTTTTCAAGTCAAGATCCTTGTTATGAGACAGTAAGTTAGTTAATCAAATAATTTGCTGTGCATCTCAGCCAGTTGTGAGCTTCAGCAAACTACTTTATGTGCTCACTTTTGTCTCAGGATGAATACTGAAAGTTGAAGCACTAATCTGAACATCTTCCTCATTTTGTATTAACTGGAGGATCAAGCACAAATAAATCACTTCAGTTTCCACTCAGATCTTTATTGTCAGTGCTCCTATTGTTCCACTGGATAGCTTTAATGGGATGGGAATTAAACCTTTACATCAGAACTAGGTCAAGGAAAAAACCTTACGTTTCTGCTTGCCATTTATCAAGACCTAGAACTCATTAATCTTCCTTTAAAGAAATAAAAAACAAACAAACAAAAGTTTTGCCAGGTGTCTCTTCTCCATAAAATCAGATTTAAACAATATTGTCAGAGATACTTTACTCCAGATCTCTTACAGTGCTTTATGAAAGTATTTTATGCATCTTCAGCAGTAAACCTAGCCAGGACCTGCTAAATTTCAGGCTTTCCCTTTAAATTTTCCAGTCACTCTTGTCCTTCATATGCCTTTTTTTTTTTTTCTTTAAAGGATGAAAATTATGGTAACTACAAAGGCATTTTTTTTTGCCCATTTTTGTACCACTGTAACATCTAAAGAAACTAATGTGAAAAATAAGCTCAGCAATGGTAGCTGACCTGGCCTCTGTTAATCTTCTGGCATGACCACATACAGTCAGTTTCTAGCAATTTTATAGCAGTAGAAATTTGTTTTGCTTTCAAAACCAATAGATCAGAGCTAATGAAGACCACTCCTTCACTTGTAATAACCAAAAGCCCAGGACTAAATCAAGCTGCCTTGCTGCCCAGAGAGATTTGTCTGCCTTGGATAACCCAGGCACATTTCCTTTGGTTATATCAGACAAACAGAGCAAGCACTGCCCATCTTTTGATCTTCATCCCAATGGAATCCCTGGACTCACATCCATCACCCCTAGGACTGAGGATTTGGTACCTGCCCCTTGTCTCTGGGTAGCTGCTGAGCTGACACCCCAGAAGCAGAGGAGAGAAGTGATACAAGTCCTGTTCCTTGCAAAGCTGCTGTCATTATTTCTGAGAGCAGTGGTACACTGATACTCTGGAGAAAAACCAGATCAATTGAAGTAAATTGGCTAAAAGTCTTGTACAGATTCACTGCTTAATCTCCGGACTGGCAAAATTAAAGCACTTCAATTTTTCCTCTGTAATTTATAGGCTGAATCATTTTCCTCCAGCAAAAAAAAAAAAAAAAAAAGAAAAAAAAAACCCTTAGTGTTCCAGAACAACCTCAAGTTGCTAAGGATGGATCCTCAATTCTTTTCCTTGCTAAAAGCCTTTGGAATGCTAACACTAGATGTCAATTAACTATTTGTCACAGTTTCTTAAAATCTATATACTGTTGTACACTACCTCTGCTGTTGTGTGTGCTTCTGGGGGGATAAGATTGGAAAAAGTCAAGGGTTTTTGAAGGCCAAGCTCACTAGATGGGGGTAGCCCAACTCAGCTGTTTCTTGGGACCATGAGGAAGAGTCAGCCAAATTGATTCTTTTAAAAACACATCTAAGTGTCCCCAGAATATAGTGTTGATTGGTACTTTCAAGCTGGATGATCAGGGTGGCAGAAGGACTGCATAGGAAATGGTTAGTGGCGAAACTATTTTCTGCAGGCTCTTGAAGAGGATGCATGTTAGATGCTGAGCTAGACACAGTGCAGGCTGCCTGCTACAGGAAGCATCCCGGATATAGTAGCCCATTTTCACTTGTAACTTGTTTTTCCAGGAGAAAATAACAATTTCAGCTTGTACTTTAGGATAAAGAAAGCACTAGAGCTATTAAAAGTGGCTGTCAATGGCCTTTTGATGGAAAGGAATACATAAAGTTTATCTCTTCTTATCTCACAAGAATTATTGAAGCAGATTTCAGCTCTGTAAATGAAACTGGCATATTTGCATATCCTTTTGCTGTATTATCAAAAGGCTACACATTAAATTATGCATATTACCAGTGTCTGAAGACTTAAGAGTCCTGACTGGTTTTTCTAATGTTAAAAAAAGAAGAAAAAAGCTTGATGTTAGTAACCCTTCTGGCTAACAGCTCTTAAATCAATAATAAAGAGACCTATGAGTGTACCCTACAGTACACGAATGTTGGGTTAAAATCTACAATGATCCTACTTTGTAGTATGTTCAAGTATTGAAATTGTCATTTAAAACAAAGGGTTTCCTAACAAACAAGAATAGAGCTTAATATTGCTATTTATTTATTCCCTTGATTTCCTGAGCTCCTTTCAAAGTGAAGTGATCACTTAAATTCAAGCATAAAATGACTGAACATGCTGAAACAGGTACCACTGAATCCCTGCTCATTCCTGGGATGTTGGGCACTGCTGCTGATCAAAATTCACAAATGAAATTTGCAGGCAACAAAACATCTGAAGTTGGAAGAAGCTGAAAATCACAGATTTACAATGAGCTAGTGGGAAATCAATGGTCCAGTGGCCAGCACAGGGCACTGAGGATGTGGGAGGCTGGAGGATGCTCTTAGCTTTCTGCTGTCCTGATTTGTCCCAAACTGTGCTGGAGCAGAGCAGCAGCCTCAGCCTGGCCTATGAAGGGACTTCCAGCCCCTAAATCACTGACCTGGAAGAGTTAAACTGGGGACACTTCCTACCTGGGAGATGAGGATATTCATCCAGACTGGGACAAAGCCTCTTTCCAGGGATGTGATCAGGTCTTATGTATTTAGCTGAAATCCTGGACTTGCTGGTTTACCAGATAGTAGAGACAAGAAGTGATTGGTCTGACCATGCCTCGTTTCCTTTGCTTGTTTTATAATGGCTTGTAGGGAAAAAAACTTTACAAGTTTTTTTGCTGAGCTGGGTGTGGCAAGTACATTTTCAAACTCTGTTCTGATCTAAGAAATTAGCCCCATGTCTTCTCAGATGTTACCAGCTGCCAGACTGCAATACAATCCATTCCCTGGCACTTGAGAGAAATTAACAAACCTGTTCCACACCACAGATTTCTCATGTTCTGAACTCCAAAGGACCATGCAGACAGATCAGGCTAAGTGACAGGAAGAGCAGCTCCAATCAGTCTTGAAAGGGATTTACAGCACTAATGTCTCAGTCCTACAGGCATTGGATGTGATGGTCCTCTGGTTTTGGCTTTACTCTTGCCAGTGGTCTTTGTAATTCCCATAGGGAATTACAGGGAATTAAGGGGGCTCCCTGCCCCCTTAAAGGGATCTTGGTAAGGAGATCAGATCACAGAATTCCTGAGAAACTCAAAGGCTCAATTATTTCAACTTACAGAGTATACCTGGGGGATTCTGATCAGTGTGTTCACACCTTTCAGGACAGATCCTTTGGGTACAAATAGTTCTCTAGGCTTTTAAATCACTTTGCACGAATTTCTCATAACACAGGGTGTATTACTTTCCATGCTGGATGCAACTGCAAACGAAAGAGGAAGCTTTTGCAATTAGACACCCTGTTTTGTAAAACTGACACAGCTTGGTAAAATATTTAAATTAAAAAAAAAAAAATCTTTCCATTAACATAGAACCCAGTCAATTTGCTCACATTTTGAGGGGTCAGATTTCAAGAGAAATTAATGGTGCTTAGGTTTTCGTTAGTAATCTCTTAATAGATATTCATTGCTTATTACAGTTCAGCAATTTCAGGCTAACTGTGCAAATACTGAATTTAGTGAACTCATGTAAGAGCTCTATTGATTGAAAATACAGAAGGTCTTTCCAACAACATGGAAGATATTTGCTCTATTACAGTTCAGAGTCAGGAAAATTACTTGTAAAACCTGATCATCTCGGGGAGGGGGTGGGAAATACTTCCAGCCTAGGCATTGATATTCTTGAAGTAAAATAAAATATAGAGGTCAGGAATCACATTAGTAATAGTACTAAAAGATGGCAAAACAAACCTAGAAAACAGCCTGTAAGCAAGAGGATAAAACAGAGACTGTGGAAGGGAGATGTGAGCTCAAGTTCTGAAACATGAGAAGGAATTGAAATGAGGGTGTAACCTCTTCAGTGTTCTGAATGGGATGAAAAAAAGAATGAATTTATACAAGTGGATTCATAGATAATATTTTGCATCAACATGAAGTGGGCCAAGGAGGATCCTGGGCCTCAGAGCAAGAGGGAATCTTGCTACTGACAGAGATTGGTACTTTCTGGACCAAACCCCAAGTAAGCAAAAACTTCCTGGCTCTACCAAATGTCTGCTTGAAGGATAAATGAGCACATCTATTCTGGTCAGCAGAACTCATTGAATATTTATATGCAAGTTTTCATTTAAGTGAACTATTTCAAGACATTTACTAGAACTGAAGAATATGGATCTTTGAAATTAGTCAATAATTTACATATTCTGCAGCTAAGAAAAGCTTGCTTAAAAATAAACAGATACAAAACAAATAATAATATCTTTTTGGAACAGTGCATTCTACTGGTTACAGCAGTATTGTGTAATTATCTTTCCTTCCCCTTGGCTCTGATGTATTTTCTGCATGGGCCATCTCTGATTCTCTGCCAGCTCTGAGCTTGCAAAGCTTTCAGAACATTCAATCTGAAATTCTTAGTCCTCCTGTTCTTCAGAGAGGTGAATACCAGGAGGTATTCATGGATACCAGGTGGAAGGATGGTTTCATGTTCTGACAGAGACATGGATTAGTTTCTGCTTAACCTTAGAGAAATCCCATTCAGCATCCCTGTGTTTGGTGATAGAGGGATCCTAGAGCTGCTGCTGACCCAGCTGGCTCTGAAAGATGGAGAATTTCCATCCTTCTGGCACCTGAGCCTGTGCTGCACTTCTGTACCACACTAGCACCACTATCTGTGTACTGATCTGCAACTCAAACTTGCCTTTTTTTCTTCCTGTGTCTTAGCTCTGCAAATCAAAATTCCTGTAACAACAGCACTCCAAGGTGGTTTGCTAGGAATGGATGCATGCATGGGCAGAAACAGTAAAATACTATAGCATGGAACCACCTCAGGGGCAAGAAAAGTTCTTCTAAAACAAACAAGAGCAGCAGCAGTTTCTTTGCTTCATTTGAGCAACATCATCTGAGCATCATCTGAACAACAGAGGCTTCTGGAGGGGGAAGCAGAAATGTAATTCCCCTCCTGTGCTGAAAAAAATACATTTGCTAAGAAAATGTTGCTTATAAATCTCTAGAATTTTTGATTAGCAAAGTTTATCGTGGTTGCACCAAGTACAATAAAAACCTTGAAACTGAATTCTGAATTAGAACTGTGGGTAGGAATTTTGAATGGAAATAGGAAATAACATATCTTAAAACCTGTGCTTAATTTGCCTGAGCAAACTGTCTGTTTTTTGTTTGAGTGGGAGAAAAGTCTCTAAGACTGATATTTATGAGGCTTAATATGCCAAATCTATGAAGGGTGGCGTCTAGTTCAAGTTCTTTTGAAAAGAACAAGGAGAAAATGGACTTTATATGGAGCCACAAGAGCAAGCAAGAAGCTGGCAGAAGGCAAGGTTCAAATACAAAATTGGTACAGACTTGGTTGACTGGAGTTAGGGCTTAGCTTGAGGCAGAACACCTAAAAAACTGACCAGAAGGAAAGTTCTAGGGACCTCTTTATGCAGATTTAATTTAGTGGATAATTAGTGATCCTAGTGGAACAGATAGGACAAAACCCCTAAAACAGAAAGACTGAGAGAACATCTGGTAATGGCTTTCAGGGAATGAGCTAAATGGCTCCCTGGGACCATATCCCTTTACAGGTCTTTAGTGGGCCAGGCAGCTGTAGGGAGGCTGCAAAGTTTCTTATTCATGAGCAGAAGCAGAATCTATATCCATAAATCACAGCACAAGACATGGAACTCTAAAGTACATTTTAACAGGCACAATTAAGAAAAACTCCCCAGAAGCACAGAACTCAGCACTATGTAATTTAACACCAAGCTCTGCTTTGATTTAAGATTCTCTGCCACTGTTGCTTTAATAATCCCTAAATCACATCCTGCCATAAAAACGCCTGCTCCCACCCTGCAATATATAGATCTCTGTTAAACACAAAGGTTATTTAACCCTTTTGGGGCTTGTAAAGCCAACCAAGGAGAGAAAGAGTTATCAGGAAGATGTGAAGGACTAGTGCAATGGTGAAACCTCATCTTCTGTATCCTGCTTTGAATATGTTTCCTTGCTATGTTTCCCTATTCTTAGCAACCAACCTAAATGAAGTGTTGACAGACTAAAGTACTTATGGTTAGAAGACATTTAAAAATTATAGATACACCAGGAAAAAAAAAATCTCAATTCTTTGGCCTATAGGCAATGAGGTCCTCATCAGGTTGTATTATGACATTTGCTAATGAAAAATTAGCAGAGACCTAAATCCGTGATATCAGCTTTTTGCAAAGGAATGACTTCAAGCCACAAGTTTAAAAGTCTACATGGAAAGGAGTTGTGAGCAAGCAACCCATATAGGAGAATTTCGTGGAAACAAGAAGAACAGATAATGTGTCAAGAGAGCTGCTGTGGATTACAGTCAAGTAATAAACTCTAGTGACTAAAATAAAGACAAAACATTTTCTCCAGTCTTTGTTGCACAGCGGACCAAGAAGCTGCCCTGATAAGGGTGATCACTACACGTCAAGCACAGTTATTGAAATGAAAAATAAAATAATTAAAAAAAAAATCACTAAGCATAAATCACTTTAAAATTTAAGTCAAAAATACCCATTCAGCCCTGAGCCTTGGCTGCTCACTTACTGATTTTGGAGTCTGGCAACCAGAGGTGCTGAAAGACATTTTTACAGAGCACAGGTGGCTTGAGGGTCCTCCTCAAAAGGGGAGGATCAGGTGAGAGATATTGCAGGAGAGATAAGCTTACACTCCTAGCTTTGGTAGGTTGAGTTAACATGATATATTTAGCACAGTTAATGATACTTTCTGTGAATATCAGGGCAGTTTCTTCATGGTTTCTCTTCTTTCTCTCTGCGACAGCTAATCAGGAGTGACAGTAAAAGAGCACGTAGTGAGGTTACTCCTCAGATCCAGGAGCAAGTCATCACTAATGACTTTTTGTAAGGTGACAAACCTTACAAATACACCTTTCTCTATTTATTATAATATGATGCTAACAGAAACCAAGTAATTATATTCAGAGACATTTTTTTTTCCACACAGCAGGAACTACCAGTGAGGACACAAATCCACACTTCCCTATGCTGGCTTTAGAAAACATGGAAGAAACCTTGAGAGAAACAGTAGAGAAAGCCCCTTCTTTCCACAGCATTTCTACAATACATACAATCCTGCTTCTTAATTAATAACAAATATTGCTCACTTAAATCAATCATAAGACTTGTCCCTTCATTGTGAACTCAGAAAACTGTGACTCCTGAGCAAGTGTCTTCAGTATCTTCAGGGAGCTGGACCACATCTTTCAACAGTTAAATAATAAAATATAAAAATGGACACACTGCAATGGTGGTTTAAATGAAGTGGAAACATATTGCTGATACAGAGTGTAAGCAGATGAATTATCTGAGTGTGCTGGGTCACATCCTAGGACATCCAGAGATGCACAAACAACATGGCACAAGCAGATGTCACGTCCTATGTGTACAGTCAAACCATATTTACAAGATAAAAAACCACCATGGAATCACTGACTGTAAAAAAAAAGCTGGCTGGGCTTGGTTGAAAACCACCACAGTGGGATGTTGAGGCCAAATGAATTAATGAGCTGGTTAGATACATAAATACAAAGGTACTGATGAAAAGGAAATATTATTTCTCTATTTGATACTGTTGAGACCTCTATGGAAAATTAAAATTCAGAATTTTTTTGCTCAATTGTACAGAGAAACACAGGAATGCTTAGAAGCCTGAGAACATAGAGACACCAGAGATTTAGTCTGTTTAGTTTACCTGTGAGAAGATGAAAGGGAAAGAGGACAACTGGAAATGAGGTTCAATGTGGAGAATATAACTCTGGTCATGGTATCTCCAGTCTGCAGACAAAGCTGTACCAGAGGCTCCCTGGTTGGGTATGGATGCCAGATGCAATCAGGTTGAAAATAAGATTCCCAGTTTTAACAGGAGGAGTTATTCTATCTTGCAACAATTTCATTAAGCTTGCAAAGAATTCTATCAACAGCAATTTGGAAATCAAAAGTAGATGGTTTTCTTAGAACTGGAGTTCAAACAGGAATAAGTTCATAGAAGTTTAACACAGTTAGTAACAACACAGAGGTTTCTCCTGGATTTATAGTCAATGACCTTAAAAACTAAATGGCACATTAGCACTCAGGTGTCTCTGGGTCCCTCTGTAACCAGTTTACACCTGGTTAGGCTGCAATACTCCTATCTTTGTGCCCTTCTACAAACACAGGGATTATCTTTTATTTACTGTTCAAAGAAGCAAGTGCTGCTGAAGCAGGTTCAGAGCACTCTTCGTACCATCAGATTGGTTCTGAATTTCAAAGCACAGAAAGAGGACAGGGAGGTGAAGATGAGGGACACCTTCCACCAGCTGTGACATTTGTAAAGTGTTGATTCAGCCTCTGCAGAAAAAGTTCTTCAGCTTATTTACAGCCAGCATACAGGAAACAGCTTTGGTGTCTCAGGCTGGGCTTTCAGATGCTCAGGAGAGCAAATTAATTTCCAAATTCTGTTTGAGTAACTTAGAGATACCTTGTTACTTTTCCTCTTTCACTGCTTGACTTTGTTTGCAAACACAGAATTATTGCAGGAAATAGTAGTGCAGCAAGACCCTTATTTTCCAGACTCCTCTACCTGCCCCAGAACACAGAAAAACCTCAATGAATTTTCTGTTGCAAAGCAGGCTCTTAAATCAAAGTGAATAGTTTCAAATAAAAAGCTTAACAAAAGCTCCCTCCTTGCCCTGGCTCCTGCATAAGGAACTGGGGTCATTCTAAAAATAAAATAATAAAAATAAAATAAAATAAAATAAAAACACAGAAATTCTGGGACTAACAGAGAAAAGCATGAAGTGTTTTTAATACCCTGGGGGGAAGGGAAGAGCTCACTGCTGTATCCCAGCCCAGCACCTGGATCCTGGCTCTCGTGGGATGTAGGGCAAACCTCATCTCCATTTCCATGAACTTAGGAAAGGGCACCTGAGCAGACCCAATAGTACTTTATGAGCTCTCAGGTCAGCTCTGCTCCACTTGTAGGCAACCAAAGTGGGTCCAGTCATCTCTGCACATGCCTGGTCACATCTTCCAACTCTTGTTTCATCTCCCCCTATGACAAAGATGCCTCTCAGATGGAGGGGAATCCTCTCTTTGTTCATCCCCAGAATGGAAGTTACTTCCCTGAAGTACCAGCACTTACACATCCACCAAGGCAGCATCAGCAGGGATACTGGGAGAGCTGAAAAGCCTTTCCCTCTCCAGGTGTCTGACAACCTGCCTGCTTACTGAGTTTGCCCTCAAGTCTGGTGAATTTTATGGGGCCCAGGGAGGTGTCTGTGCTCCATGCTGGATCTCCTTGGAGCAAAGGAGGAGGAAAAACTGTCTCCTAGCTCCTTCCTGAAGCTGACAGTGACTGCCCTTCCTTCTTCATCCTTGTGTCAGGGATGTGGGGACCAAACCAGTGCCCTGATCACATCCCAGATGGTCTTAATGAACACACCAGCTGGTGCTTGGCACCCTCTCTCCTCTTGAGGAAAAGACATCTGTGATGCTCTCACAAGCCCTGTGTGCTACTCCAAACTGCAGAGAAGCATCCTGCCCCCTGCTTCATATGCATGGGAAGAAGGAAGGAAAATTCAGGGAAAACTTTCACTTTGTCACATGTGTATTTGCTCTCTTTTCAGAATCTTTCAAAAGTCCCTTTTTGTGGAAGTTCTGAAAATTTAGGCAACCCTGACCATAAAACCATTCCAAAATGACAGCATTTGGGATATTTTCCCAGTGTCAACTGATCATCAGACAATGCAGCTTGGAAAACTAAGGCTAAACATCAGTACAGATATGAGAGCTTTATGTTTATATTTCAGAAAAACTCATTTACAGGCTTGGATCTTTTAAAAAAAAACAAAACAAACCCCCCTTATATTAATGCAAAATTCACATAGATTATTTATTTGTATGCACAGGATCAATTATGATGGAATGGGAATGGTATTGCTAATGTAATGACACCAGCCTGTCTCCAGAGGAGGAGATATTATACAACAAACTCTCTGATCCATATATTCTGAGCACAGGTACCAAAAAAATAAATGAGGAAAATTATTATTTCACCTGATGGGAGTTTCGACAGATTTATTCCTACTCTAAATTTCTACCAGAGGAACAGAAAGGTAGAGAGGGCTTCCAATTGTACCTGAAAGTAGTTAGATTGGGAAAAGAGGAGGAGAACACAGGACAGAGGAGAAATTCCTCAATTGATGGCTTGGTATAAAAGAACTTTAAAATAAAGAGACTTCACAGATATGCAGTGTACATAATCACTGAAATAATGAAAGAATTAAACTCGACAGATCTGGGAATCTGTGTCCTAATTGAAGAAAAAAAGAGCAGAAATTTCCATGTCATGAAGCTGATCTAAGTTCAGATGCTGGCCTCTCTTCATTCTCTCCTTGTTAAACTCCTGAATAACTGTAATAATAATACCAGGAAGTTATAACTGTAATAAAATGAAGTACTGGATCAAAATAATTTTTCAAAAGGGCTTTTTATAGTTGAGGAGGATATTTGAGCATTTTCTGTAAATGTTCTAGTTCCTTAGGTGTTCAACTTTAAAGAAAGGCCAGTACAAAGGCACAGAGGTTTTGCAATGTTACAGTGCTGGTGCATTCACAGAAATTGGAGACTTCTGAAAAAGACAGATAATTTTTCTGAACCTACAGACTCAATAAAATGCCTGGAATTTTCAGCTAAGACTTGAGAGACTCTTAAGTGTGGGCACAAATTCATGCCCAAGTGATTCCCAATCATTTCCTTAGCTCCTGTTTAAATCCAAGAGTCCCAAAAGGAAATTTTAAGTGCAGTATTTTTTTAAAATAAGCATTTTTACAGAACAAAGTAGATACAAAGAAATATGTCATGAAAATGAAAAAACTTTCTTGAGGACAAAGTAAAATAGAATTTCTGGCTGCCATTAGATGAGCAATCATTTCAAAAAGCCATCAAGCAAAATTAGAGAGCCAAGCTGGGTATGCAGAAGTTTTGAAAATCTGTATTTGTATAGAATCAAGCCAGAACATTACAGTGCATTTGGTAATAGACTGAAGCAAGCTTGAGCTGTCAGTCATAGGTATTCTTAGGTATTATCTATATTCTAAGACCTCATGTAGCAGCTCAGATTACCATATTTCATTAGGTAAACAGATCTTGGTTCTAGAGGTTTTACTGTAACTCATCAAATAAAACAACAAAGAGAATCTTGTATTATTCAGCTTACTTAGAGATGACCCCTGAGCCATAGGATTGGTTTAAAGCTCCATCTAGACAGCATTTTCTTGAAGATGAGTTGGCAAAATATAATTACAGAGCCCATACTCTGCTTTGCATCATTCATTTAGATTACAGGAGTGATGTGAAGTGAGATTGTCATCACACTGAAATGAAAAGGGGAAACCCATAAATCACCCAATCTGGACCTTCAAATTATCTGTCTCCTTGCTAATTTCAAGGTGACAGTTCCCATCTGCTATGGCAGCACAAAGGTTTGTCAGTTAACATAAGCAGGCTTTTTTTCAAGTATTCTAACTTTAAAAAAATACAATTTCAACTAAAATTGAGGTTTAGGGCTATTCAGAGTGTGGTTTTGCCATTGTGCTAACAGACTCTACAAAATCAGTACCATCATTTTGAAGCTACTGACCCTTCTGGGTCACCTTTTCCTTGACTGCTGTGATTCAAACATCAGTTCAAGTAACACAGGAAGCACTTATGAAAAGAACAAGAAAACTGCAGAGAACTTCAGAATATGCATCTTCTGTCCCCTGAGGAATAGAAGTCAAATCTCCTGAAAGGATGGGGAGGGTGGTCACCAACCAGCAACTCAGGAAGAAGTCCAGAACCAGAATCATGCCAGGCATTTCAGTTGTGAAAAAGAATACAACAAAGCAAAATCTGTGGGGTGACAGAAAATTGAGGGAAGAGAAAATATTTTTGCTGCTAAATGCATTTAAAGTTAGGAGAATCCCCAGGGGAATGTGGCTCTAAGAAGCAGCACACTGCATCCTGATTAACTCCTAGCTGACCTTTCTGTTTATTTGGTTCAGAGTTGAATACAATATTACATTTTATCCTGCTCTGTCCCATGATGTCTTTCCAAATCCTGTCCCAAATTGCATTTATCTTTCATGCTGCCACATCAATTACAAACCCAAATCTAATTTGCTGCTTGCCTTCTTCAGCAGGGCTTTCCCAGCATTGGTACCTTCCAGTTCCTCACTGCTGTCTAAACTATTTATTAGAGATGATTTTTTGCTTCTGCATTTTTTAGATTGATGAGCCACAAATATCATTCAGGAGACAGACAGAGATTCAAAACCATAAAAATTGAACATTAAACCAGACCCCTCACGTCTTCAAGTTCGGAATAACTGTCCTGAACAAACTAATTTGGTCTTCAGATATTATTTTTTTTAAAGCAGTGTAGGTGCAGGACCCAAGGCATTCCCTGACCACTTGCTCACCTTGGAGTTTCCTTGTCAAGGAACCCACTTGGTTCATGCCCAAGAATGTGGAGGAAAAGCACAAGTAAAAACATAAACTTCCCAGACACGGCTGCCCCGGGCACTTTGAATAACACATTCTCTGAATTTATGTTCTGCTGTTTGCCTCCTTTATCTCCCTTGCAGACCTTGTCTCCTTCAGTTTAAATCTCTAGGAATTTCCTGCAATGTGATAAGGGCTTTGGATCAGAGGAAAGGGCATTATTGATCTCACTTACTTTGATCAGTTTAGTGAAGGCATAAATATTTAATGGTTCTTATGAACAGTCAAAAACACCTTTGCAGATGTTTTATGGTCTAAGACAAGTTTCTGAGACCACTCCATTGCCTTTGCTACCACGTGTCATTGCAGTACTGAAGCCTGAAGTGCTGAATACTGAAGAAGTATTAATAAGTTTAATTTTGTACTCCACAGTTCATTTTATGTAGTTAATGCCTGGAGCTCATATTTTCTAAAAACGACAGATATAAAAAATATGTATTCTCACTGAAAGCCCCAAACAGGTGCATTTCATTCCCAAATAAAGAAAACAGAAGTTTACAGAAGCCCATACATGGCAGAGATGATTTAAAGTTTCCTCTCTGAGCATTTCCATGACAATGAGCTACAAAAATACTTTCCAAACTGAACTGTTAGTGATGATAGAAGTGGGCAAAATATCAATACCATCTGCTCTCTCCCAGTGCTTGAAAAGAGCGAAAATCTAAAATTAACCAAAGAAAATGAGCAGCTAAATAACCTCCCAGATCTGAGGGGCCTGAATGTATCAGCAAAGAATTTGACCTTTAGGTCATAGAATCATAGAATTCATAGAATCATAGAATTAGCCGGGTTGGAAGGGACCTCAGAGATCATCTAGTCCAACCCTTGACCCACCGGAGCAGTTGCTAGACCATGGCACTGAGTGCCACATCCAGTCTTTTTTTAAATGTCTCCAGGGACAGAGAATCTACCACCTCACCGGGCAGTCCATTCCATAGCCTGATCACCCTCTCCGTGAAGAAATTCTTTCTAATATCTAACCTAAACCTCCCCTGGCACAACTTAAGACTGTGTCCTCTTGTCTTGTTGAAGGTCGTCTGTGAAAAGAGTCCAGTTCCCACCTCGCTACAGCCTCCTTTCAGGTAGTTGTAGACAGCAATGAGGTCTCCCCTGAGCCTCCTCTTCTTCAGGCTGAACAGGTCTTCATTGTTTCCATTTGTAATATTGATATTTAAAAACTTTTCTTAATTTGAAATCAGCTGGTTTTGCATCATGGTTAAAAGGACTGTCCCTCAATAAAATTCAGGTAAAATTCTGCTACTTTCAGTTGTCTCCAGTACTGAGACTGCTGTAACTGCAGAGAATAAGCAACCTGTCAACAATTCCTCAAGAATTTTAGCTTGAATTTTGTATATCCACTTTCCCTTTTTCCTCTCTAAAATTAGCTGCTCGATGCTAAAACAATTCCCATAAATGTCAGAAGAGGAGCAGAAAAAACCTCATTGACTTATTTTTAAAATAATGTTTTTCAAGTCCAGGAATTAAAAGAAAAAATAATTCTGGTTCTAACCCTGTATTTTTCAATTATTTGCTTGGATTCTGAGTGATGGATGTTGTTTCTTTCAGTTCCCAAAGGAAAAAAAACCAACCCCAAAACCCAAACAAAGAAACCCCAAATCTTTAAGCCTTGTCCTATAAGGAGATCTATGTGCAATTGCAACTCTGCAATTTAGTTTCTTTGTGTATATTATACATTTAATGTCTTCTGAAATCCTGCCACAAAGGGACAGTTGGCACAAGGAGATAATTAACTGAGACTGCTTTTATTTAAAATGGAGGCTACTGGAACACCTTGGTTGGATTTCCTGTGGAGAATCCCAATACCAGCAGTCACTAAGCTTCTGCCACCAGTCCCTCTGTGCTGTTGCACCCATAAGCTATGGATTTGGTTTGGGTTTTAATAGCCCCCTAAAACCATCTGATAGCACTGAGGGAAAAATTAAACCCCCATCTTATGAAAAATATTAATTGCTGGTATTTCCTGGGAGGTCTTTCTATATACCCAGGGTGGGAAAACATCCCTAACTCTGAAAGAGCTCGCCATGACCTCAACCACTCTCAGCAAGGTCATTTAAAATGACAAAATCTATGAAATCTGTGCTCACCTAAGTTCTCAGTATTTGCAAAAGATGTGTTTTTGGGGAAAGGTAGGTCAGGAGAGTTTTTGTGTCACAGCACTGAAAAAAAAAAAAAGCTGATGTCAAAGAGGTAACTTCCAGTTTGCTGCTACTTAGACTCAGGGCATGGAGTGAGGCAAGGCTGAGCCTCAGAAATTGAAGAAATAGGGAAATGGATTTAAGACTTGGATCAAAGGTCAAACCAATTAAAAATAGTGAGGGTGCAGCTGGAGGTTTTGGAAAAAGTCACAGACTTAAGTCTTTTATCAGAAACTAGAATTTCCTCTCCTTTTTGCAGTCACACTTACATTGGTTTTACACAGTAAAAGCCTAAAGACATACATCTATCTGGCAATTTTAGTTATTTAATTTATCCCATGGATGGCAATGGAATTATTTATATGAGGAATATATGCTTAGTTCTAGAGTCTGAGTCAGAATGCAGAGAATAAGCTTTTAGTTACTGGCTGTACAACCCTCACTGTTCAGTAAGACCCTGGCAAAGATTCTTGTTTCCAGGAGCCTTGTCACCTTCTTTTTCAGTATGTAAATCTAGTGTTAATGCTACTGATGGTAATGAAGTAGCAATGCTCTTTCTGCTACATTTACAAAGTGAGAACAACAGGTAATTATACCTAAAAAATACTTTTATTTGAGAAATATCAATAAATATAATATGGAGAGAGATTTTCAAGCCTCAGTGAAAATGAAAAGGTAATACTATTAAATGGCTGAGGGTGATTATTTTTGTAAAGAATGTGGATTATGCTAGTTCTTCATATAAAAATAATGAGAATAAAACCATGGTTATAATTTCATCTTGGCAATATAAATAGGATAGACAGATGCTGGATATTGTACAGTAATTATAAATGGCTGAATTGAGACTAAAGCTTTTTTGTAGATAATAGTTTCTGATTTTGAAGGCCATTTTTAAATCTATGGTTAGGGTTTTGTCTTCCTGACAAGGACATGAGTTAAATATTTAGTACTGAGCTTGGCTTTTAATTATAACATGCAAGCAGTCTGATAAGTCATGGGTCAAACAACACAACATTCACCAAATTGAAAGAGATTGGGCTGGGGGGTGTAATGAGATTATAAATTTATCTCCTAATCAGAATCACATGATGTAACTAAAAGGAAAAATGACCACAGCATCCTTGTGAGTATTCTCTGCTGTGAAAGGACAAAAATGAAGGAAAAGACCTTTGACTCGTTTCTGAAACTCCACCTGTCTGGCATGGTATCTCTGCAGCTGATGTGCCCTAACTCTTAAGAGATGCAAGCCAAAAGGCAATGTAGTACTACAGAAAAGTGAGAGGAAAGAGACAGAGAGGCATTGATGTGATCAGCTTTAAGGGCATGTCACCTGCAAGAACACCTGAGGCAACCCAAGCAGAAAGGGCAATAAATAATTCAGCAAGAAAATTACATTTCAAAACCAATGAGGTCGCCTTTCCCTTCCCCCTCTCAATGAAAACCAATTTGAAAAAAAATTGTCTGCAGACAGAGCTGCAGAAACTTCTGCTGGGAAACACTCTCATCCAGGTATCCTTGGTGAAAGTTCAACCCTGCTCACCAAAAGGACAGCAGTTTAGGATACATGGAGCTTCATGAGGAATTCAGGTGTCAGACACAATGTTTTCAGGCCAGACCTCAGCTGGTAGAAATTGTCATCAGTTGTCTGACTTCAGAGGAGCTCTGAGCAGTCACACCAGGGAGCAATTGTCCCTGGAGGATGCTGAAAAATTTTGTTAAAGTCAAGTTAATGAAAATGTAAGTTCAGGATGCTGCAAACTGACATGCAGGGGAAAGAGAGCCACGTTTCTCAGCTTGATTTGGCTGCACTGGGAGTGAAAAGCACAGCATTTTCAATCACTGGAGAATGTGTGGAGCAGATAAGTCTGTACTGCATGGAGAGCTGGGGAAAGCATGGGGGGGATTCTAAATATGACACAGAAAAACTTAATTTGAAAGACAAAAATAATTTCAGTTAAAAAAAGAAAGCCTGGTTCCTTATCAGGTTTTATACTGATTTAAACAGAACTTCGAGTGTGGCAGATGAATGGAACAGCAAAACTTTTGATTTACAGCACACAAGTTACCCCAGGGTAAGGTACCAGATCCCTGACCCAGACTATAGAAAAAAACCCTACCAACCAACAAACAAATCCTGCAATATTTTCTTTTTAATTTTAATTTTTTACTCCTACAGGCAAGGCCCTACAAAGAGATGAACCATCACATCTGACAGGACAGTAACTTTGGGAAGGTGGGAGAGCAAGGAGCAGAATGGAATAGGGGAGAGGAGAGCATGAAAATTATTAAATGTGGCTTTGTTTCCAGAGAAAACAAAGCAAAGAGCAGCACTGCAACTTTAGTCCTCAGTCTATACACTTTTGTATCAAATGCAAATTTACCAGGGTTTGGAAAGCAAAGATCTCAGGGGGGGCTGCAGATGGCTGGGGAGAAAAATAAAATAAGAGAAGACAGAGATAATCAGAGAAAAAGCACTAGATTCCCATTTCTAAAGTTAAGCCATGCTGAAGATTTTTCACTTCTGCTGTGCACAGTCTGACAGGAAAGAGACAGCTGTTATCTATCTGAAAAGGTCTTAAAATTGAACTGTGCTTTCAAGTGAATATTATATATTTCATAGGCACACATTCCAGCTCATACCTAGTGGGATGCTTCCTTATATCTCATGTGAACTAAGGTCACAAAGGTCCTCTGAGTATTTCCCAGTTCAATTTTAAAAAACAATAATTAAAAAAAACAACAACCCAGTCAGCTTTTCAAGAAACAAATTCACTTAGTTTGTTCCTGATAAAGTCCCCCAAAGAAGCAATGCCCTGGAGGTTTCCTAATGTCTCTCCTATCTTTAAGCAATAAAGTATTCTGGCTTGAAAAGGAAGAAAATCTCCCTGCAAAATTCTCCTTTCTGGGGAATATCTACTGATTTTTATGCCACCATAATCCAATAAAACTATAACAGGCTTCTGTCACCAACTAGTTTCTATCTATTATTAGATGCTTCTCACCCATAGCTGGGGATTCCTTATCATTATCATATATAAGGTGAACTGTATTTAAGAGAGATTAGAGACAACAGAAAAAGGAAAAATGGTTGAAAAGAGGATGAAACATTTAAAGCCTTGTATAACTTGTCCTGATTGTCAATACAAGTCTTCCCCCAGTTTTAGTGGAGTGTGAGCTGTGCCCTTATTTATGCCCTGACTTTTTCTCTGAGCTGCAAGATGCCTCTAGTTATGGATATTCACTGAAGTTCTGCCTACTAAGAACAAAGAGTGAATGAAGGCTTATAGAGTTATGTTTCCAAAAGCAGATAAGTACAATTTTATGCATATTATGATAGCAGGAAATAAAATGAATTATTAATACTTGTAGAGGTTTGAATACAATGATTTACTGTTGAGGATAGGTCCATAGGCAGTTGCTAGAACAACAGAGCTCTCCTACACTGAGTACTGTAAGCTCCTAAAAATAAACTCCAGCTCATTACAATTAATAGCTGAGATTTCACTTCATTCCATTTAGTAGAATCAAGTCAATATTGCTCATGAGGTGAACAGAAGTTACAAGTGACATATGGTTAAACACCAAAATCCACTGAAGTGTGTCTGAATATGACACAGTAATAGAAGGCTGGAATAAAAAATCTCCAGAGGTCCCTTCCAGCTTTACTTTCATGGGTTCTGTGGTCTATGAAGACATTTCACAATGAACCATATGCTTTTGCAAAGTAAGTGCCTTAATCAAACCACAGTACGAGTTATCAACACAAGCATTAAAAAAAAAAGCATCCCTGCATCAGGAAATTGTACAAGTACCTTCCAACCAGAGAAACTACAGTTCAAGATAGGGATGAAACCTATTGCCAGGATGAGAAAAAGAACCTTATATTACCACTTTCCATGTGGCATAGGTCACTGAAACAATAAAGCTTGGACATAAGCATAACACAGGGAAAGAAATAAAATTTAGTTAGCCCTGGCAGATTGCAGCTACTGCAGCCAGAACTCTGCAATCATGGAAAACAAGTCCTTAACATTGATGGCTGCTTTGCAATCCTGTTCCAAAACAAACAACTTGTTTAATACATCTACTCTGGAAACCTAAGGAGATGATTTGCAGCTCTAGTCATGACTAAATCTTTTCTTCCTGAGCCTCAGCCAAACTGAACTAAGCTCAGCATAACTACAGCATAACTCTGCAGGTTTTTTAGCACAGAACCACTGTGTTAAACCAGGGCTTAACAAAGCCAGGGGTTAACACAAGCAGGGGTTAATACAGCCAGGAGTTAACACAGCCAGGGGTTAACAGAGTGCTCAGCCAGCCAGGCTCCTGAGCTGGTTTTCCAGTGGTGAACATAGGATACTGAAAAATACTTTTCATATTTAATTTTAAAAGGCTGAATGAGACTCAACACTGCAAAGTTCCTATCAGGTGTCTCAACATAGCCCACTGAATCCCATCCCATCCATGCAGTGATCCAGACTGGCACCAGCTCAGCAGGCACATTGCAGACTGCCAAGTGAATTGCCCACTGGCTTCATGCTAGGGAGATGAAGAGATGAGGGCTATGGAAAAGTTACTGTTAAATGTAGTTAAAACTCCTTCACTCCATTCTAAATGTCAGCCTGAATTTGTCCATTTTTTCAGTCTGTATGCAGGCTGGTGATTTCAGCTGAATGAGACCCAAATTTATTGTCCTGATCTTAAAGCATGCACCTTGTTGGAACAGACCAAACCCACCCACACTGCTAAGGTGGCTGCTGCTTCTCTTTTGCTTGCTAAAAACTGACAAGTAGGTTTAATTTCCTTTGAAGCTCTACTTTTATTTTGGTAAATCCCAC
Organism: Calypte anna; assembly: GCF_003957555.1. Classification (NCBI taxonomy): domain Eukaryota; kingdom Metazoa; phylum Chordata; class Aves; order Apodiformes; family Trochilidae; genus Calypte; species Calypte anna. The sequence continues at coordinate 13,280,276 of NC_044247.1, read as the reverse complement.
TCAGCTTTGGAAAAGAAAAAAAGGGACATAGTGCAACTATGCCTTCTTCGAAAAGAGTATGGGATTTGATAGGGAATTTAGTACAACTGTGGGGGGCCAAATATATCAATATATTCTCAATGAGGCTGATAGATTGCTGTACTGACAAGGTAATGCTTGGATCAATGTATCTGTAGGTAGCCACAAAAATGCTGTGAAGATAAGGGCAGGAAATTAAAGGAGCTAAAACGTCACCTGGCAAAACAGAAGTGATTCTGGGAACAACTGCTGACACTTGGGAAGAGAGATCCTTTGGGAGTGAGACTCCAAGGTCCTCAGGATTTTGTAGGATGCCATGGAAGTCAGCCTGAGCACCCTGGAGCTGGGTGCTGAGTGACAGGATTTCTTGCTTTGTCCATACAGTGAGAGAAATATTTATTTTATGGATGCCATTCTTGGCAAGTTCAGGAAGGAAGAAATCCCAACACATCTGGGAAAGGGATTTCTCACCACGCAGCTGCTGTTTGCTCCCTGTTCTTCTAGGCAGGCACAATTCTGTTAAGAAGGGGAACTTTAAATAGAAGCTCTGAGCATCCTGGGAGAGTGAACCTTTGGGGGGACCTGTAAACCTGTGAGGTGACATCCAGTGGCTATGTTTCTTTCTCAGCATCACTGCCTATTGGTCAAGATTCAATTGTTCCTTGGAGGCTTCATTGGCAACTTCCCTTCTGAATTTTGCTGAATGCTTATATCTAAAAACAGAAATTAGGCTTAAAGTCGTGTTTTCTATTTTTATGTTTTTTTTAAGCCCAGATGCCACTGCAGAGATTTTCCAGAACCAAAGCACGAGGTCTTGCAAACAAAAAAAAAGGCCAAGAGAGAGCTGTGTGAGTCAGAGAACTGGCAGCACAATGTGAGGCTGTTCAGTTCCAGACCACAGGGACAAACCAAACTGAGAGTACCTGAAGGTCACCTTTAGCTGCTGGCTCTCAGCTGACCTATGTAAAATCCCTGGCTCAAGTGACAAGAGGGCCATCCAGAAACAACTCACAGTTCTTGAACCTACCAGTGTCCTGCATCTCCTACATACCCATTTTTACACAGGTTTAGCCTCCAAGTACCATTTGTCTGTCCCCTTCTCCTCATCCCAATGAACAGAAGAGCAACAGCAATCCTCAAGAAAGGCTGCTCCAGGCTGCATCCAGCCCTCTTGGCACCAGGCTGTGCCAAACAGTTAAACAATTGCTAAATTACTGTCTCCAAGTTGCTCTGTTGCTCTTTCTCCATCACTTCCCAATCCACCTCTTTAATCTGTCATAGCTATTGCTCCTTCTTCCAGCAGGGACTGGGGCATCCTGGCCCAGAGCTGCTGGAACAGGATCTGCTGCTTCTCCCAGTTCTTGGAATGTTTTTTCCAGCCTGCCTCAGCCTTTAATGGAGTACAGCAGGCTACCCTTGCTGGTGCAGACACATGCTGTTGATGAGCTGTGCCAGCACTGAATAAAACATTTTCTCTTTTCTTCACATACTCTACAGTAGCTGTTAGAAATGCCCTTAAATTCATGTTAATATGGGTAGTAAATTTTGCCTTATATTTTTTATGAGATTGGATTTCTTTCTATCACCAAGGAAGTTAAAAGTATCCATTAACACTTACAGTAACAATATGAAAGCTGCAGCTCTCTTCATACATCAGCATACACTGCCCTGAAATAATCAGCCTTCCTAGTATGATACAGTAGATTCCTTGGCATCTCCTTTTTTAAAATTTTAAAGGATAGAAGAGAGGATCCTCTGACAATTTCATCTATGCTCTGAAGTACTCTCTCCTCTGCAGGTAATTTCTTGATTTTTCAGTATGAGAAAAATCCCCCCTGAATGATGAGGGAAGGTCTGTGACTTCCTGTGCATCTGTACTAAGCCTGGCTACATCAGTCCTCCATCATCAGATGAGCTTTTGGGGATAGACAGAAAATGATGGCAGTTCTTAGTAGTAGTAATGGAATGTGGATTTTTGCCTTTATATCTATGCCTTAATCATTTAGGGAAGTTTGAAAGTGTTCATGTGATGGAACTAATCAGCAGAGTAAATGCAAATGTAAAAAAATTCTGTGGATTACTGTCCTGCAATTCCTAATATTTTTTTTTCTAACCTTCTAACATGGAGAAAAAAAATCACAATTAGTTTCCATAACAGAAAGAACTTTAATAAAATAGTAGAGAAAATTCACTACTCCACCTGAAGACCTCAGTATGTCACCAGACATGGTGGGCAAGTGTCACCAATGGGGAACAGAGAAGGCTCTCAAGGATAAAACAGCACAAACTGGAATGACTGAGGAAGAAAACCTTCCATGTGGATTGAACCAACCTCTTAACACTACTGACATCAACACAGCTGCCCCTGGCAAAACCAGGGATCTTCAGCTACAGAATATAGCAAGCAAGTTTTTGTAGATGGTACAGAATGAGCTGGTATTTGAGTGGGGCCAAAGTTCCTAAAACTGGGCCACAGCTTCCTGGTCTCAAGAAGGACAAACACTGATGTGGACAAGTCTGACTGCTCTTACATTTCTAGGAAATGAGTTCAGTGGTTTCCCAATTAAATCCACAGTGAAAAGAATATCAAAGGAAAATTTCAGATTTGCTCCTGATTGCAAGCATCAAGAAAAATTAGTGTTAAAGAACTCAGATCCAGATGTTGCTGTGCTTCCCAAGCCAACCTCCACACCATCTCTCACTTTTGCATCTGTGGCTTGCAGAGACCATCCAAGAAAAGTGATTTTTTCTGGTGCCCAAGTTTAGACAGAGAGGATACTCAAATGACAATGACCAAGACTCACTTGGGGCACACATAAAACAAAAGAAAGTTGATGCCAAAACATCTCCAAGAACCTGTTGCCATTTTTTAACTAAGGATGAAAACTAAGGACAAAAAAAGCTCATTTTAGAACTGAGAAACTCACATAAGAGTGATCTTATGATTTTCAAAGTTAAATAACAGATTTTATGCTATGCAAAACGTAAAACAAGAGAAGCAACAGCAAAAACTGAGATGCAGATCCCTAGGAGCATACTTGAACCTAATTCACATTGCCTGCATCTTGAGCTCCCACCCCAGCCTGTGGAAAATGAATTCACACGATGCTCTGAGTGGGCATCATTTTACACTTCCTTTGCAAAGGTGACAGTCACCACATCATCTGACAGTGGCAAATTAGACTGAACATATTTATCATAGAACTCTATTCCATTAGCCCATCCTCCAAGTGACAAATACAATTACACATTTGGAACGTCACCACTTTGAGGTCAATGCAATTTAGCAAGAATAAAAATAAACCAGCATTGCTTTGGTAGGGAAATGGGCCCCTGGTCTTGCCAACTGCATGACTGTACCAGTGAGCAGATGTGATTTGTCCTGTTGGGGCCAACTTCATCTCACATGCAAGCACACACACGTCAGTTAATCTAGATCAGGAATTAATTTGGCAAGCTGGAAGAAGATTGGAGTTTGCATTGGATGGGTTTGATGCCTCCACGATGGTTGACCTGGGGTTTATATGGACTCTCCAGACATCACCAGGTCTCCTGTCCCCACCAGAAGTGGGTTTACTGGTGATTATTTGTGCAGTTTTGCCCCTTAGAGGTCAGGAGCAGAATCAATACCATTATTGAAGCTGTACGTGTGGTTTTGGTTACCAGGAATAACGTGGTGATTTATCCACCATGATACTTTAACAAGCATACGTTTAATGGATGATATGACTTATTATACACATTATAAACTCTTAATGATATTTCACACATCTTCTGTCTGCAATTCTGTGACAACCTATCTTACAGCTATTATTAGAAAATGCTTCATCAGGAAGAGCCCTGGAAACACAATTTATCAGCAGCAGATCAGTTATTCACTTCAGAATTTTCACACACACAAAGAAAGGATTCAACTTGCATGGTTTCTCTTTTACTTTTTTTTTCTTTCTTTTTTTTTATGCATTTTGACATGATTGTGAATCTGGCAATAAACTAAAGACTGAAATTCTGTGATGAATCATAACTGCTACGAAGATTAAAAGAGAACAGAAAACAGAATAATTCTTACCCTCATAACCACCTTTTAGCTGTGCTACTAAAAGAGTTCAAACAGAATTCTCATTATATCACTTGCAATGAACATCTGTAGCTACTACAAAATTATTTCCACATCTCTGAGTAGTTTCCTTGTTTTTTGTCTCAACAGGCAGTGATTGATTTACTTTCCAAAATTGTCTTCTTTTTGAATTACCTGCATTTTCTCTGCTAACTCAATAAATCAGCAACTGTATGTGACTTGCTGACTGTATCATTAACATTTTAGTATAATATTTGGCATGGTGATTGAAGAAAGAATTGTGTGGTGTGAAACTCCATTCGTATCAATCACAGATGGCAATCCCAGCTTTCTCAATTCTACAACCCCCTCTCTCCCCAGTGTCAGTTTCCTTGTTTTTATCACAGCTAAATAATTTTATTACAGGTAAGTGAAAGCTGCTTTGTACTCAGCTAACGATTGCAAGTGGCAAAACAGAAGACTAAAGGTTCAAGGATATTACAAAATGGGTTGCATCTATGCTAGGGAAAACTTTCTCAAGTGATCAGAAGAAGGTAAAAATTGTTGGAGAATGAATGAAGAGGCTCAGAAGGTATGCTGAAAAATAAACATTTTGGGTTTCAAAAGCTAAATGTGAGAACAGGGAAATGACAAGCAAAGTTTAACTTATCTGAGCAGATACCTTTATGACTGTCTCTGGTTCAGTGGGGTCCCTTCCTCCCTGCAATGAATATTGGACCTTCAAAAGAAAGTGAGCTCAGGTAGCAGGCCCAATAGCATCACCATTATCATCTTCTCCACCAACTTATTTATACAGAATGCTCCTTTCTCAGCTTGTTTGCAGCCAGAACTCAAACAGCTCATAGGGTTTCTATCAGTTGCTGCTTGATGAGAGAACTCATCATAAATCAGCTTCTTTGACTCTGGTCAGTTTAAGTGCATTCATTGATTCCTGTTAGAGCTAAGGGGTGGGGGACTGGTAGCACAGATGGTTAACTCATGAGGTAAAGCCAAAACTAATATAAAAAATACTTTATAGAGAAGAGAAGTAACAATGCTGTTACATCAGTGATAACAGTCACTTAACCAAAGTGATGTCCAGAATCACACAAAAGACAGTCCAAAGATCAACCCAGGATAGTTCTGTTGTCCACTAAAGGAAACAGTAGAGAAGAAAACAAAAAACCAAACAAAACCTAAACAACTTTGTGTATTGTAGACACTGTTTGTAGGCAACTGAAAGCAGGGCAGTGGGGGTTAAACATGAAAGCAGAGATGTCAAGATGAGGACTCCACTGAAAATCCTCTCCTAAGCTGTGGATGGGAGACTTACCAACTAAAATAGAGAATGTTATCAAAAGAGCTTTCACCTCTGTAGTCCAGGCAACAATAAAGTTGTAATTTGGAAACTTTAGTAAAAAAACATGATTGCAGATTTACTGGTTACAGGCAAGAAAAAACTCTGAAGAAAGCCAGTATTTCACTATACAACTACATCATCTAAAAGGATAATTTCCTAGCACAACTTATATTTTCTTTCTATGCCTCAGCATGTAATGCTACATTAAGAGCCTCATTTTCACCTGTATATGACTAAGTGGAAAGATGAGTGAGTCCTGGGGAACTTAACACAATTCACATCACTACAATTTACTCTACATTTGATGCCAATCTTAAAAATACAGATCCTATGTGTTATGCTTAAAAGCCAAATGCAAGGAAATGCGTGTATTGAATCACAAACTTAATGAAAGAGCCATTTGTTTTTCTGAATTGTACATGAGTGGGTAATTATCTCCAGCAAGCAATTTTTGTCTGCTTGTATACAGAACAACACTGCAACACTACAATACTGCTCCATCTCCAGAATCAATTTATGTACATAATAAGAAGCAGGAAAACAGTCATTGGGACTGGTGTCTTTTATAGCAACAATTGGCTCATTAACCTTAAATAGATCTTTCGGACCTTAACACAAATAAGAAAGAAGGCAAACAACTAGAGACACAAGGGATGGGTAGATCTTCTCTGTGCCAGGGAACACACAGGCCTTGACTACCATCTTTCCATATCTCAAGTGTTCTAAGGCTTCTCTGGAACAAGAATAAACAGCAAACCAGTTTAGTTGACATCAAACACCCTCCTAACCAAGTGGAAATCAGACCATGGATGTGACAGTCGTGCCCAGAATAACAGCAAGCAGGCTCACAAACAATTAAAGTGTGGGTTTTTTTCTGCTAAACTCTCTACCATGCTGTTTCTTCAGACTCACAGCTGTAATGGAAAAGAAGCTGCTCAGAGATGTGCCCTAAGTAGAGGTTTAGTGTCAGCCTCAGCCACTTGGCACTGGTCACTCCAGGGGACGCTCAGTGGTGCTGCTCCTGACTTTTAAAATAACAATTGAGAGAAAAGGTTACTGGAGCTTAGTACTGTGGCAGGAAAACAAAAACACTACAGTAGGTGCAATAAAAGCCCTTATTTGCAGAAAAGTATCACAAGCTGCTGCCCATACCCAACAAGTAGCTCTAAAAACGAGGATGGGATCCAATCCTTAAATCTCCTGCAGGTTAGGGGAAAAGAAATCTGACATCTTTGCCTCAGTGGTTCTGATCTGAGCACTCTTCTGAAAACCCAAATATTCTGAAAAAAAGATGCAGACCAAAACTTGAGGTATTTTCAAAGGATCTGAGTTACTTCAAAAAGGTTTGGGAAGCAGATGTTTAAACTTCAAAAAGCAAGAAAACACAATGGGACACACGCAGGAACCATGTCCTCAGAAATGCCATTGGAACAACTGGAAACACCAATGGTGGAAAACTCTACTGAGATGTGCATGTTAGGGAAATGCTTTACAGCTACTTCTTAACTCTGGGAACTGTTGTGAGCTAATGCATAAATGGAAATAACACATAAGATGATAATTTTTACAGCTGAGATTTTTCCTGCGCTATTTTGGGATGAATTAGTAAATTGCTTTTCACTATGAGTAATAACTGCTCATGCCATATCATAGATTAATTGTAGTACAGCTTGATTAATTTTTGTTCCTCTTTACCAATCAAACAGTAACTAAAGCTGTTGAAACTGAAATAATGACCTGCCTGAAACCTGTCCTCAAGTAGGAAATAAACTACCCTCAGTTCCAGCATTGTGTCATTTATGAATGTGTAACTTTCAGTAATATGCATCTCCTTTATTACAGTTTTTAAACATCATTTCTCCTGGCTGAGGAATCACTCATTCAACCAAAACACTGAGCTGCTACACCTGACTGGCATGCACAAAGACATTGCTCTTACAGCATCAGGGATCCTTTGCCCAGCCTCTCCCTTACTCTCTGGTTTTGCTGATGTTACCATCAAGCCCCAAGGTTACTTCATGGATGCATTATCTGGCAATTAGACAACAAGAAACAGGTTCTGCAAAATTCTGTGGAACTACCCTGCCAGCCAGGCTTGAGGGGATGATGGAAGAAAGCAGCATTTGAGTAAAAACCTTCCACAGTTACTGCGAATTTTGCCATGAAATTCCATATTTTGCTTATCACGTTAGAAAGTGTAAGATTTATATTTTGCTATGATTTGGGAGGTATTTGTATAGATAAACCTTTACCTAATTGTGAGCAGGAAAAATTTACATTATTTTTGATACTTGGTCAATGTATTATACATATACACACTCAGCTGTTGAAAATAATCTGTGCTTGGCACTTCCTGAAAGCATATAAGAACACAAGAAAATAAGTGTTATCTGTAGGTTAAGCTTTCACTAATTTGTTTGTAAAAGCCTGTGCATCTCCAGCCTGAATATTTACATGCTGACACACAGGGCACTAAGAATAATCTACTGCAAAACTGAAGATAAATGGCATCTTTATGACTAAGCCTTAATTCATTTTGTGATTCAAAGTCATGAGCAAAATTACGCTTGCAATTCATTAATTTGAAAGCTGGCAAGTATTATTAAGCAGAAATTTGCATACAAAAGCTGTTGCTTTTAAAATTCTTATGGCAGAAAAAATAATGAGTACACAAATAACAAATCTTGTATGAATATGTATGTGGCTTAATGGAACTGCTACTTAATCTTTCCCCCAGATTCATCTAAATTGAGGAGGCTTACATGCAGCTCTCTCTTGGCTGTGGTGTCACCTAAATAAACAGATTTGAACCATTGGTAGTTCACCCTGAATTACCTATTAACCAGTTTTTCTAAGAAATAGGTCTGTAAAGTGTGGCTATTGGGTCTGCCACAGCAGTCAGGATTCTTCAGAACTGCAACAGAGCTGAAAGAAGACCCAGGAGGTGAGGGCAAAGATGCTCCCAGGCACCTCCAGCCCATGTGCAGTCAGACCTGACCTCTCTGTACCCAAAGCCAGATGTTTGGCCCAGATGTTCACCTCACACATGGTTGCAGGCTACACCCCTTCTCTCCCGGCAAATTATCTTCCTCATGCCACAGGTTGATGAGTTTCCAGGAAACCTGACCAGCTATAGAGGAGGAACTTAGGCTACTGAGACTGGTGGTAACCTGATGGAGCTGCATCATCTATGGCAAGGAGGCTGAATATCAAAGTGAAAAAGAAATGTTCTCTAAGGCAATAAGAGTACAGATTTCCATTTAGACTTGTTCTGCTTATTTCCAGGATTTCTCCAGTAAATACAATAAGAATGGACTTGATCCTAAATTAAAAAAAAATGATTTGGTGTCTGTGCATGCCATGATCTCTTAGTTACATGTCACTGTAACCAACATAACCAACACATACCAGACTGCTTTTTGTCAGCTCCTCTGCACTGTGTGTTCATGGAAGACAGGATAGTTTTAGGAGCTCCTGTAATGCAGTTTGTATAATGTAGCTGTTTAAAATTTGGCTTGGGTTTTCTGTCAGCCATTTCCAAAAGGGAAATCATTCCAAATCAATAAACACATAGGGCAACAACACGGTCACGAGATGATAGGAAAGTCCCACAAGATTCCTCTGTGAGCAGGAGTAGTTGTTTAGCTTGCAGTGCTCCTCCAGGAGCTCCAAAACCAAATGGAAAAGTACAGTGTCTGGCTCAAAGTATTTTCAAGACACAGCTGCATAGAACGGAGCTAAAGAGAGGCTCAGGAAGGACATTTTAATCCTGACCTTGTACATCCATACTCTAGCACATCCTTAGGGAGGAGTGTATTTTGATGGCCTAGAAAACTTACATAACTATCATTTATTGTTTCCACACATGCTGGATCTGAGAGAGAAGTTCCAAGCTCAATCCTTTTACGTGTGTATATTAATTTTAAAATATGTTTATTATGGCTCCCTTTTCATCAGGCCAGGATTAGAGCAACAACACATCCAGAATTCTTATTATGTTACTGTGTTAACAGGATTTTCATGTGATTATGAAGCATTAATTAAGTGTTGGTCTATGATGTTCAACAAAATTGCATGTCAGAGGTATTGATTCATAAATTACTGGGATGGAAAAAGTATTTAAAAGCATATAAACAAATGTGTTAATTTAATCAAGTACAGCTGATGGGAAAACTATTTTCATCTAAAACCTCTTACATTATTTACAAGGCTGAAAACAGCCTTTAAAAAAAAAGAACACAACAGAGTAGAAAGTGCAGCTACAGTCAGAATCCAATGGGGGAGAGATGCTGCCGGGTCAGCACAGCTTTCAGTGCAAACTCTACAGCCTTGGCCACTGCTAAGAGAAGAGCTCAGGCTGGCAGATGGAGTAGGGATGAAGGTAAATTGGTAAATTTACTTTTACAAGTTTACCAGAATCCAGGGCTGAATCACAATCTGGGGGTGCCAAGAATATCTGGCATTAGAATAGCAAATATAAGCAAACCTTGCGAGGAATGTTAAAATCTCATTCTTTAGGGATTAAACTGATTTTCTAATAGCAGAGACCAAGATGAGATCTTCATAAGGATATATTATCCCATGTGTAATATAAAGTTTGCAACACATTTCTGCCTGAAGCTCTCTTCCCTTTGATGCCAGGCTACTAACCTGAGGGGTACCTTCACCTGAACTTCAGACATAGAAACTTTCCTCCTATCTCTGATGCCAGGGCCATAAAATAATATCCTAGTAACTCCTGCTTGCTCTGCAATAGAGGGAAACAATGGATCTGAGACTGTCTGGGATACAGAGACTTTCTTCTCACAGTCCTGGAGAAGATGCACAACTCCTCATGGTGTTAGCTGCCAGGCTGCCTCTTCTTGCATCCCCTGACCTCAGTGAAAAAAATAAGCTTTTAGTAGCTTAAATCCCTGCTTACTTCTTTTTTCCTTGTGGTCCAGCAATAGGGACCTTGCAGTCTGGGCTGCAGAATTGAAGCCAGAAGAGAGTCAAATAGTTTTAGTGATCTTTGTTTTCACCACCTTGTGCTTTTTCACCTCTATCATGCAGAATGTTTGGTTTCACCATTAATATTTCAAGTATTCCAGCCTGGAACAAAATGGGGTCTACAGCCACTGGTGGAGTAATGAGAAAAGCATCCACAAGTCATGTAGGTGGTGGGGGAATGTCACATGGATGGGCAAGAACAGAAGACAAATCTCTCAAGATAGAGGTTTAACCTGTAATCTTGATTCTGCAAACAGAACTATTTGCTCCCAAAGCCCATGTTAGCATCTCTCCATCATTCACTGTTCCAAATCTTATTTTATTAATTTCTTCTAAGCCTGGTTTTAAAGGAACAATAATTATGTTTTATCTGTGTCAGGGGCATCACATATCTGAACAAACTACACAAAATCTGCAGAAGACAGGATTTTTAAATTAAAACAGACATTGGCACAACTTGTCAGCTTGGGACTGGGCTGGTAACCTGTGCTCAGTTTGGAAGCTACAAACAGCAAAGGCTTTGGTTGCTTCTATTTGGTGTTGATTCGTGGGCATCTGACAAAATATTTGTCACACCCTCAAGAATATTAGATTTCCTCTGTGGTACAAAATTAGTACTTTTAGAGATAGAAATGAAAATATTAACTGTGTGTCTTATTCAGCACCTTTCATTTATCCTGGGCAGGACAGGGAATTTCACTGGGCTGGCTGTTAAGGATCCAGTAGGTTTATTCCTGCAGGTAAACACCATGGGATGGAGAGAGGGTTGTGGGTCAGGCCACAGGACAGTACAGAAAATACTTTGTCTTTCAGTTCTATTACTCACTGAGAGACCAGATTACAAAAGTATTTCCTGACTGTATTACTTCTTGCAGCTCCAAATCCAAATAGAAACCAATTTTTATTTTTTTTTCTTTTTCCCAACACATATCTCTGTTGGTGCCACAGTTTGCTTCAGTTAGGGTTACATTAATATACTTTGTACTATTTAGCCAAATTAACATGACTAAACACAAAGTCACCACCTTTCTCCAGATTTGGGTATATTTTGATGTTTCAGGAAATATAAGGGAAGATTTTACACCTTACTATTAAAGGAGATGATTATGATGATTTGAGTTCTAGCAAGCACCACTTTCTCAACAGTACCACAGTGATCTCTCTGGGGTTTTGGTTTTTGCTTGGTTACAGAAATATACTCTCAAAATCAAAAATCTTCTAAGCTTTGGTCTACTTTAGATGTAGATATATTGTGTTAGAAGTCAAAACTGTCAAATGATCCATGTAGAAGTTTTTTTACTTTTTTACTTTGACCAAAATTCTTTGTCATCTGGATGCTACAGACATATAAGGTGTAGTAAGATCCAACATTTGAAATATGTGGCATTAATGAATGGCTTTTACCTAATAATTGAAATATTTCAAAGTGAAGTGTTACTAGTATCATAAGATCATGAAAAAGAGAGGATTATTACTAAGTAACATCCTCCTGCCATGACAGTCTCATGATCCAGATATATGAAGTAAATCAGTACAGAAATGTATTTTTTAAATACTGCCAAATGGAGGAACATTTCCATTTATATCTTTCTATACAAAACCTGCTTTTAGGAACTGCTGCTAACAAGACTGAAAGCCTGTTTAACTAACACTGTGATCAGCCTTGTGTTTAAAGGAAGGGTGCATTTTGTAGGTAGATGAGATTACTGCCTTGTGTATGCCTGAAGTCAGTCCATGAGTGCAATGGTGGAGCTCAAAAAGTCACAAGACATTATTTCATTTAAATGACACATTTGATATAAAATGATTTTCCATAATGGGAGAAGAGACATGAGAAAAAAAGAAAGTATTGACTCTGGGCCATATTTTGCCCTTAATATTTGCACACAGCTTTCCTTGCTGTCAAATGGGAAGTGTGTAACAACTAAAGGCAGAAGGTGCCCCAAAGAGGCACTCAGACAGATTGTTATTTGGAGGTGCCTGAACCACTCAGATGTGGTGATGGTGGCATCAGATAGCACGTGTGCTTGCAAGGAAAGAGGAATTGGAAATAAAGAGTAAACTCTCTACTCCTAGGGGATCATTTATGGTCTCTAAAGAGGTTAATGTGTGACCTGCAATCTGTTCTCCTATGTAAGTTACTTCAGTCATGCTGAGAAGAGAAAAAGAGGAAAGCAGATGGCCATGACAGATGAAGACAGCAGCCAACACTTCTCTTCAGGCAGAAGGGCCATTTAAACCCAAATGAAGTAGTCACTTGAGTGATGCAGAGTGCTCTCAGGTAGAAGATGTGGCCTCATTACAAAAGGAAAGCTGCACAGCAGACTGTCCTTGGAGCAGAGGACTCACGTGCCCAACTTCACTGTGGCCAGAGCCCAGACCTTGTTCTAGGTAGAATACAAATCTTATACAATCTATAAGAGCCTGGAAGAGTCACCTAAAGGAGAAAAAGAGGGAATCCAGGCTGAGCTGAGGATGTGCTACTTGACTCAAATCTGTGCTTTGAACAGATCCATGTCCAAAGTCCTTCCTTGAAGACAGACAGGGGAGGCCTCCTTTTAAAACTGGCACAATTAAGAGGTGCTGACTGCTGTTTGCTGTTGAACCTGGCCCTCCAGAACTCCTCTGCTGCCAGGGAGTTCATTCCTATTTTTAAATTATTTTTATCTCAGGTTCTCTGCAGCATGTAAGAAGATTTGCTTCAGTTAACTGTGAAAGAAGTGAGAGTCCCATATTTAACTCTCTTGTTTGCTTATGTGTTCAAGCCTCTGCCTTTGAGTTCAGAAGAAAAAATCATCTCTTACCAGGTTTTAGATTATTCCAGGTGATAAATGATTTTTGATTTTTTATTTTTAATTAAAAAGACCAGTAACTTGAAGGTTACCATAGAATACTCTTTGGTCATATTGGAGTGTATTGATTCATCTCATCAGATGCTTCAAATCCAGACCTCAAATGAAAAATAGGTGTGAGTGGACACTCTGGCCTTATTTCTTGTTTATTGCCATCATCTGCTGTTCATAGAAGCCTGATCTTGAGAATTTGTTGACTAAATTTTTCTCTTTGCTGCTTGGCCAGATGTAAACAAGATTGATTCATGCAAAATATCTTCTCTAATGCTGTAATCCTTTGCTAACAATCATTTGGCTACGACAGAGAACTTTGAAATTAAAAGTGGTTGAGATTTGCTTTTCTGAATAATTACTGTGATTGCCTGAGGCTTCTTTGTGGAAATATCAGAGAGAGGATGGTTCAGCAGCTTGATGATAAACTGGACAACTTCTGGCATTTTAATTCTGTTCCCTGAAAGTTCCTGAAAAAGACTGACCTTGTGCAGAGCTTATAAGTAGACATTTGTGATGGAATCACTTCGCACATTCATTAGGATCTTATGAACATTATATGTGAATCTCCCAAACCTATTTTTACTGTTCCAGAATAAAACTACATGAGCTGAATAAAAATAAGAGGAAAGATGAGTGTTCTGAGTTGATATGACTCCATGATTTGTATTACAGAAAACCAAACACATACTGATATTCCATCATAAAAAATCAAAATTAAAAAAGCATTATGAGAACTAAACACAAGGCAAAACCAACACGTGCTTTGTTTCAAAATTCAGAGAAGATGAAGGACTTGGGCTACTTTGCCAACAGAGCTTTTCACAATGCCAAAACTATTCTAGTTTTGCTTTTTAAGGGGTTTACAAAGCCTGACATACAAAATCAACCAAGTTCATAGCTCCTGTTTTTGCCTGGCTCAGAAGGACATTTGGCTCTGGGTATATTACCACCCCACCCGGGCAATATATTGGTGGTGTCATGATATGTTAAGAAGTCCATAAACTCTGCTTCCAGTAACCATGAGGTGCCACTGCCATCTAAACAGAGCTATAAATTAACACTGGTTGGGACTTCCTAGAAATAGCAAGGTATTTCTTAGAGGGTATTTCTGAGTGGAAAAACACAGGATCACAAATAAAGGCACCAACTCCAATCTTGTGCTTGCTCTGCCTTCCTGTGCAATGAAGGAACCCTGTTCTTGCAGGACCTCAGCTCCTGTTAGAGAAGATAATCCCTGACCTGGAGGCCTCCTGGGAGTCCTGAGAGGTAAAATGACTGCTAGATCAACCCATCATACCAATGCAATAGGAAATCAGAAGGAATATGAGATGCCTGAAGGCTATGGACCATTAAAATCCTGCCTGTCTGGACTGGCTTCATCCTTACCCATCAGGAGGAGGGTGGAAACAGTTGTGAGCTACAAAGAGACTGGGGAGATGGGGGAGACAGCACTGCTCTTGCTAACCAAGGAAAAGGCAGGGAGGAGGGCTTGAGTTACTGACAAAACAGGATGGACCTTGCAGAGTGAAGACCAGAGGGCACTAGAGCCAGGCAAAAGTCAGCTGAGGGTTCCTGAGTATTAACACAGTTTGTTAGGAAAGAAGGAGTCCCCTGGATTATCACACATTACGCTCAACAGTTCCTGGAATGGGAAGGTTCTTTAACCACTACTGATCCAGAGTTCACTGGCCAGAAAACAGCATTGCCCAACGTGGCTTTTGTGCCATTTTTTTTAGTGCCATTTTGTCTTTCACCCCCCGTTTTCTTGGACCTCATTTCATGGAGCAGGGCAACTCTAACATTCACCCAGCTGGGAGACACATAGGATGCTCTGGCCCTCCAGCTCAGCTGAGAGTTTTCTGTGTTCTTGAAACAGCTAAAAATGCTTCTCCTCAGCCCATCAACCATGCAGTTCTGCTGGGTTCTGTTCCCAATGAAAGCTCAAGAGGAGAGAGCATTCACAGGCTTTCAACCCATAGCACAGGGAGACTGAACCCTCATTTACCCTTAGAAGCAACACAATAACTCACATTAAAAAAAAAACAAAAAAAAGGAAAAAATACATGAAGAAAAACACTTCAAAAGATGGAAGAATTCACCAATTCTGTAAAATGGTTACAATTATTTTTATATTGTTCACTGATTATTTCTATCTTCTCTACTGAACCTTCTGAACCATTTCAAGGGCCCACCTAAGACTTGGGCCTCTCCCATTGACAGTCTATTTGCCCAGGCTCAAGAGATCCTTGAAATCTCCTGAAACACTGTCCCAACCTTCCACTAATGTCAACTGCATTTTTGCTGCATTAGGATCCTGCAACACTAAACCACTGTGTCCTGACAATATTCTAAAGTCCTATTAGGTCCCTGCTGGCATTCAGCCAGAATTCCATAATTATTTCTCTCTTACATCCCAGACTACCATGGCCACACCACCATTCACATGTTTGGTAAAAGCAAGGAAAATACCTGGCATAGAAGTCTGAAAATCAGCATCAAGACCTAAGTTTATATTTCAATTAATTTCCAAATAAACAGGATTTTGAAATGTCAAACGATGACTGACAATGTCTTTGGAGACACCTCCTGATGGCAAAGAAGATGTAAAGTTATTAAGCTAATTTCAGATGTTCTTACAACTTAGTTCGCATGGTTCACGTTCACTATGTATTTAAATTACCTTATTTTCTAGACTGATAAATGAGAACTAATTTGCAAAATTAAATTCTGTTCTAATTGGTTTCTATCAAGCATGGCACCTCTCATGCAAAGGTAAAAATGACCCAATGACAAGAATAGTTATCTTGTGATGCTTCCCCATTCAATTAAACCTTAACTGTTTCAAGAATTAATTGCATTACAGGAAAAGTTAGCTTTTCATTTTCTAGTACCCAGGTGTCAGCTATTTTCTTATCTAGGTTGTATTCATCCATTTGACTACTGCTTGATGTTATCACGTGGAGAATTCATTTACTAGGAAAGGATAATAGAGAATTCATTATTTTAATGCTTCTCAAGTTTTTAAATGAAAAATTGTAATAGTTATGACTTACTTTATGGCTACTGGTGACCTTTTATCTATACACTCGACCTTCAGCCATTTTCCAGACAGTTGAGGTCAATGAGAATTCTGAAGGGAAGAACACCAGGGACATTGCCTTCTCATTTAGAGAGGGACCCTTATCTAAAGTGTGTTTATTTCAGTGGGACTGAAGGATTCTTGAAGCATAAGTATTTGTATATTTTTATATATATATATATATAATACATATGTGTTGTTTATTTTTAATTACTCTTTTTTTTTTTTTCTTCACTAAAAAGGAACCCAAGCCCACAGTAAGTTTTGTGTATTCATGTCCACTTTATTTTCACCTTCCATAAAATATATGTATATGTTATTATATTGTCAGGAAAAGGAAGGAGCCATGAAACACATGTGTATCAGTACATAGCCATAGGAAATAAAATCTGAATTCACAAGGGCCAAAGATCCCATCAGTAATCCTGTCCATCCAGTTAAACACCCATGTGACTAATCCAAATAAACACAGCTCCCATATTCATGAGCAAATACAACCTGCAAACAGCTTGCAAATGGTCTAAACCCCAAGACCACTGGTAAAGCAATCTGGCAAACAAATACAAATAATATGCATATTTTGAGACGTCCAAGTGCTTTGGACAATTTACAAATTAAAAAATGTAGTCTAAATTCATCAGATAAATTGTTAGAGCCAAGAAGATAATCCATCCCAATTAGTTCTGCTGGAGCACCTCTCAGTCATTAGAAATAAATAACTTTCTTATAAACAGGCAGGAAGCAGATAGCTAAATACTGCACAGATTAAAATGCCTGTTTTGCATTTTCTGTCATGAGAAATTCATTCTACTTATTTATTCATAGACTAAGTCATGAGGAATATACATATGGCACTGAAGTGGAACGTGGTGAGTAATTACACACTGGTGCAGAAAGACCCAAACTGGTGTGGGGGGGTGAGGGGGTGCTGGGAGCTGAGCTGGGGGAACATCACTTGCACCCTATGAGCTCTGCCTCACACCTCCTGCTGCTCCCCAAGTACAAACCTGGAGAAGGAGGTACCTGGCAAGGCATGCACACAGCAATTAAAGAAAGATCCATCGTGCTGATTGCAAGAAAGGAATAAAATATCAGCCCAGCCCAGAACTCAGGTTTTTATCAAGGGGAAGTTTTTATTGATCTGCTAATTGCAGCTCTCATCGCTGGGGATGATGGGTTTCCTTCCACTGCATTGTAAACACGGGAAGGGCACAATTGCTTCTCTCCTGGATGGATGGAATGGAATTGAGTTATCAAGATGGATTTCTGATTAGGAATTTTTTATTTTTTTTTTACAAGTCAAGTGTGAATTTCTACTTGAGCTTAAGCAGATTTTTTTTCTTTTATATAATGTTAAAATTGACCTGTCTGGGCATATGCACTGTCAGATTTTGCAGTCCTTCAGAAATCACTCAACATGATGGAGAGCTCAGCCTGTGTGTTAAAATGAGTTAAGTCAGAGTCCTCGCTCATTTGTCCCAGCTGATGTCTTTACTCTCCCTCTAAATTTATTTCAAAATCAAAACGGGAAGGAGGCAGCAGGAGAGAAACACAGGAGCAGAGCAGAGGGGAAGTTCAGAGAAGGGTAGAAAACCCCATGGAGGGTAGGAACTAAATTGGACTTTTGAGACACTATGATCACTTCAGTGAAGTTTTATCTCTGCCCCTTCAAGAAAGGAAGGGCTTCAAGATAACCTGGAATATGCAAACAATGTGTTGGGATTTTGCTGGGTTTTTTTTCCCTCGGAAAGGATGGGTACAGTTTTTTCTTGACAACCAGAGCTATTTCATTCAATGCAAAATAAAATGCACCCCTTTTGTTTCTTTTAGTCCTTCCAAAGTGCTCATTACTTCTCTAAAAATAAATTACTAAATGTCCAACTCCAAAACATCAAACCACTCAGAAACTGAAAAAAGGGAAGGGGCAAGATGTTACTTTTGGCCAGTATAAAATTCCCTTTCCATTGGAGCCAGTGCCAGTCCATTTTTCCTGAACCCTCTCCACACACACCCAGGCTCTTGGTACCACAGAGTCTGTAACAGATGATGGCTAAAAAACTCCCCTCTTGTTATTCCCTCATGCTAAGTACAAGTTACCAGTGGGTGATCACATCAAAATACAGCCATAAGCACCAGAGACACCTCTGTCACCTACCAAGGGTCCTCAGTAAGAAACATCAATGACTAAATTAATAAGGCATTTGAATTATATTGCTGTCCTGTTGAAAAGGATAATGTGATTTCTCTCCAACTTCGAGCAGAAGTCAGGACTTAACCTCAGCACTGCTTGTGTCCAAGAGAGGCAAGTGGAGATCTCCCCAGACCTCTCCTGATGTGGGAGGGGGACATGCACTGGAGCCAACCCCCCCAGGACTGACTGCTTTGAACATTGCCTTTCAAACGTTGCCAAACTCCTTGCTCAGACATCTTGCCACACATAGATGGGTGAACACTTTATATTCCATCTTTTCCCCCCATGTTATATTTAAAGATGGTAAAGGCTTTTTTTAGCTCAAAAACATACTGAAGGTTCATTGAATTATGACTGCCTGCTGGACATAGAAAGTAAAGTTTTAGCCATAAAGGGGTGAAGTTGAGAACTCAAGGCATTAGTGCTTATTCTTCCCATCAGCATTTTATTTATTGTTGCTGCTCAGTGAAATAGGTACAGCCAGAGCTTCAGGAAACCCTTATGTCAGGCCATATCCTCCAGGCTTTGAGGCTGATCTTGACAGCTGCTGTGTCTTATGTTAGACAAGCCCATCATTTTGTGCACCCAATATATATTTTTTTCTTTCTCTTCAAAGGTGACCTACAAGCACAAAGGGAAACATGGGTTTGTTCATCCAAACAGAAATGAGGCTATGGGAAATGCACTGTATTTCTTGCTATCAGTTTGTTCTCAGACTGGGAAGTGGTTTTATACCTGCAGCAGGACAAGAGGACTCTGCAGAGACAATAAGAGGGATCAGAGAAACATGGGAAGTCCAAGAAGATTCAGGGATTATTATTTCACAAAATGCAAAGGCTTGTGATTTAAGACTGTGAGGAATAATTCATTATTGAAAAAGAGTAGAGAGAAAGCTGTCATGTCTCAGAAGGTGCATCCCATTTGTTTTTTTTTTTAATTCCCTCCCTTACCAAGATTTCTAAGTACCAAACAGATAATCAATGAAATAACTGAGCTCTATAAAACCATAACAATATACTTAAAGTTGTTTTTTTTAGAAGGAAGAGGAAACATTTTCTGAGATAACACAGCTATTAAGGATTGGGAGACAAGGCTAAGAGTAAACAGAAAATATATTTTCTAAACTATTTTATTCTTCAGAAGCTCAGTGTTCCTGTAAAAGGGCTATTTCAAATGAAAGGAAGCTGTGAAGCATCTGGAAGATTAATCAGCAGCTCTGGGGTACCCAGAAAAACAAAACATTGTGCAATCCTATGTCACCTCTAACAGCAATCACATGAACTCCAGAACCTGGCAGCCTCAGCCAACAGGCACCTGTCCCACATGTTCCTTGCAGTCTGAATATCTCCCACCCTCATTTCCTCCTTTTTGTAAAATTTCCCCCAGGTTTGGTCTCATGGAAGAGACTGAAGATCAACATCTCCCTGTTAGAGAGAAATATTACTGATAATTTATTAAATACATCTGGGTGTTACTTTATACATGCTGGGTTTATGAGATTCTGCAGGAGAAAAACCCCCAACAACAACATTGATCTGAATTATGGTATGATATAAGAAATGTATTTATTAGTGCCAAAGGATGCAATGCTAAATATTCCTAGATATTAAATGCAATAAGTGCAATTCCTAACTATTCCTCACCTACACATTTTCATGTAGGATGGCACAGCTCTATGTGGATAAACTCCAATAGTGTTGATGAATATATTACTTTTTAAGGAGATCCTGTTAATTACAATAATGCATCTGTTGTGCCTATGAACACTACAACTGATTCTCTAGCAGGTTATCTGCCTCAGGAGAATCCAGGACAGTTTTTTGGTACTTTAATGAGTTGTTAACCCATACAGCTTCTGCCACAGCATCATGAAACATGCAGCAGTGCCTTTCACCAGCTGACTTAGTGTTCCTTGCTGAATAGAAAAATAATGGGATGCCATGTATCAGAAGTGTAAATGCTCATTGCAAGGGGAATAGAGAATGTTTTTGAGAAAATCTAAGTACCAAGTGCTCCTGAGAGAGAGGGACGGGATCAGCAAAGCTGAAGGCATCCTTGAGGGTGGAAGAAATGCCACTTGCATTGTGATGGCAGAGAGAGAGAGGCAGAAATGGGGACTGCAACAGTTTGGGTGCATTGGAACGTGAAAAGAGTCATTGGATCTCCTGCAGCACTGAAGAAAATGCTGGAAATGCCAGTGCCAAAGGAGATGAAGAGCACGAGGTGTCCCAGAAAGAACAGGTTGGGCACACCTGATACCTGGCTCCAAGCACCAGCTCTGCAGCTTTTTGTCACCTCCCTTCCCTGAGCACTCCCAGAGCTTGGTGCCTCCTCTTTAGGCAAATCACTGGCAGCTGCTGTCCAAAGGCCTCTTTCTCTCCCAAGGGCATCCAGGGTTGGATTCAGCTTCCAAAGATCCTGGTCCCCAGCCACAGCTCAGTCATCTCTGCAGTGAAGGAATTAGGAGGGAGATCATCATGCCCAGCTTAGCAAGGGGAAAGAAACAGCATTTGAATACTGCAACTGTGGAAGGGCAGATCTGTGGCTGGTTTACAAGCAGTTGGAAATGGTTGTCTGACTGGGTTTCTTGCTCTCTGGATAGCATCCTGTTCTCAGCTTGGACTGTGAATGAGAGGACAAAGTGGCATTTGTTGTCTCTACAGATAGAACTGCTTCCCACTCAGCTTTTGCCTCGGAGGTATGATCCTGGAAAGACAGAACTTGAGCACTTCTGCAGCTGCAGATTGACAATGTTGAAACATAGTCTTGGCCCTTTCAAATGCCATCTGTTTAATGAGATCAAGGTCTTTCCTTCTCTGTACCAGAATTCAATATATTTTGTTGTGTAAGAGAGAAGAAATATAAAAATGTGCAGGGCTTAATTCAGGGAGAGTGCACACGACAGAAGAAAATGGTAAGATGAATGTGGGGCTCCTATTTTCCTTTTAGTAAAATAAGAATAAGGGACCAAGCAAGTGAAGTTGAAGTGCAATAAAGTTTAAGCTAACAAATACTTTTTTCTACATCACTTAAAATTATGCTTGCCAAGGCAGCAATACAATGGCACCAACACCAAGCTCTTCATATTGACAGAAAGATTAAATGAATGTGCCCCAGTTCTTATCTCCATCCAAGGTGAATAGAGATGCTAAGGGAGACCCAGTGGTAACATGCAGCTCCCTGGCTATGAGATGCCAGGCTCCAAAGCAACTTAGAAATGCACCTGCACAGGTATAAGTTAAATCAATAGTGCACTGTCCCTCTGATTGCTGCAAAAAAAAAAAAGCTTCAGATTCTACTTGAGCAAATAATTGTATGTACCATAAAGCCTTGTGAAGTGTCCTACCAGTACTGTAAATCTCCCAAGGTCTGGGTTCTCTGCCCAGTATCCTTCTTGGCTGTGGGTTATGTCCTTTAACTCACTGTCCTGTATTTTTCCCACTTTAAAGGAGAGCTAAAAATATTGATCTTTGTTACAAGTGCCCTCAGATTTACTCATGAAACCTGGTAGGTGTTATTGTCGTATCTTCCAAGGCAGGCTATGGTGCTGACCACTCTCAGAAATGATTTATGGGTGAAAATTACTCATCTCCCAAGTGTGCCAATCCCTCTGTTCCTACAGAAAATGAGTGTTTTCACTTGTAAACCATAAACTCTGTAATCTGTATGGTTTGTAATTTTCTACGTCTTAATTTCCTTTCTATCCACTAAAAAAAAAAAAAAATCAGTTCCAAATAATCTCCCCAAATTCAGGTACATTCACAGTCAGGGATTTAGTTCCAGATGATCAGGAAACAGCTATAGCCTCCTCACAGAATTAAACAATACATTATGAAAACCCATATACAACTGAGCTGGGAGGCCAAAAATCTCATCCCACTTTAATATTACCCCCAAAATTAAATGTAGCAATGTGCCAAGTCTTTTTAATGACATATAGAAATAACTTGTGCCCTTGAAATGTGTCTCAAGCTGAACTTAAATAGACCAATTATTTCAATGATTCATCTCTGAGAGATTTTGCACAGTTAAACACATTTTTGTGTAATATGAGATGATTAAAGAAGGTCTTCTGTACTAGTCTAAGTTGGGCTAAGTAGAAAAAAGTACTGGCAAGTTACTTTTTATGATTTATCTTAGGTTTGTTTGGTTTTTTTGTTAAATATTCCTGAAACTAGACTCTGTCAATGAAGGACATAACTCACTGGTAAACTTAACATGACCATTTGCTCTCTATGTTTTTGTTCCACCAGAAATTTAGCATCCCTTTAAGGGGAAATGCAATCCTTCAAAGCAAAGACAAAAATGCCTCAAATGTCTGTATTGGCATGGGCAATATGAAAAGTGACAGATGGCAGCAGGACTGGCTGCTTGCTACTTTGCAAGGACAAAGCTGAGTGCCTCTTCCTTTCACCCTTTATTTTCTCTGCTTTTTTCCAATCCACTTTGTGTGGCCCCAAGTAACCAATTCAACAAGTAATACATAAAACCTCAAAGAACTGAAACAATGTTCAAGTCTTATCATGTTGTTTTGTACTATACTAATCTGTTTTATTTGCCTTTCAAGGTCCATGAGTTTAATGGAGCTTGTCTAGGGTCATCTTTTTTTTAATTTCCACCTCCCCATCCAGTCAGCTGTGCTGCATTTCAGTTTTCACAGCCACCAGCCCTCAGAGCAAATAATGTTTTGTGTGAGGATGTCAGACAGGACAGAGCACACAGAGGGAAAAAGCCTCTAATTGTGATGTCCACAAACTTTTCTCAGTCTGAGTGAATGTGGTGGGTGTGCAGGTCACATCCATCATCTCAGAATTCAAGACACTTTTTTCTGCTGCACAATTCTCCTCCGTACCTTAATTAAAAGATTATATGCATGAAATAATAGTATTTTTTTTTTTTTTACTAAATAGAGTTGAAAATTCTGCATTTGGCTTGCTTCAGCTTCAACAGACCATTAGGCAGCCCATTTCTTCACCTGCCTTGCCTACCTCTCCACCTTCCTTAAATTTCACCAACTTTAGAAGAAAGCACTGACTCCTTATTGATGCTCAGGCAGTGGTGGGAGAGGACACATAATCTGTGCTCAAAGACTTCACATTCCCAGTGTAATAAATTGGACACTATCTACTGATGATTCAGCACAAACCCCAGTGTTACACTAAACCTTGCAGTCTCAAGAGGGAGAAATAACATTGAGCCTAATCTAAAGTCAATGAAATGATTTCAGCTGACTTACTGGGCCAGTCCACTGCCCACATGTGGAGTTCAGCATGAGGAACAGCCTTTGGCTTCTATGTGGGCATTCAATTAGAGTAAATTAGCAAAATAAAATCTCTATTGTTTTCCCAGTCTAACTATTAAGACCAATTTTACTGTTTTAGAGAAACACCCAATAGCCTCCCCAAGTTGATAATGTTCAATTACTTGTATCACACAGAGGAGCTGTACTGAGCCAGACAGCAAAAAACATTTGACTAAGAGATATAAAAACCAAAATGTGTCCATTATTAGAAGCAAGGAAAGCTTTATCCTGATAAACAGTGGCCTTGATTTTTAAATAAGCATAAGACATCTGAGCCTTCTGACTGCAGAAGGCAACATATGGAAGAGAGAAAAGAGTTGCAGAATCAAACCTTACAGTCAACACACTTTCACATGGTTTAAAAAGGAAGAGAAACTTTACTTCTATCAAATGCTCTTTGGCTTTATGACAAATGACAAATACAACTAATGCCCTGAAGATAAAGGAGAGCATTAAAGCATGGCATAGAAATATGCTCAGCATAGAAAGCTTAGTGGAGAAGAAACAAAAAAGAAAAAAGAGCTGTAAAATTTCTCTCCATAAAATAATTCAGAACAGGTTCCAGAGCTGCTTTATACCAGAATAGGACACAATTAAGCATCTGTAGTAAAATAATACAAAGAAATTATACAAAGGTGTGAAAAATTTTTAGCTTCAGAACGTTGTGCAGCCACTATTAACCCTTCCAACACCTCTGTGGCGATTTTTCAGCTATGACAAAAATTCCCGTTCTTTGTCTACTGAATGTTCTGCATGGCTGAAGAGGTGAAAAGCCTCATGATCCTCTCTTTAGTGCTTTAAGATCTGTGTTGTATGAAACAGCAAGACATGGGTGTTATTCCAGATGAAGGAGAGGGGACAAAGAGATACCACTGAAGACGACAAACTCAGTCTGACTTACAGCCTCAATAACACCTGAGGTATCTTCCACCATCCCTGTTCTCTACACAACTGCATTAGCCTTGACCACTAAAAGCTCAACAGAATATATATAAACAGAGGTTATATATGATATTCTCTAAGCTAGGCCAGAGATCCTATAGCAAATATACTGGAAGGGGTGTGTTCAACTACTATGATAAAGGTTTGTGTAGGAAGATGGGGTTGCTAGGCAAAGATTTGTGTTGAGCATCCCCTTCAAGTTAGAGTATTATATCTATTTATATATCTCTATATATCATATATATAGAATATAAATATATATATATATATATACACACTATATATATACTATATATATCACCAACAGGAGAACACTTTCCTCTTTGACTCCATGGTAGAGGTCAGATCCTAACATCTTTCTCTGGATTTTCTGTTTGGTTTATATTGTATCTCCATTAGATAACAAACTTGCCTGGAAGGAGGATGCAGATTCCAGTGACTTGTGAGCTGACTGTTCTCACACTTTATTCTGTAAATAATCCTGATGCCCACACTGGACACCAGAATCCTGCTTCACAAAGGGCACAGACTGCTGTATTAGGTAGGAAGAAAATTTAGGGGATAAATTAATAATTTTCCCTGCCTGGGCTAAATAACCACACCAAAAAAATACAGTATGACTGGAACAGGACTCACTCTCCATCATTTGTCACAGACAGGTGAGCTGCTTTCTTTCCACAATCTTTCTAGGAGATGGAAAGGGAGTCAGAGAAAAGGAGTGCCATGAAAAATGGTAGAAAATCTGGCTGTAGTTTTTAGATTTTGAATCCATAAACATCTATTTGAAGGATTCCACAACTGAGATTTAGAAGAATAAACTGAATTTTTCTGCTGTGGTCCGTTCTGCACTGGACTTTATCTCTACATTTTCCTCTCAAGTGATTAGTTACTGCCACACATAGCAGGTAAACTGAAATCCTTTTTCATCCCAGCTTAGCATCTCCCTACAAGGCTTACTTCCAAAATGATTGAAGACAACATTTCAGAAACAACAGACTCTGGCAGTCTGCCAGTCACATGCACCCACACAGATGCAAAATTAAAAATAAATCAACTCAGGCCTCATACAAGTGGGTGCTTGGGTGGAGAGGGCTGATAGAACAGACTGAGGAGAAGTCTTGATTCACAAGGGGCAGTACACATGTGCTGGGAAGAAAAAGGCCATGGGGGAAGAATGAGAGTTTCTGGGACTGCTCTGCTATGGCTAGGATGCCTCAGTCAAAATATTTATTTGCTGAAGTTATTTACACTTTGAAATTCCTACCTGGACTGGGATTTTCATTCCTCCTCCTTTCTCCCTATTGAAGTCACAGGACTTGCTACCACAGAGCACATTGGGTATACTACTAAGGATGTGACATAAATAATGCTGACAAGAGAATCTTTGGCTTCATCTGATCTACTAAGGTTGGATTTGACTAAGACAAATCTAACTCCATCTAAATCTGTGGCAGACCTGGTTTCTGGGCTCACCTGTTCCTCTGCTGGCCTTAAATAATCAGATTTTAATCCCGTCTTTCACTGTGACTGAGCTGTACCTTGACAGTGGCACATTACTCCTACAAAACTTGAGCTGAATTCAAGTTCTGCACAGCCTAAGAATAGTAAACTATTTTTACTAAACCCCCAAGGACTACCCCTTAATTTCAGAGGGTCTGGGATTTTTTTTCTCATTTGTTTGCTTTCGTTTGATGATTAACTTCTGCTTCCAGTTCCTAATTTGAGCAAATCAATTCTTTTCAGTGCTAAATGGAAGGAAAGTTCTGAGCAAGCATTTGGCTGCAGTCTCAAAGGAGCTTTTTCCCAAGGATGACTGATGGGCTCAGGCTCAACTGATATCACAAAGTGAGGGAAAGATCTCCTGTGTTCTCCTCAGCCTCACACTTTTCCTGGGTCTTGTTCTAAGCCTCTTTTTAAGAGACTTTTATTCCAAACAAAGAAAGGGAGTTGCCCTTTTGAACACCTGAGTAGTGCAATGTCAAGGTTTTTGTCTATTCTAGTGATGAAGATTTGTTAACACAAGGAGCTTCTTCCCAGACCCAGGGTCAGCAGACTGAGCACTTTCAGGGTAGCAACTGCACAAAGAGCATCAAAGAGTTTGGGTTTAATTTTATGCTGTCTTAGGACTTCTTTTTGTAGTAATAATAAAGTCAAACCCCAGGAAAAACATGAGGGCTTTGAGGCAATCAGCTCTAAGAACTGGACAGGGCTAAGGTTGGCAGAAGGGTATGTTTATAATGCTAATGAACTAGGTTCTGATTTCTAGCATGAAGGGGGTAAATTACAAACTGATGAAGCTTCTCCACAAATGTGATTTCTATTAACATTAAAGCAGCCATATACTGAGGGGAGAATTGGTCTCTAGAGTTTGCTATTTTAACCATCAGTCATAGACTGCAATGGCTGAAAGTAAAGGATATAGCAACTCTGAAGGCAGATAGAGGTCAGAAAAAGTAAAATATTAAATAAGAATAGTCACTATGGAAACAGTTGGCTTTGTAGTATTTTAATACCTGGATGACTCAGAGGAGTGGCAATAAGATATGGAGCCTTTTGCATTTGGAGGTGATATCAGTTTAAATTCTACCCAAACAAAGAAAAAAAATCTAAAATCAAGGATCATCCTATTTACAATCCATGTAAAGTGACTTCAGAATTTCAGTTCATTTTTAAGAGTCAGTATCGAGATAGGAAATATCTCTGCCATGCAAATACCTGAGTTAGAAGGCCTAGCAGAAA
This sequence comes from Calypte anna, assembly GCF_003957555.1. Taxonomy (NCBI): domain Eukaryota; kingdom Metazoa; phylum Chordata; class Aves; order Apodiformes; family Trochilidae; genus Calypte; species Calypte anna. Next base: position 13,252,753 of record NC_044247.1, on the reverse strand, counting down.
GCCTGAAAATCTGATTGGGAAGACAATATTTTCTTGCTGCTTTTCCAACAAGGCTGGGACTTGAGGAAGTTTGTTGTGCTGCTGCTAATGCAATGCCTGTAGGAATCAAGATTTCAGTCTCCAGTCCTTGCAACTATGCTTCATGACCAACAAATGAAAAATTAAGAAAAGCATTCACTGTGTTTGCAAAACAGAGGAAGGGTGAAGTTAATGAAATGCAGAAGAGAAGCAAGATCTGAAACTGAATCTAAGATATTCTTAAATTTGGGAACTTTTCTAGATTAGCTTGGTCAAGTTACCATTCCCCCCATCGATGCTGTCTAGTCCAAAGCCAGGCTCACATCCAGCATGGTTCTGGTAATTTAAATGCAATGCTGTCTCTGTAAAAGACAGACACATGGCTGTAGGAATGATTGAAATGCTTTTTCATTCACTCTTTGGTTAATTTTGTTAACGAGCTAAACTCTATGAGATTTTAGTTTTTAATACTGGAGATATACAATAAACGATTACTTGAACAATTACCTAGAAAAAAGTCTCTCTGATACATTTTCAGTCACATCCTAGTGAAATTCTTTTTAATATTCTTTTAAGGTGCCCTACTTGCTTGTACAGAGACTGAAGGGAAATCTCACACTCCTACCTCCATTTCTTTCCTTTTATGCCTACACACCAGACACAATGCGAATCTGGACTGCTGCCTTGGTAGTCTCACTACCAACTGCTACTGGATCCTGGAGAACAGAAAGCAGATGGAGCACATTACCAACAATTTGTTTTGCCAGCTAGTCAATCAGTTGAAAACATCCATGATCTAGCTGGATTTTTTTTTTCCCTAGGAGGAAGTGGCACAGGAGAGCATGAAAGCTTAGTAGATATAGCACAGGAAAGTGCAGGTACAAAAATCAGACAACTTGCACGAGTGACATTCACAGAAAAGGACTCCATGTGCTTTTAAAATAGTCATCACTAAATATAAGCAGAAAAGCAGTTCAGCTTCACACATCTAACTTAGCAGATGTTCTTAATAATGATGTGAAGATTCTCAGGCAATAGCACTGAGTTCTGTACCATAGCCATGAAGTACTCTTGTAATATCAGAAAACAATTCAAGCAAAATCAAAGAAATGTAGGGAAGAAGCTGCAAGAGACAGCATAACCCCAATTAAATCAACAACTTTCTGAGAATTGTACTGCAAACAGAAGCTTCATGGGGAGACCAAGATGCACTGAGACAGAAGCTGTGAAAGGGCATCCCACATATCTGAGTTCTATCTTGGCTACCAAAGCAAGACCCCTAAAATGGGCTGTGATGCCCTGGCACTTCACAACTAGAAAACCACAGCATTTGGAAGAATGTCTAAATTTTCACTCATGGGCCTGTGAAAGATGATGCATTGTCAGAAGTTAAGATTTGAAATTCAGCAGGCAAACCACACACACTTCTTGGAATTCTGCTCAAACCACTGGGAGAAGCACATTAATGATCATGAAGCTCCAAAGGCAAATCAAGTTCCATCAGCAAATTCACTTGCAATTATCAACTACAAATAAGTTGGGTTCCTGTCTAGTCTTGGTCATAAGTATTTATTTTCAATAGCTGGAATAGAGAATCACATTTCATGAAATGATATTGCTGGATCCCCCAAACAGAAGTTCTACCACTTGCTCCAAATGCCCTCAGTTTTACAAGACACACAGCAGCAGTTTCTAACAAGCAGCTTCCCAACACTTATGCTCTGATTAAACAGCAATCATGTTATTTTGCTGCTTTGCTCACCAGGCATCGTACACATCTGCTATTTCAAAGAAAATTTATGTTTACAAAAAGGCTCAAACAGGACTTGAAGAAGGGGGGGTATGGGCAAAGGATTTCTAATCTCGTTCTATTTTAATTTCTGGAAAGGCAGAATTACCTTTTCAGTCAAACAAACTCTTTTTAAAAGCACGTGCACAAACAAAACCCACAAACAGTATTACAGCTTTTTAAAATGCATGGAATGAACTGAAATCAGAATAATTCTGGTATTTTTAAATTTTGCTTGTAATAAACAAAGAAGATCAATCAGAAGCAAAGCGAATGGAAAGGAAAATTAGCATCTTCAGATTGTTAAGTATGCCAGACTAGTACAAATATTTTTGTGCTTTCTACATTGGCCTCCATTTTCTTTTAGGCTAAGAGCAAGTTTTACAAATATGTTGTGATCAACAAAATGTATCATTTTTGGGGGGAAAATCCTGAAGTGATTCAGATGCAAAATTTCTTTCTTTTGATCTGTTCTCCAGGTCCCTGCTTGTGAACTCCCTTAGATCTCTGTGCCTCTGAGCAAAAAGCAAAGTTTCCTATCATATCTTTCCAGGGTCACAAAACATTAAATTCATTCCTTATCACAAACCATGAGTTAACTTAGGCATTCAAAATGTTTATGAAAAAGTGCAGTGAATTCCTCCCTTTTGTGCATCAGTCATACTCCAAACCCACTACATTTCTGTGGGTGTACAAGCAATTTAAATTTCAGTGATTTTCTGTTAGTCAGTGTTACCTTCTGAGTAGCAGGAAATTCAACAAAAAAAGTCTAATGGTAAAACTTCCAAGATTTTGGAGATTTAGTTGGCTTTGGAAGTTGATCCATATGCTGACAAACATTGCTGTGGAAGTAATGCTCTCCATTGCATCAGACCATTTTTTTCTAAACCCTTGATGACTTCAGAAACACAATCTGTTGCAGTGTCCATGTCTTTGCTCATTGGTCTGGAGATGCCCCAGGCTTCCCAGCAGTTCCCTTCCTGCATTCCTGAAGCCCAGCCAGTCCCACGCTAGCAAAGAGGAAAATTAATATCTGGCCACAGCAGAACACTGCAGAAAACTGTGCTGCTGATTTCAGATTTTGATACACAGTTCCCTAAATGAGGCTGGAGTGATTGAGGGTTTTCCTTTCACTTCCCTCATTCCATTCACTTAGCCATAATACTAACACATGTGAAAATGATTTTTTAATCTACAGAGTGACTCCCACATTACCTGATTAAGAATGCTGTAGGCTCAGCAGGAGATTCTCAACATTCCTACCCTTCAGTGAGGAATAACTGTGGTAATCAGGAAATCAGCACCACTTAGAATCTTAAAGAAACTGAAAAAAGCTCCAGTTTTGTGACTGTGTGTATATGAAGATCCTAAAATATTTGCAAATGCCTCTTTAAACAACCTGAAACTGAGCCAGGTACCCACAGATATCCACTAATTAAAATCTAATAAAGTGCCCTTATAAACTGAAATGGAAATGAAATAAAGTATAAAAATAAAATGAGAAGCATAAAATGAATTATTTTTTTGATACCTGTGGTGAAACATCACTGATAGATGTTATCAGGGGTGGACATTTTAAATGGGCTGGGTCCCATCCACCAGTTGGCTCTACACAAAAGGGATTCCTTGGTTTTGTAGCTTAATTTTCAGCTTTAGTGCAATATCAGATTAGCAGTTCCAACTCTCCAGATATGATGTTTGGAAGGGGTAGGCACACTCCCCACCATGCTACTACATCACTTTCTGTAAAGAAAGATATGGAGCCACCATATAGTGTAATCAAATAAGGCATTAGATATATGGGATCACTTAATTCAGACCTTGGTTTTGTCCAAAAGATGGAAATTAAACTAAATGAGCTGATTGACAGAGAAAGTGAACATGAGAGCAAGTTTGCCCACTAGAAATACCATTAAGGTTACTCTCAACTCTCACAAATGCAGAGACACTGACAGAGCCCACAGAAATCCAGCTGAACAAATCTGCAATGAATGGAAGAGAATTAAAAGCTTTTCATTTCTCTGTCTGTCAGGAAATGCTACAGTCCCGTTGTTAAAAAACTTCAATGGATAAGAAAAACCCAGCCTTCTCAGAGTTTAGATGAGGATGATTCTAAAAAAATGGTTTTGGTGAGTTCAGGGATTCCCAGGCTGCAGACACACTGCAGGGTAGGAGGGCTCTTCACAGCCCAGCCAGCCTGGTGTGCCTCAGTTTTCTAAAGAGTTTTGATTTCATTTGCAAATGACCAAGAAAAAGTCTCTTAACCAAAAAGCAGAACACAGAGAATCTGAAGTAGCCCTGCTCTCTTTAAATACCTTCGTGGAAGGTTTTTAAATGCTTCACACAGGCACATTCACGAACTGTTTTTTGACAAAAATGTGGTGGAACAAACTATGGGGATAGAATTATGATCCTGTTGTAAAGAATCAGTTGTGACGAGAGATAAGCAGAAGGCAAGATTCACCTTTTGGTGATTGACAGTGACTTTTAACAGCTTGGATCTTGGCTGAAGCACCTCAGCTAAATGTTTCTTGCTCAGGATGCTTCAAAGGAATGACCTGCCTTAACCAGACTAATGACCAGAACTGGAGAGAAAGGAAGCTAAAACTTTCTTTTAGGGAACTGCTCTTTACTGAAATACTGTTGGTATATTAACTGCTAAAGACTGAAAATATGCAGGAGGTCTGAATGGTTTAGCTGGAGTGGGAATCCAAGACAGCAGTCCAAAGCCTTCTCTCAGGGTACAAGACTCTGGGGATGTTTCCTGAGCTGACTCCCTGTGAATTCCTTTAGTTTTATTGTAAAAAGCATTTCAAGGAGAAAACTTATGGTTTACACTTTATGTTGGGGCTACTATGACTGGACCACGAGGATTAGACTTAGACCTGACATAAAAATGCCAACTGAAGTCACTGCAAGGTAGAAGCCTATGTGCTGGTATCACATTGCCTTCTGGCTAAACAAAAACCTAAAGAAGACTACAGAAAACTGCAATTTCATTCCCTGTCACTGACATCAGTTCTTAAATGGCCAAAATCTTTTATGCTTGATGTCAGAGGTGGGTTAGGTAGTTGCTTTGATGAGTCCATTTAGCAAACAAGAGGCAAGTGGTCTTCTGGCAGCTTCCCACAGCAGCTTTATAATCTGTTACAGTTGCTTTCTTCATCTTGCTGTTTTTCTCAATGCCATAATTATTTTCTCATTTCTAAATTCACTATTAATTTTAATTAGGCTCATCTAGACTCATTAGTTTAGCTAATCTATCTTCACTTTTAAACACACACCCCCACCACCCAGTCTTCATTCTGATGTAGCTTTGGCATCGAAATTTCTATGCAGAGAGGCAGAAAGAGCCACGTATGTAATAAAATAAAAGGGCTTATAACTGCAGCTGGTTGGGGATTTTTTGATCTAAGCCAATTAGTTAGGACTGAAAGTTCTCAGAGACCTACATCCTGTTTAATAAAATTTTAACCTGAAGTTTTCTCTTGTGAAAAGTAGAAAATAATCACTAGCTAACATAAATCAAACTTAGAGGTCAAATCTCATCTGCAACAGAGGAGGCACTGAACAAGCTGTGTTTCATTAGAACAGCTTTGAATTCACAAAGTTGCTTACCATGGACCTGCTTGAGTGAACCAGTTTTCATTAGACACCCTGGATTTCACTCAGAACCCAAGCACAAATTTCAAATTTCTGAGTTTTTCATGTAACTGAAGTCTTGTTCTGATTTGTCCTTCCATTTTCTCCCATATTTATATTTCTATTTTATTTTTATTTAGACTAAATGAGAGTTGATAAAATGCATTATTACCATTACCCTCTTCTTATTACAGATTTTAAGTGATGCTTCAATGTTTGTGAAGGCCATGAAGTTTAGCAAGGAACTTCTAACCTTGTTTGTGTCCTGCATATAAAAACAACCACTCCTGTTTAACTAACAAGGTGATCAATACCAATTAACAACCTCACAAGCTGCTGAATCAGAGAATATTGTCCATGGATTACATCAGTCTGTTGTTTACTCTTCTACTTTGCTACTTCAGCTTCTCCCTGAAGCCACCACAATTATTTTATGCTTGTGCTGTCCCTGTCAAACTCTTCCATTTACAATATTCAGCAGAGAAACAAGGAGTTTCCAAGGTGGACCATATTCACAGCATGTTATTATCCAGTATCCAAACAGTTGCTGGTACCAGATGTTTCTGAAGATGATAAAAGACCCTATAGGAAGCAGATGTGAGAAAATCTACTCTGCCTGTCTCACATGCAGAACTATATCCAGCCTACAAAGTTCATCTAATATTCTCAGAGCCTGAAAAACTGAGGCAAACTTCCAGCATCAGCATTTATTGTTATGTAACCTCTCCAGTTGCATCCTGTGGGGAATCTTTCTGCTCTTCCCCTTTTCTCCCATCTATTTCCAGTGTCCATCTGCAGAAATCACTTTACCTACAAACATCTTTTCAGATATTCAGAAGAATATCCAAATATCAAAACAGGTTTAAGGAGCTTTACAGGATTCTTTTTAACTGCAAACTCCCCACTAGCAAAGGTAAGAAATCACCCAAAATGAAGTCACCAGGATATTTGGTAAAGCAAGGTAGAGACAAATCAAAATTATTGTTTTAATTATTATAGGGAAGTAATGTCTGTAATCTTGGCCTAACAGGTCAACTTCAGGTCTTACTCTTCTGGGTCAATCAGTGAAGCTGCATGAAACAGACATTTTAATAAATTACACTCTTTGCAGTGATTTCATGTGCTACATTCTATGGCTTGTGGACATCAAATTATTAGCTACTAATTGTTACAATTAGAATACAGCATCACCTATTCTCTTTAGGGTGGGAGGAAACATGTGGGTTTCATCTGAATATGCAGAGGACTGTAGGACTCAAATCTCTGTATTACATTTTATGAAGATCTCTAGAGTCCAACAAGACAAAATAGAATTTACTTATTTTACAGCCTGTTCTAGGTCAGATGTATTTTCAAGTTCATCATAAGCTTTTCTTTTTATTCTCTAACATCATTTGGAACAGACCCAGGATTGCTTGAACGTGAGTTCCAGCACACACATTTGGTTGAGAGACAATTTAGATGTATTTTGGTGATATAGAAAATTCCCTTGTATTTGTGCTTCTTTGAATTATGTTAAAGCTGTTGGTACAGCAGCATCCCCAAGGTTCAAAACGATTACCCACTTACAGAGACTCACAAACACAGAAAAAGAAAACTATGGCAGTCAGCCCTTCCTTCCCCCCAATCCATCTCTCTGTTGTAGAGAGAAATTTCTGTGCAGAGACACTCAGGACTGGCCAAGAAGGGAGGAGTGAGCAGAGGGTGCATTATGAACACCAGGAGAAATGTCAGCATTTCAACCCAAGAGCATATTCTGTTGTCATGACAACGTGATGTAAAGTGTTTTCTTAAAGAAAAAGGTTGCAATGTAAACGGGAAAGAAAAACTCAGTTAATAGAGCAATTTCAGATGATGTGTTTGGTGAGGTTGTGACATGGATTAAAACATAACACCTATTACCATAAACAGAGTTTTTAAAAAATTGCCTACAGAACAAACACTCACTTCACAGAAACTCCTTTCTACAAAAATCTCATTTATCAACAGAAATGAAGTTTCGAAACTCCACTTAGAAAACCACAAAAACATTTCAAATTAATTTCACCTATCAGATATTCAGAAAACGTGTGATAGTTTGCTCCCTCATTTTCTATGTAAAATACTGATTTGAAGTAGCTTGATATTTTATGCATCACCAAGGATCTGCTAAGTGCTGTACAAACACTTAATGTGCCACTGGCTTCCAACCCTATAATTGCAGTGGTCAAAGGGTGGAGGAAGGGAATATCATTATCCTATTTCAAAGCAGGAGCAGAGGGACAGGTCATGCAAAGCCAGAGGCCCTAAAATGATATGAAAAGCTTCCAGCCGTGTTGGGAATTACATCAAGATTGCTGTAGCCCAGTTCTGTAGTTTACAATGTCATTTTCATCTGTTCACACAAAGAAAGAATTGGGGACTATTTTCCTTCAAACAATTACTGAGGTTTACAGTTCTTAAAGCTTTCATCATTTAGTCCTGCCTAAAACATGACAATTTTTGTCACTGCTTGGAAGCATGACCTGTGCCTCGGGGCACAAGCTGGAGCAGAGCAGCAGTGATAAAAATACCAGGGTGGCCCTTGCAGCCCTTGCTCACTGGACATTAAAATGAATAGATTACATTTCCCACAGTGGCAAGAGAGAAAGTATTTTTATGTCAGTCCAAGTGACCTTGTACCACTTAGATGGAGCTGGAGAATTTCTCCTTGTATCCCACACTTCCACAATAAAGACAGATATTAAAAAAACAGGCATCAAAAAATCTCAAGAAATATCTCAAGCTGGCTTTCTTTTCTCCTCTGCTAACAGTCTGCTGTACACAAAAAGCTAAAATATTTAAAAACTAACAGATTACAAAACTTGGGTTTGAAATTTTTACTTGGCAGCTCCCAGATAGGATGGATCTTCAGGAACAAATAGAGAAATATGCCCCTAACCTGCCTGCTACCTCTGTAGAAAATTATCATAGCAACCAAAGGTTCATTTTGCCTATGTCCTATATGTGCCCTGGCCTTTGGTATTATAATGATTTATCTGGGAGTTTTTGGGAGTCAGCAGAGAAAGGAGTCCCACAAGGGCAGGTATCCCCCAGGAACCCCCAAGGAGATGCCACCTGTCCCTTGGAGAGCACAAAGAGATGAGGCAGAGAACACCAGCAGCCATAAAAGCATCCTTGGCTTGCAGACATCCTCCTGGTGTCACTGTGTTAGACCCTTTCTCAGGATTTCATTGAAAGGGAACTTGGAGAAACAAGAAGATCAGAGGAGGATGGGGGAAAGCAAAGAGGTGACATTTATGTCAGGAGGTGCAGGAGGCATTTTGAGACCAGTGCTGTGACAAGTGCCAAGCTCTGGGACACACTGAGCACTGCCTGTTGACAATGACTTGACACTGGGATTTGAGGGGGTCCAGCATCATCTTACAGGATCAAACCTTGATGCTTTAAACAAGCTGCAGCATTTAGATCTGATGGCCCCTGAAGAAAGAGGGCTGAAGTCAGTTCCATTTAAAAAGGGTGATAAGAGTGATTTACTGGAAAGGTACATTCTGAGTAGATACTACAGCAATTCTGATATAAAAGATTACTTGTCTTGTTAAAAGCTTACAAGCTATTTGTCATCTCAGTGCTCTGTTCCCTACAATGTCAGGTTCTGGAAAGCTGTGAACTCCCAGATAATGAAACAACTCAGTTTGTGCTAAGAATAGTATCTTGTATACAGAATTATGGCTTTGCAGCTGCTTCTAGAGGTGGTGACCATGGTCTCCACGCCTCTTGCAAAAATATGAGTTCTGTATTATGTGAGATATGAAAAAAATGGGATGTTAGGACTCCCAAGAGCCTCCTTTCCCTTTGAGGTGAAGGGAAGTGCCACCAAAGCACAGCAGGGTTGCTGCCCATCCTGGTGCCCGAAAAACACAACATGAACTTAGAAAAACTTCCTCGATGTGAAGCACAAGAAAATTTCACTGAAGCTGCTTGTGTGCCATGTGGGGCATTTCTTGTTCTTCTGCTGTCACCCCTGTGACCTTAACTCCATGCCAGTTTTGTCATTTAGGTTCTCTTCCTAAGGGAAAAGGACCATATGTGCTTTCTTCTGCCCTTTGGTTACCTTATGCTATGAGGATTATAAACTCTGTCATGTAGAAATACTGCTCCAGCCACGTTTGATGTGCTCCAGCTCATAGCACAAGGGTTCCTGGAATATAGTAATAAACATGTAAAGTGTCTCCTCACACATTACTGAGACTAACAATATGATTTTAAGAAATCTGAGAAAATTCATAATCAATCGTGTGAGTTGAGGATCCTATCCAACATTCAGGATTTTTGAGAAGGAAATTTTGATGCTACTTTCTCTTTGAAAAATAGTCCAGAAATATCACAATGCTGGGAACATTGCCTGCCCAGGTTTTTGACCTAGAAACAACACTGCAAAAGAAGAACCTGTTCCTGCACCTGGTGTGTACACTAATAGTCTTCCCCAAAAGAGTCGTTCACTTGGCTAAACTGATCCCCTTGCCATGATTCCTATGGTGGTTGTTGAGATCCCAGCTGGGTTTTCAGATGCAGGCATGAAGTTAGACCAAACTGGCAGGTAAAAACCCCACATCTAGGTACTTGCAAATTCAGCCAATTTGATCAGGACTTGCTGAGAAACATCTCCAAGACACAACTTCAGTGTCACGGTTTAACACTGGCCCGGCAATTAAACCAAATAACAGACGCTCTCTATTAATGTCTCTCTCCTCCTTTATCCTGGCCCAAACCAGGACATTCAGAAAGGAAAATATAAAGAAAGCTCAAATTCACTGTTCTATTTACTGGAGATTTGAACTTTCAAAAGCATAACTGTGAGAAAAAGAAGAGAAAGCACAAAATACCCTCAAAATTATCATCTTATCTCTATTGTCACAACTATGGCTTTGTTGACACAAGGCTACATTGCAAGAGATTCTCAAAGTTGGAGCTAACCTTCATATCTGTGTAGCATCAAGTGAATGTTAAAGCACAAAAGATCCTATTTGCTCTGTTAAATGCATCAGTAACATCTTTTTAACATATGGCTCTGAAATACAGTTTTTGAGAAGAAAGATTGCTCATTGGAGCAACAAGAAGCACAGAGAGACTTTGCTAGAAATGCAGAACTAGACTAATGCCAGTGAGACCAATAGAAATTCAGAGGAAAGCCTGAATAAGTCTGGGATTTGACCCTAAATCAGCTTACACAATTTTCAACAAATTGAGTTCTTACAATCTGGTGGAAGCTCTAATTATGTTGTCATAAAAATCCTGGCACCGATGAAATCTTATTTCTGAAGGTTCCCATTGAGACATCTCTGAAGGATTTTCTTTCACATTTTGTTCCCATAAGGCACAATGTATGAGGTGTCAGATTAGAGAGAGCAACGTGGGACATGCCACCTCCATCACCTTTCTGACAAGAAAGCCAATAAACAACTGGATGGCTTTTATTAAGTCATTTGAAAGCACAAAGTCTCAAGCACTCACTCTTCATTTAGACAGAATTCCCACAGAAAAGGACAATTAAAGGATGTACTTAATACAATGGTAAAAAGGCTCCCCTCTCCAAAGATGAAACATGGTTTTAAATGTCTTAATTCAAGACATGACAGAAGTAGGTGTCTAAAGAAGCTGTCACAAGCATCAGACTTTCTTCCCTCTCAGTAGTAGAAACACACAGAAACTTCAGTGAGATGGTGCAGAAAATTTCAGGGAGGCAAAAGAAATAGTTCACTAGTCCACCGAGAAAAAAACCAAATCTATGAAAATAGTTCAGCTTTAGAAAACTTCTGCCAAAGAATTGGGAATTTCCATCAGACACCCACCAATTTTCTGGCAGTTCACTTGGTGCTTTTTGGCAGAACTGAGCTTCCCAGGCCTATCCTGGGGACAGCCCATGAGCATCCAAGCCATGGCCTCCAGCTCCCACCCACCCAGAGATGGGCAGGAACCTGGTGTCCTGCAAGGACAGAGGGCAAAGTGAGGGGGCACAACAAAAGGTGTTTCCAGTTCAAACAGCTTGAAGTGCTCAACCTTCCAATAAAAAGGAAACTCTTACTTGAATGGTTCCATTCAAAAGCTGCTGGCACAACGATTCAGGTCTCTAACATTTAAACTGTCAGGAAATTGTCATTTCTACTACTACCCACTGTGGCATTGAACTGACAGCATGTTTGGAGCAACATAGCAGAAAAGTAAAAGACATACAGGGCAGGGAACACCTGATATGGTGTTGTCTGCCCCACCAAACAAGCTGTCACTACAGATGCCATTTTTAGCCAGGAAAGAATTTCTTACCAAAGCCTGCTTTAGTTTTTGAAAAATATTAATATTACAGTGAAATAATTTATTTTATTATTTTCTCACACTTGCCCTTCCCCCCCCCCCCCCCAAAAACCATATGTTTGCAGCTTGATCTACCCAAGAAATTCCTTTAAAATTAGAACCAAACAGACTTTCCTTTCAGATGTATTTTAATGAAATGATGTTAGACAGAGGAATTGCCTGCTATGGAGAAGGTAATCAGTATTCATTGCCAGCTGAAAGGTGTCAGCTAGGCTGACATGTTGTCAATGCTGTATTTCCACACATCTCCTTTTAATTCCAAAGCACAGTTTGGTAACGTAAAACCCTGTATTCCTAAGGCTGCACTCTCACTCAAAACCAGCTGTATTTGGTCAGGCTATATTTCTCTCTTGCCCAAAGTCTTCAGTTGCCTAACAGAAAGCAGAGAAATTTAACAAAACTAAGCTTTTTGGCTCTCTCTCCCATCCATTTGGTTTCCTGACCAGAGGCAGTACCACAGAAGGCTCTGTTAGAGCAGAACCTGGGTGCAGCAGACCCCTATAATTTGGGTTTATGTTGCTATTGCAAATATGAACTCTTCACACTCAGTGGGGAGCAGAACCTGGCTTTTTGCCCTGAAGTTTACAATCCATAGGCAGGATTTAGTGAAAGAAATGTATATAAATGAGCAGGAGAAGTCACCCATGCACTTTAACATCAAACATTTGCATAACAGTCTCCTTATTTTGGCTCACAGGCAGTGGATGATGAAAACACAGTAACAGCAGGGTGGAGAACACTCAGGAGTGGGAAGACTTAAAAGAAAAATCCATTTTGCTGTTGACCAAGGTCTTATATATATATATATATATATATGTATAAATATAAGATCTTATATACATACACACACCATTTATCTAGTTGTACTTTGAAGATAAATCACTGAGAGAAGAGTTCTGTGTAGCCAGGCAAGGAGCATGCACAGGATAAGCCTCACACCTTAATTATATGCAGGAGAGCGTTAGGAGAAGAACAGCTTACTGAGAGGAAAAATGCACAGAGAATAAGCAAAAAGCAAGTTTTGTGGATAGATTACATTCAACCATATTCTATTAATCATATCATGGATCACATCATATCATGGGGGCTGCAGTGTTTAAGCACAAAAGCACTGACAGAATGCCCCAGCTCACTTCTAGTGATCCACACTGTCTGCTCCCAGATAAAGGTAAAAAACCACCACATAAAGGTTGTCTCCCCCACCCTGGTTCCCCACCCAGCTGCATACAGCACCCCAGGTGCCAGGGATGTCACTTGCCAACCACCCTGCCAGGCAGGAGCAGGAAGGCTGCAGCACCTCCCAGCAAAGAGAAGGGCTGGGAATCAGCTTCCTTCAGTATCAGTAACTCCATCTCATCCATCTTCCTCCTGCATAACCACCAAGCCACTTGGGCATACCACGTGCATGCACTTGTACCTTATAACGTGCCCTCCAGAACAAAATCCTGCTTGTCATTAAGTCTTACCACTTTGCAATATGCCAGGGTACTTTACTTTTGGTAACAGCCCTTCACCTAACACAATGAGACAAGTGTACTCACTGAGTCCCTGGATACTGCTCTAATAGCATTCCTAGCAACAAGCACCTTGTGCCAGGAACACAGGGAAGTGCTACCTGCTCCCCATCCTCCTCCCTGTTCAGCTGACAGGTCCCCGAGGATGGCAGACAGGAGCAAAAAACCCTCCTCTCCCATGGGCAAAAGGCCAGGACCTTTGGTAAGCCATCAGTGCAATAGGTGTTTCCCCTCCTCATCTGACCATGATGCCCATTTGGGCCCAAACTGCTCTTTACAGATGCCTCCCTCATCCCCCAGCAGATTTCTCCTGCCCCCATAGCTGCTAACACTGAGTTTTGCCCTTTTTATGACAGTTTGGTTCAAAATAAACCTGAAACTCCTCCCAGTGTGTTTTACTCTGTGGTCAGCAACTTGTTTCATGTGACAAGAGTGCTGCTCCCAGGCAGTCTCATTATCTACAGCAGAGATCAATGCAATATTCTACTTACCTGTGATAAGCTGCATCTCCAGGCCATAACAAAACCTGTTTTATAAGGGATTTCACAACCAGGTCTATATATCTAGCAGGGACAGACCTTTCATAAAATTAAAGTAACCTTTACACTCCAACAATAAACCTAATATGCAGTTGTATATCCCTAATGCCATCATAGATTTCCTATCCTTTATGGACTGCTCTTTCAGCTGGGTTTTATTTTAGTAGTGATGAGATGTTTAGCCATATTCTGTATGTGCCCACCATATGTAGCTCCAGCTGCACCATAAGCTCGAACACAGATAAATTGTCATGTCCTGTTTGGATAAAACCTTAGCAATCAAACTCTCACAAGAGTCCTGTCCTTTCCAGAAAACACCCTTAATTCCAAGTAGAAAGGAAATCATTGACATTGTGACACACACGTCTCAGCATCTCCAAGAAATTATATGAAAAATAGAAACACTGCCTATAAAAATGCTGTATGGGAAAACAAATCTGTTGCCCAGATCCTACTATTTTGCTGAAGTGCTCTCAAAACAGGTTTCTACAGTTAACATACATTCTCCAGCAGTCAGGAGTGGAGACACTCAAAAGAAGAAAATTACACATTCTCTTTCCTTCCTTTTTATAGATATTTCCCCACTTCACATGTTAAATTGCTCATTTTATCAGTGCAAATGTCAGTGGAAACCTTCAGAGGTGTGCTTGAACAGGTGGAATCAGAGAGTTGGGAGGGGGAATGAGAGTTGGCCAAGTCCCCAAACTGTAAATTATGGCAGATTGTAATTCTGGAGGGATTGGACTGGAACCACAAACAGTTAAGCAGGTTAGGAGAGCAAGTGGACAGAAAAAGAAAAGAAAAGCTGAATTTAGAAAAGATTTTGCCCTGGGACATGTGGAGCTTCTCTTTAACACACAAGGTCACTGCCAGCAGAGCCCTCCAGCCTCAGCAGAGGGGATGGAGTAGCTCTTCTCCAGAGGGAAAAAAAAATCCCCAAACAACTAAGAGATGAAAAATATACCAGTTAAATAAGCTAGGTTTTATTTATACATCAGCAGAACAAAGAAGCTGGGAAAACATATTGCTTCTGTCTGGTGACTAAGAAAAAGCAGTTTTTACAAATCCAGTGGATTATCAGAGAATGTAAGGCCAGACCTTTGAAATGTCAGCATTGTACTACCACCCCCCTGCATTTTAACAAAGTCACAGTGTAAAAAGGACTAATTAGTATATTATGAAAAGGCACACATCCAAAGATTATATTTGATACATTTCTGTACTGGAACATGAAATTAATTACTTCGTGTTGAAATTCAGATGGGTGTATTGAAAAAAAACTTGATTAACCTGTCTACTTGTGAGTTCTTCAGGGGTCACTAATAGTATTGTTTTTGTTATTTTGATTGACATTTCACTTTCTCTGAAGTGTGTTGTAATTTTGCTCTAAGGAAAATTAACTGTATGGAATGTTTTATTTAAAAATCTTCAAAGTATTTTCTAATTCTTTCCCCTTCACATCTCTTGTTCTGCAAGCCTTTTGTAACATGGAAATTTTAAGCAGGAAAGATAGAACAGCATTTACAGTGCATCATTTAGGTAATATGTTTAATTAATGTGAGCGAATTCATCTTTTTATTCTGGTTATCAAAATGATTTAAGCAACACAGGATTTTCATCAAGCATGAAACTGGTGCCATGGCCTACAGAGCTCTCTTAGAAACTTATTTTGGATGCATTTTTACATCCCAAGCCAGCCTACATTCATGCAGATCTGATAGCTTGAATTTCTTCCAGGTGCAAACTGTGGGAATGGTTAAGATTATTATGTTAGAACACAGTATTTTTAAGTATGTAAGAAATAAAACTATAAATCATTGAGTAGATATTGGTGCCTATATATGTTTAGGGAACCACACAATGGGGGCTTAGTTGCTTTCCTGGCTTAATCTTTTTAAAATTAAGTATTCTAATAAATAAATATATTCTATATAATATTCTAATAAAGTATTCTAATTAAGTACTGTATTCTAACTAGGTGACTTCATACCCTCCAAAAGGTAAAGTTTTAAGTGGTA
This sequence comes from Calypte anna, assembly GCF_003957555.1. Lineage (NCBI taxonomy): Eukaryota > Metazoa > Chordata > Aves > Apodiformes > Trochilidae > Calypte > Calypte anna. The sequence continues at coordinate 13,236,882 of NC_044247.1, read as the reverse complement.
TCCAAAGAGCATATACAGACATGTTGAATAAACTATTTGGATGGAAATGACAAATTGTACTTTAAAAAAGGAAAACAGCATTGCCAGAGTTTCTAATGTGAACAAAGTACAGTGAAATTGAATGTTCAATCCCAATAACCTGTCCAGGTCTTCTGAAATATTCATGAAAGAATAATTATTGCCATTTATGGTCAAAATAAAATGCTGGTAATGGCACATGATTCTATAGCTGTTCCTAATATTTTCCCTTAGCAATTGTCCATTAATTTGACTTGCATTTGACTCCATCTTATTATTGCCCTCAGTGTTAGCAGAAGGGCACATTTAGAGGGGACAAATATGACACTAGGATTAAAATTCATTGTAGGAACATTGATTTTTTTAGAATAAACAGAGGAGCACATTTTTGGTAGAAAATGCATTATCTTGCACTGTTTCTGAACAGCCTGAGATCATGTTTATCCAAATTACTATTGCAGATGGAACCACATTTATTAAGGAGATTTCACAGAGAGCTCATGATAATCCTGTCCTGACTATCTCCACAGCTGGGGTGTCAAGCCACTGGCCAGCAGGGAAGTAGCTTTTTTTTTGAGATTATCTGTTAGTAGCAAGATGATGTTTAACTCACAGCAAGACCCAGTGCACTGTCTGTAGCAGGCACCAAAAATGACAAATTCCCTCATCCCTTTCCCTTGTAATTTTGCTCTTCCAGTTTTTAATGCTTTAATGGTAGCCCAGTTCTAACCCCACTAAAAAGCAGCCCCAGTTACCCACAATTGATGAGGTGCCTGGGGCCTCCTGCTCAGATGCAATTCTGCTTTTTACTACAGTAAAAAGGAAGGTGAGGTAAATATGCAATGATATTCTCTAAGTTTTTTTTGCTTAAATTAAAACTAAACATCCTCCCCCTCTCAAAAATCCCAAAATATTAAAACCCTCAGTGGTGCTGAGTTTGTCTGCACTGCAGCCTGCAAATGCTGAAGTCTTCTGAAGATTTCTTGGCTTTATAAATAGGAAAAATATTACATTAATATCAACTCGATCGAGCTAAACTTTTTCAATTACCTCCTCTAAGTGTGGTTTTAGTGCAAATGGGTTTTTTGCTATTAAAAGAAGAGGGAAATGTAAACTCTATTTCTTTCCTCGCAATAGTTTAATTGCAGCATTTGTGCATTAATTCCCAGGAAAAGAATTGGCAGTTAAATGTGACGATGTAAAAGCAATCTTGTGTTTGACACATTATTATAAAACAAGACATAAATATTTTCCTTTTGACATTTTGCTCAGTGTTTCCTCCCAGTAGAAACAGACAAAATTTAGGATGATCCTGAGGTTCTCCATCAAACCAGAGAGCATCCTCAAACTCTTCACCAGTGCAAAGTTTAAAACTTACAACTAAAAAAAAAAATGCATGAAGGATACAGGGACTGTCACAAAGTCCTACCATGTATCCTATATGCTCAGAAAAAAGTTTGCCTATAGCTGGGTCACCCTCAAAATACACAGATAATTCCTCTTGCATAGGGTAGTCTTAGAAGGAAGAACCTTTCTTGTTTAAATGGGCAAGCCATATAATAACACCATCATTCTTTCCCTTTCTTCTCTCATAGAATGGACAGTCAGACAAGAGTGGATTTTCCTCACAGTAATCTCCACAGCATTACTTTGCATATACATTTTTCTAAGACTAATACACACTCCTCACTCATGTGAGTGATTTCAGCCAGGCTCACTTCATTGTCATTGCCTGACAACTCAAGAAGACACAGCAAGTAACCAAACCCATCAATTTCCAATATCATGCAGCTTCACCCCAGCATTCCTTCCTAATTTTTAATGCCTCCAACCCCTGAGCATAGCTATTTGCCATTAAAGGTGAAGCTGCACAAGCATATGGTGAGTGGAGGCCCAGTGAGCTGGAACATTCTGGTTCAGCTGATATTCTGCAGAATTCTTTGGCTGTGGGAGCTCAGCAATATATTTTGCTAAGCTTGGCTATGCAGCTATAGATCTAGTTTGCTTCTTGCTCTGATATTGTTCATGCTTCAGTTATCATGCACAAAATTAGCAATAAGCAATATTAAGCAGATGACTCTGTATTGCAGTTCTGCCCAAGAGGGCTGATAATGGATCCCAGTCTCTTCATGCTTCTTGCCTTTACAGAAAGCTGAGTGACTGCTTCCCTGAGAAGCAGATAAATATTCTGAGCTTTATGGTAATACAATGTCTGTAACATCCCTCTTGCACCTTCAGTGGGAGCTTTCAGACTCTTGGTGGAAATTCTAAAATGCAAGATCTTTCTGCCAGTGCCTTTTCAATGAGGATGCTACAGTGTGGAAGTCAGTAGTAAGTAAGGAGGATATTTTAGAAGCTTGCCACGTGTAAAAAATGAAAGATCTTCAAAACAGAACTGCAGATAGTAATGAACATGTATTTATAACACATCTATGAGTAACTGCATTCTTACCTGGTTATTGTGGGATACATAAATAACCTTTCAGCTTGATGTGCTACAAGCCTACAGATTTCTTAATTTAATGCATGCTCGGTCCACTAAGAACAACAAGAATCATGTACAATTATCCCATCTTTTCTAGCACATGGTTTAGAACACTGCTCAGGAGCCTACACCCTGGCCATGCCCTTCTCTCATTTCATCATCAGAAGCAGATTTTCCTACAGAACTCTTAATAAATCATCTCCCATATTGTTGTAATGTGTTATTTGTGGGCTTGGTGTTCTTATCCCTTCAGCTTTAATTTGTGTAACTTGATATTTTCTTTAAAATGTCTCCAGGTTATACTTGTCCCCACACTGTCCACCCTATGGTGCTGGTGTCACACTGTGACCATTGCTACACAAACCCTTTGCCTGTCAACAGGGTGCACTTTTGTTCCTTCCAGATGATGCACAATCTCATAAATAAAACTCTGAATCAAAACAGTATATCCTAAGAACTGCAACAAGATATGAATCCCTTGTCCTCTTGGCAATAAAACTATATAAAATAATTCCAAAATTCACTGAGTCACAGCAGATGGCAAGGTTTTCCTTGAGTGGTTTCCTTCCACCTGGCATCTTTGACATTCTTGTATAGTTTGCCCTTAGGGACAACATTCCAAAGCTTCATGTATATTTTTTGCTGTCATTTCTTAGTATTTTACTTTCCTGTTTCACAGGACTGAAACATTTTAGTCAGGAGGATTCAGCTCTAAAATCACTGGGCACTTCAGAGGGGAAAATCAAATACATGTTCAGATAAGAGACTGAAGATAAGGAACCAAAGCTGAGGAGCCCCAGGAAAACAGTACTATTTGTATGACTATGGTATAGATACATTTTTTAAAAATAAGAAGGGTATGTGATTAAGATCAGCAAGGTAAATGTATCTTCATGTTACCCACACTTCACCCTACAGCATGACCTGGCAAACCATTTCTTGCAATGCCAAAGGAGTCACTTAATAGAGTCACCAAACCCAATAACATCTAAGGGAAGCACTTATCATGGTTGCTTTCCATATGAGCACACCTGCCTGTTGCAAATCAACACAGAACACCATTCACTTTTCTGTGCACCTCTATCTAGCCAGCAAATTGCAAAGTGCTGAATTCACCAGGGATGTAGAGCAAGAGCCTCAGCAGATGCAAGTGTGCTGACTCACTGTAAATGGAGATCAAGTTCCTGCTAGGAAATGAAAACTATCTCAACCACTCAAATGTACTCTCATAAAAATATTCTCATAAAAATATTCTGAGTCATCTGACTGACAAACTATGCTCATTTAGCCTGATTGTTCTATTTAATCTTAATGATTGCCTGGAAACCTTAGAGGATATTTTGTTTGGCACCAAGAGAACAACATACTCACATGGATGCCAGTTGCCTGTGTGGTTGATTTTCTTGTCTCAGAGCCTCAGAAATCCATGTCAGAGCCAGTGTAAAATCCTTAATTCCTGTTAAGGAAGAATGGACAAAAACTTTCATTAGTTGGCTTTGCCTACTTCAAGTTAATTTTTCTATGAGGACAATATGCTTTAAATAAGAACCAGTAGTATAAGATGTACCACCACTCAAATCTGTTACAACAGAACCTAAACAACATAAAATCTCTGAAAAAAAATGTTGGAAGAGTATTATTTGTACAGTACTTTCTTGAAACTTTGGCCACCTTTTAAGGAAGCCGGATTAGGAGTGGGAGCACTGCACAGTCACTTATCTGAAACATGGGCAAGAATTGTGAGAAACCAAAGAGCATGGAGCTCTGGGGATGTGCAGCCTATTGCTTTGCAAAGGCCTCTGGCATTTCTTAAAAAGATTTTAATGAGATCCAACAGGAACAACTTTGATTATCCCATGCAGTTTAAAAGATGTAGCAGCCAAACCACAGAGACCATGACTCTGAAAGGCAGCTGACAAATCCAGAAGAGAAGTAGAGTTTTCTAAGATTCAGAAGGAAGATTGATATGTCAGATGACTGACTCTATTTCAGAAGCTGTCATTTCTGGGAACATCAATTGGAGACATTCTTATTTATTACTACCTGTACATATGACAATGTATGTGCAGATATTGGACAAAGCAGCAAAAAAAAGACAAAAATAAGGGAAGTAGGAGGGAAAGGAGAGAAGTTTCTTGTATGTAACCAAGCTGTTTTCTCAAGACTTAATTTAATACATATTGCCTTTGAAGGTCTGAGTTTACTTTTCCATCTCAGCTCACAAGGTAATTAATCTTGCTCATGAGTTTCTATGTACTATTCTTGGGAACATGTTTTGTTTTGGAGGATGACAGTCATGCTATCCTGAAGCAATTACGAACTTAATTTTGAATAAATTTGTTCCATATAAATTCTGGAGTGGTTTTAGGAGCTCCCAGGAACTCTGTTATGCCAATTTCCCTTCTTTTAGTACAGCCTCTGTTGCTCAGAATCTCTCAAGAACACCCAAGGTTTCTTTCTTCCTCAGAGAAACAATCATATACATTATTGAACATGATACAGCAGAAATATTACTTTATTTTGTTACGATTCTGCTTAATGGCATTAAAATATAATGTTATAAACACCTCATAAATATCAATCTTGAAAAGACACTAAAAATTGAAAGATTACTAAATTACCACGTGTAGGTGATCTAAAGTCATTATCAATTAATAACCACAAAGTTGAAATTCAAACGTTTTGAACAGGTAACAGGCATTCTCCCTTATGAGGAAGGGCTGAGGGAGCTGGGTCTCATCAGCTTGGAGAAGAGAATGAGGGGTGACCTTATCAATATTTCTAAATGTGAAACAGGTGAGTGCCAGGAAGATAAAGTAAAGCTTTTCTCAGGGGTGACTAATAACAGGACTAGGGGCAATGGTTATAAACTGGAGCAGAGGTGGTTCCTTATATTAGAAACAATTTTTTTACTGTGAGGGTGACAGGGCCCTGGCACAGGCTGCCCAAGGGAGGTTGTGGAGTCTCCTTCCCTGGAGACATTCAAAGCCCACCTGGATGCATTCCTGGTGACCCTGCTTTGATTCACACCCAGATTTTAAATCATCCTAAGGACTAAGTAGCTCTCAGCAGATGATGGGGAGTTTGCTACCAATGCTCTGACAAACCTTAAGAATAACTGGGACAGGGACACATAACCTGGATGCATGTGTGGGTTTAGCCATAGTGCTGCTGCAGCAAGGTTCAAAGGGTAAGCAAATAGCCTCAGCTATTGGCCAACATCACATACCTGAAGGGGAAAAAATTCTAAGCTTTCAGGCACGTATGGCATCCCTTAGGTGCCTTCTTCAGGGACACTAATTCCAAGAAGCCCTGTGCAAACCTTATTTTTAACTATAACAGATAAGTTAATACATGGCCTTCTCTCAATAAACCCTGCTCTGCAAGTTGTGTTCAGCCTTAAAAATGTAATCTGTCCTGCATTGCCAAAATATTTAACACAGGGACAGATTATTAGTTTATGTGCTGCCTAATCAATTATTCTAAACTAACTGCATTAATGTCTTTTGTTAATATTCACTGGAAGTGATGTCTTGTTATCCTGAAGCCTCTGTGCTGAAAACAGCAACCAAAGGGTAAGAGCATTGGAGGTCTGCTGGTAAATTGCTCTGAGTATTGAACCAGTACACAGGGCAGAAAACAACTGGGCAAGTCAAGGCAATCTGGTCTGGCTTTGTTTGATTGTAATAACAGTAACAGTTTGTAATTGATTGTAATAATAGTAGTTATGCTCAATGGTCACTATGAAGTATAAACAAAATGTAGATTTCTTATGAATGAATAAAAAGCTGTAGCCATTATACTAACTAATGCACTCTTCTCTTCAGTCACCAAAAAGGTCACCAAAAGGGAAATTGCACTGTTCTAAAAATCTAAAAGCTGTGCATTTCCAGGTACATCAATAGGCAGTGAAGTATTTTTAATTAAAAGTAACTGATAGGATATAACGCAGCATCTATCTTGGTGCAGATGACACAAGGCACACAGTGGAATGTTTGAACAAATGTTTTATTTAAAGAGACTTGAAAAGTCTGTGGGAGTAATTGCCAGTTTGTCAGCTGAATCACTTTATCGTTTGGAAGAGCTTTTTGTCATTATATTAGATTATTCCCAATGTCAGTGCAGGGCAATTTACAGGATAAATGCACCTCAGTGTCACTGCCTTCTACTAATGAATATTAAAATATTATTTGGGGACTAGCTTTTACAAACTTGTTATCCTTCATATTTGGATGTGCATGCTATTAAATGACACATGAATTGAAAATCTGTGTTTCTATGATAAAAAGAACCAAGGACTCTTCCCAATTCTCCCTCCTTTTCAATACACTAAAAAAAGTCTGCTCATTAACTTAATAGAAGAAAATATTTACGTGCAGTGGAGCAAAATCTTAATCCTGCAGGAGAATTTTAATTTCTCTTCACAGAACATCCAGAAGAACTCAACCCTTTGTGCTCAGTGTCTACACAACAGATACTACATCAGTACAATACAAAAAGCAGGCTAGACAAACAACATTTCTAATCATTGTAAAGCAATCCAGCACTCTCTGGTGTTTTTAAAATGCTCACATTCCTTTGAAAGAGAAAGACATTCTGCTTGGGGTTGAGAGACTAATCCTAATGAGACTAATGAGAGGCATGTACTAATCCTCAAAATGTGTCACAATTCTATCCCTTTTTGAACAGGAGAATAAAACCTCAAGGATGTTGTTTGTGTTCTAGCTGAGCAGAAGTAGAAAAGACTTCCTGGATCAATTAAAATACTATGAACTTTATTCCTTCTCGAGCTACTTTAATTTGTATATATCTGGATTATTCACTTATCTGTCTACAGGAAGAAAGTGTGTGTGAGACTGACTTGCACAGATATCTATAGGAGAAACTGCATTTGTATTTTCAGTAGGAGGGAAGCAGTTGGGAGATGAGCAAGAAATCTGTGAATCATTTTATAACTACACTCCAGATCTGACTTTCTCCTCACAGGAAATTAAGTTACCTGATAAGTCAACCAGCAGTGTAGGCTTCTGATAACTTTGCATCAAGTTTCTTTGAAGAAATCTCATATTTTTAAACCTCTGTAGGAAGATTCTTTTCTAAATATACTCTAAGCATTGATTTGAACAAAATTAAAACTGGAAAATTAAAAATGACAATAAGTAAAAATTTGTCTTTGCAACAAGAGCTGTAGTCTGCAAATCAGAGCTATAGTTTGAACCAAAACTTCAACCAAGTTGCCATCTGGTTCTGATTTACTGTTTGCTCACCCTTTCTACAAGCAGCACAAGAGATTTCACTCTTACCCTCACCTTACATTCCTGCTTTTAAATTGATGTAATCTGATATTAGAGTCCTTAAATTCATCTTTCCTTTCCAGTGCTCATTGGGTGGTACCCACAAAGCTGATGAATTAAGAGCTTTTCCTACCTTTACATTTTTCAAACAGTTACAGAAACACAGCAGACATTTGGGCAGAGGCTTTGCTTGGACTCATACACTTTGACCTCTGTCCCAAGAAGTGACCCCCATGTTATGAACACTGGTGAAGCCCTCAGGAGCCTGGAATTCCCCTGCAAACTCAAGCACGTGCTTAGCTTGGAGAATCAGGACAATGCCATTCCCCTTGAGGTTTGATCACAACCAGAAAGGCCTCTAAAATGCATCCCATTGCTTCTCACTTCCTGGAGCTATGCCAGCTCAGGATCTTTCCAGGATCAAGTGCAGAGCTTTACTAGGAAGGATTTCTATTCTTGTAAGTCTTGTAAGTTTGCATACTATATATTTATTTTAACAATATTTTTACCTTTGCTAGCTCAGTTTTACACAGTCTTCATAAAGAACACACAAATGCAGGAGAAAGAATAGCAAAACTTGGCAGTAAAATGAACCAGCAGTTTGGTTCTGGGTGCTAGCAGTGGAGTTACTGTCAAGCTCTCCCATGAAGCTCGTAATAGGTTCTGTCTAATGCTTTTTAGATGCTTCATTATTATCAGTGAATGAATTTCCCATGACTCAGTGCTTACATTAGAAATATTGCTTCCATTTTACAGAGAAGCTGAGTATTTCAACCTGAAAAGAGACAAAAGGTTGTTTACAAATGTGCTAAAACCTTCTTCCAAGGAGTATTAAGCACTTTTGAGAACAGGACTTCTCAGAAATGTATCTGTATATAAGCAACAACTAAGCATGAAAAATTTTGACTTGAGGGCCCAGCATGCTGGTACTTTCAGAAGAAGGGCAAGTCTTGATCAAAGACAGGAAATAAAGGAGTCTCTGGTTCTGTCTTTCAGTAAGGAAAGCAAGAATAAAACAGTGAGAAAAGCAGAGCAGCACAGCCTATCACCTTCACTCACTTGAAATACTTTGAGGAAGAAAACAGGGGAAAAAATGTTCAGAAGCATTATTCAGCATATTTAAGGCCCTCCTCATGAGTATGACATTTCAAAGGCTTGTAGAGTGATTTGGGTTGGAAGAGACCTTTGAAGGCCATCCAGTTCCAACTCCCTTCATGGGCAGGGACACTTCCCACCAGCCCAGGTTGCTTCAAGCCCCATCCAACCTGATGAACACTTCCAGGGATGGGGCATCCACAACTTCCCTGAGCAACCCATGCCAGTGTCTCACCTCCCTCACCCTAAAGAATTTCTTCCTAATATCTAATCTAAATCTTTCCATTTGAATCCATTTTCTCTTGTGTTATCACTCCATGCCCTTGCCAAATGTCCCTCCTCAGCTTTCCTGCAGCCCCTTCAGGTACTGTGAGGTTCTCTAAGGTCTTTCTAGAGCCTTCTCTTCTCCATTCTGAGCAAACCCAAGCCCCTCAACCTGTTCTCATAGGAGAGATGCTCCAGCCCTCTGGTGATTTTCCTGGCCCCCTCTGTGCTGACTCCAATAGCTCCATGTCCTTCTTAAGTTGGAGGCCCTAGAGATGAAAACTTCAGGTGGGGTATTCAATTAATAAATGCTTAAACAAATAAAACCCTTTTAAAATTATTATTATTTTTAAATCCATTTGTTTGAAGAGCTGTGTAACCAAAGCTTCTGATCAAAAAGCACACTTTTCATAATGGTCAAATGCTCACTTCTTTGGGCTAACAGGGTGCCTGACTTTTCAGCCATTCCTCTGAATTTCTCTTTGTCAGCTCCATTTTGGACTCACCCTGACAACAGCAAAATCTTTACATTTCTACCTAGTGTAGGTTCCAGTTGCAAACATCAAATGAATATTGATTTTCTTTTTACAACTGAGACAGCTTTAACAGACACAACACTCATAATTCCTGGTAAATGGTAGATAAACCTGGAGTTGGGACAAAGAGCTCATGTTATGGTAAGCACCACTTGAAAACAGAACAGAGAATGAGCTGAATAGGCATGTGATGATGCACAGGACTTGTACATTCATAAACTGAAATAATTTGGATGGCAACTAAAGTAAAATGCTTTTTGGGGTAGTTCTAACATCTCAGAAATACTCTGCAATGATCCACAACAGGCAGCTGTGTCTAGCAGGAGCAAATAAGAACTGGAAGTAGGTTGCAGCCCAGATGAATGGATTTTCTTTGTTTATTTCCATCCTCAATCAAATCAAGTCACTCAAAACAGACCTTAAGCAAGGGTTCAGGGATAAGACATGATATTTTCCACATATTTTCACTTGTTCCTGTGTCAGAGCAAAAATCCAGCAAAAAATACAGAGGACAGTTGTAAGGTCCCAGAAATTTTGGTTGTATCAGAATTTCAGCTTTCATTAAAAAAAAAAACCAAAACCTTTTGATTCCTTATTGATGTGAAAGATTATCTGAATTCTTGCAAAACCTTATCTCAGTTTTGCATCTAAAGAAACTCCCCAAATACTCTGATTATTTCTTAAGACAAATTAGCAACAACTTCTTTTAGGATACTCTGCTTACTACTCAACACTACCTCTGTTTTTTCTACTTAGTGAAGAAAAGCAATGAAATTAAAGGTAACACATCTGAGCCTTGTTTAACACAGGCCTGTAATTAACTTCCCCATCACACAATGCCAGACAAAGGCTGCCTGATGATTCAGGAAGGAATTACACAATTACAGGAATGAGACATCTGTCTTCTGCTAAGAGGAAGTCTTGCTAAGAGGAAAGTTAAGGGTTTTCTCTCAAAGACAATCTTGATTTTCTAAAAACTCCCTTCTTGAGGCCTTTCTCCAGCCTTCCTTACTCATCCTTTCAAACACAACTAATACTGCTTGAAGTGGAACTTTAGGATTGAAGTTGCTCTTCTTAGATCATGGGAGAATAAACTCCTTCTGTAAGGAATCATTCTGCTGCTGAATCAAACAAGCCTCAGGTAACTAGCAAGGTGTTTAGGTGGCTCATTTGTCTTGAATGTTATCTAGATAAACAAGACTCCTGGGGTCAATTTCTAACTCAGTTGCTGATTTCATACATGATTTTGAACAAGTTTAAAATTAGTAATGACTGGGTTTCCCAACAGGTGTTAAAAGGCTTTCTTACTTTTAAACACATGAAACATGCTTACAATTTACCAGAACTTTTCTCAGTAGTCCTGTAGGTACTGTCATTCTAAGAAACTTAAAATTCAGCACAAATTGTGTTCTTTTTATTTCTAGCGAAGGAAAAAACAATTTTCCATAGAATTAGAAGTTATGTAAATGGGGTCAAACAACATTCTTTCTAGTAGATGAGAGGTTTATCAGGTTGAATTTCTTGATTGGGTCTGGACGACCATCCTGCTGAGGCCACTTTTGCCTGATGGCTCCAAGATGTTGCATTCAGATATTCTAAAAGTTAAATTAAAGAAACCACTGACTAGAAGCATCCCCAAACTTGTTTTTCCTCCCAGCCAAAGACATTATTTAATCAGATTTCTGCAGACCTTGCAGGCACCATAGCTTCTCTGTATCAGGCCCCCACAGACTTTTTCTGCAACTCCTTGGGGATTTGTGTTCTTTTGTACCATCTGGTCAAGGCTCCAGAGAGGAACTAAACAAGAACTGTTTGGTCCAGAGACTTCTCTAGCTCCTTTAGGGAGCACACTAAAAGACAAAAAAATCACAAAACTAACCCTGAGATTACAGAGGGAAAAGTGAAATATGGGTGGGTGGGAAAATAAGGAAACATATGTTGAAAAGTCAGCTTTACTGATTGAAAAAGGAATAATAATTGTTGTTAATGACATGGCATCAACTTGATAGAAAAAAATATTTATGCAACTTCACTTCTCATTCATATGCAGGTACTGAGTCATCCAAATAATAAAGTGAAATATATAGTACATTTTTATCACTCTTACAAGTGTGTGAAGCTGAACAAATAAAATCAAAGCTGTATCTATGCAAAACTCTGCAAATCAGTCTCCCAGTGCTTATCTACAGCACTTCACAACTGTTTTGAGATACTGGAATTGAAGACATAGTTCTATTATTAAAATATTAGGATAATTTAAGTGGAAGGGACCTCTAAAGGTCTTCTTGTCCAACCCCCTGCAGTAAGCAGGGACATCCTCAACTAGATCATGTTGTCAGAGCCTTGCCAAGCCTCACCTTGAATAATGAATGAAAATGTACTAATATCTTTATATAAAGTGATTTTTTTCATGACTGAAGCATTGTCCAACACTGAAACAAGGGACTTGAGCTGTAGCACCAACCATACAGGGAGCACTCAGCTGACCCTTCTGCACCCATATGTTTTACAGGGAAATTTTGCCTTCCTACTTAAAGGCACAAATCCTGGCACCAATGTAACTCACTGTGGTTTGAACAGACAGATCTCAAGCTTTTGTGTTGATTTCTTGCTCCTAAGCACAGTCTGGGGCTGCATGAGCAGGAACTGAGTTTCTTTTAACAAGGATATGGTGTACACAGCTAAACAAACAGGTCTGAGGTTTAAAGGTTGTATTCTTTTGCTCAGAGAGCATGGGAAATACAAGGGAGGAATAAAAAAAGCAAGGCAGTTGTCTCCTTTGTCACTGAGTCATGTCACTGATCTGTTGACAAAGTGCTGAATTCAGACATACACCTAGATTTATGGATCTCCCCGTTTGTCATGTTTGTTACTCTGCCCATACAAATAAAGAATATAGATATATAATAGAATAGCCCTACATATCTGTCCCCAAAATGCAGTGAAGATTTTAATGGCTAGAAGGAAGAGCCCTTATTTTTAATTACAGCACAAGACAAAGACCTTCAGCAGCTTCAGCAGAGACAGAATCAGAGTCTGACCAAATGATAATATTCCAAACAATACAGTAATATCTTCCTATTAATTTAATTTCCTTCCTACTCAGAGGAATAACCCAACAGTTTTGCTGAATCTATTTTTCTGAGATCCTGGTGGGAGGACCAAGTCTTAGTGCTTTAGCAGGTCATTGCTTTTCTCCACCAGCAGCCCAGGCTGGCAGCTGCAGGGCCAGCAAGTGACTGGGAGTGAATAAAAAAAAATCTTGTTTTCTGCTTATTCTCCAAAATCCTGGCAAAGAACTCGAACCCAGATGTTCCTAACGGAAATGGTTTGGGATTCAGCTTTTGCTGTCCCATGAAAGAAGAAAGTATTCAAATATTTAGTGAGCTCTGATAGCAGCAACACCTGAACACAGAGCCATTATTGCAAATTACTTGGGAAAAAAATAATTATCTTTCCAGTGAAAAATGAAATTGTGATTATGAACCATTTGCATTTAAGGAACTGAAATTGAACTTTTCATTTAAGGTTCCTACTTGCAGAAAGACTGAATTATCACCATTATATTGGAAGGTCAGATGTGAGAATTTTTGCAAATTTTATTTTCCCATCCACCCATATTTCACTTTTCCCCTGTAATCTCAGGGTTAGTTTTGTGGTTTTTTTGTCTTTTAGTGTGCTCCCTGAAGAAGCCAGAGAAGTCTGAGGACCAAACAAATCTTAGATGTGAGATTTGTGCCATCTTGCAGAGGCTCTCACAGATGCTGAAATAACCCTTCACTTCTTTATGTTTCCACCATAAATAAGACATCTCCTGTTAGGAGAAACAAAGCTTTTGAGAGACAATGAAGTAAAACATACAAATGAAACCTGGCTCATTCTTTCCCAAAGTGTTTGGATGTGAGCATCAGCTACCGAGCTGTTACTACCCACTATTGCTTCAAGCAATAGATATTAGATATTGGATTCTGCCCCTGTACTCAGCCCTGGTGAGGCCACAGCTTGAGTCCTGTGTCCAGTTCTGGGCCCCCCAGTTCAGGAAGGATATCGAGGTCCTGGAGCAGGTCCAAAGGAGGGCAACCAGGCTGGTGAAGGGACTCGAGCACAGACCCTATGAGGAGAGGCTGAGGGAGCTGGGGGTGTTCAGCCTGGAGAAGAGGAGGCTCAGGGGAGACCTCATCGCTGTCTACAACTACCTGAAAGGAGGGTGTAACCGGGTGGACGTTGGTCTTTTTTGCCAGACGACTTTCAACAAGACAAGAGGGCAGGGTCTTAAGTTGTGCCAGGGGAAATTTAGGTTAGATATTAGAAAGAATTTCTTTACGGAGAGAGTGATCAAGCATTGGAATGGGCTGCCCAGGGAAGTAGTGGATTCTCCATCCCTGGAGTTATTTAAAAAGAGACTGGATGTGGCACTCAGTGCCATGGTCTAGCAACCGCAACAGTGGTAAAAGGGTTGGACTCGATGATCTCTGAGGTCCCTTCCAACCCAGCCAATTCTATGATTCTATGATTCTATGACATAAAAAAAATCAGCTATGAAAGAGAATGGCCACCAAAACCTAGCAAAAACTGACCAAGAGTCACTCAGAAAGTCTGAATGTTGAAAATCCCAAATGATGTGACCCTGAAGATGAGTAACCATCTGTATATTCAAGACAGATTTTAGTACTACAGGAGGTGCCAGATGTAAAATCCAGTATGTAAAATTATAGACATTGAAACTTCTAACCTGGAGGAATTTCAAGATGCAAAGTTTTTTGAGGGGTCCAAAATGAAATGAACAAAAGTAATGAATAAATGTCAAAAGCAAAAGTCAGAAATAGTGAATGAAGTTATACAAATGTGGGCAAAAAATGCTTAATTTTGAGCTGCTGACATTCCTAATTTCAAAATAGTGAGTTTGAAACTGAACTGCTCATTTGTTATGCAGTTATTGAAGAAATTAAAAGATCAATATTAGAAAGCTATTTTATTAAATTAGACTTTGACAAGGCCAAATTTCCAGCTGGGTTTTTGTTTTCATTGACACTGTTGATGTACTTCAGATATGTACTACAAATTATTTTCTAAACTTCTTTTTTCCCACCTACAATTGTGTGAACGACAATTTTGTATTTTAGATGTTTATTTATCCATCTGAGGAGGAACAAGGAGGCTTGCAGTGTGGCATCCTAGTTCTATGAAGCAGGAAAATAATTTTGAATGCAAAGGATTCCCTGTCATTACGGGGCAGACTTGATATAAAACCAGAACGCCCCTTCCTTAGAGGAAAAAACCCAAACGAAATAGACCATTTTCCAAGTGCAGGTGTGAGTCAGTCAGGCTTTTTGCTTACCTATCTACTTATTACTTCATTAAATTTCTATTTTCTGATAGATCTCTGCCAATTCCACTGCCTCCCCCCACACACAGCGAGCACAAGAGGCACCATAAAACCAGCATACATTGCAGTTATTGTTTGAATACATAATATTTTGAGAATGAATGAAATACTATTCTAATTTTTACCTGCACAGTCATCTGTGAACTGCACTAGCAGCATTTTAATAAAAATCATGTTAAAAAACATGGAAAAGTGATCATTTGAAGGACAGCTGACCTAAAAGAGCAGCATTAAAGTTCAAACAACAGTGCCCAAAGCTGAGGTGGAAAGGGCAGAACTAGAGCAGGGGGTAAAATAATAAGTAAATAAAATAAATATCCTTACAGGGTATTTATTCAATGCTGAATTTGTTACTCCTACAAATCCATATGATGCTGGTCATACTCCAGCCCATGCTTGTCACTATTTCTTTGTTTAATGAATCCTTTAATTTGGATTTATGCTAAGCATTGCTGCCAGCACAAAGGATACTAATGATGTAGTTAATGTATAAGGAAAACAGAATTCAGGCAAAGAAGGAATTTTTACTGGACTGTCTGCTTCCAGTTTATCACATTATCAAGCTGTTAAAGGTTGCCCTAAGCGGTGGATCTTCTAATTCTAATTTAATCAGTAGAAGCACTATTGCTTGACTTCTTTAGCTCCCATCACTTGTGTGATAAAAATAAGATAAAATAAGGGCAAAAAAAGGAAAAAAATATATTGGACAATGTAGAGGAGGGACAATCAGGAGTTGAAAAGGGAATGAAGAGGAAGAAATTAGGTTAGGAAATACAAATTAGTTTAGTAAAGGACGAGGGTGGCTACAACAGTGATGGCTGGAGACGGTAACAAGGGGTTTTGTCTAAGACAAGTTTGGGGTGCAGGAGAGTCCTGACTGAGTGAAATCCCCATTTCTAGTGAATCTGAAGTTTTGGTCAACCAGAAGTTGGTTGGACACAGCCAAAAAAGGAACCAGAATCTCTTTGATGAGAACAAAGGCTCCTGGCCTCAACACTTGAAATTTATAGCAGTGTCCTGGAGTGAGGAAAGGCTGTGAACCCCACATTTCTAGACTCATACAAAGAATTTGGAAGAAAGCACTTCCAATGCTTTGTGAGAAGGAAGCAATAAAGTGATGGCACAGGCAGCTGAATCATAGGAAAATCACTAAGCTGAGGAAACTGTAATCACTATAATTAAGTGAATGCTTAATTAGCACATTTCCTGTATAACAAGACCTGTTTGCAATGACAGCCTAAGGCATCAGAGAGCTCCTCACCCAGGAGGGTGGCCACTGCTCAGTGCTGCAAGGATGGCCACAGGGCACAGAGGGAAAAGTCCCCAGAAAGGGCTCAGGTGAGTAAGAGCTTCTCTTTTAGCATCATTATTGCTATCCTGGAGCAAGAAGGAGCTGCAATAAACAACCCAGAACAAAATGATTCCACCTTCCCCAGGAGACAAGAGCATCGCCCTCACCTACAGCTACGCAGGGCTGCAAAGGGGCAGCAAGAGGCTATGTGGATGCCAGATAGCTCATGAAATGGAATATAAGATTATACACACCCAGCAGGCACATCCTCTTCTGACACAACTCTCCATGTACCCTTTATTACACTGACAAGGCACAGCGTGCCACGTTTGTCTCCGTAGGTGTTAAAAGATTAATTACATCAATATGCTACATTAATATGGTTTATGATGGAAGGAGGCTAATAGATGAGAAGTAGAGATGTGCACTTTGAGGAATCAATTTCTGGGAATTACACTCTTCTTTTCAGTCTAGTAGCAATTTTATTTCATTTTCAGAAGATCTGGGGATTGATGATGGAAAAGCAAAGATCTTTTTCTCCCTATGTGAAAGGCAAAGGAGATTCCTTCCTGACCAGCAAAGTCAAAACGAGATGAAGCATTTCTTGCTAGGAGATCAACTGAAACAAAGAGGCAGAATTAATTCTAGAAATTTGGTTGCAGAGTTTTTTCCCCCAAAATACTATAAATCTGACTGATTACAATATAACCCAGTTTTTTATTTCTCAGGAGCTGCCAAACTGAGAGCAGGGTATGATCGTTCTAAAAGCCTCAGATCCTTTTTCTCTCTCTCTCTGACAACATAAATATTAATTTTATGTATTTTTTTTCCTAAAGACAGTTGAAAAACAGCTACCAGCACAAGTGACAGAACAAAAATGTCATTGTTCTGCCCACTAGAAATCTCCTGAACCCGATTGTTCACTAGTCCCAAGAGAAGAAAAGGAAAACCTGTGATAAACTAACAAAAGCATAAAATTCAGATGTCTCAGCTGACTTAAAATTAAGGACTAAATCTGATTTTAACTGTTCAGAATTCCCTTTTCTTACATATCATGGCCTTGTGAAAATTTTTATTACATCCTTAAAGGAATCAGTCACTGTATCAGACACTTAAGTAGCCAAGAGTACAGGAAAATCAGTGACAAAGGGACAGATTCACAAGGTTTAACTGCATGGCACTGAAGTCGTGCCTCAGACACTGATTCAACCTCATCCAATGAAAGATTTCCCAGTTCCTGCCACTCAATATTCCCCATTGTCTGGCGATGGAACAAAACCACCCACACTTAGGAAAGGTTATGTTTAATATTTTGGAATATGCCCAATCAGTAACTCGTTTGTTCATGAATACTTGTCTGCTCTGAGCTCTATTTTAAACTTGTCTGCACTAGGATGTATTTTTAGTTCTGTTTTACTTCTGTGAGAATGTAAGAGGCAGAACATTTTATCTCCTGTTCATAAAGGAGATATAAATCATCCCATTCTAAAAAGGTGGAGCAATTTTAGCTCCAGTTCTTTTGCAACCAATTTGATTCAGCCTAGAAGATTCAGGCCTCATCCTGCTCCTAAGCTGCCTCCCCTTAACACCTCAGAGCATCCTCAGTGTTCAGCAATTTGCTTGCACATAGAGAAACAATAATTTGGTTTTTTTTTTCACCTTCTTAAATGATTACTTTGCTGTAGAAAATGGGAGCATCAGTGCAAACCAGGAAATTACTGAAGGCCTTGAAAATAGAGCTCTGTGCTGAAGCTGGAGAGATGGAGACTGACCAGTAGATAAGAGCCAGGGTAATTTCACCAGAGAATTTCATTCTCCATCATGTGTGACTGGAATAATTAATCCGGGCTTCAGAAACCCACAGAGCTTTCAAAATGAGGCCACTCAATGCTCTGCCTTCTTGCTGTCACCAGCATCATGTGGCACCCAGTGCCTACCTCATAAATAAAATCTGAAATTTACATTTGTTTCTATTTTGACATGGATTACACTTAAGCATGATATCATCATAACTCTTTTTCTCACATGAAAGAAGGCAAAGAGAATCAAGATTTGTGGGAAGAAAATACTATGAAAAGAGCAAGAACCATTTGATAGAATGCAGGATCTTTGAGAAAAAAAAAAAAAAAGCTGGAGTACAGGGCTCCCTTTATATAATTATCAAATCATTGTTGGTATGACTGATTTAATTTGAATAGCATTCCCTGGGGAAATATACTGTGCTATCAACTTGAAATTATTATGATTATTTGGCCTTCAGCAGTAGTGGGATAAAGTCAGCAGCAGAGCTGGATGGCAGCATGCCCACAGCTACACCTAATGAAATGAAGTCCATCTGGGGCTCTGACAGGAGGAAATACCAGGGAAAGAGCTCATCTCAGGGCAACTCATCCCATGCCTGATGCCAGTAGAGTCTCCAAGCACCCAAAAGCTGCACCCCAAGCTCTTTACTCAGTTTTGACTCAGAACCAAGGGAATTTTGATCACAGACTGAAAACCAAGAGGGGCAGATGTTACATTTAAAAACATTAATGTATAGGGGAGGCTGACTCATTGCCTTGTTGAGTTTGGCAGGAGATGCTCAGAGGGGTCTTCTGTGAGCCTGGGCTGCGAGAGCATGAGGTGACCTTTGGTAAGTAAATTCTCTTTACAGAGATGGTCAAATATGAAAACTGATATTTTTATGAGATGCTGAATGGAGTGGAACTTCATCAAGCTGGCAACAACTGCTTTAAGTTGTTCTCCCAAGATCAGCAGGCTGATTTCATAGCCTGCCATATTTGTGTGGGAAGCTTTAGCCCTATCCTGCTCTGTCATAAAATAGGGGAACAGCCCCAAAGAGCTGTTTCTTGGGGGATTATTGCTCCAGAGAACAAAAACCTTGGGGAGCAATTTAGAATGTGTCTTTGGGACTTGCATTGAAAGGTTGCAGAACTTTGCTGCTGCTGCTCTTGAATAACAACCTAGGAGGCAGATGAAAAGGCAAATCTCTGCTTTTGTCAGTTGTGCTGGCATTCCACCAGGGAAATCAAAGCAGGTGCTTAGAAGGAAAGAGGGGCAGTGTGTAGCCAAATGGTGGTTCAAGACAAAGGAGCAGTCTGCTTGAGGTCAGAAATGGAAGGCAAAAGCCTGCTAGAGAAAGGAAAAAAGAATCCCTATGCAGGAAGAACACAATTTGCCATCACTCTCAGGGGAGGCTGGGCTGGGCTGGACTTCCCTTGCACAATTCATCTGTCCTCTGAACCAGCTCTGCCCTTGGTTTTGGTAATGGTAGCAACCTGGAGGGCAGAATGGCTTCCCTGTTGACCGCTGGCTTTACGAAATGCCAGTTCCCCAGAGGAAAGGGCAATAATGCCAGGAAAAAAAAAATAAAATAAATGGCTTGTTTTCAATGTAATAGCAGAATAGTGGTCTGACCACAGTGAGCAGTTTTGCCTCCTTCCACACAAGGAAAAAGAGGGCTGTGCAAAAATAAGCCCCTTTGTCACAGGATAAATGGGATGCATATTCTAAGAATGACTTAAGCTTTCCTGGGGACTTTTTCCTGGGATGTAAAATGATGTATTCAACTTGTGCTGGATACAACCTGTGCAGCATACAGTTTCCCTGGGGCTCTTAGGAAGCATTCAGACCCAAAACATTAGCTGCTTATTGTTCAGCTTTTTCATATTCAAAAATCTGCTTCCCAGTTCTCCCCTCCTGGAATGAGGTGCTGCTAGGAGATACAGTGCAAAACACAGAACAAAACTGGGATGGACAGAGCAATCCAATTAAAATGAGAAATCTTCCTGGAGCAGGAAAAGCCAAGAAATGAAAGAAATTTTTTTAAAAGTGAAAACCTAAATAATAATAAAAAAAAAATTTCAAATTTTCTGTAATGCTCTGATTCCAATGGCACCAAAACAACAAAAGCAGTATTTTACAGTATTCTTCTGTCTGGAGAGGAGGCAAAACTGATGTAATATTAATATTCACCATTTTGCTAACTTGACAGAGTACCATAAATGTTTCTGAGAACACACAAAAACACCAGATAAAACACACCATCTGTCCTCAAGTTCTGCAGAAGCTGGTGCCAGCAAGATAAAAACAGAGTCCAAGTTCAAGCTAAGGTGGGTGTATAGTATTCACTTGCAAGGCAACTACTGCAGTGAAGACTGATAAAAATGATGCTTTATTGGAAGGAATGAGAAGTCTGAAGAAGCAAGTACTTCTTTTCCAAGAGGTGGGAATCCTGAAGAAAGCTTTGAAGACAGAAGATGGTGAAGGGAGGATGTAGGGAGGATGAGAATTTTTATAGGAGGTGCTTATCTGTAGGTAATCTAAACAGACATAAAATACCATTAAATCTGTTAAAGTAAAAACTACAGTACTAATGAAATCCCCCAAAGCCTGACATGTTAAACTCCTTGTGCCAATGCAGCTGAAGCCCCAGGTTTCTGCCTGCTCAGTGCAGTTCATGTCCCTTTGCTGTCCTGAGGCCACCAACAGCTCCCAGAGGGGACAACACAACCACCCAGGGCAAAACTTCCCCTACTTCAGAAACAAGAGGTCTTGAAAGTTTGAAATTTGGGAGGGAGGAAAAAACCCTCAACCTGTTTTGTTCCTCAGAGAAATGTTGCTGATGGATTTTCTTGACTGGTCAAATTGCCACGGTTCAGCTGGGGCTGTTTGCACCAACTCCATGGGCTAAAGAGATAAAAAAATAAGCTGCTGGTTCTCTAAAACCCTTCTGCACAGGGTGTATCAGCTGCACTCCCCCATGCAGATAACACCATGTCACATTAAGGTGAATTTGCCTGACCCAATGTGCTGCTTTTCCATAGGATTCAAAGCTTCAAAGGATCTTTTGAGTGTGTATTCTCTTTGTTACAGAGGCATGATGGAAGATTTTTTTGTTGAAACACCAGCTGGCCTTGTTTAGGGCTAAGTCAGAACTTTTAATATAATATTTAACTGGTTTAGGTATCTTTGGATGGATCCATTTACCTTTGTGTAGCAACATTTCTTCTAGAATTTCTTTTCAAAAATTCCTCTCAAAGGAATTAATTTTTTTAAAGGAAGTAGTAATGCTGACATGGAATAAAAATGACAAAAAAAAAAAAAGAAAAAAAGAAAAAAAAAGCTAACTTTCTTGTTAGAAACTGTTTTCAACAAAATTTAAGGACACATTTGTAAAGGCTTACACACTTAGGAGGCAAAAGCCTGGCTAAAATATAAAATCCTTTTAAGCAGCTCAGCTTTCAGAGCATGCTACAAATTCATGAAGAAAGGAATACAGGAGGATTGTAAAATTTCATGCCTGACACTTGCATGTTATCTTTGGGAATCCAGCCTGAATAGGGGAGGCATAAAAGGAAAACTATAAGCTTGTATATCTCCAATGGGGCATTATATTTCAGAAGTTCTGGAATGAGGCAAACCAAGATCAATAAGACAGGTCTCTCAGATAGCTTTTGACATGTGCCCATCTAAATGCAAGTTAATTATTTCATCTGTTGTCTTGTATCCTGAAGGATACAATTTGGGATTAAAAATAAATTCAATAGTACATAAATGCTGATCAGTGTACATTCATATGCATGGCTCGATACAGACAGCAATTTGAAAGGATAATTAAGATTTAGCATCTCTATTTATAGAACAAAAGTGAAGCAGATTCATTGTCTTTAAATGTGAGGGCTGGAGTGAGCACAGGGTGATATTACTTGCAAGTGAAAGAAGATATAACTCATTACAGAGATGTGCTTTTTCTGTATAAAATACTATGCACAGCACAAGAAAAATAAAATGATAAAACAAAAGAACAGAAGCTACAACTTAGGAAGCAAAGAAAAAAAATGTTCCAAGCCACTGGGACGTGTATTTTTGCTAAAGAAGTAAATGATAAGGACTGAAGAGATTAAAAATCTATAGGGACACAATACAAAACCAGAATTCTGGTAAAACAAATGTTTTTACTCAACTCGTTGCAATCATGCAGTTCATTGCAAAACATTCCAATAGCTGCCATTATTTCAGAACTGTGCCTGAGATGCTCTGGGAAGTTAACTTTTTACTCTTGATGATTAAGGATGTTCAAATGAACACAGTTATTCTGAGGACAAAACTTATTCTGAAAAAGAGGTGTAAAGAAATTTAATTATCAATTTTCTTAAGTCCCTTATTATAATATTAATAATAATCAGACAAAGTAAAGTTAAATGATGCAATGGCTCAATTTACATTTCAAAACTTTAAAACTGTAGTTTTTTGGATCTGATAGCAGGATTAGCTCTTTGAAATACCACTGAATTAAGCCTGCAGGCAATTTGGGGGGTTTGTCAGTATGGTACCTTCATACCCACTTTCCTATAAAACAGGAAAAGATGTGGCAAAAATATTTCAAGCTATTTCAGAGGGGGCAGATCAGACTGTTCTCTACTTTTCTTTTAATTGACTCACAAAGAGCTGTAGAATGCCACTTAAATCTCCCTTTTGCAGCTTGCTCACAGCATCTCAACTGCACTGCACTACTTTGAATCCTTTTTTTTTCCCCAAGAAGGCTGCTGCTTGGCTTACATAAAGTGCTGAGCACTCTCTCAGCTCTGACAATTCATAGCTTCAGTTCAGAGTTCTCCAAATACAAGTGGATTTTGCATAGTACACAAGTTCCATTTGAATTCATTGCCTCTTGTCCCCAAACTTGATATGAAAGTCAGTGATTAGCAAGATTCTGCTAAAGTGCTATTGAGACACTTGTGTCATTTTTATGTGGAGATGAAAATAAGGATGCTTTTAACATGAACTTCCAGGTGGGGAAGGAAAGGTGGGCAGGCCAAGCAGTTGTTGATTGTTTAATACTTGCTAAGAGAAAAATGTAGCCCAGTGCTTAGATGTAATTCAGAGAAAACACATTTAATGCAGCTATTAAATGATGCATCAACAGCAATTCTGTCATTTAGATGCTAAATACAAACAAGAATTGAAACTCTCTGTTAATATTTTTTGCTTTAGTGACCTGACCTTCTGCATATTGGTGATAGAGTTCAGACATGGAAAAAAAGATGCATGGAAATTGAATCAGTCAATGCTGCTGGAATGAGGAAGGTTTTGCTGACTCCAAACTACAGACATTGACAAGAAGCAGCAATGGGAAATTTGTTCCAGCCTTTCATCAAGCCATGAAGCAGCTGCATGTAAGAACATTATGATAAGGTGAAAGAAAAAAAGGAGGCACTACAGAAAAGGCAAATAAAACAGAAAACCAGAGATGTGAGGGATAAACATATGCAAAAATGTGACTGAAGATTTCTCTGCAGTCCTCTTTTGGACATATATTGGTAGAGTAGTTTGATTTTTCACATTTCTTTGATGGTTTTCCAGCTAGCTGCCATGTTACAGCATGTGAAGTTGTATCTGTGCAATGGGACTGCATTGCAGTATGAGTGGAAACAGAGCTTTTGTTTCTCCTCTTCCAAAAAAATAAACACCAGAAAAAATAGAAATGGTTTTATTATAATGGTCAATATTATTTTCCTGGGTTTTGGGGTTTTGTTTGGTTGCTTGGTTTGGTTGTTTCATTATGTAAGGGACATGGTGAGCTCACTAATGGCTATTTAAATGATATCTCTGTCATTTAAACAATAATGGCTACAACACCCAGGTTGTTGCTCTTCCTTTGAAACAGAACCCTGATTTGAAACGTCTTTAGGACCAATGTGCATCTGTGGAAAAATTTCCATTGGTGTTTTTAGGCTCTGCATATTTAACTGATAGAGTGATCCAGATTTTCCAAGCCCACACTACCCAGGCACATGGGCTGTCTGTGTACTGACTGTGCCCTCGTGGACTTAAAATAGCTCCCCATCTCCACAGTTATTATTTACAATACTTTTGGGCCATGTCTTCCTGTTCTACACTTTTATTCAGTTTGCATTTTAATTCTTAATGTCTTTGACACTCTTTGTGGAAAAGGCAAATTTAACTCATTGATAGCTCATCCTTCCAAACTGCTCTGACACACGATGCAAACATGATTTTCAGACTTTTACAGCTTGCAAACTGGCAGTCAGGTCCTAATGCAAACACAGACCCTTAAGCAAATAAGAGTGCAAAATAGTTTGTGGTTAGAAGTGCTCTGAGCAATTTGAGATACTGCACTGCTTGGAAGGAGGTTCACAAGCTTTATTTAGCACCTAAAATAACAGTAAGAATAACTATTAACAGCCATAGCTGCATGTGAAGTTTCCCAACACCAGTTGACTCAAAAACCCCCATTAATTACAGTGATACCTTCTTTTCATCCTAGCTACCAATACCTACCTAAATTATCATGCACCAAGTTACACTGGACTTTGGTTGATTCAAGAATAGTGAGGTTAATTAAGTTTTCATGTTGTGCTAACTTTGTTGATATTTAATATAAAACCTGGCTATTATAAAGCAAGAATGTTAAATATGATAATTAAGACAGTAATAGACCAAAAGGTGAGGCTTCTTTCTTAGTGAAAGCAGAGGTGAGCAGAGATGAAGAAGAACAACATGAAGATGACCAGAAGGAAATAAATATGGAAATAAATAAATTCTTAATGTGAATGAACCCATCCTTTGGACTGGAGCACCTCAGCTCCCATAGCTTGCTGCCTGCTGTTAGCAATTAGATCTACAGACCCTAAAAAATGGGTATTTCTACTGGCAAGACTAACAAGGAAACAGCTTTCAAAGTGAAAAATTGTGATGCTTCACATAGTCTGAAGGCAAAATTAGGTATCTGACATATCTCTCACTAGCCCCAAGGACAGGTTTTATTCATAGACACATCAGTAATCTAGAAGTATGATGTGGTACATTGAAAGGAAGGTGGTGAGCAGACTCATGAGGATAAAACAAACATATGGGTGGGTTACAGAAAAAAATAGGAGATGCTACAAGTAAGAAGGATGAATGAAGCCCAGATCACAGAGCCTTGAAGAGGAGATGCAGCAAAATATATTTTGCACTGAATGGGACCACCCATTTCTGACTAGATAGATGTTGTCTTCACTATATTATTGAATCATAAAGTTGCACAAATGACACCTACATATGTAAATGGAGGTAAAGAGTAAAAGTTAAATTGAGTTTATTCAAGCAATACAAAAGCCCAAGAATATAAAAGTCTGCAAAATTAAGCCAGACCAACTCACAATGATGATTCTATCACAAGAAAGGGCATCACAGAAATGCACATGGTGCAGCTGGAGGTAACCTGAACAGAAACTTCAGGATCCTAGTGAGGCAGAAAGGGTAGAAAAACAGAAATCACTGCTCCCACTGGCATGGCAGGGATTTAGACATTTAACTCCTATTAATGCCAGTGGGATTTATGTCCATCACTAGCCCAAACATCAAGAGAAGAATTAAGAGCTAGGTCTATCTTCTTTAGAAAAAGAGGGGATTAGCTGTATATTTTTGCCTCCCAGTACAAGACTTACAAACCTCACAGCTCGGGGAGTTATCTACTGTGCAACAGCTACCAGGTATGGAGATTGCTACTTCTGAAAGAGTCTGTGGGAAATTTCAAAGGGCAAATGTCAGCTTTAGAGGCTTTAGGGGTATCCATGGGCAGAATGCATATTTCCACAGACAACAGGAAGAGGAAGTCCTTGTTTCCCAGAAGAGCAAGGCAGCACCCAGTACCCTGGGATATCATCAAGAGCTGCAGCCCCCAGGTTGGGATCATTTTCCTGGCAGGCATTAGCAAGAACTCCACAGGCTGGTAGGATACAGCAGCTACACTCCAGCAGATGCTCAAAGCCTAATTAGGTCCTCTTTGGGCTGCTACATGAGCACAGAGGGGATTTAAAGTTTCTTTGAATTCCCCCAGTGTGTAGAAAGTAAACTAGCTCCAGGAGAAGGATATTTGGGTGCTGTAGGAACACATTCCTACTGGCAGTCCCAGGCCTACACAGCTTGCCATAACCTTGAGGAACACTGAACTATAAGTGCCTCAAACCAAGCTTTGCTTCACAGAGAAAGAGCATGTTCTGGTCAATGAACCAGCACAGGATTTATCTTGCATAAAATGGTCACGTTGGGGTTCTTTACATTAAGGCAGATGCACCATTAAATACATCATATCACTGCTCCTGGTACTTCCAACTGTTTGCTTGTCCCCTGAGAAAAATGTTGCCTCCTTCATACAAAACACCATTTAAAAGAGTATTTGACATTTTCAGGAAATATTCTTCTCTCTACAAAAAGGTTCAAGTTCTACATTCCACCCTCTAGTAGAGAGAGAAACACTTCATTCTGTCTTTACTCAGGTATAGATACTGCAACTGCCAAAATTGGCATTTTCACCTAAATCGTTAGCCTAGCATCTCACTCAACTAGGAAAGAAAATCAGATGTAGACCCTGCCAACAGGAGAACAAATATATTTCAATATATATTTTCCTATATATTTCACAGGAGTGTTTAACTTCACATGTTTTCAGATTGCTTACTATTTGCATCAGCTAACACCAGGATGTGTCTTACCCACCTTTCCAGAAAGTGTTGCTTACATTCTTGCAGTTACTTCTTTGCACAAATATAATTAAACTAAATTTAGATAAGCAGGCTACTCACAGCTGTGTTCTTTCAGTGCTTTTACACCTTATTATACACCCAGGGATTAGATATCAGGAGCTGGAGCAGAGCTATGACTTCAGACCTCTGTGAATTCATCCTTTTCAGAAGGATGGAGCTGCAACAACGTTGTGTGGCTTCATCCCACCTGCCTGATCTCAGTGGCTTTACCTGCATCTATCAGGCAGAAGGTGAAACACATGTAAGAATGGCCCAGTGACACAGTGAGCAGCTCTTGCTGGGCATCATCAATGTAATCTTAACTGGATAGCTAAAATTCCTAGGTTGTTCAGAAAAGAGGGGACCAAAAGGTGGTAGGAGCTCTGCCAGCCTTGAGTAAGAGTCAGAACCACTGTGCCTCATCTGTTCTGCTCTCAGACTGGGGGAAAAACTTTTATTCCTGGGAAAATGAGGTTGAGGCATGTTTTTGAGTACTTTGCTTAAGAATAAGGAGATCCAAATATGGAGACATTCACAACAATCTCCAGCCCTCATCTATACCAAATCCTCTGTTCTCTTTACACAGCCAGGCACACACACACTGCAAGGAAAAGGATTAATCAAGTTCTGCAAATGCAGAAGTTTGTATAGTCCTGGACTAACATATTTTACACTTCTTGTTAATGTATCTGCAAATATGTGCACCTTTTAATGCTACCAACAGAAGAGCAAACGAGAAAAGGTTCTGTTTCCAGCTCCAGATTCTTTTATCCCCCTCCAGCTGTCTGTAATATTCCTGCAGAGCTCCTGCTCCATTTAAATATCCAGGCACAATCTGCAAGCCACCCCTATGTGTTTTCTGGGCATAGTTAAGGAATATGAACAACTGCTCTCTGTTGGCAGTAGTGCATGGTGTATAAAGGCATTGATAATCATGTATTAAAAGAGATTAAACCATGCATGCAAGCTCTGAAAATATTTGAAATGCAAACTTCAGTGGAGAATTAGATTTCAGAGTATATTTTAAACAGCTTGAACTAAAAGTCAAGGCTGCAGAGCAATGAGCTGGTGAGGGACCAGATCCCAGTTCTGTAGCACAAACCACTTTGCAGTAACAAAACAGCTGCAGGCAAGGGGAAAAAATAATCTATTGTGCAATCTTCTGCTATTTCATGTACATAAATGTTGTACATTTAGTTAAATGACTTCACTGAAATCAATGGGATTCCTTCAGCACCAGTTTATTAGCATCAGGAGTTGTGAGTATGTATTATTTGACAAGCAGTAGGGCTGGAATGCTGCCCAGCTATCTAAATTCTAGAAGTTTTTTATGTTTTTCTGAATCTCTAGAAACAGTCTATAGTATTCTGCAGGACACTAACTCTCAAAGCTGCCAGCAACTACAAGAAATGATAGTTATTGATTTATCTATAGCTCTTAACACTATTTTTTTAGAATAATGGTCACAAACTATAATATAATAAAGAATTTCTTAGTTTTAAGTACTAGTAGCTGTTAAGACCTCCTCAAAGCTGACACAACTCTCAAAGAAAAGGAGCATGGACAGACTCAGCTTGGATAAATCAGTGCAGAACCTCCACTAACTACTGGAGATCTTGGCTTCCTTTCTATGTGTATGTTTCTGTCCCACTCCTTCCCTCCACTATTTTTTGTTTGGTTTTAGCTTTTTTCTATTTCAGGGCAAGTATTCATTTTTTTTATGCCCAAATGTGGCTCAGGTGAATAAAGCAGAATATTTGTATGCTCAAAAATCAAGGATTCACCAGGACTTCACCAGGACAAGTGAGGAGCATTGTCCAGGGGATGTGTTAGCAGAAGGAGTTTCTGGAAACACAAACGTGTTTCAAGGTTTTTAATCCCATTCTAACTTTGTCTTCTTGTTTTAAAAGACCCTAAGATCCCCTTGCCTCACCCCAGCTATTCCCCTGATCTCTGGCCTGACTTTCCACTCAGTGAAGGTGGTGGAAAATCAGAAGCAAATTGGATAATATCCATTGAACCTTTTGTCCCTCCGTTTTCCTATAGTTCATGATGATAAATGTTTCACTTGTTTGCTCTTTCTGTCCTAAGATCCTGCTATCTGAAAAAAAAATTTCTCAGCTCCTTTTTTCAGTTTATCAGTAGCTCCCAAACCCAGGAAAATTTCTCTCCTGTGTCTTTACTTCCCAGATGAACAGGGCTAAGTAGTTGAAATTATAGGTTCCTTCAAGAATTCCAACCTTGGCTGAATTATTTTCTTGCTTAAGATGGGGCTCATCTCTCTTTCTGGATTTGAGAAAACAACAGAATATACTTTGGAAAACAAAGAATATACTTTGAAAAATGAAATACATTTTAGTCAATCAAGATTCTATTATAGCACGTTTGTTTTTTGAAAACTACATTTATTCCACAGTTTTCCAAATCTTAACTTATATAATTTATTGGCATTATTTCAAGCTTTTATATAGCAACCTAATTAGTTTAGCATAGATTAGGAAATCAGAACTTCAATTAATATTCACATTTACAGGTCCTTAATTTCTGCTAAACTAACTGCATTACTTCAGCTAATAGCTTTTCCTTCCTGCAGTATACAGTGTAACATCCCTTAACATTTCTGTATCAATTACTAAATCTAAATTAAATGCTTATTAGAGTTATTTACTTTTCAGCATGGTTACGGTCCATGACTCACAGTTTGGAAAGTTTCTTATGGTAAAATGACTGTTAATTATACCTAAAGGCTTGAAAATGAGGGAACAGTTTAAAAAGAGTTTGGACACAACTTGATTTTACCTACCAGGGTCGGAACAACTCTGATGAGGAAAGATGTAGTGAGGATCAATTCACTGCTGTGGCTCTCTACTGAAAATGGCTACCAAGCAGCAGGAAAATTATTCTAATTAATTTCTCTTTTAAAAGCCAAGCTTAGACGTACAGAATATTAAAGGAAAAGAGTAGCCCAGACTGGTACTTTCATACACTACAACCTCTGACAGTAGTATGATCAGTTTAGTTCAGGAATTATGTACATACCTGATCCCTTGACATTATTTCTCCATTGCTGGCTTTACATGGGGGTTTAAATCATTTTCCAGCAATTAAAAAGTTCCCCTTCACCATATGAGAAGGGGAAGGGTTACGATGAGCTTCAATACCATTCAAGTCAAGGGCAAGGCAGCTGATTTTTTAGTTCTGTTGTCACACATACTGTTCCAAGAGATACATATGGATGAAAATATCATATGGTAAAGAACAAACACTTTTTACCTCAAAGGACCAAGTTGCATATAAAGCACAGCAAGATATTCCTGTAATTCACGTTCATTTTTACCATGTTTCCTATCAATTTTTACCAGTAGAACCATTTTTACCACTAGTTTGCACCTTGCTCTGCTACGTGCCAATGTCCTCTGGAGTTTGTGGACTATGGGAACCTCACGTTCCTCACCAGACTTTGGTAAAAGAGTCATAGTTTGCAAACAGTATTTATTATTTCATTTTTACCATATCTTCCTGTGCATTATGCCCTACTTAATGTGACAATTGCTGGGATGATTGACAGGAGCCACCAATACAAACAGGTTACAATACAGTGAAGGTGTCAGTGACAAAAATGCCATTTTGCAAAGCTATATTTTTGAAGGCTAACTTCCAGTTTCAGAAAAACATCTCCCAATAACAAAGCCATTACTGAAGGCTGTACTCTCTATGAGCTGAAATTCCTACATTAAATTAAAGAATTGCCCAAGCCTGACAGGAACATTCAGCTTCCTACTGACAGCACATGTAACTTATTTCCTGCATCTCCATGCTCTAAATTTCAATAATGTCTTAATACTTAAATAACATCCCATGTGAATATTCAAGGCTTTAAGCACTGCAATATTTGTTTTCCAGACGAAATATGGGACAAATGCACTGAAACTGCCATTTCAGCCCGGTGCCAAGTCAATATCCTTGCTTTTAGGTTTAGTGTAGCTTAACTTGGGTTGTACAGGCAAAAACCTTTCTTGAGGTCACTCAGCAAGTGCTACACATATGATGCTGGTTGTCACTGCAGAAATTCTGACCACTGTGAATTTGACACAGGGCTTCATCCAATAAACTGTGTGATGCTTGGCACTACAGCAAGAAACCAGATCCACACAAGTGAATTCAGGAAGGACTGACAAATCAATCCATGCACTGATGTTGGGACATTATTAGCAAGAAGTAGGCAGTGCAAAATAGGCAAACTGCAGTCCCACAGGGTGGCTGAACCTAAAAGCTTCCTTTAAACACCCCTTTCCCACTGTCCCCATTAAAAGTGCCTTGTACTTGCCCAGGAAACATTCAGCCTCAGCTCAGAGCATCTGCTGAATAATCAGAGCCTGAGCTGAACTATTTCTCTGCCCAACACACACAAATATTTTCTAGCATCCTTCCTCCTGCACTTCCAGGCAAACAGCTGATGCAGGGACTCAGCTCATTCCTGTCCTTTGCTCCTTCAGGAGCCACCTATCCCCTATTTGGTTGCAAGAGGTTGAGTCGATCAATCAAACCTTTTCAGGGCAACAAAAAGCTGCACGACTGATAATTAAACTTTGTTACTTGCAGTAGAGAATCCAGCTTGAAATAACCCACTCCTTTAAGGAAACCAAAAAGTTCAAAAAGTAATAAATTCAAAAGAGCCTCTTGCTGCATTACTAAAGGGATGCAGTGAATTCCATACCTAAAATTATCCAGGGAGTGGACTAAATAAAATTGAAATCAGCAGAGATCACTGGGATCAGATCTCTTCCGAGCTCAGAAAAGAAACAACATGAGAGTAAGAAAGCTTCTGGAAAGGTTTTACTGGCTGCACCAACAGCAATGGTTTGTCAGTTATAAGCATACACATTTTTAAATTTTTTTTTTTTTAAGGGTTATAAAGTTCTGAAAATCTCCAAATTTACGATGTTGCTGAAGAAGGCTGTATTCTCTTTGGAGCTTTACTGTCCTGCATTAGTTGTATAGCTTAAGTTAAAGAGGCTGTAGGAGGATGCCAAGGAGAGACAAAACTGAAAGGAAAATGAGACAGATTCCTTTAAGTTTTGGAGAAAGTCTGGATGAAAGCTTTAGGAGAGATCCAAGAGGGAACATTTCCTCAAAGGGCCATGCAGACATTTCCTGCAATTTGACACAGAGGCCACTGCATGAAGAATGCAGAATTGGCAGGCCTGTGGTAAAGACAACAGGAAAAGTTATTCTTCAAAAGGGATGGAATTTTGAGAGGTGGAAGGTGATGAGTTCTAGTTACTGATGATGGTTTAGGTTTCTAAGCTTTCTCAGTCTCTCATATCTGTGTAGCTGATCCCAGACAATGACTGCTGCTTTCCTATAACATCACCAGAACAAAAAAGGAGAATGAAAGTAACACCAGTGTCAAAAAACAAAGCTCTTGAAGCCATTCTATTGCTAAGAAGCATGTAAATGTAGATGACTAGAAGGACATTGCTATGGAAACAACCAGCTACCATTGAGAATGATCTGTAATTATTCACATAGGTCTCCTGACTGTAAAAGAACATTAAACAATGTTGTATTTCAAAGTTCACCCTAAGGTGGTAGAACTTTGACTAGAAGCCTTTCATGGACACCAACATTACATCAGCTTCTCTTTCAACTGAAAAAAATAAGGACTTCATTGAAAATGGTCTATTTTTCTGTCTGGCCACTGATGCCTAAAACTTAGCAAGATTTTCTAAAAGTTTACTGCTATGACATGCTTAAAGTCTGAATAAGCCACCGTGGCTTATGAAACATACTACAGAAGTTTCAAAAAATATAAAGAAAACACTAAGATCATATAGTGTAAGCTTTGACACTATGAAAGAATTTGCAGAAAACCTGGTACCTTTGAACTTGGGAGACACATTAATGCTGTTTTCACATTAATGACAAATGAGGTTAAACACTTGCTTCCGTTTGATAATCTAACGTAATTCTAAAGCAAAGTTAGAAAAGAGCAATCACTTTATCTTCACTGGTGTGCTGGAATACTTTCCAATCTCCCTCTTCAAGTATCACAAAAGTTTCCCACTTTACATGAGAAATGGTTCTACCAACATGTCCAGGGTGTCCAGGTTTTTTTTTAGATTTACCCTGCTTGAAGATTTCCACTTACTAGAAGTTACTCTTGTAGTTTAAGCATTTTTGCTGTTACAATTTTTAAAATTGTAAGATGATAAGAAGCAGGTGACAGAAAATGCTTAAACCCAGGATGGGTGACAATTGCTTATGTGTTTCCAGTGTGCTAAGCACAGTGCTGAAATATTTACAGTAGTTTCTTAAAACCATAAGACAGAAGACATTTATTAAAGGTCTGCCTAGAATAGGGATTTGAAGACCAATAGTTTTATCAGAAATGTTTTATCTTGACATGCATGATGGCAAAACAGAAAAAAAGATTTCGTACACGTTGATTCTTCAACACCTGACTTGAGCAAAATTACTGTAACCTAACTCATCTACTTGCTGTGGAGAAAAACCCCACAGTTTTGGCCTTTCAGGATATTATAAGGATTATTAGAAGAGCTGAAATGTGATCAAGGCCAGATATGGACTGTTACATGAGAACCATTTTGCTCTGAGAGCCCCATTATAACATGTGAGCTTGGCTCACAAGTTTTGTACTAGGAAATGCTCTAATGTTCTTGCTTCAAGCTTTAGTTTTGTTGATCCCAAAAGCCTTAGCAAGTTCCTGATTCAGTAGTGGAAGAATATGTCTTCCAAGCAGAGCACTTCATATAGCTGAAACCTGGTAAATATGAAGTGTACACACATGACTGAAATAATTTAAACTGATAGATTGAAACAGCTGAGCCCCAAGATTGGTATATTGTTGTATTTCAGACCAGTAATGTAAAGCTGTTAGTGAGTAAAAATGTTAAGGAAAATTGTGTTCTGAAACTGCCTTATGGTGTTATTCTGCCTCTTGCTTTTTTCTTTTTTGTTCCACATTCTTTCCCATAGACCCATGTTACTAAGAAAACTTGATTCCTAGGGAGGTGCACTTGAGGATCTGGGCTTTGATATGGGCCACAAGATACATTGGGGATGGTGAGGAAGAGACCTCCTGATTCAGACAACCACTGAAATATATGTTATATATAAATACATGAATGAAGATTATTAACAGAAGTGATGGATCCCCAAACACCTGTGGAGCATCTGTGCTAAAGGATGAAGTTGAAGATTAACACTGATTTTAATATTGTAAATAACACGTAGTATTTCCTTAATCAAACACTGGATATTTGCCTTTTGGAGAAGAAGGCTAGTGAAAATTATCAGCACTAAACTATAGCTCATGTTGAGTTGAGACAAAAAAAAAACCCAAAACCAAAACACCAGACATCTCTGGTGTAGACTGGTGACAAGATGCAATAAAGATGGTGTTAACTAAAATCAGAGACACTCAAAATCTGCCAAGCTCTGCAAAGGTTCTCTTTGCTCCATCCAGACATTTGATGTACCCTGGATGCCTGACCAGATAATGCCACGAGGTAGAATGACCACAAAGCACAGGCCGTGTGCCTGCTCTTGCCATCCTGGAGTATACATGAGGGGTGAAGAATTCAGTTATCAAAACTTAAAACTCTGACAAACTGTTCCTGTTTTGATAAGTACATTGGGTCATTAGGTGCCTAAAATCAGATGGAGAACAACAGGAATGAGAGGAAAGAACAAGCTGCTGAAATGCTAAGCTCAGCTGACTCAGACAGGTTCCCTGGTAACAAAAGGAGTTACATTTATAAATATGCTGCAGCCCCCACAATATGGATTATTTCCCATTGTTTTTAAAGTATGGCTGCTTTAAAAATAAATATTAAGGAATGAAGTTTTCCCTAGATAGACTAAGAATTCTTTTCTGCCCCCTTTGCTCACACTGGATTATCCCAGGACTATTGACTCTGAGAAATTAATTGCTCACTCTGAATATAAAGGGAGCAACAGTCTCCCTTAGAAATAAGATGCTATCATTAAAATTAAGATTTCCACCTTCCACTCTCACCTTTATGTTCCATTTAAACAAAGCATTTCTAATAAAAATATTCTGCTTATTTAGTGCAGTACATAAAAAGGCAATAAAGCCCAAGATTGTAGGTGTTTTTACATAATATTAATTTATAATACATTAAAATACACAATACATAAAGTGCTGCTAAAAATTAACTTTCATCCTCTCTGCCTTAAAGTAAGCAATAAGAACCCTATTCACATTTGGATAACACTGCATTTATTTAAACTTTGTTATAAAATAGCTCTCTGCCTAAACCATATCAAAATAATATTTGTACAAAAGCCAGTCTATTTTTGACACCACTGTTCTTCTATATCTGACTCATATCAGCCATGACAGCTGTCTGCATAAAGCTGTAACTTGCTCTTAAGTCCTCAGATGTAAATAAACTTTATTACTTAGATCCACACACTAGAACCTGAGCTAATAACAGGTTGTAATTTTAGAGCTAACAATCCAAGTACCAGTTGTCTACCTAAGCAATGACAGGAATGAAGGCAGCCCTGCTGAAAAACATTAATGTTAGATCTAATTTGCAGAATTGTAACAAGGATTACCAAGCCTGGTGTTAAAACAAAAAAGAAGAAGTGCCCAAATGCAGAAGAACTCTACAGGTAAAATTTCTCCCCTCGTTCTTGTCTCTTTCTAAAATTAAAAGACTGGCAATAAAACACAAGAATCACCAAGTCAGCTTCAGGCAACTTCATTCCTCACCTACACCATCCCTCCCTCCCTATAGAAAAGAGATGCAGCTGCTCAGTGTTTTCCCTCTCCATCTCTCCCTCAGGCTCCTCACTGCATTTCTCCCCTGCTCCCATCCATTCACAGCTCTGGTCCCTGCTACTACAGCTCCCTCTGACTCCCCAGTGCTGCAGGTTATCTGCAGCTTTTCCCAGTCCCCCCTGTTCAATTTATTTTATTTCTTCTCTCAACTCAGCTCCAGCAGCTCCATTCCCCAGCTCACCAGCTTGCACCACAAACATCTTCATTCTTACACAGATTTATCCTGATGTGCCCTGAACTCCACAGCCTTTACTCCTTTCTTCTCTTGGCACTGGAAGAAGCCACTGGGCTCCTTCCACGTTTCCAGTCAGACTGTCATCAAGCTGTCCCTTCCACCAATGTTTTACCATAAAGGTCTCTGGCTCTTGGATGTTTTTCTGCACCCCTTAAAACCTCAGATCAGACACCCCCCTGCACAGCCCAGTGATTGCCATGGGCAGGACTGAACAGGGAGCTGGAACAGAGAGAGATGAGGAGGCATTGCAGGGTCCTTACTGCTGCTCCTACTCCTCAGTAGTGTGGAATACTTGGTGTATTATTGTTCTTAAGCAAGCTATAAAATAAGAAGTGGACCAAGAAGCATGTAGAACACTCCAAACTGGGATAATTTAACTCCCAAGGACCCAAAGAGGTGGAAATTCCCAAAGCTGCCCCAGCTGGGGCTGCAGCACACACTCCTGTAGCCAGAGACTGAGGCAAGAGCAGCCCAAGACCTTGCCCACTAAAGAGGAGCCTATCACAGTACACAGCTTAGTTCAAACAAATCTTATAACTTGAATCTAGGGATGTAAACCTTCAAAATGTTTCTAAAATTCATTACATGAAGTCAGATGGGAGGGATTTGCATGTAACGGAGCCACAACCTTTTACTCTGGGCAGAAAACCATACTGTGGGAGAGAAAGCAATCACAGAAATATTTTTGGCATCTGGGCAGAGCAGAAGAAGAGGAGGCTGCTCAGGGGAGGACAGCCCAGGGTGATGGGACCAGAGCTGAACATCAGGTTGAGGATGCAGACAGAGGCTTTTCCAGCTTGGTGCTTAAAGACAAGAGAGTCACTTGACACAGGATAACGTGAGCAGGCACCCACAGGAGAGATGATGGGAAAGCCCAATGCTGGGGTAGAAGGAACCCAGCTCTGCCTTACCCATGCAAAACCTTTCTGTGGGGGGGGGAAGCAGCATGTCTGAAGGTGCAGACACCTGGGAGTGAATGACACTAGATTGAAGCCAGAGCTGTCAATTTGGAGGAATTTAGGGAGGAAAAGGGTGGCTGAGGGCTCCTGCAGCAGCACTGTTCAGCATTCTCATCTCCAGGTGAGCAGCAAGCATACTCCTGAGGAGAAGGACAACAGGGAGCTAGAGATGTTCATACACCAGCTTCAAGAGCAACAAGCAGCAGGACTCACCAAGAGCAGACCCAGTTTGAAGACAGAAAGGGATCAGCATGGTGAGGGTTAAGCCAGGGGCTGGTCCACCCCATCAAGAGACTTTTGCATCCTAGCAGAGAGGATGCTTCCTGCAAGGACAAAGCTCGTGGTATGGAGGGAGAGTCTGCAGATCAGCAGTTAAGTTTCTGAAAGAGAGAATTTGAAAGAGAAATAGAAATGCATCAGTCACTTGCTGTCACCTGCAGAGTCAGGTTTTGTATTGTCTGTGTTCATTCAACTTCTCCTTTTCCCCTCCAAACACCACACAGTCATTCCATCCAGCTAACTGGTGGTGGCAAACAGAAAAATTGTTACTTTGCAGAGCAGTTTGTCAGAAGCAGATTGCAATTATTGCAGGAAGAACACGGAGACTGAGTGAGAACAGATTGAGTGAGAAAACACTGTAGATGGCTTTAAAGAAGTACCTGAGAAACTGACACAAAATATGACAAGCTGGGACAAACTGTCATAATTTCTAAATTCCTTCCAGCTCATCACTGATCAGAAGAGATCATAGGAATGGTCCCAGGATGAGCAGAACCTTTCATTTGGTCTTAGTTTATTAAATACAAGACCAATATTTTAATAAAGTGCTACTGCTGCGAGACATCCTCTAACAAAAATATTACTGTTCTCCTTGGGGGAGCTGGAAAAATCCTGCAAAACATTCATTAAAATAGTGATGTTGCTGAGAAATCTCCCATGCCCACAAGTTACTAAAGCACTGCTGGTGGGGAGAAGCAGCCAAGCTTTGCATTCTGATGTTTTTTGCATGTTATAACTTGGTGCTTTCTTCATTTTTCTGCCTTGTGGATGAGACTGATTTTTTTTTCCCCGCTGTGTTTCACACAGGAAAAAATTTGTGGGTGTTTTTTTTTTGTTTGTTTGGGTTTTTTTTTAATTTTTTTTTTTTCCTTTTAGAAATACACAAGCAAAAGCACTCATTCTGCCAGGAAACAAAATGCTCAAATCTCAGGAGCAGGTTGTGAGCCCTCAGCCCAGCCCTGCTGTAGGTTAGCAAGGTTAGCACTAAAACAAGAACATTTTGCAGATTTCTGCATGACTTTCATTAATGTGTCTGATCAGAGAGCTGCAAAGGAATGGCAGCCAGGCACGATGCAGGATGCCCCTGCCCATCCATCCTCATGCAAGCTAAAACCTGGTACTTGCACATCAGTCATGAAGCTCAGGGAGTGGGCAGCAGAGGATTAACTCCTCCCCATGCTTCAGGGACCAGTGCAAACTGGTAAATTGCTTCTCTGATTCCTGGCAACCCAGACTCATGCTGTGGCTACCGTGGGAGGGGATGTGAGCCAGACTCTTACTCATTCCTATTGACAAGGATGGGTGCATGCGAGTCCAAAACTGCTTCTCAGCGAGCTATTTAGAAGAATGAGAAGTATGGTGAAGAAAAATGACATTTGAGAAAGTCACAATCTGTTTGCCAGTTTTTCCTCTTCCTCTGTCTATCAATTACCAGCAAATGTCTCCTTTACCACCCTTTCTTCACCTCCTTTTTCTTCTATCAGAACTTCTCCTTTCAGAGGAAAGTTTCAAAGTTTTCAAAGTTTTTAAGGGAGTCATCAATTTTTCTATATAACATATTAATCTCTAAATTGCTTAACATTGTCATCACTGTCAAAAGCTCCTTTGCTGAAGCCAGAAAAACTTTAAATTTAGCTCAGTATATATACATATACTTTCCCTAACTCCCACCCATAGGAGCTGCACATTGCAGTTGCAACTTCCTTTAAACTCTTTAATTACCCAGCTTATTTAGTCTGGCTCTTTCCTTTCAGATTACTTTTTAACTAAATTAAATGCCTGCCTCTTGCTGTCCTTTCCACATTAGCAGGCCCATTATTGATTTTTATTATCTTTCCAAAGAGAAGTTTTTGCAGCTGATGGCAATTTACACTGTGAGCAGTTCACTTAGGCTGAGAATTCATGCTGCCACTGAGACTGCTGGAGATGATTCTCTGGCAGCTCAGAGCTGCCCAGCACTGAGCTGGGTATCAGTGTGAACATTACACAGCTTTGCAATGGGAAACAAAGATGAAGACACAAATGCTTCTGGAGCATAAAGAGCACAATGAGGTTGCTTATTTATGAAGCACTCTTATACCACAATAGCTCCTCCTGGAAGTTCATCACTTCCCAGAGAGCTCCCTTAAGAGGTTTCTATTTGCTCTCCGGTCTGCAGGGATCTTTGCAGAGGGAAACGTTGCTTTTTTCCTCTTCAGTCACAACCAGAGAAGGGAAAAAGCAGGGAAAAGGGAAGGGAAAGAACTAGGGAAACAAAAGTAGTGAGCATTTTAGGTGATGACTGGCTTTTTGCCATCCCCAGAGATGATAACGAAGGGGCTGACAAAGGAAGCTTCAAGTCCTGGAGTATCAGGAAAGTTGGTCACCAATGCACTGGCTAGAACTGGCTAAAAATATGAAAAGAGTGAACTCTTAACAGCTATGGACCAGGTTTTCTTTTCCTTTGTTGGGTACATCTGGACAGCAAAGCTCTCCACAGCCAATTGCATCAGTGATAACTATTTGTTTATGATACTTTCCAACCCAAATGCTTCAGAGCCCTGATTTCTCCTTGATTACGCCACTTGGCACTCCTAGCAGCAGCAGCAGAGCAGAGGAATCAGAGAATGAAGCAAGAACAACAACAAAAAAGCCTAAAGTAGCAACATTGATTTGTTTTACCCATACATTGCAAGTGGATAGGTTTTTTCCCAGCTACAGATCTGAGTTCCCAGAGCACTGCAAAAATGGTCAGGACCAGATGAAAATGAAAACATAAATTGATGATTCGGAGACAAAGCTGGCTGGAGAGGAGCTGATTTCAAGAAATATGTGGTTTGCAGTGGACTGAGAAAATAAATGCAACTAAAATAAATACAAAGCCTCCTGACAAGACTACTAAAAAGAGGGAATGCAATACAGTATAGGAGATTATATATACACCATATTACAGTAATTAGGACCTCTGCATTTGTGCCACGTATCTATGACTATTGGATAAAACATATCTCATCAATAGAACTGTTTTGCAACTTAAGCCTTCACAGTCTCTGGGATTGATACAATGGGATGCAAACTTCTCCCTCTAAATTGATCCTCAAAGGCTATAGGTATTTCTATTTGCTACCCCAGGAGATTGAAATCTCATTTTAATCAGGGTTGTATCATCATGACAGTCACAGAAATAATTGCAGTTGCATATTATAACATCACAGAATAATTTGGGTTGGAGGGACCTTAAAGATAATTTAAGTCCAACCCCCCTGCATTGGCAGGGACACCTCCCACCAGCCCAGGTTGCTCCAAGCCCCATCCCACCTGAACATGAACACTTCTAGGGATGGGGCAGCCACAACTACCTGTGCTAGGGTCTCTCCATCCTCACACTTAAAAATTTCTTCCTGCTGTCTAACTTCAGTGTATTTACAACCTAACCAGCCAGATAACAGCTGTTTGTGTAACCAGGGCAAAGGCATTTGCCAAAACACAGCTACAACTTTCCCAGTGGCCCCCCAAGCTTTCAGTGGAACAGCTCCCAGCCTTCTGCTAGAAATGGGCAATGTTCTGCAGCCCTATCAAGGCAAGTTTTGAACAAGTGCTGCCCACAAGATACACAAATCACATTAATCACAATCAGGAAATGTAATTTTGTTTTTTCCCAGAGTCCATGTGCAGTCTCAATAAAGTCTCACGCTCAGACATATGGCCTGTAAGTTGCTGTTTGAAGTCCCAAGGATCTAAAAACACCAACTAATATTTCTTTTCCTTCCCACAGAATTTCTAGAGTGAAAACAAATTCCAAAGCAATTTCTTTTGCTGTTCCTCAAGTCACACAGATCATCCTCCCTTGTCTCATGGTGCTTTTTTGCTTCACTGGCAATGTACCTGCAGTTACATGGGGCACAGCCTGCGATTGCTCTGCACCTCTAGCATGGAATAAATACCTTTGGCTGAGCCTGTTCCTTACAGCACAACCATTCTGGAAGATGTCAAGTTAATAGCTTTATAGCATCACCAAAACATATCATATTAATGAAAGAAACCTTGCAGTCCATCATTTTTCTCTCTTTATTGGTGTTTTTCTCCATCATTTACACGTACTCCCTGGATTTTATTGGCATGTTGGACTATTTTCCTCTTTCTCTAGTAACTTAAAATTAGAGTAAATCTAACTCTGTGGAGTTTTGCCATGTACAACAGATGGCAATTTATATATGTATATAAGTAATGTAATGTCAAATGGTCAAAAGCATCCTTCTTCACATATCAAGCTTTATGTTAAACTTAATCTGATCTGACTGGAACATATCCCTGTGGTATTTTGTGGCATCTTTAACTCTATGATCTGCCCCTACCCCTCCAAAACAAGCTCAATGCCCCTAGTTCACATCAGCACATTTTCTCCTATACCCCCCCAAACCTTGAGCAAAGTTCAGGCCAGAGAAACAAAACTGAAAGGAAGCTGCAAGTTGCAACCATGGCCTTCAAAACGTAGCAGATCTGATTTAAAGTAATTTCTTTCCCTTGGTATTTGAAATCCATAAGAAAAAGCTCATCTGCAGGTTTTGAATGGGAAGCACTTTTGTGCCTTCTGAACTACTACAAAGAGGTCACACTCCACAGGTGAGGTTTCCTCCTCTACCAGAAGAATTTGCAGTGTTGCAGGATAAAATTGTTTGCCATTTAGCCCTTACTGCTTCACAACACTGTTAGTAACCTTTATTAAAATTGCATCAGTCATTTCCCTTCAAAAAAGATGAAGTGTGCAGTTTTTCATGCTATGCCAAACACTGGAAGAATAAGATAGGGAGACACATCTGAATTTACATAAAGATTGCAAGCTGTTGTTCCAAAGTGATTCTCAAGTGGTGCTCCCTGTGTCAGGCATTGGATCTGATCACATTTCTGCACACTGAGTGTAAGATGTACAAAATCTATGACTGGAGTCTGTTTTCTGAAAAGAGATAAATGATGATACATTTCTAGACAGGGTCTGGACAGGGTCTTCCAGGCTGGTTTTCCATGTAAAAAAAGAGAGATCCTTTTTTTTTTTCTCCCTGAAGTGTAAATGCTGTATTTAACTGCTTACTTAAAGGGCATTTATATGTGGGGATTGATTTATTATTTCTTACCTGCCTGCATCAATTTGCCACTTTGGACAAACAACCCTACTTCTGGGGAGTTATGACAAGGTTCAGTTTTTCTTACTACTGACTTATGCTTTTGCTGGTCTATTTACTCAAAGATAATACCACAGTTCAGATGAGAACATCATGAAAAAAACTTCCTTATACAACATGAAACAATTCAATCAATTTCCAGTGTTCTCTATTCTCCATAAGCATTGAAATTCCAGAGGAAAAATAAGACAAATTGATGGATTTTGTTTGAGTTTTAAATTTCAGTGTCCATTTTCTCTGGTTGGACAGATCATTTTTTCTTAGGAATTGCTCATGTCCTCTCATCCCACTTGATTCTAGAGGGTGTAGTTTACAACAAACAGTTCAGCACTTCACTATTTCTTCTACTCCCTAAGTAAGTAGAACTTTTCCCAAGTTTGTTGCCCTTTCATGAAAGCTAAAGATGAGTGAGAACCTTCAAGTTGTCCTCATCTTCAAATGCTAAAAATTCAGGTCACAAATGCTCTGCTTTCCCAAACTCTAAGACTAACAAATGTAAAATGTAATATCAGATGGGTATAGCAATATGATAGCACAGAAAAGTATAGAATAAGGAGTCTAAAGTATTAACCTTCTCCTTCTGGCTCAAGTAAGAAAGGAGAGGGGGGAAAAGGAGAGGGGGGAAAAGGAGAGGGGGGAAAAGGAGAGGGGGAAAAGGAGAGGGGGAAAAGGAGAGGGGGGAAAAGGAGAGGGGGGAAAAGGAGAGGGGGGAAAAGGAGAGGGGGGAAAAGGAGAGGGGGGAAAAGGAGAGGGGGGAAAAGGAGAGGGGGGAAAAGGAGAGGGGGGAAAAGGAGAGGGGGGAAAAGGAGAGGGGGGAAAAGGAGAGGGGGGAAAAGGAGAGGGGGGAAAAGGAGAGGGGGGAAAAGGAGAGGGGGGAAAAGGAGAGGGGGGAAAAGGAGAGGGGGGAAAAGGAGAGGGGGGAAAAGGAGAGGGGGGAAAAGGAGAGGGGGGAAAAGGAGAGGGGGGAAAAGGAGAGGGGGGAAAAGGAGAGGGGGGAAAAGGAGAGGGGGGAAAAGGAGAGGGGGGAAAAGGAGAGGGGGGAAAAGGAGAGGGGGGAAAAGGAGAGGGGGGAAAAGGAGAGGGGGGAAAAGGAGAGGGGGGAAAGAAGGGGAAGAGGGGGGAAAAGGAGAGGGGGGAAAAGCAAAGGAAAAAGAAAAAGAAATAGGATAGAATAAGATGATGCTCAGCTCATATTGCTGTAGATGAAAGCCTAAAACATCCAAAATGTGATCTAAGTACACAAGGATATTAATGTAAGGTACATAAAACAATAGCAGAAAGCCATTAACCTCTCTCTTTGAACTGAGGAACCTCCCTCAAACATTGAGACATTCAGTTTGCAATTTTACTAAAATCTAAGTACAAATCTATCTCAACCGCCCAGGTAAATCACAGCCAAGTGCAGTGAATGAAAGCTGTGCAGGCAGATGCTCCACCTCACTAGATCATTCTTTGGGAATGGCAAATTGTTCCAGATGTTGGCAAAGGTGAAGTCTTGCTCCAAATTGTCCCCAACCTTGACACCTACACCCTTGCTGCTGAAAGCAATCCATACACATCAGTCAGAAGTGAGGGATGTGAATTTAAAGGTGCCAAACCAGAGCTTTTGGCTTAGGAAGTAGCAGATTCCTGCAGACTTGGCAGGTTGGGCTTTTCCTAACACCAGCCCTGAGCAAAGGGCCCCACTCAATAGGACCTCATATGATGCTGTCCTCTGCCCTCCCTCGCAGCAGCTGCCAGACCCTTTCAGGCACCCAAGCTCTGCAGCTCCTCCTTTTCCTAACCATGACCCAACTTCCAAACAACCCCAACCCATCAGGGAATGGTTGCACATCCAGAAGCAGAGCCAGATCCTGATGAAAATGCAGATTCTTGCCAGCATCCAACCTCCACAGTGTTCCCTTTGCTACCCCCATCCCTAGCCCT
This sequence comes from Calypte anna, assembly GCF_003957555.1. Classification (NCBI taxonomy): domain Eukaryota; kingdom Metazoa; phylum Chordata; class Aves; order Apodiformes; family Trochilidae; genus Calypte; species Calypte anna. The sequence goes on along the minus strand of NC_044247.1, from coordinate 13,192,590 downwards.
GACCCTGCAGCTTACTTGCTTAGGTAAGAATCTACCATCTTCAGAAAACCCTTACATACTAAAAAGAAACCCAAAAAACAAACTACCATGACGAAGTAGACAATCCAAGGACTATTAACAACTACAGACACCAGAAGAACAGGGCCCAGGCTTGCAGGTTGTTTCACCAGGGACAGCTGCTGTGTTCCTGTGAATGACAGCACCCACACTGCACCTGCCCACTGCTGCTTCTACACCAAAGCAGGCAGCAAATTCTAGAGAAGAGCCACTGTCTGTTCCTTCTCATCCTTTGGAACTGGTAGGGTAAGAAGAGCACCCTCCTGGAAATACAGGGATTTTACTGCCTCTTTTTCAAGGAGTAAAAATATTCTCTAAAAATGCAGTGAACTGGCTGCACATCCCTGTTTTCTATCTTTCATCTGGCTTGTTCTCACACCTTTCAGAGCAACACATGGAAAACATTTATTTGCTTAAAAGCAAATAAATGAGAGATAATGAGCAAGAGTTTTCAAAAGGAGGACCATATGTACCACTGTAAGTCTCTGTGTATTTTTAATACTTATATACACACACACAAAATGGGTAAATAAAATGAGAATACAATTTTTATTTCAATGGCTGTATTGGAAAAAATTTATATTGGCCCTTCAATTCTTGCCTCTTTCCACATGTGTTTTTAAAAGCCAAAGTATATATGTTAATAAAGTAAGCTGCTGAAAGCCAGCAGTTCCTTATATCTTGGTCTAAAAAAACTGTATTTCCTAGATTTTTCCAGTTCTGTCAGGGAGTTAATCTAAAATATCCCAGCTCTGTGCTCTGTCTCCTGTACAAAGTCTGAAGAAATTTCTAGATGAAACAGTTTGAGCTAGAAGGCAAGACAGGCTTTAGTTCCTCAGACTTGCTGGACAAACAGGATGCCACTTCCATCTGTCTGATCAGCTGCAGAGTGCCCCTACAGCAGAATAAGCCTAAGCTGGTTTGTTTGTGCAGGAAAAAATAAAATAACCCCTCCCAAAAATATATATATATATATATATATTCTGCTGAATACCTGATTTACATACAACAGGATGGTAACAGATCCAAACCATTGTGTTCAGGCACATCTTCAATAGAAAAATACTACAAATTACAGAAAAAGCTATTTTTTGTGTGCTTCTCAAGCTGCTATTTGAATATTGCTTTTTATAACATGTTATTTACATTATTTCCAAGAGTTAAAAGGTCTTTGTTGGCACTGGGACTCTGACATATGAACCTCAGGTACTATTCACATTTGGTATCCTATATGTGCCATTCTAACTAATGGGAGAAGCATGAAAATCAATCTGTCTCAACTAAAACCTGAAAATATCTAAACTGACCTATGACATGCAACAAAATACACATTTCTCCTCGTTTTCTAAAATGGATTCTGCATTTTTCAGCTCCACTACAGTTTGCACATTGAAAATAACCTACAATTTAACTACCACATTTCTGGGGAAGGGGAGAATGAATGAGCAGTGTCTGCTCTAGGATATTTTAATATCAGAGATTAATTGACATTTTCCAGCAATATAGCTACCAGCAACTTTATCAGGGTTGTTTCACATGCCTTAAAAATTCAGACCACTGGGTTTTCACGTTTCATAGCCAAAACCTGTGAACTATCACCCAAAGACAGCAGGCACTTTGGAAACTACAGGCTGCTAGCTCCATGTTGCCAAGTTATAAATTATGAATCCTTTTCCATTCATGCAGTAGGACAGAGGTTTTTCTAGTATAACAATCTACTAATAAATGATACTACTGCTTTCTTAACATATTAGTCCCTCTATGGCTAAAATTAGTCTTTTTCTGCTTATGTTCAAAAGCCTTGCACTGCCATGACTTTGGGAATGGCTGCAGGGATCATCATTCTCAGCAAAACTGAAGACTTCTGATATTTCTTAATGTTGAAATTTGGTAAGTAGCAGCTACAGGCTATGGCCAGAGCACTGAAACTCTAATATGTAAACAGTACCTTCCACCTTCCAACCCCACTAAAATGTTTATTTCTCTTAAAATCAATGAAAACAGAGCTTTGGCTTCTTGCTAATGAATAATACAGGTTTTAAATATTTGAATATCATGTCTGAATGTTACAGGTCAAATCTGACTAATAAACATGCACCTGACACTCTGTGCATCCTAGACTTCCAGACTCCGGTCCTCATTTTACATTTCTGTCAATTCCTATAGACTGGAAGAAAATTCAAATCTTTCACTTCATTCTTTAAAGCCTTGTTCTGTATTTCAGCCAAAATCCTTTCTGCTATTTGTACCTCTTCAAAAAATGTTGCTCCTCCACACTCACATCTCTGCCTCCTCCAGTGAAGACAATCCCATGCTGGAATTAAGAACTTGAAAAATGCAAATGAAGTAGGCAGAAAATGATTTATTGCAGCAGTAAGAATTTTAACGAATTGAACAATACAGCACTTTTTTTTTTGATCAATCTACAATGCCCCACAGGCAGTTTTATTTAAATCACAGTGTTATCTAAAAGAAGATGAAGGAAAAAGTAATTCAAAAAGTATATTCCAGAAATATTTTAAATTGGCTTTGTAGAGACACAAGGGGACTTGCTTTTTGCTGCATCAATACTGATGGGCTGATAGGGTATCTGCAGAAGCCATGCAATTAGAGCTCTATGAGATGGTGCCTGCAGGACTCATTGAACTGTAGCACAGTTAGAAAAACAATATAAACCAGTCTTAGATGAGAGAAGTTTGAGCAGTCAGGATACTTCTATTCACAGAATGATTTTTGACACTTGTAATCAAGCTTTCTAAAGACTTAACTTTAGGAATTGGAGGCTATAAATCTAAATAATTGAATACATACAGCCACATTATTAAATTCTTCCTATTAAATAGGAAGATAATTTTTAATCGGATTCAATGAAATTTTATCACATGATCTTTGCTGCTACCTACAACCTTCTTAAACCAGGAGTCTCCCAATATGTCACTCAAAATATCTTAAACTGAAAAACCCAAACATCTGAACCAATATGAACCAGTCTAGAACAGATCTGCACTTGCACCAACATCAAGAAAAGTCTTGGGGGCTTTGTTGGCAGCATTCAGTTGTTGTCAACAAAGTTCTTGTATTAACAGAGTTCTTACCCTTTTCTTTTATATGAATGCTCTCTTTCCTCTAGGGACAATATTATTAGAAAAACACAGTATTTCTACTGCAGCTTTACTCCATCTCTGACCTCACAGTAACTCTACATCCAGGCATGAGAACAGTCCTAGTTTTTAAACATGAACAGACTCTTCAACCCTAAAAGAGCAGACCCTCAGCAGTTCCCTTGTCTTATTTACTGTATTCCTATTGGAATACATCCTTCCCCTGCAGATATACTGAACCAAGAGAAGGAATTCACAGTGATGCTCAGAGAAATTAAATGTGAAAGAATAAGCTTTTATTTCTGAGTGCACCACAGCTCTAAATAAACCCAATTTTGCCCAGGGCAGAAAAGTATTCTGCTTCCTGCAGCTGTTTAGATTTGGGACCATCTCCTTCTCTTGCCACCTCAGCTCCCCCTCATGTGCAAGACCAGGGCAGGTCTGGATTCCCTCTCATCTTCCTGGGGGCTGAAGAGTCCATTGAAAACAGCTACCAGCCAGCCAGTCTCTGCAGGGATCAGAGGGCTGCAAACATCCCACTTACCACCTCCCCATCCTCTGAAGAATAAGAGCCCAGACATGCCTACAGGATATCCTGGGGATAACATCCCCAGCTTTACAACAGATTCATTCAGGCTTCTGTATCAGAGCCCAGCCTTGCTCCAGGACACTACAAGGCTTTTCTCCAGCTTCTTGCACTACTGGATCATCAGCAAAAATTAACATTTCCATTAAACACCAAGAGGGAGGCTACCAAGAGCCACAAAGGATGCACTCGCCTGTTTCTTACCATGCACGAGCTAGGGCAGACCAAAGGCTGGGAAGTTCTTGGTGTCTAAACAGGCTGTGATCAGACTTAGAGAACCTGTGTACAGCCCTAGAAACACTTTTCCCACAGAGATACACAGCCAAAGAATTATAACCAAGTCTGTTTTGTGAGAAAAGGATTAATTACAAGAACACTGCAAAATCCATACTGAAGATGGTGTTCCAATTTGCTCACTTTCAGTTGCTCTTCTTAAAAAAGCATGTGCCAGTGGGGAAATGGTGAACCTGCTCACTTTATTCTTTGTCACAAACAGAGGATTCACTTTTTAAAAAAAATAATTTTTTCTAAAATACAAAAGTATATTCTGTGCCTAAAGCCTGCTTCTTTCAGGATGAAGGCTTTTCAGACATTGCCAGATGGCTTAATATGGTTCAAAAATAGCCAGAAATCAAAAGATATTTGGTCACTGACTGTGATATCTTATTAATACTGAAAGACGAAGAAACCAGAAAAAGAGACATTTGACAAATGACAAATTACCTTTACACATACTTTATCCTATTATTAGCAGACTTTCAGCCTTAAAACTCTCATGAGGAAACAAATCAAGACTGTAGATTTCAACACCTACAGATTCTGCTCCCCAGCTCTTCCTTCCTCTGCTGAATCATATGCAGAGCCCCACAGGGAAGGACATAACCAACATTCCTTTCTCTCATCACCCCCTAAAAATGAAGCTCAAGTACAAGAAGTTGTTACCTGGAGCAAGATTTTAGGGAGTGGGAGGTCAGTCCTGGTATTCAACTCCCTCTTCCCCAGCCACCAAGGTGAAACCACTCAGCTAAGGATGATGTCTTCTTTTAAGAACTCTTTATCTGAGTCTGGTTACAATGAAATAAATATACCATGTGAATCAGACAACGTGGGTAAAGCCATTTATAAAAGACACACATGAGAAAATGAAACAACCCCAGAGCAGGGAAGGCAGCTTCATGTCTTACCTACTTGGCAATGCAAGGTAGCAGGGTGGGTTTCAGCTCTTACTGACCCATGTTCTGCCTAAGGAAATGGCCAAGAGTGCAAAATCACCTTAGCAAAATCACCTGTAACTGAGTTTCCTCTGGAAAATAACTCCAGAGGCCCTCCTTGGGCAAACCTTCAAACCTCAGGGTATTCATGCTGCCTTTGTAGGTTTAACAGCATCTCTGAGATTTAACATCTGCTTGTCTAAACTTGTTCTGGGCCTCCCTTTTCCAAGGGATGGAGTCCTCAGCTTTCTTAAATAAACCAAAGGTCAGATTCTTCAAAACCAGAAATGACTTTCTGCTAGACAGAGAATCCCCTCACACATTTAAATGGGCAGTAAGTTGCCTCCAGGATAAAACTGTCTCCTATGCCCTTCATGCCTTACAGGCAATTTTTTTTGTATGAAATGCATGCCCTGGAGCTGGTGTCTGACACCACATCAAACCCACTGTGACAGAAAGGCCTGAACAGGACAAGCCAAGCTCATGACTGGCTGCTGAGACAAGAAACACTGGGGGAGCAATGGCTTTGGGGTGAATGATCCCCAATCTCCCTTTCTAACCCCTCAACAAATTATTCTTTAAAGAAATTATTCTCTGCTGGCTGGGAATTACACAGCAATGTGTTAATTTATCACCTCTTGTGTAGCAAGTATGGGCTATGAAGAAGATGATGTTGCCACTCAGGTGTTTTTTCCCCTAGAGTGCAATGTCAGTTAAATATTCTCTATTGGCCTCTCTTACAAAGGTACTGTAAAACACACAGGTAAAAGTGTTCTTGAAAATAATTTAGCCAATTTATGGAGCACGACCAATTGTGTCTTGGGATACAAGGTCAATAACATACAAAACTCTCATATTTTCTGTGAAGGGTTTGCTCCTAGTAGCAACTGAATTGGGTCTGTCTTGAGCTTAGGCTTTTCTAAAGTGGTAATTTGATGTCTCCTCATTACTCTTCAACAAAGTAATAGCTTTCAGTATAATTCCTCTTATAAAAGAGTGATAAACTCTTTTAGAAAATTCTATGTCCCATCCAGCATCATCTATGGAGAGGCACAAAGATTAAAAGATCATTACTGCCTGGTAGAAGTCACTTTTCCTAAAAAGAAACAGGACTTTTATGAAGCTCGTGATATGACAAGGGGTAATGGTTAGACAAGGGGTAATGGTTAGACAAGGGGTAATGGTTAGACAAGGGGTAATGGTTAGACAAGGGGTAATGGTTAGACAAGGGGTAAAAGGTAGAAGAAATTCTTCCCTGTGAAGGTGCTGAGACACTTGCAGAGGCTGCCCAGAAAAGATGTGGCTGCCCCATCCCTGGAAGTGTTCAAGGCCAGGTTGGAAAGGACATTGCCTCATCTCTGCCTGATTTTTTAGGTCCCTTCAAACCAAAAACAGTCTGTGATGCTGTGAATTGGATATTTTAGCAGGAAAATAGGCAAGAATACAGGAAATTCGGACACCATTCATGTTACAGTTCTGTTTTTCTTCCAAAAGTATCCTATTCACTGAAAAAGATGCTAAATTATATTAGAATTCAACAGTTTCCCAAAACAGAGAACATCTACAATAAGCCAAACAATGTAAAGTGTGAGATGAAACAACTCTGCAGTTTCTAAGGAAAAATTCCACAATTTTTTTTAATAATTTCCAATAAATTCTAGCCCTCAAAGTTTAAATATTCTCACGAAAGTAATACAGGTGATTCTTAAAATGAACAGATGTTATACATGAACTGCTGAGGAAATTTCTTCCAGTAACATGATAGAAATTATCTAGCAAACTAATTGGGTGGGCAGCACAAGTACAAGCAAGCAGTGCCTACATTTATGCATTGGCCTTTTTTCAAATACTCTTTTTTTTCCTTGACAATGCACAGTTTGCTCTTTCAAATATCCTTTGTTTTATCAATTGTCTTCCCATAGGCATAATTCTCTCACAAGGCTGTAATGTCAGGAAGTTACCTAGATGCTGAAAGTGCAAGAAAACTGACATTTAGAAGCAAACTAATTATTTTGCCTTAGTAAATGCTATGGAGGGCTGCAGAAATTAGCATATTTGAGTAGAAAGAAACCAAGAATCTGGTCAAGGAAAAGAAACAGAATGAAAATAAAAGAAGGCAAATATTTTACTTACTAATATTTCACAGTAATATTTTTTTAAAGGCAGTATAATTTAACATGCCAATTATTAATTCTAAGAAATTTTCTCCTTTTTAATGGGATGGTTTGTTTTCAAATATTGCTAAAATAGGACAAGAAATACCCCATTTTTTATTTTTATGGGAAAGTTTTGTGGTCTAAGTTCACTTCTCCTGATTCTATCATATGCAAACTTTTCTCTATTTTTTTGTTTTCAAAAAGCTCTGGAGTAATTTCCCTGGGAAATTCTTCAGTCCTGAAGGATTCAGCTCCTCAGAGCTAAAACTGATTTGAACCAAACAGATTCCAGAAGTTTCCATTTCACTTTTGCAAGCCTGATGCTGTGATGTGCATACAAAGAGATTGATTCCGTGGGTTTCTGTGCCTTAAAATCTTACAGATTGCTGGATGGAGTCAATATACATGTCAGCTACTGTAAGAAAAAGTAATATAAATATGTATACTGCAAGATATTGCTCAAAGAATGCTGAGATGTAACACATGGAGAAGACCAATACAAAAAACTCCTCACAGGGAGACAATGCTTGTCAAAACCTCAAAGAAACAAACAAATATTCTTGACTATAACCTTATGCAGTGTTTGCCAGGACTTTAATTACTGGCAGCCTACAACAGAGCAATTGATCATTGGGCATCTTTATTCTGCTTTCCCTCTGTGGGTCAGTCTCAGCCTTAAGTCAAGAGAATAAATAAAGAAAGGGAAAGAGTTCCCAAATCATAACTGTATTGTCAATGCTCTGTTTCAGGAGAAAATCCCTTTCCAACATTTAAACTCTGAAGGTCATCTCTGAAGATGGACTTATTGGTAATTTTTATTAGTCACATGATTTTTATATATATTTTTGGGTGATTTGTATCAGTGAAAGAAAATAAAAGCACCCACACAAAACCACCAACTTTGACCCATAGTTGTCAGGTTCCAAGCAGCACTCACTCATTCACTGCTGCAGAATGAAGGAATGTAGTTTCTCTCCCTTTGGTGCCATCAGAACAAGTAACAAAATTCTGGTTAAAGGCAATGCAAATCTAATTCAATGAACTAGGATTTATCCTGGTTGTTCCCAGTCAATGGAGACAACCAGCCAAGCCAGATGCAATGAGTTACCCTGGAGAAGAGGAGCCTGGACAGAAGGCAAGATGCTGGCTTTTTTTTCAGCAAGATACCACCCAAAGTACAAGGGGCAACATGTCCAACACACTTAACCAGATCTCTCTGAAAAGCAAGGCATGGCTGACTTGCATGTTCACGTTCTGCTCCTGTAAAACACCCAGAACTCATTGGAGTGGATACACCCACTGCAGGTCCTGCTAAGATGCATTCTAAGTTCAAGGGGGATGAGTGTGAGAGCCACTTAACCTGCACTTAAATTAAGAATTGGTCCTTTGTGGTCAAACATTCTTGGTTGTGGGCAATTTAGGAAGCAATGGAGGGCCAGTGACAAGGCACTGAGTATTTTTCTAACTGACCCAGGAAACAGCTGAAGGAGAACTATTTTGAAAGGTATTCCCTACTGACTTCCCTTTCCAAGGCTGAGACCTCAATCAAGATCACAGCAATTCACATAGAAAGAATTTAGATAATGCTTGTCTTTTACCTTGGCAAAAACCCCCATAAAAATACTCTGAGCAACTTCTGCCATCAAAATCAATTCAAGGATAAAGTTGCCTTTCTGGAGCTGTGATCCTTGTACAGAGGTAGGGCTGAGATTCTGCCATGGAAATGTCATAAATGAAAAAAGTTAATTTAGATGTTAAGTGTAAATGATTCTATTCTAGACCAAACATCCAGAATGTTGATTTATAATCTGGGGGGAAGGAGCAGATGAACACCCAAATCACCCCAGGGCAGAGCTGTCTTTTCTAGAACTCCTTTGTTCTAGAAATCCCATGGGAGATTTTCCCTGAGATGTAACTTTTAGGTTTGACAACCAGTGCTTCCTACTTTTGCTTGAGTCAGAAAAGCTAATATGCTAATAGTCAGAAATTAAGCCCAAATCATTGACAAATTGCTGTTTCTGAGAGACTTGGAGTTCACTCTCCAGAAAATAAGCTGCTGAGTGTTAATCTAGTGCTTTAAAAGAGCAGCCTACCCAGGGAAAGTAGGAGGATGTCATTAATAAAACACCAGCATTTTGATTTTGCTTTAAAGAATGTGCTCAGAGCTAAAGAACATGTCTTGAATTCCCTAAAGAAGAGGTGGGTCATCCAGCCCCACTGGCCTGGAAACAACACATTGCTTTGCTGCCTTTTTAATTAAGAGCAGAAAGAAGCTAGAGGAGGAGAGAGGAGGACAGTGTAACAGAACTGCAGGAATCTCTCAAAAAAAAAAAAAAGAAAAAAAAAGTTTCTTCCACAGATGTTTGATGTTTCAGATGCACTTAAGGAAATGCATTTCTAGGTGCTCATAAGAGCAAATCCATTCAGGAAAACTTTTTCTGGCACATGTGAGGAAGAAGTTGCAGTATAGGTCCAGTGTGTTATATGGGATGCATAACTGCATCTGACAAACCACTAAAAGCATAGGATTCAAGGCCAGGACTTGTTGTTATCCTCTAACTCAGTCTTCTGGATGTTCTCCACTGGGGCATACAAAATCTTTGAGTCGGCCTCAAAAATTAAAAAGATTAAAATATCTTAGTTGCTTGGCTAAGTTTGTAGTGAAAATGAGGGCTGACTGGAGAGCTACATTAGGGCCACTACGAATCCAAATTGTCAGTGAAAAAAGGCAGAAAAAAAAAAAAATCAAGCAAGATGCATTCGGGAAAACAGCCCAAAATTCATTTACAGAATGAGGGCTGCTGAGTTAAACACACCCACTCAGAACTCAGGTCTGGAGGCTAAAATGAAAAAGGACATTACTTAATTATATAATATTGCAGGCAATTCTGGTCTCCTCTCTCTCCTCCAATACTATTCTGGAAATTGCACAGAGGATCTGAAATGGTCGAGGGAAGCATGACAGGGCTAAGCAAAGCTAGAAGCAGCTGGTGAACCTGTCAGAGTGGAAGGACCAAGTGATGGAGCTGAGGAACAAGGCTGTAAGATCTCATCTAGAGGAGATACTGATTGGCCCACAAAACAAAACCAACCAAACAAAAAAATCCCCAACAGTTTAAGAACTGAAAACCAGCTGGAAAAGCCAAACATGTTCAAATTCAGACATTTTGATTCTGCTCATCCTTACTGCAGAAGATGAGGGTGCAAAGTTTATAGGGGAAGCAATCCTCTGGGGCTTTTGAGTAAAATGTCCCCACCTCTTGCCTAGAAAATTCTTCCACTGAACACTGTTGAAGTTGAGATTATTCAGGGAGCTGTCAGAGTATCTTTGCACTGCTGAGTATTTTTCTCCTCGTCATTCTCTTTGGCTACTGCCTGAAGGAGGATACTGGGCAGGACAGACATCTGGTGAAACCAAGCATAATTTTTGTCCTGCTTTTAAATCAATAGAGTTGGTGAAAATTGTCATCATGACATTAATGTATGGTAAATTTGGAGTACCTGAGTCATCTGGGAGCTGATCCGAGTTTCCTTCAGCTGAGAATATTTGACATCAATGCCTTCAACCCTTTCAGCTGTGCACAGGATTATTCTGTTTTAACTAAATTTTCACCTGGTTGCCGAGTCATAATGCATTAAAATAAACAAAAAATTTAAAAAGAAAATAATTTTAATAAATGATGATCCTTTCCCAACAAATTTCTAACAAAATTGCTTTCAGTAGGAGGTTTTCATAAAAATCAGTTAAATATTTTCAATAACCAAAGCAGAACTTGAAATACCAGCAAAAGTATTTGCCAAGTGTTCGGGTTTTTTCTTTATTTGAGCAGGACTGGCTGTCAGTTAAATATAAAGACATTGTCCTGGTTTGGGCCAGGATAAAGGTGATTTTCTGTCCTGTACTTTTGCTTTCAGCTCAGTCTCTTGTAAGTAGCTGCACTTGCTGAAATTAACAGCAAGTTTCTCAGTCAGTGTCTGCTTCTGGGACTGATCACACTCGGTGTTTATAGTTACTGCTGGAGACTGGTGTGCAGAACCAGGGACACTGCTCAGCTCTGAGGAAAACTTTTACCCTCCAGAAGGAATAAAGAGATCCCACCTGCAGCCCTGCTTTGGGGAGGAACGGACAAGATAGATGCCAGAATTGACCAAACAGAGTATTCCATCCCATATACGTCATACTCAGTATAAATTTGAGGGATCTCGAGGGCCAAACCATGATTTCCTGCTTGTAGCTGCCTGCCCTTCCTGCCTTTCCTGCTTCCCTTCCTTCACCCGGCACCCTGGAAGGATTCCATCCATTCCTCTGCCTGTGCTCCTGATCCATCCCAGCCCATATCTGTGTGTTCCTGCCTCCAGCTCCCAACTGCTGCTGACCCCAGGATTCCAGCCTGGACTTTCCCAGGGCTGCCCTGCAGCCTCGGTGGTGATGTGAGAGTTATTGGGGGAAAAGGGGGAGGAATGTGGTATCCATTTTCCTGTATATTTGTATATATTTAGTAATTTTTCCTATTTATCATTACTGTTTCATTTAAGTTGTGTAGTTTACTTTCCAACCCATCAGTCTCTCTCCCTTATTCTCTCTGCTTTATCAAGAAGGAGAGAGAGATTAATAGAGAGTAGCTGTTACTCGGTTTAATTGCTGGGCCAGTGTTAAACCCTGACAGACATGTAGGAATACTCAATATTTTTCCACTAATGACAACATGAAATTGCAAATTACATACAATCTTCCCAAGATTAGGTGCTGCTGGTACAAAGTACACTGAGCAATGGGCTGTGTTACCACATTCCTGCTTCAGGGGTGTCTAAACACTGAAGCATCTATTGCTAACTTTCAGTTTTCATATCCAAATACAACACTGACAAATCTGAAGTGACTCTAAATTCATATTAATTACAAAATAACCCCAGAGAACAATAGAGATTTCAAGCTGAACTTCAGGAGCTGAAAGAAAAGCAAATGCTCCCAGAGTATTCTGTAAAATTCTCCATCTCTTTTGAAGTGTCCCTCATCAAATGTTTAACTAAATTGTCAGAAGAGGCAATGAAAGAGCATTTCTGCTGTTGGCACCTGGTTGTGAGGACTGAGAGTGATTACAGTGGGTTCAAACTGGACAAATGTTGCCTACCCCAAGGTTCAAACAAAGCCATATCTGAGGCTGGAGGGTAGTGAGGACTAAATGAGATTGCTATTAGAAATCTGGCATTCAACTAAAACTAAAATATTTCTCTCGAACAGTTTTATTCAAGTCAAATGACTTGCAAAACCTTTCTTTGGTTCCAAAGTGTAGGCACAAAGAGGGCAGGCAGAAAGTGCTCCCCTGGGTTATCAGCCAGGTTCTCTCCAGTTCCAGTTTGCTCTGCCCCATGTATACTGGGCAGCTGCTGGGCTGTTTCTGGGGTGGCCTCTCCCAACCTCTCCTACTGGAAATCATTTGGAAAAGTAATAATTGATGAGAGCACAGAATCCTGTCCAAGTTTCATCTGTGTATGAATGCACTAAACTGTTGTGGGTTGTGGTTCACTCATTTTTTTCTGGTCAAAAAAACCCCTCTGACCCAACTGGTCGAATCTATTCAAGGAGCTGTCAGCCCAGAAGGAACAGTTGCTTTTATGGGAAGTAAAAACCTACAAAATGCATCTCATGTTAAAAACAAAATCCATGACAAACCAGTCTGACACCTACATAAAGCTGAAATCCTGGCACACAATTACTGAATGTTCTACGTGCAACATGTACAGAATTCTAACAAGAAAAGTCTCTGTGTGGGATGTAACTCAGAAAGGATTATTCTCTGGTAGGTAAACCACATGGAGGCAAGGCTGCCAGCAAACTGTCTTGCTGCAGAGTTTGATGTATATGTGTTAGTCAGTCTTTAATTTACCTAAGCAGCACAGTTGGCTAAGTGTGGGAGGCTTTTGCATCCTTAAATATTAGAAAAAAGAAAACTTTAATACTGCTGCTGCACAATAATAATAATAACAATAATAATAATAATAATAACTTATCATTTCTCCAAGGATATTTATGATGGATACACAACTCACGTCATTGTCAAAAGCAATAAAGTAATGCTGAAAATAGCAAAACAAGGTTTTTTTATATTTTCCAATTAATGCCAATTTATGAATCTCCAGCTAATGTAGCCAAACATATTTGATTTGGTTATTTTCATTTACATATCACAGAACATCATGGCTGCTTCTATGTGTCTTAATAAAACAATAAAAGCATGGTTCTAAAACCAGAAATATATCAAAAGAAAAAAAAAATAAAACTACCCACTCACTGACTGACCAAACCACCTTATCCCTTCTGACAGCCCCAGAACAAACCTCACCCTACACAATCTGTGTCCATTTCAAAAAGTTGGACTCTGGACACGTTCCCTTTGCTCACTGCAACAGTAGCCATGCAGGAGGCTCCTTTTTCAAGCAATAAATATCTTTATGCCTATCTCATATTTCTGCCAGTATCTCAGAGCATCCTGTAACCTGCTCATAAAGAATAATTCTACCAATTGAACAGGTTGCCCTCTATTTTTAGTATCTGTTTGGAGGTGGATTTTTAGGACACAGTTCACTACACTCACCACCATTACCAATAAAAATAAGCAATGAAAAGGAAAAGGAAATGGTTGCAGCCTCTGGAATGACTTTGGTTTGTGTGTACACACAACCAGAACCAGAAGGTGCTGTTTGTTCAGAGATTCCCATCCTAGCTTAGAAGTAGGAGACACAAGTAGCAGCAGCAGAATAGAGGATTACAGCAAGAGGTGATGCCAAGAAATACTTCTTGGGAACCAGGGAAATCTTCACACCATCCTTCACCTGAATCTGTCACCATTAACTTCACTCTGTAATACAGATGCCAGCCAGCCTACATCTACATGTGGCATCTTTTTTGACAAAATAAATCTACCCAGAAAAAAAATTAATAATAAAATAATAAAACAAAACAAAGAAACAAAAAAACCCACACCCAACCCCCCCACATCTAGCCATTTGTTGCTGGCAGCTTCTCCTGCCCACCAGTTTCATCAGCAAAAGATGAGACTGCTGAGACATACAGCAGCCTTCCTGAGCATGGCCTGACAGAGATCCAAACCCATAAAAACCCTATAAGCAAGGGGAAACCTTTTGGGGAATTATCAGCTTATCTCTCTACCTTCTCACTTTGATATTTGCATGTTTGTGGACTCCAGACTACTCCAGCTACAGATTTCTTCCTGTGACCTCTGAGAAGCAAGTGAGCCACAGGAGAGCACCAAAACCATGGCTCAGCAGAGGATGACAACTCAACATAGGCTGGTCCAGAGAAAAGTGTCTGGAGATGGCCACTGATCAAAGCTGAGTGCTGTAGCTGATGATAAAAGCTCATTAAAAAAATGAAGGAAATCAGAAGCAAATTGAAAATCACCTTCACAGCAAAATTTCCTTTTCTCCACCTAAAATGGGAAAATAACCTCACAATAAACCACTTCAAAGATTGCCAGTTCTGGGGAGGACATTTTTTTTAAAGCATGAGCTAAATGTCAGTATGTGCTTGAGAAAGAAACTGGCAGTTTCCCCTCCAAAAGACTCTTGGGATTTCTCCAGCCAAAACAGATGAGGCTTTAAAGAGCAAGCCATTGCTCTTTAAAGCAGGAGATGGTATCTCATATCTGGAAGTCAAAAAATAAGGGTGCAACAGTAACTGTTCCACAGATAAAATCATTGTCCTTTTCCACAACAAGGGGCCTTTCAAAGGTTCCACTTTTATCCTTGCATTATATAAGAAGGAAAGAAAATCCTATTTACGCAGCAGTTTGGATAATCCTCTCTTCTTTTTGGGTAAATCTGGGCACGGCACTTGGGTAGGCTTTTGAACTCTTCCAAAAGAACTGGAAGGCTTGGGAAAATCAGAAGTTTTTTTTATCCAGAGACCACCCAAAGCATTTTGGAAAAAGTCTCCAGCTATGGTGCATGTGTGCACTGTGCACAGAGCTGTTAAGTGACCTTCACAACAAATGCCAGATGTCATTAAGCACCAAACTAAAAGGCCAAAAATAATTTTGGGGGTTAAGAATCATTAAGTTTTAATGAAAAGGTTATCATAGCAAACAGAGTCTCTTCTAAGTACTCAAAGGCAATGTCTACTTAGCTATCAGTAAATTAAGGAAAAAAAGTGTTTTCAATACTAAAAAAGTAAATAATATTATGTAAGGGGATCATTTTATTTCTGAAGGGCATTTTCAAACAAAAACTTAGCATATCATGCTGAAGCTACCCATGAAAGCTGCATTTTGTTAATTTCAGACAGTAATGTTCAGTGGTTTGAAAATTTTTAATGAGAACAGCCATCTCTGTAGATTGAAGACCTTGAAAAAGAGAATTAAAAACTAATGTCTTGTTAAGGATTTGAAAAAGTGACTCTGCCTTTAAGCATTCAGAAATACTCACGGAAACTTAATTTCTTTTATTTCACACATTTCTATTCCTTTGGCTGCTGTGTACTACTGCATCCCCATGATACCCTGCCTAAAATGAAGAGATGCTGTGCAAGTGATGAGGACTGGTAGCATTTATGCAACAAAAGATTTTTCAGGCCTTTTATAGATGGAGAAAAATATGCATTAAATTTAGGACTGAAGGTGAAGCCCTTGGCTAACATGAAATGTCCCTTTCCTCCTGAACAACAGAAATAACACCACAGACTGAAAACCAAACTCTAATTATCACTTCTCGGAGGAGTGAAAGCTCTTCCTACATCACCAAAAAGTGCCCAACCCTACATTCCTGACACAGGGGATATGTGTCATTAGAGAGGTCAAAGAGGATGGTTAAGAGATAATAAAAGTCTTCAAATTTGATGGCATGTCAGATTCGAGCTGATTTTTCATGGTTAATTCCACAGTTCTTGTGTTGGCAACACTTCTGTGGGACATGAGCTGAATTCTCACTCAGGTACCAGTTTGTCCCACAACCAGCAGTCAATGTCCCATGTGAGAGTGGGACACATTCTGAAAGAAATGGTACTGGCCAACAAAAATCTCCACTACAGAAGACAGTAGATGTTCCTAAGCAGATTTCTAAAAATAGGAGTTTGGTTTTGTTTTCATCAACAGTATAGCAATATTGTAAAAAATATAAATATAAAGCCCAGAGAGGTCCACACTTGAATGTACTCTGGCCCAAGCTATTTTCATTTCTCTATAATACAATTTTAAAACCCTAGAGAGCCATGAAAAAAAATGACAACTTCTAAATGCACTCATAGAAATTATGATAAAAACACACATTTCAACAGTTTAAGTGTCATCCTGTCTTGTTACCTATAATCAGTGATTGAATATTCTGTATTTCAAAAGCAAAAATAGCAGTGATTTAATAAGGAAAATCTATTGCAGTTCATTAGTCATGGAACATTGGAAGAAAGTATCCAAAATGTTAGAGCTACCATATGGAATACTCGACTTAATCATTCTTCCAAAAGAGAAGAATTGGGATAAGGCAAAGATCTATAAAATCAAGAATACCATAAACAGGGCTAGGGAATGGCTGCTGAACATTACTTCCAATAGAAGATTTAGCTAGATCACTGCTTGGTGTCTTCAAAATAAAACTATAAACAATACAATAAAACCTCATTACATTCAATTTAAGCATTGCAACCAAATGAAACATGAAAATGGAAAGGCTGAATAAAGTGAGCTGGAGACCAATGTCAATACACATCTATGGAGAATAATCAGGTTTTTAGTTGTTTTTCTTTTATTTTTTTTTTTTAACTAGTTTGTTACACAAGATAGCACAAAATGATTCTCACTAAGTTTTAAGCAACTGATGGTCCAGTGAATTATTAATGTTAAAGGTATATTAGCATTTACATTTAACATCTACCATTCTACTTAAATATTTGGTAACACTTAAGATATAGCAGACCCTTTTTACACTCTAATTCAAAGTACAGAGCCTACCAGACATCTAACCTGGGAGGATCTTCAGACTCTAGAGAGGTTTGTTCATGGTGACCAGCACTGGAACTACCAAAGGCTTCATCCAGAGTTAGGGATTTAACACCAGTGCCCAAGATCTTTCCAAGCTACAGTGAATCACACTGAATGCAAGGGGGACACACAAATTAAGGGCCCAGTTTTGCTAACATCTGGCATCTGAGCTAATTGACCTATGTTTTCTATTTCTCTGGAGGCAACAAGATGGACATCAGTGATATATTTACACTTCTCCAGCTTCTCTCACAAATTTAAAGCTTTCAGCAACTACTACCAAGAAAACCCCATGATCTATAGCATCCATCTCCTGCTCTGCTGCAGGGAATAGCTTTCTTCTGTGTGTAAGACCAGTTTGGACCATGCTTTGGATAACTGAGGATGTTTTCTTGTGATGGAGAAATTCCAACCAGTGAAAGTGTAAACTGTGAGGGTCTTGGGTGGGAGGGAATTGAACAACTAGGAAAGGAAAGGAATTGGGTCCTTTTCAACCTGCACATTCTCACTGCATTATCACCAGCAACCATCTCAAGATGAAGTGTTTAATTTTACCTGGTATATGAGCTCTTTCTGATACTAAACAGTTATTCAGAAGTAGACAGCTACGAAACCATGGAGCATGAAGCCTCTATTCACTAAAGTTAATCAGAGCTGTGTCACTGAAGTTAATGTGAGCAGAATAAAATCAAATCTAGATATTCTCTAGTCCTCTGTTATGCAAATTAACTGTGACACACACAGCTCTGTTCCTTATTTCAACCCCAGCAGGAAACCCAGGTAAACTAATGCATTGTTCTTTTACAATTTACACTTCAAATTATATGGCCACCCCCAGCATGCTGCACTGCAAAATACTGCAAGCTGACAAAACACAAGTTGAGGATTTCATTCCTTGCAATCAGCATTTCAAGACTGGTGAGAAAACAACTGGCAATGTTTTAAAATAAAATAAAAAAAATAGTATCAGTGTGGTAAATTGTCACTGGGTTTTCTTCTTGGACAAAGGCTTAAAGAGTCTCCAACACTCAGAACATTTTTTCATATGTTATTATGAAGTGCAGCTAATCACCCACTTCTGTAAAGCTGAAAGTCACATTTAAGCTTTTGTAATCAAACATGGAAAGGAAATCACCTGGTGGCATTTATGATTTTGATTAAGTAAGACTGCTCTATCCTAGCAATCTCATACAACTACATTGTAGCTCATTTTCAGACTGTCTATGAACTTGTACCATCACTGCTCAGCCTCTGCAGAGAGCACAGACCACTCTCCTTCAGTCTTGACTCCAAACTAAAAGGAAAGTATCACTGCAAAAAGTGTCTGACATTTCCCAGGACTTCATTTATCATATGGCAAAGAGGAACAGCCTTTTTCAGACATCCTTGGAAACTGCCTAAGAAGTTCACAGTAACTCTGAATCACTTCTCAACTGCTGATGAAATATCTTTAGATTTAAACAGCCAAGGTCTGTGCAGCTCACTTAAATGCAAACACCACCATCACACATTTTCTATTTGTGGAAGTGAGAAGTGCTGGGAATTCTTGACCAGATCCACCAGGATAATGTGAATTTTGTCAGCAAGTGCTAGACCAGCATAGCTACTTCCTCTGAAGTTGTTGAGCAAGACACCAGAACAGGCAAAACCCCCTAAAACTAGAGTAATCTCAACCCATAAATAGGCATCTAAATTGCTAACACCAGTCATAAGGAAAAATATGACTTAAAGGCATTCATTTTCATCTTGAAATACACATACAGCCCCTTTTCTTTCCCCAAATCATTACGGCACAAGCATGCACAGCACCAGTTCTTTGAACAAGAGGAAATTTCTGGGAAAAGGGATTTCCTGGGAAGAACTCTACAGAATCACAGTAGAAAACTACACATTTCTTGTTGGCAATGCTTCAAGGGTTTCTTTGATTAGGAAACCTCAGTCAAGAATTTCTCCCTAGGAGATTCAATTAGATCTAACTATGTGAGAATATGCAATTCCAGTGCTTTCATACCCTGGTAATCCTCTTTCCCATAAACAATATATCCCTTTTGATCAAGATGCACAGAAAGCAAAGGCAGTTTGCAAGAGTTTCCAGAGAGAGGAAAGGGAAACAGCTTTAAAGATCATTGGACACAATTTGGAAAGAGAAGGGGCTGATTTGTCCTGAAAACTCCCTGTACTTAATCACCATTGCTGATCAAAGAGAGTTGACTGGATCAGATTTTTAATATTTTCTATACAGGGTTTTTTTGGTTCACTGGAGATAAAGAGGAAACTCCTGTTGCATCAAAGAATGACATCCTGTTGCCTTGAACCCACCTTTCCAGTATTAATAATTCATAAAATAAGTCATATAACAAGTGACACCTGGAGGTTTTGGGGTCCAGCCTCCATCCTTCTGGAAACTGAAGTAATAACCTGAGGGAAACTGCCTCTAATTTAATAATCTCACATAATGAGCAAAAGAAAGCCCTTTTGAATGTAGTTCACTGAAAGTCAACACAGAACAAGCAGAACCTAATTCTGATTTTGGCCTTGACACTTGAAAGGTTTATTTATTGAGCTTTGAAGGCTTCTATGTGATTTCACAAAAATGTTTAGAGGATCATTCTATCTGTTTCACATGCAAGCAACACTCCCTAGAGGATGAATTATTTTAAAATTAAGTCCCAGCCAAACTATTTATACTTGTAGAGCAGCATTTTCTTTTTAAAATACAGCTTCTTAGGGTTTTATTTTAGTCCTGCTTAGTAACAATATGAGTGCTTTTCAGTATCATTGCATCACACTCCCAGTTCCCCCAAGAATTTCTCAAACAAAAGAATAGATTCTGCAAACCTATTGGTCTTCCAAGATTTACAGATAATTTTAATTTTTAAATTACTCTTTGGTTAATTATAATTACTCATCATTCCACAGAGTTATCTTTGACTATTGCTATTCAAGGTCTGCAGTGTCACCCATGGGAATCAATGAATGGTCTGGAGGTACCAGTGAGGGACCATCTCTGAAGCCAGGGGTCTCCCATTTTGGAACACTGTTAGTGTCAGGTGTTAAAAGTAACAAAACAAACAAAATTTTATATGAATTAATTCCATTGCAAACAATCAAAGGCAGTCTTATACCTGTACTAAGATTCCCCTTTATGCTCACAGATTTTAGGTCACCTGAAATTTTCTAGACATCTGAGATTGTATTCTCTCCCCAGCCACCAACCACAGGAGGCTTAAGAACCTGGTAATTTTATCCAGAAAAACAGTGGAGAAAGTAAGCAGCTATCCACACAATGTGTGGCTCCTGCTGAGGCTGAAATATTCCTCTGCTCATCAGTTTCTTTGATCTAGAGCTCTATGAAACCCAAAAAGTGTTTGGGAAGGGTGCTAGCCCACTCTGAGAAGATGTGGCTTCAGGGGGACAAGACAGGATTCTCCTGATCCCTACAAGGAGGCAAGGGGGAGGCACAGCCAGGCTATTCTGGGAGAACAAGCATGGAATAAACTGGGGAAAGCAATAAAAAAAAAATTCGGGTTACAAAGACTTTAAGGAAAGACTTTTCCTTGTGAGGACAGCCAAGGGCCCAAGCAGGCTGTGCCACCTCTATCCTTGGCAGGTGTATATCCTTTCAAGGCCCAGGTGTATAAAGCCCAGAATAACCCAGGCTGCTCTTAGGGCAGACCCTGCTTTTCAACAGAAGGTTGGACTAGAGACTATGTCACAATTCATCAGAAGCCCTCCAAGCTCTTCTTTCCCTTTCCCACATGTATGAAAAACACAAGGTAACTTTCATTAAGAATGAGAGCTTGACAGATATTTTTGCCCCACTTTTTCCTTTCTGTTTTGTACCAAACAAAACATTTTACCCCCGCTCTTCATTTTCTGATTATTTTCAGATGTGTAAAGAAATTATATCTCAGTAACACCTGCACTGTATGTTAAATTACATATTATGATGGGTTAGACTGGGGTGGAGTTGTTTTTCTTCATAGTAACTGCTCTGGGGCCATGGTTTGGATCTGTGCAGAGGGCAGTGCTGGTAACAAGGTTCTGGTTCTGTCCCTGACCCAGAACCCAGGCTTTTCCTGCTCCTCACACCCCCCCAGCCAGTGACCAGGGGTGAACAAGAAGATGGGAGGGGACAGAGCAGGGACAGCTGCGCCCAAGTGACCCAAGGGACATCCCAGTTTCCATGCTCAGCAATAAAACCAGGGGTGAAGTTGGCTGGCAGGGAGGCCACTGCTCAGAGACCAGTTGGGCACTGGCCAGTTGGTGTTGAGCAATTGTCTTCCTCTGTATAACTCATCTTTCTTGGGTTTATTCCTCCCTCTCTGTTATTTACCTTTTTGTTACACTTTATTAGCTGTAGTGTTCTATTTTATTTCAATTATTAAACTGCTCTTATCTCAAACTAGGAGCTGTTTTCCTATTAACCCTTCCCATTCTCTTCCCCTCAGCCCACCAGGGGTGAGATGTGAGCCAGTGGCTGGGTGGTCCTTGGTTGCCAGCTGGGGTTAAATCATAGCAAATATTTGATAAGCATCAGAATCAACTGGCTTCACACAGATGAAAGAAACTGGCTAACTGTATATCCTCCTAGAGGATAAAATGCACATATAACCACAAGATAGTCATAATATTGGCAGTTATAAAAAAATGTACAGCAGAATCTACATAATTTAGCAGATGATGGATTTTCAATTATTTTCCTTTTACTTCCTGCAGTTTTAAAGTTTTTGTAGATCCTGGATCTCATAAAGAAGATGACATGACTGAGTATGAACATAATGCTCTGCTCTGTTCAGCTGTGTGCAAACACAACCAAACAAATTCCTCTGCCAGGACACAGAAACAAAGGAAGAATGTGATGAATGTGTAGTTCTCCTCTTAAGCCTCATAAATTGATTGAAGACTTTACTTATAAAACAAGCTTGTGAATGTCTCAGGAAAACTCACACAGCCTCTCTGCTTGATAAAGAAAAGGTCACTGACTGACAATAGAAAACAAAACCCTACACTACTACAGATTCATTTTCTTAATAATAGAACAGATACTGACCACAGAGTGACTTTTGCATCTTTGCTGTTCTCATTTGGAATTTATTTATATTTCTCCCACAGAGCCAGTCTTGTTTCTTTTAACCTCATTACTGCTATCCCCTGCTCCCTCACTAGACAGCAATTTGGGAAAAAAAGTCAAAGAGAAGAAGTGATTCCTATGCATTGTGACCAGACCCAACTGCTTAAGATTTATTTTTTTTTAGAAATGTTCTTTTCTTCTCAACAATGACACCTGCAGAACAAAATTTAATATTTCTCTGCTTCTGGAAATGAAAGGATACCTTACAAAGACTTAACTCCATAGTTTTCATAGTCAAGGCTCCCTAGAGTCAGAAAAGGAAGAAAAGAGCTCATTTCTATACCAGGACCCATGATAATGGCACACAGTACTTTCTTGCATCACAGAAAATGGAAATAAACAAGTTATAACTTTAAAGGATTGGGGACATTTTTCCTTTTTCTCCAATAGGAAAAAAGAGAACAGGATTTTTTCAAACAACATATTTCATTGAAATGAGGAAATGTTTTTGAAACATTTATAAATGTCTAGATCATCCTAAGCAATGCCTTCCAAATACCATCCGTACAGAGTTCTATTTTTACTCTTGGACTGTTCTTGAAAACTGCTAAAACCCCAGATGTATTCATAACACATTAAACTGATCCTGTCTATGATTTTCTCTCCACTTGCAAGAGCATCCCAAACATTAGTAAAATGTTTAGAATTATTTTTAAAGTTTTAAAAGACTCCAAAATCTGTTTTAGTTTTCTTTCAAAACTAACATTCAAGGACCAGATCCTGTAAATTTTTATCTCACAGAATGCAAATAAATCCACTCAAATCTGCAAGACAGACTCAATAAATAAATAAATATCATGTATTTATTTACCTACTAGTAAATAAAGGCTATCCATTCAAACACCACACATTTTATTTTAGCTCACAACTTCAATAAGAACTGATGTGAATCAGCCATTTCCCTTAGGAAGCCAATTTTCAGAAATGCAGCTAAGCCCTTTCCAATCTGGTCAAGCATATTATGTATTTAGATATTAAGCAAAAAATTTATTAGCTCCTAGGAGCAATATTACTGAGGTCTGAGAGTTTTCTGGTGTACAACAGCTGTACCTGCTATTTCCAAACCAGAACACATCCTGTGCTGTATTACAAGACATCTAAGCTTCCTGTGCCATTGCTTTTTCAGCTCCTGCATACATCTTTTGTCTATAGGAGAAAATTCAATGGAATTGTTTTCCTACAAACAAAAAGGGTGTTATAGCCTGGCATAAAGCTCTGCAGCCAGTCTTTTAAGAAGTTGTTTTACCTAGAGCACAAATCTTGATCGACAAAGAGAACCACTGCTTGGAGAGCTGTGGCTGCTGGCATCAGGAAGCTCTGTCTCATTTAGGGACATTTGTTTTACTTTTTCTCTTCAAATTCATTAAACACTCACGTTTCTGATTGCCTCTTTATGGACCTTGGTCTTATGTGGACTCCTGAAAGCTATACCATAAAAAATACTGTAATTTTGGAATTCTGTACTTAGCTATACCCAGAACAGCACTGAAAATCTGCTTCATTAACTCTTCCCCCCCAGTTTCCACAAATCCCATAAATATTGCTTTAAAACTCCAGCTCTGCAGTAACTTTCATACAGGTATATCACACACACACAAACACAAAAAAAACCCCAAAATCAAACAAGAAAAAACAACAACAACAACAAAAAAAACCTTAACTCAAAAGCTGCAGTTTTGTGTCAGAAGAAAATTCCTGGGAGCTGGCAACATCTTCTCGTGGAAAGAAAACTGAACTACAATTTTTTGGTGACTGTTCACCTCTATGTCATGACAAGCCTGAGGTTACAGCATATTTATCCTGTACCCTGTAGTGATTCCACATTTGCATGATGTATTGTCACACAGCAACTGTTTGCTTCAGCTCTGTCCCAAGGCTGAGAGAAAAACTTGGATTGGAGCTGACATGGCAGAGCAGCCAAATGCTTACAAGAAGTAATTGGGCAGCAAGCCTGAATGGTCTTTTCATCGTTTTTATTTCAAATTGTATTGATGAGAGATTATTTTCCTCCTGTTTTAACTGGGGACACAATTTTGTATGGCACATCTCATCAGCACGTGGTACCCAAATCCTGTGTTGCCAAGGGAACCAGAAGGGAGCATTCCCTGGGGCTTGAAGCAAGGTGAGAGTGCAGGGGCTGCAGTCACTGACACAACAGACAAAATCTGGTTTTGCAACCTCAGCTCCAAAGGAGCTCCCAAGGAAGGAAAAAAGGTCTCCTGACAGCAGGGTGAGGAGAAGCCAGGAGCCACTCCAGTCAGCCTGGATCTCAATGCACCCTCCTCATTCCCAGCATCTCCCCAAACTGTTGTGCCTAACTTCAGATTTCTCCCTCTAAAAGGAATATACCTTGGAAGTTTAAGATATAGAAGAGAAATAGGAGCTTTACTGGCTTGGCCTCTGCCCTTTTCCCCCATTTATACACTGATAATTGATGGCTTTATGTTTCGGGCATCGGTGTCAGTGGCTTTAGCACAGGTTTAAGTATATTTGATCTAATTTTTGTAAATAAACTTGTGATTCTCACAATTAAAGGTAACGGGCAGCTGGTCATTAATTACATACCACTATGATTTAAAAAAAAATAGTAGAAATATAAAATAATTTTAAGCTGGATTTCTCTCAACTGAAAACCTCATGGATTTCTAATGAATGACTTTACCCTCTTGCTGAAAGTATCCATTTGTCCCAGGCTTCCCAAATGTTTTTTCTTTGAAGGACTAAGTTTCACCATCAGTTTTGTGTTCAAATGAAGTTTTCAGCTACATTCTAAATCTTATGAAATATACAGAATCAAGGTTTAGTAACACTCCAGCTGGTAGCAGATAGTGCCACTCAATGACACACATACAATGAAATTTCACCTGTATGAACTAAAATACATTATATCATTAACCTACTAAAGAACATTAATGGAAATCTGCACAAGTAAGCTTTTCAAACCAAGTTGTATTAATTAGAATGGAAATTAAGCAAAAATAGAGTCTGAATGACACTTTTGGTAGGTGGATCCCTCATTAAACACTTGTCTATGACACTGTTGGAGGAAAAAAAGAAACCAAACACACAAGAGATCTTATTCCCTCCACAAAGAGAATATATCTACTCATAAAAGAGTTTCTCAACCAATGTACATCCATTTCGTTTCCACATGGATACAGAAACAAAACAAGCCCCAGATCAGTGAAGCAGAAACTTGACTTCCAGCAGGTGGGTATCCCTTTTAAATTCTGTGCTTGACTGAGCTCTAATTCACTGAAATCAATGGATCTGCTGCAGGTACATGGAAGGCTGAGAGCAGATATTCAAACAAAACACACAGGTTATTTCTGAAGACCAAGCATTTGCTTTGCACATGCACAGAATCAGTGACAGACTGGCATCCCTGAGCAAATACCTCTGCTGGAAAGAGAGGGAGAAGGATGAGGCTGAAGCATTCTTGGGCTTCCTCACCCAGTCCTTTCCTGCCTCTCATCAGGTTCCTATGGCTGATCTGCCTATCCAATTTCATACAAAACCTGCAAAATCTTTGTCCTTATTTTTTACAGCAGTTTCCTTTGAAAACCCGTGCATGAAACCAGGTTTACACCATTTTCAAAATCTGCATTATTCCCAAACCAAACAACCCCAAGTTTTGAAAGTATTTTCCCTCTCTGCTTCAGAGTTTCAAAACCAGCAAGCCTCACTGTTGCAGGAGTTCCCCCTTTTCTCCTACCCTCTCAACAGGGAATTTAAAACTCTTCTGATGAAGGACTGGATTTTACTGCATTCCAAGCACTGCACATCAACACTGCCTTTGGGAACAACAAATCCCAAATCCAAGTCTCAACCAAAGATCCCAGCATGTTTACCATTCCTTAATCTTTGCTCCATAATCCTACCACTTGCACTTTTTATTTTTTATTGTAATCCACCCAACTTGGCCATGCTTGTGGAACCAAACCACTGCAAGGAGCAACCTTTCTTTCAGGGGGACATTTCACTGGGACATGTAGGGATGTCTGGAGATTTCATTTTCTGTGCTGCAAGGAGTCTTTTCAGAATTACTCCCTACTCCATGTCACTACACACTGCAAGTATACATTCAAGGATGTGGTCTGAATAAAATTTAATTCAGGAGTGTTAACAGATATAAATATGCAAGCAGTACAAGCTGCATTTCCTAGCTTTTGTAGTTTGAACTCATTTTCCTTCAGATCTCCACTCAAATTTCACTTTTATCAGCAGGCATTCAGGACTTGAGAATTACTGATGAGATCAGGGAACATAAATCTTTAACAGTGACATTCATCACTGATTTGGTAGAATCAACTCATGCAAATTACAGCTCTTTCAAATAACTGGTTTTACCTCTCTCACCTCCTGTCTGTCGTGGGTCTTTTGGTTCAAAAATGCATCTTCCCAGAATGCAGAGAAAGGAGCCCCAGAATGGAGATTTAAGTACCAGATAAATATGTTAGCAAAGGTAGATTTTTTTTCCTTTTCTGTAAAAACTAAAGTAGCATTTCTCTCTTGGCCACCATTCAAAAGGAGATTTCTCTGTAATCAGAGATTAGGTGGTGGAAATTTTCTGACACTCCTACATTTTAATATATCTAGAGTTAAACCCAACTTTCTTGACCAATCCTTTTTAAAAGTTAACTTTTGTACACATGTATTCATTCTAGGAAAACTTCTTTGGAAAAATTAAATTAACAAAAAAATTTCCATCTTCCAAGCTAACCTGGAGTAGCAAATAGTTTGGAGAGACTGGTTCTTCACTTGAGAAAAAGATTTAGGCTCAATTTTTCCCCTTTTTGATTTAAAGTTGAGATGAAAATACACCAGCCACATTCCTTTAAATCCCTTAAATACCAGTCCATAGTCACTGTCCAGGAGAACACATCCTTTATAACTGGTGTTTTATTTTGTTCTTTAGTATGACTTTAAGTCCTCCTGACTTTGAAAGGAAGAAGTCTGAAATTCTTAAAATTTTTTCAAGACAGAATTTTTTTCCATCATTGTCCACCCCTAATTATATCAGATCCCTGGGATTAATAATATTATTTTGGAAGTGTGTAATTTTATTTTAAAACCATGAGTTGCTATGTATGCTACAGTGTTAATCCTTTGTAAATTGCCCACCACAGCCACATTGAAGTATTTCAGCACATTCTTAGCATTTATTTCCCTTTATTTGGCACAGTTAATTTTTGTGCTTATACAGAAAACTGTAGTGCCCCATGAATAACATATATGCTTTGAATTATGATAATTAAGATAAGCAGTTTAATCTGAAATGCTGTTACATTGTCAGAAATTGACCCAAATCTCTTTCCTGAGAGCAGAGCAGTGGTTCAGAAGGTAGAAAAACTGATAAGCCTTTAGGGCATGGAAAGTGATCTGCATTCCAAAAAAGAATATAAACTGTCAAATTCTGGCAGTTTCTATGAAGAGATGGATAAGAAATAGACTAACTCTGTAAGTTTGCTGGGCCATACTGTAGAGGATTCTGTAATGCCAATGTCTGCATGACTGCTGCAGTAGGTCAGAGAGAATGGATGTACTGGATGGGGAACTACAGGTCTGAGGAAGGCTCACTGATATTCTGTAGGTATCAGCATATACTGAACAACTTCCTCTGGCCAATGCTCCCAGCAAACCATATTAATAATGCAAAGTTCTCAGTTCTCATGACCAGACTTACAGTCATTTGGATTTTTTTTTTTAAACACATCTTGAGGGAAATTTTCTCTTTTTCTTAAAAAAATTAAAATCCTAACCCCTATCACTGCAGAGAAAAGTAGAGGTACACTCAAAATACAAGGCAAGGAAGTATATATATATTTTTAATCTTTTGACTTGCAAGGTCTGATTCATGATTTAGAATGTGTGAGATTAGTCACATCTCAGCTGCATCATAGGCCTGAGCTGTTTAAGGCTGAATGGGTTGCTGATGCAGCGTTAAAAAACCTTCACAAAAAATGTCTTCCTTTCTGAAAAATGCCTTCTAAGAGCTCACTTATTACCTTTGATCTTATTTTGCCTGGCCAGATGAATATAGATGCTAACATTACATTGTATCCCTAGGATGCATGAGTCCAATCTATCGTCCTTCATCACCACCAAGAATGAAAACACAGCCCAGTATCTGCAATTTATGTTCTCAATAAAAAGTCTGTAATCCCCATGTAACTGGGAAGTGCAATGTAGCCCTACACAATAGCCTGAAATCAATTACTGGGAGCCCTGGGAGAGAAACCATTAGATGGACCAAGTCTTCATAGACACTATTTACTCAACTGAGTAAAATCTATCCTCAGGAAATCTTAAATACAACCAATTTTTTTTTTTTTTCCCCAGGAGTGGTATCTCAAGCAGAGAGACAGAAAGGAAGTAGATTGGGAGGAAGATGAATATTCCTAGAGTTCCTCAAGCTTTTGGATTTATTACTTTTTTTCAGCAAAAAGTTGCAGTGGCCTTTTGAGCTCCCCAATTAAAAGCAAGAGTTAAAACTCAGAACAGAAAGGTCACCAGCAACATTTAACCAGTCTAACTAAATACTGCTCAGTGCTCAAGTGCTGGTTTGATCAGTT
Source organism: Calypte anna (assembly GCF_003957555.1). Classification (NCBI taxonomy): domain Eukaryota; kingdom Metazoa; phylum Chordata; class Aves; order Apodiformes; family Trochilidae; genus Calypte; species Calypte anna. The sequence goes on along the minus strand of NC_044247.1, from coordinate 13,163,778 downwards.
CTTGTGATGAGGCTAAAAACTCTGCAAGCACAGCACCTGCTACATATGAGTTCTTCTGATCAATTATACATTTGGAAAGCTGAAAAGAGAGGATTACTCTGAGTTCAGCATAATCAAAGGATAAAGAGGGTTTTCTCCTCAAACCCACCACCTGCAACTCACAGGCATGGTCTGCAGTAATTTTGGTGTTTTATCTGCTAGAAAACCCTTCTTTAACTGAACTGCAGGTATTTGACACAATCTTGAAATACCTGGAGGTATGTTAAATGCCTTGGCTCTTCAAAGTTTTTCTGCCTGGGCTTTTTATTTTCTCAGAGTATAAACATCCTTTTTTCCTTTTTATTTGTATTTCCTGCTAGATGTTGTTGTGTTCCTTTCCCCATGCCCCCTCCTCAAGTCTCTTCCCCCCCAGATCACAATAAGACAGCACAGATTCAAAATAAAACCCAGGTTTTTATACTTAGATCTTGATTGATGTTGTTTTAAGGACAAATACACTCCATACCCTAACAAGGCAATAGCTGTACTATGGATCTGGGATCTTTGCTAGGAAGCAAGTACTGCAGAACTGCATTTTATTATCTAAAGAATGTTTAAATTTAGGAAGAATCTTCTAAGAACTGCAACAGAAACCTTAATGTTCTGCTTTGCAGCAAAGCTCTCCAGTAATCTTCCAGGCCTGCCTTTCCTAGAAGGAGAAAGACAAATAGAGGTGACCCTGCCCACAGAAATCTACTTATTAATGAGTTAGAAATAGGAGAAGTTCTAATTTCAAACTTTGGAAAAAAGAAGTAGTTAAAGAACGTGGTATACTGAAGTCTCTTTAACCTTTGAAGTACAAACATTATACAATGAGTTTAGTTTTAATTAGTATCTGAGTAGCAGTGTTACAGTAGATGAGCAGGATGGATGAAGATTTATGCAATGAGAGCAGCCTATTAGGGGACCACAGAATTGAATATGCAGCCACTTAACATGCATTTTAAGGTGTGATTTACTGCATAACAGGCAAAGAATAAGATTCACAAGGACTTTGCAAGACTGACAAAGGCTGAATACATCCGAGAAGAACTGAAGTACAGAGACCTCACTCCTCCCATCCCCCCAGAGAAATTTGTTGAGTTATAAATTCTAATGACCTTGATAATTTCAAACATTTCCTGATATTTTCTTCAGTAAAACCCAACAGAAAAAAACCCAACCTGCTTGTCTGGGATTTTTAATGAACTCCGGCCTGATATATGTGTGTGCAGATACATTTATATAACTATATATAAATATAATCTGCACAGCAAACTACAGGAAGATGACCCAGGACACTTGGTCAACACAGCCCAAGAATCTTTCCAAGATGCTTTCTGCCTCTATTCCTACAGAAAGTAAGAACACACATGGGGAAAGTTATGATATATAAAAAACTGTGCAACTGCAACTTCTAAAAGTTAATTGTATGAAGTCCTTCTATCCCTGGCTCAGTCCATACCTTTTCATAAGCAGCACTGTAACAGGATGCAATTGCCCATCACAAACCCATTGCATGCACCCAGCTGCAATTCTCCCAATTCTGTTAATACTTGAAATACAGAAGGAAATAAACTATCATAAATTTAAAATTAAAAATTAAAAAGAAATAAAAAATAAAACTGTCATAAATTTTGTGGCAGTGCTGGTCTATCAAAAGAGCAGAAAGTGGGCACTGTTTCTCTTAGAAGCTCATTGCAAGTGCAGCTGAGCCACTCACATTTACAATTTTGGCATTAATGGCATTTAAGTTCTCACACATAAAATAAAAACACCATATGAATTAAGGATAGGTTGGAGGCCATTTTATGAACATTAAAGTGTTACCTGTTTTTTTTTTCCCATTTTAAATGACAAATCTTGTGTTATCATCTGTTATCACAAGACTAGAGTAGCAGTAGTAAAAGCAGGTTCTTTGAGAGCAATATCAAGATCACAATCAGACACCAAACCCTGTCCCCCCAGAGCAGAATATTTGAGAGTTAATTATTGAACAAATATTATTCACAAGCTGCAGAATCACCACCTCAGCATTTCTCCCCAGTTTTACATGAAACCAAGCAATTTATTGACAGGTAAAATGGCATCCAGCCAACTGGAATGTTTCCACTCCAGAGAGCATCACACTCCTTCACCTCCAGCACCATCACCCCAGTGACACCACATAAAACTTCAGCTCTGTGGAGGAGGCAGCATGAATAATATACATTATATGTGTCCTCCTTGTATGATATACAGTAGAAATAGCATACAGCCCTCTTAAAAATAGATGACATTAGATTTAATTTTTATTTTCAAAGTGAAGGGAATTTCATTGTACTGATGTGGGAGGTTTTAGACACTTCAGATAAAAAAACTTCAGTATTATTGTTACAAAACAGAGAAAAAAAAAGAGCTCTGTGCTCTGCTGGTTTCAAGTAAAATTATTAGGAACAGAAAATGAGTGAAGCATCTTATACAGCAGCTGGAGCAAATGTGACACATAAGGACCATCAAGAAGTAACCTGAGGGTAGCTCAAGGGCACACATTTAGAAACCAGAGATGGTCCATGGAATTCTGTAACTACTTCACAAAATGGAAAAAAAAAAACCAAGCATGAAAGCCCTGTCTCATAGGGCTACAAGTTCATGATGATAATGCTGTTGTGACTGGTACAATTTTAATAACTCATATTTAGTCAGCAAATCTATAAATAAAACAATTTTTAAAAAAAAAACAAAAAGAATCCACATTGGTTTACATTTTTAATACATTTAGGCCCTGAACCCCTAAAACTGCAACAAATTTCAAATGTCCATGTCAAGAGGAGTTTAAAGCACCCAAAACTTTGAAGTATCTGCTATTGGGGGCCTATGGAATGCAATATACTGAAATGTCAAGTTGTGCTGTGGCTAAGCTTAGAAATTTAATGCATTAAGGTCACATCCTTTGAAGAAAACCCAGGAAATTTTCATGAGAATCCCTGAGCTGCAGAGTTACAAGTAGAATACTTCCCAGTCCCCCTTCAAATCATTGATAGATTCAGTGAAATGCAGAGCTATACTATGCTGCTTTGACCTTTGCAGTGTTTTATATTTTGACCAAATGGGAATTCCAACCCTTTCCCAGAGGTTACTGAGACTGTAAACAGGAAGAAACGAGGAATTCCAGTCAACCTAATAACAGAATATTGAAAAGGTCAAAGAAGTGCACCAAGGCAGTGTAATTTGAAAAATTCAAGTTATGAAGAGCCCTTTGATATGGAGGGGATTAAAAAAAAAATAATAAAAAGAAATAGAAACAAGGCATGCAATCAGTATTGACCCAATTGTCCCAGGAGAGGGAAGGAAAAGCACCAAACACATCTATCGGAAACTGGAAAGTGCAACCCCACTGCAATGCTGCAGGCACAGAGAGGGTTTTTTTTTTTAAAAAATCGACCTCCAAAGAGTTCTTTGATGAATAATATCCCAGTACATTGAAGTTAGAATTCAATTGGACCAATAGAGTTTTGCCAGTGTTAATAGGAAATAGCTGATGTCCAACTACTGGAGTGCCAGCACTGTGTAACACAATGCATCTGGCCAGAGGTGCTCCCATGGGGCACTACACACACACTGCAAAACCATCCTTGCACAGATATTGGATCCATTAAGCTGCTGCCTTTAAGCAAGCTGTGTACATAATTACCAAATTAATTAGTGGATTTATTTTGACAAGGACACAAAAAAAAAAAAAAAAAGAAAAAACCAGTAACTCCTGGGGTTCAGATAATTCTGACAACATGTTAAAAAACGTGCTGTAAAATCTGGAGACAGGAGAGACCCTTCACACATTTTTTCAGTGCATAGTCAGTAGATAAATTACCCAAATAGCCTCCCCTATTCCTACAATAAAAAGCAGGTTCCTCCTGCATGGGAGTAAACACTTCTCCCACCCTCACAAGACACCCATTCCCACCCAAGAAACTGATGCCCTGGGTTTGTGGCAAGCCTGGATCTCACCTCATCAGCCTTCTGCTGGGATTCACCTCCTCAGAGGATCATCCTTCTATTAATGACCAAATCATCAAATTTGGAATCACAAAATGAGCATCAAACCAAAAATAGCAAATCCATTCAGATAAGATTCTCTTTGGCCTCCTTTAGCATAGTCCAGCCCATAGAACTTTGCATTGGTCCCCCTTCAACATAGCTTCATGCCAAATATTTTCTTATCTCATGGCTTCCCATTTTTTCCCCACTTTTCTTAACTTATCCTTAAAGGGTTTTTGCACAGCAGCTGTCCCAGGACTTGATCCAGCCTGGTGATTCCTAATACATCAACCTTAAGGACAGGGATGTTTCCTCTTAAAAAAGCTTCTTATGTTCCCTGGGTAAGGCAAGCAGCCATGGCTATTCACTTAATTATTGTCAGGCCTAAAATAATTCCAAGAATATGTATCTGCTGATGATTTCTGAATTCAAGTACCAGCTCTTGTGACGTTTGGAAAACCATAACTAAGAACAGATGTGATCTAGCAAGTGAGGAAACAGAAAGTCATACAAAAGTCTCTAAATATTCCATATTTTTCTAAAGAAAAAGTGATTCTTGGCAGCAAGAATAGTGTGAAGCTGGTTGCAACAAGAGATTAAAACTGAATCTACCACCAGACAAATTATGATGTACTTGTGATTATTTGGTCTTTTTTAGAGGTATTTCTTTCTTCTTAGTTGAAGCTCTCAGAGCTTTCTGCACTCCATTTTAGCAGTGACTTGAAATTAATATTACCTTTCTGGTGACCTGTTTTTTGGAAATCTCCTCTAGGTTGGGTGAAAATAATTTTAAATGCAGGTCAATAAAAATGTGGGGCAAGGGAATCTTATGATTTCTGAAGGATTTCCTCAAACCTTGTATTACTTCTTGAGTAAGAATTTGAGAAGCTGCTGTGCAGTATATCAGCCTCTCTTGGCCTTCCTTTTCCCCATGAAACATGGGCAGTGGAGCTCAGCAACTCCTCAAAGTAATGTCAAAAACTTCTAAATTTCCACTGAATTTCCTTCTGCATTTGTTGCATGTTTAATCGGAGCTGTTCACATACCCACAAAGGGTTCCAGTGTGTAATTTAGGAAGAACTATGAACAATAGTCTCAAGAAAATTGAATTTATATCTTGGGACCAATGCAACTGGCTGCTGCTTTGAAAGAAAATATACTCAATTTTAAAGAAAATCAAATGGAAAGAGAATAATGAAAAGAAGCTTAAGCACTGAGGAATTATATAATGCTAAAGCATCAGCAAGCTCAAATTTTAAAACATTAACAGCAGAAAGAAAAAAAAATCTTCAACCACTCTGAAAGCTCAGGTTTTGAGAGTTCAGTGATGCTTCTGTCACACTCTGTGCAACCCAAGTAACAAAAAGCCCTGTTCTTCAGAACTGAAGTTTCCTCCTTACACAAATCTGATGCCACAACTTTTTGCTTAATTTAAGGCTTTGGGGATGGGGACAATTTGTTGTTGCTCTCTCTGACCAGTTTAGTATACACACCACCCTAAATACATTGAATGCTATATCAGAAACACAGTAGGCAGCATCAATTCCCAACATGTTGCTTACGAAGATTAACCAGCACTAACTTAATGAAGAGGAAGAAATATGTTTAGATCTCCTTTTCAAGCATTTTAACTCACATTTTGTTGTTTATCATATCACAGAGCTCATTACTGATGTCATTTCAAAGCTCTGTCTAAGGAAGCATGAGGAAACTATTTCCTAGTCACATATGTAAGGGATATGCAGGATAGCCATGCCAGTGAAACTGCTCCCAAATAAATTCCTTGGAAAGGAAAACTGGACCAGGATCAAGCAAATGTCAGAGGAAGAACTTCCACAAATTAATAGCAAGCTATAGAATGATGGTACACAAATAGATTGCATGGACATTTGTGGAATGTCGCTAAACTAATGAAAACTAAGAAATACAAACTATGAAAGAAAGGGCTGGGGAGAGAAGGAGTGAAGACACTAAAAGAAAAAAGCTTGCAATTCCTTTCTAAGAGGAGAGAACTGCTCTAGAAAGCCTCTGGAAAACACAGACCAACCTCCAGATTTTGGGGCAGATTTACAGTGCCTGGAAACATGGCAAGGGTTGATTTACTGGCTAAAGCAGTGCCAAAGAAGGAAAAAGGGTAGAAGGAAAAGGGGCCTATGGCAATGCAGGCTAGGCTGCTCTTCCAGTCCTGCCATTCAGCCCAGTTCTGGGAAAGGCAGCAGCAATGGGCCCTGCTAGAGCAGAGGTCCTGGGATATTCACAACCCTACCAGTGTTTTGCAGAACCCTACAGGGATTGGTACATTTCAAGAAGTGTTGAGGCAATGCTAGAACATCACTTGCTAAAGTTCTGTGAAATAAAGGGATGCTGACTTCAAGGCTGCTTCATTTTCCTCCCTTCTGTTCCTAGCAGCAGGGGAGCCATTTACCAAAGGAGGTGTTATTTAAACCTGAGCATCACGAGAACCTTTAAGGCTCTGGCAGTGACAGGGGGAAGGCATGATGAAGGTTTAATTTATAGAAAATTACAAAAATGTCAGATCTCACTCTGAGTATATCCAAAAATGGAAGATGAACCCAAGTTATTCCTGCTGCCATCAGTGCTGGTTCACCTTTACTTGCAACAGGAGGAATTCTATAGTAAATGCTAACATCAGGCTTGATCCAAGTGACAATCACTGAAAGTTTCAGTGAAAACACCCAGACTGCAAATTATCACTGTCTGCAGCCCATAGCCCTGCTATTTGTCAATTCTCAAAATATTTCTCACTCAGATCCCAGTAGCTCTAATGAAAAGACCCAACCATCTTTATTACTTCAACAGGAATATATTAACACCTAAAGTGTCACTTAATTTTCAACACCAACTGTGTATTTTCTGGTGAACAATTTACATGGAAACCATATCCACAGGAGACAGAGAAAATGATTAATGTCCAATAAAATATAAGAGAGTTTCATCCTAACAAACATTCTGTTATCACTAGTCACTATGATTTATTGTGATCTCTAAAGCTTGTGCTCTCTCCTTAAAAAAACCCCAAAACACATTAACAAACAAACAAAAAAAGAAACCACACAAAAAAAGAGAGGCTGTATTTATAAAAATGAATTTTCTGTGTTCCTCAGAGGAAAATTCCATTTTTGACCATTTTCAAAATAGATGAAAATAACATTATGAAATGTCCCAAACCATGCCTCCCTAATAATAATCCTTGTCTGTTGTGGGCTCTCATATGGCCCATGTGAAATGGACTTACAATTATGGTTTCCACTTATCTCTACTTTATTGTTCAGCTCAATTGTAAAGGAAAATTCTCCAGCAATTACAGATCTGGGGCCAGCCCCTCAGGAGGTGCATGCCAGCACAGCTCCATTAGCCAGCTCTTTCCCTCCCACAGCATTTCCTGGGGCAATATCAGGGATGCCCCATCAGGACATGGCACAATATTAAGGATGCCACATTAGGAGTGAGTTCCTACATGACAGTCACTGCCCAAGGACATGTGAGGACCCCCCAGTGTCCCATTGACAGCATCACATCAGCATTTAACAGGGGAGCCCAGGGCATCAAAACACCCAGAAAAAATAAGCAAATGTGTTACACACCTTAAAATCCTGCTCCTCACCACTCTGCTCCTTATTTCCCAGGCAATGTTGAAGAATGGTCCCTACTTCAAGGTAACTCAAGAGAAACAGTTTGAATGCAGCTCCCTGGCTTGGAGGATGGGAGAATTTAGCAATTTGGACCCAGGCCACCACATCCCAGATGGCTGCAGGGCCAAGAATGGTCCCATGCAAGTTCAAATATACACATATGTTCTCTACCCTGGCAGTCAATCACTGTGTTTTCCAGTTTTTCCACTTGCAAGAGATATTTTTTTTCTACTTTATTAAAATGGTTTGAAACCCTTCAGTAAAACTTGTTGTACAAGTGTAAAGTACTTTTATTAAAAAGCTGTAGCAAAATTTGATCTCTCAAATGACAGATGATTTAAAGTATGGATTCAGATTCACCAGCTGATAAACTAGCATAAGTCTCCTCCAAACTCACTGGTTCTTCTCAAAGAAAATTAAGTCTAATTTTACTGTCAGATTTATTTAAAAATGCAGCAAAAATAGAAGAGATATAACAGCTACTAAATGGTGTCCCAAAACTAAGCACAAGTGAACTTAAAAATTTCAATATTCAGTCTGCCTTGGCACAATAAAAGTATATATTTTTTCTTTATAAATAAAAAAACCAACTTGCAATGATTGTATTTTTAAACAAGAAATCTACTACAAGGTGCCTATGAACCATTCAATATAACACAGTGCACACAATATTACAAGAAAATGCTGTATCCTGAAAACTTTAGTTCTTGGCCTTAAAAATGAGCCCTTTACAAGAATATAAATGTTACAAACAAAACTTGGCAGAAATAGAAGTCTTTTACATGACTTTGTAAGAGGGACAGAAGGAGATTAAAGGGCAAAGACAACAGGAAAGAATAATTCCAGTTAAGAACAGATCAACCACTTTCCATCTGGCAAATGACACCAAAAGCTATGGAAAGGGAAGCAGCACCAAGTACACCACATTTTTTTCCTGCAGCATCTTTTAAAGGCAACACAAACTTTAAGCAGACCAGGGCTCACATTCCCCTACCCAGCAGCTGTGGATGCTCAGAGCACTTCCAGCCTCCCTCTGCCTGCTCCTCATCAGCACTTCCCAGCCCTCAGCAAACTCCAGGAGAAATCCACCAATGCTGTCTGGCCACCAAGGGCAAAGTTGGTGTTCAGGAGATGGCTTTAATGCAACACACTCCAATTTTCCTGAGAGCAAGGAAATGTCCCTGCCTTTTTTTCATCACCTCTTCCAAGGTAGCTTAGGAACTTTTGGCCAAGAGGTGGCAGAGAAAGTTGGGGAGGAGTGGGATGGACTAACACATGAAGCCTCCCCAGGAAGATTGATCAGGATGTGTCTGCACTTTCACTTTTTAGCTATGCTATCTTAATTATGGTAACCTCCAATTTCCTCTCCAACTGCTTTCACTGACAAAGTCCAATAGCTTTTGTTCAAGGATTTTATCAGAACAGCCAAAAGCATTGATGAGCTGGAGGCACAGGTTTGCAGAACTAGTGTGAAAGAAAAAGAAGTCATTCTACCCCTATATTTTGGAGCTTTTAGATTTTCCTGTGCACATACTGAAATCTAGAATGAATGCTCCACATTGCTACACAGTTTTTCTCAGAGTGGAGTCAAAATAACCATTTAATTAGTTATGTGATTCCCAGAAAAAGATCTTTTGCAGTGAGCATCTCTAAGAATTAAGACCCAAAACAATGAAAGTTGTTGTTGGGATCACTACTGGGACAGACTGAAAACCCTTTTCTCCCAACTGCTGTGGTTTCTCAGGGAATCTCATCCCTTGGCATCAGCAGAGGTGAGCATGAGGCACTTGGTATACAAAGTAATAGAGACACAGGAAGGGGCAGAAAACCTTCACTTTCCAGGTTATTATAATTCCCTCATTTTGAATCAAGTTTTTTTCATAAAAAGGCATGATCACAAACCATTCATGTAACCTGCAAACCCACTGGCAGGGTCTTTGTGCCACCTTCCCTCTTCCCTCCCTAGGCACTTTGCTACTTTCTGCTGGTAGAGCTCCGTAAAAGTCAGAGATGAGTTTACTGAGCTGAGGAACTGCTCACATGTTCTGACTGAAACTTGTAAGAGAAAAAAAATAATTTTTAAAGAAGAAATATGACAAAGCCAACACGGCTGGAATGTCTGCACATTCATTTCTCTGTTTATATCCAGGCAGAAAACATTTTAATTTGGGGTACAGGAAGAAAAGGGATTCTTACTGTCAGTACAGTGAGTAGAGGAATCTTGGGTGCTGATACAGTTCTGCTGCAGCCTGGCTGTCAGCATTCCAGCAAACTCTGCACCATTTTATTCCCTCTGAGATTTTTAAGTTGTGGTGCAAAATAGGCACCATCAAATCATTAACTCAGAACTTGTCTTCAAAGAAGACAAGTCAAAAGCCAAGGTTAATGGCCCTGAAGGCACAGATGACAGCAAGAATGAGCAGTGCTACAAAAGATGCTGAAGTGTAAAAGGCTCTCCTCAAACCTGCTGGGGATGTGTTACCTGCTACCTGACTTTCCATTTTTAACACTGGCACAACCAGCCTTGCCATTTGTGATGCTGGATGCACACTGCACCCATGTCCCAAAACCTGAGTACAGGCACCTTGTTGGCGCTCAGCCTGCCAGTAAAATATCCTGTGGTTGCATGTCCTGTTCCAAGGGAAAGATCCTGCTGGGGTGGGGAGATTCTGGACTGGAAAAGGGTTTCCCCAGCTGTGTGCTGCTGAGCCCCAGGGATGGTTCTAACTCCAGCATTTGCAGGTTGGCTTCAATACAAAATCTACATGGGATTTTTTGTTTGTTGTGCTCAGGGATGGGGGAAGAGAGCCTTGCTTTCTCATGCTCTAGGACAGGTAAAGTAGACAAGGGAGGAGATGTTAGTAGGAGAACCTCTTTTTCCCCTCTCTGAGCCTATGAAATGCCCAAAGGTGCATGTAACCATGATGATAAGTTTTCAATCAGTGAACCTATTTCTAATGACCTTAAAATTCTATTGCCACAATAATTTATATTTTCTGACCTAGGCTGTTCAGGATGTCCCATGGATGATACCTGTTATTTCTATTTGCACTACACAGCCTATGTTTGGAGATTCATCATGACCACAGCCTTCCTGGTTTCCTTTACTTTCAAAAGCAGTTATTTTTTGACATGATGCTAAATTTTGTCTTACCTGAAGAAATCATTTTCTCTACTCTAGTGTCTAATTCCACCAATGCAAGTAAAAAAGGATGGTCTTGAGAATATCTATATAGCTACTTATTAAATTCTATTTAATTTAATCCTATGAAAGTGGGTTAGGTCAGAATACCTTTAATACTCAGTTAATGGTCCATAAATAAGCATTACTATCTCCAAGAACACTTCTGGAGAGAGTGTACTACAGACTAGGAAACAAGCAATTTCTATTACAGAATGGTGTTTTTCATACCAGACTGGTCAGTTATGATTAAATACAGAGGCAAATTTAAAAAAAAATCTCTTCTGATAAAGGAAACAAGTAATGTTTTAAAGTCTGTTCTTCAGAAAGTACTTCCCTCTCAAGCTAAACTCTTATGTTTTTGTAGAATTGCCAAAACCAGAATCCAGAATAAGAATCCAGTTCAGGTGCAATCAGTGACTTGGCCAACATTCCACAGCTTCTCCACTTGTAAAACACTTTTCCCTGGTTTCTTATCACTCACGTTTCTCTTGGCTTTTTAAATTTTTACTGACTCTGCACTGCAGCTGCACCAGAAAAGCTCTGATCTGTTCAGCACCTCCAAGCATTATTCTATCACATATAAAATCATTCTGAAACAACTTTCCTGTAATTAAAGCATCTCTCTGAAGCACCTGTGAACCTAACAGCCAGGCAGGCTTTTTAACTCCCTGATGCTACAGCATGTTTACAGCTATTTCTACATTCTAGTTCACTAAAGGTTGCAAGGCTGATACAAGCTTCCAGTGGAAAGGATCAGTATTATTCTGTATAACATGGTACTGCAGTAGATATACAGATATTGAAGGATCACTTTATAGAGCAGGAAAACACAATCTGGCACAGTGAGCAAGGCTGAAGTACTGTGCAAGTAGCACCAGCTCACAAAAGTCAGTTATAAGAAAGATAATAAAGTGATAGTGGGTAATTACTGCATCTCTAGAGATTTTCTACTGAACAGAATTAGTCATGCTATTAGTGATAACTGCATACTAAAAATCTTTCTTTTCATATTTAGAGTTGATTGAAAAATATTTTTGTTTGTTTTTAAGTACTCTAAACTATAATCCAGACTCTAAAGTTCAAAGTACTCTAAACTATAATTCCTGCTCTAAAAGACCCTGAGCCCTGCAAATTAAACTGGTGATACCTGTGCTATATTAAATAAGGCCAAATGCCTTTGTGTCTGGCAATGCAGCTTCCATGAGTCTCTGCCCTGCTGAAGTTCTTTCCAGGCAATGAGCTGAGGGAGCTCAGATCCTGCAAGAGGCTGCTCCAGAAGAATGTGACCCCAATCCTTTAGCCAGCAGCCCTGCCACCACACCTACAGGAGTCACCCAGTAAGTGAAGAGCTCATACTTTGCTTTTCCATTCAACACCAGGCATTTCCAGTTTCTCCTTCAGTAGCCACAAATGGGCAGCAAATGCAGGACACTTCATCCATCAGAAGACAACAGTGCAGACACATGTAGCAGCATCACACACTCCCTCCCATCTGTTCAACATAAGCCTCTTTCTTCCCTACTAACTTTCTTCTTCCTTCCTCAGGGAGAAGGAGCACAAGTAGTTTGATGTTTGAAGTAGTTTGACCCATTTTGGCCATGGGTACAATTATTGCCTTCTTCTTCTCTAAGGGACAAGTCAGCTTCCCCATGTCAGATCAGCACAGTCATTTATGCCACTCATTGTTTGTTGGAAATACAATAGAGTATTGTCAGGTCAGATTGACAGCTGATGATAATGCAAGTTCCTCTGTATTCTGGTTGCCAATACGATAGTCTAGCACTTAGTGATGTGTAATGCTCAAGGGAAAAAGAGAGCAAGGCTCTGACTTCAGACTGCAGCTGTATCTCATTTAGGAGGAGCATAGCTCAATGAAAATAAATTAGCTAATTTAAAACAAAACAAAAAACCCACTAAAGTTTAGAAGAAATTCTGAAACAAAGGTACATGTGACACATTCTGAAGATCAATGACTGAAAGTCTCAGTACACACAAGCATCTTTCATGCAATCTGTTTCATGATTTTACTGATGCTGGCTCACAAGGGGAAAAAAGTCCTCTTTCTGTGCCATTTCAGAACTCTTAATGCAGCCTAAAAATGCAGTAAAAATCTGTGGCTGGTGCCACCATAAATAAGTAGGAGATTTATCATTCAACTTCTGATGGACTCAGGTTAAATTCTGATCCCATCTCAGAATGGTTGGGATTCTCTGTGTGGGATGAGACCCTTAGTAATCCTAAACCAAGACTGTCTGTCTCTGTAGTGGCCCACCTGTCCCACAACTTCTACTCAAATCTTTATCTCCCTTTCTGTTCTTTACAGCCTGCACTTACTCCTCTGGCAACCACAACATAACCCAGTTCTCCTAAAAACTGAACACATTTTAAGGGAAAAAACCCAGAAGAGAGTAACAAGCATATGGCCAGACTCCACACAAACAAAACAAGAGGCATCAACAGTTTCTCATCCTATTTTCCTTTCCACTCTGGTTATAGTCTCTCTTTTTAAGCATTAATGCCCAGCTGATGGATGAGGTCATTTTGGAATGACGAATCTCAGGAAACCAAACTTCTAAGAACATCTCACTGGGTGTGAATTCTGTTCAATCCTTTAACAGACAGAAGCAACATGTTTGAGAGAGATTACTAGCTCCAGTTTAAGGGATTTGAGGAGTGCTTACAAAGAACCACAAAAGAAAAAACCTGGGGATCTGGAACAAGACTCATATTACAAATACTTTAAAAATTAAGATCATCATCATTCTGACATTTTGGTATGCTCTAGAGCTGGAGTATTTAGAAGGGGATTCAACTCCTGATAAGAAAAAAAAAAATAATTTAACTTTTTAGGCCACATTCAGTAAGGCATTTACTTATTCCATTTTTTCCCCTATGACATTTTCATCTTTATCTCCTTTTTGGTTCAACAAAACGAGAATTACGAAACATAAATCAAAGGTAAAGTTTAAAAGCATACAAAATTTTATATCTCTGTCTTCTGAGGAAGGCTACAAAGCCAAGTCAGTCCTTGATAAAAAGCTGTTAAACTTGGGTGAAGAGCATGGTTATAATGGAAATTTTCTAGTTGTTTTGCACAGTAGAGGGAAAAAAGCTTACTCCTAGGAAAATTCTTCAGAGGCCACCCTCCTTTACTGCTTTACTGTGATTTTATGCTTCCATTTCTCCCTACCAGAAGAGATTCAACACCCACGGGATTAGTTCCCCTTCTACATTAGCCTGTCTTTAAGAATCTGGACAATAAATAAGCAATAAACTGTAGCACACCATAAACAAGTCTCTCCATCTCCTCGGTACATTTTGTCTTTTTCAGCTTCTGACAATGCAGCTGCTGTTTGGCCTCAGGCCCTCTCTGCTGGGAAAGCAGCACTGAAAGGCAGCACCAACATCTGGGCTGCTGCTAAAGTGGACCCTGAGGTTTCCCTTCAGTATATTGCATGGCACAGGTATGGCCACAAAGGGAAAATACCAGGTCTGAGCTTAGTGGAGGGTATCATAAAAAGGCTGACTTTTGAAAGCAGCCATAAATCAGGACATGCTTCCTGAATGCAAATTTGTGGACTCTCTCTGAGGGATAGAATGGGGTTAATTTTCCTCCTGTAGGGAAAAAAAAAAAACAAAAAACAAAACAAAAAAACCAAACAAGAAATAAAGCATGGAAGACAAGTCCTAGACATAACCCAGAATAATCACTTCTGTTCATCAGCATATTTTAATCACCAGGAACACCATAAGACCACAGTCATGCCTGGTGCATGTCAGCTGTCAGAGTAGTATGGGTGTCCATCTAAACTTGGCATTCACTTCCATTTAAAGACATATAGATTAAAAATCTTACTAGGTAAAATCATCTTCAACACACACAATTTCTTTTTTGAAAATTAAATAAACCCAGTTACATGCAGGGTTTCACTGGTTACCCCTGAAGAGAAAGCCCAGCACAGGCTTTCTCAGTGCTTTCTCAGTAAAAGTCAGAAACCACCACCAGGATATCATGCCTCCAGTTACCTTTTTTTATTTTTTAAAATAAAAACATGAGTAGGGACATAACCAAGAGACAGGACTTCATGCAGATTCCAAAGCCAGTGAATCTCCCAGCATCCTATGGCTCCAGCACTCTCTGCGTCCCTGCCAGCTGTTTGGAAACACACTTGATATTTACCACAGAGTCACTGCAACATCTTCAACATCATTAGGGAAAATAAATGAAGTCAAGCAAGTGCTGCAAGCTTATCTTCCAATTTAACTATAAATACACCCTAAGCACCTGACGCCTACATGGAAGATGCAAATAATAGTTTATAACAAAGTGAGTTCATTATTTATATTTGCAAAATCAGGTTTAGCTGATACCAGGCAACCTCTCAGAAATACTTTTACAATATGAATATTCTACAGCAATGCCAGATTCTCAAGAGAGCTCAGGGGAGAGCTGTTAGAATGAAGACACACATGAACCTCATGGGTAAAACTTCATGGAATCTCCATGCAAATAAATGGTCCTTGAAGCTTATATTCCTGGTAAGCTGGAAGAAAAAGGGGTATAACCCTTTCCAAAGAAATTTTCCAAGGTAAGGGTGGATATGCTTGATTCTGGAAATGACAGCACTAATAACATCCTCTAGTATTACAGAAGGTTTCTGATAAGCTCCAAAGCACACAAGTTGTAAAAAAGCTGTCTGCAGAAACTCCAGCCAGGAATGACTGTGTGCTTGGTGCAAAAATGATGTGTCTCAGTGAACCTTTAGCAAGAATCTGAATATGAGAAACCCAACAATATGATGAGAAGAGTAATCAATAGTCTTTTTTAGCATAAATATTACTTTGCCTTGCCACATGATATTATTAGCTTCCAACTGTGGGTAATTTTTATGCCCTAGGCATTCAGTTTTAAGCAGTTTTTCTGTGAATGGCTCTCCTTGACCAGTTAGGAAATAGATGAAATGTATGTCTGCAGGCCTTATTTAGCAGGCAGATAATTTCTTTTTCACCAGTAGTTTTCAATTTTTCTCCTAACACACACATAAAGGAAAGTCTGAAGGTAAAAAAAACACTTTTTTTTTTTTTTGAAGGATTACAAACCTGTGGGACAAAGCCATACCTTCACCCAGAAGCCCCTTCTCATCCCCAGCTGCTAAATTTATGAGAGCTTTATATACACAAATATTACAAGGAAGTAATATCTGTAGGTAGATTTCTTCACTATTAGATGTATTCACACTCTCCCACCCCTCATCACAACTCACACACTGCCAATTTTGTCCCAGGCCATATTTTATACCCCTTTGTGGCACAGCTACAATAGGCAAAACCTATGCTGGGCTCAGCGTCCTGAGTCCACTCAACTCATACATCATTTACCAGCATATAAACTGTTCCCACTTAATAACACTTCTGACATTTTTCATCTACCACCTTAGTGTCTGAGAAGTTCAACAAAATAAAAATTTCCACGAGTAGTTTTTCAGAAATTGGAAGTATTTATTGGCAATATTGGACAAAAAAATGGCCAAATGCAATGCACAGCTTTTTCTGTTAAATAGTTGTGACTGATAAAGCCTGGCATATTTTAGCATCTTCATTTCCTTCAGTTTAGGGTAAACACTTGATTCTCCTCTGTCAAAACCAGAAAACTGTTTTAAAGCAAAGGATTTCTAGTGTGCTCTGGACCTCACACAAAATTGATTTCAGCACATACAGTACTACTCGGGGCTGATGCTGATGAATGGCTCTGCTGGTGAAACACAATTTCTACTAAATCAACAAATAGTTTGCTATAAAGACCATAAGATTCACTCAGTTCCTACAACAAAAGCTTCCATTTCTTCTTCATTAATCCCTGTAAGTGAGACTCAATAGATAAGAGAAATTCCTGCCTGCTAGCCCATTGGTGTTCTTAACCATTTTGAAGAAAAGGTAAAAACCCAACAATTAAGCCAGCAGAAGTTAATTTTGGATGTGAGTGAACCAGAGGAGTCTGATGCCATTATTCAAAACTCTTGCCTCTTATGATCATGGAAAATTATGCACTCACCTAATAATTCTCCAACACAGATTACTGAAAATTAATCTCTCAAACACCAAAACCACCAGGGAAAACCAAAAGTCCACAAATCAGGGAAAAGGAAAGGTAACCCATTTGAAGATAGCACTCACTTTAAACTGCAGTTTGAATAGTTTTTATATTATATGCTATTTTCTGATGTTCCAAAACCTAAACCAGTCCATTTTTAACAACATTGTTATTCTTGTTTCATTTAAAATAGAAAACAAAACCCCAAAGATCAACAACAAAAATTACAAGTAATTAAAAAAAAAAACAAAACAACTAAAAAAATTTAAAATAGACCAACAAAAAAAACCCAAAACCAAACCCCACAACCAAAACCCAAAATAACCAAGTCAAAACACCAGAATTTATGAGGTCAAGAGATAAGAAAAATAAAACCATTGGGATTCAGGATAGAGAGACTCCCTTAGATGCAGCCATTTTGCTTGGGAGTGAAATGCAGTAGGGAAAAAGGATTCTTGGGGCATTTCAGGCAGCCAGGAGAAGCAGCTCTGTATTCTCTCACTGTCACTACTAAGAAAATATTCCTCCCCCTGAAGGAACAGGTGAAATATTAATTCACATCCTAACTCATGGCTGTAATTTATAACACAGAGAAAGCCTACACTGGATTTCTCAAAATAACTTTGTAGGCATCCACAGTTTGGGAAAATCTGCCAATTGACTTCTTCATCAATAAGCTTAATTTCTTTATCTGGTATCATATTGTACAAACCAAATATTGTATAGTTGGGCTTGTAGTAGCAGGATACATAACTAGAGTATTCTGTCTTGGTTTTATTCAGCTTCTCTCTGCCTCCACACTCATCCCTTGTCCAAAACGGAACAAGCCAGATATAGGGTGAGTGTGAGCACAACCTGCACACATTCATTGCACCAGGCTGGGCAAGTCCCTGGGGCTTCAGCCTCCCCCTTCAGTGTCCCCAACAGTGGGAAATCCCATTCCCACAGACTGGAGGCCATCCCCAGTTATTCTGAAATCTCTCCCCTAGCTGCAGCTGTAAGGAATGTCCCTGCTGACACTTCAAGCCAAAATTCTGCCACTGCTTTTCACCCAGCTAAAAGGGAATGCCATCACCCAAAGAAAATAATCTCACATCCCTGGTAAGAGAATCCTCCCATTTGCTGCATTTTGCTTCATTCCCAGCAGAATGAAGTCACCTCTACAGAGTTTATTTAGGCTACATCATCCAGAACTTTGCATCCACTTGTTTAGGAGCTTTCTGTTATTTTCAGTGACATACATTGCAGGGTCAAGTCATCTGAAAAACTACTTTGTCCTTTCAAGTTTTCTATAATCTGCTCAGGGAAACATTTCTTGCTCTAAATCCATATTTTGTCCAATTGGTAAGAACTGGCATTCAGGTAAATATGAATACTGTAGTACAAACAGTATTAGAAACACGTTCTACTATCTGAGAAAAAGTCAGAAGTACAGATGGACATAGAATGCTGATTAGTAGAAGCCAGTGAACTTCATCTTGACATTTGTAAATGCTGGATCAATAAAGTAATCTTTCAACTAGTAACAAAGACCCATCTAGGCCATGTGACACATCAGGTTCTGGCATACCAAAAAAAAAGGCCCTAAACCCAAAGAACAAAACAAGCCCCCAACCCTACATTGACTTTTGTGTCTGACCACTGGCTCTGCATGCAGGAAAAAGCAAAGCATCACTCTGACTGTACAGAATCATCCATGATTTCTTGTGCACCAGAACCAGGAAAATTCAGTTCATCTATCATGTGCTCCAGAGATTACTTCCTAAATCACTCTTGGATTTTTTTTCTGTGAAAACTGAAGGTTACATAAGTTTACTGAGCCCAAGTTTTATAAAATACTGTTGCTCATTCTAGTTTGAGCCATGTTCACAAGTCATTCAAACAGCAGGGCCACAGAGATTCTGCCTCCACAAAATGCCATCAGCAACCTCCAGTACCATTCATTCCCCCTCTCAACTCAGAGTTATGTAGGTAAGAGAAATACATGCTGTAAGCAGTATCATTAGACTCAGGCTATTGCATGACACAAAGCCATTCTCATTTCTTAATTTCTTGCCTTGAAGCAAGGTCATATAGCCCTACCAAGTCCCTGAACCCCACTAAGCCTCTGGTCCCAGGGAACAGGTCACAGAGACTCCAAAAGCAGACACAGAAACTCTTCTCCCATATTTATTAGGCTGCAACCATTTCTTCACAGAGGCTTTTGTTGGGGCTAATTAAAGCTTCTATTAGAGTTGCAGAGATTCATTATCACTAAAGAAAAAGGATAGCTACTGAACAAAACAGCCTGCAGATTGCCTGCTCCAGAGAACCCAACATCTACATTCTTCAGATTTAAGGTCACCAATACTTCCCCACCTACCACCCCCAGTTGCCAGCAGCCTGCACGTCATTTCTCTTTGATACCCCCTGTTGCTGCTGTTTCTTTAGCTGCTGGTAAATGCCTGGGGATGGGTTTTTTTTCTATTAGAGAAGCAATTACTATATCATCATAAAAGCTTCTCCCAAATGAGGGTCTTCAAGGGTCATGTTCCATTATGCATTAATAGTCCTTGACCCATCTCACATTTGGACGCATTCTGCTTCTCCTCTCTTACGTGAGCAAAATCTCCCACTACCCTGAAAACAGCTTTCATGCTGCTTGATGCAAGTCAGCCCCAACAGGACTGTGGTGCCAACGCTCATTTCTCACTCTAAAGAGCACAAAGGCAGCTCCCAGGATCAACAGGATGCCCGAAACTCCCAGAAAGAGAGCAGGGGGCTAAGGAACCCTGCACATCTCTGAGCTGCTGACAGATGTACCCAGAGCCATGCAGGGGGGTTACACAGGACTCCTGACTATGAGCCACTCGTTGGGGAGGTTCAGAAGTGTCCCTCTAACACTTGTGTAATAAAAGAGTAGAAATTGCCAAAGAAATTAGTTATTTCTACTAAGCAACTTTAAAATTTGAATCTAGCAGTACTAACTTTCCAATCCAGAATGTGTTTATTCCTCTCAGTTAATCATAGGTTAGGGTGGGCTTTCCTCCAGAATATGGATGGGCTAAAAAACTACTCACTGCACCCAGTTAAATGAATTTCAGAGAGAAATGCCTCCCCTTAATCACTGAATTATTTCACAGAAGCCGTATGGTCTGTGTTATCCAGAAGGATGGGAGAGATGATCACAGGGATCATCCAGTCTGGGAATTAATTCATTAAAAGAACCAGATGCACATCAAAGAGAGACTGGCATGCACAGCTGGACTGGTAAAGAACACACAGGGCTTGAGCTGAGCAATAGAAACTTGTAACATGAATGGAGCATTCACATAAGAAGGGGAAGGTGGTAGGAATAGGCAGGTGAAAACCAGCCCTATGGCTCATATGATCATTGGAGGTGTCCAGAGTCCACAAAGATGCTGCAGTCTTCACTAGAGAAGCCTTTCCATCCTCAGGGCTCCACAGAAATCTATAAAGTAGGACACATTTTAATATTGGAGCCCTGTGACCTCCAGATGTCCTCATCCATAGACTCTAATCAATATCTCTGCTCTTCAGTTCCCTCAGCTTCCCCAGTAAGAGTTGAGCTTTTTTGTCTCTCCCAAGGTCACTGGACCATAAGACATTTTTGGCCAGGTTTCCCAAAGCAGAGAGGCTTAGAAGTCCTAAATGTAATTTTTGCAGGGCTGGTAGGAATTTAGTACACTGGAGGGGAGAGACTGAGGTTAATGCCACACTGATAACTGAAACTGAATAAAAAAAACAATTTACTCTTGCAGGTCACCAGCACACAGCCAGCCCCTGCCAGCCTGGCTCCAAACTTGCCTGTGAGCAGCAGTCAGAGCATGGTCAAGAGCTGCAACTACATTTGGGAAAGGGCGAAAGATATGGGAAAAAAGAAGTGAGAAAAGCTAAAAAAACAATAATCTCCATCTCTGTTTCATTCCTAATGGAACACGAACTGTTAAAGCAGCCTCTGTTTCAGTGCATTCACATTGGAAAGGAAAGTTGATGGAATGAACAGGCTCACAATTAGGGCATTTGAGTTCATTTTAAAAATTAGGTGTATGCATATCCCCTAGAGAAGAGAATACAAAGAGAGACCAGATTTCATTTACAGGAGATATTTTAATTTACTCCTATGATGTTTTAGATGAGGCAAAAGTAGTTTAAAAAGCTTCTGAAACTCCATTTGCCAACCTCACAGAGTTCAAACCATTTTCCTTTAATAAACTGGTTATTGCTCTTCTTTAAATGTCATTATATTTAACATTTCTGCTTTGTTTCCAGTAGCATTAATCTCAGATCCTGACAGTCAGCAGTCATACTTAAGATGAAAGGAATTTTCTTGCCATGATTTAATGCATTTCACAACATGGTAATTCTTTCTTCATTTCTGCTGTTTGAAACAAAACCAGCTAGAAGCACCATTCCTGCCTTTTACTTATAACTGCTGGCTGATAAACAGAAATACATCCCAGAGTCAGTTTATGTTATCTGTCTCTAGTTATTTTTAAGGCAATTAATGATTGCTCACCAGAGCTATATAACAAGTACAAAAGTTCTTCTGTATTCCTAAACAACAACAATCTCCCCAATTTCTAAAAGCTCACTGATTAGACATGACTATGCAATCAGCTGTAAAACTGCTTACAGACAAATCATTAAAATAAAGTGCTGGCAAGAAACCACTGATCTGTATTTTATCTGACTTGCATCGGACTGTGCTATTTCTTGCTTGTTTAAAGGAGGATTTTAAAATGATGGCTGCAACCCCTAAAGCACTATTTAATGACTGATAACTTTAACACATTCAAAGGCAAGCAAGGAAGGAACTTGCCACTGTTGGCTGCTTGAGCCCCCCAATTCCCTTCCTTTGTTCCTTGTATCATCTCAAATCACAGGAAATCAGTAGCCAAAGAGCAGCATTTTATAAAGGAACTTAAAATTTCTTTAAATCCAGCTACGTTTTCACATTTAGAGTACACAAGTTTCTCATCATTCTGCTCTTCATGGTCTGACAATTGTGCCAATGATGTTAAAGAGGAGGGACCAGACTTCATTTTTTCCGACAAGCCCCCTGCCTCTGATCTTCCACACCTTTCTCAACACTCCCTCTGCCTTGATCTCAGATTTTAAGCAAATTGCCAGTTATTAGTGTAAATGGATGGTCTGAGCTGCAGGTTATTTGCAGGAAAGCATGAGAGTTATTTGCATTATAGGATGCTCCATCAGTGCTGCAGCAAGCTGCCTACTGCTCCAGGAACTTTTTTGGACTCGAGGGGCTGGAGCAGCAGCAACCAGCAGAAGCTAACTCATACTGCAGAGAAGTTGTGCACCAGGGAACACTGCACCAAGCAAAACCAGGAAAAAAAAAAAAAAAAAGTTCCTGCCCCAAACAGTTTATTTTTGTAACACAAGAGGTGGATACAAACAGATGGGGAAGGAGGAGGGAATGAGAAGACACTCTGATCAGATCATCAGCACCCAAAGTGCTGTCAAGGCTTTGGGAGGCAACCTGCCAAAGAGAAACTTTAATGAGATTTTTAAGGGGGTGGATGCTCATTAATTTTATTACAAAACACGTAAACATTAAGGGCTTACAAATCCAGTTCAGTGCAGTGAGGGAAATGCCATCCTACTGACTCAGAGGAACAGGATTGCTTCTCTGAACTGGGCATCACTCACTGGCTGATGTTTTAACAGCATGAAGGGTTATTCCAGCTGGGCAATCTGCAAGCCCCAGCCCCACAGGCCCATGCTGGACTTCTCCAAGGGACTTTGGACAACCCCTCATACCTCTTCACCCTAATGTCTAAGGCTCCTCTGGAAAAAAACCCACATCCACAGGCCAGGAGGGAGTTGCAGAGCTACCCTGGTTTCCCAGGTGTATCACAGACAGCTCCCAGATCCCTGTCTTTTTATTCCTGCTGCTGATCTGCAGCCCAGCTCAAATGGCTCCAGGGAAGACACTTTGTGATTTTTGGATGTCAAGTTACCCAGATATATCACTGCCTTGGGTACCAGCTTCCAGTTTAAAAAGTGATGCTTAGATTTCCTTCAGAGGCTGTAGAAGTCGTAAGTGTCAAGATCCCTTTTTTAAAGAGGAGATGTGGATTTTTAGGTATTTTTTATTTTATTTTTAGGGTTTCCACTACACTTTCACAAGACCAGGACTTTATAGAATCTGAGGTCTTTCAAAACCATAATCTGTTGATTTACAATATGAAAAAACACTAAGATTATTTTTAAAACTGGAATTTTCAACTATAATTAAAAGAACTCATTACAAATCTAAAGCAGTTGTTAATTGTTTTTCTTCTGTCCAACACAAGGTCATCACTATACACAAAGAAGCAAGATAGATTTGGGGCACTGTTTGCTAAAGGGCTAATTCTCTTTCCAAATGATGATTAACAGGAGATCAAACCAGGGTGATGTTGAAGAGAATAAAGCAATTAAATGATAAAATACAAATGGAAAATGAAAAGCATTTGCAGCTAAATGAACACACATCAAGTGACCAATGATTTCAGAGGATTAGACTCTCGTGGTAATAATTACATATTAATATAATCAGTAGCATCATAGATTCATTATTCAGTTGAAATTAAATAGCAGCACACACAATTCTGCATCACAATGGACATTCAGTTTAGCTGAATTGAACTATGCTGAACCTTGTTACCAATGTATTCCCATCTGGAAGACTGTTCTGCTACCTTTCCTAGCCTGACCTTCATTTTACAGCACAAATGGGATCCAGCATGGTGTGACCTGAGGATTTTGCAACTTTGAGAAAGATATTTGTTAGGCTTCGACACAAATACTCTTTTGTCATGCAAATTAACTCCTTTTCAAGCATATAGAATACACTCAAGTTTACACAGTGCTGCTCAGAGTAAGCAGCTAAGCCTTAGGTTCCTAAGGCTTTCAGTTTAAGATAACAGAGCACCATGAGATTTGTTTGCAAGCATGTTCCACACCAATGCTAATCAGAACCCACTGTGATAGTGAAACCATGGATTAACATGGTCTGCTCTGTGGATGACACTTTCAATTCTAGTTTGGCCACAAAGAGAGGGCTGTTTTCTTCCTTAAACTAAAGATAGACTCCATCCTTACCATGCAATTCCTTCATCCTCTTGACAGGTGGGCTCAGACAAGAAGTGCTGCAGTCAGCTCAGCAGGATAAATTTCACCCACAGCTCCTTCAGGGAAACACCCTCACACACAGCTCCAAGCTTCCCTGAGCTTCACCACCTAAATAAATGAATAAATAAATAAATTTGCATGTTAGCTTTTTAAGGAACATAAAAGTGCTCCAGAAAAAGTGGTGCAAGTAGTTCATGACACAAGCTCACTCTTCTCCTGTTGGAAAGGAACAGGGGACATCTTTGCACTTGTCTCTGGGAGATCAGCCAGCACTGCCATGGTTATGTGACATTGCCAATGAGAACAAAAATACTCCAATTCTACTTAAAAGAAGTCTGTGTTGAAATGGTATTATTGCATCCTGCTTCGAGGAGGGTCTAGAAGCAATGGTCTGTACTTGGGATGAGATTTGAAAATATATTGACATCAGAAAATAAAATGGATAGTTCATAAATGCCCCTCAGTGTCTGATGCTCCCACTTCTTACTGATAGATGCTTCTTGATACAAATTCATCTCACATGGGTAACTTGTGCACGGCAAAAAAATCAAATATCACAGAGAACCCAGACTGTGAGAGGATAAGAGCTATAGGAAGGTACAAACCACAGCTCTCCCAAGCAGAGTTTCTGGACCCATATATTGTCATTTTACTTTTGAAACATATCATTCCTGCTTCTTTCTGGAAAAAGTCAAAGGCTTTCTGCTGAAATACTACTTGGAAATTTTTCAGCCACCTCTGGAGTGGAAGAGGAGCCTAAGAGCCTATTCCCAGCCCCACTTGCAATGTTGTGCCCTCCAGCCCACAGTTATTGCTCCCTCAGTCAAGACAAGGTGTTGAATGGGGCTGTACTAAGCAGGAAAGTCAACAAAGCTGCTCAGAATTTGCTGACAGGATCGGGGACTGAATTTGGGAGCAAACACCAAGAAGCTGCAGATAGCTTAAGGTACAACAGAGTAAGGAATTCAAAGCCAAATTGGACAAAACCCCTTCTTATTAATTCTAGCAGAAAATATTAAAAATATATAATAATAGAAGGTGAAAATAGGAGCAGGAAGCCACTGCCAGTAGCTGATCTCAACAGCAGAAAGAGGCTGAGGTGGGAGTATAGCAGTGAATGCTGAAGACAAAAGAAATGGCAGCAGGGAAAAGAGGCAGCAACTTCACTGGCAGAAAATTGTTGTATGAGCAAGGGTGTTTCACTCCAACCCAAAATATTTCCCTTATTTCTCAATGCAAGAGCACCATCAAATATAAAACAAAACAACAACAAAAAAAAAAAACCCACAACATTTTTTTTATGTTCTGTGACATCCTGACCAGTTTCTAGCAGAATACTTCACCAGAGCACACTGGGCCATGACACTCTGGTGCATCATTATTAAGGACAAAAATGTCACCAGTACAAGATATCTCTCCTCTTCTCTCTTCTTGATCAAATGACAGCAGAACTGGGGTTTTTTTGATTCAGCAGAAAAGGGCCAAGAGAAGGAAAACCATGGAAGCAATCCACTACAGCAGTAAAAGTCACTTTAAAATTAAGAAGTGTAACAAAGCATAACAAAGCAGTGGTGTTTGGGGGAAGAGAACAGGAGTGCGGCAGAGGAGCATGAGAGATGCAGCAGTGCAGGGAAGGTCCCTGTGGTGCTGGTCCCTCACACAGGATCCTGTGTCTCTCCCCTGTAAATTGAACACCACATGTTGTCTCACCCCACAGTTTGCTGCTTCTTGAGACAAGTGTGGACTTCTGACTTCTGAGGCTACTTGAGGTGCTTCCTAATCCCCCTGCAACTCCTCTTACTTCGTTACTCTTCCCTTGAAGTTCCTTTCAAATGTTTTTGGCCTTTTCTACTCTCTCCTCTCAGAACAGGAACATGATTCACTGATTCCCACTTTGAAGTGCCTGACCTTCAGCTATACTTTGCTCTTCCATTTCCACTCCTAATATACTTCTTGCTCACTATTTCTGTTCCTCACTTGGCATTTCTCTGATTTTGTTCCAACCAAGATGAATGACTTCATCTAACTCAGAGGCACCACTCTGTTCCCACCACCCTGCTCAATACTTTCATCATCTATGACCAAGCTGATAACACTTGAAAACTCATCTCTTCTCAGCCCTTATCCTCTCACTTTTTTTGGTAATTCTTTGACATTATCTTGGTTGAATTTTCCTCACCAGTTCTGCCATGGTTCCACATTTGGTGTTCATTTTTTCCTCCCATAGCTCTTTCCCAAATGCAAGCTCAGAGTCTCTCAGCAGAGAGAGGGGGGGGAGCTGAGTCTGAGCTCCACTCCTCCACCCCTTGGTTCAACAAATGAAATTCATATCCATTCAGAAGTTTTTGCCTCTCCTGTCTGAACATTCTGGCATAATGTCTTCAAATCAGCAGAGAGTGATTATATTCAGGAACATAAAATAAGGTTCTCAACTCGAAGTGGTGGTATACGAGTAAATTTACAAGAATTACAAAAACTCCATGGAATAGGCAGTGGTGTGAACACCTGAGTGACAACAGAATTTTAAAAAATATTTATGTGCTGCTTCCTATTTATACCAGCTAGTAGGAGTGTGGAAGGAAGGACTGGTTAACATGTCAAATCTAGTTTTAACAGTAGACAAAACAAACCAGTGTCTCAATATACCATTTGCTGTGCTTCATAATATAAAACCATTCAACAAAATCTTGCCTATTACACTGTCACTTTGATAAAAAACACAACTTCAGAAAAAAACCACTCATTTTCATTTTTGTAGAAAACAAGGCAAGTTTTAACACTGCCAAAAAGAAGAAATGTCTTTCAGTGGCTTTAACTGATAAAACACAGAAGTCTCATAAGAGTTAAAAACTGTTCAGGCTACAAAATCTCCTCCAATGGGTGGCTCATCCCCATCTAAACCAAAAGTGATCAGTTCTGGGGGATGAAGCCATAAAACCGTTGAGATCTCACCCCTGTCAAACAACTATGAAGTGAAGGAAAAATATTTTAAGACACAGCTTCTCTGATTCTGCAAAGCAGAGACAGTTCTCTTCATCTAGATGAAAATACAGACATCTGTACTTTTTGTTTAGCTGTCCTGTATCAAAAAAGAAGATGAAAAACATTTTGTAAAGCTGTCAAGATCTACAGTGACAAAAAAACCTCGTAATCCACTTACTGAGCTTGTCAGAGCAAATGGATTAGTGAAACTACGCCAGTAAATGTTTTAGGAAGCACCAAAACCAACTACAAAATCTGGAAGTGGAGGGTAATATTCCCCCCAAAAGAAAATTCTAACTCTGAACTCATTCACAGCAGGATACTGGCTAGCTGTTGCTCTTCATGGGGGTTCCAGAGTTCTGCATAGGAAAAAAAATAAATAAACCCCATCTGCTTCTTTTGTGCAAGGAAAGTAAATGGTCATCCCAATTTGTCCACCAGAGACTGCAAGATGAGTGCAAAGCATGAACCTTCAGATCTGCTCTGAGGGCGGATATTCCTCTGCAGTTTTACCTGGAATGCACTATGAAATTTGGGATGACAGTGTCAGGACAAGGTTCTTCAGCAGAGCATCCCTGGCACAGCTCATGGAGCTAAACACAAGCTCAGAAGGGTTGCTGCTCTTTAGCTACTTAAATGCTGACAGCAAAGCAAGGGCAATGATAAATAATTTGTTGATTTTTCTTTTCATTTGCTAGTGCCACAAAGAGCAGTCAGCCCAAAATTGGAAACATTCCAAGTTTAGGGAGCATTGAGAGACATGGATTAGTGGTGAACTTGGCATGGTGCTAGGTTAATAGTTGGGTCAATGATCTTAAAGGTCTTTTCAATTAAAATGATTCTGTGATTCTATTCCTCACTGGGAATTAACTACAAATTCAGACCAAGTTCATCATTGACATAAGAGAACACAACTTGCATTTTGGTCATCAAATGCACACTTTGATGCCCTTTCCCAACAGTGTAGCCAAGAATGAGATCCAGGTCCCACTTACAAAAGTTGACAACACTTTTCTAGGTAGCTGCCTATGGAAAACAAAGGAAAAGGCTTGATCTTTGCTGACACAGAAGCCTCATACTTGTTTCCAACAAAGTACAGCTCAGCACCATGTGCTGAAGAGACCACAGAATTTGGCCACAGACTGAAGCTCAGCTTTGATTTGGCAATACTGTTCCTACCTTGATGAATTTCAAAGCAGAACCAAACTTTTGGCCCACATCCCACCTAACAAAGCAAGCCTCTCTTTCTGCTTAACAGCAGTCTCATTTTCCTGAAAGAGCTGCCCAAAATACTGCATGTTTTCTTGCCAGTGTATTATAAAATATTAAAAGAAATTTGGCTCTGGCTCAACCATACTCCACATATGAAACAAGCAAGGAACTTATGTGACACAAACAAATTACTAATTTAGTTCCACAACACACCAAAATATCCTGCTATGTAAAAAAAATATATATTTTCTATCATACAACTCAAAGAAACCTTCAAAATACAAGAAATGGAAGCAGATAATAGAAAATTTTAAAAAAATATAAACACAGCAATGCCATGGGGCATAACACAGCCATATGCACATGTAGCTGCTTATAGAACTTTCTAATAGCTAGAGAAAGACAAGTCAGAGGCACAGTAATGCTTCAGCAGGTGAAGAACTGAAAGATGTCTGTCCCGCTCTGTACAGAAATACACATCTATAACATGAAGACCATTTAAACATCAGAGCTGGCTCAGTGCACAATGCTCTGAAAGTGATTTGAGCCCTCTAGTGATGGAGAAAATTAGTGAACTGGCCTCTGAGAAAGAAAATATTTCTTAATAGTCTTAAAGATGAAGCCATGATAACACTGTGCTGACTCTTTAAGAAAGGTACAACATTGCATTTTCCCAGACACTAAACCCTTAAACTGACAATACAGCTGAGCCATACAGTGTAGGATTTCTTAAATATTTCCCTTTATTTTGTTTCCCTCCTTCCTCTAATGCTATTCCTTTCTGGGAAGTGTTATGGCCCTATTACTACAACTAATTACTTAAATCCACTAATTTAGTCGAGCACAGATTCTATGAGGAGAGGCTGAGGGAGCTGGGGGTGTTGAGGCTGGAGAAGAGGAGGCTCAGGGGAGACCTCATCACTCTCTACAAGTCCTTGAAAGGAGGTTGGAGCCAGGGGGGGGTTGGGCTCTTTTCCCAGGCAACTCTCAGCAAGACAAGAGGGCAGGGTCTCAAGTTGTGCCAGGGGAGGTTTAGGTTGGATATTAGAAAGAATTTCTTTACGGAGAGGGTGATCAGACATTGGAATGGGCTGCCCAGGGAAGTAGTGGATTCTCCGTGTCTGGAGATAGTTAAAAAGAGCCTGGATGTGGCACTCAGTGCCATGGGCTGGGAACTGCAGTGGTAGTGGATCAAGGGTTGGACTTGATGATCTCTGAGGTCCCTTCCAACCCAGCCACTTCTATGATTTGTTTATGAATCTCTGGATCTTTTCCAGTGATATTCTGTACCTGAACTGAAGTTTTGTGAAAGGAACAAATTCACTGCAGATGGAAACTGGCCACACAGATTTGAAAAACCCTGTTAACACACAGATCACCTACAAGGTATTTTCTCCTCCCTCTGTTTTCCAGCTCATATTATTGGCCTCAGTCAAAATGTCTTGTTGTCTTTTTTTTTAAAAAAAAAAAGTGAAACAATCCCTCCCCACAAGCTTCTACCATTCTGCAGCATTAAACATCATCTCAGATAAATTAATATATGGGAAAATCTGGTCTGTAGGAAAGATTGTTGTTTAACCACCTACATAGGGCCAAGGCAGCCTTGGGAGCTCAGCCCCCCAGCCTGGCCACTGGCAACCCAGAACAAGCCATACCTGCCACACAAAAACACCTATGCAGCATCCCACATCCCAGTTCCCTTTGCCAGGCTACTGAAGGGTGTTCCAAGGTGATTTTGATTTTCTAATACTTGCTAAGAGGTCTCATTTCCTATGGTAACCTGAGAAGAACCCCATGTAGTCATTCATGGAAAACTTAAGGCTGTGATGTTTTTCCAGAAGTAGAATACATTGTATTTTAATGCAGAGTCCAGCTGGTGATTATTCCCTTTAGAAAACCTGCTCCTTGAACACAAGCACAGCAATAGCACACTGGTGAGAGACCCCTGCTCCATGCCAGAAGAAGAGGGAGGTTTTGTCCACACTCAGGACCCCCCCAAGAACCTCCAAGGTTGGTATCAACTGAAGGGTTTTCAGCAACCCAGTTTCTGAGCTAAGCATCTACTGCTGAAGTCTTCATTTTAACCCATCTCAAAGTGATGAGCAGGACACGTTGGAATAGAAGTCAGGGGACTCCTGCTGCAGAGATTTCTGAAAATTTACATGTGAGACCTCAAAAAGAACCAGGACCTAAAAATTTGAGATAAGGAGGAAAAAAAACCTATGGCCCAGCAAACATTGCTAGCAACAACTCAATTAATACAGGAGTAACAATCAAGATTAAATGTAGAGAGATATAGAGCTTCTCATGATATTGTTAGCTAAGTCACAGAATACAAAGAAATACAAAGTGCACCCAAAATTTAAGAATACAGGGGTATTGACCCTGTGAATTACTTTGCATTACTTGAAAACTAACCTGTGTAAAATAGGCTATGGTTAGATACAGGAAAATATGTTAGTTTGCATTCCTTTTAGAGCACCCTAGAGGACAACTTCATGTATGTAAACAAACACTTACTCCCAGCTAGTGTTTGGTGGTGCTAGCAGGAGCCCCCATTAACCACCTGGAAAAAAAGAATTATTACCTGTTTAGACTAGAGCTCATTAATTAGCAGCACTGCTATTATAAACAGTCAAATGCTAAGGATTAAAACCAAAAAGCAAACAAAACAGGAGGAAGGTGGTCAGCGTGTGGACTGTGAGCTGTGCCTGTTACCACAAAAAAAAAATACTGCAACAAAATGGGATGTTAAATTAGTTTCAAGAGACTGCAGTGGTGCATGAAATTATTTCTTATGGCATGCTGCATAGATCCATCCCCCCTGGGAATGCAAACCTCAGACAGAGATAGCCCCAGCAAAAGGACTTTTCACAGGGGTTGTTTGAATCAAGATGCCTGGAGACACAGGGCCTTTTACTAACTGCTTTATTCCTGAAACACCAGTTTAAAATACCAGTATTGGTGGTTTTAAGTTTAGATCAGCTTCCAAGAAGAATTATCTGGATTTCTTTCCTGCAGCATAGACTGCATGGTTAGATTTCCAATATATATTAGAACTTTAAATCATCTTCTACATTGCTGCTGCACTGATGGATCAGGCAAAAACCTATTTTTTTTCCACAGCCATAAAGCAGTAGCAGAATGAAAGCCCATCAAGAAGAAGAGAGCATATTAAAACTACCTCCCAGCAAGCCTTATAAATGTTTGGTTTTTTGTTTGGTTTTTTTTTTACATTGTCTTACAGAAGTAAAAACCTGTGTACTTGCCTCGTACTTGATGCAAGCTGCTCTTACTGCGTGGGCAATGTTCTTTAGGGAGAAGTGGGCAGCTCCTTACAGGAACATTCCCTGCTCAGAGCCACACAACAACATCACCAACATCCCCTCACCCAACCACAATCTGCAGCACCAGGAAAGCTGGAGGTCTAAGGGGTGACTGCATGGAGAGGGATTGAAGCCAGGAGACGTGGTGACTGCTCCCCAACCTGCAGCATCACCCACACCAAGTGCCTTCTTCACACTTAGAGTTGCTTTTTCTTTCTCTCTCCTGACAGAACTACAAAAAGCTCTCCAAGACAGAGCTGGAAAAGGAAAGGCAGAGTTTATGGAGCACCCCATCACTTTAAAACTAACAGATCTCTGCTGTGGATATGGGAGCAGACCTGTGCTGGATGGCACTTTGATGATGCTTGGGTTAAATTCATCTGGATGCCTGCACACCAAGTTCTGGGGCCTGCTATAAATGTGTCCTGGTCTCTGCTGCTGGTCTGAAACCTTGCTGTGCCAATGCTTACTTCTCTGCAGCCCCTAGGGTTGTGGTTGCCAGGCAGTAATTGAGACAATTTTCCTTATGAAGCCATTTCCAGCAATGTCACACACTGTCCTTTCGATGACATTTCCAGATATGAACAAGACCTTTTTGGCACAGGTAAACATAATATGCCCACTAACCAGCTAGGAATAACTGTTACTTCGAGGAACAGTTGTCACATTTAACAAAAGTTATGACTCCTGAGATGAAGCAGGAAGAGAGAGTTGAAGTTTTTCTCCTCAAAAAGTGGACTATGCAGTAGATAACCCAAGATACCCTCCTTTTTTTCTAATTTTCCAATTCAACTGAAGGTTAAAACTGCCTGCAGGACAGTTGTTGATCAAATTTAAATCAAAGCAGGAAGTCAGAGAGATAAAGAGGGAAGACACAGCACAGACCCATCACACTCTGAGCTCATCAAACTTCAAATTCTTCCCTTGAGGCCTCACATAAATTCTGCATGGTTGTTAACTACATGTGGAGTAATGATCCCAGCTGTCCTGATGCCACTTCTCTACGTGGAAATTGCATTTTCTCAGTGAAGCTAAGGCCACCCCAAGGGAGAAAATAACCCAAAGAAATCTATACAGGTAGATAAGTTAGATTGAGGGCAGCCCTAGGGCCAAGCCTAAACAAGAGGTGCTTTGGTGTCCCATCTTCTTGCATGGCCATGTAAAAGTAGGGCAAAGCAGGAGCTCAAAGGGTGGGGAGCTGCAGGGGTTCAGTCCAGATGGTTCTTCAGGCAAGAAACTTGTTTTAGTGGATCAGGAAACAAGTCAGCAGAGCTTCACCACCCATTCCTGGTCAGGCAGAAGTTGTCCAAGAGCAAATAGAGCCCAAGGAAAATGCTATCAGAAGCAAAATGAAACATTGGAAGAGCAGAAGGCTCCTTGCAGCACCACAGAAACAGAGTGCTCTGAAAGGGCATGAACTTTCTGGACCATACATTCAATCTGATAAAGACTAAAGACTTGGGCCACACAGCACTGCCTTCCCAAATCTAAGAGAACTCGTAGCAAAGGGTGAAATTCAAGATTAAATCCACCTGTTAACACAGATAAATCTGATGACTCAACCCATTGGATTGGAAAGCAGTGAAACAGTCATCAATTACAGTAATCTTTTTCCATCCTCTTATCTGGTTAGAATGACGTATGAAAACACCACAAGCTCCAGTGTGGATAGACCTTGGGAGGCCCTTCACCATTACATTTAATTTACAAGTTTTATAAAGCTAATTAATAAACTCATCCACTTAATTACACCATGTTATTATAACCGAGATAAACCTCTTGTTTGCAAAGGCAGGTCTAGGAAGATAGCAGTGTTAAATGACAAGCATGAGAGATTAATTTCCAAAATATTCCTTAATGTCTGACAAACTTTTAAATGTGGAGCCTGGCTAGACAGTAACTCAAATTATGCTCAGCTGGGATACATGCTGGGCAAATGCTCCCTGTTTTCCAAATTTGAAGTAGATGTGATTCAATATTCTTTTCAGCAAACCTCAGAAAACTTGTGGCTAAGTATAGTCAATTAAATTAGGTTTCTAAATAGTTTTGTGTTCTGACTATTTGCCTCATACACTACATGTGGCCAGTAAATTAGAGAAAACTAAGAACTTGCTATCCTGCCAGGGAAGTTGGCAAAGGTCAAGTTGTAATAGGTCCCAAACCCACCTGCATTTAACCCTATTACAAAACTTCAATGGAAAGGTTCAGACTAATCAACCTCAGACTCACCATGAGCACAGATGAACACAGAAGACACTGGCACAAAATTAGTTGTATTTTACTTTTGGACCTAGGAACTCAGAGCTGTTACTGCACAAAAAGAAATAAAGGCACTTATAGCACAACAAAAGCACTCTCAATGGCTCCACTGCTGAAACTTCTCACAAATCTTTTGGAAATTCAAGTCAGCTCTTTAAGTCACCCCATAGAAATGTAATTCAGAGGACCTGACTATATCCCACTCCTGATGTTGCTAAAAAGGAAACTTCTGAGCCTCTCAGTGATGTTGCAAAGGAGAGTAAAAAATTTTTAGTGTTACGACAGGATTTTATAAAAACTTAAAGCCTGATGGTGTTCTGCAAGAAAAAGTGGTAAAGTAATTACTAACATATTTTTAAATAGCAATTTGACCAAGATTCTATAAAGTGTGTAGTATTATGCAAGATTTTTTTTCATCATAGCATGTTGTTCTCCAAGAGGTTTAATTTACAGCTTTTTTTACAGCACCAGGACTCACAGCAGTCCAGAAAAATGGCTCTGCTTACATTGGAAGCAAATATCAAGTGTGGATTTTGTTTGTTTTAAAATACTTGCTTTAAAAAGCCTTCCAGGTACAAGCAAATCCTCTACATCTCCCATTGCTCTTTGTAGGACCTGCTGGCAGTACCTGTCCTTCTGTAGCTGAGCTTTTATATAAGAGCCTAACCCTGGAAGGACTGATCTCATCTCTCAGCTTTTCACCCTGGAAAGAGACTTTTTGCATTTATTTAAAACAAACAATCAAAAACATGGAAACCAAAGCAAGAAAGCTGGCAAAATACAGTGTGATGAAAGCTAAGGAAAATACCTGTTTGTACAGCTCTGCAAAAAGCAGCAACTCTTACTGTTATTCAGAAATTTATGTTCAGACAGAGAGATGCTGAGCAAGCTCAGACAAAAGATAAACATCAGGATTTGGACAGTCAATAAGTATCAGGCTCCAATCAAAAAGTAGCTTAACATTAGCAAACACCAAGCAAAGCTTTCATAATAGGATGTGCAGGCATCTATATCTCAAGCAATCCGGGGTTTTTGTTCTTCATGACAAGCTCTGTGCTTCTGAGATGAGGGTGATAAATTAGTTAAAAGCTCAAAGCAGCCAGAGAACTGAAAGATGCAAGATTCTTCAAGAAGCTGTGTCAGAGCTCTTGCCAGCAGCTCTTGCCAAACACAAGCACAATTAACCAAAGTGAAGCTGCAAAAGGCTGCAGGGAAAATTAAAAGGAGCAGAGAGATGGGAAAGGCTCATCAGATCTCATAGTTAAACTATGAGACAGCACAAAACAGGATGGTCATGTAGGAGAGAGAAAAAAGCATGATCACTGAGCAAAATAGAACATGAGAAGAGAGGGTAAATGGAGACAGAAACATAGTAATAAAAAAGTAGGTCAGTGAATGTGCAGGGCTTTTCAAAACCCTGAGGATGTATCACATCAAAAAGAAGAAAACAAGGCACCTATGTGATAGCCTATCCAAGAGGAAAGCAAGGCTATAAGGAGGAGCTAAGTGGCAACAGGACAAGAGCAGATGTTGTCCCTTCAGGACAGTGATACCAGAGTCTCTGTGGCCACAGAAAACACTGTCAGGAGGGCTCTGGTTTCAGTGGGGGGTTGGAGGGCAGGGTTGGAGGTTACTTAGGTCCTCTTTGGTAGTCATATGATGGAGCTGCATCCATGGTATCAAGAAAGAAGGGGTGGGGAGCACACAGCTATCTCCCTGTCCTTGAGGTATTAGTGGAATAAAATTAAAAACCCAAAGCCACAGCACCAAAGAGCCTTCCAGATGGGATGAATATGAACTCTTGGAACTGGTGGGCTCAGGAGTGTCAGCACTCAAACATGGGCTTAGGGAAACACATTACTAGAGACAGCACTGCCAAGCTTTACCAGAAAAATCTCATCATTAAGTAGGAAGAGAAGAAGCAGAAAAGTCAGGTCATGCCATTCCTTTCACTGGAAACAACATGCACCAGGGCTGCTGGACTCCTGCCCTCCTTCCCCAGAAGCCTTTCTCATTTCCTGGGGAATATTCTTCCAAAAGCACAAAACCCCAATGCAAGGCTTGACAGTCCAGAAAAGTGGGGCTGGAAGCTTCTGTATCTCCAGAGGTGGTGTAAGACTACGTCACAATGCAATATCAAAAAACACTTGAAGACCCCAAGCCTATTTCTTCTAAATTTGAGACAAAACAGCAGATTTGGGGAGCTCCCCTAAGGCCCAGGAGTTATTTTTTGCCTGCCAGCAGCATGCCCTTGCCTTTTGGAAAGCTAAGTAGAAAGCCACTAGTGTCTTCAACCCAATCCCAGCAATAAAATCAGCAATAACTAATTAATCCTACACGGAGGGACAGGCAGCAGAGGGAAAGGCAGAAGCATCTCCATGGACCTCATCTTCTCTTACCCTTCAGTGTCCTTCACTTACAAAGTACAGTATTTTCAGAACAAGGCTGTTTTATAAAGTAACAGCTACTAGAGAGCCTGCACTAATGGGATCATGTCTCTCCAGAGATTTTCCAACACTGAGGTAGTGTTAACTTTCTTCTTAACCTTTCAATATCATAAAGGGACCATAACCTACAGCTCTTAAGGGAGATCAGGTAAAATATCTATTAAAAAATTCATTTCACCTGGTGCATCACCACCAATACTGCAGCAAGAGTTCCCTTATTTGGCAAAGGAATCAACCAAAAATAAAGGGATTTACCGAGAGCATAACTGCAGCAGACAAGGATGAGAGGGAAGAAAAGGCAGAGTAAGTTTTACAGGATGCTGCTGACTCCATCCAGGGTTTCACTGCCCCCTCTCCAGCATCCCCTGAGCCAGCCAGGAGTGTGCTCTGCAGACACCTCACAGCACACACCTGGGTCATCTCCTGTCATCCAGAGGCAAAATTTTAGATCTAACCAGCAATACCTATTTTACAGAAATAATGAGAAAGAAGACACCACATCCCCCAACTAAATATAGTTTTGCAGTAGCTTGATTGGTCAATCTTACCTTTAGCATTACAAATCAGAGTGACAGACAGAGACTGGGAAATTTTCCACTTTCATCAAAGAAAAAAAGACAGACCAGGGACTACTCAGCACTGACTGTCCTCAGAAGCCAGAACTATAAAAACTCTACCAGCAGCACTGAAGATGATTTGAGTGTGTTCTGTATGGTGAGCAACTGCAGCAGAGAATGCTTTGTTGGGGTGGTAGCCCCAGCCTAATTCTCAGAAACCACTAAATTAAAATGTCCTTTCTGACAGCCACTGCACAGACTTCTCAGCAGGGAAATGTTCTTTTGCTTAAACTGAGTTTATATCCTAGGCTCACTGGGGAAGGAGGAAGAGAACTTCTAGCTTGAATAGGCTATAGAACATTTTGGTAAAAATATGCTGATTGGTAGAAACTCATTATGATCAATGTTCCCCCACTGTTTGTTGAAGATGTCTTCAGCTCTACATTTTGCCACACTTCTTTCCCAGTGGCTCAGAAAAGAAGAATATTTTTCCAAAGCACACTGCTCCATTAGATAGAATCAAGTCTTTCTAGCACTCAAGTTAGCTTGAGAAATCCTAAAAAAATCCCCACCCCTTTGTAATAAATCCATTACTCCTCATTTACATGCTAGAGCTTTACTCCACAGCAAATTTTCTGAACAAGAGTATAAATAGGTCTCTGATTTCTTTTTTTTTTTTTTTTTTGAGTTACACTTAGAGTATTACTGGAATGCCTGAAGCAACCAAAAATAATGTACCAGCTAAGAAAGCTTTCCTTGATTTAGAAAGGGATGTGCAGGGCTCAGCAAAGGTGCCCAATTCATGCACAGACCCAAGAGCCCCAGAAATGCCATCACCTGAGCACTGCACGAGTCCTCCAGGGAACAGGAGGGCATCAAGCACAAAATTTTGTTCTGCTCACTGCAAGAGACTGGTAGTGTTCTCAGTGAGATATTTTAAATAGGTATCAGTCTTAATTATTTTCAAATGAATTCTGTGTGTCACGTGATCAAAACACTGGATTATTTCATGGAAATTCTACCTTCAGTCTCCACTCCAGTCAAACTGTCAGTCTCTTTGGGTAAGATTCACCCAATCTAACACAAGTACATGGAAATGACAAGCTAAGGTACAAGGTAGTCACCTAAGGCTATCATTATACCAAGAGGAAGAAACAGGCTTCTTTAGAAGGAAATTCACCTTAGACATATCCAAAATATAATTTATATATGAACCTGATCTTTAGATATTCAACATTTCATGAGCATGTTTTCCCCCTCAAACTCAGAATATCTCTAAGCAAACACTCAGAAACTGGTCAAGGTTAGAGGGGAAAACAAAGAGACATAACATTAGGAGGTAACAATTCTTAAGAAAGTGATGATTTGGACAGGAGTATCTCTTTGAAACTCATACAGCACTTGGGTCAAAATGATTTAACAGCTCTGCAAGGAGCTTAACCTTCTCAAGCAAAGAGAAGAGAGGGAGTGACTCATCATTTAGCACCAGTTTGAATTAGATTATGCTTCCCTAAGCTATTAATTCCTCACTTTCTGGAAAACAAACATATTAATGCTTGGAGGTCAGCATCCTGTTCTGCATCCCTGTGAAACTTCACTAATAGCAATTTGAAAATAGTATTTCCCTACATGACTGCAAATGGCTTTCCTTGGTTTAAATGATATGAATTTCCCCTTCATGACAGTTCCTTCAGTTCTTATTCAGAATAAGCAGCATCTGGTGTGGTACTTATTAGGGGAGTGATGTCCTTTTTTTAATGAGTATCAGAAGAGACAGATACACAAAGCATGAGGAAATAGCAATTAACTTTCTGCTGCCCATAGTCCCCCAGAGCTGAGCTGTATTTCTCTTAATGGTTATACACTCAAGCAAACAGAACTGCATATTGTTAATGTGATGAGTTTGCCTCCTCTTAAACAAAAGAAGAGACACTTGAAGTCACATTCCAGCATTAAATGAGAGGCAGAGAACTGATTAATCACTGGAAAGAGAATATTATTCAGGGGAAAAAAAAAAAAATGTTCAGTGACTCACTGTCACTTGCCATGCCTAGCCAGGAAAAGTTGGCTGGAATAAAATAGCTACTAAATAAGATCTAAAACCTGATCAGCCTGAGCAAGCACTGAAGAGATATAACAACCAGCCTGGCTTTTCAGGTTAGGGAAAGGCAGCAGAGATGCTCTTGGCCCTTGTGAAACTGGTCTGGTGAGAAAAGCATCAACTTTGCTGGAGAAATGACCCAGCTTCACACTTTGGGAGCAGGGGCTCCATGTCCCAGCACAGCAGCTCCACAGAAGCTTCTTCTCTGTGCTGCTGAGGCTGGACCACCCCCTCTCATCAGACTCTTATCAGGATTATCAAAGGAAAGTACACAACAGGAGAGAGACACTCATAATTTCAGCCTAATTCAATAAAGCCTGAGATCTCAGCCTCCAGGGGTTGCCTCTTAATGATTTCTAAAACATTAAGTCTCTAAAAGACTTTCTCCTCTTGCAGAGAACAAAGAGTGCCCTTACCTCTTCATCACGGGCAGAAAAAAATTACAGGACTGAACAGATGAGCCCAGACTCCTCACTGGTTCATAGTAACAGTTTCATACAAGCAGTACCATCTCTTACCATGTAACAGAAGCAGAGGATTATACCAAAGATGTACAACACAAATAGCCAACACTTTCCTTCAGAAAAAAAAACAACAAACAAACAACCCAGAAATTATGCCTTTGACCAGGAGCTCAGATATTGTCACCCTGCTGGTGCTGTAGAGCAAAGTAAAACCCTGAGAAAGGTGAGAACTAAGGAGTACAAAGTTATATCTGCTCATACTGCACCATTTTATCCCAGCCATCTATAATTTCATCCAGCTATAAAGAAAGAATAACTCAAAAATCATGGCTCATTGAATGTGTTAGAGATGAAGGAGAATGAATGGACCCTTCCCCATCTAATCACGACTGTTTCCAGAGGAAATTGGGCTGAAAGAATGGTTTATCAGCTACCTCCAGCTGTGCAAGACCCTGCTGCTCCTATCTGTTAGGAGTGGCACCCACCAGCACGGAGCTGAGCCAGAAAATCCTTTCCCTGAGTCTCCAAACAGCATCTGCTCTCTTTCTCCTTTGCTTCTTGTCTCATTCCATTCTTCCTTGCTTCAGGAAGAAGCAGCAACTCTCTGGAAGGAGCTGTATGAAGGGACAGAGCTCCTTGAGTCCCCTCTCACCAGGCTGGAGGCTCCTGGCAATGTTAGAATTTTCCCACCGTGGCTCTGTCCATCCTTCAGGATTTCCTTTCACCATCTCCATCATGATGGTTAGCACAGAATATGCTCTTCTGAGTGACTACTGTTGTCCCATCAACCTCCTCTATGTATTTAACAGCATCTCCAGTGCTGTTTGAACTTTATGTAGCTGTTTGCTTTCTCTCCCATTGATTTATTTTTTTGTTGTTGTCATCTTGTGGATTTCTGCTACAAGCTTTTACTTTTACCCACGATTTAATTTAGTCTTTAAGTTAATGCAGTGTTACAGTTTATGAGAAGATTTTTTCAGTTACTTACGGCCTCTGTTTACCAGAAAATCTTTAAATGCTTGCTGGTTGAACTCTCCTGTGCCAAGACTATTAAACATTTCAGCCCTGGCCTATCACACTGGATTAATAGCTGACATGTGACCAAGCATCAGCCCTCCAGCTTGGATCAGTTCTGTTCATCTCTTGCTTTTTAGTTGGTCATATGGTCAGGACCTGTGCTGAGCATCATGACATGATGGC
The DNA here is from genome assembly GCF_003957555.1 of Calypte anna. Taxonomy (NCBI): domain Eukaryota; kingdom Metazoa; phylum Chordata; class Aves; order Apodiformes; family Trochilidae; genus Calypte; species Calypte anna. The sequence goes on along the minus strand of NC_044247.1, from coordinate 13,123,130 downwards.
TAGGAAGCAGGAAAGTACAAGTGGCTTTAATGTCAAGACCCCCCCAAAGAGCTGTTATTTAAAAGCTCTAAAAACGTCAGATGGTTAGCCAAGCACAATTTATTTTTTTTTAATAGGGTATTTGAGTAATCTATTGCCTTGCAAAACAGTTCTTCACCAACACACATGCCCTGACTTAGGAACCTGAACTCTCCCAGGCAAGCAGATGTTACTTTGTTCATAATATTTCATTTTTTTTTTTTCATTATTAAACACATGCAAATGAGAAAAATGTAGATGCTGAACTTCATTTACATTGAATGCATCACTGATTCCATGTAACACCTTGACATCAATGCCAAAGTATTTCTGTTTCTTCATAAATAATAACTCAAAGAAAGGCCATCCTTACAGCTAACAGAGCACATCTGCACTTTAACTTCAGCTGGAAAGAGCAAAGTTTTATTGACTGTAGAGAAGCAACTGACAATCATTTACTGCTGGGGCTTTCTGTACAATCCTCAATCCGTCTTTCATCAGGACAGCAGTGGGACAGCTTCTGTTCACATGAATGCCTCTTGTTTCTTTGTAAAATGCAGCAGAAAAGGTTTTATGACACCCAGAAAACCCAGATATATAATTGATGAAAATAGCCTGATTAATAATATTCTATTGCCAAGTGATGTGACTAATGCAGTGCTAGAAAAAAAAAAAGAAAAAACCCAAGAATACAACAAACAACCTGTTACACAGAGAAGATTCAGTCCAAAAAAGGCCTAGCAGATCTTTTGAAGTGATCTAATCCTTGGTTTTAGGGTGCCTGACTAGAAAGACAAATTAATCCTGTCATGGCATTGCAGCAGCACAGAGGACAGCACAGCAACTGAAGATGCTGAGGACACAACAAGTTTACCAGATGCCAGTTCCTTTGCTGTACTTGGCCTGATTCACCTTCAAACTCAAGTCAATCCAAAATAAAACAAAGTACTAGCATAAAGGGCAACCTTTTCCCAATTTGTTTAATTATGATCTCTTCAAGCCCAGAAATCTATCTGGTTAGAATTCTAAAAAATTATGCTTTGTCATTTTAAAAAGTTTTTTTTCCTATCTCCAGCCTCAAGCAGAGAAATTCTCTTTAAAACAGAAATGTCCTATTTCATACTGGAAAAAAAAAATTGTTGTTTACTTTCAAGAAACCCTGGAGGAACATCTGATTCATGGGTTGTTTACTTAAGCAAATTTTTAAGCCACTAGAGATTCATCTATTCCTAATTCAAAAGTTGGCACAATTAATGCAAACATTTGTTCCAAAGTAGTATAGATTAATGGTAGGAAAGGGGCAGGGTAAGAGGGAACTAAGCAAAGGTTAATGAAGGAGCAAATACTTTCTGATAATCCAGCAGACACTCAGCTGTCCTGGTTTTTGAAATGCACTTTGAGTAATTTCTAAAAGCTATAAAAAAAACCAAAACACTGTCACCACCTATCCTGTAGGCAGCTGGCTTAAGCAAAGGGATGTGAATTGGGAAGTTTGTAGGGCAAGAAGAGAATTCTTTTAAAATTTAGAAATAGTTTTATATGAGCTCAATAGACTTCACAGTAGCCTAAGCAGCAGTGCCATTCCTGGGAACAAGGAGATAACCATGCACGGGGTTTGGTTTCAGCCTCTGTGAAGGGCAGGGTTTTGTCACCAAGTTCAAAGGACCAGGCTTTTCTACTCATACAAGTTTTCAAACCTTAGCACTGGCTTATTTTGTCTCATGGCTTCTTGTCAGAAAGATTCAGAATCATCCTCACAACCCCTCCACCTTTCTGCTGCCTGCTTTGCCTGCAAACCAGAATAATTCTCCTGTTGGGTGGGTTACAGCCAGGCCATTAAAAAGAGGACATCAAACCCTCTGGAAGGGTGCCCATAGCCCAGATCCCACCTTCAGCACCAGGACCAAGCTATGGTGGGTCAGACAGATGTGGCCAGGGTACCACAGTGTCCAGTCCCATTCCAGCCAAGGCTCCTCAATACAGCACCTGCAGCCTTCCCCAGCTGAGAGTTCCATGGCCCTCCAAGCTCCAACCAAGTTTAAAATAAACAAAAAAGTGAATCATGACAACAGAGACCAAGAAGAAAGCATTCACACACACACACGAAAAAAATTAATCAGGAAAAGATCTGAAATAAATTTGGAAGAAGTATAGCTGGCAGTGTTAGATATCAAGAAGCTTTTCCTCAAAGCACAGGGAGGGGACTCAGCCAAGGATGAAGAAAGATCATTTCAGAAAGGAATGAGAAATACAGCCACAGAGGATGGTAAAGCAATTCAAGCAGTAAATGAATACTTACATGTTTACAACAGAGATGCCTAAAAATCTGTCAGCTGACACTGGCTATTTATCTGCTATCATGAAAGAGCTCAGAAGCAGTTAAGGAAAAGCATTAAGCTAACTGGAGCAGTGGACATGAAGGACAAGGCCACTGGAGAGCCCCAGGTATGTGAGTGCTGTTGCATGATGAGATTGAGGTCCCCAGTTCCATGGATGCATCCAACAGGAATGGACACAGCCCATGGACTGCAAAGCTCTGGTCCAGCTGAAGGCAGGGAAAGAGGAGGCCTGGCCACCAGAAGAATTGATACTAAAGTTAGAGCAGATATTGAAGTCAATAACTCCCTTAAAAATAATAATTAAAAAAATTAAGCCATGGAGTCACAGAATGCTTAGGTTGGAAGAGACTTCCAAGATCATCCAGTCTAACCTTTGACCAGCACCATAATCTAGCCACTAAACCATGGCCTTAAGGACCAGGTCCAAACATCTTTTAAATGCCTTCAGGGATGGTGACTCCATCACTGTCCTGGGCCATTTCAATGCCTGACAACCCTCTCAGCCTAAACCTCCCCTGGAGCAGTTCCCAACTATTCCCTCTGGTCCTATCACAGTCAATAAGGAGAAGGAGCTGTTTCCTTCCTCACTCCAACCTCCCCTGAGGTAGCTGAAGAGAGCCCTAAGGTCTCCTCTCAGCCTCCTCTTCTCCAGACCAAATTCCCCCAGCTCCCTCAGCCCTTCCTCACAGGTTTTGTGCTCCAGGCCCTTGAAAAGTTCTCTTGCCCTTCTCTGGACACTCTCCAGAACTTCTCTGTCCCTCCTATAGTGGGGTGCTCAGAACTGAACACAGTGCTCAAGATGTGGCCTCACCAGAGCTGAGTACAGAGGGAATGATCAGCCCCCTATTCCTGCTGGCCACAGTGTTAATAATAATAATAATCATAATAAATTAAAATACTCTTGAATATTTATTTTAAAAATTAATAATAATAATAATAATAAAATTGGTCTGTCTGGGTGGGCCAATGCTACATGGCATATTTTTCATTTCCCAGATTGGACAGCAATTAATCTCAGAACTGAAGAGGTCTGTATTCATTACCTAAAAGTTCAGTTTCCATGCATTTCTCTAAATGTTAATGTAAAAGCTGTATTTTTCCCCATACACCCACTATAAAATTCTTTAATAGGTGGCTAACAAACAGATACACAAAGGTTATTTTAAAACCCCTGAAACTATGATTTCAGCTGCTCTTATCTAGTCACACTTTAGACAACTCTATCTTGGGCTGCAGAGTTTCTCCCAGTTTAGCATCCTGAAGGTCAGCTACTCAAAGGACAGGGTCCTTCTTTTTTTTCCCCACTCAAGGACAGCAGCACTGAAGCCACATGATCATTACTGAGAAAGCAGCCACTTTGCCTATGGCTACTGCTATACTGAAGTGTACTCTGTTAATAACTTTATAGTCTTCCAGTTACATATATATATTTCTGTGGAACTTTCTTATATGATAAACAATATTTATACAAGTAGAAAGTATCAGAGCAAAGAGAAGAAGCCACACAGTTCACCTCCAAATGAAAGCCTCCACCACAGAAAGCCTGCAAATATGTCACCATACTATAAATATTCTCAAAATGGGTTCTCAAAGCCTCCTCCTAGAGAAACTGGTGTGTTACAGGCTAGACAAATCCTCTGTGCAGTGGGAAGGGAACAGGTTAACAGGTCACACCCAAAGGGTGGGGGTAAACAGCTCCTTTTCAAACTGGAAACCAGTCACAAGTGGGGTTCCCCAGGGACTGATACTGGGCCCAACACTGTTTAGTGTCTTCACAAGGGATCTGGATCATAGGATAAAGAGCATCATGGTGATGTTTACTGATGATAGCAAACTGAGTGGAGAAGTGGAGACTTCAGAAGTGAGAGCCATCTTGCAGGAAGACCTGGACAGATTAGGAGAGCTAACAAGAATCTTATGAAGTTCAGCAAGGACAGGTATCAAGTCTTGGACATGAAAAACCTTAATCCAGGAGAGCAGCACAGGCTCTACCTGGCTGGGGAGCAGCTCTGTGGAAAGGAAACTGAGGATCCTTGTTGAGAATAAGCTCAATATGAGTGAACAGTGTGCAGCAGCAGCAGAGAAAGCCACCAGGATGCTGGGTTGCATCAGCAAGGACATCACCAGAAGAGAGAAAGTCAGAATCCCACTCTACTGAGTTCTTGTCAGACCAACCCTGGAATATTGTGTTCTGTTCTGGTGCACACTACAGAAAAAAGATGTGGACAGGATGGAGAGGGTCCAGAGGAGGGCCACGAAGATGATCCAAGGACTGGGAAAATGTACGAGGCAACACAGAGAACTGGGCTTGAAAAGAAGGATCAGAGATCTTACCACCATGTTCCAGTATTTACAGGGTGACTACAAAGACAAGGAAGGCTCTTTTTTTATATGGATGTAGGGTAACGGGTTCACATTACTTATGGGGAGATTCCAATTGGATACATGAGGAAAATTTTAACACCCCCAGGTGTATCCCCCAACATTGGGTGCTTTTACGATTCAGGGGGATAAGGTGCTGGGCCATCTTGTCTGGAGTGTGTTTTTGCCAAGAAAGGTTGGACCAGATGATGCTTGAGGTTCCTTTCAACCCAGTATTTGGTGACTCTGTGATATAGGATGGTGTGGGGGCTGAGAGAAGGCCACTGGAAAGCATAATCTGAAGATACAGACCCATGGTCCTCTGTGAGATGAGGGCTTCATCAGTCATGCTGAAAGCTGCCCTCATCAACCTAATTTTGGAAAGTAGTCCTGTTGAACAGATATCTCTGCTTTCCTTTTGCTTAGGTACAGGAAATGAGCTACAGAAAAAGGGGGGCTGGGAGTAGAAATAGGTGCAGCAGATGATTTCAGCAAGTAAAAGATTGTGAAACCATACAGGATTCAGCCTGAAGCATCCCCACTTGTTTCACAAAACTCATTCCTGAAAAGCTCACTTAGAGTTTGTACAAATAGATAAACGTGTTTTATGAAATCCTCAGATTCACAGAGCAACTAAACATTTGTGGTTTTTTCAATGTAAGCCACTTCTGTATAAGATTCTTTATGTTTTTGATCTAATCACATTTACTGTAGTCCGTGGGAGAAACTAACTTAGAATTCCAGGCATGTCTCTATGAACAATATCTGTGGCAGCTCACTCCAACTCATCCATTATTTTTATTCCTATGGTGCTTTCTCTTTAGTACTAAGTTAGATACCTTTTCTTTTTTTTTCTTTAAGAAGGGAACACTCTTCTGGAATTTCACCCTTTTTATTTCCAACAGAAAGGAGGCAGAAGGGGTCTGCATTTGCTGAGAATATAAGCTTCAAGTTCAACACTATTTCTCTAAATTACACTCTGCATTGTCACATACCTAGGCATCCTCAGTTGATCATGTTTTAAATAGGACTGGCTCCTTTTAAACTAATCACTTGAAAGGCTGGTTCAGAGTTATTTAAAGTTGCTGGTATTTTATGGCACCACGAATGCTGCACAACGCAACTGCTGAGCTTTAAAAAACACAGCAACTAGAAAGTGGGAACAAGAAACTACCATCTGTCTCTCTAAACAATTATCATCCTGCCATCTGTCTATATACTAGATAATGTTTTTGCTGTTGGAAATATTTGATTGAAAAAGTTCTCTCTATGGATACAAAGAAGAGGAAACCATGCTAAGGAAAAAAACAAATATTGCTGATTATTCAGGTTTCTCTTTCCCACTAGAAAAGCCTGCCATTGAGCTGTTTTCTACACAACTTGTGAAGGGTACACTGCAAGGATATGAGATTCCTTAATAATGAAAGGCCTCTACCATTATTCCATTATTTATGAACTCCTCACTACATTTCATATAAAAGCATCTAAGAAGCCTAAAACCAAATTCAAACTAAGACAAAGGGTAAGGAAAAGTTTCTCTGCAATTTGCTTTGGATTTTCTTCCCCACTTTTGTTTCAGGACAGAGCAGTGACCCAGAAGATGACCAGTCCAAGCTCGTCAGAGAACCTGGTGGCTGTAATCCTCCCTTGGCCAACCTGAGCAGGGATTCAGAAGGCCAGCAAAGCCCAACAGAAAGCAAAGATTCCCTTGCAGATTCACAGATAAGTGATGCTACCCCTCCTTCTGCTAGTCCAGAAGGGCAATTACATGGGCATAGTTACCAGAAGGAATTTCAGTCCCTGGTAATGTCTTTGGGAAAGATGTGCTTGAGAAGTCTCTCAGCAGGTCAGTGGTTCTTCCCAGCATTCCAGGGTTTGCCCTGCACTTTGACATCTTTGAGATGAAAACTGGGCTGTAATGGACTGGCAGGTATTACAGTACTCAAAGGCTCCAATATAATCTTGAACCTAAGCACTTGTGTCAGAACTACCCTTTGATTATGTCATTAGTATCTTTATTGCAATTATGATTATTAGTACATTTCCAAGGCCCCAAGATCTCTCACCAGGACTTAAAACCATAACAAGGGGCTGTGTTTGTTTTCAGGGTGTTGCTGCTCCTTCATGTCTGACTCCTGTAAAGCCAAATGAATGCTGCAGCAAACACAATAACTGACCCACCATCTGTTTGGAATCTACAGATAATGGGATTTGTAAAATTTGCTGAGTGTTTTATTTAATAAATCAACCATTTTTCTTGTTTGGGAGGAGGGAAAGTAACAGTATTACAGGTTTTATAAGGAGGTTAATCCACTGTTTTTTTCTCCTTCTATAACAACTAAAGGCTTTAAATGTAGGGGAAAATAGCTTTGTGATCCAATTCTAATACTTTACATCATAAACAAATGACCAAAATATTTCAGTTACATTTGGGAATATCTAATCCACAAAGGTTCAGTGGCAGACCAGAGGCATCTCAAGCCAAGAGCATACAAAAAGCAGGGATAACTTCCCCATCTTCTTACTGGACTGCAAGGCTTTAGAACAGGGGTGGGGGAGCATATGGGGGTGTAATTTTTATCCGAACTTCATTTTGGGGGGGTTATGAGTTTGGGTGATGACACCAACATTTAAAGAGAATTAATAGCATGTTAACAGGTAATAGATGTTTTAAAATCCACTGTGAATTGAGGATGGGAGCAAGTTTACAAGGCATTAAAACCCAAAAGCTTCACTTCTTCTCCTAGTGTACTTACCCCTGTGGTGGAAGAGCTCAGACAGTTTATGTGAAGTTTGCTCTGATACACACAGCAATAACTGCAGGAAAGTGCTACTTAGAAAGCACATTGTTATTACTGAAAAGCTGAACAAGCACTGCTGTTATTTCTTCCTCAATGGGCCCATATGTAGCAGAAATTGCCTGGAATCTTAAGACTAACTCACAAAGCTTGCCCTAGCCAGGAAACACAGAAAACATAAATATAGAGTTAATGTTGGTGGAAGGGGGGAGAAAAAGGACAGGAGGCAGTCTAAAAAGGGTACATAGCAGTTGGATTTCCTAAGGCATGTGTTTAATTCATAAGTGTAAGCTGGTCAGGAATTCCCAGGCAGCAGAAGCAGGTTAAAAAACCCTACAGTGGTCATTACTGGACTTGGTTTTGCCAGTTGTTGCTCCAGCTCTGTCTTTTGCATACATTTCTACAGTGGAACTGTAAGAAGACAGCTCAGCTGGTTTATTCCAAATCTGCAAAATGATGGACCTCTTTGGAAGAGCTACTGGAAAAGAATAAACCAGAGCAGCAAAGAAAGCTCTTCATCTGTCCAAACCAAACGCCTCAAAACACCACAAGCACATTTTATGAGAAGATATTCACCAGCAGGCTCCAGCTGCTCAGCATTCACCATGTTCAAAGTCGACCAAATAAGCCAAAGCTGCTGAAACCAACCCCTGTGCCTGACCGTATGGAGCTGATTGCCTGGCTTGAGCCAAACCCTAACTCTGAAATGACCTGAAGGAAATCACATACTTAGCTGAAGCCAAAGGAAAAAATGCAAGAGAACATCAGTACCTTGGTTACCAAGCACATGCACAACAAGCTCCCCTTACAAAAGGCAGGGAGGTCCAATCACTTTATCAGAGAGCTCAGGTTAAAGTGTCTTCAGTTAAAAAACACCAGTGCCTGAATCCTCTTAAGATTCTCAGGGCAAAGTCTGGATTATAATACACAAACCCCACTGCATTGGTAGATCTGGCTTGCATGATTGATTTGGTGTTATAACATCTCCATTTGTTGAATAACATCATTGTTCTTACATGGTCCCTGCACTTGGATTTTGTTTCTATGGAAATTGCACAAAGAGGACAGCAAGCTGCCAGCCCACGCTCAGCTCTTGAGCTTCCCACACAGCATGAGGTTCCACAGCTCAGGGAAGGGAAAACACTCTTCCCCATTTCTCCTGCGACATCTTGTTGGAATCAGAAATCTCATTTCAGTCCTTGGCCCCCAGTTCATGACGGGGAGATGGGGTTCAAGAAGGATTTTCATAAGAAGCATGCTCTAGAAAAGACCAGCTTTATTGCTCTCAAGGGCAAAGACCTTAAATTTGGACAAGGCCCCAGGAAAAGGCACTTCAGAGATTGTCTTTGTCTCTCAGATTTTGGGAAGTAACAGCATTTTTTACTCCTGCTGAAGGCAAAGTGCTGGAAGAGCTCCCTGGCAAGGTGGTGCTTAAATTTAGAGATACCACAGAAACTACAGCTGAGAAGAGTCACACCATGAAGTCTCAGAAGCCATGAAAATGGCAACACAGTTTTACAAACAAACATGGACCCACACAGCCCATCCCAGGTATCCTTTTCTTTGGGCTCGTTAAAAAGCCATTTTCTAACCAGTGTTTGGAGAAAAAGGTCAGGAATCTGACCTCACCTCTATCCAATACTCTAACAATCTGAGGAGCCTTTGATTAGATGATTCTGGCTGCTTTTCCAACCTCTCTGCATTACAAAAACTGAGAAGAAGCTTCAGGATCACAGAAGTGGTCAGACAACTCAGCTGGAAACATCTGGGAACTGCTGGAGCATCCTGGAATGCCATTGCCCAAAACTTACAGATCCAACTCAGTTGCATCCTTAGGGTGGCATCAACTGGTGCCCCAGTGCATGGACCCCAAACACAACAGGTCCTGAACTGAGCAACTTCTTGAGGTCCCTGCAGGCAAAGTGATAACTACATGTGGGACATGTGGAACAGCTTCCAGCTCCAACTGAGATACTGTGCTTGCCCTCCAAATTCCCTGAAACTCCTGATGGATCTAACCACAAGGAAGTTCAAAGCTAAGGCTATATACCAAGAAAATTAAATACAACTTATTCTATGTTTAAAACATAATGGAAGATTGAAGTGTTAAAACAAAGATGAAAATCACTTGTAGATAGCTCAGTTTAAGCTTTTTTAACACGAAATGCAAATTAATCATACTGGACATTTTTTGATAAGAACAGCAAATCATATCTAAGTAGTTCAACTGAAAAACTTCCTCTACACTTCAAGTATTAATTCCCTAGCTGATTTTGAATATTTAGCCCCCAGGCCAAAAAATACCAACTTCTTACATCTTCACTCAAACTGTAAGGCAATTAAAAAATATAAATGAAGCATTCATGCAAATAAACCCTGTCCAACCTCATAGCACAGTCCTCCAGATTCCAAATCCAAATCCTACACACCTTCCTCACTCCTGGCACTTGCCTTGCCACATCACAAGTAAGTATGTGGAGAGGTAGATAAAGTTTATAAGATTAGAAAATCTTTACATTTTCCCTCACTGAAAGTAACAGCAAAGTTTGCTGCAAAGGTCAGATGAGCAGAACACTCCCCATCACTCTGAGGCTGACAAGGAGGAGAGACTTCTCAATTCCTTAAAGCTTCTCACAGCCTCCAGTTTTCTTCCATACACATGCCTCAAATTCTTCTTCAGTAGAAAACTAATCAAGGGGACAATCTATGCACAAAAGGGCAGCTTGATAAGAGAAATGGATTAGACCAAGCTAAAAGCACAATAGAGGGCCAGATAAAGCCAACCTCTCCAGTATGGACACAGGAAGACACAAAAAGATAAAGAATGTTTTTCATCAGATCCTTGTCTTTAGACACTTTATTTTAAAAATCTCTGGGTAAAGCAAGAAAGCTCGGAGATAACTCCAATAGCTGTAGGAACCAGACCACATAGACAAGACTCCACATGTGACAGCCAGGCAGGAAAGCCCCCATGCAGCACTACCAGAAAGATCTCCAAGGCTTTCATTTTACCTTGGCCCCAGCACCCCACAGGAATTTCACTCTGCCAAGCTTCACCTTAACATCCCCTGTCCAGAGAGCTCAGCCCCCTTAGCCCTGGACTGCAAGAAGAAAATCTGACATTGCTATTGCCTCCCAACCTTTCCCATTGTCAGAGAGGCTGGGAAAGATTCCTGGAGGAAGGGAGAGATGCAGTGCCAGACCCATGTGGAGTTTGGGCACCTCCATGGGCAGCCCATACAAATACTTAAATGGTATCAAGGCCGTGGGAGAAAAAGTACTAGCCATCATTTTTACATCTTAACTATTAATGCATTAGGAGAGCACAGAATGAAAGGGTTAGATGGGATGTTTTCTCATAGACATAAATCCCTGGGTACAGACCTGAAATAGGGGCCAGGTTTTTTCCCTCACTGACATTTGTGCTAGAAAACATGAAGTTTTCAGGAGTGACACAATGTAGTAGTGAGACTCCTGTTTCAGGTTTGGCCCTGTGCAGATCAAGGGCATCCAGCAGTTCATGGGAAGGCCCTTAGTTCCCCCAAAACCTCATCTTTATCATCTCTCCTACCCAGAAATCAGTAGTGACTTCCCACTCAGGTCTCCTGGGCTTTTCTATAGATTTCAGTGATGCAGATGCTACGAGGCAGCTTGTGTCCTCTAGGTAACCATCCAGATTCCCAAAATATTCAAGCTGTAAGTGCAGCTGACACAAATGAAAGTGAAAGGGGACTAGGACAAGTACTACAAATTTTCTCCTTCCTCTCCTTTGTCACCCCATGCTAATTATGCCATTCAGATAAGCAAAGGATTTATGATGTTGTAACAGAAGAGATTTAAAGGTCCTTTTTTTTTTTTTATTCCAATCTCTCAAAAGTAAAATATGAGGAGCCAAAGAGCTGAAGTTATTTTAAGAAGTTGTAAGTTATTGCACTCTACTGCCCAGTACAATGAACTATTCTCTGTTCACGTCAGTTGTTAATAAGACTTTAACATAATATAGCAGTTCAGTATGATTAAAAATACACCAAAGGACATTCACCTCTAAAAATAGAAAAATAGTTATTAAAGAAATTGGACAGAGCTAATCTGAAAATAGACTGCAGGAAAGGAAGAGAAGCTAAATAGATTAAGTAGGACAAATCATTAGATGCCAGGAATGAGTGCATTATTTCAAGTTCATCAAACCTTTTTAATAAATATATAAGTAAAGCATGCAATAGCATATTAACCCAGTCAAAGCACCCAGCCCCAATCACTTATTTTAAACCATAAATAGCAGACACTCCAGCTCTTTTTTTCTGATCCTCACAATAGATTTAGTCATGCAAGGTACTGAGAACTCTGGTATTAACAAATAAAGGCTTCCAGTGTGCTCTAGAGATATGAGCAGCCTTGCCCACTGATTTTAGCCTTTAAACTTCACCAAAAAACCCTCACTGCTGCTTTACTGGGATAATTCACACCAGCTCTGAACTTGCACTAGAAATGTTGAGTTCATTAAAAAGAAACCCAAGTCCATTTTCCCTGAAGTTAAGCAGGTGCTCAAATGCTCTGCTGGTTCAGTGCCAGAACACCGAGCACTTGGGACATTTACTCATAATATAAATGCTCTCTTCCCCCTATTAATTGTGATTCTATTATAATACAGGTAAGTCCAGTGCAAGTATTTAATGCAAAGACTGATGGGAGAGTGATTATATTCTGATCAAGTTTAAATTCAGTTCCTTGCTGACCCAAGAGACAAATGCCTGGTTTGAGAGAACCAACTGTTAAAAACTATTTAAGAGAAATCTATTCATCTTTTCCCCAAAACAGAGGTGTTGCAGATTTGAACAGAGGACAGGAAATACCTGTCAATTTATTACCAGATTTTCTCCAAACCCTACAAGGAATTGCCAACACAAAAGAGAGAAGTTTTGTTGTTTCATGAGTTTGCTCAGTACCTCCTTGGGGTATTTCTATATTCCATACAACCAAATCTCTATTGGCCAAGAAATGCAAGTCCAGGTTCCCCAAACTGCTAACACTCCATGAACACTGTGATAATAGCAGCCTGTGGGAATAGATTCCTATAATTCTGTAGGGGAACATAAGGCATTTTATGTTTAAAATGTCATAGGGAATAAAGCCAAAAGACTTGCACTAATCAAAAAAAAGGGTGGGGAAGGAATAGAGTTGGTGCTGATGTTTTGGTAGTTGCTGAGCTGTGCTATTGCTGATAGTAATAAAGACCAAAAAAAAGGACACAAACCCAAAAAACCCTCAAAACATAGAGGTGATCACTGCAGAAGGCAGGTACAATTCTCAAAACCTAAAGCAGAGGTGGATATTCAATGAACTGTCCAAAATAGTGGGGGCTAGAGGGAGTGGGTACTGACAATTTAATTATTAAACAGGCAACTAAAAATACAGAGAAATAAATTGAAGGACTCCATGCCTAATGGCCAGAAAGTTATCTTGGACTGAACACTGTTCTTTTCTACAGTTTCAGAGGAAATTCTGAAAAAAACCTCTCTTTGGAAAACATCTGTGCAAATCCAAAAATTAAGAATATTAGCTTTTTTTTTTTTTCCCTTCTTTGGAATTCATTTACCAATTGAATGTCAAGTACCTAAAACTATCTAGACTCATCCTGTCTTAAAAAAAAAAACAACAAAAAACCCAACAAGTTATACAACTTACAGCTGTGAATATTTCCATTAAACCTACATTTCTTTTATGGCTTTCTTCCTGGAACCAAGTCATTTGAATCTCAACTTTAGAATTAAGGTTGTTTGTCTCCTAATATTTCAAACAAGCAAGAACTGTGAAAGGATTTGAATGCCAAATCTATGCAATTTTCTGTGAAAATCTTTAGGTGGCCAAGTCAGAAGGATTTAATTTTCATGGATGCTGAGCAGTTACTGACTTTCTCCACTAGAGCTGGGATGGCTTAGCTCTGGAGTGGGGGGAGAGGCAAGTTAAACCTTCTCCAATGCAGAGACCTCAACAAATGTTCAACTATTTCCTACCCAATAAATCCTCCCAGACATAATGAAATGAAGTATTTTGTACAACTCCAGGGAGATTCTCACCCCTGTAAAATTGCTACTGGGAGACCACACACACTCTGAGGTGCCAAATGAGTATTTCAATAACTCTCGCTTACCTAGAATATACTTTTTAAATTACTGTAATGGGACACAGGAACATATTTAACTAAATTTGTAGATATACATTGGATATAGGGATATACAAGAAACCAAAGAGCAGTTTCAGATGCACACACTTTCACCTCAATCTGTTTTAGCATCTTAAAGAAAGCTTAAGCTTTGGAAAAATGTTATAGAATCCTGTAAATACTACTTTACCTCAATAGTGTAAAACTATTTTAACCTTCTCTAGTGATATGGATCTATTGAGACTATTGAATGTACTGAAGTCCAGCCATATAAACTGAGAAAGCAGAATTTGTGGAGGTGCCTCTTGGTCCACCAAGATCTTATGGCATTTGCAGAGTAAAATAAACTGGACTTAGGGCAGTGAGTATGTTACTGTTTGAGGAACTATCTTCAGAGGACATAGGGTAGTGGAAAACTAAATTGTCTTGAGCTTAGTGTAGTTCTTGAATAAGATGATGTAGCTGCAGTATTTATAATTTGTGTACTAGGACATGATTGGAGGAAAAAAGGAGGAGGAGGAAAAAAGGAGGAGGAGGAAAAAAGGAGGAGGAGGAAAAAAGGAGGAGGAGGAAAAAAGGAGGAGGAGGAGGAGGAAAAAAGGAGGAAGAAAGGAGGGGGAGGAGAAGGAGGAGGAAAAAAAGGGGGAGGAGAAGGAGGAGGAGGAGGAGGAAAAAAGGAGGAGTAGAAGGAAAGAAGGAGGAAAAGGAGAAAAATTCTTACCTCCTACCAAAAAATACAACTGATGCAGCTATAAGAGCAAACCTGAGCATTAATACTGTTGCTCTAATCAAGAGTTTGAGATGCACATCCCTCCCCCAGTACCACAGTACAAAGAAGTCTGTTTATTTTTGTAATGCAGGTTTACAGTGTTAATTTACCTGTGTAGCAAGTTTTCACTGGTGCAGGAGCAACATCAAAGACTGTCTAAGAATATCAAATTAAAGCCATCCATCATGCTTGTTGCACCACACTGTCCAAATGGCTTAACCAATATTGATAAGGATTCAGCTGTCACCAGAAAGTGGAAGCAATGGTATCGTGGGCCTCAAATTAGAATAGATTTGAGTAAATTGAATGATTAGTAGAGGGGAGGAGGCATTAACACAAGCTTCAGCTCAGCAAGTTTAAAGACTGTAATCAATCTTCCCCAGGTAATCAACACCCATTTGTCACCGAAAATATTGATGCTTTGTTAGATTATAGGAGAATACCAAAAGGCTCCTAACTGTATTAACATGGAAGTACTAAGCAGATCAAACCTAATTAAGGAAAGCAGCTCCCTTGGCCAAACTCTTGCTTTGTCATTTTATCTCCAAGTCCTCTGCATGCCCCAAAGTGTAGGGGATGTCAGACCTGCCCTATGTGGAAACCTGAAAGTGTCACAGATCTGAAGCCTGCCATCTGTATTTTCTGAGCATCTCCATTTTTTATAAATACATAGATGATTTTTTAGGAAACTAATATAGACAGGTAGGGAATAGTGGGTAATTAACATCTCAAAAATTATGGTAAAATACCTGAAGCCACTTAAGGAAACCAGGAGGAGTGTCTTTTTCCCACAGCCCAAAACCTGCACTGGAGTTCTCATTACAATTAGTGATGCTCCATGTTGGAGACTTCTGCTGTCAAAAGCCCCCACATCATCCCCAGCATAGAGAGAGAGACTTGAGTATCTTTGAAAAATCTCCTGCTAGTTTAACAGCTTGTAAGTAAAAAAAAAATGTGCCAAATGTGATGGTTCTGGGGGGTGGCACTGGGAAAAGAACCTTGGGAGCCAAGGACATCCTTGGGTCAGTCACAGGGGAAAAGAGTGGGGAAGAGTCACTAAGAGAAAGAAAGGGGGAAAAGGGAAGGGGGGGAAATGGACCCCCAAATACTGTCCTGGTTCCTGTGGTCCAGTGCTGGCAGCAGGGCTGCAGGGTCCACTGCCCCACCCCAGCCTGGTTCCAGTGACACCTGAAGGGAAGGACACTGAGGAAAGGGCTGAATGCTGCCAAGCAGCAAGGGCTGAGGGGAAAAGTGGGAGAAAGAGCCCCAGGACACAGTTTTCCTGACAGGAACTGCAGCAGAGGAAGGTGTGAGGAGGAAGAAGCAGCAGGGAGGAAGCATCATGGACAGAGCATCCTCATCCCCTGTGCTGCTTGGGCCAGGGAAAGGGCAGTAAAAGCAGGGCTGGGATCAACTGGGGCAGGAAGGCATGCAAATTTTTGCCTAATTTTAACCAGCAATAAGTTAAATTAATTTGCCCAAAGTCAGATCTGTTTCACCCATGGCAGTAACTGATAAGCAATCTCCCTGCCTTCAGCTCAGGCTATTGAGTTTTTCCATTTTATTTTGTCCCTCATCCTGTGGGGAGGTGGGAGTGAGGGAGAGAGCAGCAGGGTGGGAGTCTGGCAAGGCAGAGATGGCCAAACACACCACTATTGTCTGGCAAAAATCCCCATTCCTATTCCTTCAGGAAGGAGAATCTGAAAACAAGAGAGAAGTGGGATGAAGGGAAGCACACATTCTGACTATTCACCTTCATCCATCCAGAGTGGGACTTCTGAAACTATATTAGGTTTCACAAAATGAAACTACAGAAACAATGTAAAACCAGTGACAAACACAGGCAACAAGAATCTGTTGATTTTTAAAACAACTCACACTTTATATATACAATAGTCTGAAGTTTGTACTGAATTCTTCAGCCTCTGCCACTGGATATAGGGAAGTTAGGATGCCATGGATTTATCACAAAAATATCTAGGAAGTATAATCCCAGTGCACATAAACAATGCAAAACAAATACCAATCACAATTTAAAGTTCAATTTAAATTTCACTTGTTTGGAGTTAGCCAGGTTACAAGACAAATCCTGATTGCCTCAATGATTGCAAAAGTAACATTTCATCAGATAACCAGCTTCACAAGGAAGAAGAAGAATAACAAAAATCTATTTTCAGCTCATTACAGAAAGTGGAAGGATCACTAAAGATTGCTAAACCTGCAATAGTGCTCTTGGCAATTTATACTACAAGTTCTCTATTGCTTGGGGTGGGCTGTCACATGAAAGACAGCATGAAAATGAAGAACACAAAAAATTCTTCAAGCAATGATCTTAAAGACAAAACTGTTGCAAAAAAAACAAACCACATTTGAAAGAAGCATGAAAATACAGACAAAACCCCATAGGTGGCTGCTACAGAAACAGCCAGAGTGGATCATCCCCAGTTCCTCAGCCAGATCACTTCACTGAGACAGCAAACTAAACAGACCCCCTCCTTCTCAAGGCAACAAAAATGATATATCACAGTAAGAGAAAAATCTTTGTGTGCTGCCAACAATACATTAGTTCCTCTTTTAAATGAGAAAACAATTATAGACTTGGCGACAAACTAAACTTTCTCCCCCCCCTCTGTGGATACTGATATTGCAGATCCTGGAAACACTGATATTATTTTCATAAACGTTTGTCAGTAGACATCTGAAAGACAACAGTAAGGATGATTTAGAAATATTTGAAATAAAAAAAAGTGTAGCTGAATCACATGCATTAAACTTTTGAAAATATCACAGTTACAAGTAATAATGCCAATATTATCTTTCAGAGACATTCCTCTAACTGCAAATAAACAGAAAAATCAGTATAAACATTTACTTCAAACTGCTCAGTTCATATTCTTGATGGTGTAATGAATTGTGGTACAGATAAATCATTAATTTGAAAGCTGAGAAATATTTTCAGTAATTATTCCTCATCTGCAAAAATAATTTCATAGTTAGAGAACATACTTCATTTTATCAGTCTTGAATACATAAGAAGCTGAGGGGTGCCCCTAGAGGATTATTCTTATGTTCTACTATCCTATTAATTCCATACCCTACAGGAAAGCCAAAGTTTTCTCAGTGATAGGAATATTTTAATAAACATTGCAAAGACAAGACTATGGACAGAACTCCTCTGTGATTATTTATACTATAGTGATTACTTCTTTCCTTCATAACATCATTCAGTGACCTCCTCCTATTGCAATAAGAAGTGGTGACTTCTCAGACATGGCAATCATTCCTGAGGAGCTGCAGCTTGCAACAATTACACAAGAATTGTTTGGATTATTGGTTGAACCACAAATGTGCTCATGAAGCCTTATGTTAGAATAAGGTCCTATGCTCTGCCTTCAAGTTCCAGTTCTCAGTCTTAAGATAGAGAATTTATTTTAGTCTACCCTAAGTGCATAAAGAAAAGCTTTTCCTTTTTATGCCAGATAGAAGAACCTTCTGTAAGGAAGAACTTTGGTCATGGTTGATGCCAGCTGTATCTACAGAAGTCTCTATGAATTGATTTGAAAAGCAAAAAGACAAAGACACACAAAAACATATTGGCTGTTAAGTGACTCTTTAAATAGGAAGTTTAAATTTATTGCAGCTCAATACAAAGGTACACATGAGCAAAATGTACAATGTACTCATTTCCCCTAACATGCTCCCAAAATACAGTACTGCCCCTTCCATTTCATGTGGTTGATCCTTTCTCCACTCTACCCAAGCAAATCTATCAACCACTTCATGCTAACATGTACCATCCAGTAGAAATAACATTTAAGCTCAGTAAAACATGATCTTGATCATCTTTGTGCTCTGCGTTCAAGAAGAAACCCACAGAAAATTTCAGGCTTGTAAGTGTCAAATTAGAGCCAAGTCACAATCTGACAGAGGACATGAAAGAAACCCTAGGGACAATCTGAGATATTTAAGCACTACCAGATGCTGGGTGCCTGTTATCTCTTTTATCCTGCCTGCCTTTCCACCAGAAGATTATGGAACTCTGCAATGCTCAGAGAGGAACAAAACGGAGGCAAAACCCCTCCCCTAGCACTCACTTTCCAAAGGAAAGATTTAAGTGGATAAAGTCTTGCAGCAGACAGACTCAGGGAGGTCTTAGAGAGCTAATTTAAACCTGTAAATTTCAGCAGACATGAGGGATTTCATTTGTCACAAACCTTGGCTAGAGCTCAAACTATAAAACAGTCTCTGGCTGGAGGGTCTGATTGTCCCAAATCACAGCAGCCTTCTCAGGAGCTGTCACCTGCCCTGCTCCACAGTGGAAGGTACAAACAGGTATGCTGGCATTTCATCTTTCTGCAATACCATGTTTTCCCCAAGGACTCTTCTGTTGCTTTTCCCTCAGCAATCAGTCTGGGTGTTCAGGGTTTCAGTTTCCCAGCCCAGCCCATCACAGTGTTTCACCAGGAACAAGCACATAGAAGTGGTGTCTGTGCTCTGGTTCTCTGAGCAAGCTGATCCTGAGAAGGGGCAGTGGTAAAGGATGTTCAGGGCTTTATCATAAAGCAGGAGATAAGAGAATAGTATAAAAAGAACAAAAAAGAACCACAAGGGAATTTTTACCACATGCTAATCCTCCCTCTGAGATTTAACTGAGCAAAAATTGTAGCCAAGCCCCTCTAGTGTCTTCAAAGTGTGATTATCCTTGGGAAAGACCATTACCTGGAATTGCTTAAAGAGAAAGTGATAATAATGAGTTTGCACTAATAGGAAAGAAAACCACAAAAAGGCTGGCAATGTGGTCTGGAGAGATACATGACCAAACAACAGTCAGCAATGAATCCTGCAGTTCTGAAAGCAAATCCTATATTGAATCCAGCTTATTTATCAGTCTCACTGTTCTTGAGCATTAGTTATCTTCAAAGGTGAAGTGATGGCACATTTATGTACAGCAAGACCTTTTTTCTCAAAAGTAGCTTGTAGGCAATACTTGATATGTTTGCTCTAACATATGATCTTAGGCTCAGGGAATTAGCTTGTCCTGTCCACTGTTATGGAGAGATAATGCTACTGTTAAGACAAAGTATGATGTGGATTTGTGCTAAGGATTTATGTGTTCATCAGGGTGGAGTTAGTGTCTGCCTTCCCTGTTCTTCTGTTTATAACGTATATTCTTGTCAGATTCAACAGCAGCCACAAAAACATTACTAAATACCACACTGAAACAACACACTGAGAGACAGTAACTATTATGAGTTTAAAAAAGTTATAATTTAACAGAGAAAAGCAGAACACCAGCTGAGCCAGCATTACCCTTCCTTGCAATCACAAGGCAGTGACCCAGAATAATATCACAGAAAATGTTATCTCCTGAGTGAAGAGCAGACTGGAAAAAAAATTTAGATAGCACACCCTTCCAGGAAAGGAAAGGCTAAGTGATGCTCACCACTTCTGAGCTTTATGGTCCTCTCCCTAGGAAGAGATATTTCAGGTATCTAAGAGACCAGAAGTAGTTTTTGATCAGCCAAAACCTGAAAGAACACCACATCCTGTCTAATCTCTATTATAGGGCAAAACCTGGATGCTCAGTTCCTCCACTGCACTTGCAAGACTCCTTGTTTCCTTAAAGGGGGAACCTGAAGTGCTTGAAAGGGAGCTCAGTTATGCTTCCTTTTAGATCTGCAAACTTGATGCTAGGGCAGCCTTGGCCCCAACCCACAAGCAGTAGACACCAGACACGGTTCACATGATGAATATGCACCCTCATCCTCTCACAAGAACAACCACCTCTCAAATCTATCTGCATCTTCTTCCTCCACATAAGTTAAGTCAGCTTTACTCAGAACTTGAGACCAAGTTCCAGCCATCCAGTAAACAAGATGCAAGAAACTCATTTTCTTTCATCTTGTTGCCCAAGTGTTTGGAGCAAAACATAGCAGCAACCTCTTTTGCTAAACACCTATTAAGAGTTCTCAATTCCATTAAAAAAAATGAGCTTTTTAATATTGTTTAACCCATTATAAACCCAGCAGGAGAATCTAAAAAGCTTACTTAATAGAAGTAGTTATTTCAAAAGGCTTGTGAAGAGCTGTCCCAGTATGGTTCCTGGTCTTTTCAGAAATCTTAAACTCCAACAAGCCCTTTGACAGAGACCATTTGAAGCCACCTTCTGATTAGAAATAACAAATTATCTTCAAAGATGGTTACAAAAGACCACACACATACACAGCACTTTGCAACTATTGTCTTTTGAAGGTGACTTGCCCAGTGTTTTAGACTCTGGGGATATGGGAGAGCTGAGCCTCTTCAATAGCATCCAGAATGGGACTTACAGAAGGTATGGCAACTTTTTTTTTTTCCTCTGGTATCTCTTAAACAAGCACTGTTTGGAAATCTGTTAGCAAGACTGTCAGCTGCTCTATTAACATGCTACCTTTGAAGTCATCCCCATATATGTCAGCTAATTCTAATACTAATTGGCATTAGTAAGATAGCTTGTCTTCCCATTATAGAAGTCTTTTGTCTCTTTGCCCCAAAGGTCAGTCAGTCAATGGGCACAATACTGAGTATTTTTATAATGGGTCTCAACATCTAACTCTCTTGAAGTATGTAAAAACTGGAGCCAAAGTAATTCAGCTGTTCTTAACAGTGTAGTAAACACAAGTGGATTTCCTTCCATGACCCTCTGAGACCTCCAAAAATGATCAAAAGTCAGATATTTATGAGAATAAAACTTGGACTATTTCACATAGAGAAAAAACTCAAAAAGGCAACAGAAAACAGAATGGAAATGAGATGTATACTTCACTTTCTCATCCACAACAGCAACACAGAACATAACTATCAGCATGGGTGATAGGGTGGAAGCAAACTCTGCCCAGTGCCACTTGGTTCCTGGGAAGGTTTTCCATGGATCCCAACAGCCCAGCTGGCAGATTTTCTTGGAATTATCAATTTCTCTGCAAGAGATGATGACTCTACAACCCCTTGGTCTGTTGAACCTTCTCTTGATGAGCAAACTCACCAGCAAAGGAGTAATTTCCCCCTCTCTATCATGAACTCCTCTTAACCCAATCTTGTGAAAGGAAAGCACCACAATATATCCAAAAAGGTCAAACACTGTCTATTGCACCATCAGCTTCTTATGTGCTAAAGTTTATTTTCCAAGCCCTAGAGATGCTAAAGAGCTGGAATTCAATAGGCATGCAATAGAGAGAGAAATTCCCTATATAATCTTCCCAAAAGTCTATTCAAGTTGGCCACACTACAGAATCTGAAGAACTGCAAGCAGAACACAAAAGCACTCTATTTGAGCCTTTAAAATACTGCATAATCTCATCCTTCCTGAATGTGCCCCATCCTTCCCTACATGTAACTGTGACCCAATGCAGCTGTACAGAACTCTGACAAACATGCCAGCCCTGGAGCTCATCTCAGAGAGCAGTGGAGAGGTCCATGCTAAATGAGATGTGAGAGCACAGCAAGAGGACTTCTCATAATTAAGGCAACTGAACGATGCCATCAGACTGAGAGAGTGGCTGGCATTAAAGAATCAAATTATAAAGGTCTTCAATTGAGCACCCCAAGCTGGCAGAAGACTTTCGACCTTTATCTCTTTTCCTTTAGCTTCCCTAAGTTGTTGTCACTGCTTCATCTCACAGAACAGATTAATGAAGTCATCATTAGTGCCCGTGAAGCTCTCAACTGCTGTTACAAAGCCCACAAAGAGATGAAGATTTCCTTTTCAGAGCAGAGTGTGAATAGTCTGCCATAAATAAAGCATGGGACCACAGACTGAACAATGGGGAAAGCACAGTTCTGAATAGCTGCTCACTTAGGGAGTGTTATTCATCCAGCTCACTGAATGAGGCTGGAGGAAAAAAAAAACCCCAAACAGTATATGACCATGTAATTAAAGACTGCATCATAATGCATACACACAAGGGGCCTGAATCAGGCTTGCACTGACAACCTTATGGTAGATTGCTTAATTTTGTAACTTTAATGATGCTGCTTTAATGTAGTTTAACATTACATTTGAATTCTTTCTAGAGAAACTGTAGTAGGTAGCATCAGTAAGTACAAGTAACTCAATGCATAATGTATATTTGGTTGCCTCCAAGTCTTTCAGTACTCTAAGAGTGGGTGCCAAATAACATATTAAATAACATTTTCCAGGAATTTTTCTGCTAAGTATCTTCCTCTTTAAATTCTTTTTGTTGATTGTGTTTTAAAAACTCCAATGCAAAGCTATGAAGTGAAACAGCACTTATAATTATACAAGACAATTTTACTCAAGTTTCAACTCAGAAGCCTTTGTTTTGCCTTTCAGCAAAACCAAGAAAATTTCCTCTCTATCCTAGTAGGACCAACTTGATAAAATGGGAGGGAGAATCACTGACAGCCCTTTGACAGGAAACTCTGAGGAAATAGAGATGGTGTGAAGCTGTGTCTCTTAGGTATGAGTATGTACAACATTTCACTGGCAATGTCACTGAAATATTTCCTAAACCAGTATTCCTGTAAAACTTCACAGCAATGGAACCCAGTATAGCAGAGCTGTTCCAGTATTGCTGGTGTGCACATATAGCCACAGGACCCCAAATTCTTACATAATAATATTAAGGTTTCAGGTTTGTTTTTTTTAATGATATTCTAAAAGCCTATTGGATTTAATTAGTTCAAAGTGGGAAGCTAAATCACTTCCAGCGAGCCAAATTCACTGCATTTTGTTCTAGAAATGCCAGGAATTGCTTCACTCAGTCAACCCCTGTAGCTCATTATTTCACTGAAGAAAGGTTTGTGAATCCAACATGAAAGCCTCAGATACAGGTAACTCCAGGCAATAAAATCAATTATTCAGCCTGCCATGGACTATGCAAGAATCCAAGGTGCAGGATTTGCCTTTTTTGTTTGTTTGCTTTTGTTTTTAGCTGAACCACACTTGTAAAGCAACTTTCTGTAGTCAGGAGAGAGCATCATTTCCTAAAGGCAGAGCACATGGAGAAGACCCCAAAGGCAGTGCACCCACTCCATCATTCCCCTCCCCCTCAGAATACAAGATTTTGCTACAAATCTTGCTTTTTACAGCAAGTAAGCTCTACTTCATCCCACTGAGTGTTCACATAAGGCAATGGGAAGAGCAGAGATCACCACCTCTTTTTGTGCACACTAACCCCTCAAGTCAGCTGCAACGTTCCAGCAAGCCATTTCATGATGAAAATGTCTTCCCAAAAAACCCAGTAATGAGGCACACATGGGATTTGCAGTTCTCAGTCAGAGCTGATAACTATATTAAATAAAATAAAATCAAATCCATACTTTGCTGGTTGGTGTCTCTTTTTAGACCAGCCACAGAAATGGCAGGACAGCTTCCTGACTTCTCTTTGAGGACCAGACCCTCTTACTTTTTAGCTGTTCTAGCAAATCTCTTAATTGATCTTTTTTTCTGCTTAAATTACAGGATATATCACAGAATTCACAGATCACTCCACCTTGAGATGGAATTCTCCTTTTCTCCCCCTGCCTTTATGTTTTTGGTTTTTTCTTTTTAATTATTTTGGAGCAATATACAGGATAGCAAGGCAGAGCTTTGCTTTAGGGGACTGGGCCCCAGTGGGGATATTAGGGCAGCCTTCCAAATTATTTTACTTGGCTGGGAAAGTGTTTTTGTTTACATCTTTTGACAAAATACCATCACTCTAGATAAAAAAAAAACCAAACTAAAGCCCTGCACGAATGCTAGTCAGTAGATATTTTATCAGAGGCCACTCAATAAGTGACACAAATAAAACAGTTACTGACAGCAGAAACAGACACACATATGCATAGTCCAACCCCTTTAGAACTCCATCTGCCCTGCCTTGTGGATTCTATTGAATATCAATAACTTTTTGAGTTTGTTTATTGTGTAGCACACTACCCAAACAATATGCAAGCAGTCACTGTCTGATAGTTCCCAAGAACTGGATGGTGTTTAGATGCCAAGTATATTTAGAGTAGGTTTTACACCACAGATTCAGAAAATACTAACAAATTCTTGCAACACAGAGTTGTAGGCACTTCATGTAGTTAGCAATCTGTAAAATCTGTAGTTAGCAGATGACAGTTTAGCTCCAAAAAGAGACCAGGTCCTTGTTGTCCTAGGTACTGCATTGACAAGGCACATGGTCTCCAGCCAAGACAGATTACAGTCCCTGGGAAACCTCTGGTTTTGCTCAGGGTTGTCTTAGTGGGAATTGCAGGGGATGAGCTTCATCCATACAGCTTCCAATGTGCCCAAAAGTGCTCAACAGATTTGATACTACCAGAAAAAGGTACCAAAAATCTGAGTACATCAACCAAAGAGAAGAGATTGGGCATCACCTGCTCACTACCCTGGATGCCCACAGTGTCACAGGTACCATGCAGTGTATGTGACATGGGGCTTCTCACCAGGTCAGCCCTTCCCCTGCAGATGTGGTCTCAGTACAGCTCTGCCAAGCCATCAGCCTCTACTGATGGAGAAGACAAGCAGCTCCAAAGCAGGCTAAGGAGAATCCTTCATGCATGAGGGACAGTTCAGAGGAACCAGTGGAAAATCAGCATCTTCAGAACACAAGTGCTGATGGATGAGATGGGATAAATTTCACACTTGTCAGGGGTTAGACAGCTCAGCAGCTTCCAGCTGCTGGGAGGAATGAGACCAATAAAGACAGTGAGGTGCAGGAGGGTTATTTATGAGCAGGGGTGGATGCAGAACTTTCTCAAAAATGAAGACATGACCATTGCACAGGTGAGCATCACAACACACAGGAGCATTGGTCAGTGCTCAAGATGT
Source organism: Calypte anna (assembly GCF_003957555.1). Taxonomy (NCBI): domain Eukaryota; kingdom Metazoa; phylum Chordata; class Aves; order Apodiformes; family Trochilidae; genus Calypte; species Calypte anna. Next base: position 13,097,866 of record NC_044247.1, on the reverse strand, counting down.
GAAGAGTTAATCAAATGTGCATGGTGTGATGCTGTACAAATGGATGCTAAAGCCTCTGGGCAACTCCTTTTAAGTATTAGCAGCTTGCAGAGCAAGCTTTGGATCAAGGGAGAAGCAAGATCACCTTGGAAATGAGCTAACAGGGGTAAAAAATGCCCTCCACCTCCTCACCCTGGCACACAAGCTGCTTTCTCTGCCTGGACTTGGCTTTGAGAAGCAGTGCCCTAAAGCAGCAGTGAGATGAAGGAAGTGATGCCTGACACACAAGTCCAAGGCTCTTGCTGCTGATTCTTTGGGGAAATCTCTGCATTCTGGTGCAGAACAGGTGCTTCAGTTCCTGCTCATCTTTATTTGTGGCTTGCATTTTCCACTGTCATTCAAACTTCAGTGATCTTCCAATAAAATGTTGATTACAATTACTGCTTCCAGAATTACTACATTTAATGCTTTCCTGACACACTGTTAGAGATATATATATATATATTATTATTTTCAAATCAATGCTTAAATGAATAATTTGCATGCACCAGTAAGCTTTACTTGAAGTCTAGCAACATGTCTAAAAATAACTGTTGTGCCAATGGGTAAATTCTGGTAAGTCATTGAATCAAAAAGAGTGTGACAGAGGTGATTAGAAGATGGAAATAATTAAGCTGGATTTTTTCCCCTTAGTTTTCATCATGAAAAAAACATCTTATCTAACAGATGAAAATTTGAAATGTTCTTTAGGAGACACCTTTTCTTTTCTCTATAATGAACCAGTCCCAACACACCACAAGATTAAATGCATGACTTGAATACATTTTTGGTTCACTTCTAGGTTTTTTTGTTGGTGGTTTTTGTTGTTGTTGTTGATGGGTTTTGGGGGTTTTGTTTGTTTGTTTTAAAGTTTTCAAAGAGCTTGAAATGTAAAACAGCAAAGTGTCTAAAAGTTCCCCAAGGAAATTTGCAGAACAGATGGCAAGATATTGTAGTTTCAGAGGTTTGATTAGAAGAGCTGGTGATATCTAGCAAGTTGAGAGCAGGCTTGAGAGCCAGGAGCTTTCCAATTTTAATCCCCACTTTACCACTTGCTGGCTGCCTAGCCCCTGGCAAGCCATGTGGTATCCTCATTCTGCAGTACTGCAAAATGCAAACATGCTTGATTCTCCCAGGCTTGCTTAGAAGGATTAGTTTATGGTTTTACTTTGCTCAGAATATTGTAAATGCTATTCAAGTGCTAAGAATTGCTTCACCAGACTCATAAATGAGATGCTGCTCTTACACCAAATGAAAATATGCATTGGTCTGCAACCAAGAATGGTACTTCTGAAAAAAAAGGGGGATTCTAACACCTTCAGTCAGGTCATCTATAGAAGAACTGGTAATCAACTTGAAAAAAAAAAACAAGTATTTAGTATGAAATTTTGTATGTGGTATTTCTACAAATGTGCTGTTTATAAGCAGAATTCTGAACAACAGTAAATAGCAAAAAGCAATCAAACAAACAAAACTAAAACACCACACTGATATCTTTGCTTTAGGTTTTACAATGTAAATAAGTATACCCTCAAAGGAATGACTTTGTTCTATTAAGAGCTTATAAAAATGCCTTAAAACCATGACTCCAGTCTTGATGGGGACCTGAAATACACAATGCTTACAGTAAGGATTTCCTTCTGCAATATCTTTTCCCCCCTGATTTCAGAAGTGTAATCCAGATTTAATTATTCTTAAGTCAAAAGCTAAATAGTTTAATGAAAACCAGAAAAAGTCATAACTGGTTGTAATTTTAATCATGCCTTTACCTAAAAAGCTTTTATACAATTGGTGCAGATGTTTCTGTTCTACTACAAGATGTAAGCACCTCTTAAATTCAGCAAGCTGAGGATTCCTTCAACATGGAGCCAAAAATTACTTCCATTAAGTGGCACAAGCTCTGAAGAAGACCACAGATAGCAATCCTTTGCATGGCCTGATTCTGCCCACTATAAGAAGTTCCTGAACATTTTTCTCATGTATCTTAGAACCTACAGGTCAATCATTCACCCCAGCACTGTCATTTCTGTTTGTGTTGATCTCCAAAACCCATTTTACAGGCTTAGCTAGGAGGTGCCCACTTCCAGCAGGGGGAAACACATCACCAAAGGCTTGGATCTTCACTTCCCAGGCTCACCAGCTCATCCTGATTGGTTTTATGCCAATCTAAAATACTTGGAGCGCATCCCCTACGTTCAGTTAGGAGAGAACAGTCTGAATGACACCCAGGAAAAACATGACCTACAAGCAAAACATAAAGCCCAGCAACAGCTGGGGACAGTGGTGAACCACAAGCTCTCTTGCTGGACTGGTCAATATGTCAGCTGAGTATCAAACATTAAATACCAAAGGAAAAAAGTATCAAAATAAATTGCATTAAATCCAGTGTTCAACTCAAATAGCTTGAAGGCATTAAATAGAACTGGTCAAACCCTAAAAACAGAGTCTACAAAGTAACCTCCCCAACATTTCATACACAGACCACCATGCTTTAACATTTGTTAGTGGAATGAGAGGGAGCAGGGAGGAGAGAAAATAAAAAAACAACCAACACCCTACAAAATATAAAAGCTCAGACAGTTTTCACAGGATGAGAGGTTCCTCCCACATCCATTCAGTTGTAGTTTGCTGCAGGTCTGTTATATTCCTTGGCTTACTATCTGCTATGTCATTGCTGACACAAACCTATGCATTCATCCAATGTATCATGGCAGGAAAGCCAAAGAGAAATAATTGTGGCCATCCAGAGTTCTCAGTTAGCCCTGGTGACAGAAAGGATACCAGGCACTGGAAGTACAACTTGTATAAGGCAATGCAGAAGCCCAAGATTCAGATTTATGTTAGCCAAGAGTATTTATCTTCTCCTAGTTTAACAAAAATGAAACTGATGTAGAAAAAAAAATCCCTTACAGGAAAAAGAAAACAGATGGAAAGACACTAATCAGCTCAGGGGCAGCAATCTTTTCATTTACACATCCAGAGATGCCTGGAATTCAAAGACCACAAGTTCCAGGCTTAAGAGTGGAATCTGATACTTCACATTTCAAGAGTCAAAACCTGTGAAATCCCTGAAGCTGAGTGGCTCTGGCTCTGCTCCTCAATCACCAAGGGTGCCCATGCAGTGCTGTGGCCAAACCAACAAATGAGGCAATGGAAGAGGTATCAGCAATGATCAAGTTGTCAAAAACACGAGTTACAGACAGTAAAACCCTTCTGTACCCCCATGGGCTTGAAAGCTGGTTGGTGTCTGCTTAGGGCTGACATCAGTGGGAATCATTATTGGGAATTATTATTAGGAAACAAAGGAGATTAGGAGGGGTTTAGATGTAGTGGGGGCACCTCCTGAAAGAGGTTCAAGCAGCACTTTGTGAACATGGCTTCTCATGGCCTGCACTTAGAAAGCCAATCATACAATATTTCACTTCAAAATTGCTTGCTGCCTCTTTAGCTATTTGTGTTTGAAAAGCTTGACTTTGGAGAAGGAAAAAAAAAAATAAATGAAGCAAACTGAAAACTCAACTGCCAGTGGTATATTTGTTGGACATATGAAAAAGTGCAGCCTTTCCCCAAACCAAGAACTGAATTTAGATGCTGCTTTGACCTTATATCTCTCAGGTACAATTGCATGTAAACCATGCTATTGTTTCCAAGTATCTTATCATTCCTTCTGAGCTATATCTGCATCCACAGGGATGAGTTGCATTTTGATTTTAAATTTTTGAGGAAAAGGTCAAGCTGCATCAGTAAGAGAGAATTACAAGAGGGCTGCGGCTGGATGGGACCCAGTTTGTTTAGAAAGTCAACCCACAGCTACACAAGAAATGCCTTTTCATGTCATTTTTGTAAATCAAAAGCATAAAATAAGTCTGTTTCCCCATAATGAAATCATTTTGCTGATGCATCTTCTCATGCTTAGAATAATGCCTCAGACTTTTTTATTCCATCTTTCAGATTAACTTGGGGAAATCAAGGGTGCCTCTTTTATCAGTTGTGTGCAGTCATGTGGTTAAGGTTTGTTTCCCATTAGTCTGCTCTTTAGTCAGGATCTGCATCACCTTAAACTCAATGAGAATGAGCGTGCATTTGCTTACAATCCTTAGAGAAGAAATCAAATAACTACCAGAAAAGAATTCAAATAACTACCAGAGAAAAATTCAATAAAGTACCTCTAGTGGAGGAAAATTCCCTCCCCTGTGAGTTTCAGGATCCTACTGATTGGGAGTTCAGAAACTCTCAACTGCAGCATCACTTGATTTCTATTTTCTATTTCTATTTTCTATTCACTAATTTCACAGGAAGAAACCATAGGCTTAGATGGAGACTGACAACTTTCATAACAGAACTCTGAGTTGAAATATTACAAGTGTCCTGGATAAATCTGACCACCCTTTTACACACAGAACAGAAGCAAAGCCTTGCATCAGGCCAGCCCTAGGCAGGGCAAAGCCATCACAAAGGATTTGTTAACCCCTGCACAGCTGCAGTGGCACTTTTGGTCCCCCAGGACAGTTTTATCTATAGCCATAATGTGCAGTTCCCTCACTTATTCTAATAGATTAACCTATTAATGGCTTCTTTAGTTATCTGAATGCAGACATGAATGAGGATATGAATTAATTCTAGTCACAGAAATAGGGAATATCAAATGATTATTTCTATATACTTTATATACATATATATAGTATACATACATATACATGTATATATAAAGTATATATATAAATATACTTTGATACTTTCCTACTGACAGCAATAAAAGGCTCAAAGCACATATTCTCAGATACGTGACCACCTTTAGGAATATCTTGAATTTTTTTTATTTATATAGCCATTCATATATGTTTAAAAGATTCTTCAGTGATAAAAATGTTTCTGCTAAAAAGTTACATGTTAGAAAATCAATGAAAACCAGAAACTCTATATACAGTCTCAAGTGCAAGGACACACAGCAGCCAATACTCAGGAAAGATTGGTCGGTGCTCGTCTTTCTCAGAGCTGCTCTTGGTTCACTCAGGAAAACCACAGAGTGATTTGGCTTGGAAGGGACCTTAAAGACACCCTAAACTAGATCAGGTTATTCAAAGCCCCATCCAACCTGGCCTTCAACACTTCCAGGGAGAGGCAACCAGAGTTTTAAGGCACCTGAGGATGCTGCACCACTAACCAGTCCCTCAAAAATACAAAGCTCAGTGAGTTCCAGGATTACTCACTGGTCCAAGTTTTACTCAAGACTCAGGAATTACCAAGAATCATTAAAATCTCCCTTAAGGAAGAGCTCTGCTAGAGCAAATTACTACAGGCTTACCATTTTCCACAAACATTACCTAAACTAACAATGTGGTAAAATCCTTCTCTCCTGTTTACCCAGCATTTACTCTTCTCTGGCTCAATGCCCTGACTGCAAGTCTTGAAAAATTATGCTACAATTACTGAGCAGTGGATTATTTTAACAGTTCTGCCTCTTTCATTTCCAGGGATACATTGCTTCCTAGGACTTGACAGACATTTCCTGGTATAATTTATGAGAGCAACTGGAGGTAAAAAAGTAGTGTTGCTTTTCTAACCAAACTAATAGCAGTAATCTAGGACACTTTTAGACAGCCTCACGTAATGGCAGAGTGGAGTAGATAATTCTGTGGGACTGGAAATGGAGGAATCTGATATAAATTCTTCAGCTGCATCCTAGACAAGCCTGGAAATGTCATATAAAAGCTAATGCAGATGATCTCAAAGCCAGAAAGAGCCAGAGGTGCTCTATAAACTTACATCACATTTATGAGTAAGATCTGCAGCCTTTCCCATCATCCAGCTTGGAAACTGGAAGCAACATTAGACTCTAAGTGCTGTGCCTTGCAACCTCCAGGACAGGCAGCAAAACTTTCCTTGGGTTCTAATTACAAGAATTTAGTTCTGGGGTAATTTACCACATTTCCTTTTGCTGCAAAAGCCAACAGAAATTTGCATCAAAGCACAGGTTTTACTTTGCTAATACCATCTATTTCTGCCTCAACTTGATGTCCACTTGCTGCTTGGAACATTTTTCTAGCTGCAACCTCTGTTACTACTGCAAGAAGCAAGCTTGGAGAAATAACTCAATGTGACAGAGAAATCTGTGTCCCATAGGTCTTTATCTACTGGTTTTGGAGTTCATTAGCTGCCCAGCTCCACAGGTATCTTTTTATACCCTTTGAAGATTATTTTTTTTTAAATAAGGTTGTAAAGCATCAAAATTTGTATGATAACCTCCACTTTGAGAACATGACATTGCACCTAGGTTTTGAACCCAGGTGCAGCCTTGATACCAGCAGAATTTAATCACTGCCAAGCACAGGTTTCAGAAATCAAACTGATTGAGCCCCTAAGGGATTGACTTAAAATCAAAGTGTGCAGGGTTTTTATTTTAGTATGGCCTGAGGACCATGGGCAGTAATTGCAGCAACACAGCATCAATATCAAAGGTTTCCAGCCTCTCTTACAAACTGAATTAATGGTCACTGAGAAAGGTGCCAAGTTAAATTTAATGCTGAAAGATACATTGCAGAACAGCTCATAAAAGTAGCTGGATATTCTTTACAAAGAGACATTCCTAATTATTCTACACATAGGCAGAAAAAGCATGGTAAAGAATTTTCTGATTTTTCTCTGCATGTTATGCATTATTATTTAAAATATATATAGAGAGAGAGGCCACCTTAGTATTTCCTACCCCTTAGTCTCCCCTTTTCTTTTAAAGAGTGAAGCTTTCACAGCTATTATATTAATAAGACTGAGCTCTAGAAAAGGTTTTTTTCTTTGTTATGACCTCCTCTTGGATCACACAACTCCCCATTATTAACTGTATTTGGGAATGTAAAGACACCTTATTTTAATACAAGTTTCAAAACTGCTTCAGAGTAAAACCTACATTTGAAAAGCATTGAATCCACCTCATCCAAACTAAGAACCTTCTTTTCTGACAGGTTTTTAAGTCCTACAGATGGCTAAACAGACCTCGTTGCCAAGGCTTTCCCATGCTTTGAAAACTTGTCACCTCCATGCCTGGTCCCTGAATATTTTTAAACTTTGACCTGGCAAGGATAAGTCAGAAGATAAAAATCAGTGTGGAAGTAGCTTCTAGTACTGGGTTTTAATGGTGGTGTGGAGAGAAAGCCCCATTTCCAGCATTTCTGAAATTATCTTCTTGAACTTTTACCCACTTTAAGCATTTTCAAGTTGAGATGAGCTTTTAGAAGCACTTCTCTAATTTGCTTTTCATTGAGCTGAACCTGGGATTGAGGATGACAATTCCTCCAAGGACAATTTCAAGCTGACACTTCCGGCCAGCAGTTGTCAATCCCCCCTTCAGATGCACAACTCACAGATTCTGCAGAGCTCGGGGGTTTTGACTCAACCTCATTTCACTTCTGACAATCTTTGCAAAGGAATTATTTGCAGCTGCAACAATATGTGATGGGTTTGAACTTAGGTCAGGGAGATTGAATTAAAGCAGAGGGCAAACTTCTGCTGAGATCTTACCAACTTTTCCAAATAAAATTACTTACTACATCCCCCCCCCCCAGAAGGACTGAATAATGTAAGAGGTGTCCTTTGTGAGAGGGATTTTCTTCTCATGACAACAGGTTATGCTTTACTGTCAAAAATATCTAAAGGTCATGGGCATCACAACCTACAGCAATTCATTTCAATCTATGAAAAAGGTTTTGCAGCTTCCTCTTGCTATACTGATTTGGCAGCTTAAATTCAGCTCCTATTTTCCAGCTCATCTGCTCACTTCATATACTCTGTGTTTTCTGTGCTTCATTTCATAACATTTCATCACAAAACCCCAGATTCATTTATATACTGCTAGGTGCTGAATACAAAGATCAGACAGCCACAGAGATGTGCTTCCTAAAGGTCTGGATTTAACATGATGCTCCACTGGGTACCATGGATCCTTAGCACAAGTGTAGAGCTGTTTCTTTGGAACAGGCAGAGACTGTCACAACAAGAAACATCAAACCAAGCTGCATACTATCAGATAAATAAGGTTAGATCAGTCAGCATCAGTGAAGGGAACAGGAACTGGCCCCACAACCAGACACTGCCATCAGGACACCCCCGACAGTGGAGACCTCACTGAAGAGGGGGCAAAACTCAGCACCCCTGAACTCCTGATCTGTTCCCTGGTTTGAGCTGATGATCATATTTGAAGAGCACATCTGAACAGCCAAACTCCTGCATCCAACATTGCTTTCTTTGCCTTTCTGACTTGCAAAGTAACATCTCTGGCACTGAATCACACTAACAGAGCTATAGGGTTTCCTCTCCAGAGGACTCTGGCTGCTTTACTACTACTTTACTACTACTACTACTACTTTTCCTTACACAGCAGCACTGGTTGCCTATCCTGTCCTTGACAAAGTGCAGGTAGTCAAATGCAGAGCCCTGGGGAGCCCCTGTTACCCACTGCCTCTGTGAAGACACCTGGCATCATTCTTTTCCTCTGCCACCATCAAAGAGGCCATAGAACCACCTGGCCCTATGCTTATTTAAACATCCCATTTTTTCCCCACTTACATCTCTAATTCCAAGCCCCTGGTGTTTAACACAGAGATGCCACCATAATGTGAAGCCAGAGTTACAGAAAGGATCCAAACAACCCCCTGACCCCCCACCCAAGGGCCACAGGCTATAAAGAAAACAAAATAGTGGCTTCAATAACTTCACTTTCTTAACAAGGGCTGCAAGGTGGAGTCTAAGCAAACAAACCTCAGGGTGGATTATTTCTTTAAAAGTCTAACACAAATCCCCAGAGCAGCAGAAAACACAGTGTTGGAATCTCAAGTGGAGCAGAGGGAGCGACTTTAAAAAGTAATAATGTGCCTTATTGGAATAAGCTGCTCAGTATTACATCAAAATGACTCATTCTTTAGCACAGCCACACACAAAGTGGTGCAGATTTCAGCTTCCTATTCCTATCCCATACAAACCAGAGCCTCTCACTATGAATATTTTGCCTTCAATTCCCAGGCTGCAAGGAAAAATGTCATTGACAATGTGACTATGGAGAAAAAACCAAACCTACCCCATATGCACTGTGTTACTCAGATTTGTTCTCTTCCTACATTCAAAGTTAAGCAAATGTTTCTGTGTTTCACTCCTGTTATCTCAAAGGCACAGGAGTGAAATCTGCATTCTTTTCCAGCTCCTGCATCAGCAGTAGATGCACAACTCCTCATTGCACTTGCCCAACAATGAGAAACTTTACTATTCCAAATAATATACAAACAAGAGAGGCCCCAGCAGCCAGAACACGTGCCTGACAGCCCTTTCATTTTCTAAAATTAGGATATATATATTTTTTACTCAAGCTTTCTTATAAACCAACCACACAATGCAAATATAGAAATACAAATTAAGATACAGTCTCCACTTCGTGCATCTTGCAAATAAGCATTCCAAATTGTAAAGGTTCCACTTAATCTAATTAAGTATTAAAAGGGATTGTTCCACTTTAACTTGCAGAAAGTACTAACTCACATTTTCTGTTTGGTCTACTTTATTCTGATTCCCAGAAATACTGTCTTACAAAGAACAGTACAAGCCCATAATCTGTAAAAGGCACAGTTTCTTTCTGGTGTAAAAATAAATCTGACAATGAAATCCATTTTTAAAAAAAATATGTCACTAGAGGATTTATCACTTTGCCTCTTCCCCCCCAATTAGCACAGACTTCTTTTTCTCAAGATTAATTTCTAGCATCCCATGTAGTTGAAGTTTGGGGACTGGGTTGTGGGGTTTTTTCCCTTTAAACAATAAAGCAGTTTATTTTAGTAAGAAATGTCAGTTTTGAGGGCAGACAAGGATGACTAAAACCTCAAACACTACATTTTAATAGAAATCAAATTAGATTGGTCTTGTCTTGGGTGGGACTTGTCAAAATTACACACAGGATGCCTGCTGCCTGTTTTGTCATTTTGCCTAAAATTTCCTTCCTCTGCCCAGAAGGAAAAGTCTTCCTTGATCACCTGGCAAAGCAGGAGAGCTCTGCCTGCCCAGAAAAGAATTTATGGACATTTTTTCAGATTCCTCTCATCAACAGTCCCAACATTGACAACTGTTTTACCTGTCATTATATAAAGCTGTGTAACACATGTTTCCATGCTACTTTTAAACACAGATCTACATACTAAGGCTAAATTAACATAGTCTATAATAAGCCTCACTAATCCCCCAGCTAAGAACAGATTGACATTTAAAACTGTCAAGAAAAATCAATGCCTGAAAAGGATTTATCTGCAGAAGCCCAAACCTTTTCAGTTGCTCAGGATCATAATAAAAGGCTCTAAAAAGGAAACAGAGACTTGGAAAACCTTGACTCAACTGAAGTCAGAACTACAAAATCTTGAAGGAGTCAGGATTTCATTCCTGGTACTCAGAGCTGTGCACTCAGCTGCTGTACCCCAGAAGTTCACAAATCTCTGCTCCCCCCCCATTCTCAATGCTTTTTTTCCCATTTCATGGTAGTGTAAGCCATAAACTTTCTCTTACTGACTTCCAGGGGCCATTCACCTGCTTAACTCCAGAAGGTACATATGTATTTTGCTGTCCCTTCAAGGCACACATCTTACCATATATTCATACCACATCCCAGGGAGACTACAAGCACCCCAAGGAGTCCATAACAAACCACACGTGTAAGAAACACCAGGGCAGTTTCCCCTCCCTACAAAGAGCTTCAGGCACATAATACCCTAACCCAGGCCTCAAGCAGGTGCTGCAATATAAAGAATAATACTATGAGACTGCTAAGAGGGGGCAAGATGTACAGTGCTCTTATTCCAGGGGTCAGAATCAACTCTAACACAAGGTTAGCCTCGTGTGATCCAAGAAACCCAACCCAGATTTCTCAGGTTTTTTCACCTCTGAGATTTCTTCACAGTCCTTCCTCCCCTTCTCCCCCCCCTTCCCTACCTCCTACCCCAGATGTACTCCTGACAGGCAGCTCCCTCCATGCACAGATCATACATAAGAACTGACTTAAAAGTTTGATTTCCCATTTAACCCCACAGCACTGAAAGAAGATTTGCCAATTGTTTTCTGAAATGCTCAGTTGAACACCTTGGTACTACTCGGCTGCATATAGCCTTAGATTAATGTCTTTTCTACTTTTTCACTGATGAAGTAGTTGTCAAATAAACGTGCCCTTTAGCTGGCTGTCAGGGAAAAAGAAAGCCTCCTGTGGCATTCAGGAAAAATAGCACAGAGCAGAAAGCAGGATTTTGTATCCCAAAGTGGATAAATCTATATTAGCTGAAAGCTGACTTCCATTTGAAACAAAACAAAAAAAAAGCAGTTCCCCACTGAAAACCTCATCTTTTGCAAACACATTGTTCCCAGAAGGCCCAGGTATCCAGCAGTACAAACCTTAACTTCTCTGCAGTCCTGCACCCTCCACGAAGACAGCACAGCTTCCAACAAAAGGTTTTCATGGGGAGTAAACCTAAGGAAGGTGCCACAGGAACCCATGGGCTCCACACTCCTTCTGCCATGGAGGACAAAGCAGAAATGGCGGAGCCAGCTCCTCAGGAGCTGAACCACCTTGGTTCCCCTGTGGGTAAAACCAGCTCCAGGTGCACACAACCAGCTCCAGGAGCACACAAGCTCCAGCTGTACATGATCAGCTCCAGGAGCACACAACAAGCTCCAGCTGTACACAATCAGCTCCAGGAGCACACAAGCTCCAGCTGTACATGATCAGCTCCAGGAGCACACAACAAGCTCCAGCTGTACACAATCAGCTCCAGGAGCACACGACAAGCTCCAGGTGTACACAATCAGGTCCAGGAGCACACAAGCTCCAGCTGTACACAATCAGGTCCAGGAGCACACAACAAGATCCAGTTGCACACAATCAGCTCCAGGAGCACACGACAAGCTCCAGCTGTACACGATCAGCTCCAGGAGCACACAACAAGCTCAAGGTGCACACAAATCCACCCATGGAGCCCAGGTTGAAGCCCCCATTGCAGGCACACTCAGGACTGAGTTGTTTTGCATTTATATTTCAGGGCAAAGAGAAGCAGCAGCACAACTTCTCTTTTGGCTGCTCAGTTTAAGAGGAGCCCCAGTGCAGAGACTTAGAGAGGAGCTGCCTAAGGAGGAATCATGAATTTTGGGAAAAGGAGTTAAGAGCACAGGGGAGCAGCCCCCACAGGCACCTCATTCCTTGATGTTTGATGCCAGAGCTCCAACAACTGCAGAGCCATTTATCTGACAATTTCAGCGTGCTGTACCATCCATGTGTTGCTAAAATTTTCTCCTTCATCTTCCTTTGAAGATGAGAAGAGCAGCAGAGTCAGGGACTTTGCTGTGGCTAATGCAGCCTGAGCCAGTCCCAGGAGAAATCCCTGCAGCTGCAGGAAGAGGCTGCAGGAGGAAGAGGGGAATCACCCACAGACCCTGGGCTGGCTGCTCTCAGAAAGTATGGAGTCAGATATTTCACACTGCTTCTCATTATAAACAAAATTAGCTGAGTGTTTCTTACAACTATGTCCATTTGAAACAATTTTGCTATTATCCAGCTGGCACCATCTACCCCTCATTAAAAAGCAACCCAGGTAGAAGCATAGGAGGGAGCAACATTTTTTTTTTTTTTTTTTTTGTAGCATGTATTCCCCAGAGCAGATAAAAATTAGTAGGTTTCCAGGATATTAGTTATTTCTTTATAGCTTTACTTCACTGCTGCAGGACATTCAGCATCAATCTGTGCTTTTACCAGATGTCTCCAAAGTAGTAGCTCCTTGATCCACTTGACTTCTTTAATGCCTCAGGATAGATTTTGCATCCATTTGGCAAGAGGCACTTGTATTTGGTTCTATGGTTTTATGCTGATCATTATCCTGCTTGTCATAAATAATAGGGTACTCTAGAGGAGGTATGATTCTGGGTAACAGGACCAAGCAACTGGAAAAGATTCTCCCCAGAATAGGTTTTCAGATTTAAACCTAGATATTGGTTAGACTGGATGTATTTGCAAACCTATTTCTTCAGGCAAAGATTAGAGAGGCAAGGAGAATCACAAAGTCATTTTTTAACTGTGAATATGCACTTGGAAAGCACTTTAAATTGTATCCTTCTCTGCAGCTTTTCTCCAGTGCCCTAGAACGTGCCCAAGAAGACTGAAAACTGGATGATTTTTTTTTTAGAGCTTGAAAGAAGGTTTTAACTGTTGGCAGATTTTGGTGAAGATCTCATCTGCATTTGCATCACACGTGAACAGGAGGAAGGGAGAGAGAGAGATGGACTGAAACTCTACCTTTAAGTTTGTATTATGAGCACTGCACAAAAAAATATATCCTAAACAGATTGTGCAGCTGTGATGCTAAAGGCTTCTCCCCTGAACTTTGCTCATTCCAAATGCAAAAAAAAAAAAAAAAAAAAAAATAAAAAAAAAATAATCTTGAGAGCCTCAGTTAAAAGCATTGCTATGATAAAACAACATGAGGAAAAAGATGCAAATAGACTAAAATCTCCCAGGTTAACTAAGAAGAAAGAGGCCAGTCAAGTTATTTTTTAATAATATGGAAAAAAAAAAAGGTAGCCCTTGGGGAAAAAAAAAAAAAAAAAAGGAGCCCTTGGGTACCATGCTCCAAGGAGCTGGGGCACAGGCAGCAAAGCAGCTGAAGTTCAGAGGATGTAAGGTGTGCATGGATTCACCAAAAGCTGCATCTCACTGGATGCCCTGGGAGACTCTTGTCTCTTGTTTCTTAACTCCCTTGGAGAAAGGAAAGGGTAAAACATCATCACAAAATCCAGAGGAAAGAACCAAAATAGCTGCCTGTGTCTGTAACTCATACATCAGCCTTTTATTTTTATTTTCCAGGCTGCAGAGGAGATGGAGGGATGGAGGTGAGGCCATCCCTTTGTGCAGCTGTGTGTTCAAATTGATGGGATAGGCCTCAAAAAGACAGATGGATGCCTGTAGCTATTTGATACATTCACTGAATGAATAATAAATAAAAAGGCAATGCAGTGGCATTTAAGGGACCTCAGACTGCCACCTCCCAGGGAAACAGCCTGCCCAACTTCAGATATTTCACAACAGAAAGCTTTAAAATTCTCAAGGCCTTGCTTTGCTATAAAAACTGGGCTGAAATTGATGAACCAGAGTTTCAGTTTCTGCTGTTGAGATACAGGCTTTTGGGTTTGGTTTGTTGGGGTTTTTTTGTTATTATTATTTTTTCTCCAGGGATTTCCCCAGCACTGCTTTATAAATCCATGAGGAAATGGCACTGCTCTGCCTGCAATTAACCCTCACTACACATAAATGTCTTTAGATTGGGGCAATAATGAAAAGCAGCAAAGAGAAGCCATGGCACTTTCACCAAAATCTTATTCCACTGCAACCAGAGGAAGAATTTAAATTAAATCCTTAACACATACAGGTATTATCAGAGCTGCTTTTCTTCCACATGGTGTAGGAGGAAGGAGCAATGACCATAAATACAGGCATTAAATAGGCTCCTTTCTATTACTAGAGGGACAAAATTATATTCAGAAGTTGGGTCTATTTGATATAAATCATTGTGCCTGTAATAGAGCCTGGTAAATCGTAGCCAAATATGAGCTCATTGTTCTCAACTTGCCATTCCCTTAATATCAGAGCAAATATCTTCCCAAAGCAGCTGCAGCTGCTACTCCTTAGTTTGCTGATGAAAACTCACAGCAGCTTTCAATTGTTAACACAAATACACCACTTAGCTCTGCTCCAGCTGTAGTCCACTCCCTATTCAACACATTTGTTGTGATGGCAAAGGCCCCTGTCTGCTGGCAAAGTCATGGCACCTGACAAAACACAAATGTGACTTGCAGTTTCATTTTAAATTACATTATTTATCATATTTTAAATTAGATTTTAAATTAGATTTTAAATTAGATTTAAATATCTATTTAAACTTCTATTCATGCCTAATTTCTTTTGAGGATATTTAAATGAAGTTTTACAAATGAGATCTTATTGAATCTACATTACTTCTCTAGATTGCTGCTACCTAGGCTTAAGGTTATAATATGAATTATAATATTATATATATGTATGGTATATATATAATATTCCTGCTGTTATAATATTCTTGCTGTTCCAGTTAGACTCCTGCTAACATCCATGTCAGCAGCAAGCTGTCCCCAGGATACTTCCATCCTGGAGGCTGACAGATCTGTAACACACAAGCTCAGGTATTACAAACTTTATTTGCTAGAGCATGAAGTCTTAGACACTTCAATGTATAACCTCACATGACCCAATTTTTCTACAGGAAAGGAGGGGTTTGCCCATGAATTTCTCTCTTCAGGAGGTATTGCATACAAATCACTTTGCTTTTGGCATCAGTGGATCTGCAAACTCATTTGTTCTTTCTGAAGAAATCATCTTCTCTTCTACAGAAAATCCCCAAAGGTCAGGCTGGCAGCAGTAACTGGGAAGGCAGCTAACTGGGAACGACCAAATATCCCAGGAAAACTTGGAGCAGAGAAAGACCAGAGAGGTCTCTTCCTCCTTAGCCTTCCAGAAACTGTAATCCTTACAGCTTGGCTCAGCTTCCTCCCAAAATCTTTCCATCAATCCCCTCTCTATTAAACAATAAAATTGCCTGTCTTGGCAAATATTTAGCAAATTTTTCCTGGGCACTTTGTCCTGAATGAGATGAAACTATGGAACTGTTTAGATAACAGAGAGCCCTGGCAGTTAGGGCCTTATTTGGCCCTCTGTCTGAGTTACTGTGATCCCAAATGGGATCAAGGCTTTTTGCCATAGCTTCCAGCACCAGAAACCTGAACAAAGGCCATTAAACATGAAAAAAAAAGAAGCATCACCACTAGAAATCCTTAGGAAAGATCCAGCACTGAAGGAGACCCTCATGTGGCTTTCTGGCTTCTCTCCTGGGAAAATTTCCCTGTGCTTCACCTTTAGTCTAAAAAAATTCTTTATTTAACGAAAATAAATTAAATAACTCTTTCACTATCAAGTTTTTTTGTTTGTTTTTTTTAAATCCAGAGTAAATGGATCAAATGAAGGTGACAAATGTGCAGAAATCTCAGAGAAAGTTCAGATGTGCATTCTTCTCCCAGTCCTGGTGACCCTCAGGCCAGATCAGAAATCTCTGCACAGGTGAGGTCCTTGAAATGGGAAGCATCCAGCAGCCCCAGTACAGCACTGGGACAAAGACAGCAGCTCTCCAAGCCCTGACACAGCTCCTGGGGGACAGCCAAGACCTGTCTGGTCACAGGACTGAGATCCCTATGCTGGCCACACTTTAGAGCCCTCCTGGGCTCTGTGAATCCCTTAAAATCCACATTCAGAGGTGGTTATAGATAATCATCCTTGTATACAGACATGCCTAAAACTGGACTGGAGATACCACGGGTGGTTTGCACAGAAATCCAGCTCCTGTGTTAAAAGGTTTCTGTGCTTTGCTTCCTTTAATACAAAGTCTGCCCCTGAGGAATTAAAGCCCCTATAACCAAAGATGTACAGCAGTACCTTGAGAGGCATGGCACAAAAATTGTACTGGCAGCTTCTTTAAAGGTCACCATATACCACACCCAAACCTCTGCTTTGTAGGGTGTTTGCTGCTTGTTTCACTGCTAAAATAATAATCACCTCCTACCTTACTTCAGGGATACAACCTCACAAAGACCACACTGGTTTTTCACTCCTGGGGGGATAAAATGCAGCTCAGGAGCAGCCCAAGGCACACTTGGAGCTGCCTGGACAAGCCCCAGCTCCAGGTTCTACTGCAGCAAATCCTTAGCTGGGGGCATGGATTTGTGACAAGAAATCCCAGTGGAGGGGCTTTAAAATCAAGTCACTTTTTGCACCATGGTCTGAAACCCATCCCAAAGCTGGTTCACCTCCAGGGCAGAGCACTGAGCTCATCCATCTGCTCAGACTTCTGCTGGGGGAGGTGAGGGGACAGATATATCTGATAACAAGTTTGGCTGTACTGGAGTTCTTCTTCTAGGCACTGAGTGCTGTGGGGTTTGTATTTAACAGAATTGTTACCAAAATTTAAAAAAACCAAAAAGATAATCACCTTGAATATGAACACTGGAGTCTAGCAAATTTAAGCCTGCTGACAACAGATTCAATTTCTGTGTACCACGAAGTATTAAATACACTTAAAGTTCACATTCCTATTGATTTCAGTGCTGCACTTATTTCTGTGGAACTAAATGCCTAATAAGTTTTGCAAATCAGGTCCTTTCACTGCGCTGATATAGCTGAAGATTTTGGCTCCAAGTATCAGATAGCAGAAGCAGAATTTTTTTACATTAAATCACAGAAATTATCTGAAGTATCACAGTTTTAATTTAAATATTTAAAAACTTCCTATAGGATGATTTAAATGTTTTAAACACTCTGCAAAGTAATTTTTCAACACATAAATAAGTAGAGCCATCTGGCGTTTAGGTGGCTCCAGGACTTCAATGGATTGTACTGAAGGGCTCCTGCTGGTGCCCATGTTTTCAGCAGAAAAGTGGTATTTGTGACATTTAACCTCCAGATATTTTAGCCTTTTATCCCCTGGATATTACATTTCATTTCAACCTTCCTTATAAAAGGAGCCAATATATTTCTATTTACAGTCCTTTCTGCAATAAGCTCATTACCTTTCTAACTTGCTTTCATTAGAATTCTCTAGATTATCAATTTTTACCCATACTAAAATTCAACATGGAAGACATTCAAATTCCTATTCCAACTGAGAAGCTGAGTGTTCAGAGTGGGATAAAAATGTTTTGATAATACAAAAATACCTGTGGTACTATGAAAAATACCTACAGCTGGGTTGTTTGTTTTTATTTTAAACAAGCATAGTAATATAATGTAAAGTGCTTATAAATTTTCACATCAGCACTGCCTACAGAAGCTGGCATAGCTCCATGAAATGCATGATTAAGTGGAGAAACTGGGGAAAAAAAATAATTTATTAACACATCTGTGCACAAGAGTGAGGGCACTGATTTTACTCAGGTGCTGCTTCAGCTGAGGCTGCTGGTAAGGAAACACTTGGTGTGAATGGGTGGGTTTGAAGCCATGCAGCAGGAGAGCTGCAAAGAGCTCAGTTTCAGGTTAAAACCACCTCCCAAATTTAAAAATTGAAAATCTTGTCAGAAAATCTGCAGCTATTAGCAGGATTAAGCTTTTGATGGAGGAAAAAACTGCTTGCTTTTGCAGAAATGGTATTTTTTGGCAGAAGAGGTGTTTTGTTTGAGGAGAATTTCTCAGAGGAAGGGTCTCAGCCATCAGTGCCTTCCTGGCACCCAAGGGGATGAAGCTTCTCCAGGCTTCCATAAGTATTAAAAGTCTGACTCCCAGGGACTAGCAAAGGTATTGCACCTTTTTGCTTTCATTACCAAATCAAAATATAGAATAAGGGGTTTAAATCCATGACCAGCTTTAAAGGTCACAGAAAGTATCACACGATTACAAGACTAGCTAATTATATTATTTATGGAAAGCATTTGTTCTGGGAAGAGAGATAGACATAACTACAATTGGATGTGTCTGTGACAAATCCAAAGCTCCTGTAAAGTCAAAACCAAGACTTTTTTTTAATTTTATTTTTTTAACCATAAAACTACTCTGTACACGATGTCCTGGCAGAAAAACTCCTTTCCATTATGTGTTACCCTATGAACTGGAGGTGGTGATGATAAGAGCTCTCAGCAGAATGCCTACAGCTGGGCAAGTTGGCTGCTGAGGTTTCAGCTGAGTCAGTGTCCAGTGACAAATTCAGGCTCTGTGTATGCAGAGGAGCCTCAATAAATCAATATAATTATTCCATTTGAGCTAATTTGAGGGATGAAACATCAATGCAAAAAGAAATTCTAAAGAAAACAGATCAGTTTAGTTTTAAGGAATCTGCAGCAAAAAACTCCTGTCTCCGTGGTTTCAGAAGTGGGTTACACACTTCTGCTTGAGCTGGTTGGTGGGAAAAGCTTTTCATAGCTTCAGGTTCTTCTGATTTCTAACTGGACACTTTAATTGTTGCTGTTGATGAAGTGAGGGAGTGTCCAATTACATAAGCTGTAGGGCACAAGATCTGATTCTCTATGGTTTGGTCACCAACGCATTCAGGATCCTTGGCAGTGGATGCAGAAGTTTAAATAAAAATGTCATGGCTTATGTCAGAAAAGCATCTTCTGCTAGATTTCAACTCTTTACATAATTTAACTTCAAAGCAATTTTAAAGGTCAAGCCTTGTCAGAAGAGGTTTGATTTTAAAGGTTGAGGGGGGAGAGGTTGATTTTGGAACAAAAAAATATTACAGCTATAATTAGGCATTACTCTGAGCCCATTCTTGCTCACACTGACTGATAAAAAGTTCATCACTGACTTCTGAAGGACACAGTTCCTCCCAAAGGGATCTAATGAGGAATCAACTATATGTAAATGGGGAAGATAAACCCAGAAAATTAGGTACAATTCCCAAAAAGAATCTTCCACAGAAGGTGAAGTATAAGGGGAACATCATGAGCCAAAACCTGGTCAGCCCCCTGAGGCAACAACTTCACTTTCTGCCCCTTGTGCAGCCATTTACACGGGGCAGAAGGGGTCAGCCTGGGAACTGCTCTATCTGTGCTCTATACCCTTTCACAAACATAATCAAGAAAGTGGAAAATAATGCATAACCATATAACAAATCCAAATCTAAATCTCAAGTACTTGAAAGTTTTAAAAAAAACCCAACACCCAACCATATTCAAAAGAAAAAAAAAAAAGAAAATAAAAAAAAGGTTTCTCAAGCTTTAAATCAGCAGCTCAGTAAAAAAAAAAACAAAAAAACTAGTGTGATTCTGTCCCACAGTGCTCCTCTGCTCAGCCTGAAACACTGCCCTGAAAAAAGAACAAAACACCAACAATCACTTTTCAGATGACATTCTGCAAGGGACGAAAAGACCAGAACAGATGCCACCTCCCTGCCCAAGCAGCAAGCCAAGTGTCACTCTGAGCAGTCTCTGGGTCTCCCAGTAAAATTCAAATTTTAAAACTACTCTGGCAAATCCTGGTCATCTTAAAAAATTCAGCTGTATCCTGGGGAAAAACAAGAGTTGTAATGTGTTCATCACTCTGCCATCACCTTTGCCACATTCTACTCCCTTTGCACCATATTCTGGTGCTCCCTTACCCACAGAGGAAATGTTTCTTTTGGCTGGGAGAGATGTCTGGCTGTCCCACAGGTGAGGGAGGTTGCTGGGACAGAAGCAGTACTGACCTAGGACTGGGATGCAGAGCCAGGCACAAAAATTTGGGATCCTCCTGTCTGTATTTTTTCCCAAACTCCATTTTAACTCATAGAAATGTAGAGCAGAAAACCTGGCAAATGGGGCCTGTTTGTAATACACTCTCTTTACATTAATTAGATCTGTTTCACCAACCACCTTCTCCCCTACAACACACATTTTCTTCATTGTTTCCCTTCTAATCCAAAACAGCTGAATTCTGAGCATGTTGCTTAGCAATACAAGAATGGAATAAGCTGTGCTTAAAAGTCTCCCTCCTCTGCTAGGTGTCCTGTAGCAGCCATTACTAGAGAAAAATTGACTTTTCCATTATCTTCTTATTGTTTCCATAGCAGTTGCTCCCCTGTTCCCATGGCATTTGCTTTAGTTTCCCTCCCACCCCAATATTCTCATATTAACCTTTTCTTAGACACAGCATCTACTTTCACCCCTCTCACATACCTAATACATTTCTTAGCTGTAGGCTTTTTATGGGAATTTTCCAACTCATTCTCAAATGAACTAAATTCATTGTGGATTTAAGCAAACACATCCAGGATGTTGCAGGACAATACCTGCAGGAGAAATAACCCCTAAATAAAACACTTTTCTTTATCTCTCTTTTCTCTTTTCAGTGAAAAACTGCCAAACAGAAGAAAAAAAATAAAAGGTGCCTGAATCACACTTTTGCAATTCAGAAACCAAAAAAAGGTTTTCTTCTGAGCAAAATCCCTAACTGTTAATTTCAAAGGAGTACAAAAATAAAAGCTGTAGCATACTCTCCATTTCAGTGCCTGATATTCAAAAATAAGGCTCACAACAAAATTAACTGTACAAGTTAAAGCCCTTTAGATGAATCCTTCCCATACAGCATTGGCTTCCTGAGATGTCTCTCTGACAAGCTAGGGGTGAATCAGGGCTATTTCTTGAGAAAAATCACACTGTATGTCGTGATCTTTTGTGGTCTTTTCTGAGAGCAGTAAGGAGAATTTGTACAGCTGCTGTTTTGAGGTTTGGTACCAAGTGTAGGTACAGAAACAAAGCCAGACCTTCCCTGCAGGTAAATCACATAGTGCTTTAGTGTACTCCCCTCTCTCCATCATTATAAAACAGACTGAAGGCTTTTGTTTGTGCATTCAGGCTGCAAAAGCCTTCTTACATTTCTGTTGTCATGCTTATTAGATTTGTGGTGTCAGTAATCACGTTAGTGCAAATGGCTAAGGGACAGTTTCCTCAAGAAAGATCACTGCTCAGGAGAGATTTATCCATATCTAATTACAATCCATGATGCTGCTGGACATTCCCCTTACTCTGCTGTCTTTCCACTGCTGCTTTGTTCTTGCACTGACTCTGCTTTAGGCACTGAATCAAATATTTGGAAACCAAGGTCCCATTTCTGTGTGTCCCAGCCTATGGGCAGCCAAACATGTGCTGCAGAGCAGCCACAGAGCTGATGGGCACTCAACCCAGCAGATCTTCTGCAAGAAGGGTGGGAGCCATAAATGTCATCAAAGGGCTTTCCTATCCTCCCAGGGCTTCACCCCTGCATGTCCTCATGACATACTCTCCTCTTTCCTGACTCTTTCTCCTGCCTTGTCCATCAATGAGCTTCAGCATTCTGGACAACACAGCACTGGTTCTGAACCATTCTTCTGGGAGGCAAAGTCCACAGCAGGTCTCCAGGCCATGCAGTCTCCAAAGCAAGGACTGGATTTTTCTGTAGGGTGTGGACACGGGCACAGAGCCTCCTTTGCACAGGCTGGGTGCCACTGGAGCACCCAGTAACCCTTTAGTGACAGCTAAAGAGGAGGTGGAGCAGCCTGGGTTGCAGCTGAGCCCCGATTCAACAGAGCAGTGATAATAGCAGAGCAAAGTGGTAAGAAAAAACTGCAACTATAGCCACACAGATCAATACCAGAAACACAGCATCCATAGGGGGATCCTTCTGTGCAGCCCTTCTGCACACTTTTAATTGCAATTGCTTTAAAATTCATAAAGAGCCTGGAGGCTTGAGGTCGCCACTCATTAAAATTTGGCAAAATCTCCCAGTCCTGGGTACTTCCAAAAACACTCATCTCTCTTGCAGAATCAGGTCCTTAGCCTGGGTACACCCTAACTCTAACAGAGAACATAAATGTATAAGATTTATTTTTACATTGCACGTATTGCAAAATATTTTATATTTATCTTTTTATAATCCTAGACATTTTGCATCTTGAGATACTGTTTCAGAAATGCATCCATCATACAAAGATTTTTGCCCAAGGAGTTTTGTGGGAAATGACAATGAGAACCAAATATCACACTATTCAGCAGGAGTTATTTTAATATTAAAGCCTCATAAATTCCTCAATGAGTAGAGCTGACTAGATTAAAATCAAATCCCAGATGAGAAAAAAAAAATTATTTACTTCTTTATTTCAGAAGCCTATTTGAGATCCTGCATCACAATAAATTACAACACCCTGAAGAACCAGAACTCAAAGCACTTGAGCCACCCACCTAAAGAAACAGAACTAAAAGGCCAGGATCTCCTGCCCAGTCCATCCTGTAATCCCATCACCTACATTGCCTGACTCCTGAGGGCCACACTTGAGAGGTAAGAGTCAGATCCACATCTTTTCTTTGACTCATTTAAAAAACCTCCCCATTTTTCCGAGTCCTTAAGAAGCTTTCTTTCCTCTGAAACTCTTCTCATCATCACTGGGCAGATTTTACCTGTCAACTCGTGCTTTGCATTTTTCTTCCATCCATGAAATAGCTTCTCTATCTCCAAATCAACCTTAAAAAGATACGGTCAGTGTTTCCAAAGAGAAATGAGCAGTCAACAGGGGAGATGCCTTCATGATCCATAATACATGCTCTGGCATCAATGTCATTTATGCTTCTGGGTAACCAGACAAGACAAGCCTTCAACAGAGAAGATGGGGAAGGATGTGATATAACAGAGAAGTATTTAATTAACAAAAAAGGTTGCTGTATCATCCCTTTCTGTGAGGCCATACTAACATCCCTGGTAGGCAGATGTGGCTGAGGGGCAGCCCTGCTGCCTCTGCAACTGCAAGCTCAGGAAATCCCAGGAGCAGGATCCCAGGAGTAACACTTGCTCCAAGGTCTAATGTTGTATTTTTTTCCTCAATTTTCAGAGGGCTTCTTTTTTGCATCTAAACTGGAGCATCACTATAAGACAAATGGAGGATAAATGCCAGGTCCCAGAGAACTCCAGCTTTGCCACCTGGAATTTGAGTTATATATCAGTTTCTTTTGCTTTACCCCAAAATTTTGTTGTTGTTTGCTTGTTTGTTGTTTGGTTGTTGGTTTTTTACAGACAACAGAGACCATTTGGAGGTGAAATGAAAAGATGATGCAGAACTTCATCCAGATGCAGGAACATTGAAGATTCAGATGCCTTTGCTATGTGTAAAGGGAACTACTGCTCAGCCATTACTGATATCACAAGATCCAGAATGAAATGTTAAGTGTCCCTGTTGGTATTTCAGAGGAATAAAAGGATAAAGCAAAGTTTGGAAGCTAATTCTCCATATGGTAACAGAGTATTTGTTTCAGATTTAGACTATGATCTTCAGGGAGGCTACAGAGAGATGGGTTCCAAATCCCATATGAACAGCAATGAAAATTCACCTTTAAGGGAATTTTTTAATTTTTGCATTCATACTTTTGGTAGTAAACATATTAGTGAAAATATCTAAAAGAATGTTAATCAAACAGCTAGAATTCTAATGGTATGTGCCAAAGAATTCTAGTATCAACAAGTACCATCCTGGTGAAAGGAAAATTGAAAATAACACATTATGGACTTTCCATGTGTATAGTGAGGGAGAAATTGTCCTGGTTGGGCCAGGATAAAGTTAATTTTCTGTCTTGTACTTTGCTTTCAGGTCAGTCTCTTGTCAGTAGCTGCCACTTGCCTGAAATTAACAGCAAGTTTCTCAGTCAGTGGTCTGCTACTGGGGACTGATCACACTCGGTGTTTATAGTTACAGCCAGAGATTGGCTGTGCAGAACCAGGGACACTGCTTCAGCTCTGAGGAATATTTGCCCTCCAGAAGGAGAAAAGGAGTAAAGAGGTCCCACCTGCAGCCTCCTTTAGGGGAGGAACAGACAAGATAAATGACCAAAATTGACCAAACAGAGTATCATCCCATACACATCATACTCAGTATAAATTTGAGGGATCAAATCCCTTCCTGCTTCCCTTCTTCTCCTGTCCGTGTTGCTTCAACATCGCTGGAAGATTTCTGTCCGTTCCTCTGCCTGTGGTCCTGATCCATGCCAGCCCATATCTGTGTGTTTCTGCTCCAGCTCCCAACGCTGCTGATCCAGGATTCCAGCCTGGACTTTCCAGTGGCTGCCCTGCAGCCTCAGTGGGGATGTGAGAGTTCTTGGGGGAAAGGGAAAGGAAAATGGTATCCATTTTCCTGTATAGTTTGTATATATTAGTAATTTTCCTTTTTTATCATTACTGTTTCATTAAAGCTGTGTAGTTCAGTTCCAACCCATCAGTCTCTCTCCTTATTCTCTCTCCTTTCTTTATCAGGGAGGGGAGAGGGGATTCTTAGAGAGCATTCGGCTCTCTAAGAATCAATTTAATTGCTGTCCCAGAGTTAAACCCTGACAGCTATTAACATATTACTAATTCTAAAAACATTAGTGATAGATACTGGAAATTAAAGCAATGATCCATGGGTGGCCAATAGGTTGAATACAGTATAACAGAACTTGAAAAAATAAAAGAGATTTCTAGGTAAGGGAAAAATCCCATTACTTGGAGCAGATTTTATGTCTTTTTTACTATCAGTGTAAGAAAAGTTGACCAAAAGTTTCTGATTTGTATTCTATGGAAACATTGTGAATGAAAGAAAAAAAAAAATAAAAATTGACCTTTCCTGTAGAAACAAAGAAGCCCAACCCAAGCTACTGCTGCTCCCCAAATTAAGAGGCCCAGATATGGAGCAGAAGAGCTGAAAATGTCTCTGAACCACTGAGCTCTACTTTTAGCATGTCTCAGAAAGGAGAAAAACTTTTAAGGGTAGGACTGCTGAGGTTTATTTTTATGTATTTAAAAGGCCAAAAGCAATGCAAAAAGGGCAGCAGCAGTGACTAGACATCCTCAGATTAACAGATGACTATAAACCTGATATTTACTGCCGAATTAACTTCTGTAAGTAAAATATATTTTAATACAGCTTTTGCCAATAATACGTTTGAAGACGTTCAATCAAAGACAAGGTAAGAGAAAACTTGGGGAGCATCACAGATAATTGCCTCAAGATGATGTCCCAATAGTCTGCAGTGGCAGAAAAGGACAAATACCACCCCTGAGTGTTTGAAAAAAGACAACAGAAGAAGAACAATGTCAGTACCACTCTACAACTTCTGGTGATACTGTTATCAGCTGCTGCTCCCATCTCAATTCAAGGAAAAAATGAAAAAGGTTTTGAAGGAGAGGCACAAATGTGATTCACTGGCTAAGAAAACAAACCTTACCATGCAGGCCTTAAGGCATTTAGTACATTTAGCTCTTGAGAAAAACTTTATCTGCAGCTTTAGCACAGACCTACAGGTAAAGAGGTATCTGTGGAGGCAAGTTTTTCAAGCTGTTGACAAAGGAAAAAACAAGACCCAACAGATGGCGTTGACATCATCATAAAAATGTCAGTCTGGAATATGAATATATTTATCACCACAAAGGCTAATTAAACACTGAAGGTGAATGGTACTTCTCTCGTGTAGCGCCTTTAAAATGGGATTAAATAGTTTTTTTAAAAATGCTTCCTTTAAAACCATACATGATCTGAAGTGCTGCACAAGATTCCATCCTCAATTAGCCTGAAGGAATTCCCAATGCCTCTGCACTGACTTCTCTTTCAGCATATTATTTGAGCAACCTGTGGAAAAGTGTCCCTGCCCATCCAGTGGGGTTTGGGAAATGGATGACTATTTAGTGTTTCCTTTTCAACCACAGATATTTATAATTCTAAATTAACCTTGCAGCTTTACATTAGGATATTTTACTATTCATATTTTTCTCACAAATCCCAATGCAGACCTCCTGATAAGCATTTAGCTGAATTTTTTTCTTTTTCCCCTTGTGTTCCTAAAAAGACATTGTCCAGATTCCTGGATATTTTTTCTTTCCAAGTTCTGAAATGTCAAAAATTGTCTGGAGCTCGAGGAAGGCTGCACATGGGGTTACTCATCACTTTCTTAGGGTGCTGAGAAGCACCAGTGTTTCTGCTACAAAATGCCCAGCAAATCAGAATTCAGATAATTAATCTCAGCAGAGAAAATTCTACCTCATTATTTTACTCAGCAGATGCTTTGAAGTCTTTTTTTTTTTGCCAACTCAGCAAGTTTGGCTCCTAGAATTATTTAGGCAAATTTACCCTAATAAGCCCTTACTTGGTTAAAGAGTTGGTGTTCTGGGCACAGCTCAATCAATTCTAATTTTCTTTTTTCAGTACACAAGCTGAAAAAAAAAATACTCAAATTAACCAAGTCACCAAGGTCAAATTCAAGAATAATTTGGTGAACTGTAAGAAAAAAACATTAAAAAAAAAGAAAAAAAAGGGTAGGTAAGAGAGGAGATACATAAGTCCCTTTCTACTCTGAAACTGCAAAACACCCAAGCACAGCACTGAAGGTTTATGCACACATATGAAATGCATCCTTACAAATATGGATATTTGTAATATCCATATTAGGATAAAATATTAGGAAAATATTAGGAAATAAACATAAGAATATTAGGAAAAAAATTAGGAAAAACCAAAATCTTTTGACCCAGCACTCTGTGAGCCTTACTGGGAATTCCGTGAGCCACTGGCACTGAAATGCTCTGCTTATGCCTTTCAAGCATCTTCCTGTGTTTTGACAAAATTCAGGTTGATAGGAGCAAGGACATTTCTACCATTGAAAATAGTTCCTGAAATAATCTTGTGTAACACAAACCACTGGGACACTCACTCTAAAAACTGGCTTTCCAAGCAAGCTTAGAATGATCCTTTACCCTTTCCTTTCTCCAGCTGAAAAGAGAAAGCAATGACAGGGGGCAGCATTTGACAGCCTGGCCCAAAATCTACTTCCATTTGCCTGGCTAAATAAGTGCAGTTGTCACTACCCCAAATCAGGGGAGTCCCCTAAAGCCACTGCAATATCAAAGGGTAACAACTGGAGTTGTATTTTCTTTACCCAAGCAGAAGAAAAGGAGGAAAACAAGGAATGTCAGAGCTGGGAACTGTGTTTGCTTTACACATATTGTGGGAAGCCTACTTGCAAAAAACACTTCAACTGCTACTCTCTCTGTTTAAATATTCTATGACTGGAGAAAGTCAATACCTTTCTGCTTATCTTGTTCTTATTTATAACAGCTTATTACACCTTAATTAGTTCAACAGCTCTATTGAATTGCCAGGCAAAATGTGCTAAAAGCCCCAAATAAGCACTAATATTTTATCAATTAACTGGGACCCACCATCATGGAAGAGAGCATTTGATTTCTCCTTTTTTGTCACCACAGAACCATGCTACCCCTGAATTCTAGATTTTCTGTGCTCAGTCACCTTTCCTGATTATTAATAATAAATAGCCTAAAATACCTGCAGACACCATTAGAAATTATGATGTTCTCCAACCATCTAGTCCTTCAATAGCAACCAATGCAGATAACTACAAATGAAACTCATTAAAAATAAGAAGGGAAAGTAGAACAAGCATAACCAAGTCAGAAACATCAACCTCTTTAATTAATATTAATGGAAGGAGAACTGTGGTGCAAGAAGTGTTGCAGGATTTAAGCTGAAGTACTCTGAAGTCTTTCAACCTGCTCTGAGGTTGGATGCTATCACACCAGTTCTAATCTGAGTCCACAACTCAACAAAATTCCCCATTCAAACACCCCTACTTTGTGTATAATGATGGGACATGGTACCTGTCTGTACCTCTCATCTTTAAAGGCTGGGCTTCTGAATGCTTGGTATTTCCAACAGCAAAATAAACTAAGGGTTGGAAACCTAACTCTGTGCCATGGGCAGAACCTTAACTCCCTACATTTTCATCAGAAAGAGGAAGCAAATCTACTCTTCTAGTAAGAACATCAATATCAGGCTAGATCCAACTAAAAAAAAAAATTCCATGACTAACGCTTTGATGGTTCCCAAAGAGTTGTCTTGATAATCCAGCAATGTATGTTTTGAAAAAATCTAGAGAAAAACTCATTTACAAGCAGATAATACAATGAGTTCAGCCCTGAGTCTGTGTAGAGTTGTGATACAGTTAAAAACTACAACTCTGTCCTTCTGGATAATGGTTCTTTGTAACGTGCTCTATTACCATCAGCTTCATTTTAAAAGTCAGGGCTTTTCTTTCCCACTGCTGAAATCATACCTACCCAGGATTGTATCTGTGTGGTTACTCACCCCAGAGATGTTTTACTAAGCTTAAGTAGTTAATGATTAGTTTGGTGCTCTATAAATTCTAAGCAGCAGTTTACAGACTGGTGTGGAAGTTGGCATTTGCCAGCTAATACCAAATTTCTGCAAGAGCTGTTGTATATGCAAAAGACATTCTACTCCCAAATGTGTGGTTGTCACAGTGATTAAAATTCCATGTTTCCTAAACAATTAACTAACATAGTCTATTAAATCTAATTTTATGACTTTGAATATATTGAGCCAGTACAATAATCCAACCCAGAAGCAAGACAATTCACGTATCTCTTTCAGAAAATGGATCAGACATAAAAGGAACGACATGGTGGATAAAACCAAATTCTCAGCCTGATTTGCATTTGATTTTCTCTGCTGTACTATAAACAAGTTTTAGCAGTGGTAGACTCAGATTACATAGAAACCAAAAAGAGGGAAACCTCTCTAGGCTACCAAAACTATTCACTTTAAACAGAGCTTACACATCACTATGTTTTGACAAATCTAAATGTGCTATCAGATTAAATGTTGGGTTTCTTGAACTAGTACTGCTTGAGACAAGATTGCACATTGTGTGTCCCGTGCTGCAACTTCACTTTTGTGATTTGGAAAGTTTTTCTGTTAACATTTCAAATAGAATATATGACCTGCAATTCATTTCTATTTCCTATGTAATTAGTAGCTGGCAAGTAAAACAAATTAGGTGCTTGATAAACACACACAATTATATTTTCAAAGCAGTTGTATTTATGCTTGGAAGGAAGGACATTTTTATGAATATGTAATCAAGGATGTAAAATTGGAAAGAAAACAAAATAGAGCATAGTTAATTTGGTAGTAGAGACAAATTAACACCATGCCAAGCCTCATGCACATGCACTGCCCTGATAAACTTGTTATTGGCAAAGGTTCATCCTAAGAGGAGCTTGGTAATCCTTCTTCTGTGTTTGCTCTTCTTTATTATTCCTTTGAGAAAATACTGTTTCTAAAATAAAGATCTGCACAAGCAAAGATAAAGTCCCCATTTCCTGCCTAACCTGTTTAATAGCTATCAAGCTGGTAATGTATAGCTTTTTCTCTTCCTTTCCTTCATATATTTGGCTACAGGTGTGTGCTGCACACCAGTGATTACCAAGCACCCAGGAGCAGCTGGGCCTCCAAATGAAAGATGAGGCTGAACAGAAAGTTTGTTTTGAAATTGAAGTAAAACCAAGCAGATGGCAGCATCCAGAAATAGCACCACTGAAACTGGATTTTTTTGTGCAGCTACTGCTCCAGAGCAGTAGTGAGAGTGGAAGGGAGCAATGAGCTACAGGGGTAAAAGGAGAAAGTAAAAAGTAAAGGCAGCTTTAGGGGGAAGAAAAACCACAGGGAGGATGAGAAGAGGAAAATTAGCTTCAGGTGTCAACACCTAAAAAAAGAACAGAAATCTAAAGAAGGTTCTATTAGCAAAGGAAAGGATTC
This sequence comes from Calypte anna, assembly GCF_003957555.1. Taxonomy (NCBI): domain Eukaryota; kingdom Metazoa; phylum Chordata; class Aves; order Apodiformes; family Trochilidae; genus Calypte; species Calypte anna. The sequence continues at coordinate 13,067,669 of NC_044247.1, read as the reverse complement.
TGTGTATCCAACAAGCCAGGTTTATTCCTAGAGTAAAAATAAAACTAGCAGAATTATATGGGGGGAAAAAAAGAATCATTTAAAGAGAGAAGATGAAAACTGACCAGCTGTCTGGATCAAAGAAGAATTTAAATCTTGATATGCTTTTGATACATTGCTAAAAGTCACACTTGGTTTGTAATACTGTGCCAATATGATGGAACAAAAGTACATCTGCACTTCCAAAGAGATACGAGGGTAAAGGCATTTGTCAAAAGGGACTTTCAATAGAGTTGTGTCAGGTGTTTTGCAAGAGAAAAACATGGCCCTATTTCGTTTATTTTTTATTTTATTTTGGTTGGTTGGGTTGTTGGGTTGGGGGCTGGTTTCTTTTGGTTTTGGTGGGGCTTTTTCTGTTTAGGGTTGTTTGGGTTTTGGTTTTTGTGTAGGTTTGTTTTGGTTTTTTTGGTTGGTTGGGGTTTTTTCCTGTTAAAATTATCAATAATATGAGAATAAGGAAAGGAAGAATCCCAAACAAAACGTGCAACTTTCTTGGGTAACTGAGCACACCAAACCCCAGCATCCAGCCAAAATTTCCCAGAAATGGCCAAGAGCTGAATTAGAGAGGAAATGACACCCAACAGGATCCATTCCATTCCCTAAGTTTTCCCCACTGGCCTTGATAGTACACCCACCCCCAGGATGGTACCACCCTGAATATCATAGAGGTCTTCTAAAAGCAATTCAGCTTCATCAGGCTCTTGCCTCTGATGTATTTATACACAGCTCCACTCTGCAAGGCCTTAGTTCTCAGTAAGAAGGTTTGAAAGCATCTAAATCACTTTTCACAATGGGAATTTGCCCCAAAAAGTCACAGAAATCTTCAGAAAAAAATCACATCACAGATTCCAGTTTGATTGATTGGAATGAAATGAATCCTATTGCTACTTTCTAGGAGGCCAGAAGACATGAGTTCATCTCCATTCACTGTGCAACAGTAAGGTGGAAAAATATAATGTGATAGATTAGAAACTGGAAATGAAGATCACATCTGGATCTAGGAGGAACTGAAAACTAGAATATTCTATTTGAGAAATTATTTTTTTTTTATTTGATGTTTTCTGTTGCTTGCAAATAATGTCAGACCATTCAGTAGTCTGAAATCAGCAAAACCACAGGGCATGTTATTCTGATGACTTTTGGAGATCTCTAATCACAAATGTGCTATTCTGCATCTCATTGTTTAGGGAAAGCTGACAACCTTCCCTCCCTAACAAAAAATTGTTATATTTTGATTAGGACAAGTTGCCCCTGACAACCACTTTCCCAAAACCTTCTAATATGAGTCACTTTATGATGATTCATTTACTGTTTCATCATTTTAAAACCAACTTCCCAGGGTGAAAAAGTTTAAAGACTTTGTTTGAGAGAGAATTTACAATTACAAAGCTCTGGTTTTATTAGAGGCAGAATTGCTGCTTTGCCAAAGCAAAGTTTTCTGAGGCAATTTTCATCTCCTTCAGGCCTTATAAACCAAGCCCAATCTAATCCAAGGTTAAAGTGTAACACCAGGCATTCTGTGGCACAAGTGGGCTGCTACAGATGGCTGCAAAGTTCTGTAGCCAAAAATCCCAAGCTTTCCCAAAACTAATAACATATTCAGCCATCAATTAAATGTCTGTTGCAACAAATAAATTCTTAAAATGCAGAAAAAGTTTCTTATTTGCATGAATTTAATTTCTTTAAAAGTTAATTCTACACAAAGAGTAACTGAAGTTTTCCTCTGCAATGAATATTTTGCTTCAGTAGACTGTAGGGTAACTGCTTCACAGATCTACAGGGGTCTATTTATTAGGAATTCCTGTATAAAACTTGGGGTCTAAGATTTTTTGGGTTTTTTTTTATTTGCCCAGAAGACCAGAATACTGGTCAGTCCTTAACAAAGAGAGAATTGCAGTGGAAATGACAGGCATGTGTAATTAAAAGAAAAAAAAACCAAATTATCTTTATACATTTAATGAGCCACAGTGCATGTGTGGAAAAGTTGGGAAACTTATAAGCAGAAGAATTGCTCAAATACTGGGAAATTTCACTCACTCCCTGAGAGCCAAGGTTTCTGATGACCACATGAACAGTCATACACAGGGAAATCTGTACAGACCAAAACACAGGGAAGTTGCCTTTGGTGCTGCTATACTTATGGACTTCTGGGTCAATAGTATGGATTAATGGACCTCTGCTAAATACAGAGAAGTTGAACTGACAGCCCTAGGTTGAGGGAGGAAATTAAATTACTCCCCACAGTCAATTAACAATGGGAGCATGACAGGAACACAAAAAGCCCAAGGGAATACAAAGTCAAACTTGAAACTCTTTCCTCATCAAATTCTGCTGTCCCAAAGGACTCGTGGTTGCAAAACAGCAGCAGATTTTACAACGTGGGCTTTGCTCTGGAGTTGTTAAGGCTCTGGAGTGATGTGAGGACACTCTTTGAGGAACCTGGGTTTCACACATCAGGTTTGTAGGTTAGAACTGTGCTGCCCAGGTAGAAAAGCCTGAGGCTTTTGAAGAGACTGAAGAGACTTCAGCTATGCAAAAAGCATTCAGAAAAATCAGTTTTCATTGCTATTGGAAAAAAAAAAAAATACTACTATGTTGTGCAATGTGCAGGTACATACAACCAGTCATTCCAGATGAATGATCACACATACCAGAAAGGTCTTCAGTTATACATAATTTAGTGGTTTATACTTATCCAGTAAAGCAGAGCTGAATAAAGTAATGCTATAATGAAGGTGCTGGGGAGATGAGAAGCTCTGGAGTAAACTCTCTCCCCTGTTATATTTATCCCATTCTATTGGTTTCACAGTATTTTCAGTGTGTCCTCATTTTCTCAGAAATATGGATTTCAAGTCTTCTTTGATATTTTATTAAGAAAGCACAGAGTTTTCTCCAGAATCCCACAGGCACTGGACTTTGAGATGAAGTAAAACTGAAGTCTTGGTCAAAGAACAAAGTTACACATCCACCTTGTACTCAATTAGGCAAAAAATGTACAGAAAACCTGGTGCTTATGAGTGATGTGAAAGATCATTAGCACATGGTTCTGGAGACCTTCCTGGCAAAAGTGTTCAGCTATTCCACAATAGCTATTAAAGGATGCTCTGTTCTTTCTGATTTAAAAATATTCTCAACCAGAGCTTGCATTCTGCCTCCAGCAGCTTGTTTTGCCTCAAGATACAAAGTGTCTTCTATGAATATGTTATTTTTATTTAGTATCTGCAATATCCATGCTTTTGGCCTGAAGCAAAAGGAAGAAAAGGTGATGAAGGCATTTCAAACATTCTCCCTCATGGTCAGAAAAAAAAAAAACCAAGCAATGGAAAAATACAGCACTGCCTAATAAATGGAACAAGGTAGGCACCCAGGAATACAACAAGACACATGGGTGACTTTATCTGGCCCACAGATACATGTTTTTGTGATATGTTAACATTAATCCAAAGCAGAATTATAAAACTCTTCATGTTTATTTCTGATTTCACTTGCACCAAAAAGAAAGGTTTCCTTGTTGTTCGTGCAATGCCTACCAAATCTTTAACAAATTCAGCCACAATCAGCTTCCTGTCAAACCCCAAACCATCTGGGGCATAAGTTTTTTCTACCTGTTTTTTTCTCTCCCTCCTTAACCCATCAGTCTTCTGCCTCACAGGTAAAGCTGATATAATATCTGTAAGCCCCAGCCCTAGGTTGTAGCATAGCCATAAACTTAAGCATTCTTCAAGAGCTGTGACACACTTGTAATCATAAATAAACTCTTTGAAAACACTCTCCTTCATTTTGTGTCATACATCTTTTTATTGGGAAACAAATGTCTAAAAAAAAACCTCCATGGATAAGACAAACACATTTCAACTTTGTTTGCTTGGACCTACTTTATTGGTCAGGTACTAGAAGTTTTAGACAGAGCCTAAGAAGTGCAATGGGAATAAATTCAGTGTGCACTGATAGTTAAAGTGTGCCTATTTTCATCCTGCATAAAAATTTAAAAGAAACTTTCAAAATAATATATTTTACTACTATCCCCCTCTCTGGCCCTTATCATTTTATTCTTTTGAGGATTTTCAGTGTTACATCAGCCAGGCTGAGCCACCAGCCTGTAGGATCCTTGCAGCCAAATCCACTTGGAAGGTTTTTACCAAGAGCTGATGCTCACCCATCATAGGGCACAGGCTGGGATCACAACTGAAGCAAACTGCAAGTGTCTGACTGCAATCTGATGGATAAGCTGTGACACAATGGTACCCTTATAAGCTTCCTAAACTCCCAAATTTAACAGACTTTTTAATTTCCTCTTCTGAGCATTGATAAAACACTATCTGCTCCAGCATCTGCTGACCTGCTGCACTATCCCAATTACCCACAGGTATTCCACACCTGCCAGCAGCATTCCTTATCTGCTGCTAGCACAGCACAGCAGTACATCCATTCATTCATTCATTTATTCCACCTCTAGACAATTACCCCCCATCTGAATCACATTTGCCAGATCGAAATTTCTCAGGGGCTCAAAATATTTTATTAAAGGCTTCACGGGCTAAATGCTAACAGCTCTAATTCTCTTTTTTGTTGAGTTCCCCCAGGGAGAAATAAAAGAGTCAATTTAGCTGACTAGCCTTTGTTTTCAGAAGCTGACAATATCAGAGGGCTGTAGATAGTGGATATAATCCTACAACACAAGTTTTTTTGATGTTCAGCTCCAAGTGAAATGGATGCCTAAGTTACTAGAGGATTTAATAGTTGCCCCCTGAATTGAACTATGTAATTAATATGAAATAAGAACTCTCTGAGTTAAAAGCTAAACAGCACCAGCATAAAGCTGGATATAAATGTTGCTTTCATTAAACATCAAGGGGAAGAAAAACATATAGAGTCCCTTTGATTCTCCTTAACTAATATTCTCTTAGTGTTTTGCAGTAGCCTAATAACAGATATGAATGGGTACACACTGGATTTGCAATCCTTCATTTCAATTAGTATCATAACCATCTGATATACTTCATAGTAACTTTACAAAAAGGAATATTATCTGCTAGAGTGGAAAAAGATCTGGTGGAAATTATCTCAAACTGTGTGAATTATCTTGCAATATACAGGAAAAGCCATGCCATATATGCAAATGTCTTGCAAGTCCCATCCAAAACCACTCTGACAATAGCAACTTATGTTTTATTACAACAGATTTGTAGTATAATAAGTTCAGTTGCCTAATTCATAGAAAAATGTCTTGTCTGACACGTTGAAATTAGTGCCTTAGAGAATATGAGCAATTCATTGACAGCCACGCTAAAGATCTACTTGGGCACAAGTGTTTGCATATGAAGTATTGAGAAGGGAAATAGATTTATGGGTGAAAGATCATTTCTCATGAAAAATGAGAAAAAGAATGACCCTTTTCTGAACATCACTCATTATTCTCTCAGTTTTGGCAGCAAAAGCATCCTATCTACATTCACATCGGAACCTGAATTCATTCAGACCTCTCTTAATGAAAAACAAGAGAGAAGCCAACAGGATGTAATTACAGGACACAATACTCAAAAATATATGAAAATACAAGACAGAGATTTTTATCTGCTTCCTTCTAACCACCTGGTCAATACAGTGTAATGGGAGCATCTGCAAAACATAACTGATTTGCCTGGGACATTAAAGGTACAACTCCCCAGAGGGTGAAGGCTGTTGCTGAAGCCTTGTCTGGCAGACTCAAAGACATCTTTATTCCATCAACATTGTCATGGGTTTGAGAGTTTAACAGGATCCTTGAAAACTCAGGTAACAAAGGGAACACATCTAAAAACCTGTCAGCTATATATTCCACAATACCCATATGTAAAACTATGCACAATCAAAATATAATATTTAAAGTATAATATGTAAGGAGTCATACGCTAACAACACTATGGGTGAAAGCTTCTGGATGTGACCAGGAGGACTGGAAGGTAACAGGCAGACAGATTCACTTGGAAGAAGAATGGAGGAGGAAGGATCTGCCCCTATCACCCCAGTTTGATGAAATCAGTTATGTTTTTGTGCTGGCAGGCTCTGCTATGGCACAGCACTCACACACTGAGTTATGAGGCAAGCCTGGGTAAGAAGATTGATTGTAACTGCATCTTCCACTGCTCTGAGAGTCTTGTTTAATAAACTTCTTCCAAATACTTTGTACTAAAGCAATGTTAGGAAATTTAACACAGTAAATAAAAATATAACAACTTTTAAATTAAGTGTACTAAATGTCAAATACAATGACTGAGATACAATGAACAAATGGTTAATTAGACTTACCTTACCTCCACCTTTTAAGAGAGCAAAGTGTACATGGGCAGACTTTGCTAGAGAGTAAGATTTTGTCCACTTCAGGGTGATCAGCAAAACCCATTTCCTTTTTTTTACAGTAAGATCTTGTGACACATCATTACTCTGCATTTCTTTGTATAAGCACCAGGCATGTAAATACCTTACCATGGATTCTGTTCTCATATAATTAGTCCTTTATTAGTAATCAGCAATTAGGTTCCTCTATTGCGGAGCACTCCCATACTAAAAGAAACTGGGACTAAACCTTAATATTATATACTTTTACAGCATATGATAAACACCAGACATAGAATTTTGCTTTTCACAGAATCACAGAATCATCTGGGTTGGAAAGGAACCTCTGAGATCATCAAGTCCAACCCTTGATCCACTGCCACTGTGGTTCCCAGACCATGGCACTGAGTGCCACATCCAGTCTCTTCTTAAAGCCTCCAGGGATGGAGAATCCACCCCTTCCCTGGGCAGCCCATTCCAATGTCTGATCACCCTCTCTGCAAAGAACTTTTTCCTAATATCCAACCTAAACCTCCCCAGACAGAGCTTAAGTCCATGGCCTGTTGTCTTAATGAGAGCTGCCTGGGAGCAGAGCCCGACTCCCCCTGGCTCCAACCTTCTTTCAAGGAGTTGTAGAGAGTGATGAGGTCTCTCCTGAGCCTCCTCTTCTCCAGCCTCAACACCCCCAGCTCCCTCAGCCCTTCCTCACAGGAATTCTGCTGGATCCCTTCACAGCCTCCTTGCCCTTCTCTGGACCTGCTCCAGCACCTCAATCTCCTTCCTGAACTGAGGGGCCCAGAACAGGACACAGGACTCAAGCTGTGGCCTCACCAGCGCTGAGTACAGGGGCAGAATCCCTTCCCTGGACCTGCTGGCCATGCTGTTCCTGATCCAGGCCAGGATGCCATTGGCCTTCTTGGCCACCTGGGCACACTGATGGCTCATGTTCAGCTTCCTGTCAATCCAAACTCCCAGGTCCCTTTCTGCCACTCTGTGCCCAGCCTGGAGCTCCCCATGGGGTTGTTGTAGCCAAAGTGTAGGACCCGGCACTTGGCCGTGTTGAACCTCATCCCGTTGGAATCAGCCCAACTCTCCAGTCTGTCCAGGTCCCTCTGCAGAGCCCTCCTGCCTTCCATCTGATCCACAGTCCCCATAACTCAGTGTCATCTGAGAATCTGCTAGTGGCGGACTCAATCCCCTCATCTAAGTCATGGATGAAGATATTAAACAGAACTGGGCCCAGCACTGATCCCTGGGGGACATCACAGCCTCCAATTGGATCAGCACCGTTCAGCACCACTCTCTGGTGGCCTCCAGCAGTTCCAAACCCAGCACAGAGTGCTCCTGTCCAAGCTGTGGGCTGACAGCTTTTTCAGGAGAATGCTGTGAGAGATGGTGTCAAAGTCTTTGCTGAAGTCCAAGTAGACCATATCCACAGCCTTCCCCTCATCCACCAGTTGGGTCACCCAATCATAAAAGGAGCTCAGGTTGGTCAGACAGGACCTGCCTTTCCTAACCCTGTGCTGGCAGGGTCTGATCCCTTGTCCATCCTGTAGGTGCTGTGTGATTGCCCCCAGGATGAGCTGCTTCATAACCCTGCCAGGCACTGAGGTCAGGCTGACGGGCCTGGAGTTTCCAGGGTCCTCCTTCTGGCCCTTTTTGTGGATTGCTGTGACATTCACCAACTTCTAATCCTCTGGGACCTCCCCAGGGAGCCAGGACTGTTGGTAAATGATGGAGAGCAGCTTGGGGAGCTCTTCCCCACCTCCCGCATCACCGTGGGGTGTATCCTGTCTGGTCCCACAGACTTGTGAGAATCCAAGGGGCTCAGTAGGTCACAAATTGTTCCCTCCAGGATTACAGGGGAGCTGCTCAGCTTCCTATTTCTCTCTACAAGCCCCAGAAGCAGCTGTCCTCAGGACAACTCAGGACAACCTGTCTGACGGCTTTGCTTTATCTGTTTGCTCATACTGTGGCTGACAGGACTGAGAATGCTCTTGTTATTTCTACTGTGTGCAGGATGTTGTCATCCTGAGGTGCTGTAGTTAACATAATTCATAATACTCTATCTCATGGAACAAAGCAGTTTCCTAAGATTAGAAAAGGCTGATTGTTTTAATTAATCTGCTGCTACTAAAAATGATGGGAAAAGAATGTTCATTCCACATCTCTATATGGCTGAAAGATGATAATTTTTTTTCTTGTTAGAAGAAAAATTCTTCCTGATTTCCATTTTTATTTATGTATGCTTTGCCCACACAAGGGCAGCTACAATCCTCCAGTATAAGCAGACAGCTTTTCACAAAAACTGAGTCTCACAAATAAAACCAAGGCAGCAAAACAAACAGGAACATTTAGGCTGTTGTTCTCCTTCAATGAAAACACGACAACAGCTGTAGCCACTGTGCCAACAGAAAGGCAGAGGAAGAGAAAATATTCTGGCCATCTTGATATGAGCAGGGAATTGGGGGACCTGAAAGAGTGAAAATTATGTGACCCACTGTGTTCATGTGCCAACATCACAGAGTGGGCATGGAATCCTTTTCAAAGGGAAAAATAGCTCTATGGAATTACTGTAGTCTGTTTACCCACATACCACCCCTAGAACATTCAGAATTGATTCTGCACAATTCTCTATCATAGAAAACTCTCCCCCCTTTCAAATAAGATTTAGTACAGCAAAAGTCAGTTCTTGAGAATGGCTGGGAAATTCTCTTTTTAAAAACAGTCTAGGAAGTTCCCCTGAGCTGCCTTTTAAGTTAAGCCCAGATGTAGTTGTCATGCTTGTACCTGGAAGCTTGCAAACCCCCAGCCAACATTACACAGCTGTAACCACTGCAATTGTTCTTGCATTTTCAAGAACACTAATTTAACAAAAAACATCTTTGCAAAAGGGAATTTAAATGATGTACAACTCACCTCACTTGTAGCTTTTTAAAAGGAAACCCTTAACCCACTATTTATATCTAAAGCCAACAGGTGTATATTATACCACTATATAATATGTTACTTTTAGTTGTATACTAAAACTACCAATAACTTCTAATTTCACCCATTCCCTCGTGACAGCTACTAGTGATGTATCCCAACATGGCTGGGACAAAACAGAAAGATTCATCATGTCAGAGCTAAGGGATGGACTCAACCAATCCAGTGAAAACCTCCTCCTTCAGAACCTCCTGTTCCATGTAAGAACAGGAAGCTGAACATTTCCCACTGAAGTTGAAGGACCATGCAGAAGCAGAGGTGTATATCAAATATTCAATTCTTGACCTTCTTACCTATTGTTTTCCTGTCACTCTTTGCCCTCCTTCTTCAAATCTATTATAATGATGTATTTTTAGCCTGGTTCTTCAAGAAATGAGCCATATGTGGTTGGGTTGCCTGACCAACTATGAGTTTGTTGTTTTCCCTCAAGCACATTTTCAACCTGTTGAACATTTCCATCCAATTTAACAGAAGTCTAAAGGTCTCAGACATACAAATTTCTGAATATTTCACAAAAAGCTACAGCCAAAAGAAGAGGAAGACCCAGCACATTGCTGTCTGTGTGTGGCTAGCCACGTCCCATTACACATTGCCTCCAACCCTATCAGACAGGCAGGGGCTACAACAAGGAGGCTGCAGAGCTAAGAGAGGAGATGAAGGGGAGCTCAACTCACACCCGAAGCCATTGGATGCATCAGCAGTGCTTTGCATCAACAAAAGTCACTTTACTGCAGTGACATCTTCAAGCTTCAGCCAAAAATCAGGCAATATGCACAGAAGGATATGTTATTCTTTTGGGTTTGTTGTTTTGTTTTGTTTTTTTCTCCATATAGTCTATAATTCAAGATAGAAACAGAGAAATGGGGCATGTGACTGGTAAGAGTGGAAAGAAAACCATTTCAAAACTGTTTACTGAACATAAACACAGATGACCATGATGCCTGGAGGTCCAGAATTCCCAGACACCAGATTTTCCATCTAGCTCATCATCTCTGGTTTAGATCCCCAAATACTGGGATTCTGAGTTATTCAGTGGCACATAAAAATCTTAGAGCCATCCTTGTTTGTTGCTTGCTAGTTTCCCAGGTGAGAACACTGGAACTGCTGTACTATGTCTGAGCAAGTGTCAGCTCAGTCTGACTATAACTGTCTCCAGCTGTGTGTGACCTGCAAGGAAGGACTGTGTAACAAAAGGGAGTGATCTTTCTGCCAATACTTATACTCATAGCTCCCAGGAATCACCAGTTTAGATTTTCCTGAGCCAAGCAGTGGCTGTACCCAGGTAATCATGTTTAATTGTCATGCTGAGTCTATTCTCAGTAAGGCAAGCTACCTAATTCTTTTTCACATTCATTCACTTTGGTAGAGAAAAACATCTAGTAATAATGAACTTTGCAACTTAATATGTATAAAAAGGACACCTTTTCTTTTGTTTCAGTCTGCTGTTTAACAGCTTAACAAATATCCTTCTCCATGTATTTCTGACACTGAGTATAATCTCACTGAAAGGGCAGAGCCAGAGCTGCACATACAGGCAAATAGGGAATACATGGTGGTGTAACAGTTTTCTTAGCTTTTTGTTCTCATTTTCTTTACTAATAATACTTCAAACTCTATCTTACTGCTGAGGAATAGGGTAATTCTTTAGAGAGATGTCCACAATGACTCCAAGATTTCTTCCCTGAACAATAACAGGATTTAGAGTGCACTGTTGCATATCTGGAATTCAGTCTGTTTTTTCAGCATACATTAATTTTTGAAGCACTAACTTCTACATAATTTTTTTCTTTCAGTCATTCAGTATTGTGTTTCTGTTATTATGTCCATCTTTCTTCCACTTTCTCATTTTTTTTAACATCTCCCATACACCTTCTAAATCTTTTTAGTATTTCAAATTCAAAAGCATAAAACCTTTAAATCCCTGTGACTTGCACCTGCAAGTTTTACCAGGGACACCAGATTATAATAGTGAAACTGCTTTGACACTACCAAAGAAAATGTTAAATCAGCTGTAATAAAACATATTTAAAGTCAAAATCATTGTGTTAATTTTCCCATTTAAGAATTCAATAGCACTGTCAGTGCTTTCATCTACATATTCTTCAGCTTCTAGTCAGGGATTCTGTGTACCTCATAGATATAAAGTAGTGCTTGTGTCTTTATGCAATAGATTTATTTTTTTTTAACATTTCCTTAATCTATTGCTCGCTGTAAGCATCATGTGGAATTACTGTAATTTGATTAGGGATTCTTAAATCCTGTTCTGTGCAGTGCAGATCAACCAGGACAATATTTGGGGGGCATAATGAGTCACCCCAGACTTTGATTTCCTGCAAGCAGGGCTGCATAACCAAGCAGAAGGCAGCAGCCTCATCAGGAGTGCAGTCACATCCTGCCTCCCTCATTGAAAACTCAGTCACATGCCATTATGCTACTTTTTATACAATATGATATCCACCCATTCTTAGCCAGCATCGTGTTGAATGCCAGTGGAATGAAGCATGGCATGACTGTCCCTTGTGCTATTCTAGACAAATACAGAGTGAAAGCCAAAGTCTTCTCCCAGACAGTACATTTAGGCAGGAGAGTATTACATTAGGATTCAGAAGTACTCTTCTTAACCTAGGCTGCAGAGTTACCTAACTACTGCAATAACTAGGGGTGTGCTGTTCAGGGGCACATATTTTTTACAGCAGGCAGAAAAAATCTCTTTTTCAGCTCTTCTTTGCTGCTGTTTTTAGTGTGTGAGCTGTGGGTTGTGTGTTTTGCAGGAGAGTTGACCATACAAATATGGTTGAAAGAACTCTGCCAAGTTGTATCACATCATAGGACATCATTTAGCTAAAGACAGGATATTTTAAAGGACTGGGAACATTTCATCATCACCAATAAAAAAAAAAAATCCAAACCAACCACCCAAAAACCCCACTATATTTCCTAAAAACAAATACTGACTGCCTGCTTAGCTGGAGTTACAGCTGGCAATACTGTAAGGAGAAGAAAAGACCTTTATTTCAACTCTAACAATAATAAAAAGTTAGCAAACATCAGAATCCCAATATCTCCAGCACTTCAATAGACTACCCACTGCCTTTTTCTCTGAGAAGCTCCAATCTCCAGCTATGGGGAAGAAAAAAATTAAAAAAAGAAAAAAAAAAGGATCTAGTACTATGTAAGGATTACAGAAGTTGCATCCATTACTCATTATCAATTTAAATGAAATGATAGGGCTAGAAGGATGTTTGGAAGTCACAAAGTTCATCTCTTTGCCTCACAAGTTCAAAGGTCTCTGTATCACTCCTGACAGATGTTTGTCTAGCATGTGCAGAGATGAATAGAACATTAACTCTCCAGGAAATTTATTTCAATGCTGGCACTTAAAATAGTTTTAAAGGAATATTTCTGAGCCAAACAAGTCAGAGAAACCTAAAAGGAATAGAACATAGAGTTGAGGTTAACAATTTTCCCTGAATGTTTTAACAGCTCTGTAATCTTCAACAAAGCACAGGAAAAAAATATTAACAAAATGCAAGAAGGAAGCACCAAATAATGTTGTAACAAAGTCCTCAATTTGAGCCTATAAATAAGCAACTAAAACCAACCTCTACAGGCTGTTTACTAAAGAAATTTGAGAATGAAACTTGATAAATAAATCAAAAAGGACCAGAATCACTGTGGATGCAAATCTATCCCTCAGTAACAAAAGGACAGCATTTAGTTTATATTAAGTTTATATTAAGTTTATATTAAGTGTATATTAAGTGTATATTAAGGTTATATTGCTGATTTACCAGAAAGGTAACAAAGGCTGTGAAGAGTATCTCTAAGGACAAAAACAACCAGAGAATATTTCACCCATACTCACATAAACTGGGTAGGTGTCAGGGTAGGTGATACAGAGACAAAATTCTTAGATAATGCAAACATTTGCTCTTTGGAGACCAAAAGAAAAAAATCTTCCTCTTGAATTCATACTGAATGGTGCCTGTGACCTTATTCAGGATGTTGGGTTCTAAGGCCTGGTGTCACAGAGCAGCTCCAGAACAGCATCAGACAAAACATCTTTTGTGCCTGTGCTTAGTTTCAAAAAGGAAACGGTGTAGCAAGTAGCAGCCAGAAAGTTATATTTTTTGAAGGTCACATCTTATAATGACATGAGCTAAAACACACAATGTATGGGAAAAAAAAGAAAAGAGAAAAAAAGAAAAAAAGAAAAAAGAAAAAAAGAAAAAAAAGAAAAAAAGAAAAAGAAAAAAAGAAAAAAGAAAAAAGAAAAAAAAGAAAAAGGAAAAAGGAAAAAAGAAAAAAAGAAAAAAAGAAAAAAGAAAAAAGAAAAAAGAAAAAAAGAAAAAAGAAAAAAGAAAAAAGAAAAAAGAAAAAAGAAAAAAGAAAAAAAGAAAAAAGAAAAAAGAAAAAAAGAAAAAGGAAAAAAGAAAAAAGAAAAAAGAAAAAAGAAAAAAAGAAAAAAGAAAAAGAAAAAAGAAAAAAGAAAAAAGAAAAAAGAAAAAAGAAAAAAAGAAAAAAGAAAAAAGAAAAAAGAAAAAAAAAAAAAAAAAAGAAAAAAAGAAAAAAAAGAAAGCTTTTTCTGTTTTAGTGAGACACAACTTGAAGAAGACACTAAAGCTACCAGTAAATCCTCATAGCAGAGCCAAAGCATGGAGGTTATCAGTGTCTGCAGGACCAAGTGACATCAAAGATACAAAGGGAACATTCAAGGAGGATGATGCTATAGAAGGAAATGATTGTAGCTGGGATATGTGCAGCCTCTTAGACCCAGCAACTTTTGGGGATAAATGAGAGGATTTATCTTAAAATGATGTGTTTGTGAAAAAAGGCATTAAACAAAAACAAAACAAATTTAAAAATGGAAACAGGAATTGTAACACATGAAGGAACACAGAGGACCATCAAAAATCTTCAATATAAAACTCCTGCACTCTGTACTGATTACTTAAAATATCATTTGTATCAGGTGAGGGAAGATGGTAAATATGAGCCAACAGGTGCTCAGTTTTTCTAGAGTTATTTTTAGGGGATCTAGAGAATTACAGGCAGTCTGTCTGCACCCAACCAAATCACAGAATCACAGGTCAAGGAAAGAGCTGGCAGAGGATTTTTATACCTGTATAACAATATATATTATACCTGTTATAATAAAAAATGGTCAGCACTGTTCTCATACATGTAAGTCATGAGTTTTCTGTAGGGAAATGACAAGACAGTTCATATGCTGCACATAAATTATCTAAAGGTTTTCAGAAGGATTTTTAAATCAAATATTCATAAAATGATATGGGAATGTCTTCTTATAGACTAATAACAGATTAAAAGGATAGGAAACTAGAGTAGGAATAAATAGGAAAACTTCAAATTAAGCCTCTTCCCTGAGGCTTGTGCTATTTAGTATTTTCATAAAAGATCTGGAAAAGGGGTAGGAAGGAGAGCAGTGTTTGCTACTGGTGACAAATTATGCAGGGTAGTAATCAGGGAAGAAAGCTGCAAAGACTTGCAGAAGAATTTCATGATACAGAATGATTGGGCAATAAACGTACAGACAAAATTCAGAGTAAATAAATGTAAAGTAACATGTGGAGAAGTAACCTAACTGTACATATTCAGTCACTGATTAACTCTTTACTTTCAGGAAAGTTATCTCAGAGCTGTAGCAGCTAGTACCAGGAAATCATTGGCTTGGTACTCAGAAGCACTTAAAAAGACAAATAAAGCACTAAGAAGTCTTAGGAAGGAAAACTAAAAAGAAAGCACCATGATGGCATTTTATAACTCCATGGCAAGCCTGCTGCTGCATAA
This sequence comes from Calypte anna, assembly GCF_003957555.1. Taxonomy (NCBI): domain Eukaryota; kingdom Metazoa; phylum Chordata; class Aves; order Apodiformes; family Trochilidae; genus Calypte; species Calypte anna. The sequence continues at coordinate 13,052,516 of NC_044247.1, read as the reverse complement.
GAATTGATTTTCCCATCTTGGAAAGCTTCAAAGACCAGAGAAGGTACAGAGAATACAGTACAGTGATCAAAACTCTTTAAGACACAGAGACAAGAGAGAGGAAACTCTGATATTTCAGGATTACCACGAAGTGGAAATTCATTTTGGAAATGCCAGCACACGTTGATTCTGAAACACAAAATGGTTCCTTAGGACTCTGACAGCTGTGACTGAAACCACAGTAAAACTGCTGAAGTTTCATGGCTCAGACACTCTAAGGACAGCCCTGTTACTGTCCCCAAAGCTACAGATTATTCCAATCTCCTTTGTTCAGGTCCTGCATGGCAGTCCCAGCCCTGCCTGCCCTCAACAGATGTGATCCCTTCTGCTGTGGGAGCCCTAAAAATCCCCACTGCAGACTTGAACCAAGGGCCTGGAGAGCTCCAGCTTGTACTGGGATTTCAAGAGATCTCACACTCAGGGACCTGGACAGAAAAACTTAAGGCTCACACATAACATGGCTGTGCAAATGCCTTTGCCTTCATTCACATCAAGCACAGGTTCCCTTGCTACTCAAACACTCATTTGTCAAACACTTGTCACAAACCAAAACTTGAAAAATTTAACTTGAAAAAAGAGTCTCTATGCATAGTCTGAAACATAAGACAACACAGTAAGGCTGTACTAGGGTAGAAGGGCTCATATGTACATGTAGATATGGACAGATAAAGAAAATAAATTGAAGAAGAATTTTAAATCCTTTTTTTTTTTACCATCTGAGAAGCATCTTTAAAGTTGGTCGTTATACTACTTTGTTTAAGGTCTAAAAAAACACCTGCAGTATTGTCAGCCAGATTTCCAGAGTCAAAAAATGTTAATCACAGAATCCTAGATTCATCCAGGTTGGAAAGGAACCTCTGAGATCAACAAGTCCAACCCTTAATCCACTGCCACTGTGGTTCCCAGACCATGGCACTGAGTGCCACATCCAGTCTTTTCTTAAAAATCTCCAGGAACAGAGAATCCACCCCCTCCCTGGGCAGCCCATTCCAATGCCTGATCACCCTCTCTGGAAAGAATTGGATCAGCACCATTCAGCACCACTCTTTGGTGTCCCTCCAGCAGTTCCTAACCCAGCACAGAGTGCTCCTGGCTGAGCCCTGGGCTGACACCTTTTCCAGGAGAATGCTATGGGAATATTTTACAGTCAACTTCCCAGCTACCAATATCCTATTTCTTAAATGGCAATTCAGAAGAATCTTTTAGTCATATAGACTCAGAGAAAAATAAACCCAATCAGCCTTACAGTAAAGTTTACAGTATTCATGTGATTAATGAGGTTCCTCAGTCTGGCAGGTAAAGACAGAGTGGGTTTAATGGCTGGAGACTGAGATTAGCCCAAACTGAGACCAGACAAAAATCAGACCAGAAACACCTTTCCCTGTGAGATTAGATAAGCTTGGAAACAGATAATTGATGTCTTTACATCCTTGTATCCTAGAAGATGTGTTCCATTGCAAATAGGAATTAACACTTTAACCCCTGGTACACAGCAGGTCAGGCTGGACAATCACAGTCCTCTCTTCTGCTTTTGAAATTTGAGAAGCTACAAACATAGGTCAGAGAGAGCATCTAATACTTTTTAAGGTAGTTTAATGAAAAAAATTATTCTGTGGAAGACAGGAATTCGCATGGCTAATACACCAGAACACAGCTCTGAAAGCTGACAGCCTCTGCATGGTGGTTTTTGTATTCTTTAAAATACATGAAATTCCTGACTCTGAGCAGCAACTTAACAAGCAAGGCCACAAAGACAGAAAAAGTATAATCATCATTTTTAAAAGTTCATGATATGTGGGCAATTATTACTTTTCTCATTCTCTTTGTAAACATTCACTAATACTTTGCCTGAAATTAAAGATTACTATGTATTTCCTCTCAGGAGGAATAGAAGGTATTGGTACTGGACTTACCATGCTCCACTTCTTCCTCTCACATATGCCTGCATCACCCCCATGAATTCTCATCCCTTTCCAAATATCATTCCTGATAATAAGAAAAAAAAAAAAAAGCCACAGTGAGCATTGCTATTACCAAGCAGCCATAGCAGCAATTGAATGGTGATTTACTGGATAAAAAAAATTTGACTTGAAAGATTTTAGGCAAAATTTCATTCCCCATCAGCTGACAGCTGCCCTTTCTCACTTATCCTTAGAGTTTTAATGAACCTGGGACTGGAACAGGAAATTCAGCTGCTACCACCAAGTTTGTCACATCCTGATCAAAGACATTATGTATCTCATAGTTTCCAACTAAACCCCCAAACAACCCTGGCTTCCTCAGACTTTCTTAAAATCCTTCCTTATAATCCACTGAACTAAATCAGCCTCAAATCACACAGAATAAGTTTTCATAAAGCTTTAATGCAAATAATGGCCAAAACTGAAGCTCAAACTAACAAAACACCTTTTCAGACTGATCCCTAACATGATATGGCACAGCACCTCTTTCAAAGCCCAATATTTCTAGTTGGTAAATAACTTACTAGAGCTGAAACTCCAGCCCAGTTGAAGGCAATGGGTAAGATGCCATGGGCTTTATTTGGACCAGTTTCACTGCTTTGCTGAAAGTTTTAAATCTCTTATATTTTAAAAGTATTTTTTTATTACTTATGTCTTTTTAATCCCCGTGTATATGTATTAACAACATCCTATTAAGTATTTTATAAATTGAGACTTTATCAAGGGTATATCAAGTTACTATAACCAACTTTATCGTGGGTATAGTAAACTACCCTTTAATATATCATTTGTAGCACTTTACTCTTAAGGTTCAGAACCCATCAATTAGTAATTATTTCAGCATGTTGCGGTCACTGGAGGAATAGAGAAGCCCCAAAAGCAACGTTGTGCTTCCTCTCACTTCATGTGATTCAATCAGGAACATTCCATTGAATTCAGTACAGCTGCATCAGCCTCTGCTCATTCAATTCCAAGGATGCATAACGTACTTGAGACCAATATCTACAGGCACACAGAACATGAAAAACCTGCCCCTTATCCATGGGAATGAGAGTTCTTCTTTCATAGAATCATAGAATCCTTGGGGTTGGAAGGGACCTCGAAAGATCATCTAGTCCAACCCCCCCTGCCAGAGCAGGGCCACCTAGATCAAGTGAGCCAGAGACATGAAATAGTCCTACTCAGTTCCCTTATTATCTCTCAATTTACAGAAATGATCTAAAGTTACATGGAGTAATGATTATAGATCCATCAATGACAAACTCTGATTAGCTACCTCGTTAACACTAATGCACCACCTATCTTGAATGCTGTAGTGAGAAACACTCAAGAACTTATTTCTATGAACTGATTTTTTTCTCTTTTCAGTATTATGGCAAATGTCATGGACTCAATTGGTTTTGTTGCTGTTGATGGGCAAAATGTCATTGATTCTTCAGGTATGCTCACCAGTTATATGAGCATAATATTGAACAAATAGATATTCTTTTATCTTTCTTAAAAGAAAGGATAAAGAGAACTGTAGAAGAGTACAAACTTGCAAAGTAAACATGCCAGGAGTCTAAGAGGCATGTCATGGCTTGGGATATGTTGTGACTGTATCTAAAATTATTAGAGGTAATTTAGAGATGCATCATCAAGGATGATTTTTAAAGCAGTTGATGCAGATGGGTGTAAAAGTGTGGCCATGAAGGCTGACAGATTTCATCAAGCCCATGACATGTGCCTTGCCTAGCTGCAATTGCTGTATTTGAGGGAAGTTTCTGCTGTGCCAGCAGTAATCCAGGCATGTAATTACAACATCTTTGAGAAAACTCATCCGAGGAACAAATAAGCTTGCTTTTAAAAAAAAATTCTTCATATTGCCCTGACTCATAAATCTGTGGTGCACTTAATTAAATTCAATAGGCAATTTTAGGGAGAGATAAACAAATTAAAGAACCTCTATTAAATGACAGAGAAAATTCCAAATAAACATAATCCATTTTGCCTTTTAATTTCAATTCTGCTTGTCTTTATCAGGGCTGATACCTGCCTTATTTATCCTTTTTCTTCTTAAAAACAGCTCTCACATAATGATATGAAGGAAATAAGTACTACAAAATACATTATTTTTTTTAAATGAGGTAACCCACTCCATTCTCTATAGACACATAGAAGAAGGCTGGAAAATACAATCCTGATCTTTTATTATGCCAAGGAGCTTTTCTTTAATGGTTCTTCTCCTTCTAAGCCCTCTGGAGAACAGCAATTAGCATGCTGCTTGTCCAGATCCATCAACAATGGCATATATAAGGCTGTAAATATGCCACACGTGTTAGATTAATTATGGTATCTTCTAGTCTTACAGATTTATACCTTATCTTTTTTCTTGTAAAGGGGAGAAATGCTGTACAAAATAAAGACATTTGCAAGCAGCAGTCCTCAGCTATGTGCAAAACCCCAAATGAGTTTACCCAGACCCTCAACCTCTGCTCATTACCTTGAAATTCCTGTTTCCTACCCCCAGCCTCTCTCTTACCACCTCTACAGATCTTGCTGTTGCTGTTGCACCTTACCACGTGTGTTCACTGGTTTCCAGGAATCTTGTTTAGTGTATGATTGAGGCATAGAAACAAGTTCAGCTTCTGAATTCAGTACAGGTTCTGAATTCTGCTCAGGAGAGGTTTTTTTCCATCCAGGTGTCATGGGAAGCACAGACTGACCCATCCCTCAGGTTTCTCAGTCCTGAGAAGCAGCAGCCACTCCCTACCTCCCCTTTCTCATCTTGCACATTCTTCTTCACAAGTTGTTTTCCTGAGCACCAAAAAACCAGGGCTCCACTCCTATCCCTATCCCACTGCTGAACAACATGAACAGTAAACATGGTCCAGAGGCAGGAAGAGGGAATTCTGTCCCTGGCAGCTGGGAAGTGTTGCTCAGGGCCACAGGGATTTCCTGGTGCTGCTGGGGAAAGGCAGAGAGAGCTAGCAACAAATGCCAGAAAGCATTTGTCTTCCACAACTGAAAAAGTAGAAAGAAAAAATAAAAAATAAAACCTAGCTAAGCTGAGAGGTGGTAAATCATGAAGTGGTTCGTATGGATTTTTTAAAAGATATAGGAAACCACCATGTGGTGCTCCCACACCAAGTTTTATAATATCTGTGTGTCTGTCTGTCGAAGAACCAGGGAGCAAGGGAGATGCACACACTGCAGAAATGGTACATGAATGCTTTTCAGTCCCTTGGCATTGGGTTTCTTTCACTTCACCCACTAAACCTGGAATAGCATCACAGTTTCTCTAAGTCTGGCATCTTCTCTCTCCTTCTTTCAGCTCCTAGTCAACCACTCACTTCAGTTCTCAGCTCTTTGCTCTTCTCTTTGGGCCTCTGCATCCTCTCTGCTCCTCTACAACTCAATTAAATCCTGCACCAAAGAATTCTTGCACACCACCTTTCACCCTTTTTTCCATTACCTCCCTTGTTTGTCTTAAATTCTGCACAGATGAAGACTTCTTCTTTGATGCTTCTGACATGAGATGTATGAAAAAAGTTATCCATGTTTATAAATAATAACTGTGCTGAATAAGGGCAGGCCCTGCAATGCTTAAGAAATTCTGTTTGCTCTTCAGACTGCCCATTTTTCAAGGCCTCTAAAATTCCTAGAAGTAGGGGTACAATTTCCATTCCTTAGCTTTATATTTTGAACTTATTAGACAGATCATTTTAGAGTATCAAAATGTAAAAATGCAGTCTCCAATGTGCTTATGAACAGGAAATTTCAATGGATATGGAAAACAGGGATGTTTTTTCCTTATGAGATCAAAATAAAGTAATTTTGGGAAGGAAATAGCTATTCAGCCTTAAACATATGAGGAAGTTTTTTGTGATATTTTGAGGATATTGAGTTTCTGACACTGAACTGAACCAGACAGTTCCAAGTAAATTCCACAGGCAATTTTTATTCTTCCTCTTCTTTTTCTACAGATATGGGGGGAAAAACCATACAAGTATTTCTTTGCATATTGAGTGCATCTTAAGGATCTAAATATTTAGGATATAGTATTAAGGATAAACAAAAGATTCATGATCATAGGAAAAAAATAAATACTAACACTTTGGGTGGTGTTGGCTCAGCTAAGTTGCCAGAAATACTATCTATATTTGAGTAATACCTTGAATTTGATCTCTCTGCATAACAAAAAAATTAATCTTGCTCCTGAAGGATTAATATGAAACTAGGCTGAGTTATTCAGCAGACAAGGTGTCAACCAACTGGAGCTTTTCCATGATCAGATGAGCTACTGAAATTGCTGCCTGCCAGGATGCTGTGGTCATTTTTAAGTCACTCCATGGTGAACAGGCATTTCACATGTTTACATGTCAGCAGAGTCATTTTTTTATCTAATAAGACCTCAGGCTCTGCTATTTGAATGATTCTGGTGACTGTCAGATGCAAAACTCTAATGTCAGACATATGGTATTTATTAGAGCCAACAGAAGAAAAGTTTGCAGCCACTCTACATAAAATGGATTCTGAAGGGAAAGTGCTAGAGTTCCCAGTGGTAGAAAAATTAGAAAATTATGAACAGATCCTAAAAAATACAAGAAAGCCTGCCATTTTCTCTGGACAGAACCTGAGGTTCTGGCTGAGCAATCTGGGGCTGTTGCCTGAGGTCCCAGAGCAGCAAAGCAGGAGTGTGCAGAGATGCTTCCCAGTGCTTCCCCCTTCACAAGCCAGGGATACCAGAGCTGCATTCTCTTTCCTTGGGTTCTAAACTAAAGGAAAACTTTAAGGTAGGGGAGTTACAATAGTGAATAAAAGATAAAAGGTAATACAGAGGACATAAATTCCCTAAACAACCTCGTTACCCCTTGTGAGGGGTAACCCCTGCGTTACCCCATGCAGTAACACAGCCGGATTCCTGCTCTGCAAAATGACTCAGTCCTACACTGCTGCAAGTTCTTCAGGAGCATTTAGAAATCATGGATATGCTTGTGGGAAAGTGTTTTTCAGTTGTTCCTAAGGAGGCTAATTCAGTGTCTGGGTTAATGCTCACAGAAATTTTGCAAACATGCAAACATGACATCTGGGGAAGTGATGTCTGACTCAGATACTCCTAAGACCAACTTTCACCCTGCTAAGATTTAAAATTCCAGATTGATCCATTTCTATTAGCTACCAATCCTCACTGTTCAGTGGAAAATTACTTTGAATCCTGCAGCTCTCTGTCTTCCATTCCTTAGAAAAATTTCTTCCATATGATATTTGCTGCATGTGTGAAAAACAAATGTATCACCCAAATGCATGAATTTCCAATGGTCTCAAAGAACAGTGATTCAAACAGTGATTCATATTTGCAACAGCAGTAATACTACAGAGATTGGAAAGCAAACTTCTAGAACTCTGCTTAAAAAAGAAACACATGGAACAGTAAATGCAAACAATCCTTCCCACACAAAGATGCAAAACTATTAGTGATGGAGAGAAAGCTGCAGTGTGTTTAGTCAGCTTAATTTACGAAGCTTGCCAAAATAATTAAAAGAAATCCTACAAGCTTTTCACTTAATGAGTTAAAGCAGTGACAAATGTCTTGGTGAAAGTGAATTTTAAGTCCCCTGACACAATAGCCTATTGAGAATCTTTCCCTCACAGTCTCTCACATGTACCAGTACCAAGCCCTTGCTCAAAGCAGGAACCCTTCTCGTGTGTGTGCTATCAAATGTCATCCTGCCATCACCATGGGAACGGATGGACCACCAAAATTTCAGAAAGCAAACAAACCACATACTACTCCTTCCCTCATTATGCACTGAGAAAGACAATTTTTTTCCTCTTACACTGTGGTATTGTGAGAAAGCTGATGTGGAACATGGCCACTGCCATGTCTAAATGCTGAATAAATTCAAGGCAACAACTGAGAGCAGACATCTCTCATAGCAAGAGTTCCTCCACAGGGGAGGTAGCATAATGCCTGGGAACACTGTAGCTGGGGCTGGGAGACTAAGGAGCATTTCTAGCTACATTTGGAGACCTGAACTTAGAGTCCAGATCAGCAGACAACCCTGATTAATGAGGCTGTAGCACGTGTTACTGGTTGGAGCTGTGCCACTTGCTTATTTTCTCCCTTTGGCCCATCACAGTTGCAGGCAGCATCTTTCAGAAGGCACCACAGCCCACCTGCCAGAACTGCAGCTGAGGAGGAAATGGAAGATGAAGGTACCATACGTGCACTGCAGCAAAAAGCTTTTTCTCCAGACTCAGCATTCATGGACAAGATAGCAGGAGATCATAGAAAATTCACAAATGCTCCCCAGGCAGCTGCTGCCTGTGGGTCTTTGCAGTTTCTCTGTAGGGAGGGATTTGTTCTTAAAATCAGATCACTTCTGGGGACTTAGTAACATTGCAGGGTTCACATCATCAATAAGCATGAACATTTTTTTCTACCGTCCACAAGGAAAGGAGACATTCACCAGGTAACCTGCTCTGCCAAGATACAGCCTCACCCCAGCCTGAAGACCAGCAATGATGCCTGAGCGTAGCATATAGAGTAAAGCTTTTATCTACAGCACTAAATCCATTTATTTTCTTACTTGCACATGACTTATGTTGGTTCCAGTGGGTGGCAATTCTACTCCTCTGACAGAATTTTAAAATAAGAGAGCTATCTAAAGTAACGAGGGAAATACATTCTGATTCCAACAGTGCCCTATGGATGGAAACAGACTCCCAGCTGAAGGCATTCCTGCAGTTATTTTATTGGTTTGATAGAGCATCAGCAGTAAAACATTAATATCTGGAATTTATCAATTAACTGACATCAGCCTAAGACAAATCTTCAGCATCTCATGACATCCTGCAGCAGCTGCCTCCACCTGCAGTGCTGTTGGATGGATTCTGCTGGCTGTGCACTGGCTCTTTTCAAGCAATTTTCATTTCTGTGGCCATAAACATTTTTGTTCTCAATTCTTATGAGCTAACACTTTTAAGTCAGCAAGGGGAAAAAAACCCATGCCAAAATGTACTTGTGTTATATTTCTATTTTTATGGCTTTTCCTTGTAATGCCAAAGTACCAGGCATTTATTTGGTTTGACCCAATTAAGCAATACATGAAAAACCTGCTTCACTTAAGTTCACAAATGCCAGCCACTGCTACAAATGACAAACACAAGGATTTACTGGATTATTGCTGTACACTGAAGTGTAATCAAAGGCTGAAACATAAAATTCTACAATGAAAAATGCAGCTGTCTTCCAAAAAAGAACTTACCACTGGTGAGGATTTACGTTACATTCCTCTATTTACAAGCACAATATATTTACAGGAGAAGATTTAAAAGGTAATGAGGTAAGTGAGATAGGAAAGGTCAGTTCTTCCACAATGAGCATATAGTACTGGTGTACTGTTCACAAGCCATGGAAAAGACACCTTAAAATATTGATAAATAGTAGAAATTAGCAGCAACAATGAATTGTAAAATACCCAGAGCTAAACCCAACACACACCCAGTCTGGAACACCAAAGAGAAAACTGCTGCTTTGGAGAGAGGAGCTCATTCTTGAAAAACCACTCTCCCTTTCCCAGCTCCTTTCTATCATTTCTTGATAGCAGACAGGCAAGTAGAGAAGACATTCAAATGACTTGAACATCTTCCTGCACAATTCACCAGTGCCATAAGGCTCATTCCCAACAAGCAAATTCACCTGCATTTCTTGGAGTGGTAAAATTGAAGTCTCCATACAGAAAACTGCTTATTTTCACCACAAAAATCACCTCCTCTAGGTTTCCTGTCCTGTGCAAGCCCAAGCAAAGTTCCACATTGCTCTTAAATTTAGTTCTGCCTCTTTAAGCTGCAAAAGCTGTTCTCAGGAGTGGATATGTTTGGTGACATGAGACACGGTGACTTTGTCACCATGGAACATGCTGCACAGCACTAAAAAAAAAAAAAATTAAAAAATGGCAATTTAGCTTGAAATAGAGTGCAAGACAGCCCCTCTAAATAGCAGCAACATATATTTTCATACACTTAAGTCTTAGCTATGCTTGTGCTGGAGACAAGCACAAATATTCCTTCTTAAAATAAACAGAAAAAAGGGGAGAATGGGCTCTACCTCATCTCTCCACTTGGCCAGTGTGAGGAATACAGAGCAGTGTGAGGAATACAGAACCAGCATGCAAAAGTAGTGGTGTGCCACGAAGAACTGCAGCTACCAGTATAGAGTTCTGGGCAAGCCTTCATGTTTAAACAGATTCCCAGTCAGTCAGCCCAAGGCAGGAGAAAGCTCTCCCCAAAGGAATGAGCTGGATGCATTGCACTATTCCAGCAGAATCAAGTAGACTTAACAAATCTTTTCCCTTTAGATGGGCTCCCATCTACTGCTTCATTTGAAATTCCCTCTAGGAGTCAGGAGTCACAGAAGACATGGCAGCCACCGTGTCTGGAGTAACCTCTTGGCTTTCCACCTCTCCACACAGAAAATAATGATAAGAATATTAGCAAAGGTTACAAGCAGGCTTTGGGGACTGTGACAATCTAAACTTGAAATGAGATTATTGCCTGCCTGGTCTCTTCTCCTCTCCTTTGTGTATGTGTGGATCAAGCACTTCTGAGATGATCCTCATTATCACAGCTGCTCCTGATGGAAGTCAGTTCAGAGGAATGTCACAGAAACCCTTCAGAAATCAATGGGCATCTCTCAGGGGATACAGCAGCATTATTGTTACAAAGCACCAGGGATGTGGTCAGTGCTCTCCTTTCCCCCAGGGGCTGTCAGGCAGACAAGAAGAGCACTGAGCCAGCTCAGAACTGCTGGCAGTGCACCTTGCTAATTGGGGTTCAACGAACTGTGACCAAGAGATGCTATCTGTTGGCCAGCAGACATAAGGACAGATCATACATAAGACCCAACAGGTCACCTCTCTGTCCAAAGAGCCCTCAGATGCTCATGCAAGCAAATGTCTCCCTCCCTGGTTCTGTAAATTGGTGCTTTTCAAAGCAGCTTTAGAGAGCACTGACATGAGAACTGCTCTTGGATAGCAGTGAGACCAACCAAAAGGCCAAGAGAAAGCTCCCCACCCAAAGCAGCTGCAGCCTCAGTGTCCCAAAGAAGGTCTCTGCCAGGATGTGGTCAGGTTGTGTGTTCCATGCAAACGTGTGGCCTTGAAGAGGGATGGGAGGGAAGGCATCCTGGGGAAACAATCCATTGCTGAACACAGGGAAGATGCTTCTGAATAGTCTGAAGCTTTTTAAAATAGCAATGTCAAGGGAATTTTACTGCAGAGCCATGTTTGGCCTCACTGTATTTTTACAGCTTTTCTTTGTAAAGTCAAAGTACCATCAGTTTATTTGGTTTAATCTAATTAAGAATTATTTAAGAGTCTACTGGGCTCACTCTGATTTTGAGCACTAGGGAATTGCAAAGTAAGACTCCTGCCTCCCTGAAAACTTTAAAATCTCATCTTGGATGTTGTTACCTAAGCAAAATTAGACTCTGAACAGTATTATCCATTTTCCCATCCTTATTTCTCATTGTACTGGCATTCACAGCAGCGAAAGCACAATGATATTATGCCCCTGTCTTCAGCTGATAATGAACAATCCACTAGACAGATATATAGCTGTCACTTTGCTCCTAGAATCCCTGGTATATATTGAAAGGACATTACAGGGTTTCAGAACTGTGAGTTTGATATATGTAAATGTTTTTAAAGTTTTACTGACAACGGAAATTCATTCTGTGAGCTGTACATCACCAGGCTGGTGTCAGAGAACATGATATTAAATTTCAGTCATTTTGGCATCCTCTTCTAGTGAGGAAGCAAAAAACTTGGTAAACATGCAGGCAGCTTCTAATTTAATTTACAGCAGGTCCTTTGACACAACAGAAAACAGCACATCCCAGTTAAAAATACTTTATGGAAGTTCATTTCCCAATTACTTTGGTGCCCTATAGGAATACTAAAGAGCAGGTTTCCTGACTGCTCTAGATAAATTGGTGTATCATCATGTATTGATAAATGTATCAATAAATTTCAATAGAAACAATTTTGGGGGAAAAAATACTGTATATTCATTCCAAGAGTGAACTCTAGGATTTGTTACAAATGCAAGTCCTTGCTAATTAACTTTTATATCACAGCATATCTTGGTATTTCTTTTCTATCTGCTGTGCAGGACTGGATCATTACAAACCAGACATGGAGCTGCTCCTTCTGGCTCCCACAGTGTTCCAGGACAAACTGCTCTGGGGCTTGGGAAAGGGGAGAGAGGAGCAGTCAGAATAAGAAACTTTCCCCTCCATCACTCTCATGAGAAGAGCTTTAGAGACTGAGATGCACAATGAAAATAGCTCAGTTTTACACCAAGAGTCATACTTACAAAATCCTAACATAAAATGGGAAGAGGCTTTAGTAGGACAGGGATGTGTTATATTTACTTTAAAATCACTTTTTGGCAAACAAAGCCCAAACACAAAACAGAGTCCAAGTTTCAGTGAGATCTCTGACAAAAATTCAGTACATTTGAGCTAGGCCATAAATCCATTAGTGGTCTAGTTTCACACACACTTAGATTTTAAGCTTTAAATGTCATAAACTTCATGCAGTCATTAGTCATCCATATGCACAATACATAGAGAGGCAGAATGAATGTGGCTGCTGACTTAAAGCAAACAGCTCTCAGGAACAGCAATCTGGAACATTAATATTAATAAAAGGATCATTAATAATATGGCACAGCAGAGTACATTGGTTTCAATATATATATGAACTTCTCAAACTTTTTTCCTATAGCTGGGGTAGAACCTTTACTGCCATTTACATAGATTCCATATCTTTTTTCTTTTTTTTTTAATCTTGGTGATTTTTCTTGCCTCTGTACTTGAAGAGTCCAGATATACAGGGATTGAATGAGATTTGAGAAGAGCAATTGACATAAGACTTCCAGCTCCAGGATGAAGAATGAAAACCATTGGAGCCCCAGATTGGCATCCAGTATCTAATTCCTGCAAACACAACCACAGAGCATTTGCCCCCCCAGTCCTGTCACTGCTGATCCCAACTGAATCCATTCTCCTCTGGTCTACTGCAGAAATGGGATGCCAGTGCCTTGCTGTTGCCAAGTCTCAGCTACAAGTGAAATACAAGACCCACCAGAAATTTGTGGTTAATTCCACAGCCAAAGCTGAACTCTCTGCCATGTCAGGACCTCTCCCACGTTAGCTCCCTCTAAATGACCCATCCACTTTCCATCTGGAAAGAACATCTTCTTTCTATACTTTTGAGGAAGGCTAATAAATTGCCTGAACAATCTGGTCTTAGTGTTTCAATAGTCCAGTTTAGACAATATCCACTTGGAGGAGTTCTTTGCTCAGCAGCAGGCAAGAAAATAATTTGTTTCCCTAATGAAAACCTCAAAAACATCCCAACTACTACAGGGTAATGAGACATGGCCCTGACTGATTGCCTAATAGCCTTTATCTGGGTAGAAATTAATGTAATAAGTTGTGGGATTTCTGGGTAGCCACAGACCATCTTTTAAAGCACCTGCTTGGAGAACATTAAGTTGACACATGACTTCCAGTTTCAGTCTCACTGGGAAAAAAAAAGGGTCTGTGTAATGTGTAGGCTTGAACTGACAATCAGTCTGCTGAGATGTTTAAGTGAAACAGTCTAAGGGAATAAATCAGCATTAACTTGATTTTTATTGTTAATGGGAGGGAAAAAACAACTTTATTTAAAATTACAGGTATCCTTTGGAGGTCACAATAGCCTGAATATTAATATGATTTTATTAGTATAGTTATTTATTAGAATATTTGATAATTAATTAGTATCTCAAAATCAAGTTTGGGGCAGAAAAACTTTGTAGCATGTCAGAACAAATTGCAAAATTTGCAAAACTACTCAAAAAAACTTGGGATCCTGTATTCCACCTCCCAGAGTTATGTCTTCAATGCTGGTTCCAAAGGTTTTACATAGGTGGCTCTCACGTGAATCGATGTTCTGATAAAAATGTTTTCAACATCACTTAGACTTCCCCTCTTAGGACTTTCTATTTTTTGTTTGCCATTAAAAACCTCATCCCTTTTATTTTTGCTCCAAAATAAAAATTAAGAGATCTGAAATAAAAGCAGGACAACTTAGAGAGCAGCTTCAATTTCATTGCCAGTTCCTGTATTTGAGGGCAGGGACTGAATCCTTATGATCTTTCCTTGTTTGCCATGTCCAGCTCTGTTTTTTCCCTCCACTTTTTTAGGGCAGGAACCTGTGGCACTTTTTAAGGGCCTTCCATAGCCAGAGCACTACTCCCAGATACACAGCCTGAGCAAATCTGTTTTGAGTTGCAGCTGATGATCCCACAGGTGCCAGACAGAAGGTACAACCTGTCCTGGCTTTATCCCCTCCAGCTCAAGGACTTTGCCATGCCAGAGGAGCACCTGGCAGCTCCTTCAGGCAAAGGGCTCTGCTCCAGTCTCATTAAGAAAGCCAATGGGTAGGATGAACCCAGCAGGAGAAAACTGAGCCTAAAATGCTTGGGGGCGGACTGCAGAGCACAACTCATAGCCCTTGACATGGCTAAGAGCAAGCATTACCCTGTGGTTTCTGTAAATAAATCCTCTGTGTTTGGAGAACAGGTTTAACTTTAGTGACTTCTAAAAGAAACCAGATAACACTTTCAGGATGTTCATTGGAAAAACAATTTTTAGTTACTGTACAAAAACTGAAGAGCTCCCAGGAAACTGAAATATCTCCTATGAAGGCAAGGACAGGAACATCAATAAAACCTATTTACAGCAACACTTATGAATCATCACTGCCTCGTGCTCCTTTTAATTGTGCAAATATTAATAGCCTTTTACGTTTTTTTATGCCAGCACTGCTTGTCACCCAAAATCAATGTCAGCACAAATGAACAATGCACGCTAGAAGGTTTCCAATATTGTGTCCATTTTAGGATCCCAACATTGGTTTTCCAGCTTCCAGGAAGAGTCAGTGTAAACTGGTAGTATATTTGTGGCCATATTAATGCTGATGATTAGAAATATTCACAGGAACAGTAAGAGCTTTGCTTTTCCAAAGACAATTGATTCTCTTGTAGAATTTACTAAGCCCTACTATAGACTATCTGGTTTTTTATTCTTTGAGAGAGAACACTTAACTCTTACCAGGTGATGGATGATCTCTGCATGGCTGCCCATTCCCTGTGTCAGGAAGAAGAGTGTTTCCGATGCTTTTAACAAACAACAAAATCTCAAGACTGCAGAGGAAGCAGGAATGGGTCCGTAGCAATGATTTATGAACAAAGTGCAGTCGTGCAGCCTCTCAATGTGCAGCAGCACTGATAGTTTTACAAGAACACCTCTGCTTGTGCTGTGGTTTTCCTGGTCCCTAAAGAACTTCACCTACAAGTGATCTTGGGTTCAAATGCTGCCACTGCAACATCTCAGTATCTGCTGGAGGGGAACAGCAGCTGCACCTCCAAGCCAGAGCTCACAGGTGGAGCTCCCCAGAGAAAGGATCAGCAAAGTTACAAAGAGACCTTGCCTAGGAAGGCAAAGCTCATTTATCACTTCTTTTAGCAAGCTGCAACCAAAGGTCCAATTTTTTCCAATTTCTTTTTGAAACCTTGAATAGAAAAAAAAAATCTTTGCAAGCTCTGTAAAGTATGAAATTGTTCCCAAAAAGGAATCTTAGGTACTGGTCTGAGTGAACAACATTGTAATTATTCTTTTTAAAAACTCATATTAACAGCTGTTTCCAGAACTGGAAACCTCAGGGTTTTAACAAGGTTATTTTCTAGAAGCACACATAATGTACAAGTTAAACAACTCAAAAACTGTAACATTTTGTAGGGACAAAAATAGAGCTCAGGTTTGATTAATTTTTATGATGCAGATACTGTCCTCTCAGCACTATATAATCACAAACTGCAAAATGGTCTTGTTTATATTTTTCTCAGTATGCAGAGAAGAGAGGAATAAGAAAAACTGCATTTTATGTCATCTAAATGCATGTTCCTCCTGCTAAACACAGAGCATAAATGTAAATGTGCCACATGGTATGACTTCAAATATATTATTGTTTTGTCAAACAAGAGAGCTTTAAAATAGTGATGATAGCTACCAGGATATGCTCTAAATCACCACATAACCTACCAGCATAAACACTACCTCCTTCATCTTCCCTAACCTATTCCTATTTGCTCATCTTGTCCATTATATTCAAACTATATTCCACAATATCACTTTCCAAGGTGAGGATTTTGCCTCATTACTTTCTATAAATTCCCTACCCAGGAAATTAACATGATAATTGAAAATATTAAAAGGCATTATATTAACTAAGCAGATGTCAAATCAAATTTTAGCAAAAGGCACAGTAAGTTTATTTTTATTTTGTTGCTAAATATCAGACAGACAAACCCACTGCAATTCTCAGGATTTCTATTATTAATTAATGCTCTCTTGAATTAACTGAGGTAAAGGATGCCTTCCTGGTTTATCTATTAAACTGAGGCTCAGTATTCCTGCCTCATCATATCTAAAATGATTGGTTTAACCTTAACAGCCACCATTAAGTATTAGGAAAGCATTTCTGCACCAAGGGAGATGGTGCCATCAGTTCAGTGACAGTGTGTGCCCTGTATAAATAAGAGGCTCAGAGCTTGATTCCTCAAAGGCAGAATAGGAAGGTGTCTTGAGAGAGAGGGGAAATGAATTTGATGTAAGTGGCAGCCTATACCTTGAGGGAACAGTTCTAAAGACTGTAATTATGAATGTGTTACATGCAGAGATCCATCAGGAAATACTGAAGAGGATGAAAGGGCCTGGGAACAGCATGTTGGGGAGTGCTCTGCCTGAAGGATTCTGATCCAGGGCCCATAAACACCCCCAAACCAGGCTGGGACAGGGCCCAGTGGGACTGAGAGTTCAACTGTTTCTTCTGTAAGCACCGTTCTGGGAGAAGGAAGGAAGTGGAGGTGCACCTGATAAGGGACATTATCTTGCCACAAAGCTCCTCGACCACAGGTCAAAGCTGCAGCAGTCAGTCCCTCCACCAGGCCAGTGTTTTGTGTCATTTAGGGAAACTCTTTTGCAGCTTCTTTCCACCTTAACTCACTGAAATACTTTGGAGAACTTATATCACACAATATTTGTGAAAAATACAGTACAAAACCAGTTAAAAGTGATGCTGGCTGGACACGTTTCTTTCGTTGAAAGGCAGGGGGAGAAGAGCCAGAGTCTGCCTCCCACCCCACAAATGATTCCTTCAGTTCACTTAGAGATCCCCCCACTTTAGAGGTGCCCTGTGGTCAAGCTATTTGGATGCTCAAGAGAAGCTCACAATGCTATCACATCACTGACTGCATCATACAAACAGCAAACTACAGAGTGATTCCCCCCTGCAGCTTTCATAGCTGATCATTTCTCAGCACCTCACAGAGTTGTAATTATATATAGCATTCCCAGAATCATTTCAGGTTCATGAAGGTGTTCACAAGTGCTTGAAGCCCTTTCACAGATCATTTGTACACACAAAAAGGGCTTCAGAAGCATCACAAGAACTTTTGGAAAACAGGCTTTCATGGTAAGTGAAGTTTATAGTTTAAATTCTGATTGATGCTCTGCTAAATTAAGAGAAGGAATATTCCTCAATGAGATTTAGATTATGCTCTCAGTTGGGTTATGAAGGTCAAGCTATTAAATAACAGATGAACACCATGTTAGACATTTTTAGCTTCCAGTATCTCACTAGTGTGGTAATCCTCTTTAAGCAGAGTCACAGCTCTAGGGGGGTAAAGGGTTTACAAGAACCTCCCTTTCCAAAACCCCTCTTAAGCAGCAGCAACTGTTTTGGGAAACTGCATCCCATTTTGCCCTAACACTTTCAGATATGAAAATTAATTGGGAAAAAGCTGGTTTCCAATGAAGCCTAAATAATACCTGAGGAACAGCCTTTGGTTCTGTAGCTATCTTAGATCCTTTAGTGGAGTAGAAAATTAAATTCCTGAAATATATCACAACATTTCATCACCACCAAGCCATGGCAGCCTGCTATTTGGCTGAGGGACTATGTGCCATGTTATTAGATAACCAATTGGTCAAAGCAATTCCATAATGTGTAGTTTCCAGAATTGATTATGTTGAAGTGTTCTACAGGGAGCTAAGCAAGAAAAACTAAAGAAGCTGCCACTTAATGCCAGGACACATCCTGTCTTCCCTTCCCCCTAGCTACCCATGGGAAATTAAGAACTATTTGAGGTCTTAAAAGAACTCTGAAGCACTTGCAAAGTTGTTCCAGTTTGCAGAGGCCATTTCCCCTTTAACTTGTGAAGCAGAAGGAGGCAGGATTAGAAAGGATCTCCCAGATAATTAATTTTCTGCCTTCCAAGGAGCAATACAAGTGCATGCAAATTCACAGATCATAAGACATCAGCAAGTATTTTTTAAAGAATCATGACAGAAAATGGGATGACCTATATTTTTAATCTAACTTCCTCATATCCTTCTCAGAAATGTCTCCTTGCATACATTCTAAGGCTCTGTCCAGTTTTTAATTGCTAATAGTTCACTCTAGCCTGCACCATACACTGGAAAGTCTGACAGATGATAGAGATTTTCTACAGGTAAAGCAGTGGCTGCAAGTGCAGTAGCTTTAACTTCAAACCATACATTTTTTCCTCCTTAAACATCCCTTTCTAATACAAAACAGAAGGACTGTACAGTGTAGCTGACCTCATTCTTATTAACCTTCAGTAGGATGCCTATCCAGTCTGTGATGAAGTCCAGACCTTGATTTGAACTAAAATCAGATAGATTTACCATATCTGAATTTAAAGGTGATTATTGTCAGTGCCACACAGATGCCATGGACTGACAGGGAAAGAAAACATTATCTTGTAAATAAAATAAAAGAACAGGAGATATTTTTTAAAAACATAGAAGTCAGCACTGAAGATATATTAGGGATATTTGGGGAACTTTTTGCCAAATAAAATGGGCAAGCTTAACAAAATGCAATTAAAAATGAAATATTGTGCCATCCTGTGTTCACTTTTGTCACCTAAAATTGATTTAGACACTAATTTTAAATGAAGCATTTTGCCCTTCTTATTTATGAAGTACATTAAAAGAGAGGAGTACATTTTTCCAGGTTTCATAGGAATTGCAAGGTGATCCACTGCTATCCCAGATGCCTTCAAAGGGATGACACAGAATTCCTGACCCACATTGGAGTTTATTGTTGGATCTGGCCTCAGTTCACATTGCAAGGAGATGCATGAGAACTGCAGTAAAAATCAGTGATAGGGAAAGTAAATGGCAAAAGAAATTCTATTTATCACCACATCTAAAAATAATGATGAAAGAAGAGTCCTGAGGGACAGTATACATTTTTACTTGCTTTCCACAATTTTTCTTTTAAGATGTTAACCCATCCTTGACTAGAAGAAGATGTGACCCACACCAGGCAACCCTACTTTGGTAGGGGGATTGGATTCAATGATCTTTTGAGGTCCATTTCAGCCCCCAATATTCTGTGATTCTCTGAAAGCCAAGTAGTTACAAAACATGAAAAAAATGTTCCAACTGAGCTGGAGTTTCACCCCAGGGGAGGTAAAGCAGGGGCAGCAGCACACGAGGCTGCCCTGATGATGCTGACAGGGTTTCCCTCTGCCTGACAGGCACCCAGCTAACAAAGTGAGGGAAGAGGGTCACATCCAGCCTTCCCTCCAGAATCTGCTCCTGAGACTCAAGGGAAATGTTTCCAAGGCTCAATGAGACTTAAATGTTATAGAGCATTTTGAACATATCCAAGAATAAGCACTGACTTGTGGGTTGGAGAGGCAGCTCCTGGGACAGTGAGGTACCTTTGGGTCCAAGAAGTACATACAGATTAAATGCTGTCACTCAGTAACCTTTCAACACCACAAAAAACCAAACCAAACCAAAAAGCAAACAAAAAACACACACAAAAAACCAAAACAAAACAAAAAAACCCAAAACAAAACCACTAAAAAAAATGGAAAAAAGGGAAAAAAAAAAAAAGAAAGAAAAAAAACCTGAGAGGAAACAAGTGATTATCTTTTCTACTGAAAGTTCTTCTGCAAGCTGTAATTTTGAAATGAAAAACATATATGTTTTTGCCAGGCAGACAGAAGGGAGCAGAAAACCTTCTACACAAATGTAATGATTACTCTCCAGTCGTTTGGTAAACACATTCCCAAGAACTCTTGTCATCTTTTCCCTTTCATTTTATTGATCTTGTAGTGTGCAGCAACAAAGAACACCTGTGAAAGCAAATGTCAGAGTGATTGCACATTCAGTCAGAGAAAGTCACATTTTGCTGCTCTGCAAAATCAACAACGATTTGGAAGCAGGAGGTCAGGGAGTGGCAGCCACTGCTGTTTGTTTGGCAGCTCTGTGCCATATGGCAGAGAAATGCTACAAGAGGTGACCACATCCAGTTAATCTGCCAAGTTTCTTGCCTTTTCATCCCTTGACAAGATACCCTGAATCCACCTGCATACCTTTCTCTGGGCAGATTTACAGATTTTTGTACTCTCCCTCCTTTCCAAATCACCTTTTAGGACAATTTGTTGGTGATGGTGATAAAAAGGCTTTGTAATTCCTTTAACCTTTGCAAGTGAATGGACATAGGAGTACAGGGTCCAACTGGTCCTGAGTCCACACACATAAGAAAACATGAAAACTTTACCTTCATATGGTTTACCCCATCTCAAGAGCTAAAAGGACTACATCAACTTGCAAAGTCTTGCCTTAGAAATGCAGAAACTAACCAAAGAGGGGAAGGAGTTTTGCAAAGTTCACCTCCAATTCTATCTCATCACCCTGGATTAAACAACAGTATTTGTGCAAACCCCGTATTTAAGCCTACCCTCTTCTTGGAGTAAACAATGAGAAGATGCAAAACTTTCTCTGTTTTAAAAGGAAGGCAAAGACAGAAGTTGAGCAGCATCTGAATGTTCCTTCAAGTCATAAATTCTGTGCATATATATTATACATCTGTTCCTTCATTCTTCTTTAATTTTTTACAAATATAAAGCAAGTCCTCTCCAAGTCTCTTTTTGCCTTGCATTAGCTGAATGTAATTGTCAGTGCTATGAAGCCTCCAAGCCTCTCAGTTCATTAGTGAAACATTCACCAAAAGAGTTAAGTAGGCAACTACCATTTTATCATTTTGTACCTCTAAGCTTATATTAATGAGAGCAGATCCTTTTTTTTTTTTTTTAGTAAATTCATAAATAACTTTCCTCATAATGAATTGCCTCTATGAAATTTTAAGATGGATTTGAATTTGCCAGGAGAAGGATGATTTCCTTTGTAATTAACTAATGTATCAAAAGGGATCATTTATAAGATCTGTGGTCAACGTCAGTCAGAACAGTTCCAGGGCAGCACAGTAGGGCATGACTAACAAGCACATGATGGAATCAAAACTGACAGACAGGAAAGTCATAAATCTTTAATTTGCATCCTGAATTTCACATTTGAATTGGGCCATTTGTAAGAAAGTGATTTGTGGACAAGCTGCAAGACTGAAGTCAATCTCAAAGCTGAAAGCTGCAGCTCATCATTTGTCATCAGAAAGCATCAGAACTGAGCACTGACTCTCAGGGTTTCCTCCTTAGGCTCCCACGTGAACAGAAAAGCACCAGGACCTATTCAACTTCCATCAGCAGCTTTTCTAAGACATAATGTTTCTCCCGAGTGGCCCTGAAAATGGAAGTATTGATTACATAATATACTACACTGATGGGTGCTCTATAAATACCTCAGGTCAACAGCATCCTTACCCTGATTATCTTGGACAACAACAGCCTGCACGTCCACTCTAAATATTGACTCTTCTCTCTTCTTAGCTCCTCTGCCTAACCCAATTTGTTCCACCCCAGCAGCTTCCTTACTCATTCCTCAATACAACCACCCTCAAAGTAAGGCTGCTCGAGCATCTGTCACTTACTCTGATAAAAGAGGTAGCAACTCTTTTCACTATCTCCCAATCCTCCTCTGAATGGTTCTGAGCAGATTGTGGCATCTCTTGGAAAAGAAACATTGGTGTCCACTCAATTCTCTAATTCAAGGTTTATTACAAATATTGCTTATTCTTAGTGCTTTCCTCTCCAGGGAAGTGGTCACAGCACCAACCTGCCTGAGTTCCAGAAAAGTTTGGATAATCTTTTCAGGCACATGGTGTGATTCTAGGGGTGCCCTACATGGGGACAGGAGTTGGACTTGATGATCCTGATGGGTCCCTTCCAACTCAGCATATTTGGTGATCAGGCATTGGAATGGGCTGCCCAGGGAAGTAGTGGATTCTTTGTCCCTAGAGATATTTAAAAAGAGACTGGATGTGGCACTCAGTGCCATGGGCTGGGAACTGCAGCAGGAGTGGACAAGGGTTGGACTTGATCTCAGAGGTCCCTTCCAACCCAGCCAATTCTATGATTCTATGATTCTACTGCTGCAAAGTCAGCCAGAAAGACCACGCTTGCCCATATAGTTAAATATCAAATGGGCTTAATCAAGCCACAGTGTGGGTGGGATGACTGCACAATCATGGAGCTACACCTATAGCCAAACAATGCTCAGAGGAGAAAAAGAGGCTGTAAATCTCATGCTCTCCTCCTCAAATATCACTGTTTTTTATAGCGTGGCTGTTAGGCTATGCTTATATTTATCAACAAGCAGCACGGAATGATAGGGGATCTACAGAGCAAAAAGATGCTGAGGGTCTGATATCCACAATCTGCATATTCCAGTGTGTTTCTTCCACTTTGGACTAGTTGCAGTCTGGTCCCATGAACTAGCAGCCCAGTTGCAATACTTTGGCTGTATTCCCAGAGTTTATTTTCCAGTTTTATTTCATGCAGAAGGAATCCACTTCATGTGCTTAGAGACTGCTCCCTAATGCCAACCAAAGTACAGAG
Organism: Calypte anna; assembly: GCF_003957555.1. Lineage (NCBI taxonomy): Eukaryota > Metazoa > Chordata > Aves > Apodiformes > Trochilidae > Calypte > Calypte anna. The sequence continues at coordinate 13,029,585 of NC_044247.1, read as the reverse complement.
AGAGGGATCACCAAAAGACTCACTTCAAAACATGCTACTGATCCAAACTAAACCCACTAAGATAGGCACACCCTACAGAGCTGCCTCTTACCCAAAGATGCCTCTCTAAAGATGAAGATCTGCCCAATCTCACCTTGCTGCACATCACATCACTGAGCTCAGAGGATGCCAAAAGGTCCAAGAGGCGGTCTCAGTGTTATCAGATGTGCTTGGACACAGAAAGCCATGGCACATGCAGGGCAATTTCCAGAGGGTAAGAGGCCTGGCATGGGGCTGTGTTCATCCAGCCTCTGACCATCAGTGTGCATAACCTCAGCTGAGCATGGACCCACAGTAGGTCCTCTCCTGACTGCCCAGAGAGCTGAAGACACAGCATTAGGGACAGTATAATGGTTTTATACTTCTAATACTTCTTATCCTTTAGCCAGCCAGCCCACTCATTCCTAGTTTCTCAGTCTTGGCAGAATGCAACCTGATTATCACAGCCACTCTTGCCATTAGTAGCAGTGTGATGGTCCATCCAGATCTGAGCAGTCTCCTTCTAGCAGAAAAGTTGTCTCTAAGACCACATGATGCTAGGCCCACCCTACATTCAGATCTAGAGGGTGGAGAGAAATGTTTGCAGCTTTATACTTTGCATGGACTGAGCAAAAATTAACCAGGTAGCACACAAAGTGGAGAGGAACACCTCTAGGATTTCACAAAGTTATTCCTCCAAGTTTGGAGCATGCAGGGAATAAAGGAGAGAGGCTTTTTGGATCAAGGCCTTTTGCATTATACAGCAAGGGCTCATATTGGCTCTGTTTGCTTTAGAGGTAAGATTTTGGTTATCAGCTGCCACTTTGTGTTTAAAAAACAATTGTTCAAACACGATTTTTACAGAGGGTTTGCAGAGCTCGGCCAACAGGAGAGTTAAATAAATAAGGTCTGTGATGTGAGAACTCCACTTCCTCAATGTCAAGAGACTTTTCCTTAATATTAACGCAAGGACTTAGTCCTAATGCTAGCAGCTTGTGTACATGGCAATATACCACATTTATGAAGCTCTTTTACAAATATCCTCAATGGTTCCAAGCTGGAAACAACCTAATAGAAATGTATTCTACAATCTACATGCTAAATCATCCCTCTGAAGGTCATGTTTTGCCACCTCATCATGTCTGAGTCAGCTCCTGGTAGATGGCCACATTTCATAGAATCATAGAATTGGCTGGGTTGGAAGGGACCTCAGAGATCATCGAGTCCAACCCTTGACCCACCGTTGCGGTTGCTAGACCATGGCACTGAGTGCCACATCCAGTCTCTTTTTAAATAGCTCCAGGGATGGAGCTATTCCTGAGACACCATGCCATAAAGAGGGAAATAAGGGGAGCATTTTGGCCTATACTCAGAATATTTTTGCTTTGAAGGATTTAAAGTATTTAACAGCTGTTTGGAGCCTTGTGTTTGTAAGGAGCACTTGAAAAAAAGAAAAATAGAGCAGATGTACTTGCTGCATTCCAGAAAGATTTTTACTTATTGTTTTTGATAATGTGAATTTAGTTCAGGACCAAAGAACTCAGCCACATTTTTGAGAGGGAGGATGGATATCTGTTCTTTTTAATCTCATCTTTATAAACCTGCTGAGAGACAAAGAGGAAGAAAGGATTTCAAGTCTTCATACTCAATACTCATTTCAAGACTCAGTACTTAAAATATTCTGTATTTCAAAATCAAATACATCTCACCTTGGGTTTAAGGTACCAGATTTTCAATTGGAACACCTGCATTTCTCACTGTAGATCTTTATAATATATTTAGCATTGTCTCCACAAAGTATGGAGTACACTGTGTGGAATTAAAAACAGATACACTGACTTTTTATTTTTTTATTTATTTTTGTCTTTTCAGTTCTAAATAAAACAATACATTACATTAAGGCCGATTCGAAACCCCTGGTGGTCAGCAAATATTCTCTTTATAACTTTGATCAACTAAAACTATTTGCAAGTCAGGCTGAGTGAACTGAATTGCTTCAGTCTAAAACCAGAAGTTTTCTATTTCTTAAGGAAAATAATATTATTTCTAATTATTTCAAAAGATAGTCTTTCTTCTACTGCATGTCAAAATTAAGCTGACATTTCATTCTAGTGGGTGTTTTTCTTTAACTTAACTTTTTCTGTATTTCAATCATTTTGCAAGCCAAAATATCAGTTGTTCATACAGCTCAGGGAACATCTAATCCTACACAACGCCCCAAAATGTCATATTTTCCATAAGAGATAATGTCTCCTTACAGAGCTATAATTACACATGCATGCCCATCTGTGGGATCACCAGATCTAATACAATCCAAATTAATCTGTTCAGACAGTAATTACTGCCACTCACTTCCCATTCCCCTTAACAATGGATCCAACTCCACCTTTGAAAATGGCCTCTCAGAATCACAGAAATGTTGGTTGGATGGGACCTCTGGAGGTCCAGTTGTCCATGTCAGGAGTATCTGATACACTAACTCTCTTTAAATAGCATCTGAATTAAATAATATCTGAATTAAATAATATCTGAATTAAATAATATCTGAATTAAATAATATCTGAATTAAATAATATCTGAATTAAATAATATCTGAATTAAATAATATCTGAATTAAATAATATCTGAATTAAATAATATCTGAATACAACTGCTGGTTGAATATCATACCACACAATATATAAACTGCTACCAAAACTGGACACTAAGTAATTGTACTAAAAGTTCTTGGGCTACATTTGATCAAACACCACTTTTGTCTGCACAAAGTACCTCACACTTTGTTTGTCAAATACATTCCTTCATAGATTTGTCTACCTATTTTTTAACTCCAGGAAGCACTTCTAATCTTTGCAGTGCAACAGGTGATTGTTATTGCACTAATTAACATTAATACTGCCCTTTAATCCAGCACAGGTTATGGATATCTGAAAAATCCACCACACAAAGAAAAGAAGGAGCTAAGTGACCTTTCCATCTCAAAGTCCCATGGTTGAACCCTACTCCATCAGCAAACTGATGAACCACACTGAATAGCAGGATGCTCATAGCAGTGAGGTGAAATTAAAAACAGGAGTGAGCACAACAAACATAAAGTTTTACAGGAGGCTACTAGAGAAACCCTGCAGTGAATGGAAACCTCAGGAGATGCATCTGTCCTGGTATAGCATAGATATTCTGAAGGTATTTTTACATACTTGACCATTTTTCCAGCTATGATTTGAGGCACCACCAAAGTGTATGAAGCTCCATCAGTCAGCTTTGATGATGAGCTGAGGTAGCAATGGCAGTGAGGAGGTCACAAAATAATAAAAAAAAAAAAAACAAACAATCCAGGCCATGGTTATTGGAGTAGGCAGGGTCTAGGCTGACCTCCAAATCCACAAATCTATCACTGTAAGTATTTGATCAGTTAATAATAAACTCACAATCTCGATGTTTTTTGTGCAGTTCCAAAAGCTATTATCCCCTTGCCATCTGTGATTCATTTTTGTCCTCTTAATTCAATAATCTATTTTTAAAATCTCACAAAAGCCCTGCAATCACAAGCACCACAGGTAAGCTACACTTTGACTAGAAGACTACAACCTGTTATTGCTCTTAAATTTCCTACTTGTTCATTCCAAGAACTATCATAGAGCACTTTAGAGAAAAATCTCTCCTAAAATCTATAAACAAATAATGAGATTTTGCACCTATCACCAAAGTAATTTTGCAATTGTATTGTTAAGCTCTTTAATTGTAATTGATTATGTCCAATTTTCCCTGAGAATTTAATCCTAAGATTCAGCTCAGTTACTCTATTCTGACTGACACTGACTACAAGAGATGTTGAAATAGAACAAAATTGGTTCCCTCTTTTGAATGTTTTGAAAGATTAACTGTGAAATTAGATTGAATATCAACCAGAGTAACACCAAGGTCATGCAAGTTAAATCAGTTACATCTGAGCACTCAGGATGTAATTGGGGAGCAGATGCATTAAAAGCTTTCACCATTTTTTCTTTAATCCACAAAGCACTTGACTCTTCTGAAGAAATAGAGAAGAGCACAGGGAAACACCACCAGCTCCATGAAGCTGTTAAGAAAATTCATTAAACACAGAGTGCCAAATACCCAGACCATAGATTAAAAATAAGTTCAAGAAAGTTGACGTCTATGATGCCCAAACTGCCAGGTTTGATTTCTAAAAAAAAAAAATCAGCAAGAGCTGAAAGCTGCATTCCCAAGGCAAGCTCCAGCTTTCATATCCAGGTAAGGAACTTACAGTAGGACACAGGGAAACTAGGGCAAGTAAGGGATTAGCACAGGGTGAGAAAAAACCTTCAGTGCAGCACAGACACCCCAAGTAACCTGTAAATAAAGCAGTTGTGCCAGAGGCACAGTCTGACCAGAGCAGCTGAGAGTGGGGAGCAGGCTGCTGGTTCATCCTGCCTTGTCTGACCCCAAAGCCAAAAGGACTCAGGACAAGAGGTGGGTGAACAATGCAAAACATAAATCAGTCCTTACACTGCTACAAACCCTTTCTTGGACTTGGCTCTCCTGGATGTCAATAACATCTTTTTCCTAAGTACAGTTGGCACACTATTGATCTTTGTTTCCTTGCATGTTAAGTAAATCAAGGTTAACACCACCTGTGAATCCCTAACCAAAGCTGTGTGCATCCTAAATCCTGGCCCTGATAGTCTGAGTTACCCAGATGTCCTTCAAGAGTAACTGACAAAACAGAGAAGTGGAAAATAAAGAATTCTCCAAAGTGTCACCTCTTTAATTCACCTTCCCCAAACATCAGTTCCTCACCATCTGCCTCCTTTGCAGGTTTCTGCAGGCTGCTGCCATGCTTTGTTTTGGGGAACTTCTTGAGAAGGGCAGTGGGACCAGGGAGGCTTCCCAGTTGCCATGACAACCAGTTTACAAAGCTCATCATTAGTCAGGGGAGCATGTGCCATCCCTGGAGATAAATCTAACCCAGCTGCACCATGACTATTCTCTTTCCCCAAACCAAATTAGTGTTTAGTCATAGAGGGGGCTGAGGCTCCTTGGGCAGGCAAGGCCACCCCAGTCATGGTGCTCTGTGTGCCCTGAGCTTTCCCTCTGCCTTCGTTAAGACTTAGCTGAGTCCTCTTGCTGCTCTCCAGGCTAAAAATTTCAGGATGCTAAATGTTCAGACAACAGAAAATAATACAACACAGAGATGTGTTTTGATCTCAAAGAAGCTTCTGCATTATCTGAATCAATAAAATCGATACTAAATAGCATAACAAATTTGTTCCCTGAACTCTGAGATTCTGCATGTTATATATTTTAAGTAGATCAATAATTTCCTACCAGGTTTGTTCTCACTTCTGACATTTTATTCTTTCTCCCATCAAAACTACAATATAAAGCTCTTGGGCTACTAACCCTGATGCCAAAGAACATAAAGCTGGAAAACTCCTCGCTCTGAAATCAAATATGTTTGGTAAGAAATGGTAATCCTTCCTAAAGACAATACAAATAGAGTGCAGCTCTCTCAGATTCAAGTTCCTGCAGTTATTTCAGCAAAGTCTTCTCACATTTAATTTCCATTACAGAACTTCTTGCGCCACACGTTCCAGCAGCTCGTCTTCTGTCACTGACAAACATCATTACCTCTTTGTAAATAAATCCTTAGATTCCAATCTCATGCCCTTAAAATGCTTCAGTTGGAGCATTTCACACAGTGTAGGATACACTTTCAAAAATCAGAGACCACCAATACCTGCAGATGCTAAAACAAATGCCTGGGCTTGTATCACCCAGCTGATAACTTAATAAAAATGTTGCAATTCCCAGATGCTGGACACTGGCACTGGCAATTCCAGTGCTTTTGCCACCAGAGTTCTCAAGCTGCACATTTATCTTCATGTACCACAGTAAGAGGACCAGGCCTTTTCATTTTATTCATTGAAAAATAGCAGAATGAAAAAATGGATCCTCCAGGAAGGTCAATTACTTAAAATACAAATAAAGGGTAAGATTGAAAAGTATTTAATATAGCATCTATAGCCTAGAGTGAAATTCTAAACATTTTCTTTTAATTACTGTAGAAATTTGGTAATTCGTATTTCATAAAATGGTTTGGGCTGGATTGTATATGGACACACACTTGGGTTTGCATAATAATCTATCTTTTCATTAAAAGATGAATGTATTTTAAAAGGGGTATTTCTTCATTTTTCTGAACCCTTGGTAATTTTTTTTATTGGCACGTTTCTACGTTAGAGTTTATGAATGAAAAGTAATTTCTTTCTTGATCTCTTTAATTCAGCATGAGAAACACTCAATATCTGCAGAGACACTTTGACTCCAGTTCATACAAAGCACTTTCTGTTTACTGATTGGTGGGGTTTATTTCATATCAGTTATACTTTAATTACATCTTTTATTCCCCTTTTGAACAGGGTTTATGAATTCATCACAAGGACCACAGGCCGGTGGGAAAACCCCCTCAAGATAGATGTGGGTTAATTACCACTCTGGATGGGTCAGAAAGTACCAGTTAATTTTCTCCCTCCATGCTTGCTGAGAATTCAGACCTCTCCCATTTGCCTTGTACCTAATGAAGTGTTAGGGAAAGCAGGAGCAAAAAGCTGGAAAGTTGAAGATTAAAGAAAGCACTTATGAAAGTATAATAAACAATACACTAGGATCTGTCCTGCTTCTGGTTTCAGAAGCTTTTTGCAAGATTAAAAAGTTGCATTTTTTTATTATTATTATTATTTAGAAAAACTGTTCATGGGGAATCCATGGAGCAAGCAGACTACTTGTATTGGTAGTTTGTGGATTTATACTTTTTTTTTTTTTCTCCTCAACCTCAGTAAATAGTAAACCACTTTTAACCATCCCCTCCCTTCAGAGCACACCAGACTTTTTAAAAATTACCATTTCCTTCCTACTGTGTCATTTTCTGATAGTGAAGAAAAGGATCAATACATGCTACATATTCTCTAGACTCTCATTCTTTCCTCTCTAAGAAAAGGATCCCCACTAAAAAGCTGACACTTAGAGATCCCATACTGGACTTTCATCCTCCCTAAACTCTGGCAACACTTAAATTGTGGAAAAAACAAAGATTTCTTCTTTCTCAGGTTGCTACGTAGCAAAGAAACCAGAAACAGCAAAACTTCTACTCCAGCCAAATGCTCAGTTCTGCGTCCCTGTTAAATAAGAGAACCTGCATTAAGCTGGCTTAATATGGATATAACAGCTGAAACCAGCAATAAAAATTTCTGATTTCTATGGGCAGCAGCCAGAGCATAAAAGCTTTTAGCTAAGAACTGGAATGTAAATCTGATTCCTAAAACTTTGCTCTTGATAGGGGCAGAAATTAGGTGGGTAAATCTCCAGTGTTTCCACTGCAAATTCCCATTGACTTTGGCAGTACTGCACACCAAAGATATGCATAGAAATAAATCATGAATACAGATGTTGTAAATTAAACTCCCTCAGAGATTTTGTTAGACAAACCAGTGAATGATTTTCCCTGTACTCTTCAATAAAGCTGTAATTAGGAGTATATATTTCAAAGGATTTTCAATGAAATGCCAGATAATCCTACAACATGAACACTACTTGTTCCAAAACATGGCAAGTACAATTTTTTTTCAGTAAAATCTTTTGCTAACTCAAAAAGCAAAAAATTGGCTTTTTCCCAGCCAATATATTCCAGATTAGTTGTGTTGCTATGGATGACTAAAGAGAACTAGAAGGTAAGAAATCAATAAGATTAGTGAAACCTTCACCCTGGTTTATGGTCATTTATTGAAAGGAACTGCTGCAATTCTTCTCTTTTACTGGTTCTCACATTTATAGATGAGTATGGCAGTTCTTCACATAGAAGGGATGGTTTTTTACAAAAGAATGAGTTAAAGGACCTTTTTCTCCATGGCTGAAAAATAAGATGGGGGATTTGGAGGATTTGGAATTTTGGAAAAAAATTTTGCAACAGCTGCCTCTTAAAAGGACTGTTCTTGCATCCACAAATTATTTCATTCAATCTGATAGAATTGAGGTGAAGACAGCAATATGCCAGTAAACCTTCAAGTTCACTTCTGAGCACCATGAGATAGGGAGGAATTAAGACAGCCCAAGGGTAACTCTGTAAATTCCATTCCATACAGAGATAAAAACATAAACTCTTCAGAGTGCTACCTGTTACATTGCTCATAAAGACTACAGTTCCTTTAATTTGAAAGATGCTTCAATAGGTTTTCTTTCCAAGTGAAATTCTCTCTACAAAGTGTTTAGTGCAAATTTAGCACTACAGTGTGATGTACTAAACGTGATGTAACACGTTCAGCTGTTTTAAGCATCTTACCAAAAATCATATACAAACAAGAATAAATTTTAACATCTGACATCAACATTTTCTAAGAAATTGTATCTGAAATTGTGTCTGTTGTCATTAGCTAAGAACATGAGTATATGCTAAAATAGTTGGATGAATAAAATTTGCTTCAAGTGCTTTGCTAACTCGAGGCTTTAAAAAAATCATAGAAGAATTTGGGTAGGACGGGACCTCTAAAGGTCCCCCAGTCCAACCTCCCTGCATTAGCAGGGACACCTTCACCCAGATCAGGTTGCTCAGAGCCTCAAGCCTCACCTTGAATATAACCAGGGATAAGCCCCTAACTACCTCCCTGGGCAACCTCTTCCACTTTTCCACTACCCTCATAGTAAAGAACATTTTCCTACCATCCAATCTAAATCTACTCTTCTCTAGCTTAAAACCATTGGCAGTAAAATTCAAATTATAACTAAATAGAAATTAGAATTAAAGTCTTAACTAAAATAACAAAAATATATTTTCTACTCTAGTCTGTACTACATTGGGCAGTTACACCACAGACAGTAGTCCTTGGTATTTGGCCTTGTAAACAAGAACATACACAGATTAAATGACTTGTTACCTATCCACAGTAATTAATGCCAACCATTTTCATTTATCAACAAAAATATTCCACATTGAAACAAAAGATTAAAGTGATTTTAAACTCTTTAAAATAAATAGGTGTTTAAGAACAGCACCACTCTGCTGCAGATTAACATAGCATTGGCCTTCAGGGCATTTTTTGTTAATGGCATTAGGCAATGACACTAACAGAATGAGGCAGGGGGGGCTGAGCTCACCCCGGAGACTGAAAATATTCTAATTGGGAATATAGATTTTCAGCACTCTGCACTCTCAGTGTGAGAACTGCATTCCCCCTCACACTGACCTTTAGGAAAGGAAAGATTTGGAAGGCTAATGGGAATAGTCCAGGGCCTGGTATTTAGCTCCTCTAAACACATTCTCTTTAAAGCATAACAAACCTAAATAAATTCCAGGGTGGGGTCCCTGGGTAATAGTGCTGCTTCTTCATTTCCTTTGCCTTGTCTCCATCCCTGCTACTGCTCAGTGCTCTGCTCATCTGAATAATGACAGATCTCTGCTGGGATGTGACAGTGACAGCAGCAGGGAAAGCCCAATGTTTGTCACCTGCCTGCTTGTTCCTGCGGGTACTTTACATGGCAGTGGAGAGGGGACATCAGTGCTGCTTGGGTGGGCACATAGTTCCACATCCCAGCTAAGCATGGGATGAAGGAGGAGTGGATTAAAAAAAAAAAACAAAACACTGCCCGAGTGCATCCCCCCGCTCCACCCAAGAAGCAATGCATTGATGATAAACTTAATGGACATGAACACTCTCAGGGAATGCCTACAAATCCCTGCCACTAATAAAGAGCTGGAAAAAACCTCACAAAGGCTTTGTGGCTGGAATTGCACCCAATAAAATCATAGAATCATAGAATTGGCTGGGTTGGAAGGGACCTCAGAGATCATCGAGATCTCTGCAAAGCCTCGTGAGTGTGCTAAGCACAGGCGGTTTTGTGTTTAGCATCATCTGAAACGTTACCTCTATTTTGTTTCCTCCCTTGTTTTCCACCTTGGGATAACACAACAGCATTTCTGAGAGCACCTGCCTGCTTGCTGAAGAAACATTCCCTTCATCAGCCTTCTTGGTTGGGCTTCAAGGGCCCTGGGAAAGGCAGATATCCAAAGGGATACTCACTTGCTTTGCTTTTCCCTACCACCTTTCTTTTATTTTTCCTTTCTATGGCTTTAAGCAGCATAACCTTGAAGAGTCTCTTCATCTTTAAGCTGATTAAAAATATTTTTCACACCCAGTAAGCAAGATGTGACTCCATGCAATGTGTACTTAATGGCAGAAATATGCTTTACATGCTTCATTAGGCTATTTGTGAAATTGCATTAGTGCCATTCCATTAGCAAACCTCTTTCAGCTACATCTGTGGCTTCTTCTTGACAGGCAAATTACAAGTTTCATAAGTTTATTTTGAGTTAGCAATGATCTTCTAATACATTGGAAAATATCCATCTTAATAGCAATTGGAAAAGAAAGTAATGTGCTTTCCAATATTATGGGAGCCAAATTATCTGCTGTGGGGCAAAACAATTATCAGATTTCTGAAAACAAGAAATTACAGGTAATTTGGGAAGTTTCATTAAAATGACATCCTTAAGCAATACAAGAGCATTAATCTTGAAATAAGATGTCATAGAGAAGTCAATATTGATTAGAAAAAGTGAAAGGAAAGCGTTTACTGCATTAAATCCTTTAAGACACACCAAAATATTAAAATAATAAAACATATGATATAGTGACTATACACTAAAAAATTTAGTACCTTTTTACTCTGCACAGTAAGAACTCCTTTAAGATAAGTGAAACATTACTAATACTGGTGTGGGCACTAATAAAAAGCTGAGATTGAACGTAATAATTATCTTTTACTTTCTCATGACTGCTTCATACTGAGAGCCTCTTTTAAATCATACCAAGTTATGTTTGAGGTGTGAAATGCTTTTTTCCTTCTTCCTTCTAGGATTAATGATAACTCTCTGTGTCTGGTTAGCTCTTCACTTAAGATCAAGGTTTCATTATGTTAAGCATCATAAATAAAACACACAAAATGTCTGTTTATATTTATGAGTGCCTCTGGCCTGGAGAAGTTGTAGTGAAGAACTTTAGAGTTTTGTGCTGGTGCAAAAATAGCTGTGAATAATTTATTATTTAGGCTACATGTGGCAGCAACCTACTGGAATCAATGGGTGCAAGAGGATGAAGGCAGCCAGCAGGTTCATGTAATGTTCCTTTTGATAGCTCCTCATCATCTGAAAGGATGATTTTAAATGAAGAAACAAATATCTACCTTTATCATTTTTCTGTCTAAGCTCTTGACTATTCCTGGCTTTCCTTCTGCTTAGCAGCTGACCTGCACATTGGATATGGGTCCTGGTAACAGCAGTTTTCATTCAGCAATAGTAAGTGTGTAAAGATACTGAGTAGCTGTTTCACTGGACTACTAAAGATTACCTGAAGGGGAAAAGCAGCACTTAAGTTTGTTTTAATAATATTTCTGCATGCCAAAACCCCAGTTTAGAAATATGCGTGTCCCAACTTCTTGGTGGTCTTGTTAAAGGGGGATATATGTTGACTTGAAAACACCACCAGAGGTAAAATTATCACTGGCAGAAATAACATGAAGAATTACAGCATCGCTCATGGGCAGCTGTCCCCAAACATCCTGATTAACTAAATAACTAAATAAAAAAGAAGGACAAATAGCCACTCTACATTTAACATTGAATAGTAAAGAGTTCAGGCTTTTTTCACAGCTTCTCTGGACATGTTAGTGCTGCTCTTCAATGTGCAGAAGGACATGAAATGGAGAAGCCCAACCTGATTAGATCACAACTCTGACTCTTCACTTATTAAATTTTGTTGTTCATCATAGAGCATAAGACATCTCCCACTGATGTAGGAATATAAATGGTCTTGTTAAGCTGAGTAGATAGTCCTTCTGCATTTAAAAACACCTCATTCATTTTGTCTCAAAACATGACAGCTGGGACATCTGTATTTGGCATCACAGGGTTTAAAACTCTGAAGCAAATCAGGCTGATTCACAACCTCAGACCACTACCACAAGAAGTTCCAGCTTTTTATTGTCTTCCTTTGAAACATATGGAACATCTATGCATAGTAAAAAATATTTATATTGTTTGCACACCTTCCTATAATACAAAAATCTCTGTCCTTTATAATTCTTGCTGTTACCTGGCACATATTGTTCCTCAGCCTTTGCTAGGAGCACTGCACCCCAACCATGATCAGAGAAGCCCCAGCACAATGGTAGGAGTTCTGAATTACTGCTGTTCTCTAGTTTCACATCTTGAACATTTTGCAGCCTTTCAGTATCTCACTTACTCTGGACTGATTATCACTTACTTTTAGTCATAAAATTAAAGACAGACACATGAAGTGGCCTGTATAAAATGCCTCACTTATTTACAGACATGGACTATACTCAATGAGTTGTGCAGCTTGAGTAGCTTTAAAGGGCTGAAGCTAAAAGGAAGGGCCATGCCACTGAGAATTTTCCAGATAAAGCCATAGTCAGGTTCATTAGTAAATTTGCTTCTGTCATTTACAAGCTCAACTGTAAATTGCACTCTTCCTGTTCTCACAGATTTTAGAGAATATTGACACAGGAGAGCATCCAGCCCCAATTACAGCTCACAAAACTCAAAGCTACAAGACTCATAAACACCTAGGACAAATGAACCACAGGAAAAGAAAAGCACAATTCAAGAAAGCCTGGAAATAAAGACTGTTAATAGGTACAGGGCCATTGGACTATGAGAGAGGCACACATGGGTAGACAACAGTGCCCTACATTCATAAGAAAGTTAAAGAGGGCAGCAGCAGGCCCTGAATCACACTCACAAATAGAAGGGCTACTCCACGGGTAGGTGTTGGGTTTTGGTTTACTCCCTTGTGACAAAAACCTTGGCTGTGCTCTTCCCCTACTGAACCCAAAACCACTAAATGCTGCCTTAGTAACACAGAAGCACAACCCCAAATTAACTTCTCTCCTACAGAATTTGTAAAATTACATATTTAACCAAGACACTCATTTAAAGACCACACACAAACTTTCATCCTCCTCTTTAATTCTTCACACACAGCTGCTCACTTTCTAGATGGGATAAGATGAAAATACTGCCAGCACTGTTTATTCTGTGTGAAGGGGCACCCATCTAGGTCTTTGCCTGTCCATACAATATTTTTACTATATAAAAGGCCCACTAGTGCTGCTAACTCCTTATTTAGTGTTTTAAAGAACAAACACAGGTTTACCAAGGGCTACTCAGATCACATCATCCTTAGGTCACACACAGACAAAAAGAAGATGAGGATGGAAAGCCTTGACTTGGTGGCATCCAATAGAGTTCCCTGTTCCCTGCTTCCATCTTCTTCAATCCTGAACTGCTCCTGATGCAAGGACCATAAACAGCCTCCTGAAAAGCTTGTCTAAGGACATTAGGATATGATCTCTTGACAGTACAAAACCTTAAAATAGGATGGGTTTAAGCTTTGTGGATTGTTTTTTCCCTTCAGAGACTGAAGCAGACTGGTGTAAGAGGAGTAGGAATTACTTCAGCCACAGAGAGTGTACAGTATATTTTAATTTTCAGCTCCACTCAGGTATTAGAATAATTATGTGTATTTATAGAAACACTTCTAGGAACCAGAGCTTTGGAGTTTGGCACATGTGATCAAAGGAATTCTATAAAGAGGTGCTAAGGTCAGAATTTCTTGACCTTTGTATTTGTCAAAGTTGTTGGTTCAATAAAGGTCAAGATGTGTGACAAAATTCAAGCCTGTCTGAGCCAATTAATGACAAGTAACTGGACCATTTAAAATCTCATTTATGCTGAGCAGTCAAGTGGGTTATATGAGGGCAGTCTGTACCTTAGATAGCCTGAACTTTTGCAGACTAGCAACAGAATAATAAAAGGACAGAAGAAGGCAGAGTGAGAGAATAAAGTTTTAAGGGGAATACAATAATCTTCTATCTCAACCAGCAGAGACAGAAACACATAAATAAAAAATATTAAAGACTAGCATTTCTTTATTTTATTGCAAATACTGGAATTTCACAAGAGAAAATGAGAAAAGATTTGAACATTAAGAATTCATATATATAAGGTATTGATCAAACCCACAAATCCAACACAGCTACATGGAGATCATCAAGTGTCAGTGACGTGCGGCAACAGATCTGATAGGAACTCTTTGAAAGCACCAAACTGCTCTGGGGTTTCTTTCAAAACTCTGGAGAACTGAACAAACAAAGTATAGCACTAATCATGAGACAAACAGCAAAATTAGAACCTGAACTAAGCTGTTAATGCCTGGTAACTAATTTTAGTCACCAGCAAATCATGGTCCTACATTTTCTTCCTCTGCTTCGAAGTCCTAAATGTTTGTATTTAAAAAAGGTCTTTTGAAACCAGTGGACAAAAGAGCCAGGGGGTTCTTGTAATTAGGCACCTGATAATGGCAAAAAGATATCACTGATAAGGAGTACCTGGGTGCAAAGTTAAGCTGACTTGCAGCAAAATCAGCCAGGCAAGACTCCAGGTGTCTGAAGAAATTTTCCTGTCCTCTCTCTCTTTCAGGGGATTTTGCTCCTGAGCAGTGAGGGGGTCAAGGCAGCTCAATGCCCTGGATTGTCCCTAGCACTGCCTCTCTTTACACCCCTTCTTTAAAGCAGTCAAGAGCTCTTCCCAGAGCACAGATTTCACCAGACTGTCAAACAGAGGCTTGCAGTCTGCTAAAGGCATGGTCTGATCTCTTATCAGCTCTCCCAGGGCCTCAGACTCACAAAAGGAGGTAGGGAAGGTCAGAGCCTCCCTGTCCACTCTCCCCAGGAGCACAGCAGCCAAAGCATTCCCCCCAAACATGAGGAATTGAGTTCAATCCCATTGTCTCCTGATGCCAACTCTGTGTTCCTCCCAGAAAAAACCTTTAGTCCCACAGTGAGGTCTAAAGCAGCCCTGAACTGTGCAGGCAGTCTTCTCATTTTGAGCTTTGGCTTCTGCTTTGAATAGTCTCCCCATCACCTTTATTCTGCAAGCACACCTTCCCACTGGGAGGTCACAGCACATGATGATGATATTTGCTTTCTATGACTTCTCTCAAAGCTGCCCTACTTTGCAGACTAGAAATTTTCACAGAACCAGTGAGAGAGAACAGCATGGAGCATGGCTCTGCAGGCCCTACAGCACTAAGCACAGAGGGCTGTAGTTTCTACACCTGCTCCAAGGCCACTTACAAGTATCATGCATTAAATAATACTTGGGCAAAAGAACAGTTTTGTCATATCTTGGGAGGAAAAAATACATAGTTGTGTCCAGAATGTTACCTAGTACTCCAGGTCCTACTAGAATACTAAATTATAATGCCAAGAGTGGTTGCACAATTCCAGTTCAGCCAAACACTTATAACTTCCCAACACTGTTCCAGGGATTTCAACACCAGTTCAGTGCTAGGGAGGATTGTGAGAGACTCTTAATTCCAGACTCTGTGTTCATTAAATCATGGGATGGTGTTTTACTCCTCCCAGGTACATCAAGGATACTGGGAGTGGGTGCATCCAGGCTGCATTAATGCTCTCAGTGTCTTGGTAATCAGCCTAAAAGGACAATTATAATAACACCACTGCCTTCAACGTGCTCATATTAACACAGAGCAAAGTTCAGCCATCTACATACATCCCCGATTCAAGAAAACTTTCCTGCATTAATTTCACTAAATAAACTCAGATTCAAGCTCTATTTCTGGTAAGAAATGCTGCTCTAAGCATGGAGGACTCAAAAGCATCAACAGTACTGCTGTGTTGAGATGCAGCTTGTTTGGGGCATTATGCCCAGCAATCCATACTCAGGAAGACACTTGGAGGTATAATAGAAAGTAACAACCCTTTTCTGCCCTTTTCCATGTACCAAATCCACATCTTTCTTGCTTGGAGTGTGATTTTTACTGAAAAAAACGGTGTATCCTTTCTACATTGTTTCAGCCTCAATAGCTGCACAGGCACTCGAGATTAAAATCAAAAGTTGTGGATGAGGAATTTAGGTATAATTGAGTGTGAAGCATCCCATTTCAGACAAATTGGTTTGCTTTAACACATACAAGTGCACTAGTAAGAGATGTTTTGAGTTTAAAAGCCCAATCAATGGAAGTATAAAAGAAATTAGTTACATTTTGCAAAACATGCAGGGAAAATGTTTCCTCTGAAGAGAGAAGAACGTTCCCTTTCTCATGAAATAGGGGGATTTTTAGTGACTATTATATGGTACATAAATCACATTCAGCCTAAAACTACATGTACTAAAGAAGAAATTTCAGTAGCCAGTAGCACTCAAGAAGGTCTTACCTTTGCTGAATAGCTAATTAGAGCCATCTTTTATCATTAAAAAATGCTCAGACAAGACAGAAAGGGGGGGAAAAAAAAAGGAACAATAAACACACGTGGTGGTAAGACTACTGAATATAAACTATGCCATCAGCTGTACTTAATAAGTCTCAAAAATTTAATGCCAACAGTAACAGACTGAAAATACAAGAATTTTCTGCAGCCCAGCTAAGGTGGTGCTGGCAGCCCCTTGGGACCTTGTAAGCAGCCAGTGTGCAAAACCCCAGCTCCTGAGCTGTATATCTGTCATATCAGGACCAGGATGAATCTGTGATAAGCTGATGAAGTTAATGGACTGTTTTACCAAGGGCTCATTTCTTCTTAGACAACTTCCCATTTAAACAGAGTTCTGTGACTCTCCATTTGTAATGGTGAGGGTTTTATAGAACTCACATTCATTTCCAATATTTTACTGAAGACTTAGAGAGCTGCTATCCCTGAAGTACAACAAGAGAAGAAATTATTTACTGGTTTGAGCCATCATTGCCTTCACTTTGCTTTTACTTTCTTCTATGTAAGAAACCTAAACCATCACATCTTTTGTTTTGCAAGCTGCTTCATTTTTGGTGCATAATAAAAATCACAGTCTGTTCATAAAAACTTATCTTTGAGATACTCTAATCTCATATCTCTTTATAAAACTCTTGCTGGAGAAAAGGGTCAGAGGAGGCAGGAGGGAAGGGGTCAATATACAAAGCACTAGGAAAAAATTCAGAATCCTGGAGCAAGTAAATTAAACGGAAATGAGCTGAAAAGCTGAGAAAGACAATAAAAAATGAGAATTTTGGTAGTTCAATAAAGGCAGTGCTCCATTCCATTTCTAGCAAGCACCAAAATCAGCCTATCCCTATCTCTAATGAACTGCTGGTGACACTGCTGGAGAGCACTGATCAAACCCTCAAGATCTGCATGGCAGCACAGCAAGTTGCTCTCTGTAATGGAATCCATTATAAAATCCAATGCTCTTTACCATAAAATTCTGGTTGTGTCCAAAAATCTCTTATAGTGAAAGTTAAAGAGAATTTTATTAACAAAAATCAGCACTTAGCACAACTGCAAGTTGCTACACATCTACAAAATTTATTGCATGGCAACTGAAGACAACAAGAAGTTGTCTGTTAGCTGAAGCCATCTAAGAACCAAAAATTATAGATGTAATGGGTATGCTATCCACATATTACATTCAGGACTGCTTTTTAAAGTTTATTCTAAAAAGACTGATTTATCTGGTGTGCAAAGAACAAATCAATATAACAGCAAGCATAAAGCTAAGACTATGTTTAGCAAAATACTCTGTTCTTTACTGTGTATCTGACATGCTATAGTCTTTGAAACATGTTTCCCAGGTTGTGACTTTGGTGTAAAAATCAGGCAATGATTTCGTGTACACAAAATCTTCTACAGCCTACCAGGTTTTATATATTTTTTCTTTAAAAAGACCAAATAACTTGTTAGCTGCTCTCATCTCTAGGGAAAAAAAGCTCTCACCTCATAAAACTTCTACCCATAATTTGGCACCATTTAGCAATTTCTGCTTATCAAATCTGAATTAATTCCCAAAGTATGTGAATTACAACACTTGTTATTTGACTGCTAAATGTGCCTACACATGATCACTGTTGACTGAATGAACTCAGAGAAGATTTTCCTGCTCACTTTCTTTAAGCTCTTGAGCATAAGTAACTGAAACATTCAGAAATAAAAAATATACCCCGATCATTTTATTTCAGTTTAGGTGGTCTTAGCTTATAAGAATCACAGAGACAAAATAAAGAATTACTTTAGGGTGGGTAATATTGTTTAATAAAGACATCCTATTAATTTCTGAATGTACAAATATCTAGGACTCTCTTGTGTACAGATCATGTGTAGATGGTTCTAAGCTTCCAAGTTCTCTCACCTACAAGGGGGTTATACTGAATTTCCCTTTGCCATCTAGCAAACTCTGCAAGCATTTAGCAAACTCTGCAGCAATGCACAGAGCTTCTCTTTCCTGATTTGTGAAGTGCTGATTCACTCACATTAATTCCTGTTTCCCATTATGGTACAAGTAATAGATGAGCCCCATGTGTCTTTTTTTTCATGGCTGTTGAGCACAACCTGAATGACCAGCCATTATGACACTAGAGAATTATAAATTGCACATCTGTCTGGATTTTATATGAAAACCTCTCTCTGATCATACTTCTACATCTATCTTCTTATAAACATTTGATTTATAATCATAGGATGCTATTTTTTGTATAGTAATGGGATATAGCAGATGACAGTAGCATCCTTTTAGGGAATGCCACTTGAACACAAACTCTTCTTTCTTTGTGCACAATTTTCATTTATTCTGCTAAAAAAAAATCTTTATATATGTGATCTAATACTGCTTTTAATTAATTTACATATTGTTTAAATGCAATATAAACTGTCTGAGCCTGAATTTCCCCCCGTTGAGACAACATAGTTGGCCTTTATATTTTCTTAGTTGTAGAAAGCTGTTGTATAAGAGGAACGGCCAGTGTGAACTGGAAAAGTTTTTGTTAGTTGATATAGATAATTCTTCTGCCTATCAGATATTTCCTCTACACATATACATTAGCACCTGCACATCTCAACATTCCAGCCTGAAAGAGGAATGAGGCAAGGGGAATGATGGATCCAGGTATGTTGCTAGCTAGGAGACAATGTCACAAGAAGAAGGAGCAGGATCTCTCTTCCCCACTGAGGATTGAGGCAAGATCAATCTGCTGCTTGTAGTATTGAGGCCTTTTACATCTATGAAAAAATACCATCAGCACACACCCTGGGAAAATTCTAGAGAAATCCTCTCTCTACAGCATGGCAATGCTGAACACATCCTCAGCTGAAACAACTGCTGCATTGCATCCCTGAGGCAACAGCAAGTCAGGGAAGATAAAACAATTCTTTTGTAACTGTCTGGTTTTGCCATGGGCTTAAAGATCCATCTGCATAGAAGGTGTTTGAGAAACAAAAGCCATACTCTTGATTTTAATTGTTATGAATGCTTTTGATCAAGCAGCAACCCTTTATTTAACAAGCATGGTTACTGCTCTGCAGCACTGACCCACTGACTAGTCTGGTTTTGAAAGAAATTCCAAATAAATATTTAAACCAAAGGAGATGCAAGTTTCTTCCCTTACTGCAAGCCCCCTGATAGCAGATTCAAATGTATCATTTTGGCACACCAGGCATAAACTCCCCTCTCTATAATGACAGCTTCAGCAGCAAAAGCATGCTCAGGTCCAGAGTGTTAGGACTCAATAGCAACCAATGTGCCTTGGGCTGGTATTGGCAGGAGAGGTTGTGGACTGGGAAGAATATTTAACAAAATCAGTCCTCTAGGCAAATTCAAGAGGAGTGTAAGGGAAGTTATACAAAAGCTTAAAAGTCCCTTAGATCCATAATGTTTGCACAGTGGAGTGAAAGGTTAGATTATTGGATACAGAGGGGAAGTTTTAATTGGCAAAGCAGAACCAAAATATTCAGTATGAACAGTACTAGATCCTTGACCTGGGACAAAAAAAGCAAACCAGGCACCATTTTCAGACACTTTCTCACACAGTGAAAGGCAAGCAAGCCACCAGCTAACACTAAATCACAGTCATGAGAAAACCCATCAAAGTAACACCAGCAATGGGAACTTGGTGATTTGACAACCAGTGTCCACCAGTTTGTGCCCTCCTATTACTGAGTGCAGCAGTACTGTGATTGTCACCTCCTTCAGAAAGAGCTGTGCTATCAGACACAGAGGACAAATGAGCTGCTTATTTTGTCATTTTCCTTCCTTCAGTGGAGTTAAATGATGCTACACTTGGGCTGGGTTGGCACTCCTTTCTCTCTGTACTTATTGGATGACTGAAGATCCCTATATCTGAAAAATTCTCCCCCCATAAAGTGTTATCACTAAGGTGAACATCATTCATTTCAATCTCTTGTGGTACAGAAACCCCTCCCAGTCCTTGTGTTATGCATCTCCATCTGGGTACATTTCTCCCTCCATTTCTGATAGCTGGTGACAAAGGCATCTTAAAGCTACTGCAAAGGCCCAGATGACTATGGGGGTTTTAATTTATATATAAAATCTTGTGCAAAATATTTCTAAGACTTAAGGAAAAAGCACTTGGGGAGCCTTGATTAAATTCCTGCTATGCTACTTACTTTATTAATTTAGAATCGCATAATGGTTGGGCTTGAAAGAGACCTTAAAGATCATCTATTTAAATAAAAGAACACCCACAGGGCAATGGAAATTAAACTGTTTCCAGAATTGACTCTAATGGTCAGGCAATCAGACACAAGACAGTCAATAGTGAAGAGCTTCCCTTCCATCTTTGATTCATGCTTTGGCTTTTCTTTAGCACTGACTGCAACGTGAATCAATGCACTATGCCAGCTTACCTGATGATCATAGCCTCCAATTTCCACATCATTTCCCAGAGTTTCCTTCAACTTCTTCATCCTTTTAACCCCAAACTGAAGGCTCTAATATGCGCACAAAGTCCAGAAGCACGAGGCTCACCCTGACTACTTA
The DNA here is from genome assembly GCF_003957555.1 of Calypte anna. Taxonomy (NCBI): domain Eukaryota; kingdom Metazoa; phylum Chordata; class Aves; order Apodiformes; family Trochilidae; genus Calypte; species Calypte anna. The sequence continues at coordinate 13,008,674 of NC_044247.1, read as the reverse complement.
ATAAACCTCAAAGTCCTATTGCTTCAGCACTAAAGATTTACCCAGACTTCAAAGCATGTTTTCCTGAGTTGTTTAATGAAAATGAGCCCACAGTACTGAGCTGGCAATGACACTTAATCTGCACTCCACCATCTTGCTTTAGGTTGTGTTTTACCCTTTCTTTCCTGCAGTGTAACAAGGCAACCAGGTGAAAGGGTTTATTGGCCCCCTGGTCCTGCTCATGCGCAGTGGGGGCCCACCCTAATTAGGCACAGGTGGGCTTGACACAAGCTCATGCCCACTCCCTGGCAATTAGTGGCACCTGGTTGCCTTGTTACACTACACTTTCCAATTTGAAAAACCCCACCAGATTGATGGAAGGAGTAGGAAAGAAAAGAGTCCTACTCAAAATATTAAGAAGCAAATTGCCTTTCCTGCAGCACACTATTACCAAGTTTTAAGACCCAGACACATCTTCCTTTAAAGCAAAGTGAGATCTCCAGCAAGAGATTATGACCCTGTTCATCTACATGCCAGCTCTAAATATTATAAAATAAGGGTTGCTCTGAATATTCCACTCACTTTTTACCGTTATCCTTTCCTCTCCTTTCAGCAAAGGCTTTCAGTGTGTTGATTATATTTCTGTGCTGAGCTTTCTAGAAATATTTAATCTAAACTGACAATTTAAACAAATATAGTAGCTGCCATTTTGCAAAGCCAGCAGGAGAGGTGAAAAAGTCAGTCTGCTGCTTCCTTCTTTGTAAAATGGATAATATAGCTCATAGAATATTTTCTGTCCATCAGTCTGCTGCATGCACATAACAGGTTTATCTGCTATCTAAAAACTACTTGTTTACCCAGCCACTTCTCTTCCTTCTATAGGAAAATTCTTTGCAATAAGTAAAATGCCTCATGTCTGCTGTGCCTCCAAATTATTTTGATTTCAAACACACTCAAATTTCATTTTGACTGCCCTGCCAAAAAAACTGTATTTCATATTATGCCATAGCATCAAAATGGACAGATATGGATATTATTTCTGTTTGGGTTTTTTCTGTTTGGTTGCTGTGCAGAGCTAAATATATGTACCTTTGAAAGATTTTTTTTTCAGGGCATTTTCATGGACTTAAAGTGAACTACAACTAGAGAAGCTACAGAGAGCAGGTCTGAAAGTAAAGAGAAAGATGAGCATAAACTAGTTGACTACCAATAACTTCCTATCCAAAAAAGAAACTGTTGTACTGATTATTCTACTCGTAAGACAGGTCTTAGCAAGATTATTTCCACTGTTCATTGAACCTCATAAAATATTTAGATGATCTCAGAACTCCAGCTGACAAACAGTGATGGCAATAAGAGGAGTTTTAGTCTGATACAATGATGTTAGAAATAAAAAATTAAAAGTTCCTCTATCAATAGTGTTAGAAATTAGCTTCTTTGCATGAACCTAGGAACATAATTTAGCTTTTTCCATTCACATGCAAATGCACTATTCCAAGTGCACAAAAGATATCCCAAGAAAGACATTAAAACATCATGGATTCTAATACTAGGGTTATTACATGCCAACCAAGCTTTGTGCTAGGCTTTGTTTCAGGTTCTCTGTGATATGACAGCTGTTTCTATTCAGATGATATTTTAAAGGAAACATTTTCTGTAATTTCAGCTGACTCACTCAAACTAGCAATGCTCCATTTTCAAATGCCATTGAGAAAATGCAAAGCATTTCTTCACTGAAGGCAGCATTTACTGTTCTCATCTAATGCAAATGTTAGAATCAACAAGCCTGCACAAATGCCAATATCACTTGTCCCTTTAAAGATGATTTCACACCTAACACAGCAACAGAGACAATTTGCCAGAAAACACATTAAAAAGCAGTTGAAAATTTATCACTTTGTATTATCTCTATGGTAAATAACACAGTAGGTCCCAGATGCCTGTTCTAAACAAAGAAAAAACATGAAAGCAATCTCGAAACACAACAAGGCCTGTGATACAAATTAAAATGGCACTAATATTGCAACCCCTAACCACCCTGACATGAAGAAAAAGTTCTTTCTAGAAAGGGAAACCCTAAGAATTGTCAATGCAATATTTTCTTCTGAGGAGAGAAATGTTAATTTAAATACTAAAACCTCCTTTTTCCAGCTACTTCTGTACAAGTCACATTCTCTTTCACTCAGCAGAAGACAGATGTATGGACTGATAAAACTGAAGGCTCACTTATGGGAAGGTGAAGCATGTGTAGAGGTCTCAGGGAAGGACAGGATACCGAGATCACTTTGCTTTCTCAGAAGCTGCTCAAACCAGATTCCTGAACAGAACAAACAGCCCTGTGACTGTGAGACAGGAAAGGCAGCAAAGTTGTTTGGCCAGGCAGCTCCAGAAGAGTCACTGAGGGATAAACCATATGGTAATAAGAAAATGGTTGTCATTTAGGTGGCCATAGAAAGATCATTTGTTGGCCGTGATCAAAACTAAACTGGAAAAAGTAGGAAAACCGGGAAAAGCACCTGGTGCTGCCAACTGGAGCAGCTGATTCCATAAAATAGGTTGGTGATGAGGCAGATGTAATCCTTCATAAATCTGTCCCAGCATATGGTGAACAGGAGAGTGAAGATGGCCAATGTACCAAAGCATCCTTCTTAGCAGGGGCTGCCCAAGGTATCCTCAAGCTACAAGAAGTACAAGCAGCCATGGCTCTGAGAATGGGAAACACAACCTTGCCCTCAGGATGAAAGCCAAAACTATTGGTGCCAGCCAGGTACTGTTTATTTAAAAAGGGGTGGGGGGAGATGGAAGCACAAAAACCCAACTGAGGCTCTAAATCCATGTTAAAACCAGCACTGATGGGATAGGTTCCAGTACCTTCCCAGCCAGGATGCCTGGGGCTTTCTCACCATTTGGACCTGACTCATACTCTAAGCCAGAATCATGCAAAGCAACTACTGATACTTTGGAGCCCTGGATCTTTTAACTTGTATTTAGCTAAGCCTCTCATCTCAGCACTCCCTGAGCCTTTTATGTGACAGCCCTTCCTTGCCCTTTCACCCTCCCTGCTTACTTCTGAGAATGTGATCCCAGCTGTTAACCCTCAGCTTGGCATTGGCCACCACACCAGTCTCTCTTTTGAAGAAATCACACCCAATTTGTCTATGTAGAGGCTCAGGGCAGGTGAAGCAAGAATGGCAAACACTGCTGGCTCAACTGGCAGGGACTGAGTCACCAGCACTCCTGGGAAGCCATGTCCTGGCTACTCCAACATCAGCTCTTGCTCCATTTAGCCCCATGGATGCTCTGTGTCACACTGTGAAATATTGATCACATTAATTAAAGCAGCACTTGCTGCCATACCAGTTGGTTACCAGCCATCATTTACATGATACTGAATTAGAGATATTCCTGGGGAAACCTTGCCTGGATGAAGTTTTGACATTGTTGGCTTCTACTTCTAGTGTTTACCTAATATACCATGCAGAATTGTGCTTCCTGAAGCCACCAGGCTTCATATTCTATGCTTTCTGGAATAAACAAAAGGGGGAAAAAAAAAACCTATGGTAAATTTGACTTCTATACCCCCCCTGCAGATTTCTGCATAGAGGAGATCATCAAAAGTATGCAGAGCAGATTGCATCCTGCAGGACTGAGACACTCCCAAGGCTGTGTCAGATTCATCAGTGGTTCTGCTAATTGATAACAGAATGTTTGAGGCCAGAAAGCAGCTCAGGTTCATGTCACATCTCCTTCCCAGACAGCACTGAAACATCATGTTGCTGCTGGAAGTAACAGCACAGTTCTCCTCAAAGACCTGTTGCCATCTGTTGCCAACCCACATCAAAGAGGGATGACAGGAGCCTTTAGCCCATCACCCTCTCATGTGCTAAATGGAGAGACAGGAGCCAGCAGAGACACTCACATGCTGTCAGCAATTTCAGCAATGGATTAATTGAAACTGGCAGAAAGAAATGGGCTGATACAGATGAACTGGAGTGGAATTATCCAACATTTGACCAATTCAAGTAGATGCAATTTTTTACAGAATTTTTTGGAAGCAGATTTCATTCGGCTTTAATTAGCACCAAATAGGTGAGATGTGTGGAGGAATAGAGGCAGAGAGGTAAAGCTACACACACAAGACAGGTATCATATTTTGGTGAAGATCCTAAAGCATCCAGGACATCAGTTCTGCATCTCTTGCTCCTGGATGGGACACACAGATCTTTCCTCAGATGAGCTCCACAGCTCTAAGACATTTCACAGGGAAACAGACATCCATCAAAGATTATGCTGCATCAAGAATGCAACTATTTCATTGCATAGTCTCATTATGTTTGCTTCCAGGTCAGTTAAAAAATTTTGGCATATTTTCAGCTCTCATTAGAGTATCAAAGTTATAACCTGGCTCTAGCTTGCATTTATTTCTACTCTATTATAAATATTTATCAGTCAAAAGATAGAAAGTAGTAAGAATGAAAAGAGGCAGTATTAAAGTATAGGATAAATATTTATGTCAAAAATCTTGCAAGAACAATAAAGTATTAAATTATTCTAGATGTCTGCTTGTCCTCTTTGATAGTCCCCCACATTTACATCAGACACAAATAAAAGCAAGAAACACAAAGGCAATTTCTTCAAGTCTGGGGGAAGAAATGTTTATAACTTCAGATTATGGCTGGCCCAGAGCAGACACACTCAAGACTTTCAGTCACACAGCACTGAAAACTGATTACCTGAGCCATTACTACACCAAACAGTGCCTGGTAAATTGAAAGCAAAAGCCAAAATGTAAAATCTTTATCCCATCTTATTAAATGGCTATTAAAGAATAGAAATGCACCAGTAAGGATTGCAGAATGACATTTACAAGCAACAAAGCACAGAAGACAAGGCAGACAATTTTCTCCCAAGTGTATTCCTATAACACAGGAATTGTTTTCAGAAAGGTCCCAAGGGGCACCAGCAGGTCACCCCAAGGATGATGGTTTGCACCCTTCCTATCAGCTCTGCTTTATGTGGTTACTGTTCATACACATTAGCACTCCAGACAAGAGCAATCCGTGCCCTGGCATAGAAAATCACAAATTTACAGCCAAGGAAAGCAAAAAACAGATTGTCTCTGTCACTGTTAAGATGATGGTCCCCATCTCCAGCAGTGTCCAGTGTCCTGCCCTCCCACAGAGCCCCCTGAAATCCCAAAGAGCACCAAGGCCAGGGGATACTTAAGCAGCCTGTAAGGAGATCCCCCAGGTGACCTGCACTGGAAACACCATCCCAGCACCTCTCAGGCACCTGATTCCCACATGCAGCTATTTTGGAGTCACCTTGCACAGCGTGTGCCAAGGCCACCTCCTCTGAGCCAGCTGCCCACTCCACCACCTCCCATGGGAGAGGTGAGAGGCATCAGCCCTCTGTGGAAGTCAGGACAGCAATGAAAGGAAAACAAGGTGGCAGAGGATTGCAGAAGAGGGCAGAAAGCTTTCTGCACCAACATGAGCCCAGGAGCAGAGACAATCAAGACAAGACAAGCAGCAGCTTCAGCACTTTTCTTCCCAGTATCTGCAATCCATAGGAAAAAAGCCCCAGTGGCCAAGCAAATTTCAGGAAGCCACTGAACATTACTGGTCTCAGAGCATTTTGTCCTCCCCCCCAATCCATCCATTTATCCCAGGTGACTCAAACTTGCTGAACACAGGGTAAATTCTCTGAGCAATGAAACAGAAATGCAGAAACTCTTCTAAACCTTCTAAACTCCCATGGTGTTCCCTGCAGCAATGTATTTTTGTGCTGGGCAGAGTGCCAGCCCGCTGAAGGGCTTTGTCATCAACCTGGTAACAAATGGCTCATGTTAAACAAAGGGGTATTTTCTTCTGTCTTAGTAGCAGAGCTGACCCAGCAGAATGTAAGAAACAGCATAATACCAAAGCAAGAGAGGAAGTAAGCAAAGCCCCAGCACCACACAGGATTTCTGGCCATTTTCAATTATTTTCATTTACATGATGTTTCCAGCTACAGCTGAGAGCAACAGGAGCTTGAGGATGTAGTTGCTTTGTAAGCTAAAACAAGGCTCTTTTCCCTTTGCATCAGGTAGAAAGCCTCCCAGCTTTCTGTGATTTCTCTGGAATTGCCCCCTCACTTGACACCCTATAAAGATTATTTTCTAAGCAAGAAGCATGAGGTGTTTATTGGAGCATGCACAAAGTGCTGAGCCACTTCTTGGTCCATCTTGTCACAGACACTGTTTGCATCAACCTTGATACCACAAGGGTTATCTACCAAACCTGGCATGTCTCTGTGCATTATCTTCCACACAACTTTACACAGTGCTAAAAACATTTCAGAATGGTCGTGTCCTGGTTTGAGCCAGGACAGAAACAATTTTCTTTTAAATAATTTTACTTTTCAGTTAAGTCTATGTGACTGCCCTTGCTGGTATTAGCAGCATGTTTTTCAGTTAGTGCATCTAGGACTGGTAAAGCTTGATGTTTAGAGTTATCACTGGAGAATGGTGTGCAGAAAGGCTCTTGCTCATACTTATTTCTATAGAAAATAAGCTCACTGCTTGGTTCCTCTGAACTTCTTATGCTTCAGAAACAAAAGGGAGGAAAAGAGGTCACACCTGAAAACCTCCTGCACAGAGGAACAGACCAGACAAGTGACCCAAATCTGACCCAATGAAGTATTATATCCCATAAGTCTCACACTCTGAAAGGTGAGGGATAACAAGGGTCCAAGCTCTTCTTTGTCCTGGGAGAACTCCATCCCTTCTTCTGCCTTTGATTCAGATCTGTGCATCCATCAATCACTGTATTACTGCATCCAGCTCCTGTCTCCAGGAGCTCAGCCTGGGACTTTCCCAGGACCTGCCCTGCAGCCTCAGTGGTGACATGAGCATTATTTGGTTTCTATATATTTCATTATTTTCTCTTTTATTGTTACTGTTTCATTCCAACAACTCTCAATGTCTGATCCTCTGATTCCAGCTGTTTAGCTCAGTGTAAATCCCATAAATCTGCCTCTAAATGCAAGACCATCTGTCAGTTCCTCTATTGCTGAATGGGGTCCCAAAAGTCCGAACTGGCAAACAAATACAAAGAGTGACCACTGAAAACTTTGGCTGGCCCTAACCCTCACATGGAACCCTACCCACAGCACTACCAACAATCCAACTACGGGTTTCCGTTTGACCACCAACCTTGAATCTACCAGCCCTAAGAGGCACTCTTATTAGCCCACCAGTGTCAAACTTAGGCAGGTGGGCTCATCACCCCACAGATTAACTTTCTGCACTAGCACAATCCCTTATTCTCACTATTTCCTATTTCACATCTAATTTCTGCTGTCCTACCCCTTCCCTCCAGTGCTTTAGCACAGGGGTTGTACCACAGAAACTGAAATGTCCCCCTCAAACCTGACACACACTACAGCTACAGCAGGATGCTCCATCACACCAACACCAGGACCAAATGGCAAATCCATTTCTCTGTCTCTTCCCCCAGACACAGATCAGGCCCAGCCCAGTCCTGAAGAAGCTGTAGAAATTCATAATTGGAGAGATGGTCATAGAAGACTGATGGAGAGATACCCTCAGCCACCTCAGACAGGAGGTGCTGGGACACCACAAATAACACTTGGGCTCAGAGAAACAGCTTTATCACACACCCAGTGATACTGAACAGATGCACAGTTCTAATGCCATGATGCTTTCACTTCTTAGATACTTGGCTGATCTGTTTTCTTCACAGCTATGCAGCCCACTTGCTTCATTTTTTTTTTTCTTATTGGCCCCAATCCAACAAGATGCTGAAGTATGGCAGAGCAGAGCTTGGAGTCGGTAGTGGATCAGGGGTTGGACTTGATGATCTCTGAGGTCCCTTCCAACCCAGCCATTCTATGATTCAATGATAAGTCATGAATGTGCTCATGGCTGATGATTTTAGCCCCATCAACTCTGCCTTGCTTGCTGAGAGCAGTATGACAAGCTGGGTGCAAAAGAGAGGGATGTTGTTTAAACAATTTAGCAATTAAAAAAAAAAACAAAAGACATTCTCAAATGTGTTCTGTATATAGATGTTTTCCACAGATTTTTGTTGCTGTCTTGTCTTGGAAGAAATGTGTCACAAGATGAACATTATTTCGCCTCTTTTTTCTTTGCCATGATTTGATGTTTGGATGAGCAAGCAAAGCAGATACTTCATAAAAGCCTTTAAGTGTGATTCAGCTACCAGTGGCAACAGTAATCAGCAGCTTGCTTCAGACACTGAGCAAGCTGACAACTTTGATTGCATCTCAATATTGTGCTCTTTAAAAGCAGAGATTGCTCTAACTGGCTGGATGAAAAAGAGAAATTATGATTGACCAGGTGTGCACAGGGAGTGACCGTGGTCACTAGGACATATTCACACTCTGCAAGGGAAAGCAAATGAGGATGAATAAAAATGAGCATCCTTACATTTTGCTCAGATTAAATGAATATCAGTTGTATCAACTTGAAATGAATAAGCTTTGAGGCTGAGTAGATTTATGTATACTTTGAGATGGTACTGAATAGCTCTACCATGACAGATTTTAAAGAAATTCTGATTTAAGTGCTGCTAACTGTATTTTGAAAAATTAGGGAATCACCTACACATCCTGCCTCTAACAGGGGTGGATAATTCAAAAATCAGGTAAAAAAAGTAGCAACATTTATTAATTCATGCTTCTAAAAGGTGAAATGTCCCAGATGAGCAGTAAATTGTCTCTCACTTAGTTAAGCCTCCTCTGTATTTAGCAAGGCGTAACCCTAAAATGTTTACACAAAATATCTCCTGTGTTTTCCTAACCTAACGCTTCACCAGTTCTGTGATACCCCTTAACTGTGATCATACAGCTTTGGAATTGTACCCTAAATAGAAATTGAACTATCCATGCTGCAAATTGAAATCCTTCAATGCAAAGCCACACAAATAACTTGCATTAGCATGAACCTGCTCCCCAAATTTGATAAGATCACTCCTGTTTCTCAGAAAGATGATACTAATTGCTGCTATTTTATCAAGTCCAGGCAGATATATCTGAACCAACAAGTAAATGCTTAAATGACCCAGAAAAATTTACCTTTAACCTTCAGAATATGTGGCTGACCCCATGTAAAGAACCAATAACTGTGCAGCTCCAATCAGAGCCACTCTCTGCATGGGGATGCTGATGGAGTGACAGCAGGAGATATTTCACCTATGAAATCAGAGTTTGTGGCACCAGATGCTTAAACACCAAAAAAAAGCCTCTGCACACAGACTGACTCAACCAGCACCTGCTCCAGCCTCTCTGGTAGCTTGGCCCTTATTAAAGGACAATTTATTGTTATTTCATCCCCACTATTTCTCTATTCCCTGCCATAGTCTCCTGTACCCCTTTCCTTCCACTTCTCTGCCAGCTTGTGCCAATATAACTCACTGAGCCACCACTTGAGTTATGCTCAGACCTTCCTCAGCATCCCAGCCTTCGGGAGAGCCAAGTTATCAAGACAAGGTCTGAAAATACAGCTACACTGGACATCAGTAATAGTAACTGGAGAAATAACACATTCCCTTCTTCATCTACAACATAAAACTGTTGAATTTTAAGCAGCTATTGGATTCTTTTTCCTCATCACTGATATCAACAACAGATCTTGCTGGTCAGATGATGAACTTAGTGCCATGGATGTTAGGGCAGCAGGACATTCCACTTCTGCACTTACATGGCCCCTGAATTCCCACTGGCAACATCTGATCCCATTCCATCTCCAAGGCAGAGAAAGGAGAATTCCCAGTTCTTTGCTTGCCATGCTTGACATTAGAATTGATTATCTGCTGTACGAAACAAACACTAAATAAAATCCAAAGCTCTGATTTCAGTAGTGCCATATTTTAATGTGCTGCCTGCAATATCCAGAGAAAACCACTTCTGCAGTAACAAAACCCAGCATATATTCTAGACAAATCAATCCTGCAAGGGAGAGGAAGCAGACCGTAGGAATAGGCAGAGTTTTCACCTCTAACTTTTACAATTTTATTATGAAAGACTTTGGAATATTTGGTTGGACTAAATGCATTGCTTTTCTGAACCAGAAGGGCTGGAATTAAATTATTTCAACAGAAAAATTGTATTAAGGTTTGTTCTTGAAATGCAGCATTATGATAACACTCTTTACACTGGGAACTTTCCTACAAACACTCATTTTTTAACATAATAAGGCCAGTTCTGCTGCTGCTGAACAGGCTATAAATATCCTCAGGTAATTAGTTAAGTACAAGAGAGTCCAAGTAATTAATTACTGCAGGCCTAGTTATACAATGTCATATTTGTTAAAAGGACCTGGCCATGATGACATTCCCCAGCCAAATTCATGATTTTCACCTACAGAAAGTGGTAGATTTACAACAGAACCAACTGCAGCATGAAAAGGAAAATTTAAGGAGACACCGACATGGCCTAAAATCAAGAGCATAATTTACTGCCTAAGCTAGGAGCAGAGCTGCCCTTCTGTGAAATGGAAAAGCCTGGAAAAGCCTTTCTTGATCAAGGAAGAAGACATAACTCCTCCTGAATAATTCTTAACCCCAGAGCTGGATAACTGGAGATTATTTAAATATTAGGACAAAATTCTTCACCATGGGAGTTGTAAGATACTGGAATAGGATCCCTGCCTAAGGAGGTTGTTGGTGCCTCCTCCCTAGAAGCGTTCAAGGCCAGGTTGGATGAAGCTTTGTGCCTCCTGGGATGTGTCCCTTTCCATGCAGGGGGGTTGGATCTTGATGATTTTGAAGCTCCCTTCCAACCCAAACCATTCCATGATTCTATGATTTCCGTACCAATATAATCACATTCATTGCACACACTCGTGGTTTGCCTCTTAAAACCCAGTGACTCTCCTTCCAGCCCATCCCAGATGTGGGGCCAGGTTGTTCCTACTTGTAAGGGACTCACTGGCAGGGCCAGCAGGGGAAGGTGACCCCTGGAATCAGCCCCAGGCAGACAAGGGAGCGAGGCAGCTGTGCTGGTTGAGGAAAGACAATTCATTTTGTGATGCCTTGCTGGGGAGGACTGTTTGAATTAAGAAACAAGACCCTGAGGAAGGGCCTGAAAGTGACCTGAGGATGTTTAATCCTTCCTGTCTGTTTCCCTTGCAATCTGTGCCTGCACCATCTCAAAACTGAAACACCAGCCTGCCTACCAGCACTGGCTGCATGGGTGAGTTAAAACAGCCACCTGCAAAAAGATAACAAATCTTATATCTTAACAATACTGCAAATAAACCTAAGAAAGAGAAGCATGTTGCACTGGTACAGACATTTCCAGGTTAGATTTGTGCTCTTTGATTGAGCAAAACTTTAAGGAGAACCATAACAGAAAACAACAATACCCGTGGAAGTCAGCTCCCATCACCTTTCCTGCCAGCTGGAAAGCTGAATGTTTTAGTCACTCACCCTGCTGTTCTTTTTGCTTCAATTTCAAAATGGCATTACAGGCAAATACAGGGTAAAGTTAGTATCTTTAATAGTCCTTTGCAACTTGTTTTTTCTAGGAACAGCATCTGTGAACTGACTGTTATCTGAATCCTTGTCTTATTTTACATCAGCTGTAAAACTGCTTATGCTAACAGGGGATAACGTAACATTTCCCTGTGGATTTGTGAGCCTAAACTCTATGTGCTGTCTCTGGACACTGTGCACCTGGTCTCCTTCGTGAGCCATTTCATATGAAGTCAGAAATGAACAAGAAGATTAAAAAAAAAAAAAAAATCTGCATAAATCCCTATGCAGCAGCACTGGGGAGTTTTGCTCATTTAAGTGCCTGACTAACACTGTTTGGGAAGAGTAAAACATCTGAAACATCCTTAACTGGGCTGAAGTATTAACATGCTCAGAGATGGGAGGTATGAAAGGAATTTCCATGTATAATTATGTTACATGACTTAGGATTTTAATACAAGCCATGGGAAGAAAACATCTCTAATATAAAGGGAGATTACAGAGAGGGATCACTTTCAGATCTACAGGCAACCCACTTGTGAAAAGCAGAATATATTTATCACTTTTTGGATGCTCTTTACCCTGGCAGTAACACAGCCAGTATCCACCTCTGCAGTGCTGCCATCCTGCAGCAGCATGAAGATTTGCCATCACATCCATCTGGTGTCCTAAACCTCCTAAGGGATGCTCTTCATCTCAGCAAAAAAATACATACCATTAGAAAAAAAAATAAGATGCTTCAGCAGAAAAGGCTGAAAACAGAGAAACAATCTGAAGAGAGTGGGTATGTACATACAAAAACCAACCAGATAACAGTAGTCCTATGACTGGTGCTGAAACCACTTGGGGAGAAAGGATGAGCATCATTTCCAGAAGCTGCCTGGGTGAAGTCCCTCCATGGCTAAAGGCAACTGAGATGAAACTTGAAGGGAGGACAGATTGTTCCCACTTATTAAGGGCAGCTCCTGGCCTAAATGTAGTGGACAAGCACAGGTTGCTCCAAGGGCTGGAGAGCAGTCACAGCCTCCAAGGTCCTTCTGGACACCCCAGGGAGCATGACTCAGAATCCTAGTTTTTCAGACCTCTCCTGGCATCATTCCCTGTCCCACTTCTATCTCCAGCCCTTGGGCTAGGGCAGGAAAACACAAAGGGGGTTACCAGCTCTGCTGAGAAGCCTTAAATTAATCTGAGAAACTCTATGGAGCTTTTACACCTGCCATGGAAATGTCTGGGTTATTTACTCAGTTTGGAGATGTGAGGAAAATGTACGAGCATTAAATACACCAATAAAATACACCAGAGACTGCAGGATAATGTAGCTCAGTTGTTAGCAGAGCTGGGGATGGCTTGCAGCAGCTGCTTGGAGGATCCCAAGTTGCTACCACACACCAAGAAAAACAAAGATCTTGGAAACAAAACTCAGTATCCAGAGCAAAAACAAATAATTGAAACCACAGTGCACAATGGACCAATCCCAAGATCCAGAGGGACCCACACTCCCATTCCACACCTGCATCTGGGTCTCACCCCATGTGCATGGGACAGAAACCAGGCAGGCAAGCTAAAGAACCAAAAATAACCAGGGACAACCTTTGCTACCTCAAGTCACCAAACACTTTTTTCAGTTAAATGTGCTGGAGAGTGTCCAGAGAAGGGCCATGAAGAGGATCAGAGGGCTGGAGCACCTCTCCTATGAAGACAGACAGAGAGTTGGGGTTATTCAGGCTGGAGCAGAGAAGGCTCCAAGGAGACTTTATTGCAGCCTTCCAGTATCTGCAGGGGCTACAAGAAAGCTGGGGAGGAACTTTTTAGGATGTCAGGTGGTGATAGGACATGGGGGAATGAATTCAAACAAGAGGAAGGGAAATTTAAATTAGATATTAGGAAGAAGTTCTTCACCATGAGGGTGGTGAGACCCTGGCACAGGTTGCCCAGAGAGGTGGTGGAAGCCCCATCCCTGGAAGTTTTTAAGGCTGGACAGGGCTCTGAGCAACCTGATCTGGTGGGAGGTGTCCCTGCCCATGGCAGGGGGGTTGGAACTGGATGATCTTAAAGGTCCCTTCCAGCCCTGAAAATTCTATAATTCCATGATTCTGTGTGATTTAATAGCAAAACAGCTTTCTGGGCTATAATCCTAACACACGTTTCAGTCACAGTTATGGCAGCCATGTCTCAAGAATAAAGAGAACCATTATCATTGATCATAAAGAGTCAATTAGATTTGGGCTATAGCACTTCCTAGCTTCTTTTAATGGTGCCTTACACAATCTCATTTTTTCTTTTTTATTAAAAGAAATAATTTCCATTGCTCATGGGTTTGTAAAAGGATAATAAACAGAAATTGATTATTCAACATTTTCAGTGAATCCTTTCATTGATAACAACACGACCTTCCAAAGAAGCAACCAAAAAAGCACAAGTAGTGAATTCAAAGTCTCTTACCTTTTTTTTTGGCCAGCTTTCCAGCAGACAATATTATGGGTTTTTTCCTTCTCTTTGGTTAATTATCATTGCAGCCAATCTACTGGAGAAAAGGATAGTACAGATTTTACTTAAAATGTCATTAGAATATTTAACAGATATACTCTATCACAAGTAATAATTTAAAACCACTTGAAGGTTTGCCTTTTTATTTTTCAAATAAGTTAATTCAGTTGTGACAAGAGCATATGTAGAAATTTGTTGCCAATCAACAATGTCTCTCTATTATTTTGTATTTTACCAGGTTGTCAAGAAACAGATTTGCAATAGAATGCAAAATATTAACATTTCTGATGTTCAAACACATCTAGATGGTACATTACCTGATATTAGCAAGAAATTGTTCTTAATTTGCATTTATTAAGCTCAGCTGGTAGCAACAAAGCCTATGTATGAATTCATGTGCATCAAAAGCACATTTTAGTATTTTATGCAAGAAGCAACATTTCTTTACTGAAAACTCCTTGATTTTAACAAGTCCTTTACTCCATTGAATGCATGTTCTGAATTTTGTGGGGAAATGCACTACAGGGTATACATTTATCCACAAGAGCACATCACTGGAAATTACTCTTCAATCAAATAGTACAACGTTGTGGCAACAGCAAGCAGGAGGAAGGATCACTGTCAGCAAACTCCAAACATTTAGTACCACATCTCTGATTCCTGGAGACCACCTGGTCAGCTTATTGCTGGATGTCTCACATTTGTGTATTCCTGTGAATACATCACAGCTGGCTTGGCTTTACTTTTTATGTTATTTATGTTTACACACAGTGTTTTCTGCATCTAAACTCTTTGCCTTGTGCCCTGTATCATTCTCCTAAATGGTTTCAAGTTTGATTAATAGAAATTATTTCTAAGAGATGGATTGTAATTAGGAAAGCAACCCATTACCAATCCTCAAACTACTACACAGCTACATAACAATATAAAGACACCAGAGGACTTTATTATTTCATTCACTACCTTTCATCTTCTAGAAACTCAAGTAAAATTTTAACCAAGTCATAGGTAAGAAAGTATTTTTAACAAGTATCCCACTTCTTTTACCTGTATCACAAAATTAAAATGACAACAATGACACCTGCACAAAAACCACCCCAACAGAACTGGGATACCTCTCAGAACAGGACCAAGCCTCTGGTTTAATAAATACTATTCTATTTTATATTACTGCCACTTAGAATAAAGTGTTTGTATGACAATAGTTAGGTATCAGGATTTGTTTTCATGCAGCAGCTGGGAGCAGGACCAACATTATATCCTCTTTGAAATATCTAATGAGGATCAACCCTCTGAACATGCAGGTGAGATACTGCAGCAAAAATACAAGAACAGACCAACAGGACTTTGAGAGCTAATTTATAAGCAACTTTTTCTGGCTATTACTTTACTCCTTGCAATAAATCACTACCAGGCATCCTTGGAGAGCTCAGAAAAGCACAGAGCAAACAAACAACAAGAAAACATCTACAGGTGCAGGTTCAGGTGTCCAAAATGAACAGCTATATTACTTAAAACATTTCTTCTGCCTGCTTTACAAACATCTTAAAGAACTGCATCACTGCGGACTACTTTCTGAATTGATTCCTTCCCAGATACCTTCTCAATGTAAGGAAACGAGCTCAAGACAGCAGGTGGGTATAAAGGGAACAGTTCAGGGCAATATGACCCATAATGTTCTCTGCAATAGAAGGAATGAAAGTGTCTCACATAACACACCACAGCAGTCTTTTTGAAGGTCTGATTTTCCCATGTGCTAAAAAATCTCATTTCCCAAAGGCTACAGGACAGAAGACCACTATTAACTATGTGAAGCCTTTTGCTTTCAGATTGTTGCAGGAAAGGAAAAACAAATCCAGTTCTCCTAAGCACAGTCTCAAAGAGAAAAAGAAGGTCCATATGCGATGTCAAACCTTAACACTGTGAAGCAATAAATTCATGCATCTGGTGCCAGGTGTGCTGAGTGGGTTAAGATCCAGCAAGGTGAACTCTGACCAAGGCCTGGCCAAGAGGTGAGATGGGGCAGGGATCCAGCAAGGTGAACTCTGACCAAAGCCTGGCCAAGAGGTGAGATGGGGCACAGGGCAGGGATGCAGAAGCTGCCCCGGAGGGCATGAGCTTTGTCTTATCTTCCAAGGATACCAGCATGGCCACCTCCAGCTCAGTGCTGGAGGAAGAAGGGGAGCACATTATTATTGCTGGAAGCAGCCAGCCAGGCACAGATTTTGCAAGAGTAAAGCAGCACCAAGCCTCCCAGTGGGCAGCTTCAGTCCAAAGTTCCTGCTCATGGTGAGAGAGTTCTGCGAATTTTACCTTGTCCCACTCAACTGGGATATTTGAAAACAGAAGTTGTTCTCTAGTTCTTTGTCCAGCAGAAAATAGCTACATTTGCTCTAGCCTAGCACAACAAAACATGAACAAAATATTACTCATCACCAAAGAAAAGCTTCCTCCAATTTATGCAGGTCTGCATAAATGAAAGGAAATTCTTGCTCTGCATGAATGAGGCTCAGCTCTGAAAATAGGTAAACCTGTTCCCTAAACAAATTAGACCACTCTCTCTTTCCTAAGGAACTGGAATGGTTTATTTCTTTCCCTTTTTCCTGAAAATCCCTGCAAACAAATGCCTGTGATAACCATTTAAGAACATCTCTGCAGTAAACCCTTATTGCCACCACTCAGTTTTTCCTAACCTGGGAGTGCCGCAGCGCTGCTGCAGTGCATGCAGGCACCTCTCCCAGTTATGGGTCCCTCTGGAAACAATCCTGCCAGGGAATGAGGGAAAAGGGACCAGGATTTATTACATAAACACACTGCTGCTCTCCACCAACCTCCCTCTTCAGTACCTATTTTTCTCCAAAAGCTCTGGCCCCTGCAGCATACAAAGCCCAAACATCACAAGAACTTCCTTCAAATAAAGACAGATAGGGTGAAGCAAGGCTACCTCAAACTTGGTTTTCTAACCAGAACCCCAGTGTTCCTGTCCCCATGATGTACCCCTCAAACGACCCCCAACTGCTGGCCTGTGACCCTCCCCACCAACCTCTGTAGACTTCCAGCCCTATGGCCTCCATGCTCCAGCTCAGGGAACAAGAAAGGGATGGGAGGGAAGATGAAAAGGGACCTGACCCACTTTGGTGGGATGGAGAGCCAGAGGTGGTGGGATGGAGAGCCAGAGGTGGTGGGTTTTCTTCCACCTTGCTAAAGCCAGACATGGCAATCACATGTTTTCTAGGTTTGCTTCATACAGGGTACTGCCTCAATGACAGCCATCTCCATCACCAATAAATGAGATGTCCCAAACTCCACCTGCATATTCCAAGCCCAAACCCCATGCAAAAAGCACAAACTCTGCCACATCTTCTTTCTAATAAAACAGCATGAAGTTTTTATTAATCTTTTTGTTTAGAGATTTCACACACAGATTCGGTACAGACTCCCACAAACATCATATAGGTGCCTTATATTTCTCATGGCTGGTTCATATCTGATAAATGGAGTTTAACTTTCAATTATTCTGTGTACAGAACACACACACACACTTTGGGGTTTACATCTGCTCCACTGCTTTCCCTGGCTGCAGGAAAAAACAAGATGCAAACCACTGACTGCATTTTTCCCAGTGTGTTCTGTGGTTCCTTGTGACATCTCATCAACTGCTGCACAAGTTTTATTGTCAAAGGCAGATGGTCAAATTGGAGATATGAAAAATTTCCCTATGCCTGAGAGTGTCCCTGAGCCACTGGGGACAACTGAAGTGAAATCTCAGATTGGAAGAGGGAAAGATCTAAATTCACCCAGCTGGAGACTGTTCACACAGACCTCTGCCAAAAGAGATCAGTAACACTTCCCAGTTTTTTTCAGGGTCACAGCAATGTCCCCAGGTCTGCTTTCTCTTCCAATTACTCTTTAATATGCTGAGAAGTTTTCCAGTTGTTCCACTTTCCTCCTTTTCACTTTCTTTCATTAAGTTTAAAGAGGAAAACTGAATTTGTTTCTCCTCAAAATATGCAGGACTTGAGGACGGGGTTAGGGAAATCAAAGGACCAGATGTATTTCACCTCTTTTGCATCCCTAACAGATGGGCAGCTATTCTTCCACTCATGATCTCAAGAAGAAAATATGAGCCAAAGCCCTGAGGAAAATGGGCTTAAGGTTTTTTCAGATTATTTGGTGAGCTCAGGTAGAATGAAAATAAACTCCTGTCCCTATGCATTCAGCCACAGTATTTGGTCTAAGTGCCCTGAAATAATTTCAGAAGTACAGACTAAAATTAAAGTTTTCTCAGGGTGCACCAGCACAGGATCCCTCACTGCCTGGCACTGAGATATGGATCTCTCTGGGATGTATTCACTTCTCACAAGAAGGCCCAACACAGCCTATGCTGACAGCTCCATCCTGCCAGTTGCTTATGAGTGATATTTTCTTATCCCTATTTTCTCTCTCAGATCTGGATTGCAGGACACAGCCAAGGCCTCAAGGAACATTCAGGGAGAAATAAATAGGACTCCTCTCCCCACAGCATCCATTCTCCCCTGCTCCCCCTTTTTTAGGACACAGATGTCACAGAGGAGCCCTGTTTCCTGCCTGCCACAGGTGAGAAAAAAAGAAAGAATAACCTCAGAAAGTCCTTTAGGCTGTAGGAATAGTCCTACCCACAAGTTCAGCTCTCTATCTGCCACATTGGCTACAGAAACAGCCAAATGGGCAAAGAAATTAATTCACCCTGTTAAAAACTAACCAGAGATGTCTTTTCCACTTACATTTTGACTGTAGAAAGACAGAAGTTTGGATGCCTTCACTGAGAAATTACAAAAAACAGCACTTCAATATTAAAAATATTCTCTTTCTCCAACCAGTGCTCCAAATTGCAGCAGGTCAGGAGCTGCTCATGCAAGTGCACAGCTCCTACCATGGGTGCTGCTATGAGGCTGAAGGGAACAAGTGTTTCTCTTGGAAAAAAAAATAGAGGCCAAGGTCAGAGCTTATGTCATCACAAAGGCAAAACATGAGAAGCCTACACATTGCTTTCAGTAAGAGTTCATTTTGCTGACATGCAGCTTTCTATTCATTTAGGACATTTCCATCCAAGATTAAAAGCCAGAGGGTACAGTCTGTGCTGACCTTCCTCCAACAATTAAAAAGAACACAAAATCTTCAAGCTTCAGAGGGAAAAAAAAAAAACTTGATGCCAGTTTAGTCTTAGATAACAGAGCATCAATGAGCCCAATCAATATTGCCCCCAAGACAGTCAGCAATTTAGGCATCTTATTACATTTCTTTTTTTTGGGGGGGGTGTGCATGCTAGCAAAAGAAAAAAGAATTGCTATAAGGATCAAAGTAGAAAAAAGCTTATAATTGACTTCAATTGCAGCTCAGTATTATGTTTCTGAAAAGATACTACCAGAGCAATTTGCAGCATTCTCTGAGACTCATTTACTCCACCAAGATCTCCAACAAGTATCCCTCATTTTTGGTTAGCTATTAATTGTACTGCAGACTGACTTACCCTGAAGGGCAGCAAAGCCAGCACAAAAAGAGTTTATTGAATATTTTCATCTAAATAAAAAGCATGGTTCTTGTTGGGAGAAGAGCTGCATGACATTATTCTCAAAGCCAAGTTCAATCGATAAGTTTTTCAAAATTGAAAAAAATAAAAACAACAGAAATTGGAAGCACATTTAAGACCCTATAAATCATGATAGAAAAGGCAAATGCCTATTATTACCCTGTATTAAAGACATTTTATTTTATTATGCTTCAATTTCATTAGAGTTGGATTTTCTTTTTTCTCCTCCAGAAACAGAACTGGTGATTCATGACAATTTTTTTAGCTATTCTGACTGTTACTTTGTGGCTGCCTAAACTTGGCTTTTCCCTTTTATGCAGAGGGTTCCCAGTGTCAAGAAAATTTGGTGTCAGGCCAGAGAAGGAGCATCTGAAACTACTCTTCCCTTGCATTTCTGAGCAACCTTATTCCAGACAGATTTTCTGACTGCTGGTTTGTCTGTTCTGAAAGTGCTGGCCTCCAGCAAATTGCTTGGTAACTAACTAAAAATTATTGTGCCAGACCTTGATTTAAATTTTATTTTAAAATAAAACTTTTAGGTAGAGGCCTTTCCTTGCCAGGCAGGTGTGACAAGCCCTTCTCAAAAGGACTATTGCAGTAACTTGAATGAGTGGCTCAAAATTTCCTCTTTGACAGGGAGAAGGCAGCAACAATCCCAGTTCCCCCAGCTGCAGAATGCCAGGATGAGACCTAGTGCAGAACACAGCACTGGGAGTCAAGTACTCCCATGTTAACCATTTAGACTCTTTGCTGAAATTCAAGGTTAGAGTTAAGCCTCCAGGTAGCTGCTAACACTCTTACACAGTGTAGTAAGTCTAAATGACTTCACAGACTCTGGATCCAAAGAGGATGCAGTCCTAAGAACGGGCACCTCATAAATAGGTTTTGGAAAAAATGAAATACCTCAAAATGTGGCCACCAGTAGAGAAGATTTTGGTGTCTCTGATTTAATAGCAAATATCTCTACCTGCCAATGATCCATATTGTACATGTCCTAGCTCAATGCCTCCTGGCATTCCAGCCCTCTCAGAGGCAGGACATGATTTAAATGGCCACAGACAAACCCCTGTCAGAAATTCCTGTTCCTGACAGGACAAGAAAGAATTTGTCAACATTGGAATAGCTACCTCCACAAAACAAGAGGTTTTACCTCTGAGCTGCTGCTTTGGTAAAGTCTGGTGAATAATAGGGAAGTGCAAAGCCCAGAAATGAGATGTTTGCAAAGCATAATGAGGAGTGGCATAATGAAGATTGGCATCACACATGCCCTGGTCACACACCTCTGATACTTAATAAGAATTCAGGTTGCATGACATACACATGGAAGAATAGTTCCTTTTTCAGTCTCTGCCATGGAGCTAAATTAGGAAAAGTTACTAATTAAGAGAGATGGAGGCTGTCTAGTAAAATAAACTGATTCTTTCAAGAAAAGTAATAACAACACAAACAAGAACAAGATTTCACTGAAGTGCAGACCAGTGGCATATTTAGGAGCTAATTAACACTGAGCAACACAAATTTATGACCTCCATTAAAAAAAAAAAAAAAAAAAAGAGAGAGAGAGAGAGAGAGAAATATTTGCCTCACCTCCTTGAGAACCAATTGAGAACTGGATTGCTAACATCAGACTCCCTCCATGCCTTTTAAGTAAACATTGATTGGAAATGTCAAAGAATCAAAATCTCATCAACAAGAATTTGCCCTGCATTGATCTGACCCTCTGTTCAATCATCAGAACTGTTGGGCTGGGTTTCTACAGGGGGGAAATGCAATGAATGGCTGGTTAAGCAAAAGAGCAAAACATAATAAGAAGAGAGACAGACACATTTTTACTCTTAGGCAATCCAATTGATCTATGATTATTTCATTACTAAAAGTTTTATTGTCTTTGTTGGGTGTTGTTTTGTTTTAAAGCTAGGAAGGTGATTTATTAATCCTGTTACACAATTCCCATCACAAACTGGAGAGATACTTAGCCTGAGCTGCAGCTGACTTGAACAAGTCCCTGGAGTTGTCCTGGTATAAAACTGAGGTGAATCTGAGAGGCTCAGGCTCTCAAATTACATCAGTCACATACTTCCTTCAAGTGGGAATAGTATAGGAATGGTACCTCACCAGCAGACAGGTAGCTTAGGAGGCATAAAACCAAAGAGGGAGTCTTCAAACACTTCAAAAATAAAGAGCACATCATGCAAATCTACATAACTCACAATATCACCTCATCCTAATGGAAAATATAATCTTTTTTTTCTTAAAAAAAATGCTGAAGAGCCAATGAAAATTGCAGACTGAAGTTAAATGGAAATTTTCAATCCCCCAAAACACATGAATTGAGTAATTTGCTGATATGAAAAAAAAGAAGAGAAGCATGGAGTTTCTGAACTCTCAGTTTAGGCACAGCCCCAGTACATTTCTGAAACATGTACCAAGCCCTCTGGCTCAGAAATTAACCTCTAGTTTCCCCCTTACCTCCCTCATCCCATTGCTCCCCAGCCAATGGGGTTGGGGGATAACCCCAGCTCCAAGGAGCCCCATTTTCTCTTAATGAAAGGGGAGGTTCCTGCACTGAAATTGCTCCCAGGCTGCCCCCAGTTGCTGCCTTTTCCCCACTGAAATACCCATCCCACCCCTTCTAGCACAACTTGGCTTCTACTCCTAGGCTGTCTCTCAAAGCCTGCAGAGCCACATTTCCTGCTGACCTTCCCTTTCCCAGGCCCTCTGCTCCAGAGCATCTTTTCTTCTCAGTTCATCTTGTAAAACTATGTTATACAACTTCTAGTGCACACTGCATGCCTGAGCTGAAGTCACTCAGCTGTTCTCCTGGAATACTGCTGGAATACTGCCCAGGTACTCCTGCTCCAAGCTCCCTGCCATTCATGGACTGCAACTGCTAGAGAAAAAGTTATTATGCACTGGGCTAGATGTGTCCATTTTTAAAGTACTTTCAGCAAAATTTTGCTGGTTTTGTTTTTGCTGGTAATGTGCCCCTTATCTACTTTTAGAGAACATTTAAAGTCTTAGTTTTCATAATTTCACCTCTCCCTTCCATCCTGAATAATTATTTCCAACACGATGCTCATAACCATAAAATTGTCGTGTGATTCTACCAGCCTAAGACCCCTTCACTGTCACCTAAGTCATACCTCACATATTCTTCTTCCTTCCTTGTACAAACTGTAGTCCCAAATGGGTTTGTTTCTTAGATTCTCACCATTTAGGGATGAATCCCACAGATTCTGATTGCAAGCTAGGATAGATAGATTCACCAAAACCCATCTGACATTACTCCTAGAAGTTAAAAAGGAACACAAGGAAACATCTTGGAAACATAAGGAAAGAGCTTGTTTTTCATTGTCTTCAGACAAAGGAAAGCAGGTATCTAGCTTACATTGTGCAACCCAAATTCATCATTTCCACAAGAATAAGAGGCACTGTCTCTAGCTGCCTCCCCGGAATTCCTGCTCTATTTTTTGTCAAGTACCAGCTGACTGCTGGTTTTTGTTAAATGTCTCCTTGGTTTATAAGTGCCTCAAGTCAGAAAGCTGGCAAAGAATTAAAATGAATGTTAGTATGTCATAAAATTACGGCAATAAATCAGAAAACACACAGGGAGAGAGAAAGCAAAACCTGCACCCTCATCCTCCCAAGCAGCAGTGGAGTCCCACCTTGCAGAAGACTCTACAGTGACATAACCAGCCACTTGCACAGTAACTCAACAACTTTGTCACAGACTTTTTATGCACAGACAAGTCCAAGAGATTTGTTGTAAATGAGTTTTCTAGATATGAACAAAAAATAATAGGACTTCACTTTTTTCACATGGGTGTTGCAAGTATAACCACATCAATGACTATCAGGAGCTCAAAAAAAAACTATTGCAGCAGCCAACATAAAACCTGAAAATAACAATACAAGGAGGTGTAATACATAACAAATTCATTTTGAAAAGATGACCTTTTGCTGTGGATCCTTCCTAAGCTAGATGGGGCAGATGTCGATTTTTCAATTCACAAGCCCAAGAATTGCAAATTGAAAAGAATTCACTTCTGCCCTCTGCTGTGAGATAGTTAAGTATGAGTGACAAGCAGACGTGCTCTAAATATAACAACTTTAATTTCTTTTGAAAGCCATTTGCAAAAAAAAAAAAAAAACACCTGTTCTCTCCAATTCTTCTCCACAGTGAATCATTCCAGTGTAGAAGACAAATTCTCGATAGGAACATGAAGATGATGGGTAGACCTGTGTTTCCATCAAACACATTCTTTGAATCTGGGATGTTGTAACAAAGGAATCATTTAGTGATTTTGCAAGTCAATGAGCCAAAACAGAATAATTAATGTCAATGGTAGATGATGAACCCTTAGCAGTAGTAGAAAACTAATTGCCATTAACACACAGTATCATATCTAATGAGTCTGGATTAAAAACCAGCTCCTGTAAAGACACTGCATGATCATATGGAATTACTCTCATGCTTTACACATCAGGAAACAATTGGTGAAAAGACCTTTGTTCCGTTGTATTTGATTTGTGACAGAATTAATGCTGTGGAATTTATGGCCAGCTGTTCAGATGTGAATACTGCCTTGTTTGACTTTAGACCTCACAAGCATTACTGCTTTTCAGGTTATGCCTTTATACAGCTATATCTGAGAGCACAGGTTTAAATACTGTAGGAAATATCAAGTAGCCCTTCTATAGTGTTCTGTCTTGTCACAACAGGGATCTTCATAGAACTGTGCACATTAGCTTATAAATAATGGGAAATACTGTCTTGCCTTGGACTCTACCCTAAGTACTATCATCTAGATTTAGCCATAAACCACACTACAGTTTTATTCAAAATATAAACTCCAAAACCATTCAAGATGAAATTCATATGTAGAACTACAAGGTCCACACATTCACCTCACTCTTCCTTACTCCATCGCCTATCCCACATTGTATCTTCTAAACTCAGTTCCTTTTTCAGTACTACCAAACATTCAAGTTACAGCACATGTGCAGCCACAGACAACATCCTACAATGAGATTCTACCTTCTTTTGGCCTGAATGGCAATTAAATGGAAACACTCTCCATCCTTTCAACTAGGTGTGAAAATACAGTGAGTTTAGACAGTGCTTGGTTGACAGCAGATCACAGTTTGCCTACCCAGGTGTCCCAGAGCCCCGCTGACTGGACACGTACCTCAAGTTTTGCTTCCTTCTCTCAGTCAAGCCCCATGGGACAAAATGGCAGAGTACAGGAGGGCACAGAGGGCAAAAATCCTGAATCCTCAGGGTTATACACCAGGGCTTGGATGCAGCCAAATTTCTGCCCCTCACAGCAGCAAATGATGCAGGAGCAAAGGGTGACCCTGAGACAGAAAGGGCAGCAACCTCCTCAACAAGGTCACAGTGCCAAGAAGAAGAGCAGAGTCCATGGTGTCAGCCACAGTGACCAGCAGAGGAAGGATAGCAGGTCAGGCCAAGAAGACCAGGTTAGGACAAATGAGGTACCTGGTAAAGCACAGGCACCCCTCTACCGTATGTGAAGCAAGAGCCAAAACAAGGTGCTTCAAGCTTAGAAAGAGCTCCTGAACCAAAAGGTTCCAGATGGGATTTCCCCATAGCTCTTCCAGGCATTTAGAGCTGAGAGCAACACCCAACCCAGAAAATATGCAAAGTTTGTTGATGTATTTAGGGCCCCGACAGCTCTCACTGTTGCAAAAGGAATTTCTCAGTCATTGTTTTTAAGGTCATCTTAGCGCCTACTTTCAATTCCATGGCAGCTGGACTGAGGAACTCCTCAGCCCCACAGTTTACCTCACAGAGCTCCTCAGCATCCAGTACATCACTCAGTAGTCCTCAAAAACCACGAGCCTTGAGAGTGAAAGAATTCCCCTTTTCCATTTACCAGCTTCAGAAAATGGCAGGAGTCTGTTGTAGTGAAGTGAGGCAACCAGGTGCCACTAATTACCTCAGATGTTGCAAGACGAACCTCTCTTAGGGTACGACGCTCCAAGGTCCAACCAGGTGTTCCAGCAGAAACTCACAAATAGTACTCTGAGTCCACAGCCCTCAGGGCTGACTAGCCAGGATCAGTGCTATTACTCCACAAGCAGCTAACCTCCCTGCTGGCTTGCTCAGGAATGAGCTGATCTTGTGTCTCAGGCCTCACCTTTTATTGGCCCTCTAATCCTGCTCATGCGAAGTTGGGGCCCGCCCTAATCAGGCACAGGTGGGCTTAACAAGCTCATGCCCACTGCGTGGTAATTAGTGGCACCTGGTTGCCTCATTTCACTACAGTCAGTAGTAATGGTTATGTAGCTCTGATCTCTAGGTAGGTGGCACAGTCCCTTGGAAGTGCCCAAGAGGAACCCTGGGAACTCCCTCTTCACACACTTCTAATTTTTCAGTCTTGCTGATCCCCCCAACATCTTTGCATCCTACAAGTGCCTTGACACACCTACACCCAAAGCCTCCTCCTTTCAAATTCTTAATATTGCCAAAGAACAAATGCCCTCCTGGTACATTCATGTTGCTTTCAACTCATTCATCTTCCAACTTGTCAAGGACACTCAGAATTGAGCAAGAGCACCAGGAGCACCCATCCTTTTGTCATGAATTGTCTCCTGGGAGCATCATAAACACCCACTCACAGCAAGAGGCCAAATCAGTCTTCACAGAAAAGAGACTTGTACACTCACAACACACTTACTTTTAACCTTTCTCCCAGACATACAGCAGGGAATTTGGCAGAAGAGATGCCCTTTGTATATTCTATGCATTTGGGGCAAAACTGACCTATCTTCCTGCCTCCATTTATCTCCTTCTGTTCTTTGAGGTCCATAGAAGCAGTTCATCTTTCTTCAGTGAGAATTGGAGCTGTGTATCATTTTTCATGCTATCAATCATTGCAATGTCTGTGTGGAACAGCTAATGTGGCATAATTCAAGTCATAAAAAGTATGAAGACTTTCTCTACAAAGGCCTGGGAAATCTTTAAATGTTTTGGGAGGAGTCTTACCCCACCAAAATAAGAGAACAGTGAAGAAGGAAAAATCAAGAAAGAAATACAAAGGATTATCAAATTTTTGTCCTAACTGCTTTCTAAAGACCTAGAAAACAGACAGAAAAAGGGAAGCAAAAATAAGGTGCAGGAAAAGCCTTGCTACCAAAATTTTCTCTTTCTGAGGCTACTTTAAACAGCAAACACAGCCATGGTCTGGGCCTCAGGTGACAGAAGCTTTGCCATCACTACTGATCTCCCAGATGGTCTTGAGCAAGTCCCTTTATCACAAACCTTATTCCTCCACCCTTGCCTAGGCTTGTTTGAGGATTATTTTTTTTTTCCACTTCCTGGGTTCAATAATAGCCTAAGAAATATTCTTGAAAGTTGTTTCAAGACTGATTAAACCTGACAAGAGACTTCAAGTACAGGAAATCCTCTTAAAGCCTTGGAGTTTATCAAAATCTGTGTACATTGCATT
The DNA here is from genome assembly GCF_003957555.1 of Calypte anna. Taxonomy (NCBI): domain Eukaryota; kingdom Metazoa; phylum Chordata; class Aves; order Apodiformes; family Trochilidae; genus Calypte; species Calypte anna. The sequence goes on along the minus strand of NC_044247.1, from coordinate 12,981,669 downwards.
CAAAATCAATAATCCTGCATGATCTACAGCAGAAGTGCCTCCCTCTTCTCTCACAGCATCAAAATCACATTTGAGAGGATGCTTTCTAGTTCTATCTAAGCAATGTAAGCAATAACAGCAGCACCATTGGGTATCTCCAGCTTTATCAGGTGCTTGCAAACAGAGTAGGTGCCATAACTATGAGCAACCAGTACCAAATAGCCACCAGTGCTGGTAGAACTGGTGTCCCACTTCAGGCCAAACTAATTCTAAAAGCAGTCTGTAAATCTCTAAGCACACCTACAGTGTTGATCTTCTGTTTTCTTATGCTCTTGAAAATTTTCTGTCTTTCCCATGGCTCTTGACCAGAAGAGGCATTTGAGAATCTCAAGTCCATCCCTGGACGATACAAACCAAGCCTTAAAGTTTCCCTGTTAGAAGATCTCTGCTGTTTCAACCAGGGTAAACATCTGCAGATGGGTTACTTCTGCTCAGTTAAGGTGTGAAACTACTCTTGCTTTTTATTTTTTATTTGGCAGTCCCACCAAATTATAGTCCCATATGAAAAAGCTGGTCCAATTGACCCTTTGGACACCATCAGAGTTAAGTTTTGCTAACACTACTGATAAAACACAGTGCCCTAAAGTGCTAGAGAATATCAGCCCCTACAATCATTTGATAGAGGGGAACTGAACTCACTTAACTGAGTGCCTCAGTTCATGTATCAGGCTCTAAAATCTCTGGGACAAATTAAGTCCTCCAGCATAAATATTGGATACCCATGGATACACAGCAGGCAATGCCTCCCACAGGTCCTTAGCTCAGCATCAGTGGGGATGAAAAATCAGTTTCTCACTTCCCAGCTAAACCATTCCTAGACATCTATTTCTGCATCAAGCATGGACACAGCTGCTTGCTGGAGCTTCTGCTCCTTCTCCAGCTGATCAGTTCCTTAAGCCCCAACTCTCCTTTCTACAGATTTGAGAAGCTCCTTTGTCTGATTGTTCCTTTGATGAATAAATGCTTTTAGAAGGACCTCTTTGTTCAACACCTTTAATAGAAAAATACAAGTGATGGAAAAGTTTTGCTGATTTCCATGACATTTCACTCACACTAAAAGTCTGTGGGATATGAAAATTCATCTATTTGCCATTTCTTACCACAGAAGTAAGGAAAAATAAAATGTTCTTTAAATCTATAATGATGCAAAAGTGACCTAAACGAAGGTAAAAGTTTTTCTGTGAGGTTTTTACCTCTGATTTTGCTGATTTGCTGCTAGTATCCCCCTGATGAAAGCTTTTATCAGTTTTCATGAAAGCAAGAATAAAGATAAAAGATAGGAAAGGCCCATCAGATGAAACTTATAGGTGCATTCGATTTCTATCTTCAGAAACCAATAACAACAGATACTAAAATTTACCTGATTAGAGAACTATGATTAAGCAGAGCAACACTAGCATGTCCTAAAATATTTTTTAAATAAACCAGTTCAAACTTGGGATTAATTCATGATCGAGATAGCAAGTGTATAGCTGGACATTAGATTAAGGGTAATGATGCTTGCTCTCTGACTCCAAAACAATTTGAGAATATATTTGCATTACTACCAACAAGACAACCTACCATTTATTTTTCATTAGTTTCACCAGCTCATGAAAGAAATTAATGTATTAACTATAACCCAGTATTTAGTAGGAGCCCTTGTGCATTTCTCTCATGATAATTCATGCTTAAATTTATGGAAGGCATAAAATTCCTGGGGTAGTGTGCCTGGGAGAGCACTAATGAATCTTGTATGACAGTTATTGACAGCAAAAAGAACTCATAACCTACAGCATGTCCTAGCTAATTGGTACCCTTGGTCTCCAAAAAAAACACATTAAAATGTGGTTTTTTTTAATTTCTCTTTGCTTGAAGTACACAATGAAATTTAAAGTGCCTCATTTGGACTTTCTTTTCATAATAGGTTCCTTCAATCCCCACTTGGTAGATTAGACAGGACCTTGAGAATAAATTAATCTACAAAGTACCATCTTCAAGCTTCAAAGGACAGGGTCACTCCAAAAGCCAACACCAGCAGGTACCAAGGGGGGGTTGAAGGTGGCCTCTTTTCTACATCTGCACAGGGGAACATGAAGCTTTAAATAAATAATTTAGCACTAAGAAGGTTATCTTAGCACAGGAACCTGTGAGAACAAACAAATAAAAACTACTGCTGGGGCTCATTCAAATATCAGTCTGAGGAGGAAAAGAGAGAATCATACTTTTCTCCACTGGATTTTTTCAAGTCTTTTTACTTGTAAATGGAAACAGTCATAAGCCATGATCCTGAATAGTGGCTTGCAAAGATTCCTGCAGTCTCCTGCCCATGCAGACATTCAGCTCTGTCCTGCAGCCAGGGCAGATACCCATTTGTATATATACAGATAAATATACAGATACAGATAAATACAGAAGTCTTTGCAGGATCTGGACTTGGGATATTCAGTTTGAATAGATGCAACTTAATGTTTCCCATAAATATCTCCCCCAGTATTTTAAGTAAAGATTAAGACAGAGCTCAACAAAGTAGGCAGAAACCAAGTGAAGGACAAAAACAACTTCAGCTCAGAATACCCAGCTTGATATCTATAGCCACAACTTTTGTTTCTGCAGAAGCTGAAGAATAGGGTGTCCAGGAATGGGACTCAGGAATAAAGTGGAGCTTAGGAAAGAGATTTGGAGAATACAAATATCTGACCAGCAGCACTCCAAGTGGTGTTCCCTGCAGGATAAAGCATTCATCTGAGAGATGGGGAGCAAAGGCTACGAGTGCTGCCTCCATCCCATGAAAGCACACACCCAAAGAATCCTTTTAGATGTATTTAATATTTCTGGGTATGTAAAAGTCACTTAGAGTTGATTTCACCAGCATTGCCACCCACCCAAAGAAGCCTCAAATGCAGTGACAAACCTCAGCACCTGACAGCAGCCACAGGGCAGGACAGCTGAGCAAAAGCAAAGGGAGATCAGAGAGATGCCCAAGACCTTTTTTATGCTCTCAATGCTCAGCTATGAGACCCAAAAGAACCAAACCACCCCAGCCAGCAATTATTTGGCCAATATAAATATAAAGCAGTTCTTTGAGAGCCATGAGCTATGCAAAGAGGACTTTCTTCTGCTATAATTGCTCTTATAACCCCAGCTAGCAAAAAATTCAAACCACACCAGCCAGGAAAAAGTGAAGGAAAAAACCAAAGGCTTAACAGAGGATGTAGACTTTAGATCTTTCTTCATTTTCCTCAACACAATAGAGAAATAAAAGTGTGAAAAAGAGAAATCATAAACTGAAATCCCATCGTGGATAAGGAACAGGATAAGGAGTTCTCTCTTCTTTCTCCCTTGAGGACTGCTGTGTCCTTCTCTTGCTCCAGGACACAGGGCTCCCACCTCTCAGGGAAGAGTGGGCAGGTGACACCTCACAGGGAAAATTTTAAAACTCACAAGAGAAGATGAGAGAGAGGATGACCTGATAAAACTTCTCTCACTGAGCTGGGTCTCACAGGGACTCAGGTGGATGGAAAAGACCATACAGTGCATCTGAAAAAGGGCAAATTTTAAAATAACAACCTCTTTTTCTGCCAAGGACTAGAAAAATATACTGTTCTGAGCACAGGATGAGCTCTTACTTCTTGAGGAAACATACCATTATACAACTATAATATACATTATTATACAGTGCCTGCTATGGAAGAGCAAACAACATTTGATTTAAATCTGAGACAGTAGAGAGGGACAAAACTTGAACCTGCACAAAGTCAGTCACTCTCAGTTAAAACAACAAAGCACTTTGAATACTTCTGAAGAGATAAAGCTGCTGGAAACTGAGAGTGTCCACTGGACACCCATGGTGCTTCTCAAGGGGTTGCAAAATAGCTGCAACTTTAGACAAGTTTGATTTACTGTGACTACAAAGCACTCTGTATTAAAAGGTTATATAATAGATTGGTACCCAAGAGTTGCAATTCAGTGGTTAAACTCTGGCAGAATCTGATTTAATCTGTGTGTCAACTGAAAGCAGTGACATGGTCCCCATATCACTGGTCATGTAGCCCCCTGTTATCCATACCTGTCACTTCATCACAGTCACACCTGAGCCAGTTTTTCCCTTTTTTGTGCAAGTTACACCACGTATTAGAACTCTTCCTTTCTTTTAACTCACGACTGCTGTACAAAGGTTGTAATTTTCAAGAGGTCCTTCATTACGTGTGCAACTGTTTGATAGTCTTTTGTGCAAATTAAAAGGTAAAATAAACCTTTTCAAAAGGACTGTCACTTCCAGTGGGAATACCTCAGAAACCTAAGCAAATACCCGTGATGCTTTTGTCTTCTATCTTTTGTTCTTGTGAATAAGAATTGGGCTCAACCAGATGTTTGTAAGTGATTAAATGGTACACAAACCCAGCAAATCAAATCAGCAGGTTTTATTCACAAGAACATTTGCCAACACTTTATTGCTACCTTCACTCGATTCCAATCTGAGCTCCTTTGGCTCTACTTTCCTGCAGCAGCCTCTGCTCTTCTTGGTAGCTTTCAGCAGATTTGTTTAAGTTTCATTCCTGCTGCAAGTCCCTGTTACCCTTAGTATTAAATCTGGTTTTGTGTTAATTGCACATTTCTCGTTCCAGCACAGCCAGGGAAAGTCAGGCTTGGCTTCTTTTGCATTTTTTACTCAGCTTCACCACAAAGCAGTAGTGAGGAGCAGGGAGGATTCCTGCCTTGAAAACACTGTGCAAAGAGGAAAACAGGAAGACTGGTTAGAGCAGTGCCCCTGGGAAGCCAGGCTGAGGAAGTAAGGGTTGGTTCAGCCTGCAGAAGAGGATGCTCTGGGGTCACCTCATAGCAACTTTCCAATATCTGGAAAGATGAGGGTGGGCTTTTTATAGTGGTTTCAAACTTGAAGAGGGGAGATTTAGGCTAGATATTAGGGGAAAATTCTTCATGTGAGGGTGGTGAGATGCTGGCACAGGTTGCCCAGGGAAGTTGTGGCTGCCCCATTCCTGGAAGGGTTCCAGGCCAGGTTGGATGGGGCTTGGAGCAACCTGGGCTGGTGGGAGGTGTCCCTGCCCATGCAGGGGATTGGAACTGGATGATCTTTAAGTCCCTCCCAACCCAAACCATTCTGTGATTTTCCAAGAAATTTCTTTTACACCGTAAGATTCAAGCCTATATTAAGCACCCGTGGACTGTGTAGAAAAAGAATGGAATTGTCATCCAGTTTAAATCCTTCTTTTCTCCCACCATACTTTTTCCAAGCAAACCTAACTTCAGAAATGGGGGGAAGCACATTGTAAAACCCATTGGGTGACAGAGCACTGGACCCGGCTGCCCAGGCAGGGTGTGGAGTCTCCTTCTCTGGACACTTTCAAAACCCACTTGGATGTGTCCCTGGGTGACCTCCTGTAGGTAGCAAAGGTGTTGGACTCAATCTTTGAGGTCCCTCCCAACCCTTAGCCTTCTGTGACCATAAGCCAAGCCAGCAATGTCTTCAGCTCTGTATCAATCATCTCACAGAAGAAAACCAAGGACACTGATTAGGTTTTTTGTGATGGGAAGCAGGATGAATGTTCTGGAGGTCACAGCTAATGAGGATACAATTTTACAACAGGCCCATTCTTTCCTCAGCACCTGAGTAATGTAGGTCAGGTGTCCAGTTGGTTGGGGTAGGGGGTGCTACCAAATTCCCAGCATAATAATTCAGGGAAACAACAGCAAACAGTGACTGTGTAATGCTGCAATGCCACACAGACTGGCCCAAAATTCACTTTCTTATTTTAGTGTGACAAACAGCTCTCATTTCTGGCCCTGAGGACAAATGACTCACCAGCTGCTTTGCTCCCTGAAGAGAACTTTGTCCCCTGCTCTCCCCACCCTCTGTTAATACTTTGGTTTTTTCTTTTTACTTTTTTTTTTTCCAGGCCTTAAGTGTTGTCCAGTCTAACCCTCTAGGAGTAACATAAAACAGAGCTTTTCTCTTACTCCTGTGGCTTTTTACATCCCCACTGCTCAAGGGACTATTTATTTGTTTTTAAGAAAACAGCCTCAACAAAATCTCTCTCCCAAGCCATGGGAGAGAAGCAAAAGCAAAACAGTAATAGCAGTTTCATAATACTGGTGTGTTTTTAGGATACAAAATGTGATACAGCTTTTTGGGGAGTAATTTATCCAAGAAGGGAAAGCCAGGGAAAAGGGAATAGTGACTGAAACAAAGCTGGCAGCCTGGTATATCAACACTTTCTACAAGAGCATACTCCAAAGAAGAGTAGAAGGATAAGGCAGCACACAAAAGAGTAAGAGGAAAACCACAGATTGTTTTCTTCCTAGAACAGACCCCCAAGGCATTGATGGAATATTTTTAACCAGAATCCTACATGCAGTCTATTTGCAATAAATGTGTTGCAAGACCACAGGAGCAGCTCTTAATGAAGTCGATGCTTGCAAGGTGCTGTATCTCATATGACATAACATGTCAAGGTCTCTTGAGTACTGTTTATTCTTTAAAAAGCAATTTTATAAAGATTTTGTTTACAGCTTAAGTTTCAGAAACACTGGAAACTAATGATTTGTAACCAAAATGAAATCCATGTCTCCTATTGATTTTGTTTTAGTTACTTGGAAACAATATTGATTCCCAAGAGATGCATCTAAACACCAAGTCTGAGGCCTAAAGAATTTCCATACCATTGATTAATAGATGCTATCTATCACTTTCACTTTTAATGAGACACTTTTTCTTCCATGAGAAACTATATTCTACCCAAAGGTCAAATGTGGATTCTGCACAAGAGACTCATCAGCACACAAAGCCAACCTCAACCCCAGAACTGCTGATTTCTTTACTTCTTTAATTAAATAACAAACAATTCTTTTCTTTCCTCCTCCCCAAAGTTATTTTATTAATGTGCTTTGTATTTTTTGATAATCAGCTTTGTTGATATTTAACCTATGCTTTGGTTAGATGGTCTTTAAGACAGCTTTTGCCCTGTGGTTCTATAGGACACAACAGAAACCTGATTCATGACCAGGTCAGGGCATTACAAATAATAATGATCCTCATTAGGGAAATTTCCATCACTCTTTGATGCACCTCTGGGCCAAACACCATTATCTGTGCAATCCTCTTAAACAAACCCAGGAAAATGACAAGTGACTGTCAACATGAAGCCATTCATAAAGGAAGCTGATCTGCAACAATATTTGCCATCCCATTGGGAAATGCACATCACTGGGACCTCAGTCAGTGATACAGGTGCTTCTTACACACTCAGCTTGGTAAATGATGAGAGAATTTCCTCCAGGCCTCAGAGAGAACAGCTTTAAATAAATCCTCATGGATTAACAGTACTTCAGTACTACTTGCCAGCACAGAAACAGAATACACAAGTTGCCACGATAAGGTTAAAAAAAAATAGGAAATTTGCATCCACAGGAGGTTGAGGTGACAGTGCCCATCAGCATCAGCTGCTTAGAAACCCTCAAATGGGAGCATCAGAGCTTTAATCCAAAACCACTGATAGGAGAACCAGGTTAAAATGGCCCTTGGGAGGTCTCTACCCCAAGCATCTGCTGCCTCTTGCCCACCCATGGGACACCTCCAGGAAGAGCCTGACTCAAGCTCCCCCACCCCATACTTCTGGGTGGGGGGGATTGCAGGTCCTTTTCCCACCCCCTGGGGCTGCCAGACCCTGGCTCTACCCCATGCCCAGCCAGTGGCTCCCCAAGCACCTCCACAAAAAGCAATGGAAACATCAGGGCACCTGCTTCTTTTTATATGAATAAATCCCCCAGTTCAGGAGAAAAAGGCAATTTGATGCTCTGGAGCTGAGCAAATCATGACTGGAATTCTGGTGATCCAATGAGTGGCACATACAGTTTTGAGGATCCCAATAACAGAAGCTGGGTTTATTTGAAATACTTAATATTTAAAATATGCATTTTTCTTTATAAACAGCAATTTCAATATATTCTGAAAATCATTGTCAGTGCCTAAAGTTACAAAATTAAATTGTAACAACAAATTAAATTGTAATATTCAAGCACTACATGCTATTGACAAAGTTTATGAAAAATATAAAGGGAGTCACTGCAAGCATCTGAGCTGGAGCCTGGTATGAAATACACAAAGCTTTGACATTTCAGCCCTCACTTCAGAAAGCTGCAAGAATTTATTCTCCTTACCCATTTTTTCCCCACCAGTAGGGTTCAGTTTAATATGGAATCCTTTCAAAGTAAAAGAGCAGCTAAAGTTCACAAAATCAGAGATTTCTTTCCTCTCTGTATTCTTTTAATAAAAACTAACTTCAAGAGTGTGGAAAAACTACATAAAGGTATTTTGACCAGAAGTCACCAGTCTAATTCACCAGGTGGTGATAATATTACCTTTAATAATTGGCATTAGATGACACACTAAAGGAAAAAGGGAAACATATTTTGATTACATTTTGCTTCATTATTCAGTACATTTGATGTCAATTTATTTTAAAGTACCAATTTTGTGCTTAAATTTAATTCCAGTTTCTATTCAAAACCCAAATCAAACCTTACTTAAAACCAATCTGGTTAATAAATTGTTCAGACCAGTTTTGCAAAGCCAACTATAAAATTAAGGAGCCAACTTAATGTGTCTCAGAGCTGTGCATCTGTTCATGTAATAGAGTAGAGACACCATTGAACTCTAAAACAGTGTTAAATTTTGGATAATAATTTGACTTCATTGAAAATCCATGTTCTAATTGTTCCTAGTTAATCAGAACAAACCTCCCTTAAGTATAAAAAGGAAAAATAGGGAACAAGACTAATAGCCATACAGCAAAGTTTTGATTGCTGTTCCAAACCACCCATTCCCTCTGTTTTCCAGACCTGCAGAGCATCAGAATAACATCCCCAAACCTGCATCCCCCTCCCCATGGGCTGTGCTGAGTTCTGGATTAGATCTTCCCTACATGACTTTGCCATGGAAGCAGCAAAGGGAATATTATCCCCTGGGCAGAGCTGTGTCAAGTCCACACCAAGCCCCTGACCTGTGCAGATCCCATCTCCTTTGAGAGGTGAGATCCTCAGGGTGTATGAAGTCTGAGCCTTCCCAGAACACAGAACTGCCAGGAGCTTTTCTGCCTCCCCATACTCCAGGTGCAACAGTAGAATCAGCCAAAGTAGTGCCACACAGCACTTAAAATAAATTCATCTGTAGTAAATGGCAGCCCCCTGTAACTCTCTCCATCTATTCTCTGGTATTTGGGGACCAAAGGATGGAATGGTGACCAGATTGTCCACACTGCACAGGATCTGTTCTGTTGCTAAAAAATCTGGCACTTCCTTATCAGGTCATAAATCAGGGCTGAGAAAATAAGCATAAAGGTTTCCCAAACAGTACAGCAAATCCCTTGTCAACAAGCAAATAAAAAGGGTGGTAGCAACATAAACACTTGTATCCCACCTAGAAGAATGAGAATATAAGCAATTTCTTTAATTGTATTCTGGCAATTCCATCCATGATAGAATCAGGTTGTATCAGCAGTTGCACCATGATCCCCCTCCAGATATTTACAACCCCTCTCAGCAAAGTTTTCCTAGGGCCAGCACTATTGAGGCCCATATGCCCAACCTGTTTGCCTGAAAAATAAACATTGAATGTTCAAAAAGTCCAAGCTCTCCCCTTGCTAAAGCATTGCCACACTTACCACCCAGCCTTTAGAGTTCTTTTACTGTAAATGCAGGGAAATAACTGGAGAGAGATAATCATTAACTGCAACAGTGACAATGAATCCATCTGCAAACATCAGCTCCCTCCTCCTTCAGCAGCCACAGGGAATTGGGGTCCAGCAGCCAGCTGAGCCCCAGCTAGGGGCTCCTGCTCCCAGGTGTTTGTAGGTGAGCATTTTACTAACAGCAGCCCAGAGAAATCCAATTACTCCCAAACTCTTCAGGTGGGAACAATCACAAATCATTTTAGACCCTTTATTAGGGTTTTAGGGTAACTGTTAATCTAAATGAGGGCCCACAGATCAAAATAAATGGTTTTCTAGGAACTAGAGTTAAAAAAAAATTGTTTTAATGAAATTCTGCTTGCAAACAGTTTGTCTTTTGAAGCTCATTCTTAAAGTTCTCCCTCACTTCTTTCAGCTTCCCAGGAGCCCAAGGTTTTTCTGCTGCCTCCTCCAACAGTCTCAAGCTCCAGATCCACCAGAATATGGGAGCCAGATCCAAAAAACAAGAGTTACAAGGTACTCACAAAAATCAGCTGAATAAATACCAGCTACCAAAAAAAGAAGTTCCCCTGTTATCTACAGACACATAAGACAAGTTGTCCTTAAAGAACAGAGTGAAAATGACAAAATGTTCATGTCAGACTTTGTGACAGATGAAGTGACTGAGTTTAGCCAACCCAAAATCACCATGTGCTACTAGAAATGTAATTAAAGCTGAAGTTCCATCTCTTTATGGCAGAAATGTGTAATTAAGGAAACCACCTGGAACTTGGGAACCCATCAGGAGCATCCCAGGAATGCTTAGTTGGCTAAAAAATAAATTAGTAATTTTAAAAGAAATTACATGTTCTTGTATACTGCTTGAAGATATAAATATTCAAAATCTATCCTTTCAAAAGCACACATTTTGGGAGCAAAAAAGGAAAGAACACCTGTTTCAGAGCAGCAACTTCCCAGCTTTAGGTAGAGGGGGATTTCAGAAGCACTGAAAGGACATCAATAGCCTGATCTTTAGTTTTCCTATAAATCCAAAAACTCAAACAAAACTGCAAAGCCAACTATGCTACTGTTGTGACAGTGTGTAATTGTTTCCATGGATATATTAATCCAGATCAGTCCAGGAGACAAGCTGGTTAGCAGAGGAAGCTTAACTGACATTACAGCATCCAAATACCTTGTGCTACCCCTAGCAGATATTTGTCCTTTGCACTTAAAGAGAGGAAAGAGGTGTCTTTGAGGCACCTTCCTATTCTGATCACTACATTTCTCTCACTTGGCAGGGCTTCTCCTATTGCCAGAGTTCCTCAGGACACTACCACGCCTGAAGAGAAGCACAGATACAGTCTATTTTGGTTATGTATGTGGCCCTAATTCCAGTGGTTTAAGTTAAAATGGGTGTTTCAGATGTTACCAGCCTGCATTTTAACCTCAGACTTCTAACCAGACAGTTTCAACATCTATTAAAATAAAAAGCCAGGTTAGGTAAATTCATGGTATCAAGTCCTGCTATCTACCCCACAGCTTGTATTTGGGCAAAAATAAGAAATACAGAAATCTTGGAAACCTACAAAGGTCCCTGTTAAATAGTTCCCAGCCTTAATGTTTCCCAACATCCTCGTTTGTCACTACTGCAGAAGGACTGCCTGGTCCCCTGCTAACCTTGTCTTTTTGTAGTGACACAGTAAGAAGTCTGAGTCTCAGCCATTTAACACCTTGGCAGGGTAAAGAAAGAGCAGACACATTTAATGTTTACTTGATTTCCCTGTATCAGAGGTGCTATTGGCAAGGAGAGAAAAAAAGAATGCCAAGATGACTTTTATAATTTCTCTTTTACACAAGATATTTATGACAGTCTGTTTCTTCATCTCTAGAGAGAGCACTTCATCTGCTATTGAAAGGTACAAGCACTTATCATTCACTTAAAGGGTATTTTTTTAGTTAGAGCTCCTCATCCTCTCCCATTGTTATTTATTCTATGTGAATCCCAGATTTTCCAAAATAAATCCTTGTAAGACCTTGCTAATGCTTTTGTCTTTCCTTGGAAGCTGGTCACTAACTAAGCACACACAGACATTAAATGGGAAGCTTATCTATAAAGGGTTTGCAAAACTACATTGACAGCCCTGTCCTCATTCCTTTTTTTTTTTTTTCCTTGTAGAGTACATCACAGCAACTTAAACTTTACATGTCTTTACCAGCATTTGCACCAGATTTTTCTTAGTGTTAAACATGTGAAGCCAAACCACTGTGTTATGAATATTCAGGAAGAAATATAGAAGAGCTAAGGGCCAAGAATGTGTAAATAAGTGTAAATAGAAAGGTATCAACACAGAAAAAGAGGAGGGAGGAGAGAGGAGGTCAGGGCAGCCCCTGCAGCCTCTTTTTCCAACAGAGCCATTCCAATCACCCTCTCACCACCCTTGCAAACCTGAGACAGTTGAAGTGCCTATAAAACATGAGATGCAGAGAGGGCAAAGGAGAGGCCTTCCTGGATAGCATATTTAATTAGTCATCTTATTATTTTTACTCTTTTTTTAACCTTGATTCTATGAGAAGATTTTTGGGTTTGCAAGAAGCGCTCTCTCTGTTCAGCCTGACTCCTGTCAGTGTGTCCCAGCCCATCTTATCATCCATCAAACCATGGCACAGGACTTGGGTTTCAATAACCAGCTCCCAAATTATTCACAACACCCAAAGGTAAGAGGATGCACCTCAAATTCACACATTTACCTGAGAGCCATAAGGTAGAGAGGCAGAACCACAGTATAGGGAAACACAAACAGATGGAGGGGAAGATGGATGTTTGGGTCAGGAGATCCCTGCAGAGCTTTGCAAATGCATCATCCAAGCTGCTCAGTACACAGTGAAGTCAGAGCAATAAAGTCAGATGGGGCAGAAACCACTTAACCCTTCCTAGCATCCAGGGCCGGCTTGCAACAAATGTCTGGAGAGACAGAATCTGTCCTTCACCACCTCTTCCCTGCTTCCCCTCCAGACCTTTGCTGGGCATGAGTTGTGCTGGGCCACAGGTTTTTGTTCCCATCTAAAGGAATCAGCCCCTTCAAGGAACAGGAGGATATCTGTAAGGCTGGCTCTCTGCTAACAGAGCAAAAACATTAAAGATGCTCTGAAGAAAGGTGTTAGGATATAAGCTTTTCCTTGAAGCATTCTGCAGGGCTCAAAGCTCTAATGCCAATCTGAAGCCAGTAGTTTCCCCCTGACTTTCATGGGATTTGGGTTTAGTCTTTGATGGGAAAAAATACAGCCATCAGTGGTTTTAAAAGAGCTCCAGTAAATGCAAGCTATTGTTGCATTACAGGACTAGTAAACAAAATCATTACCTGAAATTCATCCATCTCCAAAGGACCTTCCCTTTAAGAACTATAGATCTATGACAGAAAAAGAACATCATCCCTTTTATCCCAGATCCTCAGAGAAGGAAATACTGCAGGAAAAGACAATAAGACATTGATTTCCACTGGAAGGATGAAAGAGTGATTCCTCAGATGGCTCCTTGGAATAAAAAGTTCACATCCACAGTAAAGGGGAGAAATCCCATCCTGGGCTTAGGTATTAAACAGGGATGAAAAAAAAAAAAAAGATTTACAAATATCCTTAATAAACTGATGAAATCCTGGTCAAAGATTTTAGTGAAAACAAATAGATTTGGGAAAGGATTTCATGTTGCTTAAGGGCTTTCATTTGACTTCTAAATGCTTTTACACTTTTTAAAAAAAAAAAAAAAAAAAAAAAACACCACCAAAAAAAAAAACCTCACCACATGACTTGTCAGGATAAAACTTCCAAAATATCCTTTTACAGAAAAAGCAATGCCCTTGAGGTGTTCAGCACTAAAATCTAAGTTGAAAATGGAGCCCTTTCCACCTGCTGGGGGCAGAGCTCTAGGCAGACACTAAGCAGCAACAGACTTCATAGAAAGAAGTCTGAGAAAGGAGACATGTAAATATTGCTAGAATAACATCTCATTGGTTTTGTCTTCCTAAACAGTGCTCTGACATGATGGATGTGCTGCTGACACCCAGTGTTATATTGGCTGCCACTTTTAAAGATCACGTTTTAAATCTGAAGTGCAGAAACAGCTACGTTGTGGGCACTAATAAAAAAAGGCTTCTTGACAGCCATGGGAAGGGGAGAAGTTAGATACACATTGCCAAGCTAAATTAAAGCAAAAAAAATCACAGCTTATAACAGGCTTCAGCAAAAGCTAAAACAATCAAAAGGTTTCCAGGATATTTCTTTTCTCTTTTACTGAAATCAGTGAACAAGCACTTCTCTCAATATACAACTCCTGCATCTGTAGCAGCCACCAACATCCTCAATAGAACTGATGCTGCTTTAACAAGCCTCTAACTTTTACATACAGCTGGTATCAGGGCATTCCCCACACACAGAGTAAACCAAAGCTTCAAGATTTTGACAGAACCACTGCCTACAGTCACCACATTTTCACCACCCTGGGCCAGACTCAAAGGCATTTTGTGGGTACTGGTATAAAAATACCATAAACACACCCAAATTCCCACAGCATTTCTGCACTACAGTAATTTACCACCCTGCTCAAAGTTAATTAAATAGAGTTTTTAATGTGGGAAAGGAAGAGAAAGGGAGGAGAAAGAATGTTTGCAGTGCTCCCTAGGGTTATGTATCTATACCAAAAATTGAAAGGCATTAGAAAATCTGTTCTGTTGAACCATTTTTTGTGCTAGCATACATTTGACAGGAAGAACATTCAGATACTTATCTAGCCATACTTGCGGGCTGCTTAGATGGATAGAAAATAAAAAGAGCATGAGTCAAGGCCCTAAACCTTCTGATTTATAAAGAGATCCCACTGTATTAGCAAAAAGGCAATTCAGTCAATATCCAGGAGGCTTAGAAGCAAATGTGACTTACAACTCAATAAGAACAGGTTGAGACATTTTATATACACTGCCACTCACAAGTCGGAATACAAAGGCTCCATGCTTATAAATGAGCTGAAATTCACAATTATTTCTGAATGGCAGATGGATTGCAACTGTGTTTCACTAAATATCAGCATCTTTGATTATTCTTCATGCAGTGGACACGCATTGCTTCTTATTTCCTCAGACACAAGAACTCTGTCAGCACCCAGGGCCAGCACTTGGTGCTCACAGGACAGGAGAGGGGCAGGGGATGGGAATGAACCCTTGGAGAGACACAAATAAGGGAAGCAAACATTCTTATCACAGGCAGAAGCTCTGTAAAGCTTTACAACTCACAAAGGCACAGGGGCACCTCAGCACGTGTGGTTAAGCTGTCACAACACCGTTTTACGCTATTATCTGCTGTCATTGGAAACTTCCCCAATTCCTTGCAGGCTGCAAGATTCCCTGATTCCCTTTTGGTTTACCTCCCCGTTTAATCTCACTTCACTAGAGCAAAGGAAAACTGGTCACAGCAACATTTCTGCCCCTGCCTTCCCCTTTTGTCTCTCCACATTCCCTGCTCACAGCACAGGAAGGCAGAGCCATGCATGCAGCAGCCACCACCAATGCAGCTCCCCGGGACCTGACCCCTCTCTGCTGTAGTAGGGACACACTGGGGCTGAAAATGTGAATTAAGGCACATCTAGAGCCCAGAGGCTCCCCACACCCCAGGTCCATGCACTACACCAGTACAGCTCAGCAGCTCTGGGCTGCACCATTCTTCATCCCTTACCTGAGGCTTCATGCCTGGAGAGGGACCTGAAACAACCAAACTGAGCATCACCATAGCTGCAGCTGGAATTAATCCTTCTGGGATCTCATAGGTAACACAGCATTAATAGCATAATTAGTTAATAGACATTTGCTTTACAGACAGCAACACCAGCTTTTCAAAGTCTCCAAAAAACAGTTGTATAAATATGCCTGTTACTCTCTTTTATCAGTGTCAACCTATGACTTTGCAGCAAAAAAAAAAAAAATAAAAATAAAAATATTTGGAAGACAATAGCTATGGAACTGCTTGCAATTTGTGTTCAACAGAAGTTGCAGCAGCATGACATGACAGGCAGACCCCAGAGGCAGCAGAGAAGATGTGGGTTCTGCTCCTACATCTGCTGCTGGCCTGTTGGGTGACCTTGAGTTCGTCCATTCACTTCAGCATCATGTCTATAAATCTGAGCCAACACATCTGACCTCCCTCGAGATCAGCTTTGAGCTCTACCCATGAAAAGCTCTGTGCAAGAGCATGGGGTTGTTGCATTATCCCTGCACAGATATCTTAGCTCAGTTCTACAGGAATCAGTTTACAACAGCAGAGAAAAATAGCTCAAGGTAGCAGTAGCAAAGGGACTCTTTCAGAGCAGTTATAGTGAAAAATGCCAGAACTGTCAAGAGTGTTGATTTATAATCTCCCACCAACAATTAATTCAGCCTTTCAGAAATGGTAAAGGTTTATTAAACCCAGGAGGCCAGGGCACTGGGCAAGGTTGGAATGGACTCAGAGTAACTTCACATTCTCTGCAGGAATGGCTTTTCAGTTGTCACAATATAGGCAGAATTTGGGGGGGGGTGTTTGGTCTGGTTTAGTGTAATTTTTTATTGCTGTTTTGGGGTGAGGTTTTTTTTCATTTTGTTTTTCACTGTTTTAACTCCTTCATCTGTAAGACATTCTCATTTCTGTCAAACACCACACTATTTTAAGAAAGTTTATTAAGAAACACACAGAATCAAAATCATCATGGTTGGAAAAGACCTTCAAGATCCTCAGCTCCCAGATGTACAAAAGAAATATCATTAAAACCAGCGTTTTTTTCAAAATGATGCATACCTGGGATAATAAATTGATCTTAGAATCATAGAATCATCTGGGTTGGAAGGGATCTCAGAGATCATCAAGTCCAACCCTTGATCCACTACCACCGCAGTTCACAGCCCATGGCACTGAGTGCCACATCCAGTCTCTTTTTAAATATCTCCAGGGACAGAGAATCCACTACTTCCCTGGGCAGCCCATTCCAATGCCTGATCACCCTCTCAGTAAAGAAATTCTTTCTAATATCCAACCTAAACCTCCCCAGACAGAGCTTAAGCCCATGGCCTCTTGTCTTGCTGAGAGCTGCCTGGGAAAAGAGCCTGACTCCCCCCTGGCTCCAACCTCCTTTCAGGGAGTTGTAGAGAGTGATGAGGTCTCCCCTGAGCCTCCTCCAGCCTCAACACCCCCAGCTCCCTCAGCCCTTCCTCACAGGAATTCTGCTGGATCCCTTCACAGCCTCCTTGCCCTCCTTTGGACCTGCTCCAGCACCTCAATCTCCTTTCTGAACCAAGGGGCCCAGAACTGGACACAGGACTCAAGCTGTGGCCTCACCAGCACTGAGTACAGGGGCAGAATCCCTTCCCTGGACCTGCTGGCCACACTGTTCCTGATCCAGGCCAGGATGCCATTGGCCTTCTTGGCCACCTGGGCACACTGCTGGCTCATGTTCAGCTTCCTGTCAATCCAGACTCCCAGGTCCCTTTCTGCCACTCTGTGCCCAGCCTGGAGCTCCCCATGGGGTTGTTGTGGCCAAAGTGCAGGACCCGGCACTTGGCTGTGTTGAACCTAATCTTAAGAGTACATCTTCCACTATTCTAAGCTGGGAAAAGCCAAAGCCTATGACCTGCACTAAAACACATCTCAAAGATCAGGAGCCACACAGGTGGTCCCAGCAGCCACCACACACATCCAAGAGATAGCATCCTACCCTTCCCCCATCTCTTTCCAGGGCTGGTAGAGCACAAGAGGAGCTGTTGGAGGGCACTTTGCTAACAGAGCCTTTGCAAGCTTTTGAAGCGTGGCCTCATTCTGAATCATTAGTAACCATTTTGAGGGATTAAATGGTGATTCTAGGAGTAATCATGAAACTGGAAAGGTTCCTGCAAACACCAAATGCCAGACAGTTGAAAAGGCAGTAATGTAAAAGAAAGAGCGGGGAATGAAAATAAACAGAAACAGATTACAGAAAAAAAAAAAAAACGATGGCCAAAACATTTTGCCTGCCATGTGTTGCACAGGGACAACAACAAAGTGGGTATTAAAGAGAGCAGAAATTTTACCATGTCACAGCAAATCACATTTCCAACAGATGAAAAAACAAAAAAAGGTGCAGTAGAATTATCAATGTTTTGAGAAAATATAAATAAAATCCTTTTTTTTTTTTAAAGTAATTCCCCTTATTTCCTTAGGATTACAAACTGTCACCAAAAACTCTGTGGACAAGGACCAGACAGCTCAGTTCTCTCCTGACCAAGCTTCTCAGATACAACCAATACCTACAGGTAATAGAAATCCTGCAAATACAGAAAAAAACAAAACCAGCAGCAGTCAACACCCTTCTACTCCAAGCCTTGTGAGTGAGTTAAGCTCCACTATCCAGAAGCCAACCCCTACCCTTAATCACTGCCTCATTAATTTCCACACCTGCAATTCCAGAGGCTCTCTCAAGAGTGCAGGGATGAAATCCAACCCCGGGCTACAAATGAAAGCACCACTTTGTCCAGAGGAACACTGCTCATTTTCTGCAAAGGTCAACAGCTGATGGCAGGAGGATTTCTTCCCTTCCAAGAAGCTCCAGGCTCCTGCATGTAACACCTGAGGGCCACCACTTCTCTCTGTGTTCAGTTTTTTTCCACTTGCAGCTGATTCCCAAGGGCAGTCTCTGTTACCTGACAGCAAACTGATGTAGGTGCCAATTTGCTGGAAGGTGAGAGCCCAGCCATGCCTTTCCAAGGGGTTTTACAACACTCAGACACTGCTGGTTTCTAGTCAGATAGTTTTTTTCAGCTATTTTTCCATCAGTAATGAAAGGGTCACACTGCTGCTGCTTTTCAAGCCTGTATATCCACTCAGCTCCACAAATAATTGGGAAAAATGCAAACCCAACATTTTTTCTCTTTTATTCGTGTCCAGCACAGAGGAACAAAGAGATAACATGAGCTATTGTTAAAGGTTTTTCTGTCACTGTACTCACACACAAAATAAAAAATTTTTCAACTTTGAAAAGTTCAACCCCTTTCTCAGAAAATTTCCAGACCTCTGATACAAAGCACCTGCTCTTCCTTGCTATGTGCCTGAAAACCTTGGCCTGGGAATCTAATTGTCAGCCTCTCACCAGTCACAGTACCACAAAAAGCAGCTGTAGCTCCCAAAATAGCAGTAATTTAAAACCTTCTGAAATCAGCCTGCTTGAAGTCTTGCTGGCTTGGTCAGCTGATTAATGAATCCAGAGGCCCCTGAAACACTGGTGTACAAAAACCTCAGTAAAGTTTTGCCATTGTCACAAGATAAAGGATTACACTGTGCCTGGTCATCTATTGCTCCTGTATCAAATGAGGAAAGCAAGCACTGAGGAGAACCAACCTGAAAGAAGATTTCCAAGAGGAGACCAAAAGAGTGAAGAAATCCCTACATCTACAGAAGGCTTTTGCAGCCTTGGCACTGGGAGGTGTTTGGGGGTATTCACCCCTCACTGCAGGCTGAACCTGCCCTTCAAACTCTACCAAGTAGCAAACCCCTCCCAGGACTCTTCTTCCCCAGACATGGCTTGACAAAAGTCTGACCAAAATTTTGCAGACTTCTCAAGCATCGGGACACATCATTTGGAGAAAGTATTGCAGAGGAAAAAAGTGAAGTGGGCTCCAGAAATCAGAGCCATGCAGGTATCTTAGCTTAGGCACAACACACACACATCCACTGGTGTCCACAAACTGCTTAGGATTGGCAATCCCATGGCCTGAGACACCCATAGGGTCAGGATGGGATCCTAAACCAGACAGTGCCATGGGCTTACTCAATATATTGGTTCTTCTGGCTCCACACTCCCTTCAGCCACAGAAAAGTTGGAAGCTTCTGCAGAACCTCTCAGCAACACCACCACTGCTCTCCTAGAATACGCAGAACCTTGCTGGTGTACAAACAGCTCTCTCTCTGGTCTTGTTTCTGACTGCAATCAGAAGCCAAGGTGGGATTTTCAGAGGGAAATTCACCCATTCCAGAACCCTTCCCTCCATTTGCTGCTGCCAACCACCCTGCCCTAGAGGTCTGAGGGTGCACTGAGGGTGCAGCAAGGGCTTTGTCTGGGAGAAGTGAGCTGAAACAAGTTAAGCTCCCTGAAAAATAACCACAGCATGCATGAAGACAAGACTCCTGTGTGCTGCAAAGCCCATTTACATTTTTTATAAAAGATAAAATAATTTTCTGTTGAGAACTTCTTGTATTAGGACCTGCTCGGCAGTTATGAAATTAATATGGCATTATAACCATTTTTACAAACTGAAGGAAGAGACAAGTGTGAAAATTGCAGTTATTTATATCCAGACAAACAGCCAACAATGCTGCACAACAGCCCAGTAGCACAGCAATGGCTCAGAGCAAAATAAATTAGCCTGGCATTTTTAATTAAACTTTTTTTTCTTCCTGGAATACATCAATTGTAATTTCTTTCTCCATGTTGCAGATTAACAGAGTATCCTTTAATTGCTTTTATGCAAGAAATCATTCATATATTAAACACAGAAAATACAAAAATTATTTGGTTTATATAGGTTTTTTCTTTGACATGTATGCTCTAACTGAAATTTTGTGTGATGCATTCTACAAGAAATTAGGGTTGGGGAGCAAGATGCTGCCTTTGACTGCAAAATTGGCTGTTTCTTCTTTATTACTTTTAGATTTTGGATAGTCCAGCTCCCTTAGATCTCATTCTGGATTTCAGATAGTGTTAGGTTATTTGTAGACTAGAGCCCATTACTAATTTGGTGCTGCTTGAAGAGATGTTTGCATGTGCTGCTAACTTGTGGCCTCTGATGTTTTTCTCACAGTAAAGCTCCCAAGAGATTCTCAAGTTTCACAGTTGGTTTTGGTTGGGTTTTTTTGTTTTTGTTTTGTTTTTTTTAACAAATCCTTTCAGCTCTTGTGGCTTTAGAGAAAGGAGTTAACCACTAAGCAGTCCAAAACCAGGAAACCATCTAAAAAACTTCAGCGTCCACTTAAAGCCTAAGTCAGTGTCCTGATTTTCCTGGTGTTTGATGCAGGATTTGCAGCACTGTCACAAACCTTATCACAAGAGAGTCTGGTGACTCCTTAAGCTTATCTCAAGTATTTACATCTCACTGAAGCTCCAGAAATTTAAGGGCAAAATTCTGCCTGTCACTTGCCTCAGTGACAGCCAGGACAAAGAGAAGATCCTTCCAACTCTTTCTTAAGAAAAGACGTTTAAGCTATTTACTCTTCTGTCTGCAAAATGGTATCAGACAACAAAAAACAAGGAGGAGGACAGCAATGGTTGGGTGGTCTGTGCCCAATCCATGAACCATCTGGTTTGGTGGTGGTTGGAGGCTCAAGGTTCCTCCAGCAGAGAAATGGATCCATTTCCCTATGGCTTCTAAGTGTATGGAAGAAGAGAAGGCATGAGGCTCATTTCTTTTTTCTGTCCTCTTGAATAATGCAAATAATAACTACTAGAAAGTCTCATTCTCTGCCAAATTATAATTATCAGGCAGTCACCATTCCCCTGCCACAAATTAAGCAATTATTTCTCAGTTTTGGGAAATGCTCACCTGCCCTTCCTGTACACTTCTGTTTGAACACAGGCCTCAAGGGACTTCATAAATTGCAGCAGCTCACAGGCACTGCAAAGAGACAAAATATGTTTATTCTTCAGCACCATATGATGGATTGAGGGGGGGAAGGTGTGTGGAATTCTGCAGTAGTACAGAGCTGTGCTGGGAAAGCAAACAGCTTTTCTACATCATCTAAACCAACTCCTTGTCCTGAAAAAATGTTACAGACATCCTGGTGCTTCTCATACCCTACACAAAAAACACACCACCCAGGGATGCTCTGCATTATCTTCCTCCCTCCCTACTTTAACAGGGATCTGAACTTTTTGGGTATGAAAAGTTTAGGTCACATTCTGGGGAGGACAGTACTGACTTACTGTGAGGTTGTACAAGACTCCAGTTTAATAAATTTAAAGCAATGCAGCATGTATTGCCCTTTTTATATTGCAAATAAACATATAATTTTTTTCCACACCATCAAAATTAAATATCATGGATATTATTTCCAAGTACAGAATTATACAAGACTGGAAGGGATAAAGTTATCCAGTTCAGGCTGTAAGACACAAGAAAACTTTGTACAGGTGAACTGAAAGCACCAACACCTCTCTATGCTCATAAACAAACTCAGAAAACAGGGGGATGGAGAGGGGAAGGAAAGCTAAACACACACAAAGAGATCAGCACATATAAAAATTAATTTTTGTGGTATTCAGAATGCAAATTTTCCATGGCAGCATTGCACAAGAGTCCTGGGTGTGTTTGGCTTCTCCTCAGGGCAAAGTTACCCATTCCTCTGATTAAGAAAGGTGCACGAAGCCCATCATCCTGCAGCTTGGTGGAACACAGGAGGCTGCAATCCTCTGCCCCAACACTGACATAGCAGGTGTGTTGGTGCTGAGTGGCTGCTAAAGGAACAGAAGGGGCTTGTTAGAAGAAGAATTAGACACTAGAAGAGTTTTTGGCATTCTGTATACTAGCAAATCCATGTAGGAAATGTTTCATGTAGCTGCACCAATTGCCTGATCCACTTAGTCCCCCATTAAGCTATGGGATTTTGATAATACATCTCAATAAGTCATCAGCATTGCTTCTCACTTAGGTTTAATGCACAAAACTACCACACACAAATGAAAACAGTACAAATATGCAGGTAACACACACATTGAGCACTCACTCGAATATCTACACATGATTTTTAACCAGGATCACTGATCACGAATGCAGAAACTCCTTAAATCAAGCACTTTTTCTGAGACAAGAAAAGGAAAATGGATATAGAAAGGTCACTTTTTAATTTAATTTGATAGTATAACATTTTTTTTTATTTGTTATTGTTATTTCAGTACTATATGCTACTTGGGTCCCTCATGCTATATTTCCACATTTCAAAGTATTAAAAGTTCTTTTAAGTAAATTATGAATTTTCTGATACATAATGCTTGTTTGGGGGATAACTAATATCCCCTGCTGTAATTTTTTTTTTTGCTCTTAATGATTACAAGCATGTCAGATTTAATTCCATCTCACCTTAGGGGTTTGTTAGCAGCATGAGCAAAAACATGCACTGAAATCCTATATTCAGATTTTTTTTTTCCTAGTGGGGTTATTGTGATGAAGGCTTTTGTTACTGGATTTTAACAACTAAATAGAAAAGGATCTCATCGTATCGTCAATACTGTCTTTTCCTACTATAAAACTGGGAGAGAAGGTTTTTACGGATTACAAGGAAACCAGACATCAAATGGAAACATAATCCTGAACGTCCTGCAACACCATTCTGCTTGTTAGTCTTATCATTACCAGTATTGCTGGAAAACCTGCATGTGTGCTCCCAGTTGCCATCAGCATATGAAAAATATGCTCAAGCTCCTTTAATTACCTTCCAAGATACTTTCTCTCCATGAGCCTCCCCATGGCAGCTGAAGGATGGTGCAGACTCGAGGCAGAACACTGCTCATTGGCCAGATAAGATCATGAAAATAAATTTAAAAAAATAATCACACCACATCTCACCCACTGCAAGCTGAACATTTGTAAGAAATCTGGTGCTAAACCATGTTGAGCTGATGTGATTCTGCAGCCCCTGCCCTCTGAGGATGGGCTCTGGGTTGTTCAGCCTGCAAAAAGGTTTCTTTATGGGGCCTGAGGTTAGGCCCCCCAACCTCCCAGGGATGGCTCAGGTTCTTCCAGCACAAGGTGCCCTTAGCAATACCTACAGCTGCATCAGTGACTACTTCCACAAGTGTGCCAACTGAAAGCTGTGCTTAGAAAGGGCACAGATAACCAGGCAAGAAAAACCATGCAAAGGTCATCCCTAAAGAAGGGGACAAAACAGGACAACAGTATTTTTGACAGCAGGGAACTGAGGCAGAGGAACAAGATGAGTTCACCAAGCTCCCTGCAGGGACTCACTGGGTTTGAGCATCACCAGGAGTGCTGGCATCCTCCCTGAAGCACTCCAGCCCACCCAGCCAGGGGACACATCCTAGTGAGCAATGTATTTGAGGCCATACAGCTGGGAGTAGGGAAGGGGAACATGTGCAGCTCTGTGCCACCTGGTGCTTGAGAGTGACCCTCACCTGTTCTATCCATCACTGCAACTGCTTTACACATTACCAGAGATGCAGGTTCCCCATGAGCACATCCAGCTTCTAAGTTCTGGTCACTGCTCCTTCTCTACCCTTTCTGGGTTACACTTTTTCAGTGATTACATGAAGAATGATTAAAGAGACCATTAAATATTCAGTGAGCACCTAAGATTGTAACACAACAATATTTGGCTTTCCTCTTACAGTGCTGCTGATCTTTTGCAACCCTTGCTTCCTGTCATCCAGTTAAGGGCAAATCTCACTTAACTTTTGCTTAAAAAGACTTTGCATTTACAAGAACTGTGCTGTCATTCATACAGTGAAGTCTGCATGATTTGCATGCAGGACTCATAGGAACAGAATAACCTCGATGTCATATTATCTCCTGAATCCAGCCTTCAACCTAACTCATGTTAGATGAAAACAAATCTTAAAATATTCCATCCAGTGCCAGCACAGCATCTTTAAGCAGCACTACCTTCCTTGCACACGTTATTTCTCTTTGCATTTAAAGCAGCACTGTCTGCAATCATTAAGCATTTTTCTTTATCCCAGCCCCTTCCTAAAAGACACAAACCCAGCAAATTAAAGACAAATGCAGTTCCCAGGAGTGAAGGAAAACAGTGAGTTTGCCAAGTAAACCATTACATATTTAATCAAATGGAAACCACTTAAACAACCAATTCTGACAGAGCCTCCATGTTCTGCATGCTGTACCATGTTATAGCAAATAAAAACCTCTTATAGAGCATTATTAATGCAGTTACATCTTTGTTAAAGATCAAGAAAGTGATGGCTAGAAAAATTAGAGAAAGTTAAAGTAAAAAAACCTTGTAGAGAGCTCTCAGAAATTAATCCAAATTCCTCTGGGAACAAAGTAGCTTTATGTTTCCAGTGCTGCTTCAATCCAAACAGTCTGAAAACAGCACCAGAGATTGGTTTTACAAAGAGATGGGCCCAGGTGGCAAGGCTCCAGTTTGAATGTGGGTGGACTGGAATTCATAGCTTTGGCTTCTGTTAATTGCCATTTTAACACTTCTGTCTCTTGTCACAGGAGGAAAAAAGAATAACAGTGTGCTGAGCTATTGCAGCAGAAAGAGGAACACAGAAGAAACAGCAGCAAAACTGAATCAAATCTCAAAGAACTTTGAGGAGAGGCTGAACTCAGCTAAAGGGATGTTAGCCCTGGCTGCCCTCACACAGAGTCTCCTTGCAGAGCTTAGTGGTGCCTTTGCTAGTTTAGGAAAAGCCGAAGTAACTCTGAGACCAAAAACTAAGAGGACAGCATCTTAATAAGCAGGTTAGGAGCTGCCTGGCAGAAAAAACCAGAAGCTGGAATAAGACATTTTTAAGTTTTGCATTTTCAACAATAAATTCAAGTCTTGAAATAATGGGAAGTGTTAACCTCCCACATAGACAGTTTTATATCAAGATAAAGAGAGGAGGGGATACAAAGAGTTTAGATTAATCTCCAAAATCAGATGAGGATTGATGACACTTGATTCTAACAAGGCTTAGGAAAGGCAATCAGACTCTGTTAAGGATGGCCTTAAACTGACTTCCCAAGCAGGCAAGTGACAGCAGCAGCACTATTCAGGAAGAAAGTGTCACATTTTGATTAATATGCAATCTTTTAGATCTTCTTTAGCTTACATCCAAGGCTTCAGTTGACTCTGGGGTAGTTTCTATTAATTTATCTCCATTTTAAGCAAAACCCCATCATTTTTCATACACTGACATAGCTTTCCCTTTGAAAATGATACTTTATTCAGCAGGAGATGCAAACAGATACAAGGACTATCTGCACGTGCAGAAATTGCATTTCTGCTCATTTCATTTCTCTGACAGGTCTAATTAGTCTATCCTGCTAATTATGGACTGCTAAATCACAGAAACAGAGGTACATGCATCCTAGCAAGAGGATTTAAATGCCCATGTGATGAAATTTAAATATATCCCTGCTTCTTTAGGAAGCCACAACTACTGTCAAGGGCTGCCAACTTCTTAAAGCTCCCATTCACAACTGCAATTTTTTCCAGTAGAGATCTGGAAAAGTACAGGTGTGTCCATCTCACTGCCTTTGCCAATTTCTTCTAGTTCACAAGTTTCCCCTCATTTGAAAAGAACTTGATTTTTTTTCCTCTCCATTAATTGTACTGGAAGCTTGCTGCTGAGGCCTCTGTAACTTCCAGTTTTCCCTCAGTTTCTCAGAAATCCTCTCCACAGTCAACTATCCAGACAACATCCAGTCCTTAATAAACATATGATCCTTAAGAACAGCAAGTTTCCCACTTGTTTGGATGTTTTATTGCCAGTTCATAGTTGGTGTTAAGCATCTAATACTGGTAGCACTGTAAACCTCTAGATCATCTCTATCTCCATCCCCCCCACACACTCTTCTCCTAATATCCTTCTAACCACTGGCATTAACTGTACTTCATCCAACACATAACACCAAGGAAAAAATATTTCATGGATCAAAGCATAGACTTCAGAAATTCTACATCAGTGACAATCTTCAGTCTAAGAGTTTAACAAAAGGCTCCAAACACAGCCTTTTGACAAACAGCCATTTCTTATAAGCCTCTCTGTTGTGCAAGGTCCCCATTACTGCTCTCCAGCAGCAATAAATTTCTGTGAGAATTAAACTTCTCTCAAATTACCCCATCAATCAGTACAACACTCTGAGAGGCTGCTAAGTACTGCCTGAAGGGAGGATGCCACATTGGCAAAGCCCTGTTATCCCCAGGAACTGGAAAAGCCCTGCTCTTCCAAGCAAGAGGGAACTTTCAGAAGAGCCATATTATTTTAGGCTATATTAAAAGCAGCAACAATAGTTGATCTCCTTTTCTCTCAGTGCCTCTTTCCCCCCCTCCCCATGACCTTCACCACTATACTAAATCTTATAAGGCAGCTAATAGCCCAAGAGAGGCTATTACCACTCAAATACCAGAAAATCCAGACACAATCTCCCAGGATGGCAACTTCTCTCTCGTCTTTTACTATTCTGAATTCACTAACAGACTTCCCAGGGCAGAGACCTCAGGGTTTTGCTCACCATCACCCTAAAAATTCCCTGCCTCTTCTCAAAGGTCAGAAGGGAGAGGTCAACATGGGAATTTTTGCCACCCAAATTTCACTTCGGTTTGTTGTTTGAAAACTCAAATTGCTGCAAAACCCTTCATGACAACTGGATTTTCTTCACATTTTTTAATTCAGCTTTTGAAGACAGCTGTAGTCAGATACCCTCATTTCAAACACTACTGGAGACAATTAAAGAAAGGGCTCATTTACTCCTAAGTAGATTGTAGAAAACTTTCTTCCCAACATGTGGCCTTCCTCTCCCCCCCCCCCCTTTCTTCCATAATCACTATTTGTAATTTATTATATATGCCTAATTAAACATAGGATGCAACTGATTCTAGAGTCTCAAAATTCAACTTGGTATTTGTACAAGATGTTCTCATTTTATAAATTAATTGACCTAAAGCATGGAGGAGATACTAAATCTTCTGCTGGTTAGTACAGATTGATACAGCTATTGCAGTATTCAATGTGGTGTAACACTGTTTTCATTTCATAGCCATACTTCCAACACACACCAGAATGGAGAGACAAAATTGGGAAAAGAGTCAAGATATTTGCCACCTAAGTTAAATGAATTAGAATTTAACAGTTGCTAGCAAAATCCATTGAGAACCTGGATACCCATGGCCAACACTTTGTGTGTTAAATCTTGTCTGCAGGGGGAGTACAGAGTAAGAAGAACAGTATTTTTCCTGTCATCTTTCTCTTCTGTACAGTTTCCTTCTCGATGTTATTGCACACAAAAATCACTTCACATATAAAGGGCTGTTTTCCAAAACCCAGTGTTTGGTTAAGGGAAATAAAAAAGAGAAAGATATCTAATAATAGCCAATGATGTAAAACAAGGCTCTCTTTAGAAAACACTGGCCTACAAATACAAGGAAGGCAGAGGGGCTGCTCCCCTCAAGGATTCACATCTGATTTCAAAGTTATCACTCCTCTTGAGTTATCACTTTTCACAGCAGATACACAACATGATGTCCCTTGGGAGTGATACCTTCAACAGCCAAATTCTAGGGGAGGGATAAGTTTGTTCTGTTTTTAAAGAAGCTGTGGGAATGGCCCAAGGGGAGCAGGAGCTGGAAGCAGGGGTTGCCCCTGGCAGATGAGCCCTTGCTGGACAGGATGCTCACCCCATGGGCAACACCACACACGTGGGGTGTTCTTAGGTAAAGAGCAAAATTTGCTGACTGTCTAAGCTCCTTCCACTGTCCACAGCTATTGAAGACAGTAAAACAGAGCTTCAGTGTGGGTCCTTTGAGGGAAAAAAGTGCATGCAGGAGAGATGTCCCCAGTTACTGACACCCAGGCAACATACTCACTGTTGTAGATGTGGGGGGGAACACACTCCCAGGCTCCAAAACCACATCTGACAGAGAAATAGCAGCTGCTGGGCTGCTGAAATACTTGAGCAAGGAGGTGACACTTTGTTGGTTACTCTACACCTAATACTTTAGGTGTACAGTGGCACCTAATACTTGGTCCAAAGGAAAAATACAAATCCAAGCACATCTTTTATAAAAGGATCCTAAAGGATGCAGCTTCCTGCTCTGGAGGTGGAAAATCAGGCTTAAGGGTTGTATTTTAAGCTTGTCTCTGCAGCACTGGCCTCAAAGCAACTCTGGGCAATCAACAAGAAAGCATCTGTCACCCCACTGAGATGGTCAGTCTGGTGGTATGACAGACCCAGCAGAATAAAAAGGCAGAAAAACCA
Organism: Calypte anna; assembly: GCF_003957555.1. Classification (NCBI taxonomy): domain Eukaryota; kingdom Metazoa; phylum Chordata; class Aves; order Apodiformes; family Trochilidae; genus Calypte; species Calypte anna. Next base: position 12,952,985 of record NC_044247.1, on the reverse strand, counting down.
AGCCAGACAAGAAAGGAGAAGTGTAGCAACAGTCTCTCTAAGCTGATGAGCTTGATGGCTTCACAAGAGCAATAATTATTCATCAACTGCTCCTGAACAGATCCTCAGAGAGTACATGTGGTCTGGTGTCTGGTTAGAGAGGGGAGAAAAAAAAACAAAACACCTCCAACCTGCAGTGTAAATGTCAGGGCCACATGGGCCCTGCCATTTAGTCACACACCATGGTTTCATCAGACCATGGTTATTTCTTCACCCAGGTTATTTCTTCAAGGCCAAAATGTGCTCTGGGCAGTAGAGCAACAGCCCAGAGATTTTTGCTGAACCTGGAACTTTTTGCTGAACTTTTGCTCATGGATAAATCCATGAGAAACCTCTGCTAGAGACCAAGAGCAAGAAGCAGGTAAAGCATCATGGATATTACCTATCCAGCAATTGCCTGGACAACACGAGCACTGGGAATATTAAACAAGGGATAAACATCATCTTAAATACATTAGCCATAGAGGGTATACTGCAGGGAAGCAAAAGTAGGGCTTTTTCCTCAAATTTCAGCAGCGAGACTTGATGTCATTTTTTGAGATGATTCCCATGTGGGTTTGCTTTTGAACTCTGTGTAGTATGAAATAGTATGAAATACCTAGAGTTTCTATAAGGCTGGACTTTATGACTTTATGACTGCAGATGCCATGACAATAGAGTGCCACATCCAGTCTCTTTTTAAATATCTCCAGGGACGGAGAATCCACTACTTCTCTGGGCAGCCCATTCCAATGTCTGATCACCCTCTCCATAAAGAAATTCTTTCTAATATCCAACCTAAACCTCCCCTGGCACAACTTGAGACCCTGCCCTCTTGTCTTGCTGAGAGCTGCCTGAGAAAAGAGACCAACTCCCCCCTGGCTCCAACCTCCTTTCAGGGAGTTGTAGAGAGTGATGAGGTCTCCCCTGAGCATCCTCTTCTCCAGCCTCAACACCCCCAGCTCCCTCAGCCCTTCCTCACAGGAATTCTGCTGGATCCCTTCACAGCCTCCTTGCTCTTCTCTGGACCTGCTCCAGCACCTCAATCTCCTTCCTGAACCGAGGGGTCCAGAACTGGACACAGGACTCAAGCTGTGGCCTCACCAGCACTGAGTACAGGGGCAGAATCCCTTCCCTGGACCTGCTGGCCACGCTGTTCCTGAGCCAGCCCAGGATGCCATTGGCCTTCTTGGCCACCTGGGCACACTGCTGGCTCATGTTCAGCTTCCTGTCAATCCAGACTCCCAGGTCCCTTTCTGCCACTCTGTGCCCAGCCTGGAGCTCCCCATGGGGTTGTTGTGGTCAAAGTGCAGGACCCAGCACTTGGCCGTGTTGAACCTCATCCTGTTGGAATCAGCCCAACTCTCCAGTCTGTCCAGGTCCCTCTGCAGAGCCCTCCTGCCTTCCAGTTGATCCACACTCACCCCCAGCTTAGTGTCATCTGCAAATTTACTGATGATGGACTCGATCCCCTCATCTAAATCATCTATAAAGATATTAAACAGAACTGGGCCCAACACTGATCCTTGGGGAACACCACGGGTGACCGGCTGCCAACTGGATCAGCACCATTCAGCACCACTCTCTGGTGGCCTCCAGCCAGTTCCTAACCCAGCACAGGGTGCTCCTGTCCAAGCTGCGGGCTGACAGCTTCTTCAGGAGAATGCTGTGGGAGATGGTGTCAAAGTCTTTGCTGCAGTCCAGGTAGACCACATCCACCGCCTTCCCCTCATCCACCAGTCGGGTCACCCAATCATAAAAGGAGATCAGGTTGGTCAGGCAGGACCTGCCCTTCCTAACCCCATGCTGGCTGGGTCTGATCCCTTGCCCATCCTGTAGGTGCTGTGTGATTGCCCTCAGGATGATCTGCTCCATAACCCTGCCAGGCACTGAGGTCAGGCTGACGAGCCTGGAATTTCCCGGGTCCTCCTTTTGTCCCTTTTTGTGGATTGCTGTGACATTCCCCAACTTCCAATCATCTGGGGTGTCCCCGGTGAGCCAGGACTGTTGGTAGAGTGCACACCTACTTTTAAGTAATATGTGAATATTTTTCACTTGGGTTTTGTGGGTTCTATTTTTAACTTGATGCTGAAGGTCTCACGGGCTACAATAACAAGTGAAAGACTTGGAAGAGGAAAAAAGTAAAAGCTGTAATTGTTTTATACTTAATAATATATTACAGCATTGAAGACTACTCAAAAGATTTAACTAATACACAAAGTGGCTGTCTACTTATTTAGTAGAGCTACAAGAATTATTGCACCAATTCCCTGAAGTTTCCACTACCTTAAAATTTTCTTCTGAGTGCTATTAAGGCAGATAATTTTATGCTTAAGTTTCTATCTGATTTGGGAAGGTTCCTGAGGGACAGAAATGAATCTAATATATTCTTCTGTAAGAGGAGAATGTATTTAGAAATGCTATTAATCTTGTATCTTTCTGGCTTTATTTTGTTCCTTCTTACTTATCAAAGCAGGAGGCAACACTGGGTCAGTCCAGCCCTAAAAGGACCTTGAAATTTCCTTCACTTTCTCCCACACTGAAATCCAGCACCTGAAATTTAATTAAACTATCAGCAAGCTTTGAGCCTTGGTCTAAGGAATTCAAAAAAGGGAGAAAAAAATACCACTGTGTGTTCCTCTTCTAATCTTGTATTATCTTCTGTGTTAGCAGAAAGAAATTCCTATTTGCACTTTGAATTTATTAGATTTTAACAGACAGCCACTGGTTATCAGACATTAACATGAAGTTATTCTGGAAAGGAAGTTTACAGAACAGAACCATTCATAGCAGAGCAGCTGCTGAACACTGTTGGTTAAACAGAATTTCACCAGAATCTCTTCCTTGTCAAAAATCATTTCTTCTCTCTAGGCAAACTTATTTCTTTTGAACCCACTTGATGTGGAAACTTGACCATTTTAGTCCTTACCCTCAGACTGACAGCACAGATTGAGCTGAGCCAGGACAGCAGCTGCACTGCATGGAAATCCAGACTCTCAAGAGGGGGGAAAGAAAAGGGATCAAATTAGTTTTCATCTTTCCATCGTGATCTGTGAAGAGCAACAAGATATCTTTATGGTTGAAATCTATTTTTTCTCCTCTAAAAGTAATGCCACCAGTTTCATCCAGCAAGAAAAGCCACGTGCCTGTTAACAGAGCTTGCAAATTTTGGTTCAAAGGAAAAACTCCCCTTGATGCTTAGGTAACTGCCCCAATATAACTCCAGTGAAATGCCACCTCTAAACAGTCCACTGGCAAATGCTCAAAAAATAAAAACAAAATACCAAACTTTTTGCCTTGATGCTTTGCCATTTGGATTCTGCTTCAGGACTGCTCAAAAAGTCAGTTGCTGGGTAGAATATCTTCCCATATTGCTTCCCAAACAAAGTGTAACTCACTGCTGTGGTGTTGCAAGGCAAAGGATAACTAAGTTCATCATATATCAGTCTCAAGATATATGACCTAAAGCTCCCTCAGACCATGGTGTTTCAATAGATCCCATCTCCACAGCTGCAGCAGGAACTGTAGCAGAACACCAAGAAAGAAGCAGCTGAATAGAAGTAAATACCTCTGTTCTGTCAGCCCTCCAATTTTTAAGTGTAATTAAGCAGTGTTATATCTTGGTGGAAGATGCTAAAAATCCTTTGCCTTTAAAAGGTGCATTCAGCCAACTCTTCCCCTGCTGACAAGAAAAGATATTTTGATTTTGCTTTCCTGGATGCACTGTGAACACTGATGCCAAGCACTACCCTCCCTACCCTACCCAGAAAGCTGGGGCACAGAACCCACAGCAGGAACCCCCCAGGCTGGGTTTTCACTGACCCCACTCAGAATGCACAAGAGCAATGAAAGAGCTGGAGAAGAGGAGCATGAGATGGAAAAGCATGGGTGAAAAACCTGAGCAGGTAAAGATGCAAGATCCATTCTTACAGCAGGGATTTTTTTTTTTTCCCCCCACAGCAAGCAGCTGATGCCAGCCACCTGCCAGGCAGATGATGCCTTTTTGGTCCTAAGCATCAATTTTCAGAGGCTCTGATCTGGCTTAGGAGAACCAACAAAGGCAGAACCAGGATGCACAGCTGATGTGATGCCACTCTTTTCTTCTGCATATTTTTTGACATGTTGGCTTGAGCAAGATTTAGTTCATTATTTCAGACCACTAGAATACAGCAAATCATGGGAGGCAGGAGAGATCAATATTAAAAATAGAAACCCCAAAACTGAAAATCAACAGTAGAGTCTCATTCCTATCCCTTTACACACAAATGCAAGATCTACTGATAAGCTTCACAAGGTTTGACAAATCAGTCTTCAGGTAGATTCATCCTGCCTTATTACACTGGGAAAGAGTCCAGAAGCACCTTTTAACACGTTAAAAGCTGAGCTATAAAGTATTAATTCAATATTAATTTAAATTTAACAATACAACTTTGTCTAAGCTACATCAAAAAATGGAACACAAAAGACAGGGGGAAGGGATATAATCTGGGTTTGAGTTTGAAACTATTTTCTATTTCACAGAAAAAAATTACCATTCCAGTGATTTCATTTATTAGGATGACATCTGTATTTGTAGAGGGTTTTCCAAAAAGACACAGGAAACATTCCACTTAAAAAAAACTTTAGATTTTAGTGGTAATAGCACCTCACAGCCTGAATCTACAATGAGTTTATTAATTATACATTGTTCTCAATGCATAATTATGTAAAGTGCAACAAATTTGGTCTGATTCAGTTTTCCCTTATGTGGCAAGAGTGCATCCATATTTAATAATGCCATTGTAGCAAAAGTGAAAGTCTAAGCTCCTTCCAGTGTCCACAGTTATGAAGACAGTAAATTAGAGCTTCAGTGTGGGTCCTTAGAGGGAAATGCAGCAATTAAAAACCTGCATCCAAAATTACTTTTTTTTAGTGGGAAATAAAAAAACCTAAACATTACACTCCAACAGCTTTGCTACAAAGCCAGTGATATTTTCAAATTCACATCAATGATATTTATTATATATAAGCTTTCAGATAAACCACTAAAAATATAATATTGTTTTAGTCTGCAAGCAATAGGCCATGTATTTTTTAAAGTATTCTACCCAGTGTTTCCAAGCATTCTTCCTAATGACATTTCAACTCCCTTCTCGCTGGCATTTTCAACCACATCCAGATTTCTTCTAAGCCTCTTTATTTAAACCCTCAATTTTTCAGTTCTGGTGCTTTAGTCACCATTTTCAACAGAAAATCCTGAAAACAGGAAACAGTCTACAGACAGCACAAAAAGGGCTGGTGCAGAAATAATATCCTTGCCAATAAACTCAAGATAAATACTAGGAATTTGCAAAGACTCTTTTCCTATGACGTGCAATTTAAAAAAAAAATAAAATTACACAAAGCTGCTGGTCAGCCTGGTGACAGGCAGGAGGGAAAGAAACAAGAGCAACCACCCAAAATTCTCTGCAGACTCAGCACAGGCTGCATGGCTGAAGTGCAATCTACTGAGATGCAGAAGAAACCAGAGAAGGAGGGTGGATTAACCAGGTTGGTTTGGTACACCTTAAGGGAGGCCAACCCAAAGATGACACAGAAATGGTTTAGTAAGAAAGAGCCCAGCAGCACAGCAAGATGTTTGCATGGGAAAAATGTGTAGGAATATCACAGGAGTGCTGGAAGGTTGTGACAAGCTGAAGTTTGGGGCAATGGGAAAAGAGAGGACTGCAACAGGAGCAAACTAAAGAGAACAAAAAAATTATAGCAAAACTATGCTATAAATTTCAAAACTAGGACATTTATTTTTCTTCTTGTATTGTTCAAATAAAACTACTTAGGTTTCTGTCTCTAAAACCTCTCACTGCAGCTTGTGAGAATTCCTTACCCACAATAGCCTTGTCAGGCTTTCTTCTGGAGCACTGTCAGTGCAGAGCTCGTGCATCAAAACAGTCCCAAAAGAAACCTATAAAAAAAACCCAGAGACAATAACAAGGTAGGCATCCTGCCACAGCACATGGCAACCTGCACAGTCAGGGATTTTAAAAAACTTTCAGTTCTAGCATCAAAACCCTGACAGAATTTTCCTAAGGGCATTAAAAGGGACAGTTTCTGAAGCTGATAACTTCCACGGTTCATCCTCCAAAAGGAACTCAAAAGCCTGAAATAGGCAATCCAGTTTAAGATAGCCTTATCTTTATTTTCTTAACAGCTTTGCCAGCACCTCACAAACCAGTTTTGAGGAAGTTTTCCATGATATCCAGTTTCCATGGATATCAGTTGCAGCGCTACAGGCTGGGGACAGAGTGGCTGGAGAGCAGCCAGGCAGAAAGGGACCTGGGAGTCTGCATCGACAAGAAACTGAACATGAGCCAGCAGTGTGCCCAGGTGGCCAAGAAGGCCAATGGCATCCTGGCCTGTATCAAAAACAGCGTCACCAGCAGGTCCAGGGAGGTGATTCTTCCCCTGTACTCAGCACTGGTTAGGCCACACCTCAAGTACTGTGTCCAGTTCTGGGCCCCTCAGTTTAAGAAGGATGTAGAGGTCCTGGAACAAGTCCAAAGGAGGGCAACCAGGCTGGTGAAGGGACTCGAGCACAGGCCCTATGAGGAGAGGCTGAGAGAGCTGGGGCTGTTCAGCCTGGAGAAGAGGAGGCTCAGGGGAGACCTCATTGCTGTCTACAACTACCTGAAAGGAGGCTGTAGCGAGGTGGGAACTGGACTCTTTTCACAGACGACCTTCAACAAGACAAGAGGACACAGTCTTAAGTTGTGCCAGGGGAGGTTTAGGTTAGATATTAGAAAGAATTTCTTCACGGAGCGGGTGATCAGACTATGGAATGGACTGCCCGGTGAGGTGGTAGATTCTCCGTCCCTGGAGACATTTAAAAAAAGACTGGATGTGGCACTCAGTGCCATGGTCTAGCAACTGCTCCGGTGGGTCAAGGGTTGGACTAGATGATCTCTGAGGTCCCTTCCAACCCGGCTAATTCTATGATTCTATGAATTCTATGATTCTATGATTCAGTTTTGCAAAAGCCCCAAAAGAGGAGCAGAACAGAGAAGGACTCTGACAGCTCATTTCCACTGGGCTCACTGATGTCCAGCTCAATGAGCAAAAGCTGAGGTGGGTCTAAGCTCCCACACATCAAATCCCTGGAATACTTTGCTTTTTCTGGATCCCTTCCATTTTTTCTATATCATATATCTTCATGGGAGAAGCTTTAGTAATAACAGACTGAAGATAATGTAAATTTGTGCATTTCATTAAAGTCAGCCTGAGCACGTCAAACCAAAACTAAAAATAGCTCAGTCCACTTTTTGTAAATGTTGCTTTGAAGCCATACTCCATCCATGCTTTTCTCTGCCTCTTCACAAACTAGAAGTTTCTTCCACTACTGAAGAAAAAGTAAAATCCTCTGTAGATTTCTTTCCCTCAAGATATTCCTCATTTTAAGCACTGCTGATTGCATGAAATTTGGCACATGAAACACCAGAACAGTCTTCAAAGCCCTCAACATAAAAATCAAATCTAATATTTATATCTGAGGGGGGAAAAATAGGGAAGGAAAAAAAAAAGAAAACAGCCAAAGATGATGCATAGGGAAAACTCAGAAGAAACTTGGAAGCATCTAAAACATAAAATTAAAACCATTTATCTGAAGCAGAAGATAAGTTGAAGGAGTTTACAAAAGAAGAGAAAGATGACAGTGATGAATACAGCAATTTTGAAACTGAAAAAGAAAGAAAAGAAGTTATGGAGGAAGGAGTAGGGAGGACTAATAAAAAGGAGAGACTTTAGAGGGAGAAGAGGACTCTCTGGGCAGCTCTGTATGCACCAAATTATTTTCCATGGCAGTAAAGCAGAAATGGGTAACCTCATCCCTCTTCTGACTTTAGTGACCTCAGGAAAGTTAAAAGGATAAAACAAACTGTAAAAAACTAAGCTGAAGTCTCTGCACTAAAACCATCTCAATCCATTGCATAAACAGCTCCCCTCCCTCACAGGATTTTCATTTCCATTATCCAAAGGCAGGTGACACATTTACAGCTTTCTGTATGTACTGAGGAAGGCAAGACTTGGTTGTTTAGGAAACCCAGCAGCTTTCCATTGACCTCCATTCAGGTTGTGGTAGAGTTGGGAATTTCTTTCTCCTTCTATCTCCCACTGCAGCATTTGACATAAGGAGGTGAAACTTTTTGGTCTTTGTAGTAAACATCATTTTTTTAATAGACATGGGAGCCATTTATTGGTCTAACTTGCAGCAGGTCAGGAGCTGTGGAAGAAGAATGGATGTGTCTAGGAAATTGTCTCAGTCCATAGATGCCTGGGATTGCAGCAGCCTGGATCTAGCAACTCCTGTGTTCCCCCAGCTATCCTGTAGTTTCAGCCTTTTTTTTCCTGCTAGAACATAGCAAGACACAAAATGGAGAAAAAGAAAAAAGGAAAAAAAACACCACACTCAAAGGATAGAAGGCTACTGAGCAAGAGACAGTAACACACATGAAAGAATTTCTCCCTACCCCAAGGTTCATTATCACCACAGGAAGCTTCACAAAATCAGAAATTAATCACTTAGCAATGACAATCATTGATAGAACAGATGTTAACACTCATTACCAGATTAAGAAACTGGCTAGATAGTTAAACAACTTTGACACCTCAGGAATGTTACACCATGAAATTAATTTTAATTCAATGAAAATGTTCTGAGAGTACTTATTTTGTATCTCTGGATTGCTGACAGCCATGTCCAGCCTCCAGCCCTCCCAATCAATACATGCTTCTGCAGATGAGCTGGCTGTTTATCCCAGCATTCCTTAGCAAATGGCAAAAGCAAAGCACTGCTGGAAGTATTTAACTTCGCAACAGCCTGAAGGGCACCAAAGTTCTTGACAAATTATTCTCTTCAAGTTTCCAGAGCTACAACTCTGGGGTTTTTTAATGCCTTGGAATTGCATAGTGCATTTCTTTCCTCATACAACAGCTTCTCTATCCTGCCCATCCTGCACACTTCCACAAAAGCCATCCCCCTTCTTTCACACTGAGCCATCCGTGCTGTGTGTTTGAGCTGAGCAAGAAAATAACACCTTTCTATACCATCAAACTGCTCAAGGACACCTTCAAAAAACAAAAATGTAATCCAAACAGGATGCCAACCCAAAGCAATGCTCCTACCCCACAATTTGCCCAACCACTGGAGGATCAGAGATTCATCTCACCTGGAAACACAAGAACTGAGACACACAATTTGAATAGAACACCACATTTTCCTTTAGACCTTTATTCACAAATAAAGCTAATTTTTTCCACCTCCCCCAGTAGATCAGTTTTGATTTTTTTAGGTTTCTTCATTGGGTTTTTTTATTTGGTTTGGGTTTTTTGGCTGGTTGATGGGTTTTTTGGGAGGGGGGTAAGGAGGACTGGTTGTGATTTGTGGGTTGTTTGGTTTATTTCTGTACCATCTACATAGTACCCTATTCCATGTGAGCAGTTCAATGCTCACTTTTCAGCCCTCTCTTACATACTGATTTTTCACAGAGCACTCAATACTAATGGCAATGACCTGAATAACCAGCTGGCTGATGGTTAACTTCTGTCCATATCAGATCAATAAAAAATGTAAGCAATAAATGACCCGAGAATGAAACTGGTGCTTATCCAGATAAAATGGAAGTTTGTAGGAAAATGAAACCACAGCCAAGAGAGTTCAAGTTCCATTGAGATTTAGAGAAAAATGCAACAAAGCATCAGTACAAACACCTCCCACATGCAAAGCCCATCAATTCCTTGCTTGTTTCCTCTTTTTGAAGTAAAAACCTTCAAAAAGCATTTATGGGAAAAGACCTGGAGTCCAACTGGAACCTGGATGTCCAAACACCCTGCAGAACCAGGCCATGGGGTCTCCCCATTGCCCCCTGCTTCTGGTGCAGCACTGCACACCCTGGTCATGCCAAAGGTAAAGAAGTTCCTCCTCATGTTTAGATGGAATTTCCTAAGTTCAGGTTTGTGTCTGTTCCCTCTTGTCCAGGGTCCTCCTTGCTCCTCACCATCCATCTGCAGTAAGCAATGGAGGGATGGGTTTTGGTCAAGGGGACACTACAGCCAACCATCCTAGCCAAAAACCTCTGTTAATTTGGGTTTTTTTCCCCAACATGCATTTGCAGTTTTGCTCCCTGGCTGTTCATTGAATCCCTACCATCTGAACCCCTACCATCAAACCATCTGTTCCACCAAGGCCCATGTCAGAGCAACAAGTTGCATTTGGGAAGAGGGTCCATGATATGAGCAGTCTCACTCCATGTCCCAGAAGACAAGAGGGCTACTTTGAAACTTCATGAATGAGTCTCCCTGACAGAAATTCTAGGAGATTTTAAAGATGTGGCACTGATTTCAATCCCTTAATTACATTCCTACACAAAACGTGGGGACAATTAGGAGAATTTCAACCCATCCATCTTCTCACAGCTACACACAGATTGGAGGCTTTGAAACTAAAGAGAGAAACATGCAAAACTTCAAAAGTATTTTAATTCCCTTTGTACCAAGGGAAGAAATATAATAAATTGGACTTTAAACTCTTCCCTCTGAAGTCCAGATGCTCAGACCTCACACTGCTTCCTGCAAACACTGAAGGCTGGGGAGAAACCAGTTCTACCTCTTCCAGGGAAGTTAATGCTGCATTTTGATTCCTTGGTGGAGCAAAAAGTTGACACAATGTCAACATGAAGATGCCAATTAGCACACTTTGGGATGACAGCCACTACATCTTCCGAAGAAACCAGGGCTGCTTTTACATCTTCTCTGGGAATCAAGTTATTAGTAAACTCTGCAGGTTCACATACCTTTCCAGAAGAGCAAATTTTTCTTCCACACCAGAGATGTAAAGGGAATCAAAAACGGGTGAAAAAGCTATTTGAATGCTGAGGTGGGGCAAAAATTAAGAGTTACCAAAGAGCAAATTAAGTCCTTGTTGGAAATTAACTCATTAATGAAGAAATACACATAGTTTGCTGCTGTCACCTTTTTTTTTTTTTTTTTTTTTTGAGGGATCTGCAATATTCTGCTGGCAAACTATTTGTGACTGACAGTCACCTGCCTGTGATTTGCATCTGTATGAGGTGGAAGAATTGCAAGCATCTGTTACAGAGCACAGGCAATACATTCCTCTTTCCAATCACAGAAACGCTACCAGGGATGCTGTAAAGAGTGCTTATAAAGTAGACTGATTGTCACCAGCCCTTTGAGGAACTTCTTTTCAAGCTCACCAAGTTTTATAAACCTCTTGGGGTAGAGTGGGAAGGCTGGGAAAGCACAGGCATCCATTTACATTTTTCTGATAAAGGTACAGCCTGGGACTGAATAGCTTAGGAAAAAATAAAGTAGAAAATTCTTTCTAGTTTTCTCCAACTGATTGAAAATATATTCTGACTTGGGGTCTCCAAGCTGAGACAAACAGAAGGGCAAGAACTCTTCTGTCTGCTTTTAACCCGAGGCAGCTCCACCAGTTCAGCTAACAGGGACTTTGAGTCTTGCACTTTCCTCAGAGCAATACAAAAATAAAACCCCACGCTTTGAACCTCCAAAGAACCATTTACACTGGAAAAGACCTTTAATATCATGGAGCCCAACCACTAACCCAGCACTACCAAGTCCATCACTAAACCATATCCCTCATGTCTCCATCTCCTTTAAATGCCTCCAGGGATGGTGACTCCACCATTGCACTGGGCAGCCTCTGCCAGGATCTGACAACCCTTTCAGTGACAAAATTCCTAATGTCCAATCTATATCTCCCCTGGCACAACTTGAGGCTCTTTCCTCTTGTCCTATCATTTGTCATGTAGAAGAGACCAACAACCACCTCACTGCCACCTCCTTTCATGGAGCTGTAGAGTGGGATAAGGTCTCCCCTCAGTCTCCTTTTCTCCAGGCTAAACCACCCCACTTCCCTCAGTGGTTCCTCATAAAACTTGGACTTCAGACCCTTCACCAGCTCCATTGCCCTTCTTGTAGTGAGGGCCCCACACACAAACCAGGATGATGGTGTGAAGGTGTTCTCACCAAATCAGTCAAAATGCTCACATCTCCATAATGCCTCCTCCTAACACAACTTGTAGCATTCAGTAAGTTGTGCAGAAACACTTCAAGAATCTTAGAGGCAGCCAGAACTATCAGCTGTTGTTAAACATCTATTAAATTCTGTACTATTTTACTAAAGGGATATACTGTTTTGTGCTAAGCAGCTTGAATTTCATTTCATCTCTCAGCCTGAGGCCAGGGGAGTGCAGGAGTGATCTGTCCATTATTTGCCTTGAAGTTATTACAACAACTGTTAGCAATTTTGAAGCAGTTTTAGTTAACAGCATCCATCACAGCTCTGCATCACTTCACAGGCACTGTCTCAGCACAGCACTTGTACAGGCAGGATAACACAACCCATCACTCTCCAAGGGCCACTGCTAACTCCTGCCCTGCAGCAGTGATTAGCACCAGAAAGGTCAAAGTTTAAAAGGAGGTTTTGTTGTTTCACTTCATATGAGCAATTTTAGACTAATAGCTGTCCCATCTCTTATTAGCACTGAGTAGTAAAGTCATACTGGGAAAGCTCTGCAGGGCACACCTGACAACTGTTTCATTTTTTAAGACTAATACCTTCAGGCATTCTCTGTGAGCTGGCACAGAAGTATTATTTACATTAGGGTTAGAAAGTAGATGGAGACTGCATTTGATTGGGTTTGTGTACTGCACTTCTAGGATCCACAATTTGCTCTCAGCCAAGCGACTGAATACCCATGAGACTCTTATTACTAAATACAGAGTGATCTTGACAAATGTTCCTGTTCTCATCATTTGTACTTCTCTAAAGCATCAGCCACGCAGCTGCAGATCAAGAGTTTCAAGGTAGATGTAAAAAGCTTCTGTGCTCATCAGTTTGCATGTTTTAAACAGCAATGTTCTTCCTTACGGGTAACAAATGAGACGCTCAATTTACTGCCAGTGTTTTTAGAAGTCAGCATTTGCAATTCACTGCATTCAAATCAAAATGGAAAAGATGGCCTTGTGACTTTCAGAAGCGAGCAGCACGACTGGCAGGAATATTTTTCCACCCTAAATAACCACTGCCACTTCAGCACCCACCAGGCTCGATTCCGACTTCATCCGGATGCGGGGGAGTTTACGCACGAGCTCCTGATTACACCTGGAGTTTTCACTTCAAGCAGAGAATGTGTGCACCTCCAGCCCATCAGATAGTAGCAGGCCTTGTAATTATCTTGTCTCCTTCAATACTTTTTTTTCCTAGACTTCCCTAAGATTATTCTCCCTCTCAGAAATTATTACAGCCAGGAAGATGACATTCATTAAATACAGCGAGGCAGTGCTAATATCAAGGACAGGGAAGGAAAAGAGGTTGAGCTTCTATCCTTTTCATTCAAGAAAGCAGAATGAGATTATTTTTATTGTAATCCTGGAATGTGAAGAGATCAATCTCAAGTTTTAAATTCTATAAATCTCCAGAGCACTATTTTTGACATACTTTTCAAGTTTATCTTTAAGATTTTAAATTTCTTCACTGAATAAAAATTTATCTTCCGAGTAGGAACACGATTCCTGGGCTAAACAAGCACCTGTGTAATACCCACTCAATGCATTCAAATATCCAGAGAGATAATTCCTACTTCTTCCTTTTGCCATTTGCATTTAAATAGTCTGGCATTTCGCTGGGGAAAAAAAATCACATTTAAAAGGATATAGCCTGCATTAGTTAATGCTTTTTGTGAACAGAAAATTAGAATTACTAAAATAATTACACAAAAGCTCTAGAGAAACATAGAGATGCACACAACAAAGGCCAGAGCTGAACTAATGCATTGAAGTTCTGTAACTCTCCAAGATCTACTCAACATTATCTCCAACTTTGGGAGAGATGCTACTCCTCTCTAAGTCCAATAGCTGTATTAAACTGATAACACATGTCTATATATCTTAGGGAAAAGTAATAAGCCCCTCTGTGAAACACCATTTCCGTAGTGTCTTGGAGGAAAGATAACTTTTTACACAAACTCATTTTTCATTTCCACAGCATTGTCTCCTCTCTCAAACAGGATATAAGATGATCCCACAGACAACTTCAGAAATGAGTGTTTATCCAAGTTCACCCTCTGAACAAAAGATACCCACGTGCAGAAATGAGTAAAAATAGAAATGCATTCTATTCCACCAGAAAGACAGCACTAGATCATCAGAGCTAAATTATTTCAAGCTCTTTCCAAGCCAGAGACCTCATCACCTATTGGTTAAAAGAACAGACTAGTTGAGAACATTTTTATCTCAATGCTGCCTTTCTGGCACAGTGCTACAGACCCTGACCCTACTTAATTTAACAAAACCACCTTGAGTCATACACGAAACAGCTCCTACCTTGGGCCAAACACAGCCTGAGCTGTAGGAACATGCCCTAAACCATGTTCCTAAGTCAACACTCTGCTGGTCACCCACTGGCACCCACAGTATTAGGTCCTGGCCTCTACTTTGCTTGGCAAACCCATCTCCCACTACCATTTGACCACCAACCTGGAATTTCAAAATCATATGGAATTTTAAGAATGCTAAAGACAGATTTAGAAACAAGATCTAACTTCAGGGAAAGACTGGGAAAGATCACCCTCTTTCAGTTGCACCTCTCCTATGAAGACAGACTGAAAGAGTTGGGGTTATTCAGTCTAGAGAAGGCTTCAAGGAGACCTTATTGCAGCCTTCCAGTATCTGCAGGGGCTACAAGAAAGCTGGGGAGGAACTTTTTAGGATGTCAGGTGGTGATAGGACATGGGGGAATGGATTCAAACAAGAGGAGGGCAGATTTAGATTGGAAGTTGGGAAGAAGTTCTTTACCATGAGGGTGGCGAGACCCTGGCACAGGTTGCCCAGAGAGGTGGTGGAAGCCCCATCCCTGGAAGTTTTTAAGGCTGGACAGGGCTCTGAGCAACCTGATCTGGTGGGAGGTGTCCCTGCCCATGGCAGGGGGGTTGGAACTGGATGATCTTAAAGGTCCCTTCCAACCCTGAAAATTCTGATTCTATAAGTACTGTAAAGTTTCCAAGCAGCTCCTACAAAGATCATCTTTAAAGCCAGCTGGTGAGACTGGGCTCCAGTTTATGAGCTTCCATAAACCTGATTGCTTAAATTTGTTACTATCCACAGCCTCAGCAAAGTTTATCCAGCCTCTACTTAAACATACCTCCATTATTTTGCTCTGCTCTTTCTCTCCAGTTGCTACAAACAACTCGGAGACAGATACAGTAGTGGGAATGGCACTGCTAGCATAATAAGGTTAATAGGTTACTCCTTTATTCAGGTGGATCTGCTCATCTGTCCTACACCAATCCCAGTTATCAGGCAGCTCCAGTGAGTGCCCTTCTTTGGCTGGAAAGGCAGTGCCCAAATCCCAAAGGTGCTGATTAAATCCCCAGAGCTACACAAACTCACTGCTGCACAGGGGAAGCAGAACAATAAATAACCACAGGAGTGACTCTGATGGACTCAGGAGCAGGCAAAGGAGAGAGGTTTCTGAGGTTGGATGCTCAGCAGGGACACAGAAGGTGCCCAATAACTTTCTTACTTGGCCAAGGGCCCTGCCAGGCTGGGGACAAAGGGACATCATTTAGGCAGCCTCTATCTGTCAGACTGATTATCACACCCAGAGTGAGGGAAAGGAGGAAAAGGAGGGATTTGAAAGAAGTTTCCAGAATGAAGACAGTGAAGTCCCAGACTAATCCTTCAGTGCTAAAGAAGGGAATGCTGAGACTTGACCAGACAGCCCCTACACCTCAGAAAAGCCTTGGTTCAATTTCTGCTAGAACTGGTTCAAGGCAGAGGTTTGAACAGAGGTCTCACAGAATCCAGTAAGTGACATAATCCCCAGTTATCACAGCCTGGCAGGGACAGGACTTCAGAGCTAAGCTATTTTTATAAATAAATGCCTACTGCAGGCAAGATACAAAGATAAGCCATGACATATAGCCAGTAGATGACAGACTGCAAGGTTCAGTGTCCTCCCCACCAAGTTTTAATTTCCTTACAAGAAAAACAGCTCCTGCAGAGGTTGAGACCAAGCCCCAGAGAGTCCTGAAGCACAACCTCAGTGTCCATCTGGGGGCTGCCCTGCTGCTGATTCAGGGTAGGAACTTATTTAACTTCAAAACTGCATCAATTTGAGAACAGCATCCAAGCCTTATTTAATTTTATTTCCTCAAACATGCAGCCACATTCTCGTGGAAGTTTTACACTGTCAAATCAGCACTTTGGGGAAATCAAATCAGCACCCCAGCCTGAGCCCAAGTTTTCTGGCAGAGCTGTGAGAGAACCTCCACCTCTTTACATAAGAGGACACTGAAAATAGACTGCAGTGAAACTTTCCACATTAATAAGATCACTTAAGTTCATCTTTCTGTCAGGTCTTCTCACTCACTACTTTGTAAGAGATGGGTGCATGTCACTGGGCAGCCAGCAGAACTCTGGCCAGCAGTTAAAGTTTAAAAACTGTAAGAAAAGTACATTAATAGTTACACAAGAACCAGGACAGTTTACAACAAGGGGAGAACAGTATTGCAATATTTGTTACCACATAGAACAGAACTTGCTCATTATTGATAAAAAAAGTTATTTTCCTCATGACTCTTGCCAGTATGAAATTCTATTTGCTGTGCATTTACTTTCTATTACCAACCACAGAGGAAGCAGACTGCAAAAATAGCTTTTCGAAGTCACTAAACACTTAAAGGGCAAAAAATGCTTTGGAATACATCACACTAGCAGAGATACAAACTTTCAGCTGCAGCTAAAACATAAGAGAACTCTAACAGGAATAGAGGAATAAGTTTTCTTGGTCACTAAAAGACACAGACCCAGGTAAGAACAGGTATTTTTTGCCATCTTCCAGAAGCCTGATTTCACATTAAAAAGACTGTTTGTCCATCCTGCTTCCATTTCACTGACAGCACACGAGCTCCTGGTATTTGTCCCTGTGCTTGCAATGCTGAGTCAAGTTCTCCCAAGTCAACTCTTATTTTTCACCACTGCAGGAAAATGCAAGTCAGGACAAATTGACCAAAACCCTGCTTGCCTGGTCAGAAGTTTTGGAAGTGCAGAGCCATGCCTGCAACATCAGGAAGACAAATTCATTTGTTAAAGAGAACTGATTGAGAGTACATTCTCTTGTTTTGTTGATTTTTTCATGCCAGAAACCTCCCTTCACTTCAGATGAAGAGAATATTAATGCTGTTCCTAATTGTTGTTTTGTGTATTAAAAATATAATACTAAGTTGCATACTAGCCAAAAAAAATTTAATTAAATGGAATTTCATTTACAGTTACTATTTATCCCAATATCATAAAGAGAAAGGTGTATATGTGCTGCAGAATTTCAAGTTTAAAAAATATATATATCACTTAGATTACTTTTTAAATAGCTAGAGGAAACAGACATGAGAAATTTATAATAGCAGCTACAAATATTGTTGTATTCCTGATTAGGAATACCTTTAGACTCTAACTTTCTGAGAGAAAGCTCCATAGGCCACCAAATGCTAGGTACACATACCAAAATATTCAGTGTTCAGTTGCCATTCTGTAGTTAACAAAAGTAAAGGGCAGCCTTTTAGAACAGAAATATGAGAAGTATTTTTATCCATGCAAAAAGAAAAGATAACACAGAAAAAAATTCCTCACTAACATTACAAGTTGAATAACCAGCAGGAATATGGTGTCAGAGAAAGGTCATAAATTTTCAATGTTGGCTTTAAGTGACATTTCTAAATTATGCTATGGCAATCCTGAAACAAAGATGGATAAACACAATTAAACCAGTTTTTAAACCAGTCAGTGATGCTGCATCAAGAGCAGCCTTCATCTTCTCAACACAAGTCCCAGCTTGGACACTTTGCTGTTAAATTAATGCTTGTGGTACTCATTTGTTTTCTTCATGGCATCATGGATGAAATTAGCACATTTCCTATAGATTCTCTAATAAATCAGAGTTTAACATGGAAGAACCATACAACAGGATAATTCAGAGAAGAGGGACATTGTCTGAACCCATTTCAGACACACACTGACACATAAGCACTTTCTTGCCACATTGGGAACACACGAAGAACTGGAAGCACATGCTGCTTCTACAGGCTGTTTCACAGCAGGAACAGAGTCCATCTACAGGCCAAAACTCTTATTTTTTTGGAAATCTATGTAAGAAAAATGTTATGGCTTTATTAGAACACAAGTGAGCATCAGTGAGATGCTTTCCTCCCAAACATACCAGCAAATCTCAAAGGAATTGTCAACTTGTTGCCAAAAAGTCTTAATCAAAAAGGTGTCCCAGAATTAAAAAATGAAAAAACAAAAAATAAAAACCCAATTAATAAAAATATCAAGGAAAATTGATAAAGAGTGATCCTTCACAAAATGCCAAGAGATACCCAGTTTACAAATGGACAAGATAAAAGAGAAAGAGAGATCCAAGATTTTCCCAAAATTTCAGGAAGTTGGATATGTTGAACTGCTTTCTCTGAAGGCACTGTTGAGACAGATCCTGAGACTCAGCAGATGCCATCCTGTGAATACACACACTTGGAATCCACCCTATGCTGAAAACCTGAATCAGTCCCATATAGAAGCAATCTTTCTTTCCCAGCACATGAAATAGTTTCATTATTGTATCAGGGGCTTTTGCTTTATTTATTTTCAAGGACACAGTGAAACCCAGTTCTTTTTTTTCCCTCTTATCAAAAAGAAACACTGAGGCAAATGGGAAGAGCTCTGAATACTAGAGATAAAAACTAAATTACATATTTGAGCCCCTTCTCCAGATCCTATATGGACTCAGTTTCTTTTATGGAGTCCCAAAAGTCTCAGCTGAGTATTGTCCTTACCCAGGCACCACTGAGCATCTGCACATCCAGCCAGGATGCAGACTCACCTGGGTCCATAAGAGGGGGGTCTGTCCTACATAGAACTTGAAGAATGGAAGAACAATCATGGATATAATGTTTGCACAAGACACCCAAAAATCTCAGCACAAATTAAGGTGCAAAATGGTCCTTGATGCACTTGAGGAGGCTGAATCATTTTCTGCCTTGGAGGCAAAATCCTGCCTTTAAATTTCTTGTCCCTGGATAGAAATATATGTGCTGCTGACTACAGGTATAACGTATATATTCGTGTCTGTAATCTGCCTCTCAGATTTACCCTTTTACAAATACTGCTCTTGGAACAGAAGACCTCAGATATCAATTATAACAGAAGAAATAATAACTGGAGAAATAGCATTAATGCACATGGAAGTTAAGATGAAGTGTACGTGTGTGCTGGAAAGTGATTCTAGCAGTCTCAAGAGATAAGGTCAGTGGGAATTCCATAGGATTGTGGAATGGTTGGGGTTGGGAGGCACATCTAGAGATCATGTATCCCAACCCCCTTGCTAAAGCAGGTTCACCTAGAGCAGGCCCCACAGGAACCCATCCAGGCAGGTCTTGAATATCTCCAGAAAAATGAGACTCCACCACCTCTTTGGGCAGCCTGTTACAGGGCTCTGCCATCCTCAAAGAAGTTTTTCTCATGTTCAGATGAAGCTTCCTGTGTGCCAGTTTGTGCCCATCACCCCTGGCTGGCCATCACTGAAAAAGTCTGGCCCCATTCTCTGGACACCCTGTTTTTAGATACTTATAGGACTCGCTTCTCAGTCTTCTCCAAGCTAACCAGCCTCAGGTCTCTCAGCCTTTCCTCATAAGATGCTCCAGTTATCATCCTGATAACCCTGGACTCTTTCCAGCAGCTCCACATTTGTCTTTTACTTGAGAGCCCAGAACTGAACACATTGCTCTGGATGTGGCCCCACCGGGCAGAGTAGAGAGGGAAGGGAAGAACATCCTTCATCCTGCTGGCCACACTCTTCTCAATACACTTCAGGATGCCACTACAGCCTTGTGGACCACAAAGCCATGCTTGTTGGCTCCTGGTTTGCTTCTTGTCCACCAGAACTCCCAGGTTCCTTTGTGTAACTCCCCAGTGTATCTCCCACTTCCACCACCTTTCAGGATGCTCTTTGCTCCTCCCTGCAGAGCCCTCAGCCCTATGGCAGCACCAAGGCACAACATTTCCTGCCACCCACCTGAGTCCCCATGGTTAATTTTCAGCAGCAAAAATGGATGGGCAGAAAAGGTTACATCCACCTCTCTGGTTTAAATAGATCCTTGGTTGAGAGATGAGTTCTAAGCTTCAGTTTCTGCCAAGACCTTTCTCAGACTGTCCAGAAAGTGAAAGCAATAACAGCCACAAGACAGGGAATAACATGAGCAAAAGTGGCCTGATGCAGATTAGTAACCATGCAGTTCAAGGCAATTAATTTCCAGCTCTTGCCATGTTCAGGTACTAACCCTGCCTTAGAATTACTTATTTTTGTATTAGCAGCACTGGCAACCAACTGTTCCAAGCCACAGCTTATCTGTTGGGCATTTTTTCCCCTCTAGGTTGATTTTGCTTTAAAACAGACCACAAAGAAGTGTTGTATGAAGGGGAACCACCTGCATAAGGATAACACAATCCACTTCATTTTAAAATGTACCTTCACCTTTACCAACTGTAAAACAAAATTTAAAATAAATATATGCTCTGAAATGAAAAACCAGCCTACCATGAAAAAAGGAGAATTTGATTTTACAGAGAAATATATATATAAACACCAGCCAAGAGGTCATGCTAACAAAAACAGCTTTGAGACACATCTGAGGGAGTCATTAAAAAGCAATAAGCTAGAACACAGCTTATGGACAGCTTCCATGGATTTGCATGCAGAGCCAGCTGCATGAAGCTTTAGCAACCCCTTAATTCCCCAGCAGCAAAGGATGCTCACAATGCCTGCACGTACAGAAGAGAGGAGTTCACCAAGGTTCCTGCACCAGAGAGTAGCACTGGGGAAGTTAGCTCTGAGAAATCAGCTGTAAAACACACCCTAACACCACTTCCCTTCCAGAGGGATGAGGAAAACAGTCAAATAATTTCACCCTCTGCAGCTCTGGTGCACAATCAACACCAACCATGACCAAAGTGTTTTGAGTACACCAAATAGGTAAAATAAGCCCTGCTGAAAAACACATTGAAGTGTGGTGGTGATTAAAAAAAGAACCAAATCTCCAACAGCTAAAATAACATGGTGAAAAAAGGTGGCTACTAACTCAGCAGCCTCTGCTGGAAATAGATGACAATCCTAAGTCTTAGAATGGACAGAATCATACTGAAAAGAGAAAAAAAAAAAAAAAAAACCAACCAGTGGCTACTATTTCCAGTCTCCCTGAAAAGCACAGAATGCAACCTCCAGCTTTTTAAATTCAGCACCACATCCCCTCTGCTGCCTGGTACAGAACCTTCCAGAGAAACAGACCTGCAAGGCAAGGAGCAGCCCCTGGGCAGGGCAGAGAGAAAGGAGCAAATGCTGCAAACAACCAGCACCATGGCTCTGGCTGCTGCTGCTGGGACTGCAGAGCAGAGCATCCTGTGGCAGCCACCACGGTGCCTGCAACACACCAGAGAGGGAGGATTATTTGAACAAGTGCTTTTTCCTTACAGAGAAAATGCCAGCCAAAAGCTTTTGGGGAATGGGGGGAAGCTGGAGCAGTTGCCTGGGGAGGACAGATCTTTGTGCCTGCTCCCTTTCATGGGAAAGAAAATGAAAGAGGAAAAAAAAGAAAAAAAAAATACTCTTTTCACTTAAGATACAATCTGTATTAACAGGGATGGCTCATCTCTGTTCCACACAGTCACAGCCCCCCGAGGACAGCCCCACACTGCCACTCCTTCCCATCTGAGGTGGGAGCAAGGAGGGAGGGATGGAGCTGTGCAGCTCAGGGTTGGGAAGGCAGATGAAGAAACCTGTTTTGAGGGAGAGGTTCAGGGCTGAAGCTGGTCATTAGCAGCACAGAACCCAAACAGCCCAATTCCCCCTTGTTATGGAATTTGTTGGCCTCATACAGATAGCACCAGGAAAAAAAACTCTGGGTGCTTGGATCTCCAAAGCAGACTTCAGACTTCCAGAGTTGGAGTCAAAATTTCAACACGAGTGCAGCCATATGGGGTTAGGTCAAATATTTATCCTTCATGGAAGGCAGAACATGATAAAAATGGTCAGTCCTTCCCACAGAAGGGTTGCTCCCTTAGCCTTTCAGATCCTGACTCAGGCATTTAGGAACATCCAGTGGGTTTTCTGTCTTTACAAGTGGACACGGGTAAGTTTGACCAAGACCCGAAGGGTCAAAAAGAGTCTGGTCATACTTAACAGCAACCACTAACACAAGCTTCAAGTACTCTTATCCCAGAGCAAATCTGATGAAATAGAGAAGGCTCAGAGCTGGGAAACCTCACTGTGCCTTGCCATGGACACCCAGAAGTAAAAAAGAGACTTTCCTCTGTTCTGTTTGCTCAGATGCAGAACTGCCTATCTGAGGTGATACACTGCATCTCTTCACAAGTCACCCAACTCTCCTATGCATTCCAGATCAGCCTTGTGAGATGAAAAAGGGACAGAAAAAGCAAATACCATCTGCAGAGTTCTGCAGGCAGCAGCCAGAGGTGACAGACTGTGTCCCTCTCACAGGCAGGCTGGGAGCAAAGCACACCCAGTGACTGATGCCTCTTGTAGTAGCAGAGTTACAGTCACTCTACCAAGAAGAGACCTCGCTGAATGTCTCATTTTTTTGGTCAGGTTATCTCAGCAGTTTACTAGGTATAATCCGGGGGGAAAGTCAGTCAGACTATAAAGTTAATTTGGCTGAGAACACAAGACACTGGCT
Source organism: Calypte anna (assembly GCF_003957555.1). Lineage (NCBI taxonomy): Eukaryota > Metazoa > Chordata > Aves > Apodiformes > Trochilidae > Calypte > Calypte anna. The sequence continues at coordinate 12,930,153 of NC_044247.1, read as the reverse complement.
TTATCCTCAGAGAAGCAACTACTGGCTTTGTTCAGTTGAACTGATAGTAGGTTTACACACTTCACATATAAATGACTTGCACAGAATTGGCTTAGCACCTAGAAAAAAGCCATCTGAAAGCAGAAGGCTCTGTTACTTGTGAAATGGCATTTCATCCTGGATTTATAATCTGTGGGTTGTGTCCATCCATCAAGGAGAAGACTCATTCAATAAGCAGCTTCAGTTCCATGTTGCTGCAGCTTTTATTTTTTTAATATTTATTTATGCTCACAATGATCTCATAACAATCTAATTTCTCAGGATAAAATGCTTGGGCTTAGAGAATCATGGAATTGTTTAGGTTCAAAAAGTCCAAAGCATTGCCAAGCCCACCACAAAAACATATCCCTCAGCACCACATCTACATTTCTTAAACAACTCCAGGGATGGCAACTCCATCACTTCCCTGGGCAGCCTGACAATCCTTTAGGGAGAAGAAATGAAATCTCTTTCTTGGATTTGTTTGTCTAACCTCTACAATTGGGCTCCACTGTAACAGCTGTGATCACTGGGGATTTTGCTGCCCTGTACCACTGCAAATATAGCAGGGGAAAACTCCACTCCTGCAGTTTTCGCTTTTCCAAGACATGAAACATGAAAGGGTATCCATGGACCTTGCAGAGGGTTTCACCTGCAGCAGCCTCCCATTACTTGATCTGGAAAACTTGAGATCCTGACCATAAACTTCTCACCTACAGCAGTGCAAGGTGTAAAAGAAATGAGTCCAGAACTTTTATCAGATTTAAGATCTTGGAGACATTCATGCATAGAGAAAAATGCAGAAAACTGCAGCCTAGCTTTTAGAAACATCACTGAATTCTATATAACAAAATGTTTGGTTAGGAGGAAAAAACCAATCACTATGAATTTCCATCCTCTCAAAAAATGTGAGACTTACTTCTTACTTTCTAATTATTATGTAGCTACAAAATAAGTCATAGCACGGGTACAATATCACAACATACACAGAAAAATCTATAATCTAGTCATCAGCTCAGAAAAACAAACAGGCTTAAAATTGAAGCAGAGAAAATTCATATTACAGGCTACAGAGGAAAAAAAGGCACAACACTAAACATGATGCCCAATTAACAAAAAATAAAACCAAAAGAGAGGTTTTGTAAGTGCTTGGAGCACAAGGGGATTATAGGAAGGGCTGGCCCAGCAACTGACACCCAGTCCACCATGACGCAGGGAGAGACCAGATGGACCAGCAGAAGATGTTCAATCAGATGGTCCCAAACAATTATAGATTCCATGGTTTAAAACATAACAGAAGTGACAGAGATCATCTTGCTTCTACTCACATCTGTTCCTGGCTCACTCAAAGAAGTTTCAGAACCTCTTCCCAAAGGGAAGTACTGCAGTACCTTCCAAGGGGGAAGCACTGAGAAAGCACCAGGTGATAAATCCTGCAAGATTTGAGCTCACCTCCACAAAGTATTTTGACATTTGTCAGAATTCTTGAAATAGAAACTTTACAGATCCAACACCAAAAACTTGAAGTTTTTGCTCAAGGTAAGCATCCCTCTTATGTGACATTCTGAAAACAGAAAATGAGTTGCTAGAATTGGTTGCTGGCCAACCTTTTTCCCAGACAAAGCCATGGCTACACTGATATGACCACCAAAAGTTTGCTTTGCTCCACTCCCACCTTCTACTTGATAACAGACATAGCCAGCAGCACTCTTGCTATCAACCCAGATAACCTGGAGTGCCAGCACCCATAAACACACCAGAGCTCAAACACATACACACCATGGCTTGTTCCTGACTCCAGACCACATCACCCCAGCAGCTCCTCACTATGAAGCTTCCTTTCCATAGATTTCTGCTGTTGGCATTCAGTAGAGAACATAAAAAGTCAGTCCTCAGCTCTAAGGAGCAAGTTGCTGAAGGGAGATGCAAAAGGAACGAGATCAGAAAAGCAGCATCAAGACCGTCAACCTGCAGAGCTGTCTGCATCACCTCAAGCTGGGTGAGAAAGAGAGCAATCCAGCTGTATCCAAGTGGATTGCACATGGAGAGGGTGCATAAGGAAATGGTTACCCACATGGAAACAGTCACTGCTTCTCTAATGTCCCAGACCACTAGAAATTAAACCTAAATAAATTCTCATGCTAGTGGATATTTGTTTGAGAAGAGTGTTAGTATTACAAGCAGGAATTCTATCTTGTTCTTTTGAGGGAGGCCGTCACCTTTAAAGTCACAGAACCACAGAATCATCTGGGTTGGAAAGGAACCTCTGAGATCAAGTCCAGCCCTTAATCCACTGCCACTGTGGTTCCCAGACCATGGCACTGAGTGCCACATTCAGTCTCTTAAAAACCTCCAGGGACAGAGAATCCACCATCTCCCTGGGCAGCCCATTCCAATCACCCTCTCTGCAAAGAATTTTTTCCTAATATCCAACCTAAACCTCCCCTGGCAGAGCTTAAGCCCATGGCCTCTTGTCTTGCTGAGAGTTGCCAGGGAACAGAGCCCGACCCCCCCCTGGCTCCAACCTCCTTTCAGGGAGTTGTAGAGAGTGATGAGGTCTCTCCTGAGCCTCCTCCTCTCCAGACTGAACACCCCCAGCTCCCTCAGCCCTTCCTCACAGGACTTGTGCTGGATCCCTTCACAGCCTCCTTGCCCTCCTTTGGACCTGCTCCAGCACCTCAATCTCCTTCCTGAACTGAGGGGCCCAGAACTGGACAGGCCTTTTTTGCTGTACAAGAGACATCCAACAAAACATGTAGTAAGGGTTTCTCCTGGATTTTTAAAGGACTTGTGTTTCTCCTTCTGTATTTTACATCCCCTTCTCTGCAGCAGTTACTGTGACTGGGGTATTTGCAATCCTCCATGATCCATTCCTCCCCCTGTACTCTCCTGCTCCCATGCAGCCTGAGCTCCCCGACACACCAGAACTTTCCACCATGAGAGCTTCATCAGGGTTCCCTCTGCCTTCTAATGAGTTTAGAAAAAATTCTGAACATCTTGTCAAGGTTTCACTTTAGCAAATTATTTTCCTTAAGGGAGATGGGCAGGAGGCAGTAGCTCCAGAGCTGCCCTCGCAGTGCCAAGTTTTAAACTTCAGAAGCAAGGCTGGGCTGGTTCACCCTCCCCTTCCATTTTTACTGTTTCTGTGACATTTTGGAGTTCAGAGGGCTCCATACACAGGCAAGAGAAATCATTTCTCACTTGGTCAGCTGGAGGCTCCTAAAGAGAACAACAAATTAACAGTAATGGATTACAAGTAGTAAACTGGGTTTTGTTCATCTGCAGCCACGCTCTGCCCTCCAGGGACAATTTTTGTAAATACAGTGCTGTTGTTATTCAAATATTTCCCCTCAAATCCAAGCTGTCACTTTTTTATCAGTGGCAGATACTGTTGTCAAAGTAAATGCAAATGAACCATCATGATAATCCAGAGAGCAAAGAGCAGATTGGAAAGCTCAAGATCAAACTATTTGTATTTCTGCTGTAAATTGCTTTCACCACAGTTCCAAAGCAGGCCTTGGATAATCTATACATTTCCTATTCATCTCCATAAAATCCTAATTTTACACAGCAATAGTGTAAAATCAGTTAAACACAACAATGATTTTACAGGTTTCCAGAGAGCTGATGTCACTTGGGAACAGTATACTCCATTGATGCATTATGTCTGAAAAAGGAAAAAAAATAAAATACTGAAATGATGAAGCAACACAGCAAGTGTTTTATGAGTCCATAAATCTAATGCTATGGATAAGCAGGGACCAAAATCTAAATACATGATTTATGGACCCAAAAGGATTCATTTTAACTTTATAATATTTAGAATACAAGTCAAACATGCTGCAGTAGAAGTAAATATATGATGCACTAAAATAGAACTAAAAATATTTTATTATTGTTGTCCCATTGCACAAGTTCAAAGGCAGTGGTCTAAGCATCCACCAGTGTGCATCAAAAAGAGGCTGTGAGGATACCACAGCACATGTGCAGTGTCCAGCACATGTTCTGGTAGGACTGATCATTACATAAGTTTCTCTTTTTTTTTTCCCCCCCCAGTTGGGAAGGATCAGGAAGAAAAAAATGCACAAGAAAAGGTCCTGATTCACAGCTGGTGAGCTGCAATGTTCTTTTCTCCCTAACAGTAACATTCTTCTGCTGCCTATCAACACAGGTGCTGCTCACATTCATAATGGCAGGAGGTTAATCAGCACTCATCCCAAGCCAGGATGCAAGTATAGACAGCAGCAAAGCTTATGCACTTGAATTTAATTTTTTTTAACAAGGTACAACCTGGACAAATTTTTGTTTTTAAACCCAAATTTTATCCCTGCTCCTCAGCTACATCTGTTGTGCAGCAAAGCATCTCCATGTGCCAGCAGCTGAAAGCTATGTCAGCCATGCTTCAGTGGGGCAGAAAAGTACCTTCTGTTTAAACGAAGAGGACATTAAAGTAATCTTAACAGGCAAAATTTAACACTACATTGCCCACAGCTTCTGGGGTGACAGGTATGATTATGCACTTGGAAATGCAGCAAATTCTGGTAAAAGCTCCTGCACATCCTGCACACTGGAAAGGCATCACCACTGGTTTAGATTCACATTAGGGCCAGAATCCAGACACACTTCTGGCACAAATCTGGTAGATGTCTGGTTAAACAGGGCAAAAGCACATACCTAACATGAAGATGTTAGTGGCAGACATGGGCTAGATGATCTCTTAGAGGTGTCTTCTGAGATTTATGTGAAAATGCAAGGCATAGCAAACTCATTTCATCAAGTCCTTAGGTTCTCTGCTGACTTCAGGTTAAACCCTAATCCGGTTTCAAGCTGAAGGCACAGAGATCACAAGATGTGTTCCAGGCCTACCCAGGCACCAGAGCAAGCAAGCAATCTTGCACATTGCTCACCTCAGCCTTTTCCCCAAGCCCATTTTGCTCTTCCCCAATCCTAATATTGCCCCCTAAGTTTATTTTGAGGAGGAGGCAAAAATAAATACTGTTCAATTGTAGGATCCATCAACCAGAAGCCCTCCTTGCTCAGCACTGCTCTGCTTGGAGCCAGCAACAGCCTCTACACCAATGCAGCTCCTGGGTCCAGGTTGAGCTCCATCCAAACACATGGAAATGTTCTTTCTACAGAGCAACAAGCTGAAGCTCAAGGTGTTCTCACAAGCAGGTATTAGATCCCTTTTGTAAATAAGCCAAGGGAGATGCAGATGAGTTTGTATTCATCTCTGTTATCTCAAGTAGCACTTTCAGCCCTGACCCTCAGCTGCTTCCCCTTTGCCTTCCAGTTCACTGCTGAAGCACAGAATCAGGTTCAACTAAAGCAAAGCACTGGGCAGACCCATGGTTGTTCTGAACTGGGACCAATTAGCAAAGGCCCAGTAGCTCTGTAACCATCAGAGCTGTGTCACAGTTGGTAATCCTCCCTTTAATCAGAAGAACAGACATAATTCAGCTGTTCCCCTCATATCTCATCCTTCCGTCTTCTCCCACACAGACACCCACATCACCACTATTTTTGCTCAGTTTTAAGAGGTCATTCACATTTTCCTTGTTACCATTTCCATTGCCTAACAAACAATACTCAGTAACAGCAACTTTTATAGAGGAAACCTTTCCACCAGTAGATCACCAAGCTTCCAAGTGCCAATTGGCATCATCCCCAGTTTAGAGGTGAGGAAACAGATGTAAGAGAATAAAATGACTCTTGGACCATCCAGCAAACTAAGAGCAAGACTAGATCCAGGAATTTGGTATTCCCAGCACCCCAGTACTATGTTCACAGCCTGCTTTCCCAGTAAAATAGCAGCAGTTTTCTCTTCTCACAGTCCAGGCAATCATCAGGAGGCAATAAAGGGCTTTTGTCTCCAATTCAAACCTGTTCCAGTCACTGCTGTTGGATGTTCTGGCCCACACTTCCATTAAGTTTGAAAAAGCCACTCTTGAGAAGTTTAAGAGTGAGATTAGTCATGAAAACATGTAATATGGAGTAGATGCTAACAAACTACAGTTGGGATCTTAAATCTAAGAGAAAAAAAACCATACAAAAGCAAGCTTAAGGTGAAAGAAAATATCCCTATATATTACAAATACCAATAGTACAAATACCAATACATACAGTTATAAATACAATATAATTCAACATTTGCCCAATCAAGAAGGGTGTCAAAGATCAAAAATTGCCTTTACTATATTTCAAGTGCAATCTCACTTTCAGGAGAAACATGTTAGATTTTATGCAGCACACTCAAAGACACTGGAGTTAAAATATATTACATGTTTGGATTCAATTATCAAGTCCTGATGAGTCATAGCCCTCATTTGGCATTTATGTAGGAAAAAAAAATTCTTGGCAGCCTCTAGCACCACAAAGGAAATTCAAAGGGAGGTTGAATTCAAGCATTTGAAGAAAAGGGAAAAAAGAAAGAAAAAAGAAAAAAATGAAGAAAGAAGAAAAGAGGTGCATTAATCAGCAGGTTCAACCTCCCAACAGAAGGAAAAAAATTATTGCTTGTCTCAGGCATCCTTCAATCTGACCTGCAAAGCAAGCAAATTTAAAGTAACATCCAGCACCTTACTGAGCTGTGAGGCTGTGAGCCAAAACAACCTCCATTATTTGCATTTCTCACACACACACAAACTTCACCACACAAGGTCATTCAATATCAAGACAATTAAATTAAGTTTTCCTCTAAAATGAGGCCTCATTATCAAGACCAATTAAATGATGACGAAATCTGAACAGTTCCAGTCCTCAAAGGCTTATTCACAAGAAGAGCATTCTTTAGATATTAGAATCATTAAAAGATATGTTAGCCTGTGTCAGAGGTCTCAGACTAGCAACACTAGAACTGTATAACATTGCTATGACACACAGTTTTTCTACTTGCATTTTCACTTTATGTTTTTTATTGATCTCCTGGACTCACCAGCTCCCTGCTGTGTGTGGAACAGAAGTGAGCACGGAACAGAAGTGTCCAAACACTCCTACACACACCTGGTGATGCTCCAGTCAAATCCTCACCCCTGACTGCAGTCACTCAGTGCTGTGTTCATCAGAATACCCCAGGACATTACAAGAAAGCAAACCCACAAAGCTTATCCTCCCTCTGTTGCCCACCAGAAAGACAACTTTGGGCAAGAGGAAAGGATTAAGCTACAAGTCTTAAGGTTCCTATTCTGTCATCCACTTGTTTCTCACCATTAGTTTTCTACCTTCATTAAGCAACTTGCTTTCTGGTTGCCTTGGGGATCTGCAGTACTTTGACACTGTGGGATGTAGCCAACATGTGAGGAAGGTGTCCAGGTATTTCTGAAGATTGAAATGGCAGCAGAAATCATCAGCTGAATGCCATCTTTTGGGCACCCAAGGAAACCAGGCAAATAAGCCTTGGAAGAAAAGCAGTAAAGAAAAGGAAGTGGACATTACCAACAAGCAAGAAAGTGTTTCAAGAGATAAAGGATGTTCTTTGCCACACATGGCAGCAATGATTTCCCCAAAGGAGGCTGAGGTGCAGCTCTTGAAAACAGGAATTGTACCCTGATTATCAGAAAAGATCACAGAAGTCAGAGTGGATGAGGATCAGAGCCAGCAAGTGAGTGTGAACTCACCATAACCATTAGGGGTGGTCTCCTGAAACATCCAGAGAGGTGGCAGTTGTTGAAAATAAACCAGAATACTGGGGTTTACACAGGTAAGCAGAGAGGCTGAGTCAAGCACAGGGCAATGCAGTGTAGGAGAAGAGCTGGAGACTGCCAGAAAGAAGAAAAATGGTAACAGAGAGAGTTCAGAAAAGCACAAAAGACTTTCTAGAGAGGGAGCTCCTCCTGTTCCAAAGCAGGCTGCTTACTGTGACCCAAGGCAGTAGACAACTTCTGAAGAATGAGTTATGTGCAGACACAGGGCAGTTTGGATGGTGACACCAGGATGTCACCCTCTCATTCCATCTGAGGTGACAAAGCTGTCCCTCCTCCCACACAGCTGTTTCATCTTCACTGAGACAATGAGCACGAGGTGCTGTATCAGTGGGAGAAAGCCTGAGCTTCATACACAGCCTGGGCTGGAATGGGCTGAGATGCAAGTCTGATTTTTTTTTTTATGTTTACATCAGTATTTTCAGATTTTATTCTGTTTCTCAGCTGCTCTTCCACCAAAACCAATATGCTTTTCATAACCCACAGCAGTTCAGCTAACAAATTATTCAGGTAAGAGCTGACAGGTATCACTGAGAAGCCAAGGAAGAAAACAGAAGTATGGAGAAAATGGGCTTGATGTATTAGACAAATATACTAAAGGCCAGAGAGAAAAAGCCAGCTGAAGCTGGCTAAAGCTTGTGGCCTTCACTTGAGACATGGAGAATAAACAGTGTTCAATTAATCCCCCAATAGTTCAAAGATTTTCCTCATAAGACAAAATGGCAAATTTTACAGATCCTCAGTCCACAGGACAAAGTCCACTGCTTTTAGACAAAAGTCCACTGCTTTTCCAGCTGCCTTTTGACTTCACAGACATGCCCTTGAGGGGTTAAAGTGCTAAAATGAAAGGAATAGGGACACTTAAGCAGAAGTCTGGAAAAATAAGTAGAATATCCATGGTAAAAATAACAACAAAGCCTGAGATGAGCTGGGTTTCAGGGCAGACTCTGAGTTTGAGTCCCCTGACACACATTCCCCAAGAAATGTCTTGCTTTGGAACTGCTCTGCATTGACTGAAGGCCACAGAATCATCCTCTAAATTACCCCAGGTTGGTTTGGAGCTTTATGTGAAACTTTGTGCATTTGTGTCCCTTTCTGCCTCTGCCACAATCACATGTCAGCCTATTTGTTTAATCACAGTTCATTTTGATGAAGCTCAAGGTAAATAACTCCCTCAAATTTCAGGAAAGGAGGATGATCTGGTAGAGGAAAAAAGATGTTAGGGTCAAGAAAGAGTATAAGACATCAGTGTGATCTCAGCCCTCATTAAGCATCAAGAAATCTTCATGGGATAGACTCATTTTGAGTGCCCAAACTTTGCAGTTATTAGACATGAGAATTTCCACCTCTTGTTCAAAGCTCACTCTTAGTTATAAACTCAGTTAAAGTTTTTCCCATGACCAAAATATTCTCTCCTCATCCCCACTTCTGCTGAATTCTCTGATGTCTTATAGAGCTCTACCTCAGTACTGTAGCTTTAGAATAATTTAGCTGAAAAGCCAGTCAACCATGAGACAAAAAGCCACAGCAAACAAGTTTTCATTAGTTCTGCTAGTCACAAAAGTACTTGTTTATTATTACAGAAGCAGATGGAATATATTTGATTTCTGCACAATGTTTCTCAAATTTTGGTCTCAAACCCAAGAACAGCTGGGACATAAGATTACTGACAGTTGCCTGTAACATTATTAAAAAAAAAAAAAGATAACACAAAACAAAGCCCAAATCTGTCGAGGAAGAGCACACCGAGGTAAGGCAAGAAATCTGCCAAAATCAGGCTGTATTTTAGCAATCTTTACTGGCATTCTAGAAAAAGAAATAAAAGCATGTTAATGAAAGCAGGCAGGTAATGGGAGCCAGGGGCATGCTGTCAACAACAGAAAAATCCTGAGGAATCTAACAGCAGTGCAAGGAAAAAGCTGTGAGGAAGTGTCCCAAGTTATCCCTCACATCTGAAAAGTGAAATCCCTTTAGCCTGGCTCTCCACAACCCGGGGGTGAAGTGGTTGGGCTTTACAGACAAGACCACTTGTCTACATTCTGCCATCCCTGTCTGAAGCAGTCTGTTCTACAGCACAATCCATTGAGATAAAAGCTTTCCAACCCCTTTCCATAAGCATGATGCATCAGCAATTTAGCCAGGGCAGGGAGCAAGCAGTAGCAAAAACTTTATTACCAGACAGTCAAAAATTGGCTCTGCAAGAACAAGCAAAGTCAATATAGAAAATACCTCATCAAGAGCCAGAGACAGCCTGAACAATTGCAGAGTCTTTTGGAGAGGAGGATGATCCACTGTGAAGGCACCAGCAGGACCTGCTTAATTCCCTGCTCCTCTGCGAAGCACTGAACAACCCATCTGTGCACAGCCTTGCATTAGATAGTCTTCTGACTCCCTTTCAGTTCACCCAAAATGAAGAAGGTTTCTCTCTGTATTCAGATCCTCATCTCTGAAAGAGTCAGGTAATATGGAGAGACTGGAAAGAACCAAGACGTTCGAAGTGAGGGCTCACTGAACACTTGTGGCTCCAAGGTTTGGTGGAAGGGCTTCTCTAGCAAAGACAAAGCTGATAGTGGGAGAGGTAAACTAAGAAAAGCAGAAGTCATCACTTCCATCTGATGTACAACAACCCTGCAAGGAAAAAGTAACTTTGCTGTTCCACTGGGGAAGGTGCCTGAACTGAAAAACTCACATCTGCCACATTCCATCTGCAGGGAGATGATGCTTCTAGCAGTGAAAACTGGAATGTAAGAGACAGTGGATTATTACAGCTGAGATTTTTTTTTTTACCCTGAAATCTAAAGATATGCCACAACCAGAGGTGGCTGCAGGAGGCTAACTGAGAACAGAAAAGTCTAAAGGGAACCACTTAGCAGTGATGAAATCTGTCAGGTAGTATCATTGCTGCCATATGCAGTAATAACCAACATGATCTAAATATCCTGAGGACAAAGTAGCTGCTACTCAGCCAAACCTGAACTTCAGCAAGGGCACCACTAACAAGAAAATCACAGAATCACAAAATATCTCAAGTTGAAAAGGACCCATAAGAACAAAGTCCAACTCTCTGCTCCTCACAGGATGACCTAAAACTAAACCAGATGACTAAGAAAATGGTCCTAGAACTCTGACAGGCTTAGTGCCACAACCGCTTCCCTGGGGAATGTTTTCCACTGATCAACCATCATCCCAGTGGAGAGTCTTTTCCTGATGTCCAACCTTAGATTTCACTGATGGAGCTTCATTTCCTCATGTCCTGTCAGTGGCCACCAGACAGGAGATCAAACACCCCCCCCTTTGCTGCCTCCTTTGAGGAAGTTAGACTGGTCCAAACTCTCCAAACTGAAGAAGCCAAGTGACAGCAGATGTCTTGCCCTAAAGGTCTTTGACCAGCTTGGTTGCTCTTCCTCTGGACACAATTTAATGGTCTGTTCTTCTCTTTGCACTAGGTGTCCAAAACTCCACGGAGTACTTGAGGTTGGGTCCCATCAATGCAGTGCAGAGTTGGACCAGCTCCTCATACTGTGTCTGATGCACCCTAGGACATGGCTGGCAAGGTGTGCTGTTGACTAATATTCAACATTAAAACACCACAAATCCCCAGTTCTCTTTCTGCAGGGCTGCTCTCCAGATTCTCATCTCCCAAATTGTGTCTATAAGCAGAGTTACTCCCCCCCAGGGCAAGACTCCAGCACTTGGCTCTTGGCAAATTTCATAGGGTTGGTGATTGTCCAGTTCTCTGGCCCATCTAGATCTCTCTGTAAGGCCTCTCTATCCTTGAAGAAGTCCACAGCTCCTCTTAATTTAGTATCATTGGCAAACTTAATGTACATTGAATTCCTGTGTCCAAATAATTTAGAGCATTGGGTCTAAAACTGAACACTGGTGTACCCCATCTGGTGACCACCCACCAGCCTGATGCCACCATCACAGCAAGATGACTCCTCCAGCACAGCTTCCTATGAGCTTTTAGAAATCACCTTCACATCTTTCAGCCCATGGCCAAGCTGTATTTCTGCTAAATCTTGTTCCTGAATCTTGCCTCTGACAGCAAATCCTCATTTGCTTTTATTGGACAAATCAGCAGTGTGCAAAGTCATGAGCCAGAGATCACCCACAGCAAAGCTCTTACCTTAGAGGAGGCGGGGAGAAGAGAATTAAGAGAGGAAAAAAAGTGGCATCAGTAGGCAGTAGAATATTACAGCTGAGCCCACAAAAAGGTGGTGGGAATGTGGAGGGAAGAATACCACAGCTTCTGGAGCTTCAGCTTCTCTCCTCAGACACAGAAAACAGGCAGAAACACCAGGATGCTTGTTGTTTGGTGGGATCTGGGGAGGTTTTTTTAGGAAAAGTGAGCCCACCACATTATATTACATCATTGTGGAATTGCCTGAACTTAAACAGCCAGGGAGAAATACTTATTACAACTGGGAAGTCCAACTACTATTCATCTTCATCCAAGAGTAGCTAATAGCCACAGTGCTTAAGTAGGGGGGCTCTGCTCCATGCTGGTTTCTTCTCTAGAAAACAACAGTGCTATTTTTGTCTGCCAAAACAGTAGACTAATGAATGATTTTTAGAGGACTTCCCTACAGAAACGAAGCAGTAGGAAATCAAAACTCTTTGAATAACAAACATCTAAAGGTCTCCTATAGGCACTGGCCAGCCTTGTGCCTATTGCTTCCCAGCATCCCATACCTACAAATGAGCTCTCTATTTCTGTATCACATGAGACAGAAGAAGCTACTGCTTCCTCTTTACAGGTGAGAAACAAAGCACTGGTTTATCCCTAGAGGGACTCATCATCCCTGAAGTGCATTTTGCTACAGGGCAGTCTAGCAGGGCTGTGAAGAGCAAAGCAAAAATCAAGCCTTCACTTTGAAAAATCCACTGAGCTTACAAGAGCAACATGAAATAACTCAGCAAGCCTTGACTTTTTTGCCCTAGTTTTGCACAGAAATTAGAGCAGCCCCTGCTCTGCCTTCCACAACCTACAGAGAGAAAAAAAAAGGGTTGGCCAAGCATTCCTACTGCTGTGTCATTCCTTCAGCTCCTAGCTACAGCCCTTGTCTCACCAGGAGTTTGAGCATCAGAAATTAAGGCTAGAAGTGTCATCCACACATTCAGTTCACCTTAAGACATAAAATGGACTCTGGACAGAAAAGTAAAGATTTCTTTTACTGTCAGATACAATCCTAAATATCTCCTAGTTACAACTACCTGAACTACTTTTGTTTCTGATGATCAGACTTTTTCCTTTCAACAGGAAACATGAAACCTGGATAGTCCCTCTAATCAACTTATAGTAAAAGAGTACTGCCTGAAGAATACAGAGTTTGCAGGTGATGTGAGCAGCAGGAATCGTGTGGGCTGAGCTCTGAGATCTTTGCCCAAAATCACCAAAACCTCATGGTTCTGTACCACTGGTCCTGGCTGAGCCCCTCACTCACCCACAGCTCCCAGCTCTAAGTTACACAGAGGAAAAGTTACCAAATAAATAAATCTGTCAGTCTGTTGTCTTTGGTTCAGTGTTTCTCTGCTTTCTTCTCCTTCCCCTGCTTCAGAGAAGACCAAGAAGATTGTGGTTAACTTGTGTGCCTTTCAGACAAAGAGGAAACTTAATTGCAGTCTTCAGGAGACTGAATTTCTATTGAATGAGATAATGAAGCATAACCAATTGCATTTCAGTGCCAGGGCTCAGAAGGCAATTTGCTAAGAAGCAGAGGTGTGGAGCAATCTCTTCAGCAGAGTGATTCACTGAAACACAGCAACTGGCAGGCAGAGAGCATCAGCTCCAGATAAAAGAGTTTCAGAGATGAGAGTGAGAGATTGTAAAAACTCAAACTGGGAAAGACAGACCATCACTGACCAGATAGTTAACAAGAATGATTACTTGAATTAGCAATATACATATACAGGACCTTCCCTATGAACACAGAGGTAAATATTTAGTGATAACTTTAAATAAGTGATAGAGTCTCCAAGTACCCCCCTGCTACCAGCAGGGCCTGGATTCCACAGAACAAGATGGTGCTCAGGACAGAAATGTAAAACTCAAGCCCTGAATAAATGGATTCTTTAAATCACTGCACAATAACTAGTGCCATATCACAGGAAGCCTCAATTTCTACTGATAGAAAAGACCATCTGAACTGCTTTATTTTTCAATGTATTTTTGGAATGTGCTTTTATGAGCTTAAATTCTGGTGTTGAGTCATAAGCTCTGGGATTCATCTATTCAGCCCATGCTCAGGTATCTGAAATGCCAAAGGCTGGGAAAGAGAGATACGAGTTTCTGGTTCTTTACCAACTCAGTATGTCCTATATTCCACCAAGTATTAGTATTTTCCTCCCCCAAAAGCAATTTACAGAATAACTTAAGCAAGCTATAGAGATATCTCCTTATCTTATGCATTGCTGCACAAACTGCTACACCTGACATATAGGAAAATCCAGACAGCTCTGCAAAGATATCTGCTCTCCCCCAGGAAATCCAGTCTTTAATCACTGGTGAAGGAAATGTAATTCTTCATTCAAGAGAGTCAACTCCAAGTTCTGAGAATTCAGTAGCTCTATCACTCAGGATCAGATGCCTGCTTCAATACCAGATGAGCCAAACATTTGGGAAAAAATCAAAGAGCAGAACTAGGACTGACAGACTTCTACAAGCTCATAAAGAATCAGTCAAGCTACCACCTAAATGAGATGGCTGTAACCTCAAGAACATCCACCACATTTAGGTTCATCTAAAACACACCCTCCTGCCCCTCAGGAAAAAAAAATACTCTTTGGTTAAAAGTGGAAGGGCCTGAAGTAAGAAGTATTCACATTCTTCTATACAGCTGCACATAGTGTTGGGTCGTAGAATCATAGAATTATCTGGGTTGGAAAGGAACCTCTGAGATCATCAAGTCCAACCCTTGATCCACTGCCACTGTGGTTCCCAGCCCATGGCACTGAGTGCCACATTCAGCCTCTTCTTAAAAACCTCCAGGGACAGAGAATCTACCACCTCCCTGGGCAGCCCATTCCAATGCCTGATCACCCTCTCTGTAAAGAACTTTTTCCTAATATCCAACCTAAATCTCCCCTGGCAGAGCTTAAGCCCATGGCCTCTTGTCTTGCTGAGAGCTGCCTGGGAGCAGAGCCTGACCCCCCCCCTGGCTCCAACCTCCTTTCAGGGAGTTGTAGAGAGTGATGAGGTCTCCCCTGAGCCTCCTCTTCTCCAGCCTGAACACCCCCAGCTCCCTCAGCCCTTCCTCACAGGACTTGTGCTGGATCCCTTCACAGCCTCTTTGCCCTTCTCTGGACCTGCTCCAGGACCTCGATATCCTTCCTGAACTGAGGGGCCCAGAACTGGACACAGGACTCAAGCTGTGGCCTCACCAGGGCTGAGTACAGGGGCAGAATCCCTTCCCTGGACCTGCTGGCCACGCTGTTCCTGAGCCAGGCCAGGATGCCATTGGCCTTCTTGGCCACCTGGGCACACTGCTGGCTCATGTTCAGCTTCCTGTCAATCCAGACTCCCAGGTCCCTTTCTGCCACTCTGTGCCCAGCCTGGAGCTCCCCATGGGGTTGTTGTGGCCAAAGTGCAGGACCCAGCATTTATCCCTCTCTCTTAACAGAACAGTGTGGAAACGGAAGCAGAAAGGAAGATCTGACTGTATTTTCTGCCCTTCTCTCTACTGATTTTTTTTTTCCCCACAGTTGCTTGTACGAGATGAAATTTGACAGAATAAAGTCTCAGCCAGGAACTCCTCAGACTGACATGATCTGGAGAAGATTTAAATAAAGGAAGAAATTATGCAGCCTTGGTTTCAGTGGTGAGGCCTCAAATGTAATGCCCATCATCCACTACAGACACCTATCACATGGAATCTCTGTGAATGTCAGGAGGAAAGGGCTCAGGTTTTGTAGCAAAAGCCAATTGAACAATTCCCGTCTTGACTCTCTGAGCATCTGAGATCCCAGACAGAGGACAGTGTGGAATCACATTCCCCTGAGTCCAAATGGATGAAGGAAAACATTCAGTTCCCCTAGCTTCATGGTTCTAACAGGAGAGAGGGCTTAAGAGAAACCCCTCAAGATACTGGTAAAACTGGATTAAGATGAATAGAATGTCACAGTTCATTCCTAACCAATTAAACAGCTAAATCAGGACCTTAAAAGAAGAACTACTTATCTCAATATCTGGGGGGGAGGTGTTACAAAACTGGGCTGGTTTAGATGTACAGATTTAGTACACAAGGCAAAAGATGGATAAAGACCACAGAGTGCTGCCATGGCGAGTTCCCAAGCAATTCAGTTCTGCTGCTTTTATTAGATGGTGCTGTTCTCAAAACAGAACAGTTTCTTAACAGCATTATTTCATATGTCAGAGTGACGGAGGGTTGAGTTTTTTTTAATGAATTAGAAAAACAACTTCCTGTCAGTAATATTTTGCACACTAGAAGGGGTAACTCACATCACAGGCTGTGCAGTGCCATGTGCTTGCAGTAATATTTGTGGAGGACAGAACTGTGCCAAATTCCAATGTCCTGGGTGAAAAATGACATGAACAAGGACTGAAGCTTTGTATCTTTGCACCCATGCCTCATTCACAAACAGTGCAAATACTGAACATGCTTCTGCCTTGGCACCAATGCCCACCTCCTCCTTGCAAATGGCCTTGGGCCAAAGTCAGATTTCAAATGCCCTTCAGTGCTGGCATAAGATTGTTTCCACTGAAATCAATGGGAATTTCCTCACTCAGCTAATAAGAGGAGACTCTGGCCAACACCAGTCCCATCTGCCCTGAGTATAATCCATCATTCTAACAAAATAGAAAATCCATTCACACACAAAACAAATGAATATTCAGCACAGCTCTATGGGATCCTGACTCCAGTAGCATTATCAGCCGTGAGCAGAGAAAGCAGTGTTCTGGCAGGGCTGCACTGAACCTGAGCAAACAAATAGCACATCATTTATGACCAATGTCTGAGCCTCCCAGTGCCTTAAGAGGCTTTTAAGTTTCATCATTTCTCTCAGCTATTGTTTATCAGTCATCCCCATCTCCTAAAACCCCAGTCTGCTTCCCCCAGCTTGGACTGAGAGCATTGGGAAGGGGTATTTGAAGTTGTAGAGCCCAGTTTCTAATTGGGCAGCTGACTCCCCAGCATAATGATTTTACATTTACATTTACCACAGAATGATTTAAACTGTCAGGTCCCTTAAAATACATTCAGGAATTTCTTCATTCTCAGACAGTAAACAATCTGAAAATGCTGATGGCTAAAACTATTTGCAAGAGGTAAAGACTGGATCATGTTTGCTTTGTTCCATGAATTCTTTTCCTAGGTAACCTCATTTGGCCACAGCCAGAGACAGACTGCAGTGCTAAATGGAAGGTAAGGCCTGTGTAAAAGTTCCATAAGCAACAATGGATCTGAAATGCTATATTTTCAAAGTGATCAAGACAGAATTTCCACATGTTACAGACCTAAACGATAATTTTAAATTACACAAGGTAAGGATCAGAAAGCAACTTTCAAGCTGTAAACCTGCCCAAACCAATTACCTGTTCCTTCTTCCAGTGAAATCAATACAACAGTTCAAGAAAACCTTATCCCAGAATGATTATTCCCTTTCTCTGTTTTCAGGCTTTCTTCACCTAAAACAGGTAGTGAAAAGCAAAGTCAGATCTGTCTGAAGACCTCCAGGAAATCTCTCTGAGATGCAATGCAATACTTGTCACCTCTCCCTGTTTCACAGCCAATAACTGGTTCAGCAAGAAATTCTCAGTCAATGCAACATCATCATTTCATTCTGGCTGAGTTCCCTTCCCTGTCCTCATCTCCAGCTGCTGAACCTGCCTCACCCTTCCAGAATTTATTTATATCAAATGCCAGCAAGGTAGCAGGGGTTGCCAGCTCCCACCTGAGCAGGACACAGCTCTGTACAGAGAAAAGACAATTTCAGCAATACCCAAGGAAAAAAAATCTTTCAGAAGAAAAAGCAACAAGAAATCCTTCATGCTAATGGGTAAACCAAAGCAAGGAAGAGTTGCTTATGCAAGGGAATGATACACCCAGGGAATACTTTTACTAACAGCACTGCAAGGCAGGTGGAAGATGGTGAGAGAGCTGCAGCAAGCCTGCACATACACAGCATAGGCTCAGGCCAGAACTAGCCTTTTGATTTCATTTAACAGTGAAAATTAATGGAAGGATGGTCAATAGACAGGCTCAAAGCACCTAGTTAAGGAAGAAAAAAATAATTTTTTTTTTAATTTAAAAAAAAAATCATCTGAGGCAAATATTTCTCCCCAGCATGCTACAGGGGAAGCTGTTCTCATACCTCCAGTAATCTGAAGGCACAGGGGACAGCAGTACCCACACAATCTCTCCCCTCAGGTTTGTCTCAGAGTTTCTCTCAGAGTGCCCTGACTCAGTTTCCCTTCTGATACTGCTCTTATAAGAAAAATCCAGAAAGCCTCCAAATGGACCAGCACTCCAGCAGCTGTAGCTTGCCCTGAACATCCAGATCCTCCCCAGTGCCTCTCCCCATGTTGCAGCTTTGGACAGTTCTCCCTCTCCATTCCACAGTGTTCCCATCACTTCCCTTTGGCTCCAGACACAGAAGTGAGCAGTCACCCACTCGGTTTTACACAAACCAGCTGATTCTAAACGTTTCTCCAGGCAGCAGCTGTCACCTTTGGCTGAGAGCATCTTGATGCCAGCCAAGTGCCTCTGTCTTTTTCACATCCAGCAAGTGGTGAAACCAGAATTATCCAACCACAGGGACTGGTTAATGCAGCTCACTCTGAATGAACAAGGCCACAGGCTCCTCTTAAAATTATATTTCCCTGGTTTTTGTTTCATTCTTGAGAAAGGATATTTCTATCCCTTTTTGCTCTTACCCAAAGCCATCAGATGGGAATCCCTCTTTCCAAAAAGTTGGTTTGCCTTAGAAATTTGCCTTTCCTGATCCCTACCCGAGCACAAAGGGATAAAAGCCCAGGCTTTGTTATTTATGTGCTTTATGTTCAGTTGAAGACATGCTAACTGGTTCAACACAATAAGAAAATACATCTGATCAAAGCCTCAGTGTCAGTACTCAGAAAGTAAAGTGAAAATTAATTGCCATAGAGTTTCCAGCAGATTACAGCTTCATTCCTTCAACAATTTATTTTTTTCCAGCCTCATCCACTCCTGCTCTGCATGTGAAGTTTGTTGCACTGCCCCAGCAGCCAGTATAATTGTAATATTTTCTTCTCAGCTGAATTATCCATTTACAAAACTGTTGCTTGACAACCAGTTAATGTACTTAGAATACATATCATGGCCTGTGGTGTGCAATAAATGGAAATTATAAAAGTCATTTATTATGCTTAGTGATGTCCATATCATAGTTATGACATTAGAAAGAAATGTCCAATATAAGAATATAAATAACAAAAATCTAAGTCTGGTTTACAAGAGCTTCACCTGGATAAAACCAAATCATCTCATCATGAAATTGAAGAAACTATACATGCTTCTTGTGCTACATTGGAAGCATCTGTAGTGGACACTCCTCTGATGGCTATGGATGGCTCATTCCCACACCAGGAATATTCCCATGGGAAGGACAGGGAGCCAGAATCTCTCAGGGAATTCAACCAAAAAATTCCCACATAGAACTCTTCAAAATTAGAACAGGCAAAGGGCACAAATACCTAAGGGACACTATGTTAGCAAGTGAAACACTGACCTAGTCAGCAAGATTATCCTCTCTAAATCACCTATCTGCAAAGTCTTTGTCCCACTCAAACCAAACAATGCACTTTTGAAGTGGATGGTGGGGAAATGACCTGAGCTGGGCAGGACTCTTGGTGAAAACCCATGGAGGAGACAAACCCAGCTCCTGGACAGTGAGTACCACCAGGTAGATGTGCAGTGAACAAGTAGTGTTTGGCTAATGCAAGAGTCACTGATGAACAATAAATTGGCCAAAGAACCTGCTCCTCTCAGCTTTCCTATATGGCATGGAGTAGGAAAACCACTCTGTGTCTGTGCACACCCTCTCTTACCTTGCAGATCCAACAGCAGGAGCTCAGCTCTCCCAGCACACTGCAGATCCATCACTCTGCATCTGAGCTGGGTATTCCAGACCATTTCAAATCCTTTTGGATCCAGCATAGACACTGTCAGCAGAGCTCACTTCAAAACTGTTTCCTCCATCATTAGGGGATTTCAGATTTATTTAATTTTGGGGGGTATTTAAATGAAACAGCAGGGTTTAACCTTGAAATTCAAAGCCAGGCAGCTTTAGCCCCAAGGAGAAAGGCCAGAAAGACCTCCCTAAGGACGTCGTTCCTCAAGGAATCATTCAATAAACATACTAATATTTTTCCCTGTTTCTTTTCCTATTTTCCATCAAATTTGCTGCCTAATTTTAGTAGTAGCTATTGTTACCTTGATTTTCCATTTCTCTGTGTATATCTTTGTAGGCTGTTGCCTTAATAACAGTAACAAAAATAAGCAGATGATCTGCCTAGTACACATATCTACTAAAATCCATCAGAATTTGTGAGCTGTAATTGGCTACAAAACCATGGGGAGAAGTGTTATGCAATGTTAATTTTTCTTGTCCTAGAATAGAGCAACTGCAAGTAAGCAAACAATCTACTTAAATACCTTCTGCACTAACAAGATTCACTACCTTATTACTAACAATCTCAAAGCACAATTTGTGCTCCTGTTCACATATCTGCCAGGAATATTCAGTTATTCTTTAATAACTGAAAGTCAGTCAGCTGCTCCTGCTTTCCTCCCTAATTATGAAAAATGTGGCCCTTCTAATTTTGAATTATAACAAAAGAACTGCCCAGGGCTGTTTGAGTTCCTCTGTGTCTACACATGAATTGTCCTTGAACACATGCAAGGCAGCTAATGCATCAGCTTGGGAAAAATCTCCCTGGGTGAGTACCCAGAGAGTACATCTGCAGGTGCCCTTGGGGGATACCAGAACATTGCATTTCAGTGTTTGCATTCATGAGTTATTGTCATGAATTTCAGGACATATTCTGCCCTCCTCCATATCAACAGGAAACACTCACTCCAGATATTCTACTGACATCCTATATATTCTCCTAACATTTCACACACTTTAAAGCATTTCACTTTTCCAGACACGCTGCAGTGCATTAGAGGAACAGCCAAAGACTGCAGTCAGTCTTATCACAGCTTGCTGTTGGAAAAACTCTGTATGCTAAGTGACTTATGAAGTAGAGATAGCTTCACACTGCTGCTGCTTTGCATGGGCAGAGCGTCACTTTTTGGGGTTTATCTGTGACACCACAAACCACAGCACTGGGCTGAATCACTGAGGAGTTTTCCATCCATGACTGAACATCATGGCCTCTTCTGCATCAAAAGCTGAAGTTTTACATATATTTACTTCAAAAGTAAAATTTACTCTGAATGCAAGCTAATTACACTTCAAAGCACTTGGATTCAGTAAATCTTATTAACAGTGTTGGGCCTGATACTGATGTCACCTGCATAAAGAACCACTCCTGGCACAAAGAACAGTTCAAAGAAGGGAACACATCCTTGAAGTGAACACCTAAGCAGCTCACCGTGGCCACCAGTGGGATGCAGCTGCATTAGGGATAGAAGGGGACATAGAAAAGACAGAGACAGGCATGAGTCTGATTGCCAGCACAGAAAAAATGAAGCAGGCTGTATTTGTATCTAATTGCACAGAGAAATAATTTCACTGCACACAAAGGGCAAAGTATCTGCTCTTGGAAGACCTACTGTGCCAGTTTAACAAGCCCCAAGTGGTCAAAACCTTCTTCCACACAGCTGTTTCATCATCCTGTGCTAACTTACACAGTGGTAGAAAATCTATTCCAGGGGAAAGCTCATCCCAGATATAGGATCTCAGATATGCCAGAGACCAGGAAAATATCTAGAGGATGCTCGCTTGACACAGCATAGGTCCAAGAGGACCAAAACATATCCAATCCCATTCATGCACTGCTGAATCCAAGCTCCCTAGGTTCTTGCCAAAAAACACTTGTTCAGCCTCTTGTCAGAATTTGCTAGGGCAGCTTCAGCACAGTCCCTGCCTCAGCCATCTGACTTCCAGTTGGCACAAAGCCCAGAGGAGCTCCCATCCACCACAGGTTTCTCCCTCCCAGTACATTTATCAGCACACTTTGCACATCATAGAAACAATTCCAAAGTTGGCATTAACTTGAGCTCTACTTCTTGTTTCAGTGGCCCAGCAGATATGCTCTGCTAAGTTGGAGAAGTGAGTCCCATCTTCCTCTGCCTCATGCCTTCCATCAGGATTTTTCCCTCTGGAACATAAGATTCACCTCTGGCAGTCACATGAAGCTGCTCACTGCTCCTATAGAAAGTTCTCCAGGCAGAGGGTGGCATTCAGTCTCCCTACTGTCATCCAAGGAAAAGAGAGATTTGGATTTTTGCCTGTGTTTGATCTTGGCTCCTTTCTGCTCTAGGTTCATGCTCCCCAGCAGCAGGTAATTCCACAAGCAGGCAGTAAGTAAATACATTTTGGTTCTGCATGAAGGAACTGCAATATATACTGAAAATCAATGCTTGCATAATTCTGACTGCAATAACTTCAGGATGTAATTTTACTTCAATATCTCCTGTATTTACATGCTCTCACTGGGTACCAATAAAAGCTTAACAGCATTCAGTTTGAATATAGCTCTGCTACAGATATGTATGTTTGACAAA
This sequence comes from Calypte anna, assembly GCF_003957555.1. Taxonomy (NCBI): domain Eukaryota; kingdom Metazoa; phylum Chordata; class Aves; order Apodiformes; family Trochilidae; genus Calypte; species Calypte anna. Next base: position 12,907,700 of record NC_044247.1, on the reverse strand, counting down.
AAAGTGTATTATTAAAGCAGCTTCCATCTCCTCACTGCATGGCCTATCCCTGTTTTCTATTTAGAGAACAAGGACTGGAGTCATAAAAAATGATTGTCAAAAGATTTGAAAATACAGCCAGCTGGGGAAGAGCAGGCAAGAAGCTCACTGCTGGCACAGGACACCAGGACCTCTTAAAAGCCACCAGATTCTCCCCTTTCTGCTCTAACTTGAAAGGGCAGCCAGTTCCCACAGTGTTGTTGGCATGCTGAAAATCTGAGTTTTGCATTGGTTTCCTTAGGTTCTGGGGGATTTCTTTGGTTGTTTTGCTTTGCTTTTGAGTCGTTAAGTTAAAGAAGGCCTGGGAATTTGATGGGGTGTACCCTGAGGAACTGAAGGATGCTAAATCTCACTATTTCACTGCAACTGATACAGAACCACTGCACACTACTGGATTATAATCCACCTTTGCACAATAACATGTAATATCTAGAATGTACCATGACTTACCCCAGAGGATATTCCACAGAATTTATCCATAAAACCTGAAATAATTTCTTTAAAAAAAAAAGCCAAGTCAATATTTATAGACACTTTGGTTAAAAATACTTTTTTTTTTTAATATTTCAAATAGTGACCATCTTTCACATTCTTCCAACAGAAAACAACAGCTGTCTTTGTCTTGTACATAAGACTTAGAAATCTGTTTGGCATCCTCCAAACACCACCCAGGTTTAAATATCTCATCAACCAGGAATTACAGGTGGCAGAAGAAGGTTGATTGAGAACAGAGATTGAACTGTAACTCTGAATGGTTTCTCCTGTGAAGGAGACAGAAGAACAAATTGCAATCCAGTTCACATGAGTGAAGCCCTATAATTGCAAAATGCAATCTCTCTCCATGTATGAGAACAAACTTTCCCTATCAATATTTATAAGCTTGGTATTTCAGAATCTCATTAGAACGTGTCTGATATCTCCCAGGTTGTGTAGAAAATAAAAATAAAAAGGGGGAAAAAAGGAAAAAAAATTGTATTTGCCACTGCTTCTGACAAATGCCAGCTTCTTTTTAAACAAACACCATCCTGCATCCACCACCCTGTGCTGACTGAATGCTCCATCTGATGTTCTGCTTTAGGGAGTGTTTGTTATGTGTGCAGCAGAGCATGGCACAATAAAGTTTATGCTTGGAAAAAGTCACGCCTGCCTAACATATGTTGTTCTCCAACCTAGTAGAAATAAATATTTCAGTTACTTTCCCTCTACTACAGTCAGACTGATGTTTTTTCTGCTTCTAGCCACAGCCTTTTCCTTTGGGCCAATTTCTCATTTACAATTTGATAAAAGAAGTAGACTCTTTCAAATAATTTTGTTTTGGATGAAGAACTTTGTTAGCATTTCCTCCACTTTAGTGTAAGGTCTCCAAAGCCACCAAAGGAGACCTCAGGGGAAAAAAAGAAAAAGGGAGTTGAAACAAGCATCCAAATGTTTGTGCAACTGGAGAAGAAAAAAAAAATACAAAGCAAACCAACATTCTTCAGACCTGTAGCTTCAGGGACAGACAGACTCACTCACATTATGATATGCAAATATATACATTATTTACATATGCAAATCAGTGCAGGACCAAAACACCCTGCCTTATACTTGCATTAAATCTAGTGCAAATATAATAGTCCAATAACATGCACAAGCAAGATTCTTGCACAAGCAATTGGTCTTCACCCTCTATTATTTGCCTTATAATAAAATCTTATTTAAAGCTAATTGAGCCATAAAATTACACCACCAGAGACTAGATTAAACCACTAAAATTCTGAAAATCCTGCATTATTAAGGTTGATATATCAATAGAAACAGCACCCACTGGTACATCTCTGGATAAGTTATCACTCTTGTTGAACAGATCAGGATGAAAACAAGGGCTGCACATCATTCAACATGAGGATATTGCCCAGCATGTTAAAGCCTGGGCAGGAATTGTAATGAGAATAAGGGAATTCTTATACTAACAGAGTCTTTGCAACAAGAACCTCCCTGTTGAACTGCTCCAGTGTTAGAACATAAATCAACACAGTTTTACATTTTCAAGTTCATTCTAAACCCTGATCCCAGCTCTGCTAAACACCAGGAACTCCCACTTGGATCTCCTGGATTACTTGGCATAAAACATACTCCTCTCTTCCAATTTTAAAGAATAGATTAATTTGACTGCTATATTGTACAGGTTAATATTCTTCTGATATCTCCATGTCCTCAGCAAATGTGAATAAAAGGAATAACAGCCCACGTAAAGGCTGAGCATTTTATATCCCCACCTCTTTGCAGAAGAAAGGAGGAATATTGCCAGGCTGGGAACAGGCAGAAAATCCTGAGTTTCCCAGCACAACAAAATCTTGAAGGCAAAAGTGTTTCTCCAAGAAAACAATATCCTCAAAATTCCATTTTCCCATCTTTATAGGAGAATCTCTTTTAACCTCTCGTGAATTTTCCCCAGGAAAAAAAAAAGGCTCAAAAACCTGGGTGCCAGTCAGATGCATCACTGGGGGGGTGATTGCTGTTTCTCTGGGTTGCTTAAAGTTTGCTTAGCTACTCTGGTGAGAAGCTGGAAGAGCATTAGTATTTAGTGGTAGAAACAAATCTTAAAACCTATATGGTGTAGAGAAGTGACATTAAATTCATGCAGAAACACTCCCAGAACAAAACCTCCACCTGAACATGACTCCATACAACAGATATTTTGGTTTTCTGTCTACATCTCTTTTGGAATTGCAAGAGCAGGGTGGGTTGCAAGGAAGCCACACAAGGGGGGTCTCCCAGCCCAGAAACTATTAGGAAAGGGACATGGCACAACTCAAAGTCCTAGGACCCCCTGTGTTCAAGATACCATGTGATTAAAATAGCACAGAAAACCAGGGACTAGCTGAAGATCCTTAATACATTTCAGATTACATCCTAGTACAAATTCAAGTGTGGAGGTGCTCAGCAGTTGGCATAAAGACTACACCAACCACCAGTCAGTGGTAGCCCACCTGGGATAGTTGCCAGGGCTGTCACAGGAATAATCCTGATCTTCCCCCCAGGGTTGTTGTAAGGATTAACTCCAACTGCTTGTACAACACTGTCAACATGTATAGTGCAAGCTAAGTGCAAAGTATGACCTTTTCTGTGTCATACTGAGGGAGTTTGATTCTCCATGGTGGGGCATCTTTTGGGAGCTGAGTTCTTGCCCTGACAGAGTTGTTCATGGTGTACTTGCTGCTTTGTGCACACTCTCCTTTCACTTCCAGGTTTTTTGTGGAAGTCATATGCATATGTAATGCTTCACTTATTGCTAGCTTTAGGAGAAAATTCATCTCCTTGGACGAAACCCAAAAGGGATGTCAGGTACTGGAAGGGGCTGCCCAGGGAAGTGGTGGAATGACCATCCTTGGAGGTATTTAAAGACACACAGATGTGGTGCTGAGGGACAGGGTTTAGTGGTGGGCTTGGCAGAGTTAGGTTGACAGTTGGACTTTAAGATCATAAAGGTCTTTTCCAACCTAAGTTTTTCTACAATTACCCTGAAAATATAGAGTGAGATTCAGAATATAAAGTGGGATTCAGACTACTTGAATGCTAGGCCTGAAAACAGACACCAGGATCTTCAGTCCATGGTGGGAGTTCCAGGTAGAATCTTTCCTAACCCATGTGACAATTCTACAAGTTTTAAAGCCCTAGTTTATATCTAATCAAAAATGCCTCTATTGAAAGGTGTCAATGTTATACTGTATCTATGACATTGACAAAAGCAACCCTGTAAACTGTACCAGGAAATTTCTGTTGTGCTCATGGATGTAAACCTGAGGTTGCCATGACTTGTGTAGAGTTGGACTAGATGACCTCTAGAGATTCCTTCCAACTCTGATAATTCCATGATTTGCACAAAAATCAATATCTGCCACAGCAAACCCTTCTGGGGGCTGCCACAAAGCACTAAGCAGGGACCCTGAAGCAGATCACAGGGTTGCTTCAGTGCCTGACCAAGAGAAAGACTTCAACAGTGAGCTGAAAAGCAGCACAAATATTTATAGTCTTTAATTAGGCTGGAACATGCCATGTGTGACAAATAAATTAGCCCTGAATGGAAACTATGGCATTTAATCCACACAAACTACTTCAAATATATAGCTTGGGTTTGGGTTTTTTTCTAACCAGAGACAGTTCTTCCAAAATAAAAATTGAGCCCTCGTGCTGTCAGCACCTCAGTGAACATGACAACTTCTCATGATTTGGTACAGCTAACAGACATGAAACAAGGACTCTCCTATTTTTAGCAGTATCCATAATGACACAGCTATTTGGGGACCATCATTGGATATTTAAGTACAGTTGATATTCAACTGCTACTGAAGAGAAATTCAGGATGAAACTCCTCCAAGAACAAACAGCACAAGCCATCACTCCTGAGTGCAGAGGACCACTCTACTGTATTTCTAATGCATTGCCAGAAATATTTCACATCTCCCTGATATGACAACACCAGCATCCAACAATAACACATCCTTTTCCTTTGACATGACTGCTTACACTTAAAAATCCTTAAAAAGCACGACAGAAATCTAAAGCAATTCAAGAACAGGAAAGTGAAAAGAAAATACCAAATAAACTGTCATCTTGGCATGATCCTTCCTAATTAGAAGCAAACAATGAAATGTTATGTAAAGAGGACTATATTCTCCTTCTCTTAGCTTCACAGAAATCAAGCTATAACAGGAATGTTTCAGTAATAGGCCAACTCACTCCTCTTTGTCCCCTTTTGTGTTGCTCCAGGCCACAATTAATCCTACTCCAAGGCTTCAGTCGCTCTTCACCAGTGAGGTCTCATCATCCATCCTCATTTGGAGCCCCAGGAGGAATCTCTGCCCAACAAATCACTCATCCACAGCAATCAGTTCAAAATCAGGCTCCTGTTCTGCATTCATGTCCAGAAAAATACTAAAGCAATGCTGTAAAAGCTTCCTACCGCTTTTAATATCACCAAAAAAATTATTTTTTTTGTAGATATTTTTTATTTATAATTAATGCAAGAGTTGGAAGGAAGAACTGCCAATTGTAAGTGAAGATCTGGTTTGTGATCATCTGAAGAACCTGAAAGTGTACAAGTCCATGGGATCTGATGGGATACACCTATGGGTACTGAGGGAACTGACAGATGTGGGTGCTAAACCTCTATTATATTCCAAAAGTCATGGCAGTCAGGTGAAGTCCCCACTGGCTGGAAAAGGGGAAACAATTCCCATTTTCAAAAAGGGAAAGAAGGAAGATCCAGGGAACTATGGGCTGGTCAGTCTCACCTCACAGGTTGCCCATAGAGGTGGTGGAAGCCCCATCCCTGGAAGTTTTTAAGGCTGGACAGGGCTCTGAGCAACCTGAGCTGGTGGGAGGTGTCCCTGCCCACGGGACTGGATGATATTAAAGGTGCCTTCCAACCCTGAAAATTCTATGATTCTGTAAGTTTCTCCATTATTATAGTTGGGAAATGAAAAAGACAAAGCTTACCTGGTCAGGAAAGCTTCAAGATGTTGTAAACTTAGTACACAATTTAGAATTTGTTACAGACAGAAACACCCCTCAGGAGATGTGTGACTTGGGAACATCTGTCTACAGTAAAAGACATTTACCTGTTTTACTACTAGGAATTTCTGGACCAAATGACTCTCCATTATCATCAGATCACAAGAAGAGTTTGGAAACATGGTTACACCACCACATTTCCTTCATAAAACAACACTTCCAGGCTAAAAGTATACATTTTCAACATTACCCATTGCAACACCCAGCAGTGGGATGTTTACATCCTCCTGTAGCTCACAGGGGCCTGAGGGACAATGTAAGCTAAAACAGTCCCCAAAATGCCCTCAGAACTTCCCATCTCCCCCAAGAGGCCACTAAAGAAAGAAGCAGTGAAGTCCCCGAGGCTTGGAGAAATGATTGGTCAAAGGAAGCACTTTTTAAAAATGACTCAAAGATACTTTTTTGCTTTCAGAACTTTTCCAGACAATTACTGAGGTCAGCAATTGCCCAAGGAATCATTAAATGCCTGCAGTGCTGTGAAAGCAGGATATGGAGGCACAGCAAGAAAGAAGAAAAGATGCACAGTTTGGGCACTAGCCTACTGGGAGCCTCAGATTTAAATCCTTTGCTGAAACAAGGACCACTGGTGTCAGTCAGAGAAAACCGAAGTTCCTCTGTGCATCACTGGCCCAACTCCAGGGGACATCAGCAAAGCTTCTGACTGAGCAAATAAATGCATTGGACACCATGAAGAGATTTATTATTGTGTCAAGAAGGCACAGTGACCACATGCATGGATGGATTGATGGAAGAAGTCAGGAGGTGGTGTTTCCTGAGGCAGCCTTTCAACCTGAAGGCCAGAACTCAAAAGAAGGCTGAAGCCAGAGTACACTGCATTTATCCCTTTTAACCTTTTTATTATGCACACACTGAGTCACCCCCAGAAAGGTTTCTCAGCGTGCAAGGTTTCTGGTAAAGAGGAGTTTGTCCCAAAGGTTTAGGGAGGTACAGGATAACAAAAAAGCTACTTCATCCCAAGCTGTATTTCTGCTCCAAGAAAAGGATGCAGAGTCCCTGGGTGCTGGGAAGTCAGCACTGACCTTGCAGGTGCTCAACAAGAGGGACAGAATGAAACCCTTATGGGCATCAGGATTCCCCAGGGCATCTCTCAGAGCCCAGGAAGAGCTGGAGCTCCCAAACCAAAAAATTGCTGGGCTCTGTCTACCTGCCTTGAACAGCATCTCTGAACAGGAACTCTCTGGGAGGGGGTTGTATCTGAGGAACTGATCACAGAATCATAGAATTGGCTGGGTTGGAAGGGACCTCAGAGATCATCAAGTCCAACCCATGAATATTTTCTCTATGATTTCACTTCCCGAACTTCAGGTAGCAAAGTCAAGGCACCAGAGCCTGCTTTTACCATTTAAAAACATATCAATAACATTGCTCTTTACAAGGTGGGTTTGGGCAAACTTGGCTTAAGGATTTACTGGCTGATCAAGTTGCTTTGGCTGCAGAGGCCTTCGAGGGGCTATTCCAGCAGCCTGGACTCAGAGCACAGAGATTTATTTACAGCTGCAATCCTTCCTCCCCATCCTCCTCTCTCTGCATGCCCAGGGCCAGCAAGCAGGGGAGCCCATGTGCCCTCAGCTGCAATGCCTTTTGTCACCCAGGAATAATCTTATGCTGGAAAAAAATCTCCAAATAGGAAGGAGAAAAAACATTAAAAAAAACCAAAAATCAACTTCCCAGCTTTTTCTGCTTCTATGTATGAATACAAAGCCTTTGCTGGGGGGTGTGAAGCCCAGCTTTACCCCCTGCTCCTCTGTGCATAAACTGTGGGTCATAAGCTGCAGTCCCAAAATCTATTCATCCACAGATGATACCAGAGAGGGATTTATTAGTAAAACAAGAGGTTTGTGCTGTTCGTATCACATGCTGCAGCTAACAGGACAATGAAAACACTCAAGCAGGTCAGCAGGATCTGTTCCTCTGTGCAGAGACAGGGAAGGAAGGTTTGCTGTGCTGTTTGCCCTGCACTTTATCTAGGGGTATTCTATCCAACTTCAAAAATACCTTTTTCCTTGCCTTTCTATGTTCCCAAATCCCTGCAGTAGGTAGAAGCTGAACTCAGGTAAAAAAGGTATGAATGTGACCAGTGCACAGAAACCAAGGTATTACAAACATTTTAGAGACAAAAGCATTTAATGAGTGTAGGTATGGAAAGCAGAAACCCAAAACCTAACAGCCCCTTGTCAGTTCAAGTGAGTAGGAGAAAAAACAACAACAACACAATCCTACAAGTCTGTTGATTCATCAATTTGTTTAAAGCAGCACTTTTTGACAGGGTTCAGTCCTAAGCTATGCTGAAGATTCCCCATTTACTATTACAAAGAAAAACCTGCAGTTCAGAGTTAGAGCCCCAGATAATACATCTCCTGCTGAACTCTTCCACCTCTCAAGCTGTGCTTACACTATTAGGCTCTCCACACTATACCTACACCTCAGCCCTTCCAGGGCCTTTTGATATTTCCTTTTCCAGCACTCAAAGTTTCATTTCACCTTTGCAGTTAACCTGGGGCCTGACTTCCTTGCAGGGATGTGGAAACACAGGAATTGGACACGGGAGAATACATTACAGGTCCCTAAAACATGCAAAGAGGCTGCTCCTTCTGATGACCCATTTTAAAAAGCAAAGCAGAAAAAGATTGAGGTTAAAAGCAGAAAAATGTTGAATGGAAAAGATTTTACAGTAAGTACTTGTACCAAAAAAATACAACCAATGAAGCAGTAAGAGTGACACAATATTATGTTTTAAATAAACTTATACCCTCTTTACAGGGGCATTTAAATTAAAAAAATGAGTTTTTAACTCCTTACAGACTGCCCATGCCCCATGTAACCCTCTGAGCTTTGCTTCCACAAATGAGGGATGGAACAGAAACCTCCATTAATTAAAGGCTTCTCTTTCCTGCAGCTTCATGCTAAACTCCCACATCATTTATCAGCAAGAAAAAAAATAAATTAAGCTCTCAAAAAAATCAAAAAGCTGAAAACTGAAGGCTCAAGTGAATAGAGGGGAAGTAGTTTGGGATTTTCACTTTGGCATGGAACAAAGGTCTCTCAGCTCAGGACACTGAAACCACTGTGAAACAACTCCTTGCTTCTGTTTTATCTCCAGAACACCAATTTTGTTTTACTATGCTTTTTCTAGGCACTGTGCCACTGCAGGCTGTCTCTCTCGAGGCCAAGCCTACAAGAAATCGTATTTTTCATGCTCTTCTTCCAGCCCCAAAACAGCCACTGGGAATTAAGGGACCTCAAGCACCTCAGGTTCTGGTGCATGTTGACTGGGAAATGGGTTCCTCCAATTTAGCCTGGTACTAAAAATATAGGAATCTATATATTTTCCTTGAAATAACACTGCAAACCTTCTTTGCAAATGTCTTTAACAAAGTTTTCCAAAGAAAAGTCTTTGGGAACATTTATTTTTGCATTTTCTATTGCCTTTTTCATGCATATGCATAGCTAGTTTACATGAGCAGAGGTTTTTGAGGGGAAAAAATAAAATAGACAACTTCCAGAGAGAATTCCTGTGGCAGTAACCTAGCAAGCTGATAAATCCTGCCCCTCCATAGCATGTTTTTCCAATGTTATCACTGCTACTACTGTATTACTGGCCAATGACCAGCAACAAACATGTGATTGCATCCAAATAAATAGCACTTCACTCATGCCCAAACTGGACCTTCCTGCACCAACATCATCCTGTGCTCTAATCATATCAGCATTTGTTCTCCATTCCCACAGTAGTCATGAGAATATTAATCATTTCTAACACTTACTACATCTATTGCTAGCTCCAGACATGGAGGAAAGCAGGTATCTTGTACAGCTTTTGGGAAATCAGTGGCTAGTGAGATGATATTGGCAATATCTGAGCAAAAAGCTTTTCTGTACAGAACTTCTCATTTTCTATCACTCCAAATATGACTATATAACAGAAGGTGCAAACCTCAGTCTGGTTTAATTAACAGTTACAAGGTTTTATACTGGGTGTAGCATATTTGGAATGGCTGCACTTTGGAAAAAAAAAAGCCTGGTAATAGGAAAGTGTTATTGATCTCATGGAAAGAAAGACTGCACAACCCTAAGGACTACTGCAGGCATGTCTGATAATATTATATCAAATATACATCCAATGTAGAGGGAACAAAAAAGGGTAGCTAGGAGCAAGGTATATGAAATTGTTAAGTTTGTCTGTGGAACCAAATCACCACATTATTTCTGTAATTAGCAGGCTTATTTATGGAAATCAATATCACATCCATGAAGTTTTACACTACCTTGACTTTTAATGTAATTGTTCCAGTTCTTCAGCAAGCTGAGGAGATTCTATGTGACTATTTCAACAGTACTGTCCAGGCTTACCCGAGACAAAAATTTTATGTGAAGTCAAGTCAATCCAGCTTTGCATCACACTGTCCTGCTTAGCAAAGAGCTGACCCAGCAACATAGGTTGGGCTAAGGCAGTATTTTCAGGCCTATCCCTATCACTTGGAAAGGACAGATTATCCTTAGGACTCAGGGAGAATAATTCCAGAAGCAAGCTCTTTCCCCTCTAGCAAGATGTACAAGGTGAGGATAACCCAAACAAGAGCACAACTTTACTGCAGAAAAAATGTCATGAAAACAAATATCTGGAGCCACTCAGAGGGCAGAGGTACCTGGAAGGAGATGGTTTAAACACAGGAAGCCTCTTCAGCTCTCACCTACCCAGGATGAAGTCTTTCACCCCAGAAGCAGCTAAGAACTGGCACAATTTGTGCAAGGATATTTGAGCATCCTTGTTGTGACAGACAGCACCTGCATACCAAAAGGAAAGAGGACTCCAAGTACTATTTGGCTTTGGGGCTCCAGAAGATGAATGAACAACTCATATAAAGGAAAGAACTGCTTGCAGATATTCCACTTGTGTCAGTCAGATTCTCACTCAACACACTGCCATCCAAACTGTAAAAGGCTGAAGCCATTCTGAAGATGTGTCTTGTACTCAGACTGTCTCTTGAACAAGGAACAGAACCTGATGCTCATTCAGCTTCCCAATGCCCATAACAAGGCAAGCCTATTGCTACCAGAGACTACAGCAGCAAAGCTATGAAGCCCAGAAAAGCTCTCAAACAGCTTTCTAGAAATTTACATCAGGCACATCACTTGCAGAGTTGTCCTCTTTTGCCATGCAACACAAAATCAGGACTAAATTTCACTCTCTAGGTGGGTAGATAGCCACAAGATAACATGTGGAGCTCAAAAACACACTCCACCCCTGTGCAACAAATAATCTGGGAAGGGCAGCAGAGTTTTCCTTGATTTAATTCTTACCAAAAGTCTGATTCCTTTCTATGGCCTCTACACTGGTTATCCAGTTAAATCTTTTTCACTTTCCTAGGTGCTCAGAGGCTCATCTTCAGTGTTATGTAAAATAACAAACTGGATGCTAGATAATAATTATGCTGTTATTATGTGAAAGCTTTTATTTTTCACTCAGCATCCAGAGGTGAGAACCAAGAGAAAATTCTCCTGCTGGAGCCCACAAAACAACAGAAAATTCTTACCAGGAAAGCACCTTGTGCAGGCAGTGAAAGCAGAAAAGATGAGAACAAACAAGGAGCAGAAATTGCCCAAGGTCATGTGAATGTTGCCCATTCATGTGAATGAAAGGTTTGCAGCTACATCTTGGGGCCACCACCTAAGTGGAAATTGTAAGTTCAAGAGTCTGCTATTGCCATCCTTTACAAACCCTGACGATTGCCACTCTTATTTCTAGGGGTTCTGATTCCTTCCTTCAAACACTGAAAAAAACCTCCCTGAGACACCTGGGAAAAGCCCTGTACAACCAAACCTTCCACAGAGAAGCCTCAAAGCTGACAAATTTAACCCAATGGAACCCCACATAACCCACTGTCCTGCACCAGCTCCCACTGCTGACCCAGTCCATCCACACGTGTGGAATAAGCCATAATATTGAACCAGCAGCTGCAAGGGTCACATTAATCAACCTTTATGGTTCCTACCCATTGGCAGAGGCCAATAGAATTTATTCCAGTTCATAAAACAAAATAGGATTGTTCTTCCAAGCCTGCTGTATGCAAGTTGAGATGACCAAGGCTACAGCATGCTGAGAACTTGGAATCTGACTCTTGGAATGTGTGGTGTGCAGCATGAGAGCCTGGAATGTCTCAGCAATTGTCAGAACAAGTGAGTTTTCATCTTCTGAACTAACCCTGCCCAAGGATTTTTATACTCTGCAATTACACAATCCCACTTCTCCTCAGACCCTAGGGATTTGACAGGATTTACATTAAGTTCAAGGAAATACTCTACCCAGAACAACTTGAAGTCCCACACAAACTAATAGGAACCCCAATTCAGACCTTGTCAGGTACATGTTCAGTGAGTCACAAGATTCCTCCCCCTTCCCATCCCCTCCACCAGTGCATGAGATCCTATTTCATTTAACAGTGCAGAACAAAGCCTCCGATCAGCAGGACATCAATTCCTGCTGTCCCCAGAAACTTCCTCCTTTCCTATAAGGAAATCAAAAGCACAAAGTATTTAAGCCTGGGAGGGTGAACTGTGCTCTCAGGGGGAAATATTCAAGGCTTTCTGTAACATACAGAGACCCAGACAAAGGTTTTGTTTTCCCTGCAACACAGCCTTGTGTCAGACAGAAGGTGACAGATCCATGAGCTCTTTTCAGTGGAATTCTGACACCAACTTCAAGAAGTGCAATCCTACCTGTATGTCAGCAGAAGGCTGCCAAGTGCTTCTGCATGACTCCATTTCATTAGGGGTGTCTATATCTGCCTGTCACTCAGCATCTCACCTGTTAAAATGTGTGACTTCCCAAGGAAACTTTGTCCTGTTTGTACTGGGGCTGCTCCAAAATTAGGTTGGGTTTGCTGGAGTGTTGTTTTTGAAGTTAGGATAATTTAAAGAAATATTAAAATCCTACCTTGAGTTGGTGGCACTGAGGCTGCATGACTTATGTCAGTAACACCAAGTTATACCCAAGTCTGAGCTGTGAGCCATGGAGTTATAAAGAAGAGCTTTCTGCTGATAATCTTCATATATTCCAGAAGATCATCTTCTTGACAGTGAGTGAATTCCTGGCTCAAGAAGATTATTTTCCATCAGCTCTGAAGGGCTCAGGTTACAGATCTACTCTGACAAGCAGCACAGCACAGTGGGACCAGATCTACAGAGGAAAAAAGGTGATGCTAAAAACCAAATATTTCCATCATGCACATTTCTGAGAGATTCCCCTTGAGACCAAACCTAGCTGCTCCCACAGATCAACACATCCATTGGTCTCTGGAGCACATTAGATGCAAACCTAATTTGTATTCTGCAGTTCAGTTTCATCCAAAAGAAATCCAGGCTACTTACTCCAAGGCTGCCCCAAAACACAAGCAAGGGAACTCTAAGTGAGGAGAGCTGGGAGGAATTTCAAACCCACATTGTTAATCCACACTAAAATGCCAATGGAGTGAGAACATTTGCTGTCCCTAATGCAAACTCCTACAAAATGTGCTGCCTACCTGAGATTTGGATGCCAATTCTTGCAAGAAGCAAAACAAGTAGACACCTAACAGGGTTCCTGAGCCCCCAAGGGAGGCACAGGTCTTGGCACTCCTAGCAAATATTCTTTTGGGTTACAGTAACTCAGTTTCTAGCAGAGGACATCCTGTTTCAGCTGACTGACAGCCAGGGAGATTGTGAAAATGGAGAGACCTGAGCAGGTTTGGTTGTAGGAGGTGCTGAATCACAACCATCTCTCACAGATGATTCACAAATGCAGAACAAATTCTTCGAGGCAAAGATGCTGCAGTTAGTGTTTTGGGATTGAAATATATCTCCCAGCAATGCAGTTGTCCCAGCAATGTCTTCACAAAGCAAAAATATCATTCCACAAGGTGCTCAAGTAGACAAGACTCTCAAGTTAAGGTTAAAATTAAATCTCAGCCCAACATGGAAAATTTGACACATGCTTCCGATAGGGAACAGGATCTCTAGAGGTCCAAAGCTTGGATATAGTCCAGAAAATCTTCCCAGAGGGAAACCTTTTTCTCATTATTCTCCTTGCTGTGAAGCATTTCCCCTGGGAGATGCTCTGCACAAAGCTCCAAGTCAGTTCTCAACTGAAACAGGCTCCCAGTGACAGCATCCTGGGGCAGGGAGAGCTCAGCACCCACATGCAGACAGCCCTCTCCCTGGGTAAAGCCACTCCAGTTTAATTTTTGGCAATTCATGGCATGGAAAGCCTCTGCAAAGTGTTAGAAGCCCATGGCTCTTGTCATGGTCCATTGTGAGAGAAAAGCATCTGCTCCAGAAATCCTTGTGCTGCCAATATTTAGACAGCAAGATTGGGCCCTACAAGTGTATTCTTTTATGAAAATATTTAGCTATGCAGGTATATAAATGATGAAAAATCTCCTCTGTTAAGAGATTCAATGAAGAGTTTTACATTAATAAAGCCTCAGGCTTTTACTGGTGTAAGTGGGAACTCCTAGCATGCATTTGAATAAGAAAGTGCAGAAAGAATAAGAATAAATCTTTGAAGAGGAGCAGCACAGTATGCTATAAAGCTTTTGATAAACTATGAAATCCAGCTTTTTTACATCCAGCTAGTACAGTGACATTTGAACTGACCTTAAAGGCTCTCTGAGACCAGCTAATCCAGCAAAGCCACCAACAGCTGCCTTCTCTAAGGAAATCTATAGACCTTTGCACGATAAGGAAACAGCCCTCAATAACCACTCTGGTCATGGGGAAAATGCATCTGCAGACTTCCCAAAGCATCCATTGGCCTCAGCTCATCTCACACACTCTCCTAGAAGGCCCTATTTAGGGCATCCCCAGTTCTTACCCAGGTTCACACACAGACTTCATTTTACAGATTGGGAATTGATTAGGAGAGGTGACAAAATAGGACTCCACTAAATACACCCATCCAACAGACACCAGATTCCATCAAGTCCCCAAGCCCAGTTCAGACTGACCAAGAGCTGAGCCTGTATATTGCCAAATCAATGCCTCATCTATTATTTCCAGCTTTACCCCAAAACTTTCCCATACTCCAGAAATCCCAATGAGTTGAAATTTAAATAGGAATATCAGGCTGCCATGGAGCTAACAAGGAAAAATCTTCCTGTTAAGAGATTCTGGAAAAACTACATGAACAAACACTCTGGTAAGTTATGTTGAAGCCCACAGATAGTAACAGAAACACGAGTACAGGGTCAAGTCATGAGACTGCTATTTATCAGAGCCTGGAAGGTCATTTTGCATCATAACCAGGCTGGCTAAAGTGATTGTCTGCTCTCTTCCCTTAAAACATGTTCTAAGGGATCATGAGACTATTCATTTATCAGTCCTTCACTGACTGATCACCAGCTTCAACACTGGGGTTCATCTCCCACCCCTCTCCCTGGCCAGGGGTGCCAGGGTCTTCACTTTCATGGCACAGGGATTTTTATCCCCTCACCCTCATGCCAGCAACAGCCTTCACTGGGAGCTAAGCTTTAGCTGGCCTCAGCTGGAGCCTTTTTCCTGCCTGATATTTATCTCCTTGATATATTTAAAGACAAACACATCCCCTCTTGGCCTTTGTTTTACCACGCCAAGCAACCAAGCCAACCTCTTCTGCTCTCCTCTCATCAAGCTCTCTATTTCCCTTATCACACTACCAAGCTTTCTTTCCACCAGTTTGTTCTGCTTGGACATGGCTCACCAGAACTGTACACAATATTCCTGAAGAGATCAATTTAGGTCCTGGTTAAGCAGCATTTATGCACCCTGGCTGACACACTCTACTTGGCTCTACTTCCAGCAGGCTTCTCCATTCCCATTTTTTTCACTTCTACCCCTCCTGTGCCTCCTGAATTCCAAGCCAGGAGCTGCTAATTCCACACACAAGGCAGAGTCTCTGGGGAGCAAAGTGATGCTCTCAGGTGAGGCAGGATCCATCCCACATTCCCTGCCCTGCAACAGCTCTACAAGACATGGGAGGCAGTGTCCTATCCCAGCTGATATTTCCCAGTCTTTGAGATCAGTCTGGCCAAATTTGGTCAAGTTTTACCCATCCACGAGCTTTGACACAGCATTTGCAACCAGATTTTTTAACCTTTTCCTCCTCCAATCATAGAAATATAGTTAAAAATGTGCTCTACCTGCCCCATCTATAACATTTCTAGAGTTTCTTACCCAGAAAACTATTTCTTTGACAAGATTTCTTCCCTTTGTTGTTATTTTTAATTGGAATTCCTCATTTTTTTATTACAACTGGAGCTGATATTATTCATCAGCATAAATTTTAAATAAAATGCTGAAGAATCATTCTAAAATGCCTATTAAGTAAGAAGCATTCTGCAGGCTTTGCTTCTGGCACTGGACAGTCAGAGCATGTTGAATTCACATCCTATTTGCAAATTGATATTTCAGATGAAAGATTTCAGGGGAAGCAGTTGCCTGCAAGCCTGAAAAATCAGACATGGGAGTGTAGATTATCTGTGTTTCATATTCTAATCCATGCAGCACACCTAATTGGGAAAAAATATGTATTTGTTATTAACATTTATTTTAAACAGTAGCCCTTACATAAGTTCAAGTTCACAGGTGAGCAGCTGCTCCAAAATTGGATAATTTTACCCTAGCTTCATCTTCAAAAGATATTTTGGGTTTGACAAAAGGGAGCCTAATGAAAAGGTTCAGTGCCCTTCAAATCAGAGTTAAAAAAAAAAAAAACCACAAATCAGGACTTTTAGATTATACAATTAAAGATTAAAAAACTGAAAAAACTGCACATATTGTGCAAAAATTGCCATGTTCTACCATTATAATCTCAATGCAACACTTCTCCCATTAAGAAACATATTATTTGAACTATACAAATCCTTGATAAAAATACCTATTTATAAACTCAAGAGATACTGAGAAGCATCCAGAACTATTCTATGCTTCTCATTAACAGAATTTGACAATACTGCATGGCACCCTGTCATATTAAAATAAATTAAAAGACAACAAACAAGCCCCCACCAAACAATACCACAGAGCTTCAAATCAATAACACCTATTTACAGGTCTGTAATTCAGATTTTATTCTTTCTGGAGGAAGATGCAAGGTCACAGAGGGAATTTCATCATGAATGAAGGAAAAAAAAAAAAAAAGGCTTTTAAATGAAGCACTGTTTCAGTGAAGAACATCCAGAGTCCCAGTTTGGAAAGCACATTTTTCCCATTGCAGTGAAATCAAATGTGAACTGAAATGAATGCAGCAGGGCAGACAGTAACATTGTGCTTGTTAAACACTGACATCTACAGTCGTGTCTTGGGAAAAAAATTATCTCTGGAGTAGGAACCAAGAGAGTCACCAGGAGTCTTTGGAAAGCACTGCCCATATTCACACTCAGCTGCCTCGTTTGTCATTAATTGGGGCAAAACTTACAGATTAGGGACTCTGCCATGACAAAGCTGCCACAATTAATACACATTAAGAAGAATAAAAGGGCAGACAGACACAGAACCACCCCTGCTGTCAGGAAGCAGAAAAACAAACACAGAATTCAAACCCAGGCCCATAGCTTGTTTGTTCAGTGCTCCTTGAACAGCCAAAATTTCCACTGAAGTTCACTCTGTGCTGACCCTCTGGCAAGAGAAGGAAACACCTTGCTGTTTCTACTGCTCCCAATGGGCAGTGGTTTGGTTTGGTTTTCAATTAATATATTCAAATAATTATATATTTCAAGCAATTTCAATTATTTGGCCAGTTAATGTAATTGAAAGGGAAAAAGTTTGACAACTTATAGAATACCCAAATCACATACTGCCAACAAATACTGGGTGGTGGTTAGAAGTTTAACAACATTTCAAGATAAAAAATAAAAACTAAACATTTACAGCCAAAGTGAATATTTAAATTTTATTCTTAGCACTATCTTGGCCTTCAATCTTCTTCAGGTGAAACCAGACACCCAGATCTGCACAAACCTTTCCCAGTTGCTTGCCTCTTGTTCTAACTGCTACAGAACCACCCCTTAACTTTTGAAAACTATGAGAAAAAAATAAAGTTCTAAGAAGTCCAGGGCAACAGCTACCCCCAGGCTGTGTTCATCTCCTGCAGTACCTTCACTCCACCATCAGTTCAGAGAATCATAGAAAGATCATAGAGGGGTTGGAAGAGACCTTAAAAGGACCCAAAGCAGGGTCCCAAGCTGTGCCCCATCACCCAACTGGAAGGATCACACACCTCAAACTCCCTTCTGCAAAACACCACCCTGTACTGCTGCTCATCCATGAGCTGCTTGCACTCCAGACATCTCCTCATCCCTTCAGTATAAGATTGATTTTATCAGTCAGTGCCCTCTCACACCAAAGGGATCAGCTACATGAAGTATAGTTTAAAGGTTCAGAGATCCCCATCCTTCAAAGTGACCTGATCTCACTTTGTTATGTTGTCTTCAATGCTCTCCTGAAAAGTGTCATAGAATGGCTTGGAAGGAACCTTAGAGATGATCCAGTTCCAACCCCCCTGCATGGGCAGGGACACCTCCCATCAGCCCAGGCTGCTCCAAGCCCCATCCAACCTGGCCTTGAACACTGCCAGGGATGAGGGAGCCACAATTTCCCTTGACAAACTGTGCCAGGGTCTCACCACCTTCACACTAAAGAATTTCTTCCTAATATCTAATCTAAATCTACCCTCTTTCATCTTAAAACCACTCCCCTCCATCCCATCATCACACATACTTATGACAAGTCCCTCTCCAGTCTGAATGCTCCCAATCCTTAGCAGCAGGGATCCAGCCAAACCAATGCCAGCACACACAGCAGGGACCAGGCAAGAGATCCCTGCCTGTAAACAGAGGGATATGATCACAAACAAAATATTCCAGCAGGGAAAGGGAACAAAACTCACCCCATGCATTAATCTGTATTTCCCACCTGAAAAGGATAAAGCTGTCATTTTCATGAGAAACCTCAACAAAAGAGATTGTAAAATAAGCATGAAAGCCAGAAGAAAAAAATGAATGGATGAACTAAGACAATTGAGTAAATTATAGTTCCAAGTGGCCTCTTACCATGAAGAGCTTAAGCCCTTAACTTCTGCTGAATTGGAGGGCACTCATCTACTCTCAGGTAATATTTGCCTCATTAAGGAAGGCTCTATTAAAAATTCAGCCCTCAGACCCTCAGCTTTGTTTTGTCTGCTAGTCAGAGGGGTTTTATTACCTTCATTTCCTCTCTGTTGGTGGACTGGATTTTCCAGACTACAGCAGCCAGGAAATCATCTTTTAAGCAGTCTCTTTTCATGCATGTAATCCCAGGCTACTCTACTGATGCTGTTGCACATTGCCCTTCTGATCACCAATTAGGGCAACTATTGCTCTCTGGGCAATTTGCACTCTCTTTAGTGGAGCAAATCATTCAGGCCAACCAACATCCAAAATATCTAAAGTGTTTCACCTTAGAGGCAGCTCTTTATTAAAACAGACTCCTGAGCTGGAGCCATCATTCAGGAGCAGAGATGAAGCACATGTGGATGATAGACACCCCTAGAGATTCACCTCTGCTCCACAGCAAGCAGGTTTCATTATCTGCCCCAAATATATTCATCAGTCTTCCTCTAACAAATCCTACAAGATGCATCAGCTGTGTCAGCCTCCCCATATTGGTTCCTTCAGTGTGCTCCTGGGGGTTACACTGTCACTCAGGCAACAGAAAAACCAAAATGCATAAGAAGGCTATCAGCATTTGTAATACTTTAGAAGAAACACATCAGACTTGGTCCCAGAAACCAAGTCCTAGGAAGAGTTACTAGGCAGTGCCTTGCTCAGGATATCTGTCCAAGAAGCACTCTCTGCCTGCACCTAAGTTAGGCAGCACATAAATCCAACACAAGGGTCTCATCTGTGGAGCCAAACTCATAACATATGTGGCAAAAACCAAGCCAGCCACCATATTAACACAATAACATCATCTGCCAGCAGGTGGATAACACTTCTATTAAGACTCAACAATATATCTCACATCCCACTGTTATTCTAGTAGTGTTTATTAAATCTGCAGCTCAACAACACTGACAAATAAATAAAATCCATCATTGCCTGGATGCTGTAGGATACATCAAGCCCAAATGTACCTACTGCAGTTATTCTGAAACAAAAGAGGGAAACAAGGATACAAGTGGAGCTCTAAGGCTGCCCAAGCCCTTCTCACTCTCCCTGGGAAGATGCCCCAGGGCTGGCTGGAGGAGCTGCCTGCAACAGGCACAAGTGCTAGAGCTCACCTCAACAAAAGCAACAATAACCCCCAAAATTTTGCTGACATGGGAGTCATAAGGTGGCCTAGTATAAGGGGAAAAAAAAAAAAAAAAAGACCAATTATTTTTAACAGTGCCATAAAAAGCCTATTCTTTTAATATACTCACATGGATCATTAATAGCTTCTGTATCTCAATTAAGCATTTAGTGTCAGTAAACCAATGCCACGATAATGGAAACTCAGCTGCTGATTTTTATGTGTATTTAAAAGACAGTAGCAGGCACATTTGGCTAGAATACTCCTTATTGCTACTATTACCATGATTGCTCAATAGACTCAAATGACATCTTTGAGGATGCATCAGATTTTAGCTTCCAGTGACTACAAGGGCAAGGGGTTAATCCTGGGACACAGGCAACCTGCCAGGCAGGCCTGAGCATCTTTCCTGACTCCAGTCACCAAACCTTCCTCACCACCTCCAAGCTCATTTTGCCCTTCCCTTTGTTCTATTCCCTCCTCACTGGTTGCCTTCTACACACCAGAGCTTTTCCTCTCTCCCCGTTGCCCTGGTTTGGGTCAGGACAGAAGTCATTTTCTGTCTTGTCCTTTTGCTGTCAGCTAAATCTCTAAGTGGCTGCACTTGCTGAAATGAACAGGAAGTTTCTCAGTCAGTGGCTGCTCCTGGGACTGATAAAGCTCCATGTTTCTGATTACAGCTACAGAATGGTCTGCAGAGCCAAGGGCACTGCTCAGCTCTGAGAAACACCTTAGGGTCTGAAAAGAAAAAGGGAGTAAAGGGATCACACCTACAACCCCCCTGTAGAGAGGAGCAGACAAGACAGGTGAGGAAAACTGACCAGAATACCCCATCCCATACACATCATACTCAGGGCAAATTTGAGGGGTCACAAGGAGAAACCCCTTCCTTCTTCACCCTTGGCACAGGGAAGATTCCATCCACTTTTCTGCCTCTGGTCCCAATCCCTGCCAGCCTGAATCTGGGTGTTCCTGCCCAGCCTGGGAGTTTCCCAGGGCTGCCCTGCAGCCTTGATGCTGATTGAGCATTACTTTGGGGGAAAAAAGGAGGAATGTGGTATCAATTTTGTGTATATTTGTACATATTTAGTAATTTTTCATCATTACTGCTTCATTGAAACTGTGTAGTTCAGTTTCCAACCTGTCTCTCTCCCTTATTGTCTCTCCTTTCTCTATCAATGGGAATTAATAGAGAGCATCTCTCATTTGGTTAATTGCCAGCCCAGCCTTAAACCATCTACTAAGAAAGTTCACTGACATTTTCCTTGGTTTCTCTTCATACTGCTATCTTATATAAATAAAACTCTTTTCACAACAGCCCTCACAGTAATGCAAAAGTAATAAAGTTTTGCTGTATAGATACATCAAATCCAATTAAATGTCATGCAGCTCTAACATTTTACAAGCATTAGTTTTTTAAAGTATGATTTGGAAATTTGTTATGAGCAGCCTTGCATCCCCAAATTCACCAAATGTTCCTGGAATATGTAATGACACAGACATTCATTTTAGCATCCATTTGAAAGATGTCTCCATCCCTTATATTTGAGCATGTTCCTTAATTTAATCGTGGCATGGATGAGATTTCTCAGACTATATACACACCAAAACACCTTTCTTTAGTTCAGAGGACTGACCACATCACCACCCAGACTGAATGACATCAGAAAACTGTAGTTTATGAAATAGAAGTCAGACAGAAATACAAAGACTCCTAAAACTCCTCCTCAAGCCCCATCCACCAATATGTTCTTTTTCTCAATGTCATTACTGAAGACTCAAAAAGTGTAAAAGTACTGCACAGTTCTAAGGTTATTGATTTTATGATTCTGCTTAGATTCTGAGCCATAATCAGGTCCTAAGTTTGTTATGAGCTGCAGCCATATCATCCAAAACCTGTGCAATACTGTAACCAATTTTAAGTATCTTTATTAAATATAACATGCAATATAACAAGCCTTGGCAGTAAAGAGACTGTACTACTCAAAATGCCTGTATTCCACAATACATACCAATTAATTTCTGTTATAAAATCCATTGACTGCTCTTCCCCATTTCACCATTTTGAGACCTTTAATCAACATTTTTCCTTGGATAATACATTGAATAAATTGCTACAAAACTGATGGTAAGAAGAAAATGAAGATATTAGAAATCCACTTGCAGCTCTCATAAAATAACACAAGACATTGACTCCCTCTCTCCCCTGGCAGAAGGACACCTCTCTCTCTAATCTGATGAATCAATTATTTATTTCTTTAAAATGCAGACGTTCCATTGCTTAGAGATTCATATCAACAAACTGCATAAATGCCAACTTCAGTGCCAACTGGCTACCAAATCACAAGATGGAATTATGCTTGAGTTCCCCCTTTAAAGCTATAAATCCATAACAAGCATTTTACATGCAGAGACACTCCCTGTTTTCCTCATTGCTCCTAAAATCCCAGTGCCTATCATTTGTTCTTTTGTTTATGGGCTTTTTAAATAATTCAGACTTTCAGCATGGAAGTGAATGTTCCCTCAACAATGCAGTGTGGGCTTCCCTCATTTTTTCTGCCATTTTATAATAATCAAGAGCCTGAAAAAGCCCTTTAAAAACTGAATATCCTACATTGTTCAGGTTGTCCATCAATCAGCAGCCTTTGCTTTCTGCCCCAAATGCTGGTAGGGATGGATGGAGCACAGAGCAGGGGACATGAGGAGGAGGTTTCTGACCTGAAGCTCGTGGATCAGTTCCCTGGAACCAAAATGGGAAAGCCTGAGAGTACAAGAGAAACCAGAGATTTCTAAGGTGAATTGTTTGGACATTAGACTTAGCACCCTGTAAAGCATGACCCAGTCTGTGCTCCTAAGAGTATGTGTGAAATATTCCCTTTTTTTTTCTGCAAAGGAGCCAAGCTTGTGTGCACACAGGACTATAGATGGTCCATGTACAATATTATGCCAATATTCAGAGAATTAGGAAGGCAGTCACAAAATTAGGGAGGAAAGCAGAGGGTAAGCTACTATCTGAAGACACCAAGTCATACTTCTCCCCATCCAAGTGCACTCAGCCAAGCAGTTTCACTCTACTGGAAGACTGACTTTTCTGGGAAGTCCTAAGCAGTGTAACATCCTCAGGTAAGACAACTTTTATCCCCTCCTCTAGCCAGCTTCTACTGCCTCTGTCTTCTCACTTCCTTCCAGTGATAGAAAGCAGCAGCTCTGGGCTTTTCAGGAGCATAGAGATCAGTGGAATGATTTGTATTGGAAGGGATTGTAAAGATCATCCATCACTACGTGTCTGTGTCAAAAGTCCCTCCCCAGCTTTTCTGTACCCCCTTCAGGCACTGGAAGGTGCTCCAAGGTCTCCCTGGAGCCTTCTCTGCTCCAGACTGAAGAACCCCAACTTTCTCAGCATGTTTTCATAGGAGAGATGCTCCTGACATCTTTGGGGCACTTCTGAACAGCTTTGAATCCTCAATCCTCATTTTGGGGGCTCCAGAACTGGACAGCAGGTGGGGTCTCAAGAGTAGAGTAGATTGATCACTGTGATCCACACAGGGAAAAAGTGAGAAATGCCCAAAAATTTTAAAAAAAGCAAAACTTACTCAAAACAGATTGGAAAAATATAAGAAAAACCAATATCACAACTAACATAGGATCCAGGGGAGTCAACCTCTACACTCTGAACAAATTTCCAGATGTACAAGGAGGCCAGGAAATGCTGTTACATTCTTGACTGATTTAATTGGTATGCACAGAGAAACCCCAAGACAAACTACAAGCAAACTTCTAATTGCCCTGATTACATATCTCTACAAGAAGCTTTCAGAGTAATATACAGCAGTTTTCCTTTATTTATTTCTGACACTGCAGAACACATGGACAATCCCTTTTTAAAACCTCCTCTAAAGAAGCTATTATCAGAAGGAATAATAAAAACAGGGGGTGGAAAAAACAGTGATTTATTCAGTACCTTGAAGTACACCCCATCTGCTTTAATGCCTCCATTTTGGTTTGTTTATGAAGGCTTAGATTTTTTTTTTAAAAATTGCCCAACAGTTTTAATGACAAAAATAGCAATTTATGATGTAATTTCTTGATGCCATAACGTAGCAGTGCAGATCTTTGTTTTTCAATAGATAAAAAAAATTGTTCTCTCACTAAACAGGCTCACAAGCAATTGTTCTCTCACTAAAGCAGGGCTTGCTGCACAAACATTATCCTCCAGCTTGAGCTGAATTTCTTTCACTACTGTTGACATAAATATCAACTTAATCAATAGGTTATACTCAGCTGTCAAAGCCTTTCCTCAACTTATATTTTAGCATGCTCCTCAACAGCTAGGGAGGAAGGAAAAATGAGCTAAATGAACATAAAGCCCAATGTTCCATGAAACCTCTCTTGCAGCCTGCAAAGCTGAACTTCTGTCCCAGCTGCTCCCCATGCTGGTGGAGAAAGGAGAGGTCCTTTCATCATATTCCCACATTTTTCCAAAGGCAGGAGACCACATCATTCCTCCAGCTCTTCTGCACTAAAGAAACTCTGGAGCACTGAAGAGGGCTTGCTTCACCTCTGGCTCAAGAGCTCTGTCTGCATGAAATAATTCATGCATGAGGACCAGAAGAGGTACATAGAAAACATACTGAAATCTTAGTTTTCAAAACTTTTATCAGGCTTCACCAAGGTGTTTCCCATTTGCCAAGCATCCTACACCTCAAACCCAGATGCAGGGTGCTAAGAATCAGCCCCTGCTGCTTTGGGAATTTACCAGCACAGGGTCTGACAGCTCCTCTTACTGATAAGATTGGGAAGACTCCTATTTCTTCCAGAGATCTTCATATTGAATCATGTCTCTTAATTGCAGTCTGCAATTAAATCCTGTATATTGCAGGCTGCACTATCTAGCCAATTTAATCAGTTTTCATTAAATACAATCACTTTTGCCACTTTAACAGACTCACCAGTGAAATACAGCCTGGTACAGGCTGACCATGTGGGAGTAAGTAAAAAAGCTAAACAAGACCTGGATCAATATGCAGATTCTGACCCCAGCTCAGGAAAGCAAAGCTGCACAGCCCTGGTGCACATGGAAAGCCAGATGGAAACTCCTGCTCCATCCCAGCTTCTGTGGGATTTGGAAAAGTACATTTAGGCCATGGATGGTTTTCCCAAATGGTACCCTGGTATTTATTAGATCTTCCAGGCAAACCTCAGAGGGCTGCTGACTCCCAAAGCCACTGGCAAGGAAACACAAGCTCCTGGGACATTTTTAATTCCTCCTGGGTACTGAGCTGCCTGTCTAAATACAGAGAGTCCTTAGTTTCTCCATCTTGATTCTTTACCATTGCAATGAAAAAAAAATATATAAATAGAGAGAAAAACTGAACTAGAAACTCTACAGGCATAAGTCTGCCACACATTTATTTGGCATAAATTTGGTCCAACAGATTTGCTGCCTCAAAGCTTGAAATAAACTAAAAACAAAGCTGCAGATTCAAAGCTTCACACTTCATCTTTGGAAGCCTGTGGCAGTTCTGGAGAATAGCTGTGAAAGCTACAAATGGCAATAATACATTTTTAATAAAATTACTGTTTTAAATCATTTGCTTTTAACGTTCTTTTGGCAAGTCTCAGAGGAAACCAAAAGCCATTTTGTGGCAGCCTCCTCATTCTTATATATTATGAAGAATCTCAAAGATCAGTCCAGCTATAAATACTTGTTATGAATGGTGTTTGGTATGGAGGACAATATGGTAAAATAATGCCTGGAGGAATGAAAATTTACTGAGGTTTTGATATAATGCTGACAGGGAGAGGCCAAGTGCATTATTTCTGCATCAACGTAACTTCTGTACAAGAACAGTATTTTACACTGTGATTGCTTGAAAAAATAGGCTATATTTCTTTTCTTATATTTGTCTGCATTTTTTCCCTACAACCACACGCTGAAATTGCTGTAAATCTTATTTGCTCAGGGCAACATTAACCATTTCATTTATTTGGGTGACATGCTTCTAAGCACACACTATTTTTTCCACATTATTTCCCAATTTTCCAGAAAACTCTGCATATTAGGTTGGTTTTAGCTAATTAAGGGACAAGGGGAAGAAATCAGGAGCTCTCAGCACAGCTCTTATGCTCATGACCCCCGAAGAGATGAAGAGCTGCACAGTACAGAAGATCAATACAGCCCTCAACTGCAGTCACAAATTCTGCATGCCATGTAGAACCTTTTGCAGCAAATTGCCAGCTGCAAACAGACAGGTTGTTATGCAGCACACACACAAGGCACAAGCAGGAATCCTTGTCCTTCAAGAGGCACTGAGTGGGGTGAAAAAAAAAAATAAATTACATAGACACACTGCTTGAGTTCACCAGCTCAGCAGTGCTGTGATTCCCAACTCTCTGTTCCAGCAGCAAACACTGACAGGCAACATGCAGAGAGCTCCAGCTTGGCCATCACTGAAGAGCTGCAGCAACAAATCCTTTTGGAAAAATTTCCAAACACAAAAGCCATTAAGGGACAGCGGGTCAGGACAGCAGAGAACACAAGGATGCACAACACCAACCCAAAAGCAGCAGCACCCTGCACACTCCAGCTGCACAGCAGAAAGCAGCTGAGCTCAAGCCAATTCTCCTTTTGCCCTCTCTCAGTGCAGGAGCCCCAGGTAACCTCAGAAAGCTTTCCTCTTGCCATCTTTCCACACAGGAGGCCTTCCCTGGCTGTGGGCATTGAGCATCACCTCATTTTCTCAGTTCCTCTTGCACTAATGCTGGAGCACACAGAGGTGAAGGACACGCAGCAGGTTCCAGGAACACTTTTAGAGCTATGGGTTTCCTGAAAAAATGACTGACAGGCTAGCTGGGAAGATGCAAAACTACCTGGACAGCCATAGAGGCAATTGTCACAGTACAGAGCTGGCTGCAGCCTGGTGCTGTGCTGCTGGGGAGCACTGGAGTTTGTGTTTGCAAAGGTTTGTTACAGCTCCAACTCTATTCCAAGCAGGGAGAATAAACAGGGTTTTGCAAAATTGCTGCATCTTGCATTTTAGTCACCAGTTCATTCCACTGTTTTCAGTCAGTCTCTGAGTCCAGGAGAAGCACAGCTCCTTCAGACAACTCCAAAGTACCCCTCTTTGCTCAGGAAAAAGGTTTTAATACACAGAGCCCTGTGGCACCCAGAGCCCAGGCACTGTTGTATGGAATTCCCAAAGGGAAATGGGCACAGACGTGCCAGAGCAGGGCACATGTGGAGCTCAAGAACCATCACCACCACCTCAGCATCCACTTTGGACCAGCACCAACACAGTGCTTTTCCTCCTGGCACAGTGTGGAGTGGGGCATTTCTGTCATCTGTCTTTTCAGCACCTGCACAGCAATGCCAGAAGTGATTGCTGCCCTGGTCACCCTCCCTGCATGCTGGCACTGACACAGGAGCCAATAAAATAAATTAGGAGAAGCAAGATGGATTGCTTTGTTTGATCAAATTATGAAAACAGTAGCTGAAGGGAACACAGGAGCTGCAATATCTTGAGTTTCATCAAATATCCACTACGGTGCCTCACAAAAATCACCAAAAAGTCTGAATCAAATTGGTTGGGACAGAGGCACTGTTGGATGGGCTGAAAGTTAACCAGAAATCATAAGCAGAGAGCAATGCTGGGCAGCAGTGTTTTGAACAAGAGCATCACCTGTGCTCCCCCAGGGATTCCCATGAGACTCCATTTTATGCCACATTTCTACCAAAGCATCTGGAAAAATAAATAAGTAGGATGTTAAATTTGGGAGGAGTAATTGCACAGAACAAAGAGGAGCCCGTTGGAAGTGGAAGCATGACCATGCAACCACTTACAATAAAACAAACCCACAGGATTTTTAAATGGTAGGAAAACATCATCACAAGGGAAATGGTAAAGCAGGAAAAGCAAGAGATGCCTTGCCACTTGTCCATATGTCTGAGTAACAGAACCATGACTTGAAGATGTTTTCCAAGCAAGTTTCCATTCTCCTGAGCAGACTAGATCAGATCACAGGGGACTTGATAGTTCTTCATCAAACATACCAGCACTTGGCAAGAGATGGACATCTGAATGCTAGACAGATCTCAGTAAAGTGAAAAGCTTTAAAGAAATATCTCTATTGCATCCTGGGAGGTTTTTATTAATTATTACCCAGTGACTTTCTCTGAGCAGCAAGGAAGGCAGAATTCAACAAAACCTGATGCTTACAAACATTTTGGTCAGCTGTCAGTATAGCTCAGGTCTTGCACATCAGAGGAATCTTCAGTCACAGCCTATGATCTCTTGCACAGCCAACCTCACAGCTGATTAAGTTGCTAGATAAAACAATTAGATTTCATTATTTTCCTTTATCAACTGCAAGAAAACACTCCACACTATACAGTAACAAGCCTTACTGTTAATCCTCAGTCACACCTACAAGGTACCAGATGTAGAGATTAAAGTAATTCCTACCTTCTGCTCTAAGGAAAGTGTCCAAGTGTACAAAGATGCCCTGCAACCTCTCCCTGGCAGGGTTTGGCTGCTCAAGGCTTGTTCTGACCTGGCACAAGGATAACCTGGGGTCCAACTGCTGGGAAGAGTGACAGGGGGCAAGACACAGGGAAGGGACCTCTCCTCCTTGGTTTATAAGCCCAGGGAGCTGAGCACTGCCTGGCTCACCATGGGCCTTGGCTCCCAACTGTCTTTGCAGAGCAATCTGCTCCCCAACACCTAACAACTTTGCCCAGCATCAGGGGAAGGCATCTGATACTCAGAGTTATGCTAAGTAACCTCCACCCAGGTGTAACTAGCCTGCATTATTGCCAGTAAAAACTCCCTAAAGCCATCCTTAGCAGCTGAAGTTGGGCAGAAGACAGTTAAAGCCATGAGGGATATGCTGGGTATTACTGTCAATATTCTGGGCACACTGCCTGCCTCACCCCCATCCACGGATGCTGAGCACCCAAGGAGGCAGCAGTGCAGTGACCCTTTCCTCCCCAACCTGGGAAATCTGCAAGTGCTGAGAATCCACTGCTCCACAAGCCATGGGGAGGATGGAACATTCTCCTTGCTACTCCCCAAGAGAGGAAAAGAACAAAAAATGGTCCCTGCAGGCTGTGGTCACTGAATTATACTGAAGTTTTGAAAAAAGTTTACGCTACTGTCACTTTACTGACCAGAAGATATTAGCTGACAGCAGAGGAAATCTAGCCAGGCACACTACCTCCAACACACTAAAAGGTTTAATCATCAGCTACTACCCTAAACACAGGTTTATGAAAATCCCAGTCTTGTGATCAGCGGCACCAAGTCCAACTGATGCCACTGGTAACATCTCTCAGAGACTGATTAAAGTCAGTGCTACTTAAGGTCTTATTTAAATTGCCTCTAAAACTTTCTCAGCAAGTTTGTAAACCCCACCAAGCTGACACCAGTGCCTGAAATTCTGATCAGATAGTTGCATTTTTTTTTCAGCTGTGCAGGGGATCAAACACCAAAGAAAGGGCCAAATGGGGGCAGAAGATTTATCCTTGCAGATATTCAAGTGTAAAAAACTCTGACCAGTGTGACCTAGGGCAGCCTTGTTTCAAACAGGGCATTTCTGAACAGAGGACCCCCAAGAGGTCTCTGCCAACATAAGTTATTTTACAGCAACATTTGTTAAGATATCAACCATGGGATCTGTGCTTTTGTACACCCTCTATGCAATATCACTACAACAGGGTTTGGAAACTGAACATCCTGAAAAACACCCCATCTTCAGCTTCCTTTTTTGTTACAGCGTTCAGCTTCTGACACAAACTAAATTAGATTTTTCTCAGTACTAAAAGGTGCAATGAACAGACTGTCTGATGCTTAAAGAAACTTCCTCAAGCCAGGTTGCTTCTCTTTGACAGCAATTGTGCCAGTGACATGTTTTGAGCTCAGCAGACACTATAGAGGTTCTCCTCAGAAGCAGGCACAAATATTAAGTCAGCTATTTGACAGATTAAAAAGCAAAACAATGCACAATAAAACTCCTGATGGCCAGTGTGAGGAATTACTTCACTAAAAGTACATTTTCCCCCTGTGTCCTGAAGGCTCTAGAGATGATCTGCCCATGGGTTTTGTAAGCAGACTCATTCTCTGCCTGCCATCCTTTGCCTACACCAGCTCCTTCTGTTGTGATAAATTGTTACCTGTAGATCCTCTAAATCAGCAGGAAAGGAAAAAAAAAAAACAAACAATGAATCTCTAACCTCTCTTGATGGCAATACTCTTAGAAAAGAACAAAATACAAAAACATCCATTTTACCCATAGTGCAATGGGCAATGCTGGAATAAATAAATTATAATTGCTTAAATTATTGATGTCTATCATTTAGGAATCTTCTTGTTCAGCAAGAGATGTTTTCCTCCTTCAGCTATTTACAACACACAGGTAAAGGGCAATATAATTGCAGCTGTATTTGGGCAAGAGTTCTGTACCCAAATGAGTATTCTGCTGAGAGCTGTTGGCCCTGCCAGCAAAAAGTAATTAGAAGTTCAGCAAGATCTGACTGTTCAAAAGCCTTACTTTAAAGGAAGCTTTCAGACTATTAACATGATACCAGCTTTCAAAATACAGAAAGGTTTCCTTGCTTATAAAGTAGCAGCTTTACACTCCTCAACAATCCAAGACCTGCAAAGTATTTTCCTGGTTAGTTGACATATTTCTTTATAAGTATTCTTGGTACTAATGATTCTATTAAAGCAAATAAGTACTTCAAAAGCACTAAATAAATTTATTCTATGTAATGGACCATTTCTCTTTAAGGATGAGGTTCTATGGAAATACAGAACCTTCCTTTTTGATAGAAAAATAGCATGCTTCTCAGGATCTTACAGCTTAAGTAGTTATCAAAAAAAAGAAATAGGGCTCAGCTAATTACAATCCCCTGTTCTTTCAGCACAGGACTGAAAGAAAATTTGAAAGAAAAAAAAACTGCAGCCACAACATGTCTCAGCAGCCTCGCCCTATTTCAGTGTTGTTCTGCCTCATGAAAATGTGTGATATCAAAATCACATTCCCAGGATCCCTATAAAAGGCCCATTCCCTAAACACTGAGCCCTTCATGAGCTTCAGCTGAAGCACAACCCAGTTGTCACCCACACTGGAACCAGTGGCACTACCCAACAGAGAGCCCAGAAGAACAATAACACCACCACTCCCTCCCCATGAGGTTTCTGGTTGTCTGATGTTCTGGATTCTCTGTTTTTGGGATTCCAGCTCCATGGGTAATCCATGGGCTTTTCCCAAGAACACAACAGGAGCCTCTTAAGGCTGGCAGCTTGAAGTGGGTTGTGCACAGAAAGCCCAGCTCCCCAAAGGGCTTTCTCCTTCAGCATCTCCTTCAGGGATGCACCTTCCCACATACCCCTGAAATTTTTGACCAAAAAGAAGTGTCTTTGAGCCACTATCTCTGTTTTAGGTTGTTTTGTTTTCCTTCTCTGTGCTAAATCAATACCTTTCCCCCAGCTGTCATTGCTTCCTACAATAGGTTTTCTACTGACACACACAAGCTGCTGAATTCACCAAGAAATAGTAATTAGAGACTCACTGAGAACATGCTGTAAGGAAGCCTAGCTGGCTCCAGGTTCCACTACAAAGAGAGTTCAGATCCCTCCTTGGCAGAGGAAACTCAAGGACACTGCTCCAAAGAGGGGGCTCTGGCACCAGCCCACCTGGGGCAAAGGAAAGCAATGCTTCCATCCTACAAACAGGCAGATCTACTCCAGGTGGAGTAGTTACACCAACAACAACCAGACAGAAGCACAGTACGCAGGGTATACCAGCAGAGAAAAACAAGAACACAGCCCTTCCCATCTTTCCACCCCCCCCATCCCAATTTATTACTATTTTATGTAACTTTGGAGTCCCATTTGCTCCCTCTCCCAATGTTCCCAAATCCCAAAGGAAAAGCATCATACTCACTCTTCTCTCAGCAGCAAGCTGTTCCTCTCTCCAAAGGACACAGAACACAACCCCCATTGTACCCACCCAGAAAATGGGTCAAACCTTCCTGAATACAGGAAGGAAATAATATTAATCCCCCCATAACAACAGTTGCCCCTTCTGCAGGGTGATAGAGAGCCTACACTCCTGCATAGGCCCTAAAAAATACCCACTAACTAGTATGTAAGTACTAACTAGTAGTCCCAGACAAGATAAGCAGAGGGAGAGATCCTTTGGAGAAGGATATCCCTGCAGCCCAAGCTGAGCCCTCTGCCACAGGTGTGATTTATATTCCTAAACAAGAGAATTTAAGGCACCTGTGGCACTTCAGTAACAAAGCCCAAATTAAGAGATTAATTTAGTTATAAGGATTTCAACTTTGGACTTGCAGGTCCAAAAAGTAGTAGCTTGTCCTACATCTGCCTACTTGGGGATCTAAGCCTAGTAAATTCAGAAAGAAAGGAATAAACCCTTGCTAGGTACAACTCTTCCCCTTCATTTTTTTAACTACTATTTATTTAGGGCTTGGTGTAAATGTAGGGGAAAGCCCAGCCCCCCAAGGAATACCCACCATGTGCCTTGTCCCACATGCAGTGACCTTGCCAACTTGACACCAGCAATTTTCAATCAGAGCTGATGGATTAATGAAGGCTGATGTGAACCAGCTGCACTCTGTCAGAGCCCCTGCTCTGATCTTCACGCTGCACTAACTTTCCATTTTCACTGATTTTGCTGGGGTGCAGCTGTTAAGACAGCAAAGTCCTCTTTGTCTCCCTTCTGCCACACACAAAAAAGGGGCAATTTTCTCTAATACTACTAAGGTGGGTTTTTTACAATAGTGAGAAGACTGGCATGACCCAGTTTTTTGTCAGCTGTTTGTGTGTGCACATGTCCTCATCAGTTCAGGCTTCAGAAACTGACCTTAAATTTTACAGTCAGCAGAACCCAGGCAACAGGAGGACAGGATTACACCACAAACTTGCAGCCATAGAAGATTATTCAGAAGTTTTCTAGGTTTTTCTCTGCAATTCAGAGCTTACTGCCGTACAGGGAAAAAAATCAGTACTGTCTCCAGTCCCTATCATGTCCCATCATAGTTGTCATATAAATGCATCTCAAGAAAAGCACCTTTTGTGGAGGCTTGTACATCCTTAAACTAAAAGCTAGTGTTGGATGGTTTATTGTTCAGGTCCCAGCATATACAAGCACACAAACACAAGCAGCTGTTTGCCTGTTGGTACCATTTTTAGAAGAACAGTCATTGACAGACTGCTCCAGGCACACTTTTGTGCAAAAGCTACCAGACCCAGGGAGGTGGAAGGGCAGTGAAATGATGTGAACCCACCTGGAAATCCAAGATCCAGGATGGGAGAGGCTGGCATCCCAGCCACTGGGCCACAGGCTATGGCCACTACCTGCACTTCCATCCCAGGACAGGGAACTGGGACCCTGCCATCAGCAGAGGGGGACAGATGGAAGTCATCATCAGCTGTCCCTCCTTGTCCCTCAGCAGACCATCCACCACTAGACAACTCCTCTTGCTGCCATGCTGGCTCTTTTTATTATGCTTTCATCTCTTACCCTGGGCTTCACACACACCAGAACATTGGGAATTACAATCCAGCCTCTCCTTCAACTGGTTGCTTCTGCCCACACAAGTATATCTGAGACACAGTTGAAGGTTCATCAGATAAAAAAGCTCACTAAATGATAAACTCCACCAGCTGAACTTGAATGATGGAGCACCACTGCTCAGCTCTGACAGCTCCTGCCTTTGTCGCTCAGGCACAGGTCAGAGTATAAAGAAATGGGGTTTCCCATCCAACCCCCCCAACATTCCCTCTGATGAGAGGACTGTGATGTGTAGTCTCTTCTAGCACCCACCCTGCTGTTTGTTGTCTCATTTGACCAGAGGAGAAACCCTTCATTGCCATCAGCCAAGTCTCCAGGATAGGCTTTTGAACTAACTCATCATGGGAGAAACACCTCCAGTTCATTTCTCTCCAGTAATTATTATTTCAGGCTGACTGCAGAATTGAGGCACTGGTTTCATGCAGTTCATGGGTTGAATACTAACTTCCCAAACATAAAGAGCAGAGACATTTTTAACTTTATACATGAGTTTAGCTTTTAGGACACAACATAGCAGTTTCCAGAGTAAAAAATAATACCACTTTACCAAGCCTGTGCTCTATCCCAGTTTGGCATTTGGGTCTAGTGCTGAAAGCCAACACCTGAGCAAATGCTGGAATCCCAGCAGCCATGTGAATTCAGAGAAGTCACTAAATCATGCTGTGCCTCCACCTTCTCAGAGGAATAATGTACAGCTACTGGGCTAATGCAATGCTGATTTCATTAGAATTCACAAACTGCTTTCTGCCCAGCAGAGGAAACTATTAGGGAAATACTAAGAATCTCTCCTGCTGGGCTTCTCTTCTAAACCAGCTCTTTTCATAAGTTATGTCCTAACAAGCAGGCAAAAATCTATTTGAACCCCCTTAATCAAGAAAGCAAACCTCCTCATTTGCCAAACACAGGTTTGCAATGATGTGGGAAGGAGGCAGAAGCAGCACATACCTGAATGAACAGTGCCATGGTCAAGAGATAACAGCACTATTAATATATCCTCTTGGAACTGACAGTTTTGCAGCCATACAAACAGTTGTAAAATCATAAGTGGGGCTCATTAAACATTTTCTTTAATTCTCTTGAATTCAATTAAGAAGAAGCATAAAGAATGCTGCAGTAACTCAAGGGAGAAAAGGGACAGTGGTGCTTAAGTGCACTAAATACACTCTGGAGTATTCATCCAAATGATCCCATGGACCTCAGGTACCCTGAGGAGGCTTTTAGTGGACTGCTGGACAGCTGTAAATCTGACCAGGAGACCCTTTACCTGCTTCAGACAAAAAAATCTGAGCCAGTAAAGATAAAAAAGCACGTGCTCCTCAGTAACTGATGTTAGCACTCAGAAATGGTTTAGGATGGATTAGGAAGGGAGCAGCAAAACTGAGAGAGGAACAGAGCAGTCCATAAAATGCTTGGCATTACAACACAGGTTACCTGAAGGAAAGCACAGGGAAAACACCTGGATCTGTGTTGGTAACCCAATGTCAAGTCAGGGTAAAACATATTCCACTGTCAGTCTGTAACATAAAAATCGTTCTAACTCTTGCCATAGCATTGACACATCAGCAAATTCATATCAGTTTCATATCCTGACTTAGTTTCTTGTTTTCTTCTTCTTTTTCCTTTTTTTTTTAAATTAGAACAGCTTTATCTTTCCAATTATAATTTTTCAGCATCCCCCATCAGCATTCCAACTCCCATTATTTTGATGATGTTGACAATGGGAAATACACAACCAATCCCATGGTTTATTTACTTCTAGACTCCATGAAAACCAGCCACACACACTGACCCAGGGGCAAATGATTTTGCTATAAATATTATCAAGTCCAGTGCCTCCAAGTCATTTCTGCTGCTACAGACAGTCAAGAGATTATACCTACATTAGTATTAGTAGAGACAAAAAACATTAGTTCAAGAGTTAAAGGTCCAGTTCCAGTCTCAAAAATCACAGTCACAGATTTATTTGAATTGGAAGGGTCCTCCTGAGGTCCTGCTCAGAACAGGTTGCTCCTCAGCTGAAGCTTGAACATAAAGATGCCAAACCTGTCCAGGCAGCATTGTAACAGAAGAAGTTTTCCTTATAATTAAACAGAAAATCTTATGTTCCAGCTTGCACCCATTGCCTCTCATCCCATCCCTCTGCACCTATAAGAAGAGTTGGGTTCTGTCTCCTCCATGTTCTTCCACCAAGCAATTGGTCCCACCAGAACCTTCTGTTCCCACAAGCATTTCAGCTACAGAACAGCTGTAAGACTGCCAGCACTTTTTAAACTTGAACCCACAGAAAGAGGGTGGTTGTCCCATTGTTCTGGTTACTATTGTAAACATGAGTACCCATTCCATTCCAAAAGGACCACATTGGGTGGATCTTTCTCTGTGTGACCTGCAAGACAGAGCCCTTTCATTTCAGCAGTGGCTGAGATTGGATTAGGTTAAACAAATGCAAAGCACTTGGATCTTTTTCTAAAGCAAATTAAGGATCCAATATATTTTATTAGATGTGGGAAATATGGGATATTGCTCTAGGATAAAAGCTATATTGCTTCGGTGATGCTGCTACAGTTAAGGTGCTCAGAATTTCTATCAGCACCTTCCAATATCTTTAAAGTTCCAACATGTTGGAGTTTTAATTATCTTCTTGCTATTTTACTGTTGTTCATGTGCTACCCATATCTCTGTATTAAGTCACAGAACAGAGATGTGACATGGGCAAATACTACTGATGGGAGATGCTGGCGAAAAAAAAATCACTTTAGTTACATTAATAAGCTTTCCCCTTAAGGCAACCTCAGCCTCAGCTGCTGCAGTCTTAATTTCAAATTTGTTTGGAATCTGGTTTGATTTTCTGTCTCCTGCTAAATATAATTCTCTTCTGGGCTCTGTTTTATGCACTGATTTTTGCAATTGCATCCATATTACATTGGGACCCAAATCCACAGTTGTTCAATTCAGGCTACACAGAAAAGTTTAGAGCCCTTTGTTTTTAATTAGAGGAATACTTTCCCTCTTTGAATAAGGATGGGACTCAGACTAGTCACAGCACCATTTGTTACCCCAATCAGGGATATAGATTGGTGAAACTTACAGATTCATGAAGTAATCAAACTGTAATTTTAGCTGGCTGGGCTATCAGCTCTGCACTGAGACAGAATCTCCTAAAAACCTCTTCCACACAGACCTCATCTCCAACGTGGCACGTGATGACTTTTTCCTGTTAAATAATCACAAGTGGGCCTGACATTTTTATTTCAAGTAGTGTGTTTATTAATGATTTTTATGGCTACTATATTAGTTTTAGCATGTATTCATCTCAAAAATATCCTCAGAGAGCAGGAAGATCATTGCCACCACACAGACATGGTTTCTATTCCTGGCAAGTCATTTAGGGCTTTCTGGAAAATGCAGGCAGTGAGAGGGGCAAAGTCTCCTACTCTGAGCTCAGTAACTCCCCTGCTGGAGCCTGAACCTGGGTCAGGACAGCACCAAACTTATGCCCCAACTTATCAGGTTGTATCCTCTCTTTTCAGAACATCCATTTCAGAACAGATCTGTGAAACATTTTGACTCCCTCCCCCTGAAAAATGGATGTTGGCTAGCTACAGAAGTCACCACTTTTTGGGTTTTTTGGGCATTTTCTAGATCTGTGTTGTGTTTATTGCATCCTCTTAAGTATTTCTGTTCATTTTCCCATTTCTTCTAACACCATGGATACTACAGCAACTGGGCAATAATCCCTCACACTGACTCCGAGATTTCATCAGCTCAGCACGTGCCCAATGAGCCAGAGCAATGCAAATGGAGGGGCCAGAGCTCAGCATGCAAATCCCCCTTGCAAGACCACTCCACCTTGCAGGATGGACACAACTCCCCATCTTTGGGTCCCCACTTTCAGCCTGAGGCCACTGTGCCATCTCCTCCCTCTATGCTGGGCTGACTGTACCAACAACACAGCCCTGGCACCTCCTAAGTAAATTTGCTTTGCTCTGCAAGTGCAGAAGAGCTTCTGCAGGTGAGGAAAACGTGGTGGGCTTGCTGCAGAGCTGGAGGGGTGCAGAGAGGCAGAAACTCTGTGGCTTCCTCCCAGCACACAGAATGGTGACTGCAAATGTCCTCCTACAGCCAAAGAGATACAGAGCCAAGGCAGAGAGAAGGAGCAGGATGGGACTGACAGAACCCATTTGATCTGAGAACAGAGGTCACAGAGGGACAGCTCAGCCACCACAGCCTGAGCAATCTGTCCTAAAAATCAGAGGTATGTATGTAGCACATCAGCATCCAAGGACACAGAGGCACCCAGCAGGCAAGGGAGCTCTCCTGTTAGCAACATGCTTCCTGATGCCAGTCAACATGAGAGCTCCTAAGATGAAAATCCAATTTTAATCCCTTTGCTGAATGAGTTCACCCAAGTTCAGAAGGGAGCTCTCTATCATTGTTACAGATCTCATCTCCTGAGGGCAGTAAATCAGCAGAGGTATTGCCACTAAACCATGGGAGAAATGGGTGGATGGGGTCTGAGCTGGTTTTCTAACCACAGCTTTGACTCACCTCTTTTTCTCCAGACTGTCTCATCTGTCAAGCTTTCTGAACTGGTACCATGTCAATGCCTACCTGAGCCATTAAGCTTCCACTATTCCTCAGTCAGCTTGAAGTAGCACTCAAGCCCCTACACTAAAAACTGTCACCACATGGAGAGAATAGATAGGTTTAAGTTTAATGCTCAGTACTGCTCACAGTCATTTATGTTAATAGACACTTTTGTTTCTTGGAATTAATCTTCTTCTGGGATTTCTTTCTTGTGGCATAAATCAGGAGAAATTACTCCCCTTACAATTTAGAATCCTCTTCTTTCTCAGATACTAAGAGCAGAGAAAGACAATCACAAGCCATCAAATTACCATATCCTAATGAGTAACCATTTGTCAGCTGAGCCAGAGTGACTATTTCCTTGCATGTAGCAGGTAAACATCAGGAAGACTTGAGGAAAGTGATTAAAACTGTAATTCTTAATTCTGCATTTTCACTGCTGACCACTTACAGCCACTCACCTTCAAACCTCCATCAGCTGCAATCTCTCCTCCTTACTCCACATTTCCATTTCAGCCTTTTCCAACTCTCCCAACACAGGCAGCTCCACCATTCCCTGCTGAATTTCCCTCTGACCTCTGAATGCTGGAGAGAGATGGATTCCTCAGCACTTTCTGGACCACTGGCACAGGGAAGTGACAAGGCTTGGCTGGTGTCCTAGGAAGCCAGAGGAAGGACAGCTCTCTTATGTCTGCAAGAGACATTTTGACATTTTTTGATGCCTCCTTTTCCTCCCATCTGAATTGAGTGTAACTTCACAAAACATCCTGAGATCCTTGGTGAGAAAATAAGACATGTAATGCACCAGGAGACAGAGATGCCTAAATGTGACAACTTGGATGTCTGGCATGAGGGAATGGCAGCATCTGTACATTTGAAACCTCAGCTACTAAAAGAAAACAAAATCATCCTCTCCTGTCCAATAAAGGGCCAAGGCTTCAAAAGAAATAGTTTTAGCAATTCCATGTGCAATGTTAGCTCAGATACAGGAGTTGAATCCATATGGCATATTAATGATTCCCAGCAGGGAAACAATTTCAGGA
The DNA here is from genome assembly GCF_003957555.1 of Calypte anna. NCBI lineage: Eukaryota > Metazoa > Chordata > Aves > Apodiformes > Trochilidae > Calypte > Calypte anna. Next base: position 12,868,581 of record NC_044247.1, on the reverse strand, counting down.
GCTATTCATTTAAGTAATAGTTTTTATTCCATCTAAATACTGGAAGGAAGAAAGGCTCCTACACACCCAGTGAAACAAATGAGGAAATGGCATAGTATGAAAATCAGAAACTAGGAAACAGACTTTCAAGGGATAGAAGGTACTATTTTTATTTTTTCTATTCCAGCTTTGGATGAAGGGGCACATCCAGAGCCTGCTTTGGTTTTCCACAAGGTATCCAAAGATAGAGAGTGATAATGATCAGAGGGCTGGAGCCCCTATTAGGACAGGCTGAAGAAGTTGGGGTTGTTCAAGTCTTGAGAAACTCAGTCCTGTCTAGATTTCTTTCTGATTTGAGTAATTTCTTAGAATTGTTATGTTATTTTATTTTATTTTTTTTAGCAATTGCCTTGCAGGAACCCTGGGTGTAAGTCTGGAGGGACCTCACTGAATCCAAGAGTTCTTGAAACTCTGATGTAATCTCACTCACAAGAGCTGCAAATTCAGGCTGTAAAGCAGCAAGGCAGCTTGTTCCCAGTGCTCTATGGATGCAGCTTTTCAACATAGTGCCCTGATGCTTAAGTGGTTCTGCTGCATTTTTAGCAAGTTTTATGTAATGGTTCCTCTCTTCACTGCTCCACCTGCAAAGTGCTTCAAAAGAGTCTCTGTTACGACTGCCATAGTAAACCTGCTGACTCCATAAGACAAATTCAAAGTAATTCCAGGTCAAACCTTTAATCAAAGAGACCTCTCTAAGCTTCTTCTCACCCTTATTAAAGAGATTTACAAAACCATGAAGGAGGTTGGAGAGTTAATGATGTGCCATTTAAAAAGGCTCCATTAAGATTTGGGTATTTTTATCTTTTAGGAAAAAAGCATTTGCAGATTATAACTCCAAGGAGACAATTACAAGAGCATTCTGAGTCTTTTCACTTGATCTATAAGGGGGAGAAATGGCACATCAGAATGTAGGAAAGAAAATACACTGCCTAAGCCTTTTTCTTGAATAGGATCCTAACTAGCCACGTTGCAGCTGCAGTGAAGTGTCTTATGTTCCTGTGATTTATTACTATAAGGGCCACATCATCTGCCAAAGTGGGCTTGTAAGAAATTAAATGGTTTCCAAAGGAAACATTACAATAAGACAGATTTTAGATTTGCATTTTTACCCTGATTAGTGTCTGAGAGGCTCCTTTGAAAACCTTTGTATCAAACACAAATATCAAATTATTGCCAAGTGCAGTTTGAATTTGGGAAGGCTTCAGGAAGGAAGCCCAGTTACCCACAGAAAGGGATGAAGAGGCTGTTTTCAGGAGGGAGAATGCAGAACAGAACTGGCAGAAAGGAAGTGGCAGCCCTCCAACATGCTGTGCCTTGGACCAAATTGCTTTCTGTCTAACATGATGAGTTGTTCACAGGCCTGAGTTATTCCCTTTCCCTTTTAGCTCAACCTTTAGACACTAAGCTTCAATCAAATGTTAGTAACAAATTAGGGGCTTGATCCCACACTCCAAATTCCCTTTCACTTCACATTGAGGAGGAGGGGGTGGTATTAAGGTCTGTACTAATGTTGGTCGTGGTGGTGTTCCTGAGGGACTTCCAACAAGAAAAACACCAGAGAAGAAAACTCTCACAATTAGCCAGATACAGAAAATTTGGGCTCAGAGCAGAAAAAGAAGCAGCAGTATTTCCTTTGATTGCAATAGCATCTGTGAACCTCAGTCAGACTTTCAAGATGTTTGTTTGCACACGAGCATTTCTGCCAACTCGTATTGACATCTCTATTTCAAAGGGAAAGAAATTCAACCTCACAGAGTATTTGGTCACAGTTGTAAGCACTGCTGGCCTGATCTAAGTCAGGGAAACTGAGTACAACTGTAAAGAAGTCCAAATTCTTCCCTCAGAAAGACTTGGGGAACACAAAGTTCAAGTCTGCTGCATTTTTTTAATTTGTCATTAAAGCCTGGAAAGAGGCAAAACAAAACACAAATACATGGGAAAGGAAAAATATGCAATAAACAGATTAGCAAACTGTAACCAGAGGAAGTTTTATGGAGTTTCTATAAGGTATTATTTCTGATTTTGAATTTTCAGTAGCAGTTTTAACCAACAGGAGCTCCCTATAAACCATGGGTACCTCCCTCCACATTCAAGGAGCACAAGTTACAGCATCTCAGTACCTCAGGACCTCAGCCCATTTGCTTCAGCACCAACCTACACAAGGATGTTCCTTCTATAAAATGTTCAGTCTTCAGCCTGCTTCCTTTTCTCAAACAAGCACCTAAACTACTGCAAAGTTCCTTAAGGAGTCAGGATCACATTTAATGAAGCCCATCATATTTGGTTTAGAACTAGAAAATGTCAGGATCAACTGATAGGAATCACTCTAAGTGCATGACATACTTCTCTTCCTATGAATTATTTCAAGAATCTCATTTCAATGGCCACATTCCAAAGGCTTTTCCTCACGCAGAGAAGCCAGGTAATACTTCAGAACCCACTGAAAATATTTCTGACTGCTTCTTTGACAGATGCTCAAGACACTCTGTTGACAGGAGATTTTTAACTGCTTAGGAGTAATAATTAAAACTGATTCAGCACTGAGAATCTTCTGACTTTCTTCTGATCAGAAAAAATAATGTTCAACTATGAGATGCCTGTATCATTAAAATTCTACTCCAGAGAACTGCTGTTAAGTGGTAATTTTGCTCTTCAAATTAGGAGAGAGGATAATAATTGAATCCAAAGATCTAGTTATGTATTTTGGTGGGATTGTTTTGCAGTAGGAAGAATGACTTGAGCAGAAATCCATTAAAATTTTTAGTATTCCCATGCTAGTCTGATCCTAAGCTTTTCCATTAAGTAGTACAGTCATAATGGCATTAAACCACTTAAGCAGCAAAAACAGCACATAATTATCACTTTCAATTCAATCTTTTAGTGTGTGAAAAGATACTGTACATCACTAACAACTCACATTCCTAAAGAGATTTTTCTATTCCTTCACAGCAGCTTCACAGCCTCTTGTATTGATTTAACTGACCCAAACATGTATAATTTTTTTCCTCAGAAAAATTCCTCCAAATACTGAGACAGCAAAATTAAGCTCAGATGACAGAAGGCATAACAGTCAGCTACTGTTTGATTCCACCTTAAGGTCAATGTTTAGGTATGAGTGGGAACTGGGACAACATTATCCCTGTATCAGCAAATCAACATTGGAAACTACAAGTGTGCTCTTAGAGTTATGAGCACATTAGGTACTGCACACAGTAAAAAAATAAAAAAAGAGTGCCACATAGTGAGTATAAAGTACAAGGAAGCTCTATAGGAATGCAGGGAGAATAAAGAAGATTATGAAGTACATAGCATCCCCTCCCTTGCCTCTCAACAGACCCCTGGTATTTACTCCCTGGGAATATCTGGAATTCCCAATTCCCTTGGGAATGAGGACGTGTGACATCTGTGCCTGCTGCCCCACAGAGTGACCCTGGTTTTCTCCCTGCCATCAAGGGACTGCTGGGAGGTTCAGATAGCGTGAACAGAACCAGTATTTTCTTCACACCACTGGCACCTTCGATGCCAGCACTGTAAGGAGCAACGCTCAGGGACAGGGAACCCCAGGGGTCTTTCTCCTGGTGCCCTCTCCCATACCATGAAGCCTCTGGCACACTGGAGATATCACACAGCACTAAGGAGCAGTGGCATCTTTGCTTTTTTTTTTTTATGTGAAAGGGAGCCATAAAGGGCAATAAAAGGGCAATAAAAGCAGGGGTGCTGTGTTGACTGCAGTGCCTGCCCTGAAGGCTGCAGCACAGGATCTGCAGTAACAGGATGTGCCGGTCAGAAATCTAAACACAGCCCCACTGTTGACAAACCAAAGGAAAGAAACCAGCCCTGGCCAAGCTGAGCCCCTGTAAGACAACATGACACTGTCAACATCTCTTTGAAAAAGGCCAAAATCTGACACGATTGACTGATCTCAAATGCAGCAATCTCAGACCCTCGGTGCTCTCCTCCTCTGCCTGCAGGCTTTGCTACACCCTGCTCACAGGCACTCAGTGTCACCACTGCCACATCCCTGCTTCCCCAGAGAGCAGAAAGTCCTCCATCTGATCACAGTGACAGCAGCCCCTCCTACACAGATCAACCCTGTCCTGGGGCCTCAGCCAGCAGGTCAGCATGAAGCAGTTCATTCCTCACCCCAGGACCAGGCAGATGATGTTGGTGTTACATTATGCTCTGTGATTATGCTAAATCACAGAGCTCCACTTGCAGTGCTGGGCCCTGGTCTGCTGCTCTAACCCAGTTAACAATCCCAATTCCTTACAAACAGGCCCTGGGCTGCTGCTCTAACCCAGTTAACAATCCCAGTTCCTTACAAACACTTATCTAGCAGGAGGGTTTTTTTGCTCGGGGGTCTCCTGTTCCAACATCAGTATAAGCAAGCAAATGTCTGCTTGTAGAATCTGACCTTTCAGAAGTTCACCTGGCTTGGCAAAATGAAGGGATGTCAACATTTGGTACAGGAAAGCATCCCATGGAAGCCACTGGCATTCAGGCCTGTTAAAGGCTCTGCTATTTCCATTTGTCCTCTTCCTCCTGCTCTCTCAGTGGGCTAACATCAGCAGAACTTCACAGGTCTTTCCATCTAGTAGCAGGAACTACTTATTCACCATAACCTCTTTTACAATAAATACCATGCCAGAAAGTTTTGCATATCCCAAGGTCACAGGTAACCAAACTGAGGCAAGGTCTAAGGAAGATTTTCTCAGGCACTGGACCAGAGTTCCTGCAAACCAAAACACAAACCTAGCCCCATGCTCAGGCTCCACAAACTGCCTGTAAATCATGTCAAGACAGCACCCAAAAAGCAAGTCTCCCCTTATGGCTTGCCTGTGTGCCACCAGGCTGTCTTTGTCACTGCTGCTGGCAATGGTACTTCTTACCCATTTAATCTGAGTCTGAAAGCCAGTACTTGAGATCACAATTTTCTGCAGAGGCCTTTTTTCAAAATAATCTCAGACTGACAAAAGCAAGGACCCTCAAGATGCAGCAAAATCACTTGATTGTTTCATGCATTTTATTTTAAAGGCTATTAAGAACCCATTCTTTCTGATAGAATTCTATTTTCATCTCCACTTTTTTTTTTTTCATTTGGGAGATTGAAAAATAAGATTTCTGTATCTCTGCTTTTTTTTTTTTTCCCGACTGTTTCTATTTGATCAATGATTACTCTTTTTTTCCTGTGTTTCTAAGAGATTTGATATTAAAATGTCTGGCTCCTATTCTCTTTCTGTTGTATTTGTGCATCAGAGCTGCTCACAGTGATGTCAGCTCAGCTCTGGGCATTGTTTCTTGCTAGTTCAATTCCAGCTGAATTGCAGGAGCTAGCAAGTCATTAGCATTCACTTGATTGATTTAGCACAGCCAGATAATAAGATGGGGTTTGCATTCAGCTACACGCTATTAAAAACTGAAGATATTATAAAGCAGTCCAAAGTTGGTAAGTTCTTTTTGGAGTCACACAACTTTTGCTTCTCATATATCTTCCTGTGCTTGAGGGCATCATTTAAATAATGGCTATTTTAATTCCAAGCCCTTCTTTGACAGTGCTTGTGGATGAAAGGGGAGAGAAAAGTGATTTAAAAGTATTGTTCAACACAGTAAAGTAATTTAACATATTTCAAGGCTAAAAGATCATATTATGCATTATCTCCTACAAAATGTGGGCTCTACAATTTTATCTTGTAGTTCCAGCATTTTGTTCAACAACAGGAGAGAACCCTTTTTCAGAGGTAAATACTGGAACCTGAGTTTTGAAATTAGTATTAAATTAAAATTCAGATTATGGTTTGGTGAGCACTTCTGCCACTCCTTTAGTACCCTCAGATGGGTCCCATCTGATCCCATAGACTTGTGCACATCCATGCAGCACAACAGGGCACTGATCATTTCCTCCTGGACTACGGGGGCTCCATTCTGCTCCCCATCTTGGTCATCCAGTTCAGGGAGCTGTACCCTCAGGGTACCCTCAGGGAGCAGTTGGCTTGGATGAAAAGGCAGAGGCAAAATGAGCGCTCAGCAGTTTGGCCTTTTCCACATCATCAGTCACAAGTTTCCCTCCCAGGTGAAGTGGAGGGGGGAGATTCTCCCTGGCTCTTCTTTTTTGCTATTTACATATTTATAAAAACTCTTTCTATTATCTTTAATGATACTGGCCAGATTTATTTCAAGTTCTCTAATTTTCTTTCTACATATCTTTGCAGTAACTTTCCAAGTTGCCTGCCCTTCCTTCCATAACTGATACATTTTCCTTTTTTTCCTGTGTTCTGCCCAAAGCTCCTTGTTCAGCCAGGCTGCTCTTGTACCACTCTGGCTCCTTTTAAAGTGCACAGGTACAGTTTGTAATGCCAGTTACTAGATGTGTAACTGAGCAGTAACCATTGGGCTCTTCAGAAAAGCCCTCTTCCCGCCCCACCTGTGCTGGCTTCAATGGGAGTTCAAGATAAGAGCTTGTAACTTTCAGCCCATAACCATGTTTGATCCACTCTTCTGATGGAGCCAGATGGACAAACAGAACTTGTGTGTTTTCCAGTAGCCTCAGCTTTATAAATATACAGCTGCTGTGACAACAAAGTCAACTGTCCCACTTCAACCATACCTCTGCATTTCTCATTATCTCAACAGTATCTTTTGATTAGGGGTTCTTCCTATAAGGCAAACAGCTTAACTGGTGTTTGAACTGCTCAGACACACCTGCAATGCCTCACCTCTACCTTCTGTAACCCCTCTTGAATGTCACTGCCCTGCTCCAGCCCACACTTGTGCAACAGGGACAGCTGAGTCTCCTTCCAGCAGAGGGGACAGACGTGTGTGATCATTAGCAAGCAGTCACTGTACAAGATGAGGATGCTTGTGTCAGCTGAAACATTCCTATCAAATATGTTTTGATAATAGCCAATCTCTCAGGGACATTTTGGACCACACAATGAGACCATAATGTTTGATGTCTTTCCTTAGAGGCAAGAAAGCATCAGAAGGAAAAGGCAGCTGCAGGCAGGAGGGAAAGACAAACAGAGCTCAGCAGGGGATCAGCTGCCTGTCAAGACAAGCAACAAGCAGTGGAGCTCCAGCTCTGTCAGCCCTTTAAATCCTGGCACAGGTCTGTGGGCTTTAAAAGCTGATATTGTTTGAGGGTCTAGGAGAGATACTATGAATGTTCAGGAGCACGAGATGAAGCTACAGCTAAGGAACATCTCAGTGAACTGTGGGTCTGTACTCAGAGCTGAAATCTGGCCAAAACCCTGGCCAATAAATACATGACTCGTGTTTTAGTACAGAGCTAATGCACAGCTATTTGTGGTGACTTAATGAGGAGCCAGATCTTCTGGTTCATTCCTACCATGTGAGTCAGCATCTCCCTTGGTTTTCCTCATTCAGCTTTCATCTTAGGGCTGGCCCTTTCTTAGTTGTGACATTTGACTTGTTCCCAGCCCAACACAGAATGACTTCACTTATCTCCTGCAGTTCTTGAAAACAGCTCCTTGTCGTAATTTGAGATTAATAGTTTACAGGAGCACATGTGTCCAAATGAGCTCTGAAATAGTTCCAGAACAGTTTAAAATGTCTGTTGTGAGATGTTATGTATCACTCTGCCATTTTAGTCCTTTTAACACCAAGCAACAGTTGAAAGCAACACAGAAGCCAGCAAAGTCTCTTCAGCATTATAGTGCACTTTACATGCTGCTTAAACTTTCTCTTCATTGATCTGCTGCTGGATAAAGGCAATGTTGAAAATATATTAAACTGACAGACAAGATCTGTAGCTACATTAGTCATTCTGTCAGAGCCTTCAGAAGAACCTCACTGAAGTCAAGCAGGAAAACAATTTGGTGAAGCATCACCAGAAGCAGTGAGTCGCAACACATCCCAATCTTTCTGAAGTACATGAGCAACCAACTGCTGAAGTTCTGAAAGCCACAACTGATCCTGCAAATAGGACAAACTTTAAACTGACCTCCAATCTCTGATAAGTGGTAACAACCTCAGTGTCCACCCATTACACATTAAAAGCAGCCAGGTGGGAAAAGAAGGATGAGTGAAGTTCCCCTAGTAAAGCAACAGCACTGCTCAAACACCAAAAGTGACAACATTTTCTATCACAGTGTGCAATTAGGGTTTAGTTCCACAGAACGGAGCCGTTCTGGACATACACTGATCCAACCAAAAACCACTGGTTTATAACATTTTTACCTGAACCACAGGCACTGGTTCCCAAGCAGTCCATGTTCTTACAGATCTTTTTGCCGAAAGTAACACCACGAAGCTTTGATGTCCACAGCCCAGACAACTGAGGCATCCTGGGAACCAAACCAGATGGCAGAGAATTCAGAGCAGCTGTAAATTGATTCAAACAAAGCCCATTAAGTTCAGCCAATCAGGTCATAGCTAACAGTATAGCAGAAACCTACATAGGAGTTTATCCTAACCACTATGTGGGCCTAAGAATACACTATTATCAGCTAATCAAGAAATAAAGCAGGCAAAAACTTTTTTTTTTTCCCCAAGAAGCTGGTAGAACAAGGGAGCAAGCTATTGTTCAGTGATACTCTGTCTCTTGAGAAATGATGTGTAGAAAGACATACTTCTTTCCATCTGGAGCTCAGGAATAGTCATCACTACAGGAATGAAAAATTTATGTTAGTAGGAAAATGTATACTCTTTAAATACTCTTTAAATATTAGCTAATCTTGCATGTATGTGATCGTGCTGTACACCCTGCCAAGGGAAAGGAAAACAAGTGATAGGTACAATGCTTCCAGCACAGTTTATCCTATTGGTTTGGGAATTCAGGGCAGTGTGGCCAGTCGGAGCTAAACTGAAGAAGTGTGGATGATTGGGCAGTGAGGTGGATCAGGAGTGGAAGGATGGAATCCAGAGAGTTGTAGTCAATGGGATGGAGTCCAGTTGGAAGTCTGTGTCTAGTGGAGTCCCTCAAGGGTCAGTACTGGGACCAGTACTATTCAATATATTTATTGATGGCCTGGATGAGGGAGTAGAGTGCACTATTAGCAAGTTTGCTGATGACACAAAATTGGGTGGAGTGGCTGACACCCCAGAAGGCTGTGCTGCCATTCAGAGGGACCTGGGCAGGCTGGAGAGTCAGGCAGGGAGAAATTTAATGTATTACAACAAGGCCAAGTGTAAAGTCTCACATCTGGGAAAGAAAAGCCCCAGGTACCAGTATAGGCTGGGGACTGAGCTGTTGAAGAGCAGCACAGGGGTAAGGGACCTGGGGGTGCTGGTGGCTGGAAGGATGACCATGAGCCAACAACGTGTCCTTGTGGCCAAGATGGCCAGTGGCATCCTGGGGGGCATCAGAAGGGGTGTGAGTAGGTCAGGAGAGTTTCTCCTCCCCTCTACTCTGCCCTGGTGAGGCCACATCTGGAATACTGTGTCCAGTTCTGGACCCCTCAGTTAAAGGACAGGGAACTGCTTGAAAGAGTCCGGCACAGAGCAACTGAGGTGATGAAGGGAGTGGAACATCTCCGTTGTGAGGAGAGGCTGAGAGATGGGTCTCTTCAGCTTGGAGGAGAATGAGGGGTCACCTCATCAATATTGATAAATATTTAAGGGGCGAGTGCCAGGAGGACAGAATAAAGCTCTTCTCAGGGATAATTAACAATAGGACAAGGGGCAGTGGTTATAAACTGGAGCACAGGTGGATCTGTATAAATATTAGGAAGAATTTTTTCACTGTGAGGGTGACAGGGCCCTGGCACAGGCTGCCCAGGGAGGGTGTGGAATCTCCTTCCCTGGAGATATGGAAAGCTCACCTGGATGTGTTCCTGTGGGACCTGCTGGAGGTGACCCTGCTTTGCCAGGTGGGGTTGGACTCAATCTTTCAAGGTCCCTTCCAACCCCAACTTTCCACGATTCTTTTGCCGTCAGTCAGTTTGATTCTGGACAAGATTTAAGGCCAATTTCCTTTGCCATCCCATTCTTACACCTTCTGATTTAAAAGCAGCGAGTTTGTGCCAGAAGCGTAAACTGCTTTCCTGGCTAATCGCCTAAATTCGTTCGCAAAGAAGGAAACGGAGATCAATACACTCAACCGGGAGCTACCCAGCCCGGTACGCGTCGGGGCAGCAGCGGAGCGGGGCCGGGCAGCCCCCTGCAGCCATCCCTTCCCCTCAGCTCCATCCGGCAGAACCCACACAGCTCCGGGCTGTCCCGGGGGCTCTGCCGGGGTTAAGCAGCCGGGAGCAGCCGTTCCCCGTCAGGCGGCAGCCCCCCTGCGGTGTCCGCCTGAGCCCCCGCTGCTCCGGGAAACCGCCGCACCGGGAGCCGGAGGCGGCCCGGGCCTTGCGAGGCTCCTGCCCCTCACCCGCCTCACGGCAGGAGCCCCCCCGGAGCCCTCCCGCCTCGAGGGGACCCCCCACCCGCGGTGAGGGGCAGCGCCGGGAAGATGAAGCGCTGAGGGAGGCTGTGGCGGGGCGGGGGTCGGTGAGGGCAGTGCGGGGTGGGTAAGGGCAGTGCGGGGTGGGTGAGGGCAGTGCGGGGTGGGTGAGGGCAGTGCAGGGTGGGTGAGGGCAGTGCGGGGTGGGTGAGGGCAGTGCGGGGTGAGTGAGGGGAGTGCGGGGTGGGTGAGGGCAGTGAGGGGTGGGTGAGGGCAGTGCGGGGTGGGTGAGGGCAGTGCGGGGTGGGTGAGGGCAGTGAGGGGTGGGTGAGGGCAGTGCGGGGTGAGTGAGGGGAGTGCGGGGTGGGTGAGGGCAGTGCGGGGTGGGTGAGGGCAGTGCGGGGTGGGTGAGGGCAGTGCGGGGTGGGTGAGGGCAGTGAGGGGTGGGTGAGGGCAGTGCGGGGTGAGTGAGGGGAGTGCGGGGTGGGTGAGGGCAGTGCAGCGTGGGTGTGAGCAGAGCGGGGTGGGTGGGGGCATTGCGGGGTGGGTGTGAACAGTGCGGGGTGGGTGTGAACAGTGCGGGGTGGGTGTGAAAAGAGCGGTGTGGGTGAGGGCAGTGCGGAGTGGGTGAGGGCAGTGCAGGGTGGGTGTGAGCAGAGCGGGGTGGGTGGGGGCATTGCGGGGTGGGTGTTAACAGTGCGGGGTGGGTGTGAACAGTGCGGGGTGGGTGAGGGCAGTGCGGAGTGGGTGAGGGCAGTGCAGGGTGGGTGTGAGCAGAGCGGGGTGGGTGGGGGCATTGCGGGGTGGGTGAGGGCAGTGCGGGGTGGGGGTGAGGGCAGTGCGGGGTGGGGGGGGCAGTGCGGGGGTCGGTGAGGGCAGTGCGGGGGTCGGTGAGGGCAGTGCGGGCGGCGGGACTCGCGGTGCCGCCCGGTGCGGTGAGGGGCGGCATCCCCGCCATACGGCGTCCGCGCCGGCAGGGGGCGCATCCGCATCATCGAGCGGGCGGTGCCTAGAAGGGCCGGGGTCGTGGTGCTTCCGGCGGGGCAGGGCCAGGGCCGGGGCTGGCAGAGCGGGTGTGCGCGGGTTCTGGTGCGAGGCGGTACTGGCGGTACCGGTAAGCGGCGGGCGGGTTCTGACAGCGGGATCGCACAGGGAAAGGGAAGCGGGAGCGGGCCCTGAGGTGATGCTGGGTGCGGGTCACGGTCCAACGGTTGTGGGGCTTCCCTTGTGCCCCGCGTGTCCTGGGGACCGGGCCGGGCCGGGCCGCCTCAGCGGGGATCACGGGCAAGGTCCCGGAGCGTGGCGGGGCCGCGGTGCATGGGGGGCTGCGGGTTGGGGGCTGCGGGGCCGGGGCGGAGCAGAGCCGGGGCGGGGGCCCTGCGGTGGAACGGAGCCGGGGTAGCGGGGTCTGAGCAGCGTTAGCGGTAACGAGAGGGAGCCGGTAACCTCCATCCAACAGTGTCCTGTGTAGGGCCAGGGAACTGCAGCTGGGTGTAGACACCGGGAAATGTGTTAAAACTGGAGTCAGAATCATTCTGGCTGGAAAGAGCTTGAAGATCATCAGGTCCATCAGGCCCAGCACTGCCAAGGCCACCACTAAACGGTGTCTCAGTCAGCACCACCCCAGCACAGCTTTTAAATGTCTCTGGGGATGGTGACTCCACCACCAATGTGTCCCCAGCTTGAGGCCATTTCCTCTTGTCCTGTAGCTTGTTATGTGGGAGCAGAAACTGACACCCCCCTCACTGCAGCCTTCTTTTCAGGTCTCCCCTCAGTCCCCTCTTCTCCAGGCTGACCACCCCTGTGCCCTCAGCTGCTCCTCCTAAGAGTTGTGCTCTAGATCCTTCACCAGCTGCACTGTCCATTTTTGGGGAATCTACAGTAGTAAACCTTTGCCAGTAAGTTCTCACAGCATGTCTCCTTTCTAGGAAAAATGATTTCTGAAGGCAGCTCTTTCATCAAGGGTGTGGTGCTCGGAGGAGCGTTCTGCATGTTGGTGACACTACTGGGACACATTAGGGTGGGCCACGGGACTAAGTCACATCACCACGAGCACCATCACATCCAGGCTCCCAAGAAAGAAGATGTCTTAAACTTTTCAGAAGCTGAACGCTTGGAACTGAGCAGAAGTATCCGGGTTTATTGTATCATCCTCGTGAAACCCAAAGACCTGGGGCACTGGGCTGCAGTGAAAGAGACGTGGAGCAAACACTGTGACAAGGCAGAATTTTACAGCTCTGAAAAAGTCAAAGTGTTTGATTCTGTAGCCCTCAACACAAACGATATGTGGGTGATGATGAGAAAAGCTTACAAGATAACTTATGAACAGTATAAAGATGAATTCAACTGGTTCTTCCTGGCGTATCCAACAACGTTTGCCATCATTGAAAATCTCAAGTATTTCTTACTGCAAAAAGACCCCTCTCAGCCTTTTTATTTAGGCCACACTGTGAAATCTGGTGACCTTGAGTATGTAGTTGGTGAGGGAGGAATTGTCCTGAGCATTGAATCACTCAGACGACTCTCCCGTGTTTTTGAAGACACCGACAAGTGCCCGGAGCAGGGAGGAATGATTTGGAAACTTGCAGAGGACAAGCAGCTGGCAATCTGCCTGAAGTACACGGGAGCATTTGCTGAAAACGCTGAAGATTCAGAAGGAAAAGATGTCTTTAATACTAAATCAGTCAATGCTCTCATCAAAGAAGCCATGTCCACTCACCCTCAGGAGGTGGTGGATGGCTGCTGCTCGGACATGGCCATCACCTTCAGCGGGCTGGCCCCCAACCACATGCACGTCATGATGTTTGGTGTTTACAGGCTGAGGCCCTACGGCCACTCCTACAACGATGCTCTCGTCTTCCTGCCCCCTGAAGGCTCTGACAACGACTGACAGCCCTGCAGGGGGGACCTGGAACCACGGAGTCAGTGCTCTCTGCGTCACACAGTTGCACTGACAGACTGGCTTTTCATACCTGGTGTTAATGGTGTACAATTGATTTTTTTTATTATTATTTTTTTTTGTTTGGTTTGCACATTGAGGTTTGCTAAAGGTCTCATTTTAAAAGTGGAAGGAGAATTATTTTCTAAATCTTTTATACAGAAATGCTTCTGGCTTTTGACAGTGCTGGAATGAAGTGAAAAAGGAGTTGCTAATGTTTATGATAAAGGGAAACAAAGTTTATATGGGGGGGTTATGTGTAAATATTTATTATTAATGAAAACCCAAATGAACTTTAGTCTATTGTTACAAATATATTTTTGCAAGATTTTGATTCTTTCAATTCCTCCAGGCATTTCTAGAATGTCTTTATATCTTTCTAAGCACCACCAATAAAACAGCTTCAAGTTAGCTTCCTTTGCTGTCCATTTCCTTCACACTGAATTACAGACCAGCTGGAGCTGTGCTGTTCATGCAGCAGCTGTTGTGTCAGGTGGAGCCTCCTCACCCAGGAAGCAATTTGCAGGAAGCAACCTGAAAAAAAAAAAAACAAAAGATGTGGAGAAGTTGCAGCATAGGCCAAAGGTCACTTATAATGTCACTGCCATTTCTAAGCCCAGGAAATGGATAACTGTATTTGAATAACTATTCAGATGGTCACATGCCCTGTCAGCACAAGAGTAATTCTCATTTAAAGCTTCACTTCGTATCTAAGTGTATTAACACAAAGGTTCTGTACGATTTTCCTTCCTGCAAGTGGTGCCAATAGCATTTATATGGAAGAAGTTGGTTACCTGTCAGTCCCTATGTGGTGTAGATGGATTTACAGGTATTTTTAGCAGCAAGATGCAGGAAGAGTGCACTTGCTTGCACTGCCAACCTTTCTCTGAATATTATGCAAAGAATGTCTGTACAGCAAAGCAATCTGCAGCATTCCCCAGTACTTGTGTCATGTTTTTTTATTTTGTTGCTTTTTGGTTTGGGGAAGGTATGTGGTGTTTTACCATCAGTTTTGTACCAGGTCACACTCTGTTGGACTCACAGCAACTGGGAATAATGGACTTTGATGCTTCCTCCATTTAGAACTCACTGACCTGACAATGTTTTTTTTAAAGACTGGAGGGAGGCACCATCACAGCCCTCAGGGGGACTCCAGTGTCCATCAGGGACCTGAGAACATGGTATGTTCTCTCACCTTCCTTTATAGCACCTCATCCTGCTGCTTCAGAGCTGAGAATCCCCACATCTTTTTTGGTTTAAGCATCAGCTCCTTTTGACAGGAGCTGTAAGATGCCTGCTCAGTTTCACTTCTGTTTCAAAAGTTGTGCCTTGTCTCACCTTTTCCACCTTCTCATCCCTCAAGCCACTTTGAGCTCATCTGATAAAACAAAACATGCACATGATAGCTGCCAAAACCTGGATAAACTTGGTATTTTTCACTTGTTTATGAATTAGACTGATTTAACTGGTATTTTCTTTACAGAATAATTCTTCAGAGGTTAGATCCACAGTTAGGAACATGACAAAGCCAGACAAAAAAAAAAAAAAGTTTTTTTATTTCAGTGGCGTTTTTGGTACTAAAAACAATTCTAACCCCACTGCAACAGCAGCAGTCATGGTGCAAGTCAAGGCAGAAGACTGGGAGTTACTAATTCAAACCAGAATAAATCTCATTCATCACCCATTTGAGAGGTACTGGAACACAACAGGAGTAAACAAGATGGAAGGGGAAAAAAGCAAGTCACAGAACTCCAGACTAACTCATTTTATGCAAAAAAAAGAACCACTGAAGCACAAACTGATTCTCCTTAGCACTAACATGAGGTCAGTACATACACAGCAGCCTTTAGGATGTATAAGAACATCCACTGGAGTCCTGAAGGGAAAGCTCTGAGGTTTGAATGGGTGTTTTTCTCCAACACCACTGCAATCACCTTAAGCTTTGTCTTCCTACATTAATAAATAGTTGTAATTTACCCCATCATTTTCAAATATATTTTAAATAAATTAATAAGAGAAAGTTTGAATTAGCATGTATCAGGTAACATATTACATCCCCCATGTCTTAACTTGACTTCAGAATTGGATGGAGACCTCTGCCACTATCTGCTGTAAAGGTCCCAGACCAGGGAAATCAAACATGCAGAACAGCACCAAGACAAGGCACTTGCATATAAAATCACAACGTGCCATTATAAAATGTGCTAGAACAGACCTGCAACATTAATAAATGCTTCCAGAGACACGAGTTAGGAGTGGTGGATCTGAAAGTTTCCATAGTTTATTAAATGATTCCATGGCACAGGCTGTTTTCCATAGGCATAGCTTTGGGTATGCAGTTGTTGAACAGAGTTGAATTATCCAGACAAATACACAGTGCTCTTTAACCCATTCTCTAGGTGTACATACATGTGGCAGTGTGCACAAGCCAAGATCTCTTTTGAAGTTCCACCTCAGGACGTTGCTTCTGGCTAAACAGATAACCATGTTTTGCTGTCGTGCCTTTCTTTAACAGTGATTTTATTTCTGCTCCTAAAGTAAGGCAGCAAACAGGGAGTAGAGGATCAGGCACTGGGCTGGCACACACTCCATTTGGAGCATGCCAACCATTACTATAAACTCCACTATAAGGAGAGTGATATCAAACAGTGTTGGCAGGTAGAAACTTGAACATGTATATATATATTCTTCAGATATGAAATAGCATAAAAGAATCTCTAGTCCACATACCAGTTTAGGTTCATAAATCCTATACAGATAAATGCATATTAAAAAGAGAAAATCCTGAAGTAAAATACTGAAGTTAATGCTGTTAATAAATTAAGTTAAAAAATAAATGTCAAAAAACCTGATTTCTCCACATTCAAGAAACAGGTAGACTAAGATGATGTTAACCAGAAGAAAAAAATCTGAAATGTTTCAGAGGCTTTATAAACCGTATTAATTATATTTCACATACACTTTATATTGCCCTTTTAGAAGAGCATAAAAATGTAAACATTTCTTGGCTTTTTCCTCCTTTTTGTTTGAAATAGTCTACTCCCAGTCAATGCAGGATCTTTCCATCAGACATCTTCAGTCACTGAAGACTTGGGTTTAAGACAAAACAAAAGAGCTGTAACAAAAAGAAATCTAGAAAACTATTGTAGCCTACCAGTACTTTCGCATTCACTTGGTTTATTTAGCGTAGCCACAGAACAAAATAATTTGTACATTCAGTCACATTAAAAACAAGGAATTACAAAGCAGTCCACATTTAATCTAAGTGCATTCCTTTGGAGTAACACGGTTCCTTGTGTTTCACTTGTATGTCTTCATATGCCAAAGGCCATCATTTAAATAGTGGATATTTTCAATACCAATCCCTTTGTTGACCTTCTCACTGCAGGAGGCAAAAGGTGCAGAAGTATTAGCTGGGTTAAATATTAGAGCAGAGCAAAATACAATATTTAAAGTAGAGACCACAGTAGCTGTCAGCTGGAAGGGGAGATGCTATCACACAGAGTCATCATCGACAGCAGGTGCACAGGAAACATTTCTTATTACACGTTGCTGAATGGTGACAATATTTGCCTTCCACATTTTGCCAACAGCCTTCCACAACGTTTAGTGGGAGGCAGTTCTTCAGACAACACTTCTGCTACTTTTCCTAATTTTAGTGTTTCCCTCTCAAAGCAGCACTGCAGTTGTGACTCTCCCACTCCTAGCCCAGGAGTTGGTGTAACGTGGCTGGAATGTGGAATTCAAGTGCACCAATGACACAGTGAAATGCAGGTGAGTGCTTTGCTGCTCACTGCAAGGCATCTACCCACTCAATAAAGAATTCTAAATGCTAAATTTACATGCCAGTGACCTGCAGTGTGTTAGACATACTGTCCTGCTGTATCTTTTGAGCCACATAATCTTTTTTAAAGGGTTGTTTTGTGCAGCTGCATTGGATTTGTGTTCAGCTTTTTTCCAGCATGTTATTCCACAGAGTAAGTTTTGTCACAATAGACAAGCAAATCTCCCCTGGAGAATATAATTTATTGTCTTTATATTTAGTGTTCCATTACTTATACAACTTGCCCAAAAGAAGGAAAATCCTGCTATGTGAATTGCATCAACAGACATGTACCACAATCACACCACGTGACTGAAACAAAGCTGTTTCACAAATTTGTTTTATACAATACATCACAAAACATCGTGTGAACAGTCTGCATGGATCACTTGTGTTTCATTTTCCTCTCTGGTTCATGTTGCTTCTCACAAGAACAGGATACCCAGCTCCAAAATTGCAGAAGTTAGGATTATCTTGGTTTGCAGTGATCACAGCAGGTCACTGCAGAGGGACTGGGACAGAAGCAGCTCTCCACCTGCTCTCTGAGCCTTTTGAAAGCACTTCAAAGAATCCTGAGGAATACAATTCCTCAGCAGCTACAGCCAGGGCAAACCCAGCTTGCTGCAGTCCCACTCTGTAGCATTCCCACCTCTCACCTTAGGATCACAGAGCAACCCAGTACAGAAGGTGATCCTGCTGAGAACTATCCCAAGAGTGAGTGGTTTTCACCAAAATCAGCTTCCTTGCCCACACAAGTGCCAGACAGGGCTGGAACCAAGACAGCCCAAACCTGCTGGGTGCATCTTGCATCCTACTGCAAGACCTTGAAAAACTTCAAGTGCCAAAGTGGTTTAGCTACTTACAGTTCAGCACTGAATGCTAAGAACAACCAGCATGCATTTGCATTTTCTCTTTTCAAAAGAGTTTTCAGCTGATGTTTATTCCCTGAACAGGCTTCTACACAAGAAGCTCAGCTAAGCACATCTAGCAGGAATG
The DNA here is from genome assembly GCF_003957555.1 of Calypte anna. Lineage (NCBI taxonomy): Eukaryota > Metazoa > Chordata > Aves > Apodiformes > Trochilidae > Calypte > Calypte anna. The sequence goes on along the minus strand of NC_044247.1, from coordinate 12,850,443 downwards.
CTGCATGTGGGTACAAAGCAGCACCTCCTCCTTTTCCACACAGGAAAGCCCAACTGGTCAGCCAAGAACCAGCTGGACTTTATTCTATGCTATCCCTGCAAACAAAAATCACTTCAATGTTTTCAACCACCTCAAATCCAAATTACAGCTCTTGGCCAGCCCAGGTAGTAAGTACTCTGTACAAGTATTTCTTAGCTCAGCAAGATCTTTAAGTATGGTCAAAGAGCAAGAAATACATTCAGCCATAGCATTAACGTTGTACATCTTAAAATCCATATTCACAGGAAATGACCTATTTTGATTCTATTTGGTAAACAAGTAAGGAAGGTATCCCTGCCTTCCTCTTCCTCCCCTCAGTATTAATCAGCAAAATGAACTCTTAAAAAGCACTGTGCTTGGGTAAACTAAACTGTAACAGGAATGGAGTAAGCTTGATCATGGTACTTATATTCCAAACTAACATAGGAATAACATGGGACAGGTTATATTTCAATTTTTACAACACTTACATGTCCTCAGCTGACATCTTCATTACTCCCACACACAACGCGTGCTGCTTGCCCTCTGCCATTATTGCCTACAAGTTACTGCTAAGGAAAACATTTTTTTATAAACTATTTCAGAAAATTAAAAGCAATATTAGAAAACAGCTTTCCAAAAAAGTCAAAATCTCATGTTGAACTTTTAGCCTTTCAGTAATTCTGAAACTCTGGCTCTTAAAAATAAGCAAAACAATGCACTGCATTTAACACTTGAATCCCAGAGTTTAGAACAAAGAAAGGATTTATCTGCTTGGAACAGAAATTACAGAGAAAATCTTCAGTGCTGCACTGCACTCCACTTCTTCCTTTGTGCCTCAAACTGAGAAACAGTAAGTCTCACCCTTTCTGGAACAAAGCAGTGTTTGTGAGGCCATTTTAAATTCTATGGTACAGAAGAACTGAGACACGTATGTAAAAAGTAGAAATACTGAAATCAGATTTGTCCTTTTTAGAGCTCAGCAACATGTGATGCTAACTGCCCAGCTTTTCCTAAAGCACCTGATAGCAACAGCAGCACAGCTTGGAATTATTAATGTTGTATTGGCTCAGGGTTCCCTCCTCAGTAACATCATTAGCAGGAGGGAACTGGCATACTTATTTTATATTATTTTATATCTGCTTAACTTTAGACACAGAGCAAGTCTCAACTACAGCAAAACCAATTCCAAGCACCTTTCCAATTTTCCTAGGAAGAGGAGCAAATTCTTCTATAACTGAAGGAGATACAAGATTGATTAAAGAGACAGGGGACAAATTACACTGTACTTCATCTGTTTTTACAGTTCTGCACAGAATCAGAAAGGAGCTCCACTTACTAGTTAGATTAATGGGACAGTACCCCACCCAAAAGCAGAGCAGGAATAGTTATATGGTTGGGAACATCACTGTATGTAAAAAAAAAAAAAATTAAATAAATAAAAATCAGAATAATTTTAACCTTGCCAAATGACACCTGAACCTCTGCAGCTCTGTTCATAATAGTTACTCCATGAAACATCAATAAAACCAAAAGTAATTCAGATTATGACCATCTGGAAACACAAAACCAGAAGTTTAACTCCTCTCACAGCAAGCAGCAATTCCCAGAAGGATACAACAACAGTATCAACAGCAGCAGGGTACAGTTTTGCTCCAGGAGACGTCAGGCCAGGGCACATTATATTAGCTCCACTTAGTACAAATTTAATGGCTCCTTTATCAACCTGCTGGTGTGGTAGAATAAAGGGGTCTAGGAGTGGAAAGATAGAGGATTACAATAAATACAGAAAGATGACAACATGAATAATTCATTGTTAAGTCAGTTTAGAGGGAGCAATTATACACAGAGAGCTCTGTGTGTGGAGGAAGGTTAAGAAACAAGGAGCAGAGCTCCTGCTGGGCTGCAGTGTCACAAGTGCTGAGCTGACAGAGCAAATCTTTTTTTCCCTGATCCAAAGGGTCACCCAACACCAGGCCCATGCCTCCTGCTAGCTCAGACACCCAAACATCAAGGAAAAAACTGAACAAGTTCCCCCAGTGAAAGCAACCACCCAAGTGCCCATGGACTCACAGGTCTCAAAAGCAAAGGGTCGAAAATCCCTCAAATGACACATTTCATTCTTACATGAAAAACAAAACAGTTCAATGTTAACAGGACAAAAAAAAAAAAAAAAAAAAAAAACAAAGGCAAGATGGCCAAAATCCAGGAAGGCTGCCAGCTCTGCAAGCCATTCCTCAAGTACACACATTTTTCTGATGCATTTCAAACATCTGAGTGAACAACACTGCTAGGGACACCCAAATCAGAGGAACACAACCATGCAGAAAACAAGGAGGAGAGCAAGAAAAATAATGCAAGAGAGTTAAGTGTAAAAAGTAAAAAGCATGCAGCATCAGGTCTTACAAGAGACAAGTATACATTACATTATTAAATCACAATTAAAAACCATTTCTCTAGTAAGAACTTACAAGTATTGGAAAGATGCAAAGAGGGTTAGAAAGAAGACTTGGAAGAACAAAGACAGGGCCAAACAGCAACTCCAATCTCTGTCCTGGGCAAACCTCTCAAGAATTTTTTTGCAGAGCTCTGCACAATTTAATTCTCAGAAATCTAATTGCAGCTTGCTTAACACGTAGCACTACAATAGTTATGGGGAAAGCAACCCATATAAGCATCTGAAATAGCAAAGCAATAAATGGCAGTTGAGAAGATAGAGTATATCTATCTCCAGGATCTATTCTGGAATATAGATACACATTTAAGTAGTAAGTTCTTTTTTTTAATTTGGTTCTAAAGGAAGAAATCCTGTGGAATCACACACTCAGCACTCTCTCCCCACCACTACTATCCTCAGGAAACTTACATTTATGAAGCAACCTTAGTGTTGGGTAAAAAATCCCTTCTCTTTGTCTGAAGAACAGCAACTCCCCATTCACAGTGAGGATTTCTATATGTTCATGGCTGCAAGATTGAAAAAAAATTATTCCAATAGCTACTTAAGCCCTTTAGAGTTTAAATGAAATATTTTGCTTCACAGTCTGGTCTATCTTGGCATCTGAGAATTAAGACAGACAGCTAGGGAGAAATTATTTTTTTTATGGCTTCTTCAACAACAATGGACTCCTGCACACTTCTTCCCCCTGTAACAGAAAGGGGAAGGAAAAAAATCTACAAACATTCACCTGTTCCTAAGATGCATTTCTTTGGGTTCTTTTAAATGCCACACTAAGAGCAGACATAAAGAAGGAATCAGTAAAAATATACCACCTTCTATTAAAAAAAAAATTAAATCTAGTTAATACAAGAAATGCCCAAAATCATAAAAAATGCAATTCAAGCAAGTTGGAACTTCCATATCCCTGAAGCTGAATGCTTCCTTCCAACACCAGGCTGATCCCAGCAAGTCCCTGAACATTCTGCACACTCACTGATAAGCAGCATTTTTGTTTTCCTCAGGTGCCCCCCTTCCACCCTGTGATCACAGACAAACTTTCTGGTTTAGCCATAACATTCACTGTTATCTATAAGACATTAAATGTTTTCCAAAAACACTAAGTTCATGATTACACCAAAAAAAAAAAGCACATAAAGGAAACAATCCTCACTTTGGAAGCACAGGCTGAGTAAGAAAAAAAGAAACTTACCATCTTACTATTTTGACTGGATCTTTCTTTGGCATGATTTGGTTTAGCCATGGTTCAATAACAGGGAACTGGTCTATCAGTTGATTCTTAATACCTTTAATAACTGAAGTCTTCAGCTGAATGCAGTTTGATACATTCTCCTTTTCATCAAATCTGTCAAGAGAGTGAAAGTAGTTCAGAAATGCACAATTTGCTGCCCCACAGATGCTATATCTCAGCAACACTCTTCAGAAACGTTTATAGATTCCCCATAACACCTTAGCAGACCCACATCTGTCCAACCTTCAAATATCACAAGGTTTAAGTGTGACCCTGAGGACACGGAGCTCAGGGAAGGCAGGGGATCCCACTGGTTGCCTGGCTTTGTCCCTGAACTTTGTTCCCACCCATGAAGGTGTTTGTGGCCCCACAGACACCCCGGCACACGACACCCACCTCATTCTGCATAATTCACACCTACAGCCCTGTTCAGAGGCATTCCTAAGAACCCTTCACCTTTACCACAGGCTTATGAACAGCGCTTTGTACAACCCCAAAGTTCAGACCAGGTGATGACTCAGCTCACATTTTAGCTTTTTTTTTTTATTATTTTATTTTCTATTTAACACTCAAGTGCCCCGCAGCCCACGCCACCGCGCCCCAGGGCCCAGCTGAGGCTGCGGGGCGGCCTGTTCGCGGGATGATCCCGCCCGGGGAGGCCTGGGGGGGGGGGCCTGGGGGGTTAGCGGGGAACGCAGCCTCCCCCTCGCCCTCAGCAGCACGCGGCCGCGCCGCTCCCGCGGCCTCAGCACCGAACCCGGTCCGGCAGGGCCAAACCCCGAGGCAGAACGGACGCAGGGGCCCGTCCCGACCCCCCTTTCCCTCACCCTCATACCCTCCCCCTTCCCCCCCAGCACCGCCCGGGTGGGTGGGTGGGTGTCCCCCCCACTCACTCACTTCTTGAACATCCTGGGGGCGGTGGGCGCCGGGCGGGCGGGGCGTGGGGCCGGGGGCGGCGGCGCGGGCACCCGCGGCCTCGGCGCTCCCTCACACGAGGCTCCGGTACCGGACCCTCCCCTCCGCGCTCCGCCGGAAGCGCCGCGCGCTTTACGGCCTGCCGCGCGCCTCCATGGCAACGGAACGCGCGCAGCGTCCCTCCCCCCCCCCCCCTCCCGGCGCCGAGCCGGGACTACAACTCCAAGGGGGAAGCGCGGAACCGCCGCGCATGCGCGACAGAACCAACCGCGCAGCTCCGGAACCGCGGAGAGCCCATCAGAACCACCGAACCCGCCGGGGCGGGAAGTCACCTTCCGGTAAGGCTTTTTTGGTGCTCTGCGGATAAAGCGCTGCCCGGCATTCACAAGGAGCCGGTGTCCGGCACTCGCAGCCTTGGCGCGGTTTTCCCGGCTAATAGTTTGAGTTTTCTCGGCTAATAGTTGAGTTTTCCCGAAAATAAGGCTTCCCAAAGCAAACCGAAGTGCTGCTAATTACTAACAGCGTTTAAACGCAAAATATGTGCACGGGAAAAAAAATGCCCACCTGGCAAATCAGCACAGCAGGAGCTGCCCCGGCTCCAGGCTCAGAGCAGGACCCTGTGGGCACGACTCGAGAAAATAAAATTAAAAGAAAAAAAAAGGGTGTTTCTGTTCAAGGAGCGGATTCTGGAGAAGTCTAAGGAACCGGGAGCACAGGCTTCAGGGTGGAGAAGCAGAAGAAAAGCGGCTGGCAGGAGAGATCCGAATGGCAGGGAGGGAGATGTTCCGGGAAGCAGAGGAGGTGTTGGGATCGCTTTAGCTTGGCGATGGCTGCAAGGATTGGGAATATTCACTGATAGCAGGAATTTCCCATCCTGATTTTTAACTTTTGGAAGGACAGACAGGCAGGATTTGTCCTTCAGGCACACCGGGCACTGGAGCCAATGGAACCGGGAGGACAGGAACACTCGGTCGGTACCGGGTTTGGTTTTACATTCAAGACAAACTCATCAGCTGTGACACTGTAACAGCTAATTAAAACCTGCCATTAGTGGGTTCCATCAGTCAAAGTCAACTCAAGCTTTTGTAGATGGTATTGTTTATTCAAATGGTGAAATACCAGCCCAGGAACACACTAATAACTTTTAAAGGAACTCCACAGACTGGAGAGCTGGGCTGATTCCAACGGGATGAGGTTCAACACGGCCAAGTGCCGGGTCCTCCACTTTGGCCACAACAACCCCATGGGGAGCTCCAGGCTGGGCACAGAGTGGCAGAAAGGGACCTGGGAGTCTGGATTGACAGGAAGCTGAACATGAGCCAGCAGTGTGCCCAGGTGGCCAAGAAGGCCAATGACATCCTGGCCTGGATCAGGAACAGCGTGGCCAGCAGGTCCAGGGAGGGGATTCTGCCCCTGTACTCAGCCCTGGTGAGGCCACAGCTTGAGTCCTGTGTCCAGTTCTGGGCCCCTCAGTTCAGGAAGGATATCGAGGTCCTGGAGCAGGTCCAAAGGAGGGCAACCAGGCTGGTGAAGGGACTCAAGCACAGACCCTATGAGGAGAGGCTGAGGGAGCTGGGGCTGTTCAGCCTGGAGAAGAGGAGGCTCAGGGGAGACCTCATCACTCTCTCCAACTCCCTGAAAGGAGGTTGGAGCCGGGGGGGGTTGGTCTCTTTTGCCAGACGACTTTCAACAAGACAAGAGGGCACGGTCTTAAGTTGTGCCAGGGGAGGTTTAGGTTGGATATTAGAAAGAATTTCTTTACCGAGAGGGTGATCAGACATTGGAATGGGCTGCCCAGGGAAGTGGTGGATTCTCCATCCCTGGAGATATTTAAAAAGAGACTGGATGTGGCACTCAGTGCCATGGTCTGGTAACTGCAACGGTAGTGGATCAAGGGTTGGACTTGATGATCTCTGAGGTCCCTTCCAACCCAGCCAATTCTATGATTCTATGAACTGTTGTTGCATTAGATAATCATTCAGGCATCTAAAACTCATGGATGTCACCTCCACCCTCTTTGTAGCATGACTAAAAATACTATATTTATAATATATAAGCCATAATATATAAGCTATATAAATAATTGAACTGAAACACAGAGACACTGCTCATGCCCAGGGTAGCAGGTGAGGAGTTTATCACACCCACAAACTATTTATTCAGCACAGGGGGTTTTTTTGTGCCTCTGAGAATAATTTTTATTAAGTAATACTTTGCCAAGTAAACAACCTTTGCAGGTGTGCTCACATCTTTAAAAAATGTAGGGAAAAATTAACCAGACTCCCACCTCACGTGTTAGAAACAGCAGCTAAACTTCAAACCTCAATGACCCCTAACAAAAATGGCACTTTCTACTGAAACCACCCAAACTACTGGGCTCTTGCCAGCCTGAAACAGCAAGGTTAATTCCTATTTTTCAAAAATGGCTTTTGATAGCAGAAAGCTCTTTTGCTACCCCAAAGCACCTGGTCCACTGGCTCCCTTCGGAGCTGAGCTCCTCTCAGATCTGGTCTCAACATCTCAATCTCCTCTTCCAAATGCTTTTTGTTGGTGTAGCTGCCAGCCAACTGCTTGTACAACCACAATTTGCTTGTACAAAGGATTTGGGAAGAAGGTTGTGAGCACCCAGGCTGGAATGTTGTAGTGCAGCCCTCAGTGTTTAGCCTCACCCCCAGAAAGCTGGAAACTTCCACTCTGGTGCAGTGTGACTTCTACAGAACAAAGTTTTAACAGTCTGGTACCTGGACAGGACTGAAAGAGGAAGGGGCACACCCAGCAATGGCTTTACAGCTCCTCTAGCCCCTAAAGAAATCACCCTTCAGGGTCATATGTTGAAAATAAAGGATTTTTACTCCCTCACCCTACGTTTGAGTGAGAAAAGGGCAAAATCCATTGCACCTGGCTTCTCGGGTCCCCAGTACTTTACCTCTCCACTTTATCACGGGTCAGGAGCTGCTTACTCTGTCTGCAGGGCCATAGTCACAGACTCTTCCTACTTCTCCAGGAAATGAGATATTTATTGTCTCTTCTTTTATACATCCATTTGTCTTCACAAACCTGAAATATACAGAAATTTACAACCTCTTACACCTCTTAACCTAATTTGCCTGCAGTGAACAGTTACTGAGAAGAGAGGAAAACTTGACAGCATGATCAGAGTTGTTGTATTTACTTACCAAACCTGTTTGTTTCTGTTACATCCTACTCGGAATGTAACTTTTTAATACTGGGGAAACTATACAACCTGTTCTAAAGCCAGTCAAAAACCAGGCTGGAGCTTTGTGGGGGTTTTTTTTTTCTTAATCTGCAAGAAGAGTTTTTCTAGACATCACCAGCATTAGGTTTCAGGCCTCGGGAGCCGTCTGTCAGTTACTCAGACAGCAAACACGCACCAGAAAAACCTCAGGAAAATCACATTCCTGTCTCCATGAACCACAGGTCCTGTCAGGACAAGTCAAGGGCGTCTTTTCCTACCAAACCCAGGGCTGCCCAGAGCCTTCCCGCAGGCAGGCAGGGGGATTCTCACCTGGAGCCCCCGGAGAATTCCCTGCTGGGGAAAAAAACCCAAAAACCTGGGTGCTGCTTTTGCTTTTCCTGCAGCTGTTTCTCAGCAGCGCTCGATTCCCAGCTCGCGTTTCCTGTCTAAAAAATACACCAAAAAACGACACACGAAGGGACGAAAGGCACCGCTTCGATTTTTGCTTCCTAAAGTTTAAAAGAAACAAAAAAAAAAAAAAAAACCAAAAAAACCCAGCCCTCGGCGTTGGCCCCACGTAAACCCAAACACGTTAAAATCCCACGGAAAAGCGGACACCAGGCGATTGTTTATAGCTAAAAGCAGGGAAAAAAACCAAAGTCCTTTCAGGAGAAGCGGAGAGGCCGCAGCCTCCAGCCCGGGAACGCCTGGAGCCCCCGGGTCCCGCCTCACCCCGGGTCACCCCGGGACGGACGCAGAACTCCGGTTCCGGGCGCGTCCCTGCCCCGCAGCACCGGCACCACCCGGGGAACCCATCGGAGTATCCGAACCGAGCGGACCCGAACAGAGCGGACCCAGACCCTCGCCCCCGGCCCCTCCCGTTCCCGCCACGCGGAGAGCGGCGGCCACGCCCCCTTCCCGCGGGCGGTACCATGAGCGGTACCGGGGGGGGGTGGGAGGGGGAACGGGCAGCGCGCACTCGGGCGTGGGTTTACGCGGGTTTGCGTGAGTGTGCGTGAACCTGCGTGGGTTTGCGTGGGCCCGCAAGCAGCCGCGTTGCACCGCAGCGCTTCCGGGCGTGCGCGCCCCAGCATGCCCCGCGAGCGGATGTGCCGCCATCTTTAGGCTCCCTCTCTGCCGTGTATTGACAATAACAAGCCCCGGGCCGGGCCGTCCCCCCTCGGGAAGAGAGCAGCGGAGGCAGAGAGGGGGGAGGCGGGAGGCCGAGGAGAGAGAGAAAGAGGGGCGGCGGGGGAGAGCGGGAGGCGTGTGGGGCGAGGGGCTGGAGCCGAGGCGTGAGGGAGCCGCGCTCAGCCCTCCCCACTGGTGCTCGGCGGAGGCGAAGCGGCCGGAGCGGGAGGAGAGCGGAAGGAGAAGCGGGGGGAGCGGGGAGCCCCGGGGAGAGGCCGGTGCTGGAGAGAAGAGCTGAAAAGAAGCTGGTGGGTGGCGAAAGGCGGGAGTGAAGACGCTGTGCTGAGGAAAGAGGGGAAGCAGGAGAGCAGAGGCGAAAGGCGAGAAGAGGCAAAGTACTGAAGAAAAGGGAGAGAGCGAATCCTTCGAGAAAGAAGAAAGCGAAGGAGAGGGGACACCGAAGGACTCCACTGATGAGAGAGAGTTGAAGGACCCCCCTCCTCCCCTCCCGAGAGACCCCGAGCAGAGACTGACTCTCGAACTCTCTCTCTTTGCTCCTTGGTCACACCACAAGGATTTGATGCCCCTCAGCCTGTTCACTTCTGTGTGTTCATGTTTCCCACAGGTTTCTCTTCCCCCAACCCCCCAGCTGCAGCCCAGGAGGTCAGACCTGCCACTGATGGTAACACCAGCAGCAGTGCCTCCTGCAAGAAAAGAAAGTTAAATAACAGCAGCAACAGCAACTCTGAAAGAGAAGAATTCGATTCCATCTCTTCCTGTGCCTCTTCTCCTTCCAAAAACACCTCCTCGTCATCTTCCTCCATCATTACCACCTCCTCCTGCTCCTCCTCAGGGGTTGCCTCCTCCAACCATCACCTCCAGAAGAAGCTGCGCTTTGAGGACTCCGTGGATTTTATTGGACTCGATGTGAAGATGGCTGAAGAGTCGTCTTCTTCCTCCTCTCCTGCTGCTTCTTCTCAACAGCAGCACCAACAACAGCTCAAAAATAAAAGCCTTTTAATTTCCTCAGTGGCTGTGGGGCACCATGCAAATGGGCTGACCAAAGCTGCCTCCTCTACTGTTTCCAGTTTCGCCAACAGTAAACCTGGCTCTGCTAAGAAATTAGTGATCAAGAACTTTAAAGGTAACAGGCCATAATTTCTCACAACCCGATGCTCAGCTTAGTGTTTTGTTTTCAAGACTAAAGCTTTCAAATAGCTCCGAGTTTTTACAGGAAATGCTTTCCCGTGGTGAACGCTTCTCTGCTTTGGTAAAGAGGGAATAATGGGGTTTGGTGCATCTTTGCCCAGTTGTGTCGATATCCTGAGCTTACACTTTATTGCTTGGGGTTGTTTTTCCTACTTCTTTCACTCTTGTGTCTTGTGAAGGCCTTAATGTGTATGGTAGACAGAAGGTTTTGCTCTGGAGGTTTGTGAATTGCTTTTCTTCAAGCTTTTAATTTGTTCATCTCGGTTCAGGGCTTAGTAAATATTTTAACCCAGTTTATTGTAAGTCTTTGCATATCATGCATTTTATTTTTTTTTTTTACATTTGGCCTAAATCTATACCTCTTGCCTCTGTCCATGTTGTCTGTTTATAGGTTAATCTGCCTGTGCTTAGTTGTAGATGTTGAAACTAAGGTGATTATCAGGCTATTATCACAGATTTCCTTTCTAGCTTTTCCACTTGCCTTTAAAGCAGGTAGTTCAGATTTTTGCTGAGTGTTTTTCTTGTAATATCCTTCATGTGTTTTTTATTATTTAACTCTTAAATGTCTTTTCTCTGTCATAACATGCTCTCACTTTACAAGCTTACCTTATTTTACCAATAGTCTCAAAAGATGTGTTTGAGACTTGTGAGTATTGCCACCAGAGACCAATGGAAGCAGAGAAAGGAAACTTTTTGGTTGTGGTGCTGTTTCATTTTCTAGTAAACAAAAATACAGATTGGTGTTGGCAGAAAGCTTAGCTTAAAGTTCTGTCCTTTTTAATTTTTGCCCTATAAAGACAGGGAAATTGTGGACTTTTCTTATTCCTGGCTGTCTTCTAAAATAGTCAGATGGCTTTTCTTGAGGTTTTTGTTTTGTTTTGGGGGTTGGGAGGGGTTAAAAGTATTACTGACATGAAAATCAATTTCTAGATATACAGTTGATACAAATGTTCCGTAGAGAGAAAGCAGGATGTAAGGTCTAGGATTGGTTTAGGCACTGGAATATTTTATAGCAATTCATGGTCACGGTGTAACATTTGGCTTTCAAGTACTCCTACTTCTCAAAAATGTTCTCCACCCATCACTTCACCATTTCATTTGATTATTTCAACGTTTCTACATAGTGAGAAATAAGTGCCAATCTTGTGTTGCTTGTATACTGCTTTCTTTGAGGCAAACCAACTTTTCATGTTCCAGAGACTGGTGAGATGTCCTGGGTTGCATGGATCTGTGAATTTCTTTGCTTATGAATTGGTATTTGAATCACTTCCTCCAAAACAATGTCCCAAGACTCTGCCATGCTTTGCATTTATTCTCAGATGCTAAACTCTCTTAACAACCTGAAGATTATTTTCTTAACTTACTGTGATAACAATAACATCCTCTCCAACTTAAATAACTTCCTAAAATCCAGAACCCTGGCAGTTACCTCTGAGCAGTGCACTCAGGAGTTGCTGTTGGGAGCAGCCAAGTCCTTCTTGTCCTTAGTGGACTCTCCAGATTGTCATGATACAGCTTTTATGTCAGGATATTGCTGATATTTGAAGAGGAATGAATGATTTGGAGGGCAGAAAACTCCTGCTCCTCTTTGTTATTTCTAGAGAAATCATAAAACTTTACAATTTAATTTTTTTTTAACCTTTGGCTACATAGAAGTTAATTTTATTGGTGTACAAACTCTGGGCCAGTTTCAGCTGTTGGTGGCATGCATGTGACTTCCTCCCTGGATTTTCTCCTCCCTCCTTCTCCATTTGGGAATGTGCTTATTAGAACACAAGTAATCATTTTAGCTGGTTATGAGAAAACAGATTTTGGGGTTTTTAAATCCTGCTATTCTGAGGCTATGACTTGAGGAAGCTCTCTCAGACTTGTAAATGCAGACACTGCACAGCAGGGGCATCTGGGAAGAAAGGACTGAAAAAAATCATGTAGAGAGTCAAATCTGCAAAACTTGAGCTGTATGAACAGTAAAGGAGAGCTTAATTCTTAACAATCCATGGCCAAACCCAGGGGATACATAACTGGATTACTTTAAAATAGGAAGGTTTTCCTTGTGGCCTTAGAGCCTGTATTATCATTACAATATTTCTGTGCTTGTTTCTTGAGGGTTTTTCCCAAACTATTAATATATAGCATATTAATAACTATTAATATGGAGGAGAATTAATGAGCAGTAAATCTTTAAAAAAGTAAATTAAAAAAAAAAGTTGGACACAACTTATCTTTTAATCCATTATTTTCAGCTTCTATGTTCCCTTTCTTTTAGCTGTGTTGTCCTGGTAGTTAAAAAGAATGTAATGAAGACATAGATCATTCTTGCTGATTTTTAGCCTTTTATCCCTTCCTGAGCTCCTCAGGCAGCATGTTGTGCTTTATGTGAGTTGCACCTCATGGGCTGTAGATGCTGTGATGTGTACGTGGAGAGCAGTGCTGAATTTTTACAGATTTCAAACCTAAATAAGATAACTGCTTTTACACCAGTGCTTCCTTCTTGTCCAAGTATAAATTAAAGTCCAGAGCACCAGCCCATTCCTCTTTCCTCACAAAGCTGCAATTTAATTTCTGTGAAAGGTAAAGGTTTTGACTATTTTTAAATGCTTTCTCAATCTCTGTACCATTTCTTCTAAAGATAAACCCAAATTGCCTGAAAACTACACAGATGAAACCTGGCAAAAACTGAAAGAAGCTGTAGAAGCTATCCAGAACAGTACTTCAATTAAGTACAATCTAGAGGAGCTCTATCAGGTAAGTGCTTTAAGTAAAATCAGTGGGGTAAGTTTTTTGGTTTCCTTGTTGGTTTTCTTTTTGCTTAATAAGCTTTTGGTACAGTGATAAGGATGTGACATTTTGCTTGATAGCTGCATTGAAAAACACCTCATGGAATTGCAGTTTCTCAGATTTTGAAATCAGTGAAGATTTCACAAGGCCTAAAATTCAACCTATTTTTTTCTTTTTTTACTTTCTGAGACATAATCCAACATTATTCTTGCAACAGTTCACAGGAATTAAATAAGGCAAAGAGATGTAGTTCTTTACTGTTTGGGGTTTTATGGTGTACACCTGCTAAAGGAGAGATGTGAAATCCTAAAACATTGGTGTTTGAGTGATTAAAATATGCTGTATATGAAAATATAATCCCTTTTCTGGAGACAATATTTGTTTATGATTGAGGATCTTAAATAATTTAAAACCTGAAACTTTCTATTTGATTTCTTAAAACCAAATAGATTACAATTTTCCCTCATTTGTTGTCTTATTTTCATTTGAGAGCAGTTTTTCCATCACTCAGCATTCTTCCCTCTTCTAACAACAGAGAATCAAAGTTTAATCCCAGCAACAGCTCTGATTGTTTTCTGTAAATGTTTCAGGAAGTGATCAGACTGAACTGCATTTCCTAAGTTGCTTTATAATCTCCACATCTGCTTTTTCAGCTGAATGGGTTGGGGAGACCTTTCCCCCTTCTCACCTTTTCCCTACTGACATCGTGGTACTTGTGGTTTTAGAGGCCTAGCAACTGCACTGCTTAATATTAATAAGCACTTAGACTTTTTACTCTACTTTTAAAGCCTTTGTTACCTGTCTAGTTGCTTGATCTGTTAATCTGTGTGTATATATAGCCTTCTCTCCAACTGTTTTTCCTTTCTTTTTTTCCCTTGGTCTCCCCTTTTCAATAAAAGTAATTTTGGTATGGCTGATTTCTGAGAAAAACTGGAGAGAAAAATCCTGTGTGCACAGAGTTTGGGGACAGATTTAGGGAAATTGCCATTCCTTGTGGAACCAAGAACCTCATGGGACAAGTTCCTCAGTCCAGTGCAGTTTTAAGCTCATTATAGTCTTTTGTTATGTTCAATTACTCTAAAAATAGCTTTCTTTAGCAGTTTGTCATGATAATGTGTAGTATTGTTAAAGTAACAATAGTATTGTTACTCTATCAAAACTTAGTGAAACTAAACAAATTACAGTCCACTGTGTTGGCTGGGATTGTACATTACTTGAGACTGAACAGTAGTGCAAATAACTGTTAATTAAATACTTGAAGGATATCCAGAGCTATTTAATTATACAAAGTTCAGTTGAAAGAAAGCCTTGCTAGTGGTTCCCAGTTACCACTTAGATTTCTGCTCACTTTCAGCACGGGCTTAATTTAACAGTGCATGTGGTCAGAAAAAAAAACCATGTTTGTTTTCTTTAAAATATCAGTTTTAACATTGTAGCAACTTCTATACTTTTCAATGAAATAGATTGCAGTCAATTTTTTTTTTCTTCTTTTAAAAATCCAAAAATAAATTGCTTTAAAATAGGAATCCCTGGTGTTTTTAAATGCTAAAACTAATGTCATTTCTGAACAGCTGCTTGGTAAATGGATCTGATGCCAAACATGGCAGACACCTTTATCCAAGCATAGAGGGGAACTGCAAAAGAATCTGCAGAAGTTCTGTCACACACCTCAAATTAAGAGACTTCTTTTTTTAAATGGAGTTAAACCTCTGGAATTTGGTTTAGCTTTTGCCTGTGTTAGAAAATCTGACTGAGGACTCATTTTGAGCCTTTTTTTCTTGGTGTGACACTAGCTTTGTATTTTCTTTGTTCCTCCTCAGCAAGAGGAATGATGCATGTCTTTTGAGTAGCTGAAGTGCTACAGAATTAGAAGCTTCTCTATTAAGATAATTTTCCTTAGATTAGTACCAAAAAATAGAGATCTAGATCTTTGATACCAGCTCCTACTTTGTTTTTTTGTTAATCAGAGTTAAATACTTCTGGGAAGTTCTGGTTTTCTTTAATCAGGGCTGTGTTCAGTACTTTTTCCCCAGCACACAAACCCAGGTAGAGCTGCTGCAATTAAAAAAAAAACAAAAACACCCACCCCTGCAAGAATGTATGCTTCACAAAAGAGACCTGATGCTTTGCCTTCAGATGTTCTGACCATCTTTGGGTCACAGATTCCCTGATCAGAAAGCTTTATTCCCTTAATTCAGAAAAGGATAAATTGTGATCCCCTGAGGTTCTGGGAATTTTTGATACCATTCTCACTGTGTAACACCAGTAATTACATTTGCAGTAGTAGTGTTTTGCTCCAGAGAACAAATCTGAGGAAAAGCTTTTGTATTTGTGTGTGTAGAAAGTTCAACTGAGCAGAATTCCTAAATTAAAATTACAATATTCCTGTGGGTGTTTGCAGTAAAAATGCAGTTTAGGACTTGATGTTCAAACTTAATTACTAGCAAAGTGCTTAACACTTTGGAATTTGTGATACATGTGCACAGCTTGATAGGGACACTGTGTAAAAGTGTCAATACATTAACTTGTTTCAATAAGAGTTAATGGTATCTGTTTGTCTGCAGTGCAGAGGGTAATTCTTTTAAGGATCTGGAACAGCATGTTTGGATAGTACTTGTTTTGATAGACAGTAGTTATGAAAATGTTGGTGTTTGAGATGGATGAACTGACCAGAAATACATCAAAATGGCCCCTGCTCTCCTAGGCTGGAGGCTGCCTGTGTGATGCAGGTGCCTAACACGTTTTATTCAAAGCATTCATCTTCCCAGTTCTCAGTTTGGCTTCCCCAAAGTAAGTGGGAGAAAAGAAGGAATCAATTGATTGCACTTGCTGAAGGTCTGATAAGGCTCTTCAAGCTTAATGTTTTCCATCCCCTTTTTCTTCTGAAATCAAAGCAGCAGTTGTTGCCTGTTGTGCTGCAGTTTCAGTCTGAGCCTGACCTTGCAGGTGCAGAACTGAGTTGAACCTCCTCTGAATAGTGAACAGCAGAATATGTTTTCCTGTCACAGGATTCTGTTTGGTTGGGGTTTCTGTAGTGCTAAGGCAGAGACTTGAGTTTGTTGCCATTTCCAAATATTAAGATACATACTTAAGTGGTAGTTCTGGCTTTCTTAATAATCATCATTCAGGCCTGTTTTAGTTTTAATTTGCATACTCACTGTCTTGCTACATCTGTTGGTTTCTGACACTTTTGCAGGTTTGGTTTTCTTTTGTTGCTGTGTGGGGTGGTTTTGTTGTGGGGTTTTGGTGGTGGTGTGGGGTTTTTTTAACTCCTCTGTGTCCTAGAGCCTGCATTAGCTTCAGTGCACTTGCTCTGGAAGTTATTTACTGTTATACTGAGAATTATTACTGTTGATATTCTAGGATAAAAGGAGGAGCTCCTTGTTCAGCTGTTTTGATTGCTGCTGTGCTTTTAGTGGTGGCTGCTTACTGTTTGCCTTTGGCTTCTGTTTGGACTGTTGGGAAATACTCTGGGGGACTTCAGTGTGATGGAGATCTGCTTTTTGTACTTCTGAGCTGCATCATCCCTGCATGGTTCCCTGTGGTTGCTGGGAACACACTTTATCTTCCAGTCCTTTTTTCTTTTCTCTCCTATGAGTTGGTTGTACTGTCAACTGAAGTATTTCCCATTAAAAAAACAAACAAACCACAAAACTGAGAGGCATTAGTTGAAAATCATATATATATACCTCCCCTCTCTGGTTTCTACACATGTTTTACAGAAAAATCACATATTATATCTTCACCAATCTACCACAAGTTAAAGCTGTTCAGTTGCTTTCCAAGTCTGGGCAATGAGTTTAAATTTTGGAGAAGTCTTGAGTTACACTTGGGAATGTAAGGATGCTGTTTGTTTGATCAGTCTCCACAACTCATCACCATGAAGTTTGGCTTCTTTCTGTGAAGCACAGTAATGATGCTAACACTTGATTATGGTCTAGAAATCTGCAATTTGTTGCTGTAAACATTTGGAATGTACTCACACTACTAAAAACTCTTCAGGATTTATAACTGAAGTTATTCAGGCAAGAGGTTGATAGATGGAGATCCATGTAAATATGTATATGATGTGGATGTGTTTTAAGGGATGAGGGAAGCTACAAAAAGAGAACAACACTAGCTGTGCTTTTCTGCTAATATCAGTATGACTTGCAGAGCACAGCAGTTAATAAAATCAAGACCTTAAGTGGCTGCTTTGAAGTATGAAAGCCAGCAAGCTGCTGAAGCTTATTAAAGTAACATCCTTGTTCTGAGAGATGCAAGCCCTGCAGTTCAGGAGACATCAGTACTGCTCCTGAAACTGATAAACTGGTCAGGAGATGCCCTACCTTGGGCTATTGCTACCATTGTAGTGCCATATGTAGTGCTTGGTGATTCACATGCAGTTTTTAAGTGTTGCAATTAAAGTGATTTTTCAGTGAGAAGCAGAATTCCATGGTTAGGTTTTATGTTATGTTGTTGTAGGTTTTTTGGGTTTGGTTTGTTTTATTTTGGGGGGGTGGGGTCCTTTTCCTTGTAAAACCACATCAGAATATGAACAGATTTTTTTAGTATCTGTTTCTCTTCACTTCAGGCTGTTGAAAATCTCTGCTCCTACAAGATTTCTGCAAACTTGTACAAACAATTGAGACAGATCTGTGAAGACCACATTAAAGCACAAATCCACCAATTCAGAGAATATCCTTTTTTTAGCTGTTGACAAACCAAAATGTTTTACCTGCCAGTATGTAGTGATGGATTCCTTCAACCTGTTCATGACAGCAGGCCATGGTAATCTGAATTCCCAGTTTTTGCATAAGTTGGTCTGTTTTCATTTTTCATGGGGCCTCAGAAAACCCTACTACTTCTTTTATGGCTGTAATCATCTGAAAAGATTATGAGAAAGTTTCATTGTTACTTAGGAAGCACTTTGCCATCTTACAAAACCTTGTGTTAAACTTGCAGCAAGGTTTTAAAAAGCTGTGGTGTCTGAATCACTTCAGGCTTTTTTATACTCTGCTCCTGCCATGCTCAGGTAAACAGAAGAGTTTTCCAAAAAGTAGTTCTTGTTTTCTTATTGAAACATGCTAGTGGTCTGGCAGCATACAATGTAAGTGGCTCTGGGGATCAAAATGTTTTATTTTCATTAGTTTTGAGTTGCATTGGATAAAGATTCTGTTAGGTGAGTATTATGTGGTACTAAAAGTGTGCAGTGAACTGAATACAAGTTAAATTTCAAGAACAAAGTTTTTCTCTTAAGGTTATTTCATAACAGGAGCTGAAATTGTAGTATCTTTTGGGGAGTAGGTGAGTTTGTTGTGCTCTCTCCTAAGTGTTTTTTAAAAATAATAACGTTGGTTTGTTTCACTGCTAACACTACCTATTAATCATAATTTTCTTAACAATTTCTTCATGGATTCATTGGATAGTGTCCTTTTTCTAAAGAAAATAGACAAATGTTGGCAAGATCACTGCAGACAAATGGTAAGTTTTTTATCCTTTTAAAGAAAACCAGTTGTCTTCTTAGTCTGTGTCTTGCTTAACTTCATTCCTTTACAACATCCTGTGCTTCCAAGATGTTGTCCTAAATTTGTGAGGCTTTGCCATGAATTAAAATCCTATCATGTTTGTTAGAAAACAAGCCTTGAAAATACTTGTACATAGTGTGTTTCTTGACACATTGGTCAGATCTTGGACACCCTACCCCCCCCCCCCCCAACTGTTGTTTGTATGCAAAGCTTTCTCTTTACATCTATCATAAAAGGATGGATTCTTTTACACAGGGAGGTGTTAAATGTCCCAGTGATCATCTCACTGAGACTGGCAGAATATTTCAAATAAATCAACACTGTCCATGAAAGCACTGCCTGAAAGCTGTCAGTGGGATATTTTTGTTGTTTAACATTATTTGTGTTGCTCTTCAATTTCAAGAGTAAAATGATTGTGGCTTTTTTTATTCCTTCTCATAACAGATAATGATTAGAAGTATCTTTTTGTTCTTGGATCGAACTTACGTACTTCAGAATTCAATGCTGCCATCTATTTGGTAAGGGCACAAAGAATAAAATTATTAGGGGGTGTATTTGAATTATTGCCTATATCTGTGATTTTTTGGGGTTCTTTTAAATATAAATTTTATAGTGACCTGTCAAGTAGATGGTGAATGGACACATGCTTGCTGCAAAGGGAGATATCACTTTTGATTGCTGTGGATTTAGTGCTGATTTTTCTACAATAGCTGTGATAGCCAATTGCAGCTAATACCAATCTCCATTTTGCACAGTGAAAGGAAAGGGCCTGTTCAACAACTGAAGTGTGAGGGTTTGAGTTGCTCAGTTACTGGCTCTAACATGCATAGTATTCAATGTTCTGTAAGTATTTTAGGAAGAAAAAGTTGTTAAATAAAAGCAAGTTACTCTCTTTTGGGTTCAAGCACTCCACCACCACCTCCCCAATATTTTAATAATTTTTAGCAAGAGCCTTACAGTGTCTTTGGCTGTAGATGAACCACTTGGAAGGTCCTGGCTCTTCCTAAAAGCACTGAGAGATACACAGTTTCACATTCATGAAAGAATTTAACTGGGTTGCCCAAAACAGAGATCTTTCACATCACTGAGTTCTTATGCTCTGCCTAAGAATCAGAGATCAGAAAATCATGGACAAAAAAGAATATTAACTATGGAATTGGGACCCAGGCTGACATCTTTTTCTTGTGAAGGCTGCTATTCCATTTCCATCATCCTGCTAACCAAATGAAAAATAAAGTTGCTCCAAAAGTTGAGTGATTGCTTAGGAAAAAATAGGTGCCTTGGTCTTTAAAATCTCTAGTGCTGATGCTTTGTTCTGGCTTACTTTAGTGTTTGTGTTTGTTCATCTCAAGTGATTTGGGGGCAGAGGAATGAGGAATTTGAGGAATGCTGATTATTTATTGTCCTCTGTGCACTCTGGATCAAATTTAATTAATAGAGAATATTTGAGGTTGATTCTTACACAGTTTATTGAACTGTCTGTATTTTGTTTCTAGGGACATGGGGCTAGAATTGTTCAGAACTCATATAATCAGTGATCAGAAGGTTCAGAACAAAACCATTGATGGCATTCTGCTGCTGATTGAGAGAGAGAGAAACGGGGAGGCTATTGATAGGAGTTTACTGCGAAGCCTTCTAAGCATGCTCTCTGACTTGCAGGTGAGTCAACTTGTTTCACCTTTAAACCACTAAACAGCCCAGATTCTTATTTCATGCTCAGTAAGCTTTAGCCTGGGTTGTTGTTGCATTGTTTCCCCAGATTTATCAAGACTCTTTCGAGCACAGATTCTTGGAAGAGACAAACCGCCTGTATGCAGCAGAGGGACAGAGGCTTATGCAGGAACGAGAGGTATTTTAAATGTTTAACAATTGTCATTACACCTAATGGTGCAGCCAGGGAGAGGAACTATTTTCCTGCGTTGCTACAGGGCAATAATGTGACCTTGATGTTTTATAGTACTCTGAAAAAGCAAATTCATAAGCAGTTGCCTTCAGTCACCGTGCTAATGATTTCTGCTTAAAACTGGAGATGCTGCTGTCAAACCATTGCTGGCTTTGCTTTTTCCTTTTTTCCTCTCTTGTTTGCTTTTTGGGTTTTTTTCTTTTTTTGGTTGGTTTGTTTGGGGTTTTAACTTACAAACTACTCTGCCATTTTCAGGTTCCAGAATATCTTCACCATGTCAACAAACGCTTGGAAGAAGAAGCAGACAGGATAATCACATATTTAGATCAGAGCACACAGTAAGTGCAGTCTCTCTTTACTTGGTGTGGTTAGCTGTTTGCCTCTTGTTCTGTTGAGAACCATCTTATAGCTACAAGTTATTTCAGTCATTCACTCAAATGCTTTTCACTTCCCACAGTTTCTTGTTTACAGTGAAGCACTGACTTGGCTCACACAGCTAATATCCTTTTCTGCTAAGCCACTAGGTATTTTTGACAGAAATGTTGTTGGGCATTTGATTGGAGAAAAACAGGCTGCCATCCCAGTCCAAGCATCTTTCATGCTGAAATGCAATTAATTGCCTGTCATCCTACCTGAAAAAGACAGGACCTGTGACAGAGAACTCTCAAGCTAAAGGCTCTGAACATTTACCTTAAAATATTTGCCTGTTTTTTATGGGATCTGGGAAACTACTGAATAACATCAGTCCTCAATCTTTTCTACTTAGAGGCAGGATTTCCTCAAATGCAGTCAAGTGGAGCTATGGAGACTACAGCTGGTAGGGTGGGAGAAATGTTCTCCTCACATAAAGCCATGTCTCAGAGAAAATGTAGGTCACTGATAAAACAAAACTCTTTGAGCAAGTGGTATCAGCTTCTTGAAGAGCAGCTTATAGAGGATCTGTCTGAGAGGAAGGTGTTTTGTTGCCACTGTCATACATTTTTGGTTCCTTTCTGTTTCAGCTGTTAAAAACATTCAGCTTGTTTAGTGGCTTCCTTCTTCTGTGCCATTATTAATGGCCAACTCCCTATTTTATTTTAAAACCTCATAACTCATGTAGTGAGATTTTTCTTCTACCTAGTTTGTCTCCCAAAACATGAATCTCCTCTCACAAAGGCAGCAAAAGGTTTATTCCTTGACAAACCTTTGCCCAGTTTCTTCACTGTTGGAATCACTGTCTGTCTGCCTATAGGTCTTGTAGTACAGGCTTATTGTGTGAATTAAATCCTCAGTCAGCAAACAAAAAAAATGATTGCTTACTGAGGAGGAAAAAGGATAAATACCTGTATAATCATTTCAGGTCCTTGGCCACAGATAATTAGAGCACTCCAAATGACAATTGTTGTTACCATAATCTCGAGAAAAAAATAAAAATTAAACCTGTTAATAATGGAAAAAGGAAAAGTAATTCTAAATGTTTTTTCTATAGGAAGCCACTAATTGCTACTGTAGA
This sequence comes from Calypte anna, assembly GCF_003957555.1. Lineage (NCBI taxonomy): Eukaryota > Metazoa > Chordata > Aves > Apodiformes > Trochilidae > Calypte > Calypte anna. Next base: position 12,828,608 of record NC_044247.1, on the reverse strand, counting down.
AAAGCAACTTCTAGGTGAACATTTAACAGCCATTCTTCAGAAAGGTAATCTTGCTTCTTTATAGAAATGTTTCTAATTACTGCTACGGGGCTTTCAGTTCTTGTGCCAAAACAAAGTGAGAGGTTGAGGTGCTGGGGGAGGACACAAACTGCAGCAGTCTTTAACACCTTCTGCTACTCAGTTCATGAAATAGAATTGGCCATTTTGCAAGAGGGCAAGTACCATTCTCCTTGTCAGAGGTAAGGAGATGCAGCAAAGAAAAAGGGGAGACTAGAACAGAGAACTTAAGGTCAGTGTGTTAAATAACATTTTGAAGGCTTTTGAAGATTCAGAGGTAGAGGAGTAGCCTTTGAATTATGGCTGTACCAGAAAGTGGAAACATCACTCACAAAAAGAATTTTGTTTTAAAAATTTAGTACAATTTGAGCAACAAAATACATTGCCTCAGTTCTGCAGTAGTCACTAATGAGTCAGGTGATCCTCTGTTGCTCTGAGGGATAGCCTGGAAATAGGGATGGGTGCAGTAAGAGTTGAAAAATAAAATTATAAAGTTTTAACTAGCCAGATTCTGGGTGAAGCAGGTATATGAGCACCTTCCTGCACATCTGTGAGAAACTCTTCAGTATCAAGTTTGCAATATTTACCCATCTACTTTCTTAGAACTTTGCTGTGGAGCATCAGGCCTTCTCTGCCAGAAAGCTAAAAAAGTGAAAGATTATAAGTATTTCTTGAAGCTACTTGCCTTCAAACATCTCTAAAACTTATTTTACATCTGGAATTGAGACGTGGAGCTCTGTCTTGCCAAGCAACCTGCAGAACAGTCGAGTGTAAAGTGTCCAAATCTTTAGGGAAGAGTAAAGCAGAAGTGAGCAAAGGTGTTGTGATAAGTTCGTTATGTAAAGTACATGTAGCCTAAAATATCCAGTACAATACCAATTTTTTAAGGCTTGAGCCTGCTCAGATAGCCATTCTGTGTCTCACTGTTAAATTAAAGGTATTAGGGTTTAAATAAAGTATTAAATGAAGGTATTAAAAGTATTTAAAATAAAAATAAAAAATAAAAAACCAAACCGCTACTAATTGCTTGATGAAAAATAGCAGCTTTAAAGAGGTTTCTTTCTTGTTCTTTGAATTGTTTAGGTTTTAATTTCTATTGGAATTCTTTCATTGCAGGCTTAAACCACCTTCTGGATGAAAATCGAATTCAAGACCTTTCCCTTCTGTATCAGTTGTTCAGTCGTGTGCGAGGTGGAGTTCAGGTTCTCTTGCAACACTGGATTGAGTACATAAAGGTACTGTTTATAGAACTCTGGAACAGCTGCCATCATTGTACAGATGGGGTCACACACAGATATTTGAGCCATTTCTATAAACTGTTGGGGTTTTTTTAGAATTTAAAGACTGCTCACTGATAAACCTGTTTTTAATGGGCATCTTTTGACCCCAGACTAGTAAAAGTACAGTCACTGTACTAGCCCTAGAGAAGAAAGTACTGACAATTCAGTTGAAGTGCTGAACTCCAAATTAATGTGGAATTTATCTTCCTTATAGTTAGTTATTGGGGACAACTATATTTTTCTATCAGGCATTTAGGTAATGGCCAAACATTTCTGTCTTCTCTCTGATGAAATTTTCTGTCATAAAAAGTGGTAGCTTAAGTTACCAATCAACAGAAGTTCAAGGAGCACTCGAATATCACATAAGATGTTTCATCTTATTGCTCAGTGGAAATGCTGTCACAGAAATCATGGTTTTTGTGAAGGAAGGCTTTGTAATGGCATAGTACTGTTAAATAAAATGAAGTTGAGTGGGAGCTTTGCCTATGTAAAACTGGAGGATATAGGTGTGTAAAGAGAACATGGTAATTTTGTCATGCTTGAGTTGATTTCTTCAGACAAAACTTCTGAATTTGATAATTTATGCATAGATTGGTTTATTTACCAACATACAAGGTGCAGGAATTATCTAGTGAATCCTTTATAATGCTATTGCTTTTATTGTGTTAATGGAACTAATACCAATACCAGAAACAAGACATTTCATAACTAACTTAGGCCTTTAGAAGTCTCATTATTTAAATTTGCTATTCAGGCTAATTGAAAGTTATGTTTTATTTTGCAGGCATTTGGTAGCACCATAGTAATTAATCCTGAAAAAGACAAAACCATGGTCCAAGAACTACTTGATTTTAAAGACAAAGTTGACCATATTATTGACGTTTGTTTTCTCAAGAATGAGAAGTTTGTAAATGCCATGAAAGAAGCCTTTGAAACATTCATTAACAAAAGACCAAATAAGCCAGCTGAACTCATAGGTATTTTTCCCTGGTTTCTTCCCCTGTGAGAATTTGGGTGGGGGACAAGAGGGAGCTGCTGATGCAGCTTGCATGTGGGATATGTGGAATTGTGTGTCAAAAGACATTATTTACAAAGCATTTTCAAACAGAGGCTCCACAGTGAATTACTAAGCAACAAAATTGTTTGGTAGGATAGCATTAAACATGAAGAAGCAGCTCTGTTCATGGGTTCACTGGCCAGGCTGTAGAAAAGTGAGGAACTTCAGAATTTGGGCATATCAGCAACTGGCTGATGTCCAGAGGTGAGGCTACAGCTGATGGGCTTTTTCAGAAGCTCAGGTAACTCTGCCACCAGGATATCTTCACAGAGCTGTTGGGGGCTCTGTGTTAGTACCTGTATTTTAATATCTGAAAGTTGAGAGATCAGGATGTGCTGTAACTCTTGTTATGGGAACTGAGCCTCTCCAGTTTGCAAAGAATATTGTTTACAGATTGTATGTTACAGGCCTGGCTCTCTGAGCTTTGGAACACCTTAATCATTACCCCACACAGTAAATAATACCTGCTTGGCAATCTGTTGTGCTGTTGGGCTTGTGGGGTGATGCTTTCTGCCCTCCTATTTTTAAAATTAATTTACTAACTGTAGTGTGCTTACCAAACCATTTGAAATTAAATCAGAGTAATCTGCTAGAGAAAGTCAGCAGGGGAGTCAACACATTTAAATAACTGGTTTACATATTTTTCTTCTGATATTTTTGTCTCTATTATAGTACTGTAAATCTGTAGCAATAGTGACTTTTTACTTGGTGATCATGATGTGGACCAGGATTTTTTATATATTAATTTTTTTTAAAGTTGTGTATGCAAATCCAGTTAAGATTACAGTTAATTATGCAGCAGTTTCTTATCTGAAAAAAAGGGAGTGGGCTATAATGTTTTTATAACTTTAAAGCTTTTATGAGAATTGATCAAGCTAACTGTGATGGATCTGATTTGAAGGTAATTTCAGGATCCTTTACATTTCCAAAATGTATCACAATTTTAGATTTTAAAATATAAAGTTATTGTTTTGTTGTGATAACAAGCACAAGCTAAACTTTTAATTCCTCAACGCTCTTTTAGCTAAATATGTAGATTCAAAGCTTCGTGCAGGCAACAAAGAAGCTACTGATGAAGAACTTGAAAAAATGCTGGATAAAATTATGATCATATTTAGATTCATATATGGTAAGTATTGAGGGTTCTGTGGGGATACAGTTGTTTAATCAGTAGCATAAAGGTATTTTGAATTATTTTTTTCAGTCACATTTTCAAGTGTTCATTCTGTGTAGATGCATTTTGCTGGTGTAGTGCTGTTTAACTAATTTGTGTGTTAAAATGTAAGTAACAAGACCTGACTTGTAATCTGTGGGAATCTTGATGCAAAGGCCCTTGTTAGCTTCCTGAGCTTGGAGCTGGGCCTCTTGTAGGTAATGTTTCAACCAACAACCAACCAGTGATTTGTGATCATTGTCAAATCTCATCTCTTACAGGAAAAGATGTCTTTGAGGCCTTTTATAAGAAAGATCTAGCAAAGAGACTATTAGTTGGGAAGAGTGCATCAGTAGATGCTGAAAAATCTATGCTTTCCAAACTGAAACATGGTAAGTTTATTTCTTTTAAAAGTAGTCATTTTAACAGGCTTTCCCAGAAGTGCTCTGTGTATTTCCCCTTTTCCATGAGGAAAAAAACCTCATGTGCAAGTTTTGAATGACTTGTGGGTCTTGAAGGGAGTAATTTGCTTTTATTTTTGTAATTATAGCATCAATAGCCAAAAAACAAACCCAGAAGCATAAAGAGCACAGAGGATCTTGGCCTGTGGAATAGTTGAGGTTCCCTGCTGCATAGATCAGTGATGTGCTCAGAAAACTTGAGGATGATTTCTTGTTCATTCTGTGTAAGGTCTGAAATATGAAGCTGCCAGCCAGCAGTTGTCTGGTCTGGTCTTCAGTGTTTCTCAGGATGGAGTCTTTGGGTGGCAAAAGTAAAATTTTTAGAACTTGATCTTGTTCTGCCATTGAGACAGCTTGAAAGGACCCTGGTAGGGATTAGAATTTTCTGAGTCAGTGGAGTCCTACTCATGCTAGGCTGCTCAGTCACATCCACGAGGAAAAACAAGTGGGTTGCAAGAGAGCTGCCACATTAAATCTTGTGTCCCTTCTTGTTTACCTTATTCTGTATCTTAATTAGAATCCAGGCCTTTATGTAAGAAAACATGCTGAAATAGGTCATTTTGTTAATCTTGTTAATATCTTCTCTTTTATAGAATGTGGAGCTGCTTTTACTAGCAAACTTGAAGGAATGTTTAAAGATATGGAGCTTTCAAAAGACATAATGATACAATTTAAACAGGTACTGTGGGAAACCTCCATTTACTTGTTCTTTTAAATGTACTGTTCCTAGAAAGCCTGTGCCCCCTCCTCAGGCTATCTTCAGATGTTGAGCATTTGTATTGCAACTGAGTAAAGTGCAAACACTTTTTGAATTATTCCAGCTGTCTGCAACCTTCTTTTCAGTACAGAGAAAAAGACTTTGTAGATGGTTGCCTACAAAAGGAGTAGACAAATGCTCAGCTGGGAAAACAATACTGAAAGTCAGTCAAGAGTCTGGTTTTTAATTCTGTGCTGTTGGTGCTTTTGAAAATTTTACTCAATTTCTCATGAAGAGCAAAAACCTGAAACAAGAAGGCAATTAAAAACCAGCCCAAACACCCACAGTAATGAAAGAGCTTATAAACATTATAGCTTAATTAACATTGTAAACTTATAAAACATTTTAAGACTAGTTGTAAAACATTTTAACACCACAATATTCTGATGGGCTGGCTTGTAAGTTTTTGCCTGGTGGTTCTCTAATGTTTTGATTACAAGCAAATTTTACCTTTTTTTCCTCCATTCACAGATAGATACAGCTTCACATCAGCCTGCTTACAACACTTCTTTTCTGATTTTTTCCATTATGGAAGTGCCTTTAGAACTCCAGAAAGGTGTTTTTTCTTGTCCTAATTTTATTGTGCATAACAATTTATAGAGCAAAGTCATTGCAAAGTCATTTTTCTTCTGTGCTCTCGTAGTGCCTGTTCTAACTTCTCACTTCTACCTAAATTGTGTTTAGTAAACATGGCTTTATTTCAGTGTACTTTGTTTCTTTCTGCAGTATATGCAAAATCAGAATGTACCTGGCAACATTGAGCTAACAGTGAATATACTGACCATGGGTTATTGGCCAACCTACGTGCCTATGGAGGTCCATCTGCCCCCAGAGGTGAGGAATGTTCATGTGTTACACCAAGCATCAGGCTGTCAGTAATGCTTGCTCCTATCAAGTGCAGGTTGCTTTTAAATAGGCATATAATCTCTAGAAAAAAATCCAGAAGTGTCTTTTTTTAAATAAAATTTGTCTTCCTTTTTTGCAATCTCCCTTCATCTTCCAAGATTTTATTTAAGGCTTTTTTGACTGTGGAGGAGGTAAGGATGCTTTTCAAGTAGAAACTGTGATTGGGGTTTAATTTTTTTTTTTTTTTTTAGATGGTAAAGCTTCAGGAGATTTTCAAGACCTTTTATTTAGGGAAACACAGTGGTAGGAAACTCCAGTGGCAGTCAACACTGGGACACTGTGTGCTAAAAGCAGAATTCAAAGAGGTGAGTGTGTTGCTTCTCTTACCCTCTTGCTTTGCTGATTCCAAGTCTGGGTTTTACCTTAGGGATATACTGGGAAGCTTCTTTGTGCTGTGATGGAAAACCTAGGACTGTTTTTGCAATTACTTTTAACTTTTGACCTCTTGCTATCATTTCTGAGTTGGTAGTTTCTGAAACAGATGTATTAAAGTTGATGATTTATGTATTGGTGGGGGAGAAAAAAAAATTTTAGTTACTGCCTGGGGAAAATACCCAGTGGGTTTAGTTCCATGTTGAAAATGGGACTGATTTCTATAGTAAGATTTTAAAAAATTAGTATTAAAATTAGAAAATAAGATTTTAAAAATATATTTAAAAAAAAGGCAGGCCATGTTCCACTGATTACTTTATCTGACATCATTAAACCTCTTTACAGTAAACTTTTCACTAGTGAAATAAAGAAAAGTTTTGGATTGTACAAAAAAGTGGATTTTAAAGGGTTTCCAATTGTTCCCCTTCAGCATTTCCTCACAGGCACAAATATATTTCAAGAAAGTTTGTCTTGGATTATCAGTTCTATTTTTCAGGAAAATGTTAATGGTAGAACAAGTATTACTGGGCTTGGCTATTTCAAAGATTCTGTAGCTCATAATACCCCGTTTCTTAATATTTTTCTTACACTTAAAGTTCTTTCCAATTACAATTTTAAGCACTCATTGCTTTGAGATTCATCTGCAGTTTGTTGATGCATATATTGGATGATTTTTTGTCACTGGATATAACAGTTTCACCTTCTAACCTTTAGTATCTTTTGTATTTAATAGCAAACACAAGATGACCAGTAATTATTATTCTTTCATATTCCTAAATGAATAAAATAATTGCATCATAATTTACATACAAGAATGACTTGTTCCTTCCTCTCTGTCTCACCTCTACCCCAACCTACCCCCTCTCCAACCCCCCTAAAAAAAAATGACAAAAAAACCTTACTGATTTCTGTTTATTTCCCTTGTGACAGGGCAAAAAAGAACTTCAGGTCTCCTTGTTCCAGACACTGGTGCTGCTAATGTTTAATGAAGGAGAGGAGTTCAGTTTAGAGGAGATAAAGCAAGCCACTGGGATAGGTTGGTATTGAAAACAGCTGATTACTTCCAAGAGTTCTTACTAAAAAAAAAACCCAAACTTAAACAACTTGTTTCTGCTTCAGAGGATGGAGAGCTGAGAAGGACACTTCAATCTCTGGCTTGTGGCAAAGCCAGAGTACTGACTAAAAGCCCCAAAGGCAAAGATGTGGAAGACGGTGATAAATTCACATGTAATGATGATTTCAGACATAAACTCTTCAGGATAAAGATCAACCAAATTCAGATGAAAGAAACGGTATCTTGGTTTTTAATTCTCTGGGGTTTAAATCCATGTGTGTCTTGTTGCCTGCCCATTGACAATGTTTTTTAGCCTGCATTGTAACATACATACTGGTAACTTTTACAAAATTACACGTATCATTTGGGTGAGAGCACTTAATGCCTACCCTGCAGATTTAAATGTTTGCATCCCTACTAACTGGGACATCAGAGATGCAAAATGTCTCTAAATAAGGTTGGTGCAGAGAAGTTCCAGTTAGTGAATGTACTTTTTCACCCTTTATCACTCCCTGAAGCTTTAATGGTTGGTTTGTGAACACAGAACCAAGTTAACAGTGTGTTCCCCCTGACAGCCATCCAGTGTAAAATCTGTGCAAAGATTTAAATTCCTTTTTTAGAGAAAATCTTCAAATTTGCGAAGATTTCTATCAGGTGTTTGACAGCAGATAATTTAGACCAAGATTGGTCTTTAGAGATACAAAGAGCTGTTTTGACAGTTCTGTTGTTTTCATTAGAACTTTTCTAAATGGAACTTTAGGTGGAGGAACAGGCAAGCACTACAGAGAGGGTGTTCCAGGACAGGCAGTACCAGATCGACGCCGCCATCGTACGGATCATGAAGATGCGCAAGACACTGAGTCACAACCTGCTGGTGTCAGAGGTTTACAACCAGCTAAAATTCCCAGTAAAGGTATAGTACTGGGTTTATTTCTTCTAAACTTCATTCCTACCTTTGATATTCCCTGGCCTGTCCTCTGTTAAAACAGTGCTTCTGTCTAAACATGCCTGTTTTTTACTCTTAGGAAGGGCAAATACTCACTTTCAGGGATTTTTTAAAGTGCCAGTTGCATGAATTTATCTGAATGTTACCTTGGGGTTTTAGTAAGTTCATACAACCTATTCCTGAAGGTGTTCAAAACCAGGGGTTGTTAGCACAGTAACTGTGAAGCCAGCTCTCCTTTTGTGCTGTTCATCATGCATTTAAGTGTTCTGGTAATGTGTTCCCAGGGACAAAGTGAAAATGATCCACGTATAAGATGCATTATTGCTTTTTATTCTTAATTTGGTTGATATATTTTATAAAATTAGTAACTAAAAGGCGTACAGGTTTTTTCCCAGGTGTTATTTTAGTTAGTATACAGGTACACACATACTTATGGAATGAAAGTTAGATATTGGGGCATGTCTCAAAGTTTAAAAGCCCACAGTTGCAGTATGAAATGAGCAGCTTGCTTGTCATGTACAAAAGGAAATGGATTTTCCTTGGGTTCAAATAACACAGTGCTTACTGCCAGTGGAAATGTAAAAAAAAAAATAAAAAAGGTGCTGCCATCTCATTCTGATTTGTTGCAATGTTAAGTTCCTCCTCTTAAGTACTGCATAAACTGCAGCTGGGCTTTGCAGGTTTATAAAAGATTTTTTAAATGCTTTTTCTCACTCCTTACCATGAGGCATTTCTATGAAGTTCTTTTACCCAGCAAAATCACAAGGTACCCAAACTGTTGCAGACCTCACTGGCATTGAGGTGAAATGAAACTTGCACCATCTTTTACCAGATGAGGCAGAAATAGAAACAACTTGGTCCATAATGCAGGAATGGCAGAGTAGGATTCCGTTTAAAGAGCAGCAAATATCTTTCCCTGCTATAAAAATCTGTGTTTATCTGCAGGTGACAAGCTGATTTTATAACTTCTTTAGCCAGTTAATACATTGCAGATTTTAGCAGTTTGCATTAAGAGCTGTTGTTTTTTTCTCAAACTGTGATTTCTGTTTCCTCAGCTATCTGAAACAGCATAGATGTTTGCCTTCAGTAAAAGATCTGAGAAACCCTGCAAAGTAATAATGCTGTCATCTGCTTTATTTTACAGCCTGCTGACCTTAAGAAGAGAATAGAATCCTTAATTGACAGGGACTACATGGAAAGAGATAAAGAAAACCCGAATCAGTACAACTATATTGCATAAACATATGTTGGCCTTTGTTTTACTGCACAATTGGTGTCCTACACAGTTGCCAGTGGATAAGCTAGCCTGTTGATCCCATTAATTGACTTTTTATACTACCGATGATTGAATGAAACAGTGTAACAGAAAAGTATAGTAGAGTGGACTTCTTTCAGTGGTTAACATGCCCATTTAAAGAGCACTATTTACATTTTAAGAAGAATGCTGTTGAACTCTTTGCATGTTATTTAGTAAGATGTGCAGAAAACTGAAAGAAAGTTCCTGGTCTTTGTGATTCCATTTGTCTCTGGGTCTGGAGAGGAGTCCCTTGATACATGACAGATGTCGTTCACACCTTTAAATGGAAACAGAAGGTTAATTAATATAAGAAAATAGCCTTTAAAATGCTTAAACTGCATGCAAACTTTTAATTTACTGTACAGGATGCGTTTCAGTTAGTAACATACCATTGGTTTTGGTTGATGCCCACACTTGGATTTTTTCCCTTGAGGGAGGGAAAAAAGGGAATGAGCCAAGTTATTGCTGATCTAATGGAAAATATTCTTGGTTGCAGTTAAGACAAAAATGGTACCAGTGTATAATGATGTATAAAGTTTGCAGTGTGGGCATGTATACTGTATATACAAACACCATTCTTAAATAATTGCTACAACGAAACAAGTTCAGATTAGATTTATATGGCTTGCCTATAAGACTTAGTGCACACCTTTGGGAATTACAAGCATAAAAACAGCCATAATGGAAAAAGTGACAGTTTTTACTAGTCATGGGTAGGAGGCCTTCACCTCTTGGCAGCAATATTCTAGAGAAGAGAATCTATTTACAGATATCTATGAGAAGCCACACTGTTCTTGTGGTAAAGCTGTAAGAACAGAAATTACAAATGGATTTTAAATACTTGTTTTGCTTTGCAACACTCTAAACTTGAACTAACCTCAAGGTTTAGACAGGGCAACTCCTCTAAGACTGCCCTGCTTTGGATTGCTTTAACTTAAAGCTTTAAGAACTCAGCCCTAGATGTGGCAGGCCTCCTAGAACCCAGAAGCCTACCTCTCATACAGAAAGTTAAGTATTGCTACAAGGCATCTAAACTATATTTTCTTAGATGACCAGAGAGCATTCTTTGCATCTTTATAAGACATGGGAGAATAAGTCACTTGAATGTAGAGCTTTGTTTCAACAAAATGCATTTTTTATTGCTATAGCAGCATGTGCCAGGAATATATGGGAAAAAAAGTGACTGCAGAAAAGGCAAATCCTCCACATCAGTTCTTCCTTACCCAGCCAGGCTTTGGACCTGCCATCAGCTGTGTTGCAGAGCACAGTGAAAAACCTCATCCTCTTTCAGGCACTGGTAGTCCTGGGGAATACCAGATACTTCTTGAAAGCAAGATGTTTCTTTCCTTTAATGGCAGTGTAACTTAGCTCTCTATGATCTGTAACTGTTATCACTGTGATCCCTTATTCAGGGGTGTGCATGTGGGTGAGAGGGGGGGAGGGTGTCTTTTGTACTGGACACATCCCATCCTTACTGCTCTTTTGATCTACTGCTTTACTCCCCTATTTTTTCCAGCTGTGTTTTCTCTCAGGCTCTTTATATGCAGTCCTCAGCTGACAGATGGAGCAGATTTTTTTTTTTTCTCCTACATTACTTGCTGTCACCCTTTACTAACCATCAAACAGCTCTTTGTGATCAGCAGAAAATCTGCCTTATCCTTGACACTATTCTAGCATAACCACTGGTAGACATCCAGGACCACCCTTGCCTCTGTGAGAAAAATACTAACATAGAGTTTTCTGGTAAGAAGCTTGAAGACTGCTCCTACAAATCTTTAAATATTAGTTCAAATGGAGATCCACTGGGGAGGAAAGAATGCCCCCCCTAAAAAAAACTTCTGTATTTTGCATTCAGTGTTCTTTTTTCTGTTATGTTTTGTCTGTTTAGCCAATAAAAGATTCCTTTTTGAAAAAGTGTTTTGGAGAAGGAGCATAAAACTTTACTCTATGGGAGACAGGAGATGATGAGTGTCACACTGAGCTGGTTCCAGTCAGTCTGTTGTAGCATATAAATCTAACACCACTATGTCTTTAAAATACCTATTCTGGTAAAATCCTCCCTCATTAGACAAGTGTGTTGTATTCAGTCAAACTAACTGCAGAGGTCTGGAGTTCTGTTTAATTTCTCTCATCCATTTCAGTAACAGAAATGCAGAAACTACTCTATAGAGAAAATGTCCTTAAATCTCATCAGACTTCCACGATCTGAGGCAGACCCTAAGTGGCAATCTAGTTAAAGCAACCCAAAGAATGGACTTTGAGAACCCTGGCTAGGCCAAGACAGGGAGTGAGAGAGGGGAGGGGAGAAGAGAAGGCTGCTTCTTGTATCTTCATGAGTTTTCCCCAAGAACTTGCTCATCTCTTCTGCTAAGGTCTTGCTCATTCCTGGTTTATGACAAAGCTGCAGCCAAGATTTTTTGTCCAGCCGTACAACTCTGCAACTTCTTGCTGGGATCATGTGCCTGCCTATTGAGCCATATATATCTCTGTATGGAAAAAAAAAGTGGGCTTGGACCACAACTCATCTGGCTAGAACACAGCTTGTCTGTTTGGCCACACATTTTTAATCTTGACTCTTGCATGCAGTTTATAGCACCTTGTTCATAAGAAATTGCAGTTTATTCTTAGAAATATATATTTTAGGTTTTTTAATCTTTATACCCATAAATGGACTATTTTTTTGTCTTGGCTGGTTTAAAAAGTGACCATTTTGTTTAAATGCTGTAATTGCAAATGTGTTGTAAACGTTGTTTTGTTCTATAGTTTACACAAAGGTGCCAAAGTAAATAGTTAATAAAAAAAAAAACAAACCTTAGCAAATCGTTAAGTTGCGTTAGCTGTTCTTCAGATTTTGGTCTCTGCTCTTTTTTTTTCCCTTTTTTGTTTTTTTTTTCTTTTTTGTCAGTCTCTCATTTTTCCTAGACATATCATTTGCCCTAATGCTTTCTTAAAAAAAAAAAAAAAAGTGCATCTAAAGAAATGTTCAGATACCAATTTTTAGTGATTTCATATAGTAGAAAGAATTATTTTCTTTGAAACGTTACACTAAAATTGTAAGAGTACAGCAGCATTCAAAAATGTAATATACTTTTTGTACAACAGTTCTTCAGAGTATGTCTGGAGTGAAGGAAAAAACTAACCCTGTTACTTTTCAGAAGCCTCTTCACTTGGCTACCAGAATATGAAATTGTGCTTTTTCACTGCATCAAAAAGTTATAGTTTATGCAGACTTGCAAACAGGGCATGTATCACCCTTGCATCCTTCGATGCAAAAAGCAGCAAAATCTTTTTTATGTTTCATAAGTCTGATATGGGTACAGAGAGTCTTTCTTAAGTTGGTAAATAATGTAAATACATGTCCTTTCAGAGAGTGAGTCTGTTATCTAGGTATTTTGTGTCATTTAATAAATATTAAACAGTTTTGTGTTGATAAACTCTTGTGTGTAAAATGCCTTCTTACTCAAAAGTTCTGTATGTTGGGCTTACTGATGTTTGTTGCTTCTTTAAATTCTTTAGCTTGTGCTTTGATAGCAAAATACCTGTTTGCTACTTAAATATAAGTAGTTCCTTCTTCATTCAGTCATTAAAATCCCTTGAGTTTTCTAAGTGGCTTCCATTCCTGAATTATTATTTTTATTATTAAGTCTTCTACCAGGTTATTGGAGGGGAAGGAGATAAACATCCTCACAAACTCTGAATCAGGATTAGAAGGTAGAGAAGTGCCAGAAATGGTACAAGAACACCCAAGGTGGTGGCTTGTTACTCACAGAGGAGGCTCCTCTCTTGCTGTACAGTTATTCACTGCCTCCCACTATAGTCCAAGTTTTTGTGGCTCTGGTACAGTTACTGAGGAACAAAGGCATCTAAATGCATGGGTTGTTTTTTCTAATAACAATTCATCCTTAAAGAGAATGTTTCCTCCTCCTGTGTTCTCCACAGTCCTACAGAATTTTGCAGTAAAAAAAAAATTAAAAAATAATTAAATCTGACAGTGGAGCAGTAAATACTTCTGAGAGGAAGTGCAGTCTGCATTATCTCATGATAACAAGAGCAACTGGTGCTGAATTTAAGATGGTGGCTTTAGATTTGAGAGGGGGGGATGTCCCTTAAAGAGGCAAGGGGTTGTGGATGTACCTTTTGGTATATAGAAAATAACACCTCAACACTTGAGTTGAGAGACATTGGACTTAGTGCGGAGGATACCTTGTAAAACATGGAGTTAACTGGGAAGAGATACACTGGATGCTGATCAACCTAGAATGGAGCAGGGATTTATTTTTTTTCCTGGTTAAGCAACTGCTTCCTGATACATGATCATCTTTAAAATGACTCCAACATCTTGTCCTGCTGCTGCCAATGGGAAATAAGCATTAGGATATGAGCAAAAGTAAGTTGAAAGTTTTTTTTTTTTTTTAATCACTAAGGCACTGCAGCACATAAACCCCTTTGCTTGAGCTTAGGAAAAGTAGGTCACATCAGCAAATACTGAGTTGTTCTTGTTGCAGATTTTTGTGTCCTGACCACCATAACAGGTCCTGACCTTAGGATCATGCTGAGAATGCCAAGTCTGAAGAAGGTTTCCAATTAGCCTTTTAGTTCTGTGGTTACAGCTCAAGCTGGATGCCTCGGGACCCCCAGCCCAGTCCACACCTCTCAATGACATCTGTTCCACGCAGCACCCCATCCCCAGGTCTCATCTCTTAATTCTGGTCAGAAGTCTCCATTTCTTACCAAGTTTCACCTTCTGAAGTCACCTGATTCTCTTGGAGTTGTCTCCTTTGTCCTTATCTTCATTCCAGTTGTACCTGCTGGATTCAGAGAGCTCTGTGTTAAGCAGCATCAGTTTTACCAGTTTATGCTTGGTCAACCCTTGTGTCCCAAGGCTTCAGTTCCTTTAGCTGCTAACACCACTGATCCTAAATGTTCAGACAAACAGTTAGTCAAATGTTTCCTGTAACACTGGTGATAGTTCTTTTAGCTTAGTCCTTAAAATAATCAGTTGTTTGTCAGCTTGGAACACTTGTATTTTGGAGCTGGAGGAGAATACTACTGTCACTAGGTGCTTCTGTATTTAAATGCTTATGTAATCTTAAATTGTTTTTGCTATAAAATTTTGCCTTTTCAAATAAGTGTTAGTCTAGAGGTCCTGCTCAATCTAATTATTATCAGTATTAAGGAAGTTGCAGTAGCTGCTTTTCCAGTGGCTCCATCATTAGGATGCTTTATACCGTTTAGGCAATTAGAGAGCCAGGCATCAGGCTTGTAATGCTCAGGCCATTGCAGGGCTCAAGGGTTGCTTTGCAAAGCTTAGTCACTGTGACTTTGCAAATAGAGAGGAGTGAGTATGCATGTGAGATTCTGTGGAATGGATTTCTTTTTTGCCATTTGGAGTGCAGGTAATTTCAATACAGTATGAAATAATACAGTGTTGGGTCATACACAAGATGTTCACTTAATACATAGCTTCCTCTTCCAGACCAAACCTCATATGAAATTCTCACTTGTGGTGTCTCTGAAGTGGGAAGTGTATCCGAGAACACTTTGTTACCAACAGATACCATTTTCAAAAGCATTCCTTTAATTATGGCAAGAAAACCTTTCAGTCAGTGCCAGTCTGAGGCTCAAGCTGCTGTTCTGATTTTTCCTAAAGGCTGTGCAGGGCAGCACGCAAACCCAGCTCTGCCAGGTGCCTGCTGGGGAGGAGGCAAAGCTGTCAGGCATGAGATGGGAACAAAGATTACACAACAGCCTCTGCAGAGGCGAGCTGGAACCTCCTCACCGTGCAGGTAAAGCTTGCTGCTAGGTTGGGACCCAGGGAAGGTCAGAACCAGAGAACTGGTTCTGCAGGCAAAGGGCTGCGATTCTGCTGCCTGCAGAAATGGCACCGCCTGCCTCTCCCTTCAGCTGCTTCCTTTTTATTCCTCCAGCAGCAGCTGCTGCTTCAAATCCTGGCTCCAAAAGCACCAAGCAGACGAGTGAAGCCCAAAAAGGCCAAGCAAAACTGTTTAGAGACAGAGTTTTGAGCCTTTAAAGAGCAAAGGTATTTATTTTCGGATCCGGGGAACTCCCAGCTCCCGCTGGACAAAGAGTTCCAAGGGTTAAGGGAAAGGGTTAGGGTATATATACAGTAAAAGGGGAGGTTACATACATATTCATAAGTTTGCAGCATATAGTATTCATGAAAGGCGGAGCCTGGGCGGAGATGTCGGGGGGGGGTCTTTGGATGAAGAAATCTTTATCTCTCCTGTTTTCGATGACTTCATCCTCTTAATTGGACCCTTGCAATTATTTCTCCCTTATCTGCTGGTTGTGGCTGCCTCATCCTGTCTCCGTGCAGATGTTCCCACTCCCCCAGTGCCCAGCTAGCACCTAAATGGCCTTGACAGTGTCTTGTTTTAAGAGCAAGATTTACACTTAATTATCTCCGAGACAGAAGTTAATCCCGTTAGGGTCTTGTATAGGTTACATTGTTCTAGTGGAAAATGCCATGTCTCAGCTGCTTTGTTCACTTCTTTCTCAGTTTAACCCTGAATTTTACTGGTTATGGATACAAAGTCATTAACATATATTACAAGTTTTAATTCTACATAAAGTAAATTGACACAAACAAACAGCCTGGCCTGATCTCCTCTCCTTGCAGGAGTTAGTTCTGTCAGGATCTTTCTCTTTTTCACGAGCAATCTCAAACTGGAGAGCCAAACATTCCCTGGGAGAGTTCCATTGCTTGGGACAGTGGAGTGAACAGGAGTCAGCTCAGGGTTTTCCAGACTTGGTTTCCCACCTGGGTCAGAGCTGGACAGTGTAGATGAGTTACAGACACCATTATTACATGTACCACCTCCTCTGATGTACACTCTGTAACAGGGAAGTGGTATTATTCTTGGTCATGAGGGATCCTGTAGCACTGAACTCCTGCAGTTAAAATATCCAGATATGAAAATGACAGTATAATGGATATTCTCCCTTCTAACCCTGTATTTTTAGATACAGTTTCCTGCTGAAGTGTGACATTTCCTGCTGAAATCTCTCAGAAAAAGTTACAGCCAAAACATCTTTCATAAGAGTTGGGAGTGGGAGGTGCCTTGTGCAAGAGCCACTTTCACAAAGTAACTCTGCTCTGAAGCTGACAGATTTATCTCCAGCAAGTTAGCAATGTAGGCTTGATAGAAACATAAAATTAAGAGTATTGACATTCTTCTACTCTGCTGTTACAAGCCCAAAGAGTATGCTGAGTTGTCAGTCAAACAAGTGTTTTCCACATTGCAGAGCTCTAGATCTGTAAGAACTCTGGCGTGACTCACAAAATGCATCAATCTCATCTCCTGCCACACGTTTGTCCCATCTGCTGTGTGCTCTGGGACACATCACATCCAGCAGGAGCTGGGAATGCTCCAGAGCACCTTCAGGAGCACCACCTGGCCCTGCATCCCACACCACAGAGGATGCCCCCGATGGGACAGCCAAGGACCAGCACCCCGACACCCCCTGCTCCTGCACCCCCTCTCCGCTCCGCAGGCAGCCAGCTCACGATGAGACCATTTTCAGGTAGACGAGCGATGTTTGTGTCACAAGCTTGTCACAGGATGCCACCGCCTGTGCCTTTGCTCCTTCCCACTAGGCTGGGGATGTGTTTTTCCAGCTGTGTCCCACAGAGGGATTCAGAGGGCTTTTGCAGGAAGTTTTGCAGCTCTCTGTTGCAACCTGCTCTCCCATCTCCTCACCTCCCCGCTGAGGTTTCTTTTTCTGGTATTTCACATGATTGCCCCACTCTTGACTCAGCAGTTTCCTGCAGCAGCCTTTAGTGGTTTGGTTTCCTACCATCACCTCCCGCAGAAAGGCAGCAGCTCAGAAACGCTGCCATCTGCTCGGAGCAGGAGTGAACTACAGCGTTACAGCCTTCGCATCGTTTTTCTGGATAACAAACCTTTTTTTTGTTTTTTTGGTTTTTTTTCAGAGCTAGCAAAGCAGAACTGTCGGGAGTCATCCCTGTCCTACTACCGAGCAGGCAGCGGTGGCAGTGCAGATGTCACGCTGGGATGTGACACTGGGATGTCTTCGTTCTGGGGTCCGAATCCCAGCAAATCTTAATTCCCCAGGCTACAAACTGGGGCTGAGTGAGGAGGAAAACACTGGTGAACAGCTGTAACCCTCGCAGTTGTTGACACAGCCCCAAGAAGATCCCTGCGGTTCATACCCAGCTGCCAAGTGAATCTGTGTCCTCCCCGGCCAGCATTAATCTCTTCCTCTTTCCGTCCCTCCCTTGTAAAATGGTGCCAAATCCTTTCTCTGCCTCCTGGAAGGCAACAATTGGTTCTGCTGTAATCTTGTCCCCTGAAAAAAACACAGAAAATGTCCTGGTGTTTAAAGAGACATCTCAAAGAATGAATAAGATTGCATTAGAATAAAGTAGGATTTACTGCATGTCCTTAAGGTATTCTCTCCTTCCTCTTTTTATCACAGGCTGCACCAGAGATGAGAAACATTGTTACTCAGTGCATCATTAAACTGGACACTTTCCTTCTGACCACACATCCATCAATTTTTGCAAGTCCCTGGATTAAGAAAAGTTTGATCACAAACACCATATCCAACCAGCTGAAACTGCTGAAGGATTCTCAAAGATCTAAGCATACAATGGCTATAAAGAACATGATGTGAATGAAAGTCACAGAACAGCCTGTGCATTTGAAATTAGGCAGGAATTTATATTCGTTGGTGAACTAAAGCTTTAAAAAGAAATCAGAAGGGTTTGCATATTTCTTCTCAGTACATGTCAATGTCCTTAACACTACTGACATCAGACTAAGTATAACACAGAGTACAAATGTGCCTTGCAGAATTCTGCCTTACAGAAACATTACAGTCCTCATTTGCACAGCCAGGAATAAACATAAGGAATGTCTTAGAAAACCAGGATCATCTTGCCATCCACCAGTGGCTCCCTAAATCACACCAAATGCAAAATCATTTATCTCTAGTAAGCAGAAGGGTAAGGCATTTTCCCTGCATTGTGGTAACAGTAATTCTCACTTCTATCATTAAAAGAAAACAGCTGATCATGTGAGTTAGATCTTATGTTACTGAGCTCCAACTATCACATAAATCCTACCATTCTTCAGGACTGCCACAGCCAATAAAGAAATCACACATGATAAGATGCAGTGGATATTTGTAGAGGCTGACTCCTACAAGTGACCCCAAACACTTCATTTTTTTTTCCAAGGAAAGCCAGAAGATTTGTTAAACAAGAGAGGAACAGAGTTTCATTTTACTACCACCAGAGCACATTGCTTTTAACAACCTTATCCTTTGACACTATTCTAGCATAACCACTGGTAGACATCCAGAACCACCCTTACCTCTGTGAGAAAAATACTAACAATAGAGTTTTCTGGTAAGAAGCTTGAAGACTGACCTTTCAACACATTCAGATGGATGGAGAATGTGGGCTTTGCTGGGCAAACTTCATCCCATATGTGAATGTGAGGTGCCTGCAGGTGGCACGTGATCCTTGGCTCTCCCCAGGGGCTCCATCCAAGGGCAGAAACACTTTGGGCAACTTTGGTGGTTCCCACGTTGTCCCTGTGGTCAGCCTCGATGTACACAAACCACAGGGATTTCAGCCTCTCTTGTGATAATTCTGTGACACTGAAAAGCCTCTGAAGTCACACAGCTTCATCTTTCTGTTAAGCTGCTCCCAAAGACAGTTTGGCATGGAGTTAACCAAAAGCAGGATTCACTCATACATTCTTTTTCCATAGCCCCAAGGGAGGAGCAGTCCTCTCCTTCATCCTCCCTGATATACCAAGCAAGAAGTAAAACTCTGAATAAAAAGCACACCTGGTAAGATTATGTTTAAATGATTTAATGCCACAAAGATCCTATGAAAGGCAGTTACATGGCAGGGATGGAGATACAGGGAAGGCAAAGACATGAGGTGCAAAGAGAGAAAGAGGCAAATCAGTGCTTCTGATGTTAATGAGGATATTTCTGGTGCAAAACACTATATTTTTTAATTATGCTAAATTATATAAAAATATAAATTATATAAACTCTTCTTCTAACCTCACACCAGTGAGATTAACTGGCAGATTAATTGGCATAAAAGAATCATGGTAACCAGTCTTCCTTTTTATGTTTTCAGATCCCCTCATGATTTCACAGTCTACATCCTATCTGCAAGCAAGAGATACTCAGAACTCTCCACTTGGAACAAGGGGGTGTTTGCACATACCAGTGTTTATACATAAAGCTACGTGTCCTGAAGTAAAGGTGCCAGCTGACACAAAAGGTGACATTGCACCACGCAAACTGCCAGGAACACACCGACCATTTTCTCCTCCTCCAGTTAATTAGAGCCTAATTCAAAAATCTCTCCTCAAACAGTCAAATCCTCTTAATGTAATTTCTCCTAACTCCCTGAGAGATGCCTTTTTAAAAACAGGACTTTGAAATGAAACAGTGAGGCCTGAGGAAATGTAAAAGCCCCAGCAGCGTGACTCTCCCTTGCCTCTGAAATGCCCCGATCTTTGCGGTGGAGCTGAGGGAGATGAAAGACTTGCTGCCTTCAGAATTTGTGGTTTTGTCTCTGCTGCTCTTACTGGACACTCCCCCACAGCCTACAGCAAGAACTGGCTTAGTTATTAAATACAAAGTTTATTTCTTCAGATAGGTTTTCAGTAAACGAAGCACAAAGTCTAAGTAAAAAATACATATATATTTTAAGCATTTTGAAGCTACATGAATTTTGATATTCACAAACAATGATGCTTAGACATGCATTTGCAGGTATGTAGTACACATGGTTAGTCAGTTCTAGGTGCAGTTATGAAGCACAAAAATTAACACATGGAAGCAGTGAACGCGTCTGACCACCCAAGCATCTGTGTGTATGATGCATTGGTTTCAGAGGCCATCCTGACTTGACAGGTTTAGTTACTTTGGAAAAGTAGGGTATTGCAAGTATACATCCAAAAGTATTTAACTGACATTTGATCATAAATTGCACTGTTTAACTTCCACAGGGCTTCTTAACAGCTTTCCTACCAACACCATCTGCACTCCCACTGTCTTACTGTATCGGGTCAATGTGTTTTATTGTCTTCTTCATACCTTTTTCTTCCCCAGTGACTGGGCATGTCTCTTAGTCCCTGATGATTCAAAATACTATTTGCAGGTCTCCCACAGGAATACTCCATTCCGGGAAGGCCTCTCCTCTCTGAGCCTAGAGCTCCTGCCTCCTCCTTCCTGCCATTTTCCTTACTTTCTCCCAGACCCAATCTCTTCTTCCCCAACTCCCTTCTCTTCCCAAGCCTTTCTTTTCATAACTCCTTCCAGCCTCAAACCCACCAGGTTTCTTGTCCACTCCCATCCTCTCCCCCTCACACTCACACACCCCCGTTGGCTTTTTTCTCTCACATTAACACCAGGCAGATGCTTTCCCCAACCTATTTTCTGCCCCATGTTTTGCACTCCAGCATCAGCCAACCCCTTCCCCGTGTTCCAGAGGCCAATACTGGGAAGGTTTCTGCCCGGTCACGGCGGAGCAGCCCCTACAGAACCCGAGTGTTTGGCCCTGGGTGACCTAGGAGGATGTGACAGTGACAGCCGTGTCCTCCTGCAGGGATGGGACAGCTCAGGCCACCCTGTCCCCGGAGCAGATCCTGGGATGGCAACCCCAGAACTCCTGCATCTCCTCACGGCTGCCCCGGGTGTTGAAGTCACCGTAGCCCGTTCCAACCCCTCGCTGTTTATTGTAAATAGTGAACAACACCTTTTTTTTTTTTTTTTTTTTTCAGTCAAAGCCTCTGTACTCATCTCATATGAGTACAAGGGGTAATGGCTTTGACCTGGAAAGGGGAAAGGTAGGTGAGACATGAGGAAGAAATTCCTGACTGTGAGGCTGCCGAGACACAGCCCGGGGAAGCTGTGGCTGCCCCATCCCTGGCAGTGTTCGGGTCCAGGTTGGATGGGGCAGGGAGCAGCCTGGGCTGGTGGGAGGTGTCCCTGCCCATGCAGGGGGGTTGGAACTGGATGAGCTTCGAGGTCTCTTCGACACAGCCCGGTCTGTGACTCCGTCACCCTGCGAACTCACATCTACCCTCAGTTTTCTCTTCCCCAGCCACAGCAGCAGCAGCAGAACCCGCCGAGGGCCGAAGCCGAGACCCTGCTCCTACCGAGCCCCGTGGTAGCCGCACAGGGCAGGGACGGACCGATCCCGATTCCCGATCCCGGCTCGTCCGCACATCCGCCCTCCCTCCCGCCCGCCCGAGGCGCCGCGCCCCGCTCTCGCTGTCCGCGATCCATCGAATCGAGGCCCCGGCGCGGGGATTGGCGGCGTGCGGGCGGCCCCGCCCCGCCCCTCACATGACCGCTGGCCCGGCCGCCACAGCGCCCGCTCGCCTCGCCGCGCCCGCTCGCCCCTCGCTGCCGCCCCGCACACCACCGGCAGCATGAAGCCGCGCACCCTCCTCCTCCTCATCATGATCGCCAGCTCCGGTAAGCGCGCCGGCCTCCGGTACCGGGCGGGTACCGGGCCTGGGATGGGGCGGGGGGGGTGTGTGTGGAAAACAGCCCCCCCTCTTATGCCTCCCCCCCCGTTCCGCCAAGCCCGGTCGCGCACGTGACGCGGCGGTGGGGCGCGCGGGGGTGGGGCGCGCGCTGCCGGGGCCTGCGGCCGCCTCAGCCCCGGGGCGGCTGTCCCCGGGTTGGGCCCCGCTCCGGCCCCGCCGCTGTCCCCACCCCCCCTCGCCGCGCTGCCAGCACTCCGGGAGGGCTGCGGGGGTCCTGGCGGGACCTTGTGGGTGGTTGGTGAGGGGTGGGACAGGCGTGTGGCGGAGGTGAGGGCCTCACGGCCCCGGTTGCCCACCCGAACGGGCCCGCGGGGCCTTTGGCTGCTTGCCCCGGCGGGTCTGGGCAGCGCTGCTCGCCCGCGGCCAGCTCGGAGCTGGGGGGTCAGCGGTCACAAGTGCTGGTCAGAAACTGACTGGGAGGGGGAACTGGGTTAAAAATCCAACGGCTGCAAAAAGTTACCAAAAAAGATAATAATAAAAAAAAAAACGTAAAGGGAATTCAGCATCCGTGTCTTTTGAGGCAGAAATTGTGGAAGCGCCATGAAGGAACCCTGGTCTCATCTCTTAGAGGTCAACTTGTGTTGTAGCACTGAGGAAACACGATAGGAAGACCCTGGTCTACAAGGCATACACTGTTTAAAGGCTGTCTTCGAGCACCTGAGTTTAGTCTGTCACCAGAAAGCTGATGTTTATGTTGGTATTAGTCTTTGTTAGGTCAATAGATGATGAAACATTATCCTAATTTTTATGCAGCAATGAGAACTTCATGGTGTGCTTCCCAGTTTTAATACTTTTTTAGAAACCAAGCTTCTCTCTCAGGACCTGGCAAGGTACTGAAATGAGTCTCTGAAATAATTTTCTGCTTTGTAATGAGCTGTCCTCTGCAGAGGTTCTAGAAAATTAAGTAAAAGCAATGTCTTAATAGCTAGTAATTGTATCTTATAGGTTTTTTCCAGTCCTATGCAGTGGAAATAGAGCTAAAGGATTCCTCTAATGCCACGTGCCTGTATGCAAAATGGATGATGAAATTCTTGATAAAATATGAAACAAACAGTAGTGATTATGTAAGTATTTGGCTGTAACTTTTGAGAACTGTATTTCCTCCTGGGTAAAAGCTTAAGTATTCTCTTTTTTACCTAGGGTGTTTGGTGGTTTTACTTTTGTTGTTGTTGTTGTTGTTTTTACTGAGGCAGGTGTTAAAAGTATTCCTAAACATTCGTTTAAAAACAAAGCATTTGTTTTTAGTTAATAATACCAGTAACTGAAAGTGGCCTGTTGCACTTCCTTGAACGGCATACTGGTCAAACTTTGTGGGTTTTGTCTATCAGTGTATTCATGTTCTTACCCTAAAGAGTAAATCTAAACTGCAGCTCAGCATGGTGAGGATTTACAGCCAAGTTAGATTTGTGCTTGACTCTGGTA
Source organism: Calypte anna (assembly GCF_003957555.1). Classification (NCBI taxonomy): domain Eukaryota; kingdom Metazoa; phylum Chordata; class Aves; order Apodiformes; family Trochilidae; genus Calypte; species Calypte anna. The sequence continues at coordinate 12,805,274 of NC_044247.1, read as the reverse complement.
TGATAATTCTGTAATACCCTAAATTCATAATTCTGTAGAATAACCTAAAACAGTCCCGCTACTCTTGTGCTAGGATCCCTCTAACTCCAGCAGTTTTTTAGCATTGTCATGGGGAGGAACTGCTGCGTCTCAAAACCTTTAAAATCCCCCTTTTCTTCTAGAAAAACACAACCTTGAATGTGCCATCCGTCGTGACACACAATGGAAGTGTCTGTGGCAGTGACAGACGTGCTGCCCTTCTGGCAGTGCAGTTTGGAAACGGTCACTCCTGGAGCAACAGTTTCACCAAGACCAATGCAACTTGGCAGGGTGACGTTGTCACCTTTACCTACAACACCAACGACACTGCTGTGTTTCCTGATGCTAAAAGAAAAGGTAACCTTCAGTGCAGAGTCCTCCTTGCAGGACAGTCACACAAGTGTCAGATCTCACATGTCTTGGCTTGCTTTTACGAAGTTAGCACTACTAATATATCTAAATGACTTCTGTGCCATATCCTGGCTGTTTGTTCATCATAGCTGCCTGCTGGGTAAGGATACAGACTTGTCAGCTTCACTGAACCTGTAATCCCTTTAAGTGGGACAGAAGGGGGGGGTTAACAGCTTTGGTCACTGAGGTGCTGCTAGTGGACAGCAGGCATATGGAAGGTTCATTTTAGCATGCATTACTTGACCTTCCACCTAGCTAAGCAATAAAGTTTTAAGCTTTCTGCGTGCTAATACCTACCTATAATAGGATTTTTTTTCCTTAAATGAAAAGTTAAAGGATTCACCTTTTTAATGGCTTGTCTAGTTCTGGAAGCTTTGTGACTTCTCTGCAGTGCTCTGCACTTGAGGTCAGGACAAGTAGTTAAAGCCTTCAAGAGGGGTTGGGATTGTTTAATTCCTTTCTCTTTCTCTTATAGAATTACATAAAACCTAATGATCCTTATAAATGTTCTTGTAGTTCATAAGGCATGAAAATGTTTGTGCTTTTTTGTAGGACCAATTACTGTTGTTGTAAATGATACTATCAGGCCAGTTCAGCTGGGTAATGTCTTCGTGTGCCACAGTACTGACAGTGTTCAAACAGGAAATGTCACACAGATTTTCTGGAATGTTACTGTGCAGCCTTTTGTTCAGAATGGCACAATTGGTAAAAAAGGTGAGCATTTCAGTTTGTGAACGGGCTTTTTGTTGTATCCTATCTTAGTGTAGGGAATAAAGTCCTGTAATAAAAAATCCACCAGTTCTAAGATGTGCAGTGTTGAATGATGTTTGTGTAAATATCCTATAGCACATCTTTCCTTGTTCCTGGAAAAACAGAGGACTAGAACAGATTAACTTGTATCTAGTAGCATCGATTGTTTCCATGCCAAAGTGGTAATCTAATAATGTGTGTGTTCCAGTAATTGAGGGATTGAAGATAAGCATTTCAGATCTTCTGTTGCTGACTATAAAATTGCAAGTTTTCTAACTTGACTGCCTTCCATTTTCAGTGGTAGCCTCCACTTTTTCAGTTAAATAGCCCCAGGCCTGTTGTCCCATCTCATAGCTCCACTGCCCAAGAGATGAGCACATCATCCAGCAGCATTCCACCTAATAGGATTCCTTACTTTTTCTACAGCAAATGCATATGACACTATTATATCCACTTAACTATCTTTGTCCACATGTTTCACTTCTGTGTGTTGAAGGTAAGTAGTACTGCATGTGCTACATGGATTTAAAACTGTGGGCATTACAGAATTTCTGAGAATAGATGGTAGCTGTAAATTGGAATACTGTGCCATAGTGCCAAGTTCTGACTCAGTGTTGAACAGACTCCCAAGTGAACCTAAATTTCAAGAGAGGAGTTGTTATCTGATTGAACTTACCTCTGGATCATAAAGACAAACAACATTTCAGCACTGAAATGTGTTAATTTTTTAATTTTTTTTCAGAGACTATATGTCAAGCTGATATGCCTACTCCTGGACCTACTGTTCCACCTACTAGTGCCAATGTAACTACTGCCACCACTGTATCACCTGCTCCAACCACTCCTCCCAAGCCTGTGGAGAATCCAGTTACAGGAAACTATTCCCTTAAGAGTGGAAATACAACGTGTCTTCTGGCTACTGTGGGGCTGCAGCTGAATGTTTCCCAAGACAAGGTGCTTCCCTTCTATTTTAGAAGAATAGAAAGGTTCCTGTGGTTACTTGGTGTAAAGTGTGAGTCAGGGTATCTGCTTTGTACACTGCTGGCTGTCTGGAGCTGCTGAGTACTTTCCATAGCACCCCCTGACATCAGAACAGTGTTACGGCATAAGAGTTAACTTCAAAATCTTGCAAGGATTCAGTGTAACTCCTTACTGGGAGTACTAGGAGTATCATGGTGCTGCATCCAGTTGGTGTCCAGTGACCAGTGGTGCCCCCCAGGGATCAGCACTGGGCCCAGTCCTATTCAACATCTTTTTTGATGACCTGGATGAAGGGATTGAGTATACCCTTAGTAAATTCATGGATGACACCAAACTGGGGTAGTGTCGATCTGCCAGAGGGTAGGAAGATGCTGGAGAGGGACCAGGACAGGCTGGGTCAGGGTGCTGAGGCCAATTGTTTGAAGTTCAACAGGACCAGGTGCAGGGTCCAACACTTTGGCCACAGTAACTCCATGCAGAACTACAGACTGGGGGAAGAATGGCTGGAGAGCAGCCTGGCAGAGAGGGAACTGGGAGTACTGGTTGACAATGGTTGAACATGAGCCAGCAGTGTGCCCAGGTGGCCCTAAAGGCCACTGGCTTCCTGGCCTGGATCGGGAACAGTGTGGCCAGCAGAACTAGGGATGTGATTCTCCCATGTACTCAGCACTGGTGAGGCCTCACCTCAAATACTGTGTCCAGTTCTGGGCCCATCAGTTCCAGAAGGATATTGAGGTGCTGGAGTGGGTCCAGAGGAAAGCAATGGATCTGTGAAGGGACCAGAGAAAATCCTACAAGGAGAGGCTGAGGGAGCTGGGGTTGTTTAGCCTGGAGGAGACCCCGGAGTACCTTATCACTCTCTACAACTGCCTGAAGGGAGTTTATAGTCAGGTGGGGGTTGGTCTCTTCTCCCAGGTAATTAGTGAGAGGACAAGAGGGCATGTCCTGAAGCTGCACCAGGGGAGGTTTAGGTTGGATATCAGGAAGCACTTCCTCATGGGGAGGATGATCAGGCATTGGAATGGACTGCTAGAGAAGTGGTGGAGTCACCATCCCTTGAGGTGTTTAAGGAAAGGCTGGATGAGGCACTTAGTGCCATGGTCTAGCTGATGTGGTAGTGTTAGGTGATAGTCTGGACTTGATGATCTCAGAGGTCTTTTCCAGCCTCAGTAATTCTGTGATACTGCAGTCATGAAAAGCCCAGAACTTCCTTAGCTTTTAAGGCTGTTGGTCCCTGCAGAATACTGTCTGTCCCCACAGAGGGAGCCAGAACTGACCTGTTGTATTGGGTCAACAAAATCTGACTTCACTGGGCAATTTGTTAGCTTCTGTCTCACCAGCATGTGTGCTGACCCACGAAGCCTTGGTTCAGTAGTAGCCAGCCTCAGTCTTCTGCTTTCATCTTCATGACAAGATCTTCCAGCCTGACACTGCCTCTGACTGACACAGGGTGTTCCTGTTGGCAGCTGAATGTCCTTGACGTGGTGTGTCTGTGTTTCAGCCTCATCTGATCAACATCAATCCAAAGACAACCAGTGCAGATGGTACCTGTGGCAACACAACAGCTACTCTGAAATTAAATGATGGGAACAGCACGCTGATTGCTTTCATGTTTGCTGTTGTAAGTGACTTCTTTTGTTTTAAACTAAGTTTCCACTCTAACAGTGAATCACTTTATGGTGATCACTCATAGTAAAACCCTTCTGTCACTTGTTGGTGTTAGGCTGTATGAGAAGGAGAAGTGGCTATCTGACAATTGGAGAATTGGGTTAAAGTTGTGGAAAGTGTAAGAGTCATGAATGTGTTTAGCCTTGGGAAAGTGTTATTAAAAATGCAGAGTTGCACACTGACAGTTTGTTCTTGCTTCTTAAACAGAAAAATGAAAGTGCAAGTGTACAAAAATTTTATCTGAAAGAGGTGAACGTTACACTGCTCAACAGTCTGAATGGTTCTGGTAAGAAATAGTATCTTCCTTAAAACAAATACAAGTTTTTATTCAATGTCTCTATAGAATACTTCTGACTTTTTTTCAGTGCTGTTCATGCTTGCTGCTTGCTTCCTACAGAAGTAATAAATAGAAATGGTGGTAAAGGGTTAGCTTAAACAGTAGTGTGGGAACATTCTCTTTTGCTGAAACTTCTGCTAAAGGGGTCTCTGACTTTGTGATAAAGATACATAAATTGAGAGAACTTATTTTGACTAATTTCAGCAACATAATTTTTGAGATGTGAAATACAGTTCTACCAACTTTGAAGTAGGGTTTTTTTCCTAAGTCAGCTGTTTGATTGAAGATGCTGCTCTACCTTTCAACCACTTCTGCTTAATTCCCAGTGGGTAAAAGCACCAGTCTTTCAAAACCTAATGCATATTTTTTTCCAAAGAAAAATGTTTTTTTTCCAAGTTGCTTGTCAAGATTCCTGCAGTTAAAAGGGCACTAAAGCTAAGATGCTCCCAGCTCTGAGATGCTGGGATGAGGGGAGGTACAAGCCTGATGCCATGTCTGTCTGGAGAATGGGTTACTACTAAGTACTGCAAGAACCTCAGTGCCTGACTTCTCTGGTTGAGGCAGATCAGTCACACCTCAGACTCCCTCGGTGTTCAGAGAAGTCAGTGTTAAAAAATTTGTCCTTCTAGATTCAGCTCTTTAGTCTTAACAATTGTATTAGCATTTACTACTGCATTTAAGGTGGGTGTGCACATTTCCTTTTCTTTTTTCCCTTTTGTTTAGTCATTTTCAGTGGAAATAACAACAATTTCAGCCAGTGGGATGCTCTCCTGGGTAACTCTTACATGTGCCGAAACGAGCAAACTCTTGAGGTTAATGAAGATCTGCAAATACATACTTTTAATCTATGGATTCAGCCTTTCCTTGTGAAAGCAAATAAATTCTCTACAGGTAAGTGTTCTTTTTATGTTAGTTCTTGCCATGCCTGCAGAATTGTTACTTGATAAAAGAGCACCAGTGTTGGGCACAAGCACTTACATTTTTGAAGCTCTTGTTACATTTTGCTGAGACTGACCTTCAAGTTCAAGGAAAGATTTGTTCTCACTTAGAAAATGTCTGCTGGGTATGCTGGTTCTTCTTCATCAAACTTGAAGGAGCTAGAAACACCAAAGAGGGGCTTAAGCATTACCTTGCAGATTACATTAGAATTTACCTGACATCGTTGTGACAAACAGCTTTTTGTAGCTTGAATATACAAGAAAACAGGACAGATGGACTTTGATAATTCTGTTAGGTGCTTAGTTTCTTTTTACTGCCACTTCTATTAACGAATGGGTGTGAAATGGGGAAAAATTAATTGGCAGAGGTTCTTTCAGAATCAGTCTTGAATATCCAGACTAAAGAAAGATTGTGAAATGTTGGTTTGCTGCATTATCCTGGTCTTGTCTGGGGGCTGGAATGGCTTCAATGACCTCAATCTTAATCTGTAGTACACCTGATCTTTGTCCTTAATGATAACACTTGCAGCACAGTCTTGTTACACTAGGCAAATAGATTGGGTGCAGCAAAGTTGCAGCAAAGTTCCATCTTCTACAAGTTAGTTATTTAATCTTTCTGTAACAGGTCTCCATTCTGGGTAGGTTCTTGACATCAAATCTAGATTACTTTATTCTAAATGAGTAAAAGCACCAGACTTGCATTAAGCATGAAATAGATAAGCCTGATTCTGTCTTAAAATTAGAATGGTTGCTCCCTTGTCTAGTACAGCACTTGTGCATGTGAAAACTCATGCACCAGGGGCACTTCCTTATGGTTATCAAACTTCTCTAATGATTTTAGTGCTTTATATATGCTGGGTGTCCCCATGAGACCTCTGCAGATCTCTCACTGTCTAAAGATGTAATACTTGAATTTTTAAGACCTTCATATTAAGGAAAACAGATTTTTATACCACGTTTGGCAAGTGTTCTGTCTTTATTTATTCCTTGTTGCAACCTTTTTCTCACCCACAGCCCATGAGTGTTCGCTGGATGATGACAGCATTCTAATCCCCATTGTAGTTGGTGCTGCACTTGCTGGCTTGATTGCCATTATAGTGGTTGCTTACATAATTGGCAGAAGAAAAAGCTATGCTGGATATCAAACTTTGTGAATCTAAAGGTGGTTCCTGTTCTGATTTCACTCTAAACAAAGCAAGTGCAAGTTCTGAAGTCCAAAAAAGACCCAAAACTTAGGAGTAATTAGTAGCCACAGCCAATTGGAGTTGAGAAACAAAGAGAGAAGTTGCTCTCAGATGAAGCAGAACTACATTTTTAGTTTTCCTGCTCTAAGACGACGATGTGGGGCTTCATAGCTGTTTTGAAGATGTGAAATTTTGGATCAATTGCTAGGCTAAGGATTTTATCTTGCAAAAATCCTAAAGCGTTCAGGTTTTACTTCTGCTTTTTACAAATTGTAGCCTGAAACAAGAACGTATTCTAAACTGATGTGCATTGGGCAACTCCCAGTATAGCATGGAATTTGTACTTGCTTCTCTCCTCTGCATACTTTAGTTGTCATAATTGTGGGTTAAGCTGGCAGCATTAGTCACTGTGTTGACTTTGTACAGAACTTCACAAGGATTGTATAGTGCCTGGTAACAACTTTGCTTTTCATGGAACTGAACTTCAGGCTGGTGACTAAGTGATCTTTTGAAGTGGCAGCAGTAACTTACTTAGTTCCAGAGAAGCTGAGTAGTTTACTCCTGCCTTGGTGTAGTTTCAGGAGCCATTCCTATGCCCTCTCTGTACAAACAAAATGGGTAACCTATATTTGTCAAATGGTGGATATATAGGAAGACTTCAGTGCTGCTTCCAAATGCATTAATAAAAATAATAATTTACTGTTAGGCACTGGATTCTTCATCATTTATTATACCTTGGCAATCATCTAAAATACTCAACTGGGGCAGAGTTCTGCTAAATTAATTCAAGCTTTTTCGTTGGCATCGGTTTAAAGGGAAAAACCTTTCTAAGTATTCCAGAACTTTAAAGTGCACTTAACTTTATATATCATACTCTGCACAGAACTGGTCTGTCTTGTTGCTTTGAATGACCATTGTTTAAAGATGCTTTCATTTAATGAGCCAGTATCTGCTGCTGCAGCTTGAGCTGTCTTTAAATCTTCCATCTTGAATGGTTCTCTGCCAATCAAAACTCACATTATAACTGCCTGCCATTGGCATTCTGAATGTTTAATGTACTTTGTGTTGGATTGTTTTGCTGTGTACCATTTACTAATGTTAAGAATGCAAAAGCCAAGTCCGAGATAGACCCACAAACACCTCTTTTTTCCCTTGCTTTATGGAAAGGATAACTAGCTTAAAAAATGCAGTGCAACTGGACTGTTCTCAAACTGCAGCTCTGTAGAGACTAACCCTTGCTGCACGACTTATCTCTGGCCTCCATGTGCTGTAATACATAGATTTTACTGCATGGGAAAAAAAACAGAAAACAACCCAAGTCTTTTAGACTTTTAGGTAAGTGTGGCTTTTTTGCATATGTCATACTATGAGCTGCCTAAAACTCATTATTTAATGAACATAACGTTTTCTCCCCCTTTAAAATGAGTTTAGCCTGCATCAAAGCTGATTTAGTGTTTTACTAGTGTTTTCTAGGGTTGTAGAGATGTCTGTGGCATGTTTGTATACAGATCACACAACACACTTCTTTCAGTCATTTTTTTGGGGTAAAACCAGTTTATTCTTGACACTAGCCAAGGAAGCAAGTATGAGTGGAATATGCTTAACCATAGCTTGTACTCTGCAGCTTGAATTTTGCATCAGTTACTGAAATCCATTTTAATGAAAGTGGGAAACTGCTCTAAGTTTAATTCTGAAACAGTCTTCAAGATTTTCCATTTTAATTAAGAGAAAAAAAAAAGTAGTTCTAATGACTTTCATATTAATATATTCTCAAATGCAGAAGTTGATAAAGATTTTTAGCATTTTTGTGACTGATGTTCAGTGGCACCAGTTATATGTGCATTTCTCTTCAGGAGTAGTTACCACACTGCATTCATCTGGCCTTGTACATTTTTGAAGTGTGCACAGTTTCCAAGAAGATCAGTGCAAACTGCCCCCAAAATTCCAGAATAACAGAAGTATCTTTGCAAAAACCTGCAATTTAATCTTCATTTGCAAATGCATTGGCTCAGTAATTAACGTACTCCTAGACTGATGTGCAGATAACTGGTTCAAAAAACATCCAGTTTCACCTGGACTGCCTGTTCTTATAAAACCACTAGTTTTCCTGTATGTATTGCTCTGTAGGGAACTGTCACCCTGTTCAACATGTGCTCTAAATAATAAAGATTGTTCTATTTCTTAAGGAAACTCGTTCACATTTTTTAACTGATTTGAAAATCAGACATCTTGTACTGTCTTTTTGAAAAGAAAATAAACTAAATGAGGAAGGTCAACTTCAGTCACAGTCTGTGTTTGAGAGTCAGCTGCACAGCTGGTAAAGGTGATCCCTGAAGAGCCCTTTGTCTGTCTGTTCATGTTGGTTTTGCAGCACATTCTGGAGCTTGCTGGGGTGGGATCCAGTAGCAGCAAACAGCTTGGGAACTATTTGAAACACTTTCTAATTATGATAAAGTTCCTTCCAAACTTTTGTTTGTCAATTGTAGCCCCACCCAGACGCGGTGGTTTTGTGACTGATGTTGCTGGCCAGCTGAAATGGGTGCCCAGCACTTGAGTTTCTTCTTGCAGGCAGCCTGGGAGATGAGATTGGGTTCTGCACTGAAGTGCCAGAGCCTCTGAGGAACGGGGTGGTAGCTGCGCCCTCTGCGGTGGGAGCTCTGCTGATCCTGCTCGGTAACTGCTGCTACAAACCTGATTCTGCATCAGGGGAGACACCAACCCCTCACCCCTCCTTCTGGTCTGTCTTGTGAGCTCTGTGTTCACAGACCAAGAGGGGAAAGTGCAGTCTGATCCTACACCCTTTCTGTTTGATTTAGCCTGCACTGCTTGTATATTCATTATGTTAAAGCTGCTTGCTTGCTTCTTACACAAAGTCCAGATGATGTTTGCACCTTTCTGGAGTGTAAGCTGAAGTTGTTTTTTTTAATGTGAAGAAAAACTCAAACAATAAGCTCATTTAAAGAGCTTAATGGTGGAGTTCCTAAGGAGGTAAATGAGTCAAACTGAATTTAAACTACAACAGGACTGCAGGCATCAAATTGCCATCAAATTATCAGTACAAGTCAGGAGTCTGACAGAACTCTGAACAAGGAGGAGCTACTGCTGTCCTGTAATGAGTGTAAAGACTTTTTTCTTTTCATTTTGGTCAAAGCATTACTTTTTTTTTACTCCAGTTCTGTCTCCAGCAGTGTTGTCTCTCCTACAGACTTACAGTGAGTATCCAGACACTGGAAGACTGAACTTTGTGCTGTGCAATGATCATCTCCAGTCATATGCAAACACATGCTTTTCAGGAAAGTGTTTCATGACTTATGAGTCTGTTAGTCGTGGTGTTTGGGCACAGGAACTCCTGATGCTTTATTTTGGGGAGAAGGAGGAGGTCAGGCTTTTGTGGCTGGCTGGCTGACAGATGCCCTGTTGAGGAAAGGCTTAACTGCTTTAAATAATTAGATGGAGATTAGGGTGCTAAATATTTCCACTTAAATGCATTTCTTTTTCAGACTTTTGCCCTTTTTCTAGTTATCTGAAGGCTGTAGCCCAGAGGTGGACAACTTGTACCCATAGCAGCAGGAGCAGCTTTGGGAGGATTAGTTGTCCTTGTACTTAGTGGCTTACTTTGTTGGTTACCAGAAGTACTGTAATGCTCCATGCAAGCAGTTTTAAAATGAGAAAGTTTATTATAAAAGCCCCACAACTAAATCTGAGCTCCAAAGATGGATTGCTTTGCAGTCAGGCAAAGAGTTTGTAAACAAACCTGGTTATGTGTTGTGGTTTATGTTGGAATCTAACAATGCAAAAACAATGCAAAAATGTTCTCCCATCATAATAAATTCATGAATTAAGTGCTTCCAAAACACAACACTTTTGATTTCAGAATATTAAATACTTGCAGTGGCTTTATGAGAATAAAAATAGTTCTGGTCTGGTCTGTGAAAACAGCATTTAATTTGTATGTGCTTGTGGATATTCCATATTCATGTGTATAGTCTGTTGAAGACTGCAGGGGTTTTTTTCATTACTACTGACTGTGCCTTATGTAGAGTTTACTACATATTAAAATTGTGCTCCAGGATACCAAGATTTCTGATCTTTCTGCTTAAAGATGCCATGCTGGTACTCTTCAAAAGAAGCTTTTCCAGCCAAAGTACACTTTTTTCTTTTTTTCCCTTCTTCTCCCTTCTTCTCCCTTCTTCTCCCTTCTTCTCCCTTCTTCTCCCTTCTTCTCCCCTTCTTCTCCCTTCTTCTCCCTTCTTCTCCCTTCTTCTCCCTTCTTCTCCCTTCTTCTCCCTTTCCCTTCTTCTCCCTTCTTCTCCCTTCTTCTCCCTTCTTCTCCTCTTCCTTCTTCTCCCTTCTTCTCCCTTCTTCTCCCTTCTTCTCCCTTCTTCTCCCTTCTTCTCCCTTCTTCTCCCTTCTTCTCCCTTCTTCTTTTCCTTTTCCCTTCTTTTTTTTCTCTTTTTTTCTCTTTTTTTTTTCTTTTTTAATTTTTACATTTACGACAGTGTTCTCTATTGTATAGCATATACCAGTAAACCCACAAAATGTTGGCCTATCACTTGTACCTCATAATTGGAGTTGAAAGGGAAGGTGGCTTTTATACTGGGGCTAAAAATGGGCACAAAAATTCTGGTTATTTTGAATGGGAGACACCTTGAACCCAACATGCTGGGAAAGGTGTTGCTGCTGGAGTCTGCTTGTCATGGCAAGTTACCACCTCCTGCATTTGAAGCCACTTCTGAACTTCTGAGCATTGTAGGGTAACAATACTTGGATAGCTGTGTGATGGCAAACCAGGGAGAGGTGGTTGGAATGTTCCTGGTGTGAAACTTTAAGCCCTTTTTTTAAATGCTGGTAATTCCTTGTGTGTCACACTGTTGTGTTCTGATGGTGTTGCAGCCATCTCCTTCCTTTAAAGAAGAGAGAAAGGGGATTCCTGTCCCTGCCTGCTGGGCACCTTTCACCCTTGGCAAATCCATTAATGTTTAGTATTAATGACCCATTAGCTGGCATCTAGTGGTTAAATTGTGTACATTTATCTTCAGTGAACAAGGATGACTAAACATTGAGTGCAGTTCTCTTTTTTTTAAGATGTTTAAATGCTTTCTCAGCAGTCAGAGTATTGTAAATAATTCACTGTATAAATGGGGATTTTCTTTCCTCTATTTTTCCCTTCCAAATGTTGCTCTACTCAGCAGCAGGTGCTGTCAGAGTGTCTGAGTTGGGTGTTTCCAGGTGCTGAACCTCCCTGTGATGTGTTTTCCTTTTGTCCCAAGGCTTTGTGTCACCCTTCATGAAGGGGCAGTGACAGGATTCAGTGGCCTGAATCTAACTTCAAGCTTAGAGGCTCAAATTGTTTAAATATTCACTGAAAACAGAGGTGACTTTTGATACAACGTTGAGCGTGTGCAGGAACTCTGCTCTGATACAAACTCAAGCAAAAAACTCTCACAAGGAGCTTTGCTGTATTAAAAGCTTGTAAGCCAAACATCCTGCCCATGCTGAGGCAGCACACAGGGACTCTGATACCTCCCTGAACATCTCTTGGCCCTGCACAGGTGAAACTCTGCTCTGTAAAACATGGGAAGGAGGCCAAGCCCTGTTATTTGCTAATCCTTGCACAAGTGTTTGTATCAGCAAGGATTTCATCACAATCTTTACAACCTGTATATTAAAAACCACTGCAATGCTATAGTGCTTTTTTTTTTTCCCTCCTATGCTGATTTTGGTAGGGTCTGCATAGTTCTCAGCTCAACCTGATAAACCTTTTCCTTGTGTGTGGATTGAAAATAAATAGTTACCCACCCAAAGAGAAAGTCCATCTTTTCTGCTCAGTGCTTTTGGCATACGTATCTTGATTATCTCTTGTGTTTTTCAGTAAGTTTCTACCTTGTTGCTTGGTTTGCTGTCTGTTACTCCTCCTCATGTCTAGAACCTAGAGAAGTGCTGGTGACTTTTACAGGTTTGTGAAGTCACTTGCACAAGACAGTACTAAACCTGTGTCTTTTTGTGTGGCTGTTGAAGTCTGGGTGTGATCAGCTGGTGCATGCTCAGACTGCTGTGTTGTCCTCACATTTCTTATCTGAGTGGACTGCTCCCTAGAGGAATATGAAATTAAACTTATAAATCAGCAGTATATTACCAATACAAATTATGTGTGTAATATATATGCCTAAAGAATTCAATCCATGCTTTACTCAATACTGATTTTCCTTGAGATGTATTCTGCAGTTCTCCAAAACCTCTGTATCCCCTTTGCTTGCTTTGGTTTCTAATGCTTGATTTCCTTTACTAATTTATTCTCCCTTGCTTTTTTTGTTTGTTTGTTTTTCTTTCTTCCTTCTGCAGCTGAAGAATGCCCTGCTGATTCTGACCTGAACTTTCTTATTCCCATCGCAGTGGGCATGGCACTTGGCTTCCTTATCATTCTTGTCTTTATATCTTATCTTATTGGAAGAAGAAAAAGTCGTACTGGCTATCAGTCTGTATAACCTAATCCTGTCTCTGTTGCCACCTTCCCTGCTCTTCTCCTTTTCCTAGAGCCCCTGATCCACCCCTTTAAAAAGAATAAGGAATAAACAATAATAGTTTCTATATTTAAGAAATTTTGAAACCCACTTCACGACAGAATAACCTGCCATGAGTCTGAAGATGAGTTGCAGAATTACTTGAAGCTACTGTATGATTTTGGAGAAAATAAGTATTCTGAAGACCACAGAATTGAGTAGTGTGTCCACACGAGAAATGGGAATCTTTTGAGTAATGAAGACATCTCCAAAACTTCATTTCTGTGGTTTCATCTTTTTATACAAGAACGTTTCTAGTTGCATACAGGTTATCTCAGATAGTGCTAAAGCTAAAACCATAATTCAAGGTGTGAATGCTGTGTTGGAGGGGACTGCACCTACTATGGGAAAATTAACATCAAGCTCTGAACAGACTTCTGCTGGGAATTTGGCCTGTGGCTGGTGTCTCTTTTCATTAGCAGCTTGCTCTTGTGAATCAGTCTGAATTTTTGGTTCCTTCTGAATGTAAAGGTAGTACCTGATCTCACTAATAAACTAACAGAATAAGAACATAATCTGATTCTTCAAGTAAATTAATTTGCTCAACATCAGTGTGGAGGTGACTTCTAATGTATGTTAAATAGCTCTGCACTAGCATGGTGTGTTTAATGTCTTTATTCCCTAAAATAAGGCTCAGTTCTGGAGAGCTCTCACTACTCAGAACAGCCAACAGCCCACTAAAGAAAACATACCCTGTGCTGCTTTGTTGGTCTGTGTTTTCCCTTTTGTTCTGAGCCCCATTGTGAAATGAGGGTGGGAGGCTGGAATGCCACTGCCTGCAGTTTGTCTCAGCTTTGATTCTGTGCACAGAGAAACCCCACAGCCTCTCAGCACTGATCCACGGGAGGCTGTCGAATGTTTTTAAAGCTCTCAAAGTCTCTGTAAGAGCACAGGCTGTTCAGAGATTCCTGCAGCTCCTTTGGACAGCTTTCATGGGTTAGCAGGATCACTTAACAGCTGTGAACTAGGAATGTAAGTGTAGATAAAAAAACTAGTCTGTTTTGACAGAACTAATCTGCTTTTCCCCTCCTATTTATTACTGTGTTGTAATTACTGTTGAACAGTATAAGAGCACAAAATTTCTAGTATGAGGAATGCTGATCATGAAGCAGAAACTGCTGTGTATATATAGTAAAGTGACTTCCAAAGAAATTAAAGCACCTGACTTGTTTGAAGAGGCTTTTTTGGATGTTAATGCCATGCCTTTTGCAATTCTATGTCCAAACTGTACCAAAATAGAAGCTCGTGTTCTGCTTCCTTCCCATTGGGTTCATGTTGATAGGATGGAAATAGCCTCTTGCTCTTACAGCCTGTTTGCTCCATCTTGGTAAAAGCCTTTTGCAGGTACTGACCCCTGGTTTCCAACTGAGGGGCAGCTCCAGAACTGCCAGGTCAGCAGCACACCGAGTTTCTGTCCTCTGCTGGTGGTGTTCACTGAGGCTGCTTCAGTATTTAATCTCTTTGTGTGCTGAGCCTCATAGGGAAAGAACTTTCAGTAATTCACATGCACAGTTAACACTGGTGTTTCAGTAACTCACAATAGCTGTATTTCCAGGAAAGAAACATTTCTAAAGTTAGCTGTTTGATAAATACCTGTACATCCAATTATTACTGCTCTGACCAAAGCTTTACCTGCATCTGACAAAACAGTTTTGTACCACAAAGGGGCTCTTGAACCAAGCTGTCTTTTTTTCAGGTGTACAATTAAATGCTGCTGAGTTGGACTCTGTGCTTTGGTTTTGGTTGTCTTTTGTGTGGTACTTTTTCTCTCACAGTATGTGATTTCCCTGCCAGAGTGGTAAATGATGAATTATTTTGAGACTGGCAATTTCTGTGCAGAAGCTGCTTGGCAGAGTGTGTTGCTGCTCTGCTGCCAGCAGATGGATTCCATCTGTGGTTTCATGCTCAGATTGCAGATCAAAGTATTTTGCATCCCTTTTGCTAGGTTATTTTTGTAAAAGATGGAGTTTTCCTAGATCCTGAAATGCATATCATTTATACATACTTATAAAGTAGCATTTAGGGCTTCAATAGGAGTCAAAAGTTGAGCCAGCACTTTCAGGTTTTTTGTAGCATGAAGAGTGGTGTATGCAGTTCTCCAAATCTTGAAATGACTGTACAGATATGCTGAAAGCAGAGGATATGTATTGAAAATAAAGTTAACCATGGTGTTTATAAAGTTTTGGTTTAGTCTAAGTAGACACACACACCACCTCTAAGAGCTTTTTCAACGTGATTGTCAGCGTGCCCAGAGCTGGATGTTGGTGAGGAAACAGAAAGTTCTGCTTCTAATCTGTTCACATGTGTGCATCCCGATTATTTGACTGGATCAAAGCATGGGTCCAGCTTCTGCTGAAGGACCAGCTGCTGCCTCAGTCCTTCCAGCAGGCAGGTAAGGAATAGATACAGATAAAGTGTCCTGTTACTGGCTGGAGAGCTGTTATGCATGAAGGATTTGGTTGCCTTTCAGCATCCTACAGAAATCTAGATGTTTTTAAAAGAGCCAAAGGAACTGGCAGGTAGGGAATTGTTTGTGGGTTTAACTTCTTTCTGATGCCAAAGGAAGAGTCACAACCACAGCAGCATCTTCCTTGGCAGAAGCCACTTCCTGATGAGCAAACGTGCCCTTTCAGACAAGTTGTGGCAGGCAGAGGGATTGTTTTGCCCGTTCTCTCTCAGTGTCATAGGAATAACCACATCTGAGCAAAATCTGTTCCTAAACTACTTCTGGTTCAGGTTTTCAACAGTGCTTGATAAACAGGTTTTTGCCTCAACATGCAGCAGGGTTATTGTGCTGGATTTCTGAACTCTGTCCTGAGGAAGTTACCCAAGTGCTCAAATGTCAAGGATCACTTTTGACACTGCTTTGAAATTCCATCCCTGGCTGGCCAGCCCAGGGAGCTGAAGTGAGAGACTGCATCTCCTACACCAGTGTTTTAGGAATGGTAGCAAAGCATTGATTTTACTGAAGTTGCTTTAATACAAAAGAATGACTGCTTGGAGACCTACATAGATCAGGAAACGATGGCAGATGAAGTACCTGGCTGGGGATGTAGGGCAAACATACCATAATTTCTCTTGTTCAGGCAGTAATTTTAGTAAGTGTGCTTTCCAACTAGTACATTATCCTGAGGTGTCCTGCCCTGCTGTGTTCTCCTGGCTCCTGGCAGGCAGAGCCTCTTTCATCTCTGTCAGACGTGCAGTCCATGTGCTCAGGGGCTGCCCCTGCAGCAGAGGTTGCTCAGGTTATCACCACTGCCCCTGCCAAGGGTTCAGGTGCTGGACAGGTCTTTGAGGGTAATTAATCCAGGACTTCACAAGTGGCAGAACTGACCCCTTCACAAGGATAGGACTGTGTGTTTCCCTGTGGTTTTGTGCAGCCTGACAGCTGGGACCTGGCTGGAAGAGGGAAGAACAGACCTGGAATATTTGAGGGGGGGTCTAATGAGGAAGGAGCCTCCACCTGCCCAGCATGGTGGGGAGAGAGGAGTTCATCTCACTTCTCCCTGCATAATGGATTTGAGCATTCCTGGGGCTGGGAGAAGTACTGGAGTGAGGAGATGGAGAGAGAGATGCATTTGTCTCCCCACTTCAGAAAGGAGCAGTTGGAAAGGTTCAAGGGGAAGTGATTTTTGCTCCAGCACCTTGGGTGTGCTGAACAAGCTGCATAAAACGCTGCAGTCAAGGTGCCCGAGGTGCTGAAGACCCTAGGAGGCATTATGAGGTCTGCCACTTCCACTTTTTAACTGTGCCATTGCAGACATCCAGAATTTTTTGCTGGATTCTTTTGTTTTAACAAGAACAGTGCTAGTCTATTACCCTCCCCAGTTTTTGCCCGAGAAATGCATGTAAAATATGGTAAAGACTGAAATTTAATGCTAGGATTGCACCCCCTGTGCATTCCACAGGGGTCACTCATGAAAGACTTTACAAAAACAGTGCTCAGATACCAGAGGTTTTTTAATCAAAACTGAAATGCTTTTGCAGGGTCTCTGCCCAGAAGATAACATTTAATTTCGCTAGTAATGCTTTACATTAGATTATGAAAAATGTGGCTCCACTCTCCATTGAATTTCATTTGTTGCCTAGCTATGGACAAAAATAAATTAGCAAAAATCTTCACGTGCCTGTTTTTTCCTAGCAGAAAAATTGCTGGCTTAGTGCTTTAAAAAGGAAAAAGCCTCTGATTGACTTAACCTAAGTGCCCAGCATGTGTGGTGGCTACTTTCCAATTCTGAGGATGAAAATGATTCGTCCCAGGAAGCGGTCGCTGTTCAGGTCATTGATGATTCCTTTCCCATTCAGACTGCACTGAATTGGGACTGAAAAATTCCTCTTCACATCTGTGAAGTGCATGGCCACCAGTGGGGAGGTGTAGTTGACCTGAAAAGAAGAGAGATTTAAGTGTAATTTTTTAACGAGGCAGGAAAGCAGGCAGTGACTTCATGGTCAGCAAAAATCATTAGTAAATGATTCCCATTTTCCAGGTGTTTGAGTGTCTGAGTTCCCATGGTTCCATCATGGTCCCACTGGATGCTGAAGCTGAGCCTTCCTTTTGCCTGAGCCTCAGAGGGATGGGATCACACTGGGGTTTTGCACACCAGATAATGGGACTCTCAAATACTTTTCTGCTGTTCTGAAAACTGACCTGGGGCTTGCAATAAGAAATCTGTGGTGTTCCTCAGACCCGTGTGCTCAGAGGACACACAGACAGGGCACATGGGGCTGTCCCTCATCCCCAGCCAGCAGCACTGTGACAACAGGAGCCTGGTGCCTGCCTCATCTTCCATTTCAGCTTTGGTTGTGATGGGGCATTTACTCCTGAGGCCACACAGCCCAAAGCAGTGCTGGTCAGCGTGGTCAGAAATAGCCACTACTGATGAACTGCTCTGCTCTGAGCCACCCAGCCTAAAGTGGTTTTGTCATAGCCTTGACAGAGTCCTCATCCTTCTCTTGTGTCACCTAATCCCTGACTTCCCTAACACCCTGGGAAAATGCTGGTGTTGAAGC
This sequence comes from Calypte anna, assembly GCF_003957555.1. NCBI lineage: Eukaryota > Metazoa > Chordata > Aves > Apodiformes > Trochilidae > Calypte > Calypte anna. The sequence goes on along the minus strand of NC_044247.1, from coordinate 12,787,417 downwards.
CTTTCCTAGGAGCTGGCAAAGCCAAGTCGTAGTCTCCAGATGATAACTGTAATCATGCCCAGTGCTGGCAAAGGGGAACTGGAGTCCCCAAGGATTTCCCAGTTTGTCAGAGACAGAAATAGAGCACTATAATCCCAGTGCCCGTGGCCTCTCTCCTGCCTACATCTGCCCAAAATAGCCAGAAAGCACATCTGCACTCTGTGCAGCAGCTTCTGCCCTCTCCTTCCCAAGGAGACATTGCCAGAGTCCTTACTTACGTGAGTGAACTTGCCATAGTAGGGATAATACATGAGATCAAATGTCCCATTTCCAGGGTAGAAGTCCACTGATCTGAGATCACTCTCATTGCCCTTCTGTGAGCATAAAAATAAAATAAAAACAAAGGTTCACACACAGCACATGGGACACAAAATACATCTCCCTTCAGAGACCTCACCCCCAGCTTTATTGCTCTCTGAAGGCCCAATCCAGCTGCTGCCCAGGCAGTGAGAGCCCTTCCTTCACCCTGGGCATCCAGGGTGCTCCCCAGCACCCAGGGGCCTGCAGAGCAGGTGGGGATGGATGTGAGCAGCTCCTGCCTCCTCCCCCCAGCTCCAGGCTCCAGCACCCAGCCCTGATCTGCTGGAGGAGCAGCAGCACAAGGAGGGTGAGTGCCAGGGTGGGAAGCAGGAGACTGGGGACATTGAGAGCAGAGCAGCCCCTCTTTTCACCCAGAGGCAGTGCCGGATCCTGTGTTTGGGGTCAAAGTGGGGAGAGCTGTTGGTGAAGGGAAACATTTGGCCCCAGACACCCTGTTGCCAAGCTCTGAAATCAGTACCTGCACTTTGCAGTCCACACTCACGGGGACCCCCGCACCAGGGCGGTAGCCTATGATCTGCAAAAACAAAAAGACATCCATGCTGGTATGAAATGGGGTGCCAGGTGAGTGCTGCCTCACTTCTTCAGCCCTTAAGCTCTTCACCTGCCAGTCATACTGCTCAGCACCCATTACATGCTCCTGGAAGCAGGGTCTGCCACCCAGAGCATCCTCAGAGCAGCACAGCCACTTCTACACACACCTCAAACCCCACAGTTCTTTTCCCAGCAGCCAGCACTGAGCCACCATGCTATGAGAGATTTCAAACAAACTCAGTTCTATTAAAATTCTCATTATAGAGGCTGTTTGGGCCTGAGGTGTATCCCTCAAACTCAGTTCTTCCCAAAGTAGGCCTTTCAGGCACTCAGGCTCAACAACTGAAATCCAGCAAGTTTTGTACTTTCTGTCTTTCCTGTTTTCTGGCATGTATGAGCCAGCAGGTTGTGAGCTGTGGGATGCTAGTTCCCTTTCTCCCTGGGCCCGAGCAGTTTCAGTTCCTGCGTGGTCTTTATCACACTGGGATGCACAGAAGGAAGGAATTAAGACATTTCTTTGTATTTCTATTTCTCTGTACCCGGTTCATCTTCAGCAGGATGCAGGGCTGGCCTCTAGAGTAGCCAAAAGTTGGGTCCTCAATGCCAGAGCAGTTCTGCAGCAGTGAGCGTTTGAACTGGCAGGATTTCTTCTCCTCGCTTTCAGCTCCCCCTTGGATGAAATACTGTCCTGGGACACACTCAATATTCTTCTCCTCTTGAACTTTGTCATCGTAAGCTGATGAGAGAGAGAGGGACCAAGAGACTTGTTGGCATGTCTCAAAACCTGACCTTCCTCATGTCAGGGCCATCAGAAAGTCCCACCTGGGCAGGAAAGGCTCCCTCCCACAGAAGGGACCTCACCTTCTGAGCCTCCTTTTCTAGTCAGGGGTCAGGATCTGCACCCCACGAGGAGACCCCTGCCCTATCTTTGTGTATGCAAAGAATTTGCTGACACAACTTGTGGGGTGTCCCAGAACTGACCTGCTAGGAAGTGGTGCATGCTGTCCACATAGGGCTGCCACGTGCTGGGCTGGGAGACGTTGAAGGCAATGGTGAACCCGTTCAAGTATGGTCTGATCATTACTCCTGGAAGAGGAAATGGACCCTGTTGGAGCAGACGTGGGTGGGCTGGCCACAGGCATGGGGTGCCTGGTGCAGGGGATGGCTGGGGGCAAGCGGGCTTGAGGCTGGGGACAGGCAAGAGAACGGCAACACCAGATCCCAAATAAATCCTGTCCTCAACCCACTGATCCGTCACCTCCATTTTGTACCCAGGGAACACCACGTTCATAATAACCCAGAAAACATGGGGGACCTGGAGGGTCTCAGCAGCAGGGAAGAGATGGGCTTGGGGCTGCACAGGGAGGCTGAGGGGTCCCCCCCTGCTCCTGGCCATGAAGACAGCTCTGGGCAGGGAGCAGGGCAAGGGGGGCTTGTGCTTCCCACTGGCATGAAAACATGGAAAATGCTGCTTCTGTCATTTTGAACATTCCCCTGCCAGGACTCCCACAAATAGTAATTCATGAAAGCCACTGTTGATTTTCATTTTATTTTGAAGACATAAGGGAGAGCAACTGAAGGCAATGGGCATCACCGGTGAAATGCCTAAACTTGCTCATTTTGCTTGAGAATAATTAGCCTAATAGTTTGCATAATTAGAATAACAATTATCATCATTACAATGAATGCTTCACATGGGGCTATTCCAGGTGCCTGATCCTCTGGAGAGAAGCTGCAGCACAGTCAGTACCCTGAGGTAAGTGATACACAGGGTGTTATGGAGGGCTGGGTGGTCCTGGGGGTGTACATCCCCAGCAGGGCTTTACCCGAGGTCCCTGCCACCCCATTTTTGGCAGCATTTTGCTGGGTGAGTGCTGGCAGAGGTGCTGGAGGCTGAACAAGGCCACGTACCTGGTGGAGACACACGGTCCCGATACCTGGGGGTGTAGGGGCTCAGCGTGAGCAGCATCACATACAGGCAAAAGGCAAACATTCCTGCCAGGCACGTGTAGAAAATCAAATAAAACAGTAAAACCAGGCCTGCAAAAGAGAGAGGGCACGTTGCCATCAACACAACCAGAGCATGTCCTGCAGGGATGCACAGCCATGGATACTCCTCTGCAGCTCCGAGTCCATCATGGAGGTTGGAGCCCACAGACCCCTCTGCATACAGACCCTGGCATTTTGGGGTGCAGGGCTCTCTGGCATGTTTGGCTGCAGGAATCTCAGCCAGACACACTCCCTGCCCAGCCTCGGGGTGGTGACAGCTGCCATTGGGCTCAGTGCCCCTTCTGCTGTGTGTCCCTTCCCAGAGCTGGGTCAGCACCAGGTCCACGTGTCCCCCTGCCTTGTCATAGCATCATAGAATGGTTTGGGTTGGAAGAAACCTTAAAGATCATCCAGTTCCTCCACCCCTGGATGGGCAGGGACACCTCCCACCACACCAGGTTGCTCAGAGCTGTTTGGCTCTCTCCAGCAGACAGACCCAACCTTGGCTCTTGCCCTTCCCATCCCCTCTTGGCATGGCAATACGTGAGGGCAGCCGGTGGCTTCAGCACACCCAAACCTCCTGTTGTGGGGCTGTGGGGTGATTCTCCTGCCCCAACTCCTGTCTCCTGTGTATCAGGGTCCCCAGTGCTGGGACTGACATGAGCAGCATCTCTGGGGGCTGTGGCACTGCTCCTGACATCCGGGGAAAAGGTTTTGGTTTTCCTCTGGACCGGGGTGATGGCTGAGGATGGCCACGGCCTATGAATAAAACCCGGTGGCTCAGAAAGCAAAGCCAAGCCCTAACCCAAACATTTCCCAGGAGAAATGTGCTGGCAGCTCGGAGGGAGCCCTGGGAACACAGATGTCTGCTCCTGCCCTGCTCCTGCCCTGCTCCTGCTGGGAAGCGCTGCTGAGCTGTGTCCTGCTGTGGGCTGGGGGGAACCATCCCCACTGCTGGTGGCACAGCAGGGACAGACACAGAACCACGGAATAATTTGGGTTGGAAGGGGCCTTTAAAGGTCACCTAGGTCCTTAAAGGACCCTCCTGCAACTAGGGCAGGGTGCTCAGAGCTCCATCCAACCTGACCTTGTGTGCTTCCAGGGATGGGCTTCTACAACCCCTGCCACTGCTTCACCACCATCATTGTAAAAAATTTCTCCCTGATATCTAGCCTAAATCTCATCTCCATCAGTTAAAAACCATTATCCCTTGTCCCATCACTACAGGCTCTGCTAAAAGCCTGTAGTGCTAAAAGGTTTTTTCCCATCTTTCTTTTAAGTCCCCTGTAAGTACTGAAAGGTGGCCATGTGGATTGGGATGAAATGGACAGGGTGCTCAAAACCCTCCCTGGGACACCCCAACCTATCAGCCCCAATAGAAGATGTGGGCCCCATGTCACATCTCAGGGAGCTGTGGGGTGATAGAGATGCCCAGCCCTTCCTGCCCCACAGCTGGGGCACACAGAGGCAAGGAGGGCTGCTCAGCTCTGTGCTGGGCACCCTCCCCAAAAATCCTGCCCTGGCACTCAGGCACTCCTCTCCCACTGACACCAGTGATCCCAAATCCCCCTTCCCAAGAGTTCCTGACTTATCCAGGCAGGAGCTGGGTGCCTGGTGGCAGCAGGGTGCATGGCTGCAGCCCAACCTGAAGCCCCCTGCTTGCCCAGGCTCTTAATTTCTACCCAGTACATGGTTTGGGCAGCCTGAAAACTTTACTTTCATATTCTCAGTAAGTATTAACATCCTGCTGGAGGTGACCCTGCTCTGCCAGAGGGGGTTGGACTAGACAATCTTTTGAGGTCCCTTCCAACCCCTAACTTTCTATGATTCCATGATCCAAACCAAGGACAACTTTCCCAAGGTTTTCTCCTCCTCCTCGCTATCTCTTTATTGCACTGGTTAGAAACAACTGCCCTGAAAATGGGGGACAGGGGTGGTCAGTCCAAGCTACCAAGGATGTTCACAGGCAAATGCATCCAGTGTGAAGAAGAAAAGGCAACAATCCCTGGCAGCAGGGCTTGAGCAAGGACCTACCCCAGCTCTTGGCTGTTCTCCCCAGGCATGTTCTCTCCTCCGGGTTCCACAGGAAGATCTTCATCTCCCCAGCCAGCTCTGCCCAGGTTTTGCTCCCCATCTCTGCCCTGCTCTTGTCCTCTGTTCTGTCAGGATCCTGGACCTTCTCCTCATGCTTATTTTCCTGGAAGAGTTACAGAACACAACCCCCACATGCAAGCTGAACATCTCATTGGCCAAAAATAAATGCAAAAGCACTTAATAGCTGGAAATGTTTCAAATTTCCACTTTCCCATCATCACTCTTGAGTTAAAGAGAGGCAGTTTTGGCTGTTCTGACTCAAGATCTCTCAGATCCCAACATTCATTTTTCCATGACATCTACATCACTGCCATTACACTGAGTACTCTCTCCTTGTCCTGGCAGCTACAGAAACTCATCTTTTCCCACCTGTGTGAGCATGACCAAAGAAAACCTGTGATCTGGGAGGCCTGGGGTTGTTCCCACACTTCTGCAGTGTCTCTGAGCTCAAATAGCACATTTTCTGTGCTATCACAGATGACAGCAGGCAACATTATTCAAGAGGTCACCCAGTTTGTTTTGCTTGGTGTGTGAGCAAGTGTTTGGTCTTTGGTTAAATCCCAGTGTTGTGATTTTTTTTTATTACACTAAGTTCCAGGGAAAAGCCATCTCCCCAGGGGCAAAGCGTGTGCATTTTGCCACGGTGGTGAAAACTCAGTTGTCTGGAGCTCAGGAACACAAATCTGTGCCTGGCCAAGAGTTTTTTGAGGTGAGACACAGCAGCCATCCTTCACCCCCCTTGAAGATGGGCAGGGTCTACATCTCCAAAAGCAGGGAGAGAGGTGGGAGAGGGTGCAGACCTTGCCTTGAGCTCAGGGCAGGGTTGGATGCCACCAGGGAGAAGGGGTGAACCTGGCATCTGTGTGGGTTCATCACTTCCTCAGGCTTCAGTGCAAACACACAGGGCTCAGCCACTCCTGGCTGGGTCAGGGATGTGGCCCTGCAGCTGCAGCAGCAGAATCTCCCCCTCTCTGTGCTGAAATCTCCCCCTGTCTGTGCTGAGGGCCATGGAAACTCACTGGATGTGGGCACCTGTTTGAGCCAGGGCCAACAAGTGAGATACTGACACCCCATGGGTTGCCCCGTGGGAGCTGGGAAGCATCTGGTGGCTTGGCAGAAAGTCTGGCATGGAAACACCTTCAGACCAGGGAGGATTAAACTCCATTCAGACACAGGAATGCTGCAGAATGGTGAGAACAGGGCCAGAGTACTGACTCCAGAGCCCAAATTCATGTTTTGGAGAGCCTGGGCCAGACCCAGGGGGGCGCTGCAAACCATCAGCATCCCACTGATTTCCCCAGTAAAGTCTCTTCTGAGGAAGAACTGCTGCTGGAAAAGTGCCCACAGCCCCTGCACAGCACACACAGTGCTTGGCCCAGGCCCCCCCACCCACCCCAGGCTGGAGCCCTTCCTGAGTCTGCTCCTGCATGGCCAAAGCCCTGTACCACAGGGACGAGGAAAGCAAAGGATTTCAGAGTGGGGAAGCAGCAGCCTGAGCAGGAATCCCCAGCAGGAACAGGTGAGGGCAGGTGCAGGGGCTGCTACTGCCAGGACACCCAGGAAGGAGCAAGTGATGGAAGAAGAGGAGGAGTTCTTCCTCCTCATTAAATCAAAGAGCTACCAGCAGCTGTTCTGGAAACTCTTTCTCAGACTCTCAGAGCAGCTGGAACAGCTCAGAGGGACTCTGCACCAGTGCTTAGTGCTGCTTTGGGAAAAGCCTTTTGGATTTCACACCAGCTGCATCTGGGATTGAGGCAGCACATGGGGTGTGGGCACTGCCCTCCCCAAAAGCCCCCCATGCCAAGGAATGGCACAGCCTCTCACCCAGGAAACCCCACAGATCTGCCCTGCAGAAGGCTTTCACAAGGAGGGAAAATTTCCATGTCTCCTGGCTCCATGCTGTGTATCCAGCACCCAGTGAAGGGTCCCATCCTGCTGGCTGGGTGTACAGGGCTCCTGGGCAGCAGAAGAATGTTGAGGAGCAGGAGGTCCATGTGGGGCAGCTGGACAGGATGGGATGACCTGCCTGGAAGAGGTCCCTGTGCTAGGGAGCTGGGTTAGGTCTGGAATGCAACATCTGGTAAGTGTTTTATCTTTGCTGCCCAGGACCAGAAATGGTCTCAGAGCAGTCCCTTGCACCTGGACAAGGGACAGGAGGAGTGGCAGGAGCTGGGGTAGGAGTGTGCTAGGACCTGTGGTGGGACCTGCTAGGACACTGGGCAGCCCTCAGGGTGCTGCCCCCCGTGGCAGCTGGGGTGTGCAGAGGGTGGTCATGCCCTGTTGTCCCTGTCCCTTCTAACCCCCCCTTGCTGCCCAGGGGCCCACCAGCCAGACCCACTGCTGCCCCTTCCCCTCTCAGTGCCAAATGCTGATGCTAAAGGGACAAAGCAACATTTCCTAAAGCAAAGCAGCTGTATTTATCAGCCACCAGGCAGGTCCAAAAGACTCACCACCTCCCCATGGGGGCTCCTGTGCTGACTCTCTGTGCCGCAGGCGCCGGTGTTCCTGTCCATCCCTAGGTGGGAAAGGCAGAGGATCATGAGCTTTGGCAATGCAGGAGCTGGGGGAGCAGCTCCAGGACCATTGTGGGTGCCATCTTGCCCCAGCCCTCCAGGACCCATAGGCACAGCCCCCTCCCCAGCCCCACGGCACCCCCAGAAAGGCTGAGAAAGTCCATCTGTGCTGAGACCTTTGCCAGTCTGCAAGGAACCCCACAGCTTTCCCTCCACAGCCTGCAGGACCTCAGCGTTTGGGAGCAAATAAAAAAAGAAATTGCTGCCTTATGAGGGGTGAGCTCAAGGCAACAGGATCCTGTCCCAAGCCCCCTGGCATCTGGTGCCCTTGGCAGCACCCTCACAGCATCCTGACCAGTGCCCGAGTCCCCACCAAGTGCTCTCCACTCTGGAGAGACCATGTAGCTGTTAATAAACATTAACAAATCACTAGGGCTTTGGATGGTAGCATGTATCTGCCAATATGTGCTTGTCAGTCACAGTGGGACCCTCCTCAACACTTGCAAAATCTCTTTTGCAGTGATGGGGGTAGTATGAGGGACAGGTCTATATTTATCCCTTTGAATTGAGGCAGCAGCTGGGAGTGTGCAGTGTAGGCTTCCCCAACCTGGCTGTAAGAGCCAGCCACAAAGACAAAATCCATAGGGATACCATGTTGTGACACCCTGAGGACCAGGGAAGATCAGAGTTTCCCCAGGCATTAGGGGTGCGGGGGCATGTGATGGAATTGCAGTGCTGAAAGGGTCTGGGGTGGTGGGAGTTCTGGGGGGCAGCACAGGGAGGAGGCACTGGCATTGGGCCCACCTCAACAAAACCCTGCCTGGAATGGCTTCAGCAATGTGATGGCAGCGTGCAAGGGGTACCCATTCCCAGCTCTCCAGGAACGGTGTGGCTTGTTTTACACCAGCTATTCCAGGAGGAGCTCGGCAGCTCATCCCCTGGGCACATTTCCAATGGGATTGGAGACTCGTCCCTTTGCAGCAGGGTCTGTTGAACAGTGAGGAAAGGCTGCCTTACCCCAGGCTGGGGCTTTGCCCAGAGGCACAGGGACATACATCCCGGGCTGTCCCCTCTCACCCCAAGCAGGTGAGGTTCCATTTTTCCCTTTCCTCTCCTGGGCATGGCTGCGAGCCGCTCTCCGGCTGTGCTGGTGAATGGCAGCAGCGGGAAGGGAAGCGATCTGGCAGCCGGGCTGGACGGGTCTGCCAACACCAGCAGGGCTGGCTCGGTACCGATACCGCCCCCAGCCAGACCCGGCAGGAGGGTCCGCAGGCAGCCATGCTCACAGCTGGGTTTCCCCAGCCAGAATGGGGCTGGAGAGTTGTCTGGAGATGGGATTTGCTCGGCATCTCCCGGGGGCACACGCGTCCTATCACAGCCATCCTGCTGCCCCACAGCCTGGGACCAGGATGGAGTGGAGAAGGGAACTGGGACGGTTTAGTCTGGAGAAGAGGAGGCTCAGGGGAGACCTCATCACTCTATACAACTCCCTGAAAGGAGGTCGGAGCCAGGGGGGGGTCGGGCCCTGCTCCCAGGCAGCTCTCAGTAAGACAACAGGCCATGGGCTTAAGCTCTGCCTGGGGAGGTTTAGGTTGGATATTAGGAAAAAATTCTTTACAGAGAGGGTGATCAGGCATTGGAATGGGCTGCCCAGGGAGAGGGTGGATTCTCTGTCCCTGGAGGTTTTTAAGAAGAGACTGAATGTGGCACTCATGGCCATGGTCTGGGAACCACAGCGGCAGTGGATCAAGGGTTGGATTTGATGATCTCAGAGGTTCCTTTCCTGGATGATTCTGTGATACCTGTCCCCTTCATCACTGGGTTCAGCTGAGCAGGAAGGAGACAGTGCTGGCCCCACTGCCCCCTGGGGCACTGGAAGTGAGCACAGGGCTCCTCTGGTTCATCTGAGGTAAACAAGTGCTGTTTTCTCTGGAGGTGACATGTTCTTTGCCATTAATTGATCTGAGCATTTGTAACCTGCCTGTTGCACTGCCGTCAGCACACTCTGTCTCTTTCCTCCCAGGGGAAGTTGGTAATTAGGCTCTTACCCAATAAAAGTGCGTGTGTGAGTTTTTTTGAAGCAGAGATGGGATTAGTTTCTTTTAACTTGATGAAATATGCTTTGGCTTGAAATAATTACATGATTTGCACTTAGCACCTCTCAGCCCAGGGCATTAAAGTGATTTACAAGCAATTATAAAGCCTGCTGGGAAGATGCTTTTATCCCCATTTTACAGACAATATGGAAAACAGGCTGAAGGGATGCCCTGCTCCTCGGCCAGAGACATGGGGAGCTTGCAGGGTCTCCTGGGAGCACTGCCTGGGTGGGATGGGGCACAGACAGCAACAGCATTGCCACCCCAGCAGGGACCTCACCGCACCGAGAAGTTAAAAATGAGGCAGTGGCCATGGTAGGGAGGGTGTCGCGGAGAGCCACCAGCACTGCCTGGGGCTCAGAGCTGCATGGAGGAGGGTAGCGGGGAGAATGGGGGACAGAAAGGTGCCAGGAGGATATCTGGGGAAGGAAGGGGTGACCCGGAGCTGCGGCTGCTGAGGTGCAAAGAGGAACGATGGGGAAAGAGCAGAGGAGACCCAAAACCACTCACCCCGTTCTGCCCTTCACCCAACACCTCCCCAACGCCTCTATCTCCCCGCTCCCGAAAAAATCCCTCTGGGACACAGCCCCTCGTCTGCTTTGCAGCAGGACGGCCCCAGCCACGATCTCCAGACGCCTGGGGAGGAAGAAGAGGAGGAGGAGGGAGCCGTCATTTCGGAGGATCGCCTCGTCTCCGCAGCCCTCCCCCCGGGACCCGCAGGTACCGCCCCCCGGCCCGGCCCCGATGGTGGGGAGGGGGGTGCGGCCTTCTCCCCGCTCCCCTTCCCCATCGCGCAGGCGCGGCGGGGCCGCTGCCGGGGCCGGTACCGGTACCGGGGCGGCTGCCGGGGCTCTGTCCTCCGCCGTGGCCCGGTGGGCTGCGGGGGGGGGGGCGCGCAGCATGCGGCAGTCCCTGACTCAGCAGCGCCCGGGTGGCGTGGCCCTGCCCGACTCCGTGGGTGAGTGCTGCGTGGGTAAAGGGAAGAGGGGGGTCCGGGAGGATGCGGGGCAGTGAACGAGGGGCGGGGGCACGCGTGGCCATTTTGGGCAGGGGGTCCCCGGGGCCGTGGCCCAGACCGGGCCGGACTCCTCCTCCCAAGGAGGCTGCAGCAACCGAGGTGCCCCCGGACCTGCTCGCCCACCCGCGGTTGCAGACGCAGGGGGTCGGCCCGTTCAACACCCACCCCGGGAGCCCCACTGCGGGGCCGCGGCAGAGACCCCCGGGGGTCCTGTCCCTCCCTGCCCAGGCAGAGCAGCCCCGGCCCCGCTGCATCCTTTGCTCCCGCTCCCCTCGGAGGACTCCCGCACCTCCCCAATTAGGCCGGGGGAGCATCCCTCATCCCGCTCGCTAATTGCGGTTTTCCCACCCATCCAAAAGGGAGATGAGGGCCCCCGCAGCCCCCTCCCCTGGGGCTGCCAGCAGGGACATTAATTAGAGCGGGGTTTGGGTCCCAGCTGGCGCGGTAACGCTGCTTTTGGCAGAGAAATGGAACAAAAGGGAAGAAGGGTTGGTTGCGAGCTGTTTTGCCCCTTGTTCTGTTCTCGGGTAAAAGTTAAAGCTGGTTTCCTGCCACCGCTTCGGGTTTATTCCTCGTTTGTGGCTTTGCCCTGCAAAGAACAAGATGGAGAAATCGGTGCTGTTTCTGTGCCATCTTGTCTGTTTTCTTCGGATAATCAGGCAAAAGGTAAATCGGGGGCAGTGCAAAGAGATGTATTAGTACAAAGTTTTAAAGTAATCTGGAAAAAACCCTGCTCCAGCCGTGTTCTTATGTGTGGCAGTTGTCATGAGGTGATGTTTCTGAGGCTTGCAATAACAATAATCTATGTGAAGCCTGTCCACATTCTGAGGGCCATTTCAGTAAAAGAAATAGGCAGACAAAAATAGCATTAATTTCTTTACATCTTCCTCACAGAGCTGAGCACAGTGTGTCAAACCACCTTGTGTCCTTACATTGAGGTGAACACTGCAAGTTTGGAGGTATCTCATTTGGATAGATTGCAGATCAAATTTTTGGCTAATTAAAATTTTTGCTATCTCCTAAGAGCAGAGAGAGCAAAGCTGTCATAGCTGCACTTCTGTGTGTAAAGCTCTACCAAGCTCTGCAGCAAAGAGGAAAATGATCTAATGGGGAATACTTTCAGCAAAAATTAATGTTGAGGGAGAGGATTTTCCAGGGCAGCTGTTCAGCAGCTATCAGTGGAGATCCTGAGTATGGGTCCATGTGTGCTGAAGCAGCTGCACTCATCTTTACAGAAGTACAAAACCACTTTCTCAGTTATACACGTAATAAAATGTGTTTTTAGAGAAAGGGAAAAAACTGAATTAGTGTTGTGGTACAGAACTGAAGTGGAGGTAATCACTTTATCTCCAATCTCACTTCTCTCTGCAGTATCAAGTTAAGGGATTATGGTTGGTTTCGTCAAGGCTTCGAATAAAAGGATTTTTTTTTCTTTTTTTAAATCTTACGAAGGCTATTGAAAAGCGTTCAGGAGTTTTCTAGTTGGAAATCTTTTGTTTTACTTTTGTTTTGCATGTTGGTGGGTGCCAGTTGCAAGCCAGGGAACAGTGTAGAAACATGGTGGTTCTGAGACAAATTCAGAATCCATAAACAGTGTTTCAGGCAGCTTCCTCCTGTTTTCCTGCAGAAGTGGTATTACAGAACACTCTCATTTTGAAGAAAAGAGCACGTTTTGCAGGTTTCTGACTTTTTGAAGCATCTCTGCTGGGATTGAAGGGATGCTGGGTGGTCTGTGACTGCTGGGCTCTGCAGGGTGGGGTTGTGTGGCACAGGGGCATCTGCACAGCCTGACCTGAAAGATTTTAACCTGGTTTTAGTTAGCTTTTGCTCACTTGCCAGCCAAACTGTAGCAGTAATCAGAAATCTGGTGATCTCCCCTGTGTGTAAGCAAGATGGGTTCATTCTTTCCTTTCAGAGCTAATCTAGGTGAGAAGTAGCAATATTTTGTCCAGTTTTAAAAATTTGATTCAGCTAAACCTTTGGTCCCAGTATTTTTTAATTTTAAGACATGTGACACTTCCATTTAAGTGATTACATTGGAACTGGAGTGTGGCACAAGCTATAGTATTTGGGAGGCAATACATATAATAATGGCCCAATATCTTGATGAATTTTGAATCCTTTAAAAGTTTAGATTTATATTACAGGCTTGTTTGGCAGACTTAGGAGAATAAAAAGATTAACCCCAAATGCAGCCTGCAGCAAACAGGAGCTTTTATATCCATTCTGTGTATATATATATATATATATAAATTAAAAACCAAGGATCACACTGAGTCTTAGGATTCTCTAGCAGTTATTTTATTTTGTTTTAAATTGGTAACTGTCTAGCTGTTCATTCCAACTCAGGACTAGTTGTCAGCCTTCTTGCTCTTAGACCCAGTGGTGGAGTCACAGTCATGTCTGCTGTGACATGAGCAGAGGGTTTGTGGGTGGAGGGCTTTCCTCCCAGAGACACTGATCAGTCAAAAAGGATGTTGCTTTTCTTCACAAACCTCTCTTGCCTTTCACCTCCTTGTGTTGAGCTTTTAAGCCCTGGGTTTAGCACCTGTCCATAATTTCAAGATCATCAGGTTGATGTGGGTGAAATCATCCATACCCATGGCAGCTGTGCCAGCCCAGAGCATGGATTTGGATGAAGAAGGAAGGTGGGCTGGGGTGGAGTGGTTGTGGCAGAGGAAGGGAGATAGTTGGTACTTGTGTGTATTTGTATGGCCAGATCAGTGGAGGTGTTTGGGGTGGAAAGCTCTCTGGCTGTGCTGCAGGTATGTGCAGAGCCTAAAGATGGGCCCCTGGGCACCTGGCTGTACATATTTCAAGGCAGAAAGCTGCCCAGCAAAGCCTGGTGTGCTCCTCTCCAGGAGGAATTTGGACAAGGAGGTTGCACGTGGTTTGGTTGAATCTTTCTGCAGGTGTTCCATCTCACCAGGTACACACTGTCAGGGACCTCCCAGCAAGGTTTGCATTAGGAAATAGACTCGGGGATGGTGGAAGCAGCTCCTGGGACACATCCCTGCCCTTCCCTGAAACACTGTGAAATTCTGGTAGTGTGCATATCACTTTGGAGCCTCTGGGGTGAGAAACACCTTTGCCTGCTCCCATGGAGAGCCCCAGGCTGTGGGGATGGGATGCAGGGTGTCCCCAGCAGCCTCCAGGCAGTGAGGTTGCTACCCTACCAGCAGCTTTCATGGGTGCTGGGTTTTGCCTACATAATGTATGAAATATAACCAAAAGGATTGTTCCACAAAGTGATACAAAGATGGCAAAGCCTGGGGCTAAACAAACACAACTGAAGATTGTTGCTGAGTGCAATGTCACAGCCAGCTTTCCTCTTGGCTGATGGAATCACTATTTTATGCTTAGGTCCATTTGGGAGATCTCTAACTGTATAAGATTTTTTTAAAAAGCCAAAACCAAACATAATCAGGCAGCTGTAAATGAGTTTTCCTAATCCACAAATTCATTATTCAAGAATCTAAAAATATCTGGTCCTTGCTGGAAGCAGAGGATGATACTACAGTGGAGAAGTGGCTGGTACTGGTGATGTCCCATTTACATCAAAAATTGTGCCTGCCTTGTGATAGGATTGCAGCCAAGATTTCCTCCTGAAAACAAGTGGCATACAGTGTGGTTATTTGGCTTGATGTAAGTAGGCAGACCAGAAAATATATGAATGCCTAATGGTAATATTTCTTAGCAGCTCTCTTGCCCCAGGCCAGAGGGGCTGAGAGGCTCTGATGTATCCAAATGAGCTTTGCAAAGTTATGGTTCTTAAGGTTCTCTCTACCTGTGTCTGTCAGATCAGTGATAAGTAAACCTGAATCCACATGCCCAAGTAACCTCTTGGTGTTAGTGAAGGTGAAAAAGTGACAGCCAAGCCCCAAAATATTCTCAAGTTAGCAGAAAGAAAATTTACCACAATGTGGTTGGCGGTGGGAGGAGAAATTTGTGGTACCACAACTGTCCCCAGATGGAATCAGCAAACTCTGTTGTGTGTGTGTGTGTTTTTAGGGTCGTTCAATAGAAGAAAAAGAAATTCTCTCTACGTAACTGTGACTCTCCTCATTGTGTCAGTATTAATTCTAACGGTGGGCCTAGCAGCTACAACAAGAACCCAAAATGTGACTGTTGGAGGTTATTACCCAGGGGTTATTGTAAGTATAGAACTCCTAGGTAGGTCTAGAAAACTTATTGCCTACAAAGTCCCTTGTAATGCTGCAAATGTTACAGAGGGTGATCTTGTCCTGAATATTATGCTCGGCTACTTCATTGCCATTTAATTTATTTGTTTTATTATTTTGCACCTGCTGCTCATTCCCATGCAAAAATCCCATCCAAGTGGCAGCTTCCTCTGAGCTTAGATAGTAATGTGTTCCTGAGCTAGTGGTGAGACAGGTAAACAGACTTATGTCAGGCACAACAACCTCGGAACTTCTTTGCATTCATCACAGTAACCCCCATCAGAAGGAAGGCAAAGAAGGACCAGTGGTGCCAAGAACAGTTGAGAAACCGGGTCCTGAAATAGTGTTCACATGAACTCATGGTCATAAAGTTCCCTTGAAGTCTTTAAGGATTCTGAATGAGGAGAAACACATCAGCAATAGCTGTGGCAGCTTGCCAGGGGAGTGTGCATGTCTAAGTGGCTACCACATCCATTTCCTCTTTTTTTGCTGTCAACAGATGAAAATGGGCAATGACAAAGCTGTAGCTTCAAATGGCTTTCTTTAGACAAGACCATGGGTGCCCAGCCTTCTTGCCAGCAGGTGTATAACCTGCAGAAGCATAAGGGGCAAGTACATCATGGCCCTCCCAGCATGAGCAGAAGTCTAACACGAGCTGGAAAGAAAGTCCTGGTCTGTTCCTGTGTGTGTCTGAGACATCCAAAAGAAACACAAATGGTCTGAGCTGCAGCCAGAATTGGCTGAGTGTGACTGCAGCCCCCCAGCTGAGGCTCCTGCTCTGACAGATGTGGAGTGCTGTGCATTTAGGTTTGGAGCTTCAGAGCTGGAGGCTTAACCCCAGTCCAGAGAGCTAGGGGGAGACTTGTTCCTGCCTGAGTGTGGTTTGATTTGTTTGCCACACATTGCTTATCCCTGGGAGGTTTATACTTCTCTGTGGAGAAGCTCTTCTATGACTTGAAGAAAGCCCCATTGCAGCCATTAGTGAGGAACATTATTACAGACTGTGTTGGGCCTCTCAGGTTTAGAACAGCTTTTCTGTCTTGTCCCAGGAATTCCTGCATTCAGGCTTGATCTTTTATACAGAGAAGACTAGAGGGAAGGTGCTGAGAAAGGCAACAGGCTGGTTTCAGCCTCTCCATGCTTAGGCTGTGCTCTGTCAGCATGAGCTGAACCTCGTGCTTCAGAGCAGGTGATGCAGATGGGCTGAGCTGTTGTCCACGTCCCTGTGACATCTCCTGTGCTATTTCTGCTCCAGGAACGTCAGCATCGCTTATGCTTTTATGAGACTGGGTCTGCTTGAGGAATTAATGAATTCCTGGACTTGGGAAAGGCGTTGAGCAATTTATTCAGAGGCACCTTGACATTTCTTGTGTGTCACCAAATTCCTCCTCTCAGTTTATTAATCTGCTGCGTGGAAATGCGTGGTGACCTCGCCCGTCTCCCTCACAGGAGAACAGCTCAGTGTGCTGCTGGGTGCTTCAGCAGGTGCTTAAAATAACTGATGTTTCGTAACAAGCTGGGATTTCTCCCTTTCCTGTAGAAAAAAGGGCTTGCTGTGGTGCATGAGCTCTCAGTGAATTGTCCCTGAGCAGATGGCTTCCAGATCGCTGAAGAAGCAGCTCCTTGCTGGTCTTGTCATCCAGGACTTCACACAAATGTCGTGTGCATCTCCATCAGGGGGTTCTGTGCATCACCATTAGTCATACCCTGAGTACCCTGAAAGAGTAAGGAAAAGGCAGAGCCAGAAGTCTCTTCATGTGCTGGGTGACATTTCCATCTATGGACCAGACCCAGGCATGGGCTTATCTCATGGGACGTCAGCTGTCTCATTGCTGCCTTTTTCCTCCTTTAACTTGTGTGTCTTGAGCAAACACCTCTTGTGCAAGGAGGAAACATTAAAAAAAGTGGCAATCTGATGCAGGGGATTATATTCTGGGACCTCTGCTCTGGAGGGTGGACAGAACAGGGCACTGTGGAGTCCTTCCACTCATCAATGAGATTTTGTTTGTTGTGGTGTTTTGTTTTGTTTTTTTCCCAAAGAGTGCAGTTCCTCATTGACATCACTGGAGGAGCTGAAGCAAAGGATGCATTCATAGGTCCTGTAGCCAGGCTGCCTTCACTCTCCTCCATGACCACTGACACCTTCACAGCCACATCTGTGAACACTTTGGCTGTGGGAAATCTCCCCACTGGTGGCTGGGTGGCTGTGATGCTCAGCAGACAAGAGTCAGGTGCAGAGGGCAAGCACCCTTATAGACTTATCCATGAGATATTTTTGTTGCCTCCAAGTTATACCAGTTTCCAGCATCTGTGTAAATGACTGATCTTTCTTAGTCCTTGACTGGCAGGGCTCTTCTGAATTGTTTCCTTGTCAAACATGTTGGCCTTTGGCTTTACTCTGGAGAAGCAAGTTCATTTTGCGTCCTGTCCTCCTTTCAGACAGACATTCCAGGGGATCATATTCACCAGCAAGTAGGTGATGCATTTGATGCAGGTTATTAAGCTCTTTTTGTCCCATCCATAGAAAAACAAGTGCTTTTCCCACTAGTGTAGTGAGCTAATTAATGAGAATCCAGTGATTTATTTGGTCTTCGCCTGTTGGATGTACAGACTTGCTCCAATTTCTTCTTTTTGAATCCTCTTAAATTATCTTTAGTATTTCACTTTTTGGTTTGAGGCTGCTCTGAAACACCATGTGAGCATTTCTTTTCAACATGCCTGGATCCATGTCACTGTTAATGCCTGGATCTCCCAGTCTTTGGGCTTGGAACTGAGCTGCAAAACTCCAGTCACTTGGGGAAGGTGGAAAGCAGGTGGTTGCCCAAGATGAGCAAAATAAGCCCAGAAACACTGGCAGATGGGTTTGGGGCAGTTCAATCTTCCTGCTGCTCCAGTGTTAAGCAATACCTGGATTCATTGTCCTGCTTTCCAGCAGGATAGTTTGTCCCTGATAGGGGACAGCAGACTCCGAGAGATGGGGGTGCAGAGCAGGCAGGGGGATGCTGACTGGCAGCCCTGGCTGCCCAAGCACTGTACCCAGTGCTGCTGGGCTTAAGGAGAGCAGGGAAAGATTTGAGCCCTACTTCTCAGCATGTTTGTGACTGCTGATCTCTGCTTGTTAGTGTCAGATTTATTAAAACTTGGCTTTCTATTCGTGGATCCTAAAATATCGATTCCAGGTTCGTTGACTCATTCTTGAACCCCTGCAGCTCATCTCATGCCTTATTCTGCTTCCTGGGGGACTTGGCCAGGTATTTGGCATTCTCACCCAAATCTCTACCACCCTCCTGATCCTGACTGGATTTGTACCTGCTTAATATGATCAGTCCAGCTGTAGGATGTTTCTCATTTTGCTGACCCATGGAAGTGGAGCTGGATGTGCTCAGCACCTATCAAAGCCCTTTCTTGGTGTGACACTGAAGTATTCCTGCATCTCTCCCTGCAGTCTGGTTCCTGGTTGAGGTCCCCGATTCTGACCTGGCTGTGGTGTGCTCTGTCCTAGATACTTCAGTGCAGCTAAATAGCTTCAGGCTATGGAGAAAGGAGGTGGGAAGTCACACTCCTGGCTGACTCCACTGAGCTGAAATAAGAACAGTGTTGTCAGTTGTGGCAGCAAAAAAAAGGTGCTTTTGCTGGAGAAGCTCATTCTGCTGGCTGGGCTGGTGTGAGCTCTTCTGGTAGAAGGCCCTGGTTCATGCATCCTCACCTCTGGAAATGAGGGAGGAGTAGAAGGCAGAAAAATGCTAAATCTCCCCGAGAAAAATTCTCCCTTGTTTCATACTTCACATTACAAAAGCCTGGTCCTGCAGGTGTTAGGGATGTGGTCCTGCTAGGTTTGCACTTGGAGGCTCCTGGGTGTTCACAGTGTTGTTCCAAGGCAGCAATGCAAATCTTCATCCACCAGCATCATTTCTCAGCATCACTGGGGAGGGGATGGAATTCAGAACTCATCCTTTTGGTTTCTGCACACACTTTCAGTGTTATGTAAGGGACGCACTTCATAGTTCCTGCTAGTGAGAGACTCCACTGATTGCTTACTCAAGGAAGGGTGCTCACCCATCTGCAGTATGTTCTTTTGCTGCTTCTGGATTTAATTGT
Source organism: Calypte anna (assembly GCF_003957555.1). Lineage (NCBI taxonomy): Eukaryota > Metazoa > Chordata > Aves > Apodiformes > Trochilidae > Calypte > Calypte anna. Next base: position 12,768,537 of record NC_044247.1, on the reverse strand, counting down.
GTTCTGTCTGTATGTACAGTATCTTGGATATTGTCCTGATGTAAATATTAACTCTGTGTTGTTTTTCAGCTTGGTTTTGGGTCATTTCTTGGAATAATTGGATCAAATCTGATAGAAAACAAAAGGCAAATGGTAAGTACATTATAATTATTTAAAAAAAAATACCACAGTAACTCAGATTTTGTATGTAAAGAGTATTATTGGTTTTCCTAATCCTTCTAGGGTGGTGTTGCATGCTTCTTGTGAGCTGGAGATGGTTTCTGGCAGTCCTGGAGAACAAGGCTGTTAACCCTGATTTATTTTTTTCGTTAAAAAACAACAACACAAAAAAATGCCAAGTAAAGCACAAAGTGACTATACACAATCTCATTGAACTCAGTGGGATTTCTTTTTTTAAAGGCTTGAAATTGGGTGTTTGGTGTTTTAGGGATACGCAGTGCTTCACAGACTCACACCCAGAACGTTTTCTGTTGAGCTGTCACAGCATATGATACATAACATGGTAAATAACATAACCATAATAATCTTTTAAAATAAATTCCTAGAGGCTTGAGGCTCTGCAAAAATTGCTTTTGATCACTTTCTACTGTAAGGAAAGGGTAGAGAAGATGGTCATGCAGGGGGTGTGAGAGCCAGCCTGGAGGTGCAAGCCCTTAATGAGCCCAGCAGAAAATCTTTCCTGAGGACAGGAATCCTCAGAGCTCCCTGCTCTCTTATGTGTAGAGAGAGGAAGCCAATCAAGATCTCTACATGACAAAAAACATGGACACTGGGGTGTAACTGAAAAGCAACCAACTTTTCCAGCATTGCTGATTAAGATGTGTGTTGCTGGTCCTTGTTTCTAAACACCTCTTCAAGTAGGAAGGAGAAGCAAGAGCTCTGGCTTGCTGTGAAGCAGCAGTTGGGGACAGAAGATGCTGGCTGGGGCAGAGGTGTGGACCACAGCCTGCTCTGGTTCTCTCCTCACACTGCAAGGAAACTTCTGTGTGCTGGGGCTGAGCAGCCACTGCTTTGGAACATCTCATGTGTCCCATCCCTTGGGAGCAATGTCCAGAAGAGAGGAGGTGGGCAGTGGATGTGCAGAGAGGACAAAGCAGATGAGATGAGATCAGTGCTGCTGATGCAAAACCATCACAGCTGTGGGAGGAGATCTCTCTGTGCAGTAGGGATGGTGCTGGCCCAGATTCCCCTTTGGCAAGCACAGGAGACTTGTGGGGACTTGGCTAGGTCTCTGATGGCCACTAAGGATGCCAGAAATGCTGTTTCACAAAACCCTCACCTTCCTGCCTGTGCCTGCAGGAGCATCTGTAATGCTTGGAAGTGTCAGTACCAGGGCTTAGGGTGGGCTCAGGTGTTTTGAGAGCCTTTAGTAAAAGGTGTGTGTAGATAGAGGTCAAAAGAAGTTGGTACCTGATGTGTTCCCAGCTGGCTGTTGAGCTCAGTCTCCTAGCTTGGTTTCTCTGCTTGCTGTATGTGTCTGCCTAGAGACAGCATGTGGGGAGCTGCAGTCCAGGTCCTGGAGCATCCTCTGGGCATTCCTGCCTCTGCTTGGCTCCCATGGGAGAGCAGCTGTAGTTCCACTCCCATGCCAGACAGTTCCGGACCTGTAGGAGGGTGCAGAGGGTGGAGGGGGGACAGTGATGTCCCTGCAGCCTGTCCTGCTGGCCCAGTGCTGGCTCCCTGCTCTTCCAGGGACAAGTTGGCTCCGGGATGTGATGAGCAGAGTGTGCTGCTGACCAAGGCTAAGGCACGTTTGCCAAGCTGCAGAGGGAGTTAGGAGAAATTCCTGCTTGTCCTAATCCAGAGGCTGGGCTGCCTTGCTCTTTCCTTTGCAAATAGCTTGCTCCCTGCAGAGCAGGAAGGAGAGGATGAAGCAGACCCTGGAGGAGAAGAAAAGCTCCCTTTCCCAGTCAGACAGGGTGCAGGGGAGTTGGTTGGGTTTCCCACCAGGTATTTTTTGTTGTTTTCACCCTGGCTCTGCAAGAGCAACATGTCCTGTTCTTGCTGACCTGGCAAGGTTTCCAAGCTTCTTGCTCATCATGTATTAGCAGCATGTCAGGGGCTGGTTGAGCAATGGTTCTGCCATTCCTGTGTTCTGCCCTGGAGAGACAGCGTGGCTCTGACTTGGCCTCTTGGTTTATTTGGAAGAGCCCTGGGTAGCCTGTGTTTATTCTTTTCATCTCTCTGGGTTTGTGTCCTAACAAGCACACATGACCCAGCTCTGCAGGGACTGCATCACTGCTGCCTGGGCTGGCAGCTGCTGTGTCCCTGAGAGGACATCATGCAGTAGCTGTCACCTATTGTCCCCATGCTTGAGTCACATCTGCTCCTTGCCCAGGAGCACTTTACAGTGGCAGCTTTGTCCATCACATATTCCCATCATACCACTGGCAATGCAGGTTTTGTTTTGTTTTGTTTTTTAATCTTCTGAGGACTTCCCCAGCATCCTAGTTTGCTGTGAGGCAGCCTTGGTGCTGCTTGTTACTCAGCCATGGCAGGAAGAGCAAAAAGCAACTTCTGCTGCTGTGTTTTTTCCACTGAGACTGAGCAGCTGTGCTTCTTCCCTTGGTGTGGTTTCACTGGTTGTGGTAGTGAAGCAGTGTGACTGATGTCATGGGTAATGCAACTTGTGCTCTGGATGTGGTGATGGTGTGAGTGGGGAGGAAATGGTGTTTACAGCTGGCAGAGTCCCAGCTCAGGACCTGGTTTGGAAAATTTGTCACCTGCTGCCACCTGCAAATACTTTGTGGCACAGCATCTAATATTCCACTAGCAGTTTGTTATTAGTGGCTGTGACTTGTTTGTATAGTCCTTGGGTTATTTCAAAGCCTGCTCTATCCACTGCTGCAGTTTTTATTTGCAGTAGGACAGTGCATGTCTTGAATACTTGCCTGATCTAGAGAAACCATTTTATTTTTCTCTCATTTTGAAGATATCTGAAGTAAGCAATTGTACAAGGACCATTCCCACTGTCTCAAATTGAGTTCTCCTGCACCTCCACTCATTGCCCACTGGTCTGCATGTGGCTGCTGCTGGAGGAAGCTCTGTTTTCACTGAGGGAGGTTTAGGTAAAAATAGTGTGATTAACCTACAAATCCTGAGAGGGTTTGAAAAACACATATGGGATCTGTCTGGCTTCTGTTTGTCAAGCCATCTGACTTGCCTGTCTGAGAACTGGATCCTTGAGCAGTGGCAGAAACCAAGGTTTTTGGGCAAACATAGCACCTGGTGCTTTAAAACAAACATCCCTTTGCCAGAAGACCTGGCATGTCTGTCAGCACTGGCCAAACTAACTGCTATTTTTGTATTCCTGCTACTAGTGACCTTTTTTCTAGTGCTCAAAGCTCACAATGGCCAGAGTCACCTTTGTACCTGTGGAGGAGCAGTTTTTAAAGCTGCGAGTGTCTGACACATGAGGGCTGTGATTGCTGAAGTGGAAAACCACCAGGGAAAAACCCATGAAATCACTGTTATTTAAATTGAAATAGTGCTGTTCCCCAAGCCACCTTGCTGTGAACCTGTCTGAGTGCCATGCTTGCCCCCTCTCCAGGGCCCTGTCAGCAGTCCTGATGTGGCTTGGGGAGGGGGATTGGGATGCACATTGGGAGCTCTCTGTGTGTTGAGCTGGTCTGGAGCAGCTGCTTGGGAGTGAGGAGGGGTCGTGTCACCACTCATGCCTGGTTCCCCAAGCTGAGCACTGCTGTTTAAAGTGGTGTAGAGGGAGCAGAGACTTTGCTTCTGATAACCTGAGTGGGATTTGAGTGTTTCTGGTTTGTTTTCTGAATGCTTTTGCCTTAATTTTAAGAATGGGCAGGATGAGGCTATGTCTGACTTCCCCCAGCTCTGACTTGAGCTGAAGGTGGAGATGTCTCTCCTTGCAGGTCTGCCAAACCAAGAGGAGGCCCCATGGGCTGTGCTTGCCACAACCTGGCACCAAGGAGCCCAGCCAGGCTACTGTGAGGTGTACAGCACCAGTGGCACAGGCCGGTCACCTCTCTCCTGCTCTCATGGCTTTGTGCTTGTGCCTGCATGAAAGCAGCCCCACCAGAGGGGCTCACACACAGACACCTCCTGTGTCCTTGCAGCCTGGGAAGCATTCACAGCTCCTGTGAACTGAGCAGCATTCATTCCAGGATAGGGGGGGAGAAGAAAATCCGTTCCTTTCTCTCCAGGAAAGAGTTACAGTTGATCTTTTGAGGTCCCTTCTAACCCCTAACATTCTGTGATACAGACAGCAGCAGCCAGAGGAGGAGGTGTATCCTCAGCCTAAGTTTAGCACTTTGCAGTCATGGAAGAACTTGCATTACAATATCAAATTCCCAGAGAACCAGTCTGGCACAGCACTCCTGACACCCCACAGGAGCAGAGGCTCTGCTCTGAGACACCCATCCCATTGCCTTCAGAGAGAGCAGTTTGTGCAGCCTGGGCAAACAGCTGGGTCATTGATTGCTTGAGGGCTCATTGACTGGGGTTTACATATCCTTGTGGAGAGGGCACGAGGCGTTTGGTGGTGGAAAAGCATCTGATTCTTTGCTTTGTTTTCCTCTTTTCAGCTGGTTGCATCGATTGTCTTCATCAGCTTTGGGGTGATTGCTGCATTCTGCTGTGCCATAGTAGATGGTGTCTTTGCTGCCAGACACATTGTAAGTGCTTCCAAGAAAACACAGGTCCTGCGTTGCTTTGACTCTAGGAAAACAAGTGATGGTGTCTGTAATCCTCTGTCGGACCACATCAACCCTGTTAACATACAGCAATACTGTTTTAAATCATCAGCTGTAGAAAACTGTATCAGGTTTTTTTAAGTGTCTTGAAATTAGCAGCAAGCATTAAAATCTTAAAACTTTACTTTAGTTTTTTGGGTATGCCTTATGTGTTTACTGAATCTCCAAACTATTAAGTTGTAATGTCAATTACAGCTGTTGCCAAGGGACAATATATGAGCAGGTTTTTATTTGAAATGTTAGCAGAGGTAGTTCTTAATTCTGATTGAACCACTGGATGCTGTAGTAGTTTGAAGGCAATTGATAGGTAGCTCATTAAAGTGTTACAGTATGAAAAGGAAGCACTTGCAGTAGGTTCTCAGTTTCCATTCAGTGACTGGAAAAACTACAACCTGCTGCTGTTATAACCAATTGCTACTACAGGGCTATGTGCAAAAGCTTCAATTATTAGGATAGAAATGAAAAAATCCATTATTTCCAATTTTTTAATTTGAATTTATAACTGCAAACAGATTTTTTGCCCTGCAGATCTGCAACTCGGTGACTTCTTTTGAAATTTTTGGCAGAATGGGATTAAAAAGGCATATTGGAGGTTTGTTTGTGATCAGAATGGAAAGGAATTTCAGAAGGTCAGAATGACCCATGAGGTGGAAACTCCCTGTGTCAGCTGGCTCATTACTCTCCTTGTAAAGCCATCTCCTCTTTCCTGCCCCTGAGCATCCCAATGGTAGAGAGCCAGGTGGATGGTGGGATTTGCTGATGGAGCAAAGGGCAGCACTGCTCAGCTGTGTCAGAGGTTTCCATCTGTCTGGATGAAACCAGCAAGTCTTGGCCATCCCCTTGCATGGGCATGGGAAGCATTTGCTTTGGTAAAAAGGTGAAGCTCTTTTGGCTCCTAATCCTGGCTATGTGAGTCTGAGCCCTGCAGGATTTCTCAGGGGTTTTTAGGTGAGAGGTTGGGTGATGGCATCAGCTGGCACCTCCTCCTGGCTGGCCCTGGGGATGTCTGAGGCAGACAGAGCAGTTGGGGTGGGAGCAGAGAGGTCTGGTTTCTGTCTCTTGATGAACAAACATGCTTCTGGCCTCGCTTCACCCCTAAACAGTCCAAAAATGTCACTGCCTTGCTGGAGATGTGCTCCTGCCACACGAGTGTCCCCCTTATCACCTGCTGCTGCCCTGCCACCCTGAGCTTTGCAGCAGACACCCAGAGAGCAGGTCCAGCTGCTCCTGGGAAGGAGCTGGGTGTTGTGTATCCAGCGTTGCTTTTCCTGAGGCGTTGCCCTGGGGACTGGGCTGCCCCAAAGTGAGAGATTAATGTGTGTTTGAAGGCTGAGCCAGGGGTAATCCTCCAGAGATTTCCCACAAGTCACTCAAGAGCCCAGAAAGGCAAAGTTGCCAACAATTTAATTAGAGATATGATTCAGCATGAGTAACCCTTGGAAGCATGTCAGGCAGCCTCTGGGATGTGTCTGGGGAGATGAGGAATGATTGACTCAGTTTGGGATGACCACTCTCACCCAAATGAACACAGCTTAAGAGCCTGCTCCTCTCACCATAGCTGCCACACATACTTGCCCCCAAAGACAGGGGTTCAACATCACCCAGGGCTCAGGGACACTGGGGTGGGTGGGCATGTTGCAGAAGAGCAAGAGCAGGGTCTCTCCAAAGCCTGTCCCCTTTCCCCCCACCTCTTAGCTGCTTTGATTTCCCTGCAGTGCTAAGCCTGGTGCTTTTTTTTCCTTGGCAGGATCTGAGGCCACTGTATGCGGGACGGTGTCAGTACTACTCCAAGAGTACAACCCCACCCGAGGTGAGAGCAGGTCCAGAGGTGCTGTCTGTGTGAAGCTTCAGGTGGAACAACCTGATACCAGGCTGCTGCTATGGTGTCCCAGTCCCCAGGGGTCTGCAAAACCCAGAGGGTGTGGGAGGCTGGGCCTGGGGTGCTGGGAGGACTCTGGGAGTGAATTCTTCCATCCTTGGTATTGCCATGGCAGGGAAGGAGCAGGTGGGGAGGAGGGGATGACAGGTAGGAAAATGCACCCGTTTCTCCAGATCTTCATCTCTGCATTCATTACAGGGGCAGGGTGGTGTGTTAAGAATTGAGACAGCAGTAATTTCTTTGGATGCAGCCAACATGTGCCAGCCTCTGCCATGTATTGTCTTCTCCAAAGAGAATCCCATTGAAGATGGATGTTCCTGCCACATACTGATAGTGTGCATGGACTTCTTTGGCTGCCTTTGCTGTGCACTGAGAGTTTCTAAGATTTACTCACAAGTTCCCAAGCAGTTTTGAACAATCACTTTATTCCAAATCAAAATGCCTGCTTGAGGCCTCTTTTCATCCCAAAGGTTGTCATTGTGTGAGCATGGGTGTTGCTACCCACAGGCAGACAATTAACCCGTTTAGTCAGGTGTTCACCAACATGGGAATCTTGCTTCTCAGTCTATTCAAGCTATTGAATTGAGTAGACTATTGAATCTCTTGCTCTCAGTCTATTCAATCTCAATCTATTTTCAATCCTATTGAAAATTTTTTGATTTGAGTTGCTGTGTGGTGAGGAGTGTGTTAATTCAGCAAGGTCTTGGCTGTTTGTAAGAGCTACATAACTCCCTTCCCAGACAGGCTCATGCTTGTCTCTGGTGAAAGGAAACACTGGCCTGTTGTAGTGCTCTGTGTCTGAAGGTATCACTGAAGTTTGTAGGAGCTGTGCTGCAAGATAAGGAAAGGAAAAATCTGCCTGGGGCTGATCTGGAGATCAGTGCGAACTCTACACGTAGAGCAGGCCAAATAGCAGCAGAAACTGTTGTTTGGTGATGATCCTGCCTTATGGGTTTTATGGGTTTTTTTCTGCATTCACACAGGCAATCTGTCACCCCCAGCGCCGCGCACCCTGCACGCCGAAAATAAAAACCAACACCTGCTTCTGCTGTGACCTGTACAACTGTGGGAAGTGAGTAAGCTAAAAATACCATTGCTGGCCATGGGAATGGTGAGCAATGGTCATGCTGGTCTGCAGGTGCCTGAAGGGCCAGGGTAGGGCAGGAGCAGAGTATGGGTTAAAAACCACTGCTGTGGGAGGGGATCTTAAGCTGTGGTTGCTAGGCACAAGGACTCTCAGGGAAAAGATAAAGAAAGAAAGGAGGTATGAGTTGCACTAAAGCCATTCTAGCTAGGGGTGATCGTGCTGTGGAACAGAAGAAGTGAAGAGTTTCCTTTACTTGTGTGCTTGGTGCCTTCTGCAGTTTTTCCCTCACTGAGTGTCCCTTGTCCTGACAGCTCCCTTCTCTGCTGGCACCGCTTGTTCGCTGGGTTTTAGTTTGGTTTAGAAGATTGAAGATGTAATAACTGGGACACTGTTTCATTCTCCACCCTGCTAACAGAGAAGAGAGTTTGCAGGCTGGTGCCACCTGCACGTTCATAAATCAGTGTCCTCTCTGCCCATGAATATCTTTTCATGGTCACAAGAAGCTGGAAGGTGTACCAGCACTCTGCAAAGATGAGTCAGGAGGGTGGTTACCAATCAAGCACCATTCCAGAGTCATCACACCATTAGGTCTGGCTACTCTGTCTAAGCCAACCTAATTTACAGCATGCATTGCTTATATCATTTGGAGTCTCTAATGTGTGTCAACAAGAAATTAATAAATTGATTTTTTTAGTGCTGGCTCCTGCCTAGGGCTGTTTCAGGCTTAGCATTTCTCTCAGTTGGGCTGGCCCCCACTTAAATCATTGACTGTGGTGGAGGAAGATCAAAAGCTGCTGTTGGGAGAAGGTGATTCCACATGCTGGGAAGGGTAATCCCTGGTTCCTGTAGGACTTGTTTTCTATGGAAGCAGCTGCAGAGGGGTGAAGTGCACTGCTTTCCTTTGACAGCTGACAGAGCACAATCTCTCTTTACTACCTGAAAACAGCTGTACATAGAGAAGTGATTGGGACAGAAAAACTTGTAACCTTTCTGCATCTTTTTTTCTGTTTTTTCTTCCCAGTCAGGTTGGTTCATAGTCCTGCTTCTGACCCATTTTTGCCCTCTGATGAAAGATACCAGGTGTAATCACCTTGGTTTTGCATTGTGCCATACAGGTTTTCTGCACTGAGGAGGTGCTGGGATTTTGGGGGGAATCTCATGAAGAAAGGCACAGATTCTCAGGGCTGGTTAGCTCGCATGTTATGTAAAGGATAAAATTATAGAAAAAGTGACAGCAATCTTGCATCCCTCTTGATAGTGGGAACCCAGCTGTGGCAGCACTGGATGAGCCCCTTCTATTGCTAAGCACATGCTGTACCACTTACCTGTGCAGAGCTGAATGTTCTCAGTGGCTGAGAGCTTTACCCTCTCCTAGGTATCCATAGGAACAAGCTCTTGCAAACAGTGCACAGAGGTTGCATTGTTCAAGGCAGTCATGGTATGTGCTCAGGTTACACAGAGGTTCAGTCTAAGTACAGGTTTTTACAACCTGTGGTTACACTCTGCCATGATTCTGCTTGAAACCCCCCTCTCCTGGCTGCAATGTCTCTGTAGTGGCTACAACAAGGAAAAGAAGAAACAGAAACTGAGGAATGAGGGAAGGTGGAAGGGGGCAGATCCCTGCAGACTTGGCAGCAGAACCTGGATCTGCTGCTCCTTGGCCTTAGACATGTGCCTGTTCTTCCCCATTTCCTCAAAGCCTTTGTGCTGTGTGAGCTTAAACCCATTTGTGAGCTGGGAGATAAGTCATCCATAAGCTCTGAGTATTGTCTGTCTCTGCTAAAGAAGTTATCTGAAGGGGTATTTGCTGTAGCCCAAGTGGAAAGCTGAGCTGAGGGCCAGCCTGTTCCCCCAAGCAGCAGTCAGAGAGGAGTCATCCCTGAGGAATCCTTCCTGCAGACTCCAACCCACACTGCAGGAGCTGTGCTTCCCTTCCCAAAATAATGATCTAAGTGGATATGACCTGAGTTTTCTGTCTGTCTTCTGTGTGTGTGTGTGGAAAAGCTTAAAAATGTGAGCAGAAAGACCTCTCTGCCAGGGTCCCTGGGTCCTGCCAGCCATTGTAGAGCTGCTAAGGGCAGGCAGCTGGAGCAGAGCAGTGAGGTTGGATGTGTGTGGTGACCAAGCCCTGCAGTGCCCTTATCTCTGTGGAGATTTCAGGAAATGAGAGGCAGATTCAAGGTCATTTGGGGACTGGCAGGCCTTGTTGGTCTCAGCAGATCAAGTGGTCCTGCGCTGTTATCATGCAGGGAGATCTCAGATGCCATGAGTATGGGCTCTAGGAGGCTTTATCCTCACTCCCTTGGTAGCTAGGCCCAGGGTATCAGTAAGTTGCAGTATGCATTTTACTGTCTGAAAGAAGTGCTTAGGTTTTATGATGTGTGGTACATTTTTTTATCAGTATTTTGTTTTTTTTCTAATCCAGCAGAGTAGAGATTTCTGGAGGCTACTATGAATACATCGATGTCAGCAGCTGCCAGGACATCATCCACCTTTACCACTTGCTTTGGTCTGCAACAATTCTGAACATAGTGGGGCTGTTCCTAGGGATCATTACAGCAGCTATCCTTGGAGGCTTTAAAGACATGGTAAGATGGTACTGAGATCTCTGTGCATTAAGCAAAACAAATCAGGAAAGCTGCTTTTAAAAAATGATCATGAAAACAGTCTATGCAGCACTGCAGTCAGGATGGAGAGAAGGGCATGAAATAACTCTAAGGAGAAAGTGAAAAAGATTAACTTTTCTGATCTGGTGTTGCCACCTGAACACAGAAAAGGTGATGTTTTGGTGATTGTGGGTATCAGTTGTTAAACTTGGACCCCAGAGTGGCAAGAGTAGACATGTTTTACTGTTGATAACATAATACAACATAAAGCAGAAAATATGCAGTAAGAAAAATACACTTAAATGTAAGAACAATGCACTCAAAGCAGGCAAGTAGAGATAATACAGGGTAATGCCATCAGATCATTACTACATGGGAGGAAGGGTAGTGATAAAGAAAACATTGCATACATTACATTGCATACCAACCTGCAGTTGCTGGGGAGCCCTGGTTGCAGTAAGGATTTGGAGAACCTTTCCCAGCAACTGGGGAAATCCTGTGAGGTGCATCCACCCATAGGGGAGGCATCCAAACTCACTGCAAGAGGGTCCAGCCTAATATGCTACAAAAACCAGCAAGTCAGAATGACTTGCATATTTTGCTGTGTGGAAATATCTGGTGGTTTGCCCCCCGCCCAACACAGACCAGGACTTGGCCAGAGCCCAGGGTGTGGTTGGTAGGGTTTCCTAAAATACTTTCTCCAGAGAGCAAGTCAGCATAAATGATACTTTGTGTGGTTAGTTGCTGGCATCAGCATAAATATTGTTGTAACCCAACACAATACCCACTGGTACAAAGTTGAGGAGTAAAAAAAAAAAGCCAAACAGGATTAATCTATAGGTCAGCTCTGGCTTGGGTCTGTTGTCCAAGCCTGAGCACTTCAGGTGAACAGAACTGGGAGACTGCATTTTCAAGGAGAACCTTCTCAGGTTCTAGGATGAAAAAAATAAGCTCTTTCTTAAAAATTGATCTTCCTTTTCATAGCATTGACCTTCATAAGGAAATGTGTGGCAATTGCTCATGAATCACTGATTTTATAGCACTAGTAGGGTTCTGAACTTTACAGACCATTTAGACAGCTGTGTTAGGCTGAAACTTTTCATCTTGTAGCTTCATGGTGTAGAATCTGAGGTGAACTGGGGACCCAAACCAGGTCTGCAAGTCTGCAAACTTCGGATAGTGAAAAAAGTAATGTTCTAACAACATAAGCTTTAAAATACCCTCACTTAACCAGCCTGCCTTTTGCCTTCAATATGGTTTTGTTCTGCAGAGGGAGAAGTGAACACTCAGCAGATAAATTTGTTGTTTTGGTTTTTTTTTCAGTCTCTTTTGGTTCACTTGGGATAATTCAAATTGAGACACACAGAAAAGAGCATTTGTTGTCCTGGCAATACATTTTTCTTACAAACAGATCTTGGGTCCTGCACTAAGGATGCCTTCTTTCAGAACTCGTAGCTTTCAAACACTCTCTTCATATTCACCAAGATCTTCCCAAAATCAGGACACACATTCCAGCTGGACTTTGTGGCCTTTTGAGATTTGGTCCACCCCAGACACCCTGCAGACCTCTGCAAAAAAAAAAAAGATGTGTAGAACTGTTTGCAAAAAGCAGTATAAGAGGATTTGAAATCGGCTGATCTCAAAATGCACTGAATAGCAGAGTAATAAAAATTAATGGATTCTTTCTCCTACTTGTGAAGATGCACTCCAAATGTTGGGGTTTTTTTGAGTACTGGTGTGCCCTGGGTGATTGCCAGTGGAATCTGAGAGGAAACAATAGGTGGCTGAGGAATGAAATGACCTTTGGATTTACCTCAGAGTGAACTGGATTGCTAATTCAACAGGGTTGAGCTCTAAAGACACACAGTGCTGCTTTAGCTTATTCACTGTCAGCTTTCTGAAATTCTCTTCTTGTTGTTTAAGCAGACTCCTTCCCTCCCTACTCTGAATTGTACGGTGGAAAACGCACACCCTTCAGTGTCCTACTACTCGAGGCCACAAGTGACATCTTACAACACCTACTACCACAGCACTCCTCACCTGCCTCCCTACTCGGCGTATGACTTTCAGGTAGGGAACATTATGGGTTGTTTTCTTGTTGAGCAGCAAGGTTAAATCCAGGCTGTCTGGAGGCCCATCCTCCTGTCATTCACACAGTTTAATTTTCCTGTTCCTGCACAGAATACTGAACCTTTCCTAATAGTCATTGTTTTCCTGAAAGATGTCCTTGAAGAGGAAGCAACACAATCTGCTGCCTGCCTCCCCTGCCCTTCACAGGTAGAGGCCACATTAAAAATGGGCATTGCCTCTGGCACCTTCATTCTTCTGATAGAGGCAAAATGAGGAGGTGTTGAGGTGCTAATTTTTATTAGGCCAACAACTATGTCTGAGAGAAACAGATGAGTTTTTGGTAACAAGCTTTTTGACCTCCTGAAGGCACATACTTACTGAAAAGCTGTTCCCTTGTGGGTTTTTTCTACACACTCCATCTGGTCTAAGAACAGACCCTGAAAACATCACCTCTTGTATAACACATCCCTTACTCTTCTCAGTTATGGAGCTGTGCTGTTGGAAACAGTGATTTCATGTGAATCTTGCTGTCAACATCAGCTTTCACTTGTTGAAGCAAATGAGGACTTTTCCTCCTCAGCTCTTCTGTCAGGTGGATGTTACCACAGTGGTGATGTTAATACATCATACCTTTTCTTTGGAGCCATAAGGGCTGGAGAATTTTTTAATTAAAAAAACTTAAGGTCTCTTAACTAAGCAATGTAGTGTGTGACAGCCACCACCAGCATCAGAGCCATGCATTAGAGGTAACATGAATCTAAGCCTTTCAGGTTTTACTGTTAGTGTCACTAGACAACACTGTTGTCAGGGCTTCCTAGAAGTATTTGAATACTTGCATCAGAATTTCTAGGACTTGTTTGTAGAGATTTGTGACTCATTTTTGTGATCAGTGCAACCTGGGAGAGTTACTTGAGTTGTATAAGTTTTTACAGTTACAAAATGCCAACCTCAGTGCATAGCAAACTGAGCTCTGCTGCTGAGTCCTCAGCTGGCAGAAAGCAGTGTTGAAACTGGGGGTTTGTCTGTATGGCAGCCCCAATACCAGCAGAGAGCTCAGCATGGGGGGGTTCACCCCACTCTTCAACGAGAAGTGTCCTGCTGGGGCTCTGCTGATGCTCAGCTGAGGGATCAGAGTGTCGCTGTCTCAGTGAGTGCAGGTCTTGGTTGGCTTAGGAGCTGGCACAAAGGCTGAGGTGATCTCATAGAGAATAAAATGAGGTTTATCTAAATTTAAAATAGCCAAATCTTGCTTTCAAATGCAGCTCTGAGTCTGAGCCTTGCTTACCTTCCACAGAACTTGAGGGTCTGCATGAAAGCATTAGCTGAAGCCTCTGGCTGTGGACACTCTTGTCTCCAGCCCTGCCCTGTGTCTGTACCACCATGACATCTTGGAGCAGATGGATCAAGCCCATCCTCCCCTGACAAATCCCTTTTGGAAGCTGCACTCCCTCTGGTGCAAGAATTGGCCATGTCAGTGCTTCCCACTCATCCCACACATCTTTCACAGGAAAAAAAAAAAAACCAAAAAAACCAAGAAAACAACACTGCAGAATTTCCCTGAGGAAGCCTGTGGCCCTGCAAGAGCCTGGCTTTCACACACCACTCTAAAATGTCAGACCCAGCTCTCTGGTTTTTGGAGGAGCAGAACCTGATGAGTGCTGCAGCAGCCAGCACTTGTGCCATGGCTCAGGACACTGCACCAGGCTGGTCAGGGTGAGGGAGGCAGCAGGAGCTCACAGGGAGCCATGGCAGGAGGAACGGCCCTGGGCTGGGGGCAGGCAGGTGAGGAAGCCTCAGTCCTGCAGCATTTTGGCTTCTGCAGGCCCTGAGCCACGTTTGGCTCCGTGGGGAGGATGCAGGCAGGCAGCAGCCTCCTCTGCCTTTCACCCTCTGTGGGAAGGGGAATGGGTGCCATGCTCCCAGCCGATACCTTCCCTCACAAAGCCAGGCAGCTGTCAGCCATGGCAGCTCCACCAAGACTCCTGAGGCAGCCGGGCACGGGTGCTTGGTGAGACTGAAAACCCAGGGCTGTGTTTGCTGACCAGTGCCACTACCACCATGGCACCAGCGGGGCCACCCGGATCATGGAATCACAGAATCATCTGGGTTGGAAAGGAACCTCTGAGATCAGCAAGTCCAACCCTTGATCCACTGCCACTGTGGTTCCCAGACCATGGCACTGAGTGCCACATCCAGTCTCTTCTTAAAAACCTCCAGGGATAGAGAATCCACCCCCTCCCTGGGCAGCCCATCCCAATGCCTGATCACCCTCTCTGTAAAAAAATTCTTTCCTAATATCCAACCTAAACCTCCCCTTAAGCCCATGGCCTCTTGTCTTGCTGATAGTTGCCAGGGAGCAGAGCCCAACCCCCCCCGGCTCCAACCTCCTTTCAGGGAGTTGTAGAGAGTGATGTGATGAGGTCTCCCCTGAGCCTCCTCCAGCCTCAACACCCCCAGCTCCCTCAGCCTCTCTCATAGGACTTGTGCTGGATCCCTTCACAACCTCTTTGCCCTTCTCTGGACCTGCTCCAGCACCTCAATCTCCTTCCTGAGCTGAGGGGCCCAGAACTGGACACAGGACTCAAGCTGTGGCCTCACCAGGGCTGAGTACAGGGGCAGAATCCCTTCCCTGGACCTGCTGGCCACGCTGTTCCTGATCCAGGCCAGGATGCCATTGGCCTTCTTGGCCACCTGGGCACACTGCTGGCTCCTGTTCAGCTTCCTGTCAATCCAGACTCCCAGGTCCCTTTCTGCCACTCTGTGCCCAGCCTGGAGCTCCCCATGGGGTGGTTGTGGCCATGTTGAACCTCACCCCATGCTGTGAGCAGTCTCTGTCCCGGGGCTTCCACCTGTCGGGCTTCAGGTGAACCAGGGGGTGATGGAAGAACTGTGGGTGGTGGTTGAGACAGGGATGGTTTGTACAGCTCTCTGTGAGGTCTTCCATGGGCAGGGTGGGCTTTTGCAGTCCATGTATCTGCTTAATAAAACCGTCAGAGGTTGCTCTTAGGTGACCAACTTAAAAAAAAAGACACTATTAGGCAATTACAGTGCCTGTTTCTGGACAGAGCACACCCTGTGCGTGCATCTCCACCAGCGCCCTGCGGCTTGAGGCTTCAGATTTAAGGTGTTTTTTATAACTGCTATTTTGGAGAGCAGAAATTAATCTTTAGGCATGCACAGGTTTCGTTTTTCCACCTTTTCAAGCTTTTTACTTACTGAGTGAATACATTATTTTGTACCGTTAATTTCTGGGGTTTTTTTATTTATGACAAAGACAAAAAGTAGCATAAAAAGAACTTATCTGCAAACTTTTGTTGCTTCTGGCTGATGTGTGAAACCCAAGAGTTGAGAGACACTGAAGTTTTCATTTGTTCAGCTTTTTGAAGGTACAGGTACACAGAAGTGATGAGCAAGAACTTTTAATCATTTGTTTTTGACATTTCCTCTTCAGTTTTAGGTCTAATGGGTCTCATTATGCAAAACTGTTACTTACAGACTTGCCTGGAATGCAACAAGTTTGACCACTTGTATGCATACCTAAGTGAGCCTTGAAATGTAAATTTTGCACTGCTTGGTAATGAAGCATCTCTTTGCTAGAGTCCTTGACCTTAAGTAGTGGTTACATTACAACCCTCTTGTTGTCTCCCTGCAGCATTCCAGCATGTTTCCAGCCTCTACTCCTTCTGGCCTCTCCGATGACCCCCAGTCACTGTCTCCATCTCCCAGCTATATGTGGTCCTCTACTGCACCACCACGTTACTCACCACCATATTTTCCACCTTTTGAAAAGCCACCACCTTATACACCATAAAGAGTGTGGGAAAGAAGAAAAGAAAAAAAAAATGCCATTCAAATAATCGTGAACATTTTGTATTTATATTTTACTGTGGGAGGGGCAGGACGATAGATACAGGTGGTAACTGCAAAGACAAAAACTGGATTGGACTGTTCTTTATTGCAAGACTTATTTCAGAGGTTTAACAATGGAGCATGAGGATGGGAATGTACTGCTGGTGATTTGCAGTGTCAGTGAGTAGTGAGTGACCTAAATTCCAGCTTCCTTGTTTTACCATGAGGTTCATGTAGTCCTTGGTTTTTAATAAAGTGATCCAGCTGATAGATCCTGGTCTGCCTTACTCCATCTTGTGCCAAGCTGAAGTAAAGGTACACAAGACTGAGTTGCTGGAGAGTATCAGTCTGGTTAAGGTGAGGAGGCTTGCAGATGACTTGATGCTTGTTTTGTTTGGTCTTGGGGCTCCAGTTTCTGGGATTTTTTGGGCCACAGGACCTTTCTCAAGTCACGTGTTGGTTACAGCCTACACAAGGGAAAAATCTTGGGGGGAGCCACAACAGTGTCTCAAACTTTATATAACATCATAGGATATATTCATGTATGTCTAGCAAAACATTTGGAATACTGCTTTTAACAGGAAAGCTGGTTTTATTTCAGGATGCTTCTTAAGATAGAAGGTGTAATGTAGTTCTCTCTCTCTCTGAATTCTGTGTAACTAATGCTGAAGTCAAAGTTAGGGAGGTTGCACTGCCTAAATCTTCCTTGTATTCCTATGAAGAACATTAGGAACTGTCCATAAATCACTGAAACAGTGCAATGAAAACATCATTATTATTTTTTTCCCTTCTGTTCAGTTGGGGATTTTTTTTTTAAGCTTGTACTTCTAACTTTTTTAATTAATGGAATCAGCACTCTGAATAAGCACCATTTTAGTAGCTGCATTATGGGCTGTACATAAGGAATATCCACTACTAGTTCTCCAAGGTGTAAGTCTCACATGGATAAATTCATCACCCTGTAATATAGGATGAAACTGATAGGAATTTGCAACTATTGTTGTGACTTGCATTTAATCTTCAGCTGATGACTGTGCTGATTGATCTAGTTTCCAACAGATTTTGCATGCATCCTGCATAACAAAAGAAAGGTCAGCTTTGTTGTGTGACACACTGTCCTGTAAAGTGTGGTTCTACTCCAGGAAGTGATTTCAGATGACAGCACTCAGATCTCAGCTGCTCAACGTGAGTAATCTCAACTGCTTGCTTCAGGGATTAAAATATGGTATTGACATTTTACTCCTTACTTCCTAAAAATTTTATTTCCTTGGCATCAGGTTGTTGGCCCTAGTGCTCAATTTCTACCTTTACTTTCAACTAATATAGATAAAAAAGTACCTAAAAGCTAAATCTGGCTTTCAGAATGTAAAAGTGGAATACATGCAGGGGAGGGCAGAAAAAAAAATCCAGTTGTTTTTTAAACAATGGTACCTCTGCTTCTAATCTAAAAAAAAACCTTAAAATAGTGTCAACCCAGAAAACAAACACTGAAGTCTCTGATATCACTTTTCAAAGTACACCCACACTTTATAATGCCATTTTTAACCCTATGCATTTGCAAAGCCCCTAGGCTAGGCTGCGTGTTAACCTTACCATTTCCACTGTCAAACACTAATCAATGTATTAAAATGCTGAAGGATGACATTGGTTCTCTAGGATCAAGTGTAACCCTTCTCCAGTAAAGAAAAAAAAAATGGCTGGAGGAAGGAATACAACTCATGGGATTTAAAGCAGTAGTGTATACAGAACATACCTTGGTGACATTTTGTTTTACTATAGATTATTGAAGTGCAGCTCCTATAAATTTGCATTCTGGGAATAAATGTATATTCTGAGATGTCATCCATTTTAAGTAACTTTTTCCTGAATTAAATCTTGATAAACAGATCATGGGCAATTTCAAAATAAACAGTACTTCTACTTTTAAAACTCCCCCCAAAACTGGAATCACATGGGCACGTGAATTTAATACCAGAAAATATTTTATTGCTGCATAAAAGCCAATGGTCCTGTCCCACTTCTGACAAATTAATTCCACCATTTGTGCCTGTCAGCTAAATAGGGCTAGAAGGACTAGGGGATACTACAGGATAGGGCTAAGAAACTCCTGAGGGGAACATAACTGATGTGACAGAGAGATAATTAGGAAATGATTGGGTCGTTGGTTTTCAGTTGACAACTACTAAACTTAGGAAATTATCCAAATTCTCTTTTTTTTTTTTCCTTAGGGAACACTTAAGCAAAAATTACATTGCTGCTTTAAATTCTCTATAAAAGGACAAGTCCATTTTAACAGTTAAAAAAATACTGGTGGAATTTTCTGTTGAATTCCCTGTTTCCTTCTGCTTGCGTAAAACTAAACGTTTAATGTAAATGTAACATTCTGCACTGTATTCATCATTTCTTATGAGAATGTCAAGGTTGTGACTCATATGTACCCTTTTATTACTTTACCAAAGTTAAATAAAATTGTGTGACTTTTGTAAACATTTATAAATTGCATTTTACATTTTAGCAACTTTCCTGTTTTACAGGCATCTGTAAAAGTAGTTCAGGAATCCCAGTGTAACAGCATAGATTTAAAAAAAGCAAGCACAAAACAACAACAAAAGTACCAAAATCCCTGTATTTGCTGTATTGGAAGCTGGTGCTTCTACCAAGATTAGCCAAGATTTTTAAGTTCTGTTTTTACAAGTCCCAGATGTCCCCACACTTCAAAATGATACATTTCTGCCCACATGACAGGGTGCTGTGGCTTCAGTCCCTGTAAAGTCATTATTGCTGATTTTTGCTTAAGATAGAGGCAATAATCCAGCCAGTGCAATGTCCATCTCTCCTTTACTTACTTTCATGTTTATTCAGTTATTTTGGGCCTAATTCTGTCCTGATTACTTCAGCTGCTCTTTGATACCAACACAAGTAGGTGGAAGCCCTATGCCAAGAGTTAAAGTGTATGTTGCTGCTTTCAGCTAATAGTAGCACTGCAGTTTTTCGGCTAATTTGCTACATTGGGGGGAAAAAAGAAATAAAAAAGAAATAAAACCAAACAAAACCTCAAACCAACCAAATCTCCAACCTGCCTAAAAACCTAGGCCCCAAATAAAAACACTCCTCCTCCCTTCCCAAAAATCTGGAAAAGGAAGATACAAACTGTTGGTGATCTAACATGTTAGACATGAGAACCTGAGTTGTCATTAGAAAGAAACATGCTTCACCCATCCTTAGAATTCAACTTTTTTATTTTTGCCATAGAAAGCTCTAAGAACTAATCTCAAGTATTGATTAATGAAAAGTAGAACACAACTTTAAAAAGTATGTTAAGGAAAGACTGTACAACTATATACATGATAGATCTGGCAAAAATGATAAATGTTTCATATGGACCAGTTCCTGTGCAATAGCTGTAAAAGTAATTGCTGAGTTTATACAGTCATCATCTTCTTATAAGCTGCATGCCTTACCAGTACAAAATAAATAAGCAGTCAATTTTTAATCTCAGTATTTGTTTAATTCACACACTGGAATGCTATGGTATGAATCTCCAAAGAAATCACACAGTAATGATGCAGCCACCATTATCATATTTTGCAGCAAATCCATTTATGGTTTTTTATGCATATAAATGGCTGTGAGGTTGATACCATACTCTGTTGAAATTTTTAATTTTTATATAGAATGCTTTTTCAGATTCAGTCTTTCTCTTCCACCACCCCAAAGCCAATTTCTTAATATTTACACAAGGTTTGTCATTAAGTTAAACTGGAAGCTAAGGGCTTACAAAAACAAACATAAACAAATATAAGTGCAAAGCCAGAAATCTAAATATATCAAGCTCATGGCCCCATAAAAAGTTTTAAAATAATGGTATTTGTCATGTTTCCAAACCAATAAATACTGGAAGTGAAATAAAAAAAAAATCTTTACATGTCCTCTGGACTATGTGTATCAAAAATCACTTCCAAGGAAAACTCAAGACCCTGAGACACATGCAAGCACGAGTCTTCTAGCAAAAATAGTTACAAAGCCCTAATTTTCCAGTTTTCCTCCAAAAAGAGACCTTTAATAGGCACAGTTTAATTTAAGGTTTTAAATATATCAGCAGCAAATTCTGATAGCCACTATGTTTCATGATTACTGAATGTACACTTTGAAATGGATGCTTAATTCCAGACGTGTCTCCTCAGTAACAAAAATAGCATTGGATTTTTCCTCTCAGAAGGTTTAGGAAGTCTCAGTGTAACAGGCAGCCAGCTACACCAGAGCCACCTCTGCTAACACAGGTGATCAATAGCTGTGTCTCCTGAGGATTATGTTTGACTTCCAAAATGCCATCTCAGAAAACATCCAAGTTGTAACATTTCAATACCCTTTTATATTCAAAAGGGTCTGCAATATGATCTGGAAGTACTCATGGTTATCATGTTCTTGCCCTACAAAAAAGATGTGCTGAGCATTACATGCATAAGGCAAATCCTCCTCTTCCTCCCATCTTGACTCACACAGATTTCTGGCACCCTTCTTTATAGCTCAAGTTGTATTGAACCATTTACCACTGAAATGCCTTTCTGTCTAAAGTACTGGATGTCTAAACCCTTAACCTTGTAGGTCAGAGAATAGAGATGTTTACTTAAAAAGAAGTAAAAAAGTATCTGAACAAAAGAAAAACCTTTCATTTAAGCAATGAAAGATTATGAGATCTTACCAGCACAACACACAACAGTCCTCCTCAGTCATCTCTAGAACTTCAGCAGTTTTTATATCACCATTTACAAAAATTCAACAAATTACTAAATCCAAAATGCTGAACTAGGACTCCAGTAAACAGCTTTTTTATTTGCTCAGATCTGCTGTTTGCTGCTCAGTGCTGGACATCTAATTTGTAAGTGCCTAAATGTGTCCTGATTGCACGGAGAAAAAAAAGGGACAATTAATCCAAAACCAAAATGAGATGACAGCAGCAGAGAAACTGTACTTGGGATTGCTGTGGATGGAGGGTATTTTTTGATTGCTGGTTTAGTTGTCATGCTTCTACATCCTATAAACAGGGTTGGGGGGGTAGCCAAATCCCTCTTTTACTTAAAAGTCTAGCCAAATAGGCAGTCCTTGTGCTAAACCAGTACAGCTCTTAGATTATTCTAGAATTTTGAGAAGTAAATTTCAAAGCCTTAAGCTCAAAAATAAACAGCAGGGTCACCTATAGTAGGTCATATAGAACGTGTCCAGGTGGGCTTTGAATGGCTCCAGGGAAGGAGACTCCACACCCTCCCTGGACAGCCTGTGCCAGTGTCCTATCACCCCCACAGTGAAAGAGATATAATATAATTATATAATATATAATGGCCCAGACACTGAATACTCTTCTCACCACACTGCCAAGTATAAATAAAGTCTGTTCAAGCTAGCCCTAAGTGAGTATCTCTTGTTGGTAAGTCTGTTTGCACAAAGACAGATGAATCAGTGCTTATAAAATCAGAATTGCAATGTTACTTAAAAAATACACTACTCCAAACTACTGGATCAGTTATTCTGGACTCTTGCAGTAATGTGTTGTTCACAAAAATAAGTATGATTTCTGGGACTTTTTTTTTTTTTTTTTACAGTTCCACATTCAAGAGACTACGATGGAAAATCTGTTTCCTTGAGTAACAGCTGAACAGAATGCAGCATAGAAGTGCTAACGTGAAAGAAAGGGTTTACATAGTAAGTATGGGTACAGGAAATACCTCATTTGCTTTAGAAGAGAAATTTCTAGCTCTTCGAAAGAAATTATACCTTTTCAAGCTACAAATCCCCATGTATTGATCAAGATTAACATCCCACAAGACACTGCCTAATCCTTGAAAACTTATTATTCTCTCTTCAAGTAAAGGTTCAGATTAATTGCTTACACAAATCACAGCTGCCAATGATCCACCCAAGTGCTACCATTTGATGAGTTGGTAGAACAAGTTAACCTGCTCAAACTTTAACATTTGCTTTTACAGAGACTTGAACAGTTCATTCAGAACAGCTGCAACACTCCTGCAACACCTCCCTCAGCAGTTAACGCGTTTCAGTAAGATTCCGGTATTACAAACTCAAATTCAGTACTTCCCTCTGAGGGATTTTGTTTTAAAATCGCTTCGTTTCCCTGGGGGATGAAAATGTCATCCCAGGTAATTTGTTTGGATGGAGAGCTGGATGTTGTCCCTTCAGTGCCATCTTTCCCTGAGCCAACACGATAAACAATTCCACCCTCATTTATTACAGGTAAGCTGCTGGAGCGATTGGTGATGTAGGCGTACTGTCTGATCTGCAGAGACCTGCAGGGGTGCAGCCGATACAGCTTGGTGTCTCCAGAAGGGTCTTGGCTATGAACTGATCTCACATGGGAGGCCATAATTTGGTAGTTGATGAAAGATTTGCCACAGGTCAAGCACTGGTACCTCCGCTCGCCGGTGTGGTGAATCTCGTGCTTTGTGCGGTATTCTGCAAGAGGGAAAACTTTGTCACAGTACCGACAGGCGTACTTCTTCTCCCAGGAATGAACATTAAAATGTCTCCGTAGGCTGGTCAGACAGGCGTATGATCTCTTGCACACAATACAGATGTAGTAGACTCTCCCATCTACTATGAGCTCGTAGTGGTCGTCGTGCTTTACTTTCATACGTTTCCTGTTCGAAGACTCGGCGCCACCAGATGTTTTGGGTGTTTCATCAGGTTTGGTTTCACCTTCCTCAGAGCTGCCCTTCACAGGAATGACTATATCGTAGGTATCCTCCCCAATATTTGCATAAACCTTGCAGCCTGTGGAGAGGCCTCCTATTTCGGTCGTTTTATCCAGTGTGATGATTTTCTGCCCCTCTGCTGCATTCTTTGATGCTACACCTGAATTGAATTCCTTGTTTCCACTAAGGACATCTGAAATTTTTATTTTAAAATCTCCAGGTTTACAAAAGGGTTCCTGTGAAAGTGTAACCACCTGTTTTTTCTGCACACCTGATCCTTCAATGCTTGCTGCCTTGGCTGCAGAAGGTGGCTGAGCCAACAAGCCACTGACTGAACCAGGACTGGAGGAGCTAATGATATCGACATCATCTTCTACAACCTCTTCAACATCAACAGCAGTGGTTTGCACTCCAGTTACAGAGCTGTTATCAGGTGGCTGCTGGTTCTCCTCCAGCAAATCAATCGTAGGGGTCACGTGTGTTTGCAGGGAGGCGCCGGCGCTGAGCGACGCGTTCAGCTGAGGCTTGTTGAGCACAATGATGTTGGGAGTCAAATGCTGTGGTGCTGCAGAGACGAGTGGCGTGGCACTCGACTGTGCTGGGTTTGGGTTTAGCTGACTGGCAGACAAAGTGAGGTTTTGAGCTGCTGGGGTGCTGGTCAGATGGGAAGAGCCCCCAATGCCACATGGTTTTTGGTCAGAATCTCCTGCTTGGCTTGGGCAAGGTTGGTTCTGGGTGGCAGCATTTGTATCTTTAGTGCATTCTTTTGGGGGAGCAATCTCTGAGCAAAAAATGACATCATCATCGTCCTCATCATCTGAATCACTCACTGTAATTTTTGTAGTCTCATATTCTATGCCATGCAAGGAGAATGACTGTGTTATAACAGGCATGCCATCTGTCACCTCCTGACTCTCTGGCCTCACCACAGGTACTTGTGTTTCAGCATCCTTCTGACCCAGGGTAGAAGTTGAAGTTTCTGAAGCACCATCTTTGACCTCACTTGGCGTGGTTTTTCCTTCAGGTGGAGGTGTGCCCAGATCAGCTATGAATTTAACACCCAGCTGCTGCCCTGATTTAATCAGTTCATCAAGTAAATCGGACTGAACGCTGATTATTTTGGAACTATAAATATAGTTAAGAATTTCTGCAAAAATTTCTGCTCTTACAAAGCTCAGTTCAACCACTTGCCCAGCCACTGAGAAAAGCTGGTGAAAATATGTGCTTGAGGCTGAAAGGATGTTCCTGTGAGCCCGAAACTTCCGGTCCTCCACGATGACAGTGACATCACAAAAAAGCCCATGACCACGTTGTTCATTCAGAGACTGAAGGAGCACACTAGAATACTGTGTGTCTGTCGCAGAAATCAGCTTTTTCCCCTCCATTCCTGCAAGGAGAAAGCAAAAGGCATAAAAATTAGTAAAAACACTGGCTTACAAATTGGACTGCATGATGGTCCCACATTTACTGCTTATTCCTGCTTTTGAAAAAACAAACTTGAGATACAGTTCTTGAGCTTGTATGCTATGGCACCCATGGTTTCTTATTTATCCCGTCACCTTCTACAAAAGGTATGTGCAATTCTGAATGTACCCTCTACTCTGACACAGGGAGGAACAGAGAAACAACTGTTTATCTGATGCAAGAGCGAGTTAGGTAAATTCAAAAACTGACAAGATGGAAAATTCGGGTCCCTCAAAAGGCTTTAAACACATTTCTTTTTACCTGAGAAAATATTCTGTAAACTTTTATGAGCAAGCCCACCAAAATGCAGTTAATTTATGGGCCAGACAACAAATGCAGTGCGTCTCTGTATTACCAGAAAACTGAAGTTAATGAAAACGTTATTGGCACTTCCCTTCCTTGCCCACCAAGATAAACTGTTTGGTTTTATCCTCCTCTTATGTCTCCAAGGTCGCCTTGTGTTTGAAGCCAAGCTACCAAGGCAGCACGCTAACAAAAAAGCCGATCTGACTGCAAAGTCAAACTAACCCAGCCCTCGGCACTTCCCATTCGATGCCACCCAACAAGACGCGAAAAAACCCCACCACTAAAACCCGCGAGCAGGGAGTTAGAGGCCCAGAGCCCGGGTTCTCCTGGCAGCAGCCAATTTCCCTGCGCCTGGAGGGCAGGACGAGGCCAAAGGCCGAGACCCCCGCACGGCCCAGCGGCGGCCTCTCCGTGCTCCGGGCGGTCACGGCGGTGCACGGAGCCCGTCCCGCTCCCGGCCGAGGCCCGAGCTCGCCTCCCCCGCAGCCCCCGGTGAAGTTTACCATGAAAACGAGCGTTTCCAGCCGGAGACGAACCCGTCGCGGGTGAGGGCACGGTCGCGGGAGATGTTTCGCGGGCCGGGCCGGGCCCCGCCGCGGGCTCCCCAGGCGGGGTGTGAGCGTCCGGGCGGCCCCGCCTCAGCCAGAGGCAGCGCTGACAGGCGTCGGGCCCGGCGAGCGGCCCAGCGGCGGCAACCGGAGCCGGCAACCGGGCGGCCCCTCCGCCGCCTCCGAGCGGCCAGGCCGTGCCCCGCACTTCCTGCTTGAAGCGAGCGGAGCGGAGCCGGCCCCAGCGGCAGCGGGGAGCGGCAGGCAGCCCGCGGATCGGAGGAGGAAGAGGGCCCGCGATACCCGCGCTGCGGCAGCTGTCCCGGTCCCGGTTCCCGTCCCGGTCCCCTCCGCTTCCCCGGCTCGGACACCGCCCCCGCGGCAGGGCCGCCAGAGAGCGCTGCGGGGCTCTGCCCTCCCCCGCGCTCCGCCCGAGCGCTCTCGTCACCCTTCGGCTGAACGGGGCCGAACGGGCTCGGGAACCTTCGGGGCTGAACGGAGCCCGGGGCGGGGCTGTCCTCAGGCCGGGGCCTGGCTTTAGGTCCGGCCCGCACCTCTGGAGCCCGTGACCCCGGCTGTGTGCTCCCCGGCCCCGCTTCCCGCGGTGCCTGGAGCCGAGGTAGCGGTGCAGCGGGCTGAGGGGACTGGAAGCTCCCAGCCCCCCCGAGGGCTGCACCGCTCGGGGGCCGCCCCTGCTGAGGGGCACGGCCGGGCGGCTGCAGGGCCCCGCGTGTGGGCTGGGGCCGAGCTCCGGCGGGGGCCTCGGGAACCCCGGGCCGCACACAGGGGCCTCGCTGCGGCCTTGGCAGCGGCCCCGCGGTGCTTGCCCGAGGTGAAAGCCGCCAGCCAGCCCCCCAGCACTTGCCTGGTGTCTGCCCGCGCTGCGGGGACGCGATGGCCGCGTTACTGCCCGCGGTGGCTCCTTTCTTTCCGGGGGTGACTGCGCTGCTCTGCCGGGCACCCCCGCACAGCAGCGGGCACGGCCGTAACCTGCGTGTCCCTGCTCGCACCGCGGGATCGTGGATCCGGTGTTCCTGGCACCGAGGAGCCCGTGTTCAGCCTCGCCAGGAGCTGTGCAGACATGAAGTCCTTTGACAACAGGCAGCGTTCGACATGAGTGACATGGCCACAGTGCAAACTGCTGCTGTTCGTGAATGCTCAGAGAGCAGCAAGATCATAAAAGGTATTTTTCATCTTCAGTAATCCAGCTGCCCCCCTCCCCCTTTTCCTTTTTTTAATATATATATATATATATATATATTCCTATGGAATCCTGACAGGCTCTTGAATTTTTTTAAGATTCAAAAACTTTGCCAAAAACAAACGTCCTTCTATCAAGTTCAACCGAAACCATTCACAGCCCATAGTCACCACCACAAATTCCTGCAATCCCTCACCACACAGATCAGCAACAAAATGGTTCTGCCTAGGTTGAGGAGCCCTTCCAGCAAGAAAATCACCTGCCATGCTCCCTGTATTTGTATAAGTAGTAGCAGAACTGCCTTTTTGAAGTGTGCCTTCAGATCTGAAATGCAGTTTCTGTTTATTTACAGGTCTTTCCAGAGAGTTGAGTGAAGTAAAACAAAAGGGAAGAAGGAATAACTGTGGAAAACATAGGCTTTCCTTCCTCATACAACCCTTCAATTAAGTTTTCTCCTTTGATGTAAGTTATTTGTTGTTTTTGCACAGGGGTTTATATTAAATGAAAATAACACTGTACTTGTTTTAATTCTTAATGTATAATCCGATGTTCTTTTTTTCTCCTCCAAAAATGTCTGATGGGCCAAATTAATCCATTTGTTGGCTCTTCATCCTTCAGCTTCAAGGAGTTTTTTTCTCCTCATTGCCTATCTGATTTCTAAATAACTAATGGGAAAATTTCTAGATCAAGATGAGCACTGATTTGGAAGGAGTCCTGCTCCTGAAGTTCTCAGAAATCAGGTTTGAACTGCTTAGCCTTAGGCACAGCAGTGCTGGATAATTTAAAAGATGCTGACTAGCTGTGAGAGCTGCCCCATCTCTTTGTCTCATCTCCTTTTTGCAGAAGCTTCTCTCTAGGGCAACCTCTTAGATCAGATATAAAATCTGAGCCTTGCCATGGTTGGGACACAGCTAATGCTCTGACATGCTTAAAAAGCTTTACTGAAGCTGCCACTCAGTCCTCCTGTGCTTGAATGCAGAATTGTCTTGACAAATGTGGGAGACAAAGAAGCTTTCTCTGTAACGAGAAAATGTATTTTATATTAAAATAAATTAAATTTGATAAACAAGACAGTGAATTTCCCCTTAGGGCCTTCAGTAAAATCATAACCCAACAGTTATCCTAACTAAAACTACTGCTGGGGACAGAATGTCCTTCCACAGAGGAATTTCAAATAAAACACCACTGCTTCTGAAGGACTCTGAAATACTAATTTCCACTCTTCGTGCCTTGAGGAATTTTCAGGGAGTATTTTTCCTGCCAGTGCCATTAGGCAAAGCCTCATTTGACTGAACTTAAAAGCCCAGTGCTACTTTTTATGGACCTGAGCAGTCACTGCAGATGCTGTTATGTACTGTACCTACATGCATGGCCTCACCTGTGCCTCATGAGACTTCCAGTCACTTTACAACATCAGGTAGCAGGGGAGCAGTGTGGATGTTTCAGCCACCACTGCCCCTGGGCAGATGTGCCCAGATGTGAGTGGCCAGTGCCCCCCAGGGCTGGTGGCCCTCCCTGCTGAGCGTGGTGGCAGTGAACCCCTGGCTGCCAGCCCCCCAACACACACAGTGACCCCTCCCTCCAGCACACAGACACCCCTCAGGGCCTTACACCCCTCTTCTGGGGCAGCCCCCATGCTGGGGGATCCCGGGGAAGGGCCACAGGGATGGGTCCCTATGATAGGTGTCTGCCCCAGCAGCTTCCATCTCTCACGGGCTGGTGGCACAAAAATCTCCTGTCACTGGTGCTGGCCATGCACTGGACTTTCTCCTGAGGACATCTGACCCCAGCACACTGCAGGGGTGAAGGAACTGGGCAGGCTGTGAGCCCACAGGTATGGGTCAGATCAGGATCACTCCAGCTTTCGGGTTCTTCCCGAGACAAAATCACCGAGCCTCAAGTCCTGCAGCAGGGATTCAGCTGGCAAAGCCCTGGGCCCTGCTGCCTCATTCCAGGGACCCCACAGCCCCTCTCGAGGTGTCCTGATGGGGTTAAACTGGGCAAGCAGCACTCCCAGTACTCAGAACATTCACAAAGCCCCATCAGGGAAGGGTCCCGGTCCCCGTCCCGGTCCCGGTCCCGGACAGAGCCGGGGCAGGGTTACACCACACACACACCGCTGCAAACCTCCGGTAACATCTGTCTGCACACAAGATAATCCACAGTTTAAACGGGCTTCCTCCTCACAGACTGATAGTTTGGGAACCGAAATTGCGTCCCGTGTGTGCAGAAGAGACTGAAATAACTCTGACATCTCTTCCCCACAGCACAGCCCATCCCGGCGGAGGGAGCAGCAGCCCCAGAGCCCCGTTAGTGTCAGGCACAGGTCCCGGGGGTTAAGCGAGCGGGGAGGGAGGGGGGGAGCTCAGGAGGGGGTGCGGGTCCGGTTTTACTGAACCATTTCCATCCTTTTCTCCTCAGACGGCTGCAGCTCCGGGGAACGAGCCGACACCGGGAGCGGCGGACAGAGCCCTTGTTCTTAAGCCCCAACAATCGACCGCGCAGGTGCCCGGGGAGGGGGAACCCCGCGGGCTCCGGTGAGTAACGGGGCAGTAACGGGCCGTGAGCTGTCCGCCGAGCGGTGCTGCTGCGAGGCAGCCTGGACAGCTCCCTCCCGCCGCCTCCCGCTCCGCCTTACCTGGCCCCGCCGCCGCTTGCACGTCCATGCTGCCGGGGGACCGGACCCGTCCGCCGCGGGACCGGGCCGCCGCCGGCAGCACAAAGGGAGCGGCCGCCGGGAACGCCGCCGCCGCGGCGCCGTGTTTCCGCACGGGCGCTTGGAGAGTGCGCCGTGACCCGCCGGCGGGGCCGCCCCGCTTCCGCCCCGCTTCCGCCCGTGCGGCGGGAGGGCGCCGGAAGCCCCGCGCCTCCCGGAAGCGGCTCCGCTGAGCGGCCGCCATGGCGCCGGCGTCGCGTTCGCGCAGCCCGCCGGCTGTCAGCCCCGATCGGCGGGGCCGCAGGTCCCGTTCCCGATCCCGGTCCCGGTCTCGAGAACGCAACGGCCTGAAGCGGACGAGCCACCGGCGGAGCCGCAGCTGGTCCCGTTCCCGTGAGCGCACGCCCGGCGGGCCCCGCTCCGCCCCGCACCACGGGCACTACCACGGCAAGGCCTGGCCCGAGTATTACGAGAAGGAGAAGGAGGAGATCCTGAGGCAGAGGCGAGCGCCGGACCCGCGCTGGGCTCCCCGCACGGCGCCCGTCGTGCTCGGGGGAACCGGGCTGCCGGGGACGGGAGGGTCGGGGGGAGGGCAGGGTCTGTGCCGCGGGGCTGTTCCGGGCCTGCAGCGCGGGGGTTTGGTGCCGGTCTGCCGGGGTGTTTGTGCGGCTGACGGTGGCTGTCGGAAGAGGCACACGGGGGGTGTGTGCGGGGGGTCAGTGCGGTGTTTGCCTTGCAGGAGGCTCAATGAGAGGGAGAGAATCGGGGAGCTGGGAGCACCTGAAGTCTGGGGACTGTCACCAAAGGTTCCTGACCCCGAGTAAGGCACATTCTTTCTGCTTCCCTTCCTGTCCTTACCATTTTGGTTGTGTGTCAGTTGGATTGACAAAGTTTTCTTCTCCCTGCCACTAATTAAGTTATGTCCATTTGGTTCTGAGTCACAGTAACAAGCTCATTACTTCCCTTTTTCCCAAGTATAACCAAATATTCCCAATATGTGCAGGACGTGATTTATTGTGGGTCTGGTGACCTTGGTGTTGTGGTTCTGAAAGCAATTCCCACGCTGCAAATCAGCTGTGGGACAGTTTGTTCTGTGACAAGAATTTCCTCCCAGTCTGCACAAGTGTTTTCATCACGAGTTTACTTCTGGACCTTCTACTAGAAAACAGATTTTTAAGAGAAAACTTTTCTCTTTATTAGTTCTGATGAGCATACACCAGTAGAAGATGAAGAGGCAAAATCCAAGAGCAGTTCTTCAGATTCCAGCTCGGAAGGTATTCTGGTTTGGCTTTGTTTCAAAAATGAGAGGCTGGGGAAGTCTCAGACCTGCTGCTGCACCTTGCAGGGGGTTCACTGACTGACCCGTGGGCATTGCTTTGGGGGTATCAGGAAAAGCACGTGGAGATAGATCATCCCTGTCTGTCAGCTAATGTTATCCTTAAAAACATATTCCAGAGGAAAAAAAGAAAAAGAAGAAGAAAAGAAAGAAGAAAAAGAGGAAGGCATCCAAAAGAAAACACAGGAAACATTCTGAGGACAGCGACAGCGACTCAGAGTCTGAGCAGAACTCCAGTGGTAAGGAAGGAGGGGCTGGGTTTGTACAGACACAGCTCCTGCTGCTCCTCTGGACACAAAGCAGTGCTGAGGGCTTTGCTGCACACTTGAAATGTTCTCAAGTTCCAGAGAGAGCTACAGCATCCACCTGGTGTCTGGCCTCAGGAAGGAGGAATTCTGAGTGTCACATCCAGTGGGCATCAGGTGCCAGTAAGATATTTGGAATGTTCTGGTACTGAGCAAAGCTGCAGGCAGCTTTCTGCTGAAACTTTATCAGTGGTTTTTGGTACCTGAAGAACTCACCTCTGAGAAGCTGTGCTCTGAGACATTCTGGTGGAGGGAGGGAGTAAACTACATAGTAATAGCAAATAATTTCTTTTTTTATAATCTATATGCTTTTCTTTTTTTCAGATGAAGATAAAAAGAAAAGCAAGAAGAAGAAAAAGAAGAACAGAAAGTAAGTTTACAGGTTGTTGTGTGTAATTCTACCTGCTTCTGACCAGAGGGCACCACCACTCTCTTAGCAGGCAGTGAGGAAAGCTGAGAGCTCCTGGAATCAGGGCTACAGATGCTGCCAGATAATCTTAATTTTATGGATTTTCTTTAAATCTACAGAACCATGCAGCATAGAGGACTCACTGCAAACTTAGGGAGGCACTTTGTAATGCCATAAAGGACATAAAAGTGTCTGTATGGTCTTTGTTTACTGCAACCTCTCAGCAGCCAGAGAGCCTTCCCACAGGGGGAGGTTGCCTTGAGCAGCTGGTGACTGGAGTGTGATTCCAAGCACTTTCTTTCATCTGAAAATGTGGTAAATTTAAAGCACGTTGTCTTTGACTTTATCACAGGAAGAAATATAAGAAAAAGAAAAATAAGAAGAGCAGGAAGGAATCCAGTGATTCAAGTAGTGAAGATTCTGATGATGAAACAATTCAAGGGGAAGATCTCTGGATTGAGAGATCAAGTAGGTTCACCTGACCTTAAACTTGTTTTGAAACTTCTTGGTGTCCTTTGCCCTTTGTGTGAATTCTTTCTTAGGTGTCCCTGACTTGTGTAACTGTTCTGATAACAAAGAACAATGGGCACAATATTGATCTTCCTCATTATTTTATTGTTGCAGGAAATACAGAAGCTGATAGTTTGATTGGCCCAGAAGCTCCAAAAACTCATGCCTCTCAGGATGACAGGCCTCTGAAGTGAGTAGCCAGCTCTAAAGTACTTGGATCAACTCAACCAAGCCAGAAGGACCTTTGTTGCCACTTAATCAAAGTAGATTCAACTGGTTATTTCAGATGGTGTTACAAGTGTTAGCCACAGGGAAGAAAAAGTAGGAAAATGCTTAAAAATGCAGCAGTAGCAAGAAGCAGGCAGAGAAGCTGAATGTTTATCTCAGGCTCTCTGCATCAGACTGTCTGAAATCCCTGATTGTTGTTTGTTTTTCAAGCTATGGGCATGCCCTCCTGCCTGGTGAAGGTGCAGCAATGGCAGAGTATGTGAAAGCAGGAAAAAGGATCCCCCGGAGAGGTGAAATTGGTTTGACCAGTGAAGAGATTGCATCATTTGAGAGCTCTGGTTACGTCATGAGTGGCAGCAGGTATGGATTGGCTGATCCTTGTGGCTGAGTGGAATTTCCAGAGCTGCTTCCAAGAGTTGGTTGGTTGGTTGGTTGGTTGGTTGGGAGATTGCTTCCAGGCTCTGGTTGTGAGCACTGAAGGTGCTCTG
This sequence comes from Calypte anna, assembly GCF_003957555.1. Taxonomy (NCBI): domain Eukaryota; kingdom Metazoa; phylum Chordata; class Aves; order Apodiformes; family Trochilidae; genus Calypte; species Calypte anna. The sequence goes on along the minus strand of NC_044247.1, from coordinate 12,736,167 downwards.
TGTGCTTGCAGTGATAAATAACAAACTCCTTGTTGCTGTAGATTAGATGGTGAGGGTTTTCTAAGGACACTTTCTCCTCAGGAGCAAAATAATTAATTCCAGTAAATACACTTGTAATTTGTGCTTGAAATGAGGAGGTGCTTGTGTTGGGTGGCTCAGAGGTGGTCTCTGGACAGCAGGGGTGACATGCTAGCTCTTTGCAGGAGACAAATCAAAGTATGAGATGCTGGCTGCACTTTTTTCTCTATGAATCCAACAAGAATTTCACTTCAATTCTGGCAATGCAGCAGCTGACACTCTGGGGCAGGTGAATCCTCCACCTCACTCCCTGAGCACAGACACCCCCAGAGGTCACTTTCTTGCTCTGCAACGCTCCTTCCAGGGGAGGTTTGTGTGCAGCTCAGGCTCCTTAGTGTGGGTATCTTTATTTACAAGCCCCTCCAGACCGTGTGAGGTGTGGGAGGTGGCGGGGGGCTGTGTTGGGTGGGTGTGTTGGGTGGGTGTGGGGGTGTCCCAGCCCTGCCCCATCCTCTGCCCCCCAGGCACCGCCGGATGGAAGCCGTGCGCCTGCGGAAGGAGAACCAGATCTACAGCGCGGATGAGAAGAGAGCTCTGGCATCCTTCAACCAGGAGGAGAGGAGGAAGAGAGAGAATAAGATCCTTGCAAGCTTTCGAGAGATGGTCTACAGAAAGACTAAGGGCAAAGAGGAGAAATAATTTTATATTTCAGCTGCCAAGCAGCTGCAGACCTGTGCCAGAGGGAGCTTGGAAAAAGCCGCAAGTGCTGCGGTGCCTTTGACCCAGCAAGGCCGAACCTGGGGGTGTGCGTTACTTGTATCAAAGAAACAGGGTTACTGTTGTCAGATTTTCCTGAATGATTTGTTGAGCCATCTACAAGATGTCCCTGTAAAGTGAAAGGCTTCAGGGCAGGCAGGAACAGGCTGGGAAGAGGAGACCTGCCAGTGTTGTGTGCTGACTTTGAATTGCACCAGAGGGAAGATTCCATGAGAGGGCTTTGATACCTGATGCTGATAAGTGTGATTTTTCCTTTTATTTTGGCTAAGGAGAGCAGCCTGGCCATCATAAGCAAACCACTAGTAACTAGCAAAAACAAAGCTGCTCCCAAGTTCCTGTTTAAGACCCAAGACTGTCCAGTTAAGTATTTTTTCGTAAGTCTTCTAGATTTATTTTTTGTTCTCAGAACAGTTGAGTTTGGTTTGTGGTTCAAACTAGACTTGTAAATAGGAATGAGTTTGTAATTTAATACAGATGGGCTTCAGTTTCTTTAAGGCAAGCAGATAGCAATTGGGGTGTAAAGTAATAGTGACTGCAGGGTCAGATCTACACCACCATAGCCTGTGGTAAAGAGCTCAGGTTGCTTGCTTCTTTTTCTCCTATGTTATACATAGGTACCAGAGCAGTGGGGAGCAGTGATTGGAACCCCTGGGTATACACAGGTGGTAACAAGGATTTATCTTTCAATTTATTTGAAATTTTTTTCTTTGTCTGTGGAAGTGTTCTAGATTAAAACTTTATTTTAACTCCTGCAGTATTTTAATTTGTTCTGTTTCAGCAGCATTACGTGGCTGTCTTTTGAATTATGCACTCAGAGGCCCACTCCTCTGAAGGTGGTGCTTCTGTGGTGGTTGTCTGAGATTCATCTGCATATTTCCCAACATCCCCCCTTCAGCCTTCTTATTCTCAGATGCTTTTAAAAAAAAAGTGTTTTCCAGAGGAACTTCTCCTTAAGTCTCTGTGTTGTAGTTTCAGCAGCAGAGATGCCTTGTATATTTGTATAAAGAAAATAAAAATCCTATAACATTTGCTCTGGAGTTCTGCAGACTTGGTGTGCACAAGCAGCCCATCCAGCCCAGCTGCCTCTTCCTGTTTACACTCTGGAATTTGGTTCTGTCCTGACACACCCTCCCATTCCTGCAAGGCACCAGCTGCCAGGTCAGGCTGCAGTTGAGTTTGCACAGTTTAATGTATCCACAATGCAGAAATGCTAACGAGGAAGAGCCATTCTTTTCTCATTGTGTCTGATTCTCCACAAAATAACAAGAGAGTCTTGGTGATGGTCAGTTGGAGCTGTTTTGGAGAGCAGATCTTTCCATGAGGATTAGTTTATTTTCTATGATGTCCTTAAGCCACTTTTCTCTAAACCGACACTGTTCTGGCCTGGAGGATGGAATAAAAAGAGGGTGGATGGAAAGAATAATATTGCATCCAAGTTTGGCCAGCAGGCTGTTACTCACAGGGCAAGCCTGTGTGCTGAAAAGACACCTCTACCTGTGTAATCCCAGGAAAAATGCTTTATGGAGACAGCTCATGGGGTGCCTGTCCATCTGTGTGTTGGAGTGAACCTCATGGTAAGTTTTGCATAGCAAGGTTTTGACAGCTTCCTCCACCTCTCTGCTATCACTGCAAGCTTCCTTACATCAATTTCCTTTCTGGTTTTTTGGGTTTGTTTGTTTTTGTTTTTTTTGGCATAGGAAAGCTTGCTAGAAGCTCCCAGGTTGTGTTAGTGGTGGAAGAATAATTACATTTACCTGTGAATCAGCCTGCTGGACTCCAGAGTGAAGAACACCTCCACAGGCGAGGTCTGAGAGAGAGGAGAAACAGGACAGAGTTCACATACAGGACTTCAAAAAGCAGACACTAATTAGGTGAGAGCTGCTCTCTACTTCTTCAAAAATAACCTGAGTGCTTGCACAACATTTCTGATACAGATGAGAATAAAAAAAGCTCCTGTGAGGCTCATGAAGGCTAAGACTCAGAGGGTAGAATTTTAAGCTTGAGCTAAGACAGAAGATTTCTGACCTGTGTCTGCGAGCTGTTGTGGTGGTTTTGGCTGAGTAGGATTGATTTTCTTCGTAGTAGCTGCTCTGGGGCTGTGGTTTGGATTTGTGCTGAGGACAGTGTTGGTAACACGGGGCTGGTTCTGTCACTGCCGAGCAGTGCTGACCCAGAGCCCAGGCCTTTCCTGCTCCTCACACCCCCCCAGCCGGTGGGCCAGGGGTGCACAAGAAGGTGGGATGGGACAGAGCAGGGACAGCTGAGCCCAAGTGACCCAAGGGACATCCCAGCCCATGAGGTGCCATGCTCAGCAATAAAACCAGGGAAGAGGTATTTGGGGGAGACAGTGCTCGGGGACCAGGTTGCTTTGTGGTGGGAAATTGCACTGCTTGTCTTAGTTTTTATGTTTCTCTCTCCTGGTTATATTTTCCTTTGCGTTTCTTTTTAATCATTGAGATATTTTTATCTCAACCCACAAGGTTTCTCACTTTTACACTCCCTAACTTCCATAACTTTCCCCTGCTCAGCCCTTCTTACAGCTGCCCAAAGCAGTTGCTGCTGCTTAGCATGGGAAGCTGTATGAGCAGGAAAGCAGATGTGGGATCCTGCCAGATTCCCTGTAATATTTCTGCCAGTCTTCACAATTTGGAAACCAAACCAGCTTCTGGCTTTGTGCTCTGCTCCCCTCAGCAACTGATTGCTGGTTTCCCCATGTCTACATTTCCTGCTCTGGCCATGCCCAGGCCTCTTCAGCCTCTCTCCTCAGAGCTGGGACTCCTGGCTGGTCTCTCCACTGCTCTGGTGTTTCCCTGCCTCAGGAACTCCCCAGACTCCTGTCCCTTCCAGGGTTGCTGCATGCTGTTTCTGAGTGCTTACAGCAGGTTTAATTTTGGAGATCTCTATAACAAAGTAGATGCTTGCTGTTGCTCGTGGGATGGGTTTCCTGCGTGTTGGCACGCTCCAGCACACTCTGTAGTGATACCTCTTGCTGTCCTTCAGTTCTTCTTCCCGAAGGAATTCTGACCAGTAAAGCCAGCTCTCGTGAACCTCCCATGTCTGCAGGACAGAAAGGTGGCACTGAAATTCCCTCTCTAGCAGAGGTGACTGGAGGGAGGTCCTAAAAAGGAGCTGTGGTGCTGCTCTCCTCTCATTTTTCACACCCCTCAGCAGTGAGGTGTGACCTGACTGAGTGGGTGAAATTGTCACTCACAGAAATCAGTTCCTCAATCTGCTCCTTTCCTCTCTCTACTGTGAAGTCTTCACCTGTGATCCACTGAATATCTTTGGTGACACTCTTGGTTTCTAAAATAGAGAAAATGCTGATAAATCCTTCTGGGAAGACCCTGACACATGCAAATAGAGCAGACACCCTACCTTTCTCTTTGTCCTCCTGCTCTGGAAGATGTTCCTCTGTACTGCTTCTCCCATTTTCCATCAGAATGTGAGGTTTGCTCCTCGCTGGCAGCGTTTTCCACCCCCTCGTCTGTTGTCTTCACCTTCAGAAACACACAAACACACGAGACAGTTGGACCCAGTTGAGAAGCTTCAGGCCCAGCTGGAGAGGGATTCTCCAGAGACAGCAGGAAGAGCTCTGGGCCCATTTCCCTCTCTGACTCCCCTGCTCTCTTCCTGGCCTCTGCTCAGCTCCACTCACTGCCCAGAGCAGCTCCTGTCCCTGTGTCACCTCCCCGGTACCCGGTGATCCCGGGAGTGTTTGTTTGGCGTTGCCATGGCAACGGGCAACGGGAGCGCCGGGCTCCTGGATGCCTCGGGGCTCGGGGAGGGGAAATTCCTCCCGTTCTGGTTTCTTTTTTTTTTTTTTTTTTTTTTTTTCAAACGCCAGCAGCAGAAAGGTCCCTTTGGCCCATAAGGGCCAGTTTGGAGCAGCAGGACCAGTAAAAACCCGTTTGGCTGCAATGGAGCCAGGGGGGTGTACTGGTCCCAGTGAGTGGCAGTTTTAATTCTTCAGCTGAGTTTTGACCACATCTCCCTGGTCACTTCACCCCCTCTCAGGGTTTGTCTTTCTGTAGGCATGAGCACAAGGGACAGGAAATTAGAGAAAACACAAGTACTTGCTTCCTGCAAAATCCTAAAGTTCCCAATAATTTCTCCTCTCCTCCCTTGACTTGGGCATTTGCAGCTCTTCAGTTTTCCTTACAGCACCTGGGGGAATCACTGCACTGCCCACTACCCACCAAATACCTCACGATTTTACCACTTGACTTGGCTCCTGACATCTTCAGTTTCTGCTTTATTCAGTGCTTGCCATCCCATTGCTGCCACTCCCTCCATCTTCTCAGGGGATGTTGCCCCAGTTAGAATATCACCTGTAAACTGGTTTAACCTCACATCTTCAAGTGAGACAGTTCAGCAAGTGCAGCACCAGCAATTGTGGGTTTATTGCCCCCCTCAGAGGCTGCTAAAGGTGTGTTGGATTCCCTCCCAGCTAAAAGCAAACTTCTCTCTATCCTCCTCCTTCCAGGGAGCTGTGGGTGCTTCAGGGAGGCTGAGACCCCACGGGAAGCCTGTGCTGGAGCAGACTCCTGGGAGGAGGAGTCCATCCTGGAGCAGGTTTGCTGGCAGGACTGGTGACCCCACAGGGGAGCCAGGCTGGAGCAGTCTGTTCCTGAAGGACTGCACCCTGTGGGAGGGACCCATGGCTGGAGCAGCTCATGGACTGTTTCCCAAGGGAAGGATCCAGGGCTGGAGCAGGGGAAGAGTGTGAGGAGGAAGGAGCAGCAGAGACAAGGTGAGATGAACAGACCACAACCCCAGCTCCCTCTGCCCCTGGGGCACTGTGAGTGGAGAAAGTAGAAAAAATTGTTAAATGAAGCTGAGCCAGGGAAGAAGGAAGGGAAGTAGCTGCAGATTTGTTTTTATTTCTCATTACCCTACTCTGATTTAACTGGCAACAAGTCCAACTAAGTTCCCCAAGTCAAGCCTGTTCTGATTATGATGGTAATTGCTGAGGAGTGGAGTGGTAAGAGCAGTTCTGGTGGGAACCCAATATCCAGGTGGGGTCAACTCCCTCCCCAGCAACACAGACACAGGAGTTGAATTAAGTGCACATCTTTATTAAAGAGTTAAATCACTTTGTATAGGTATGGGGGGTCTCCCAATGCTGCCACCTCAGTCGATGTTCTCCAGACCCTGAAAAAGAAACAGAATCAGCTGTATCTTTGCCATTCTCACTGCTACCATACAAGATATATTTATATTTATATTTATATTTATATTTATATTTATATTTATATTTATATTTATATTTATAAAGCGCCTATCACCATATTGATAAACATTCTTTGGAACCACTCTGACAGCCCAGGTAAGAACAGGAGTCAGCCTGTTAGTACCTCAGCATTTCTGTTTCCAACCAATTTAAAAAAAAAAGAAGGCATAGCTGAAAATCCTAGAATGTCAGGTTGGAAGGGACCTCAATGATCATCTGGTCCAACCTTTCTAATATTACTGTTTATATGATATGTCTCAGTACCCCATCGAGTTAAGACTTAATATAGGTTTGCTTCTGCAACACCCAAGTCCTAATTAAAAAAGAAAACAAACTAAAATGCACATTCCCAGAGAAGGCAGCTGCGAGCGAGCTCCAAAAAGCCCCCAGATCCCCCAGTCCCCCCAGTTCTCAGCTCAGAGGCTGTGGGAAGCCCTGGCCAGAGCTGGGGGCTGGGAGGAGCAGCCCGTGGCTCCCGATTCCCGTGGCTCCCGATTCCCTGTCCCGGTGAATCCCGGAGCACCTGCCTTGGAGACGTAGTACTTGTTGACCCCCGAGATCCGCCGGTCCCTCTCCATCAGCACCCACTGGAACGGGTACCGGGCGATCCGCTTCTCCTGCGGGCACCACAGAGCGGGGTGACACGGAGCCCGGGAAGGGGCTCCCCGGGAGACACACGGAGCCCGGGAAGGGGCTCCCCGGGACACCTCGGGGGTCGTGAGGGAAGGGTGGGGGGAGCTGATGGGTGCCAAGGGGAAAGGGATCTCAGCAGGAAAGGGTCCTGAGGGCAGGGGGGGCAGAGGGGGAAGGGATGCAGAGGGAAGGGAGCCCAAGATGAAGAAGGGGCTGGGGGGAGAGGTCCGCGGGGGGAAGCGGAGCCCCGAGGTCACCGGGGAGAGGAGGGGGGGGAGAGGCGGGGCCCATGCGTTCCGGTGACCCCGCCCCGCGCTGACCTTGCCGCCGTTGGACAGGCGGTGCATGAAGGTGGTGGAGAGGCCGGGGATGCTGAGGCAGATGCCCATGATGGCCATGCCGGGCAGGATCTCGTACCACATCCCCGCTGCTGCTGCTCCGGGCTCCCTGCCGCTACCACCGCACTGCTCCGCCGCGCTCCCCGGCCTGCCCCGCGCCGCCGGGACACAGGGCATGCCGGGAGCTGTAGTCCGGAAGTCCCGGTGCATGCCGGGAGCTGTAGTCCGGCGGGGCCGGGGCAGGGGGGGCTCGGCCTGGGGCGCGTCTCGTGGCCCCGTGAGGCGCAGTCGCGCGAGAGGCGCGGCGGCCAATGTGCGCGCGGGCCCGGTGGCGCTGTGCCGGGGCCCGGGATGAAGGAGGACAAGGAGAACGCCAGGCCCAAGGAGCGGCGAGGGCCGCCTGCTGCACCGGGAACACCGCTGGGAACTGGGACCGGGACCGGGGCCACCGCCGGCACCGATGGCAGGACCGGCGGCGCCGAGCTCGACCGCCTGGAGCGGCCTAAGGACAAGAAGGAGACGCTCAGCAAGGTGAGGCCTGCGCCATCCCCGGGTAACGGGACTCGCACGGCGGAGAAGGAGATGGAGGAGGAGGAGGAGAAGGGGAGCGGGGGGAGCCGGGGCCGCTGCGGGAAGCGGGAGGCGCGGCCGTGCCCGGTGTGCGGCCGCCCTAACGCCGGTGCCCGCCGCAGGTGGTGATCCGGAGGCTGCCGCCCAGCCTGACGAAGGAGCAGCTGGAGGAGCATCTCCAGCCCCTGCCCGAGCACGACTACTTCGAGTTCTTCGCCAACGACTCCAGGTAGGGCCGCCGGACCCCCCCGTCCCCCCTCTCCCCGTTTCCTCAGCGAGGCCCCGGGAGGCTCCGCCGCTGCCCGGTCAGTCACACTCTGCTCCCGTCTCTCCGCAGCTTGTACCCTCACATGTTCTCCAGAGCCTACATCAACTTCAAAAACCAGGAAGACATCGTCCTCTTCAGGGACCGCTTTGACGGCTACGTTTTCGTGGATCACAAAGGCGAGTGAAGGCGCTCGGCAGCCTCCCCGTCTGTCCCGGTGCCCCGGGGGCAGGGGTGGGGGTGACACTGCCCATCTGATGGGCTCCGGTGCTTCATACCAACGCCAGGCAGTATCCCAAAGGGAAAGGGAATGTCTCATGCTTTGTGGAAAGCAGTGGGGATTGATTCTGTGTGTTTCTCTCTGGTGTTTGTGTGTTGTGGGTGTTGTGAGGTGTGGGAGTGTGTGTTGGGGCAGTTGTGGTATCAGGAAGCAGCTCCTGCCTTGCTGAGGTGCATCCTTGCATTGTCATGCCCAGTGTAAAGTCTGAGAAGTGGAAGTGGGCAGTTGGTTTCACTCTCCAAACTAAATGAAGCTGAGGTTAATGATGCCACCCTCTGCTGCTTCCCTCACCTGTTCTGTGTGCTTCTAACATGGGGACTTTGCTATATTTGCCAGTTTTTAATTCAGATTATTGCTTTTCCCAGCTCACAACTGAGTCATCTTGACTCAGTAAAAAGAGCAGCTTGTTCCTTGCAGTCTTAAGTCATGAAAGTGACTGCTCTCTGGGGACATTACTCTGTAGGAAACAAATATTTTGTTTAATTAATTGGTTAAACATCCCAACGTTTAGACTCCACTTGCCTTTTTTCTAAATACAAGTTGAGTTTTTAGTATATCTCTTTTAATTTTGCATTTTGAAACTACTTGCATTGAGTGGCACTAAAAGCTGTGTCTCAACAATAGACCTTAAATTTACTTATTTATCAAATGCTTTAATAAGAACCTTCCTGTTGGCTTCAGCAGGCACTTGGGAGACTTTATAGCAGCCTTCTAGTACCTGAAGGGCTGCAGGAAAGCTGGAGAGGGACTTTTCCAAGGGCCTGGAGTGATAAGACAAGGGAGAATGGTTTCAGGCTGAAAGAGGAGAGATTCCTGTTAGGTATTAATCAGAAATTCTTCACTGGCAGAAGTTGCCCGGGGAAGCTGTGGCTGCTCCATCCCTGGCAGTGTTCAGGTCCAGGTTGGATGGGGCTTGGAGCAACCTGGGCTGGTGGGAAGTGTCCCTGCCCATGCAGGGGGTTGGAACTGGATGATGCTTCAGGTGCTCTCCAACCCAAACCAGGGATTCCAAGGTTTCACCTTGAACCAAGTGCAGTTTTTGCATTTTGGCCAGCCAGGTGTTCTGTGTGACACAAAGCTCTGTGCTCCTCCTCCTTTAGGAGGGTTGCCTGTCAGGCTGTGGTAACACCTGAATCTTCTCAGTCACAATGTGACAGCACACAGTGTTTGCCAAACCCAGCAGCAAAGTGGGATTTATGCAGCCATAAATGTGGCATTCTTGTCAGGAGAGAACTTTAAAGCCTGCCTGTGCTACACTCTTGTATTTTGCCCAAAATTGAGATTTGCCTCAGTTGCATTTACTTAAAATGTTTTTTTGTGCTTGCACAATGAGTGCAGAGTCTGGAGGCTGAGGATGTTTCATGGTGTGGTGTGGCTGAGCTGGCAGTGACAGGCAGCCTTAATTCTAGGGTTGCCTTCTTGTTGTGAGCCTGCAACAAGGTTATGGCTTTATGAACATAGTGAGAGTATTTAGGTCTTGAATTCTGCTCTCTCTAAAATGTTGTCTTATTAAATGGCTTTCACAATGCAAGAATGTTTTTGTGCTGCCCAAGTAATCCTTCCTGGTACTGCATACACCCTGTGAGGCTTAACTGCCTGCTTTAGACATGGACAACATGCTCTTATTTTGTGTCTGTTCCATCACTGTTTTAATGTATTTTTCCCCTCTCCTCTTAACAGGTCAGGAATATGCTGCCATAGTTGAGTTTGCACCTTTCCAAAAAGCTGCAAAAAAGAAGAGTAAGAAAAAGGATGCCAAAACTGGAACTATTGAAGATGGTATAACAGCTTGCTCCTTTGTTCTGCACGTGTAGGCTTGAAAGTCCTAGAAGTAATTTGAATTGGATGTTTTTACTGTGACACTGTAGTTTATCAATAGAATGTTTGCTTAATTACATGTGAAGCTTATTAGCACTGCTTTGTCAGCTGTAAATCTATTAAATAGGATTGCCCTAAACAAGCATCATGCAGCAGCTCATTTGAGAGCTTATGAAAAGGTGACCCATGAACAGCATGACTTAAATCTCACCCAGACCTCCAGCAGTGAGCAGTGCAAATTCTTTCCTTGCTACAGTATATTTTTTTTTCCCCTTTTTTCTTCCTCCCCTGTAGATCCAGAGTACAAGAAGTTTTTGGAAAGTTACAGTGCAGATGATGAAAAATTAACCTCCACTCCTGAAACTTTGTTGGAGGAAATAGAGGCAAGAAACAAAGAGCTGATTGGTATGGAAATCTGTGTGCTGCACTTACCTTTTCCTAGAGCACTGAGAGATGCATGTGGTCTAATTGGAAGCTTTAATCTCTCAACCTTGAGGAGACTGAATTCTTTTGTCTGTCAGCTTGGTGTTTGTTACACCTTTAGGCTAGTGTTTATCACTGCATTTCATTTTGCTTCTGTGCTCTGTATTCTTCTCTGGGTTTAAGTTTTATGTGATAACCTTCCTTGTGGTTGTAAACTGCTGGTCAGAGGTTTATTAGCCAGACAGGGCTGTGGTGGGGCTGCCTCCCAGGGAGATGCAGAGATGTTTAAGGTGGAATGCTGTGAGCAGTGATGTTTTGTGCAGGCACAAGTTTAAGAGGTCTTGTGGTCAGGTAAAATACCACAAAAATGCTTTGGTTTTAAGCATCTTCCAGGGATTTCTTTCCAAGTGAAAGAATCCAGGAAAAGCCTAATGCAGTCTGAATATCCTGCAACAGATGGGTGCACTGGATGTCAGATTAATGTCCTAAAGAAGTTTATAGAATCCTGATATTTGCCATTGTCCAGAGGTAGCTGGTGGTGGAATACTTGATGCAGTGTGTGAGAGGAGAGGGGCTGGATAATCCTTAAGGCTCCTTCATTTCATTTCATTTCATTTCATTTCATTTCATTTCATTTCATTTCATTTCATTTCATTTCATTTCATTTCATTTCACAGAGGGTTTTATTGTTGGTGTTGCAGTATTAAATAAGGCAAACTGTTTACATTTCTTTTATATATTCCCTAGCTAAAAAGACTACTCCTTTATTGAACTTCTTGAAAAATAAACAGGTAAGACCTCTCTCCAGAACCTTTTCATTGCTTGCAAGTACAGTTTGCTTGTTTATAGCTTGGGTGTGTCTGTTGCTGTGTGTGCACTGATACCTTTCTGCACTTCCTTTTCAAGAAGATGCTTTTGACCCCACTGAGTTGTTAACATTTGGTTCACATATTTCAGACTGCCAGAACTCTGGTGGTGCTCTCTGTGTGCTCTGGGCACAGTCAGGTGTCTCTTGTGGCCCTGCCAAACTTGATTCCATTTTAATGCTTTCATTTTTAATGCAGTTATTACTGAGGTCCTTGGAGGTGGTCATTCTCCTGGCACATAGTACTATTGTAACCTTTAGTGATGGAGAAACTCCCAGATTAGGCAGATTGATTAAGATTAGGGTGATAAAGGCTGAGGCTGGTGTTGGTTTTGGGCCTTTTCAGGCAGTTTGGATCAAGGTTTATGCTTGGGGAAAAAAATGCTGCTGTAACATGTTCAGGTTCACAACAGAACAACCAAGATTATGCTTTTTTTTTTTGTCTTTTATAATAGGAATGGTTTTGAGGTCAGTTATTTGGTGATTAAATACTTTATCACTTTGTGGCCAGGTATCTTGTTAGGCTTAAAGGGATGTTTTCTGGTGTGGAAACACACTGTTTCTCTTTGCTTTTACACATTCAGAGACTGAGAGAAGAAAAAAGAGAGGAGAGGAGGAGGAGGGAACTGGAAAGAAAAAGACAAAGAGAAGAGGAAAGAAGAAAATGGAAAGAGGAGGAGAGAAGAAAGAGAAAAGAAGCAGAAAAACTGAAGAAAGTAGACAGATGCCCAGAAAAAGAAAGAGACAGATCAAAAGAAGAACCAAAGATTAAGGTCTAGAACAGTTCTTTATTATAAACTGTTACAGTCCCTTTCCCCTATTATTTGTATATCAGTCTCTCAAAATGTGCTTTGAGTATTGTGTGAAGAATCTCATGAGCTTGGTGTTAGTAAAATGCCACTTTTTTTGTAATAGTCAATATTAGGCATTGTAAAGGTTTACATGCTGTACTGCTTCATAGGAATATTTAAAGCTTTTGTCATGTGACTGTTGTACATGCTGTGGTTAACAGAACTGTGAATTCACTATGGAATGGAGACTATTTTTAAGCTAAACTGGCCTGTTTTAGGAGAAAAATCCTAGTCTGCTGTGTGAATTATGCTTACTCATACACTCCAGCTTTTAGAAATACTACAGTTTGCAGTAGTTCTACTTCCTTAATGTTTATTTCTTACTGGACTGTGGCTCCTTTGATGCAATTTCGGTGTTGTGCCAGACAATATGTGTTAGAGTGAGCTTTTTAGTTGAGACTTCTGTTTTCTTTGTAGCTACTTAAGAAGCCTGAAAAAGATGAAAAAGACTTGGAGAGAAAAGAAAAATCCAAGAAACTGGAAAAAGAAACTCTGAGGGAGGAAAAAAATGCGAGTAGTGCATCTGCCAAACGATCTGATGGGGAGACAAAAGAAGAGAAGGCAAAAAAGTATTCTAGTACTTGCTATAAATATATCTATGTATATATATCTTGTTTCCTGATGGTACTGAGGCTTAGCCTGCTCTGCCATGAACATGTTTTGAAACTCCTTTCAAATTACTTTTCTGATAGAAGGCCTGGGGTGTGTTCTTTGTGGCAGTGCACATCCCCGTGGTTACAGAAAGCTGTGTATTACCTGGCAGTTCTTCACTGGTGGACAATTTTAATATTTTTTTGCAACTGGCAGTAGGAAGTCTCAAAAGAAGCCCAGGTGTAGGTGACCTGCAGCAGGCTGGGAGCACTGTCCTTGCAATGAGAGAACTCTTAACCCTGGTGAGAGGAGAGGTGCACTCCAGTTAGCAGCCCCTTTCAGCCTGGTGGAAGGTGTAGTTCTCAGCAGCTCCGTGTTCTGTGTAAAGCTCAGTTCTGCCATGTGAGAAATAGAGATGAGACAGAAACTGAGGTGTTTTACAAAGCCCAGGGAGGCTCTGCCAGCTCTGTGAGCAGAAGGGGAGGAAGTGCTAGCAGTCAGTGTCACCTCTGGCTCTGGTGCATGAGTGGGGTTACTGCAGCTTCCCACGAGCTCCCTAGCACCTGCCAGTCTGTCGTCTGCGTGTTGCCAGTTTGCACCAGTTTTACATTGATCTCCCAGCTCTGTCTGATGAATCTTTTGAGCTTAATTTTCAGTTTTGTTTTTATACAGATCGGAAGATGAGTGTGTAAAGGACTACAGGGACCGAGATAGAGATTTTGAAAGAGACAGAGAATATGAGAGAGCACAGAGGGAGAAACTGAGGCGCCAAGAAGAGGAGCGTCGGAGGCAGAGAGAGCGCTTTGAGAAAGAGAAGGTTTTTAGAAGAAAAGAGGAAGAGGTGAAAAAGGAGAGAGACTTACTGAGAGAAAAGGGAAAGAAAAGTGATGTTACAGACTTTACCAGCAGCACGGACAAATCTGAGAAAGTAACCAAAGACGATAAAAAAGAGGATACAATCAAGAGGGATCGTATCAGAAACAAGGTGCTGGATTTCTTTCAGTTCATGTGTTGATTCATAAGGACCAGATTGTGGGTTGTAGGATAAAAGCAGTTCAAGGAAAGAACCCTGTGGTTTCTCTGGTGAAACTTCTCCCTGTTCTGGTAACAAACTCTGCCACTGTTAGAAAGTTTTCCTCTTTGTCCCCTAAACTTTGCTAAACTGTTTGTGGTTTTTTTTTTTTTGGCCCTGTGTAGGAATTAAGCCAAGATACTGTGGGCTACATTGTAAAGACAATTATCCCTCTTCATTTGCTGACTTAGTCCATAAATTGATCTATCTGTATCTATGCTGATGCTGTGCATGCCTGAAAACACATCTCCAAGTGGGAGTGTGTTTGAAAAGGTTCCTCCAAAACAGGGACAGAACTGCTCTGTGCAGAATTATGACAGAAAATCATAGGATGGCTTAGGTTGGCAGAGATCATCTGCTCCAACCTCCCTGCCTTGGGCAGGGACACCTCCTCTGGACAAGGTTACTCAAAGCCTTCTCCAGCCCAGCCTTGGGAAATGTCTCTCATAGGCTCAAGAAATGATGTTTGAGTTTAGTTTTATATATTTTGCAAACAGTTTTTGTAGCCTCAACAGGCAAGTTTTCCACGTCACTTAAGGTCTTAGTGGGCACAAATGAAACTTGGGGTTTTAAGGAAGCTTTGAAGTTGGCCCCTACTCAGAGGGAAGGTGAGCTGGCCTCCTCTCAGGAGGAAGCTCTTAATGAACAATTTGAACTGTGAGCAGAGTTCTTTGTGACCTGAACACGGATGTTGGCTCACAACAGAGACAGCCTTGCTTTGAGACAGCTGAAGTTACATTTTATCTAACTCAGAACACCTCAAAGTTAAAATTTATGCCATTGCTGATGCCATAATAACTGTGACAGTGTTGGGGGGGGGGCTATGAAGGAGTCTAAACAGTTGTGGTTTATTTCAGGACCGTCCAGCAATGCAGCTGTACCAGCCAGGAGCCCGGAGCCGCAGCAGACTGTGTCAGTATGAGGACAGTGCTGCAAAGCCCACAGAGCAGGGAGCTGAGAAGAAACAAGAGAGTGAGAGCAGTAACATGAAGGAGGAGGAGTGAGCAGCATGCAAGCCTTATGTGTTCTGACTGTCTGTGCAGCCAAAGAGCATGTACTAAGCAACCCAGAAGTGCCTTGGAAGCGAAGAAGGAACCAAGGAAGCAGAGGGGGCATGGTGCTGTTGGATGTTTCTGGTTAAAGAACCTCAGTTGTAGATTGGGCATTTGAAATGTGTTCTCATTGTATTTTCAGTTCTTTGAATTTATTTTCCCGGCCTCTTGACTACAACAGAGAAGAGAATCTGTGCAAAGTAGAAAAGACTTTTATGGCCTTCAGTCTGATAACAAATGAGTGGTGTGGTCAGGAGGAGGTGACACCCAGAGCTTTGCTGTAGAGCCACGGGAGCCAGAGTTCAATGCACTTGAGCAAGAGCGAGCTTGGAGCTGCCCAGAGTGGACACAGGTGTTGCAGTGTTGTGTGGTGCTCCTGCCCCAGGCAGTGGTAGCTGAATCCTGTCAGTCTGGCACCAGGCAGGTCAGAGGTGGGGTTGTGGAGGTGCCAGGAGCAGGAGAGGAGTCGCCTGGCACCCCAGAGGTGACCTTAGGGAGGAGAGACCTTTCCTCTCCAGTGGTTCTCTGGATAAAGTAACTAAGTTGGAGTGTATGAATAAGCTGGCTTAAGATTGGAATACTTTTCTGACAAAAATTCTCCTGTAAAGTCTGCCTACGTTGAAATGCTTATTTTTGATGAAATGTAGCTGGTTTCAGCATCCCATTCTTTTCCAGCACTCTCTGAAACATTTCCTAACTGCTGCCCTCTCGGTTACCGCTTCATCTTCCCTCATAACTTGAAGTGTTGTTTTACAGCCCGGAAAGAGCCTTCACCAGTAGCAGCTCCTCCTTAAGCTAGCGAATTTTAGCCATAGGTCTTTTGTACTTCAAACCATTAATAAACTGGCAGAAACTGGTCTGGCCGCGCTGCCTCTCTCAGCCCGCCGCGCCGACAGGGGGCGCTGTGCCCACCGGGCCTGCCTTCCCCCACCCCAGCGTCTCTCTCGCTTCTTCCCCTCGTCCCTTCCGCCTCTTCCGCCGCCGCCATCGCTGGGACTCCGCGCATCTCCGCGCCATGGTGAGATTATCCGCCGCCATCCGCCGCCGGGACGCTGCGTCCCGAGCCCTCTCGCCGCCGCCGGATGGTTTGGGTTTCCCCAGACACGCCGCGGGGCGGGGGAGAGACGGGTAGAGCTTTCCCGGCCCGCTGAGGCCCTGCGGCCCACTCGGCCGCCTCACGGTTTGGGCGGCGGGGGTGGTGCCGGCTCCTCGCTCCCGGGCCGGGGGAGCTGTTACCCGAGGGCTGCCGTGCGGGGCTAATGGGTGCTCTCTCTTCCAGTCGTCCCATAAGACGTTCAAGATCAAACGCTTCCTTGCCAAGAAGCAGAAGCAGAACCGGCCGATCCCGCAATGGATCCGCATGAAAACGGGCAATAAGATCAGGTAACGAGCTGGGCTGCTGCTTTCTGCAGGCGCTGAACCCGGACCGTAGGCGGGAGCTGGTGGTGTAAGAGCGGTTCTGAAGGGCAGTTTAGTGACCCTGAGACCCACACAAGTTGATTAGTGCAGGCACACAGCTCCCTCTGGTACCGTCATTGAGTTACAGACTGGTTTGGGCTGGAAGGGACCCTAAACATCATCTGGTTCCATCTCACCTGCTACAGGCAGGGGCAGCTCTCACCGGGACAGGGTGCTCTGAAGCCCCGTCCAGCCTGTCGGGCTGTTGGGTTTTCAGGAGGGGTTCCTGTGCCACTTCTGCAGGTAGCAGTTCAGTTCCTTCCCATGCTCTGCAAGTATCCACAGGTGTGAGGTGATGCCACGCTGAAACAGGAAGTGTGAACTGTACCTGTGGGCAGCTTTTACCCTGGTAACCTCTCTGCTTCTGTCGTTCCCCTTCTCTCTCTCAGCTCTCCCTCTGCATTCCCGTGTTTCACCGTGCTGAGCAGGGGTGTCTGACAGGCAGAAGAGGGTGCATTAGGGAGCCAGGGGCTTGTTGGGTGTAGGGGAGATCAGAGTGATCACATCAGATCCCTGGCTCATGACTGCAGAATCCGTAGCAGTTCCTTTCTGTTGGTTTTCAAGCATTATACTTAGAAAGATGCAAGGAGAGAATATGGCCAAATACAGAGTAAATGTGTGGCATGCAGAACGTGGTTTGCATCTGAGCCTTCTGCTGGAAAGCTTCAGCCACACTGTGCAGTAGCTTTTTGTCTCATATATCAAGTTTTTAAAGGATTGTTCCAGATCCTTTTTGTCCTAAGTAGTGAGGAGAGGGGCAGTGGCAGTGCCTTGCTCAGGCAGTGAAGCAGCACTGAACAGCCAGGTTCAGTTCTTGTTTCTTCCTAAGAAAAATTGGAGTTGTTTTCCCCAAAGGGTAACCTGTCTGCTTCCAGATGGCCACTTGTTCTGACTTGGCTGAGTTGCAGTACTCTGGAATATTTGTATGATGGGGCAAAATGATGAATTTCTGACTTGTGGCACTTTGGGGTGTGGGTCCTGGGTCTTACCCACCCTGTGAGGTAAAGCAGGCTGCAATTCCTGTGCTTCCTCCTGTGGGAGTGCTGGCATTCCCCTGCTGAGAGCAACCCTGTTAACACTGCTGCTTCACCTGCTCTGTGGTGAAACCCTTTGTGCTTAACATGTACAAACATCTCCTGAGGGAACAGGGAATATGTTTTGCTGGAAGAGGGCTTTTTCAATACAAGGTCTCTGCTTTCATGCTCTGAGCAAAAATGGTACTTCTTGTCTTAGCCCAGGAGCTGTATTCAGGAGGCAGTTTTGGGGATGATGAGAGGATGGACAGTCAGGACAAGATCAGAGGGATTGGACAGTCACATGGCAGCAGGCAGCTCTAGCTCTGACATTTGGATTCTGCTGCAGTGAGATGCTGGTTGGGCAGTGATGGAGGGAATTAAATGGGTGGAAATGCAAAAAAAAAAAATGCACAGCTGATGATTGTGGGAGCCTCTCACCACAGCGTGTCAGTCCTTTACTGCTGAGCTAATTCCAGGGGGTTGCAGTCCCCAAGTGTGTGTGTGCTTTGCTAATTGATGCTGCTCTTGTTTTAGGTACAATTCCAAAAGGAGACACTGGAGAAGGACCAAACTGGGCTTGTGAAGAGAGACCATCACCTGGGAGCTCTAATAACACTTTTGTCTTTCTGTGTCAGATGGGGACACCCCCTACAGCCACCCCCACGCCATTCCTTCTGTAGTGCTGGACTCTGATCCCCAATGTTTGAGGTTCTGTTTGTTTTTTTTTATGAACTAGCCTGGGGTTTTAATGTTAGCTGAGAAAATCTGGAAGTAATTTGCATCTGAGACATGAAGACTGTGTTCTATTAGTGTTCTTTATTGCAGGCATCACCAGGAGTGGTGACAGGGTACAGGCTTACTAATAAAGACAGACCTGAAGGACTTGGTTGAAATTATTTCATATGTATATGGTGGGATAGTAACAAAATAGAAACTGAGGTGACTGTGAATGTCATCTCATCTCATCTGGTGTGGGAAACCTTGCCAGCTCTTTGCAGCTGGAGTAGGCTGGGATTTCCATTTCACTGACTGTAAATCTTTGAGAGCAAAGCAGACCACTTTATTAAAAAAACAGAACTAATTAGAGGAGTGAATTTAAAAGTATTTTATTAGGCAAACTGAAATAGTTTAAACAGGTCTTTTAGAGGCAGGTTTGAAAACTGCTGCTGCTCCTTTCCCCTCTGTGGCACAGCTGGGAGGGATCTGGGCAGCAGGTATCCAAAGGCTCTTCTTGGATGTGGCTGCAGCAAAGCCCATCCTAAGATGGGGTGGGGGGCTCCAAAGTGCTCTGGTTCTGTTCTGGGGGTTCAGCCTGCTATGGTGGGGCAGTTCCTGGGTGGCAGCTTCCTGAGGAAGCTTCAAGCTGCCACACCTGTGCTGCTGCTTTTGATCTTAAATAGATTTCTCTCCTTCATGTTATAATATGTAGCAAATAATGCTGGGCAGCAGCATGTGCATACACACAAATAAAACTCCATAGCAAATAAAAACTCCTTGCTCAGAGGTCAGGGCAGTCTCCTCAGGTCTGCTGGAGGTTTCTGGGAGCACAGGGGAACAAGGCTGGGATTTTTACCAACTTCAGAACACTTCAGCTTCTTTTCTGTCACAAGTTTAAGAGTGATTTCTACTCCCTCATCAGGGGGAAGCAGTAAGTGACTGCCACAGGAAAGCAGCAAACAGCATTGCCAAAGATGTTTCAATGTTTGCCCATGCACTGCAAACACTTTTACCCTGAGGTTTTTTAAATCTCTTCCTTGCTTTTTCAAGCACTAAGGAAACAACAGCTGAGGGTGGGAGCTGCTCTGGAGCCCTGAGAACCACACCACCTCCTGCCTGTCCTCATCACTGCTGCTGCCAGGCAAAGCTGCTCAGAATTACTCTTTACATTCTGCCTGTGAGGACCTGGCTGAGGAAGAAAAATGTAACTTTTTGGACTCTAGAGTGGAAAGAAACAGTTTTCTCTATGGCATTTGTGGGAAAGCTTTCCTAAGGAATAGATTGATGTATTCCTATTAGAAAATCCTATTAGTATTATCTGGTGCTATTTTTATTACATGGAAGCAGCTTCTACCAAGGAGCTGTTTGGAAAAGCACTGGTATGGTTTTTCCCCATTTAACTGAGTCTGCTTTTCAGCTTGGACATAACAGGACAGCACAAAGTAAATGTATAAATTAAAATTGGGTCAAAATCTACCTGCAGCACTTGGACCAGCACAGGTACCTCTGGGTTTGAATGATTTCTGTTGTTTCTCTAGCAGCTTTGCCCCCTCCTTCCATGTGAGAGTTGGGAGGAGGATCAGGGATCTCTGGAAATGGGCTAATACATAACTGAGACATCAACAGAAGCTTTAAGGAAAAATAAAAATACAGTCCATTCATTTTGGTGGATATGTGTTCTGAGCAATAAGCCATTCAAGCTGATTGTACACTTGAGGAATATTTTTATTGAATGTGTCTGTATTTCCAGACCAACTGCCCCTCCACAGGTATGAAATAAACCACCCAAGGCAGAGGGGGGGTCACTGGAAGTGGCATGGTGTTTGGGGACAGGAAGGGTACTGAGATTTGCAGAAAAAAAAGCAGGGTTTTGGTATTTATCCTTCTGAAGGCCTGATCTGCCTCAGAGCAGATGAGAGCTTCAAACCAAAAGATGGGGGGGAAAAGCTGCTTTCGGGGGGGCAGCAAAAGCTGTCACTGTTTCCTTAGGGTGTAAACAGCATCAGGAAAGAAACAGTTCTGAACCCAGCCCTGAGTTTGCTTCCTGTCCCTAGTGACTCAAAAAAGGGCTGTCTGAAGACGTCCAGTAGCAGCTTGTCCTCTACCAGCAAGTAGGAGAGCTATAAATCATTTGCTTTAAAAAAACAGCCAAAAAGCCCAAAACAAACAAAAAAACCCAAACCAAAGCAGATTACAGCTTCAAACCCATAAACCCAAACCCATAATGGGAGTGAAAAAGCTGCCTTTGGGGGGGTTGGGTTTGGTGTCACGAGGAGGCAAGTGCTACAAATAATTCAGTTGTATTTCAGCACAGCATTTCCCAGTTACAATTTTACTTTCCAGTGGAACATTGAAGTCCGGGTTTCCTGGTGGAGCGTGACTAAGCCACAGGTACAAATGCCAAGGAGCCATTCCACTGTTTTCTCTGTGCCTTACTCAGAGGAGGCTGTAAGAGTGATCCCACACCCTCTCTGGCAGTGTGCAGCTGTGACAGGGTGACACAGGGAGGACTGACAGGTCAAAAAGTACTTCGTGTACCCACCTGTCTTATCAACAGCAGTTTGGTTCCCAGAACCACAGTTTGCAGGTGTTTGGACATCAAGTGCTTTTCACGGGGTTTGTGCTGGTGCTGAGCAGTCTTGCTAGAAACCATCCTGCTGTCTCATGGCATGGATGTGGCCAGGGAAGTTCTGGAAGGAGCTGTGTTTCCATAGTTGGTGATCTGCTAGGTTAAAGCATTACAGAACTGGTGTGGATCAGGCATTAAATCCATTCCCAGTGTTTTATACATCTTCACTGCTGACCATCAGTGATTTAAAAGATGTGCAAACTCATGGAGGGGTACACCCAGTCACCTGGACTGGGCGCTATCCAGTCACTGGATTGCTCATCTGGAGGCTCTTTTTCCATGTGTTGTCCACTGCAGACTGGGTTATTCCTGTGTCCCAGCAGCATTTCAGAGAACAATCTGAATATAAACAGGGTCTGCTCTGTGAAACCCCCAGGCTCAAGTTCCCCCAGGGGAGTTACTGGTGTCTCTTAATGCATCAAGGTGCATTCCAGACCCCTGGAAGAGCTGCTGGAAAAAGAAATGCTACTCCCCTCCAAAGTGCTGCTGCTCCGTGCTGGGGAACAGAAACTCTCCAGTTTTTGTCTGAGAGTCACTTCTCAAGTGGGACTGCTATTTAAAGGACTAGAAACTGTCTCATGCTGATGAGAAAGAGGAAGGGGACGTTGTTTTTCTGAAGATACCATGAAACAGGTCTGGCCCTCAAGAATGGGAAAGCAAAAATTGAGATCAGCTGAGCAGAGCTCCATTTGGTGAGCAAAACACAAAGAGGTGAGCAGAGACTTTGCCCTTGTAGTGCAGTTACCAGCAGATACCTGCAGGGTTATGCTGCTGTAAGGATGTTTCTAGAGAGTTTCATTTTTGAGCATGACCTCAGTAGCAGCAAAGATGATCTCACAGCCTTCATACCTTTCCCATGATTTTCAGCAATGAATCATCTTTCCAGAGCTGCTCCATGACTCTAGTCCCTGCAGGAACAACCACATGCCACCTCACTGGATGTCCCTCCTGCCTCCTCCATCTCCAGTGGGACTGAACATCTCGGGGTCCCCCAGACAGGGGTCCCCAGGGAGAGGGATTTGCCTTGCACTTGGAAAGGCTTCTCTGGGCCCAGCCTCCTGGAGAACTTGACAGACCATCTCATTTTACAGAGAAACAGCTTCATCTGTCATAAACAAACAGCAACCCAAAGGAGGCACGTATGGAGGGGGCAGAACCAAGTCACTGTGTTGCTGCTGTGACCCATCTACAGTCACACAAAGTCTGCAGGCAGACCAGGACAAGCAAGCCCCAGTGCATCCAACACCACCTCCCTTGGAGGGTCAGCATCCCCAGTGTTGGAGCAGCAGCTCCCCACAGCAGGACCACCACATCAGCCTCAGCATGGGGCTCTGCTGGGCTGTGGCAAAGAGTCCCCATCCACAGGGGTAAAACCCCTCTGGGTGGGGTTAAAGAAAACTTGCTGTCCCCAGGTAGTGCTCCCAATGGCCATGGTTGCCCCACATGTGCTCAAATCAAGAGCCCCAAGAGACCACAGAAGATCCAGGGTACCCATGGTGCTCCCATGCAGGGGGTTGATCCATGCTTAGCCAGGATTTTGGGCACCAGCCCTCACCAAGTTCCCAGCTCCCTGCAGGCTCTTCTGGCTGCTCTTCAGCTGGGGTTTGCAGGAGAATGGCTCAGGGGAGCTTCAGGACTCTTGGAAGAAAGCGAATGCCTGTCTGACAAAGCCCCGGAGGGTTGACCATCTCCAGGAGTGCTGAGTGTTCCCCCTGGTCCTGGAGGAATCCACACTGTCCTGCCCTGCCCTGGCCTCCCTCGATGACTTACAGTTGTTGTTGGTGTTGTGAGAGCACAACTCTTGCAAGTCCTCCTCCAAGGCCCCCGCCAACTCCTTCAGCTCCCTGGAGGTGTCTGCCCTCAGGTACTGCCAAGCTTTGTGCCCGTTGTGGTCCCTGCAGTTGGTGTCAGCCCCGTAAGCTCCCACCAGCACTTTGATCAGCAGCTCGTGTCCCTGCAGGGCAGCCAGGTGCAAGGGGGTGAGGCCACCGCTGGCCGTGGGGATGTTCACGTTGATGGGATAACCTTTCTTCTGGGCATGAGAGATGACCTGGATGAAGCTCTCATGGTGTCCATGCTTGGCAAGCCAGTGGAGAGCGGTGAAGCCTGTCACAAAGTCTTTCCTGCTCAGCAGGCTGGGATCCAGGTCCAGCAGCCTGATGATGTTGTCCACGTCGCCCTCAGCCACTGTCAGCAGCCACTCGTGCTCCAGGGGGTCCAGGGCAAGGGACAGCACCTCGGGGCTCTGCTCTGGCTTCTGCTCTTGGTGCTGCCCTGCCTGGAGGCTGCTGTTGTTGGATGCCTTCAGAGAGGTGGCAAACCGAATGGTGCTGCCGGGGGTGTTGCTCTGCAGGAGGATTTCCTTCAGCTCCTTTCTCCGGGTACTCCCAGGGCTGATGGAAAGCCTGCCCAGAGTCCTACCCCAGCTCCCCACGGCCTGTCTGTCCCGGATGCTCTTCCCGTCGGTTCCCATCTTCTGCAGCGGATGGAAGCTCTCCCTGCTTCCCGCGGTGGCCGGGCAGAGGAGGGAGCTGCGGGCTGGGCTCCCTGCTCGGGGCCGGGCAGCTTCCAGGAGGGAGACAGCCCGGGTGATGCCAGCTGCCCTCTGTCCCGCCCAGCCCCGCTCCTGTCCCCGCTCCCGCTCCCTCCGGGCCATGCCGGTACCTGCAGCCTGTCCCCCGGTACCGCTCGCTCTCCCCAGCTCTCCCTCCTCGCTTCCGGCGCTGCGTGAAGGAGGAACTGTCCCTGCACTGCGGGAGGGTTGGGTGCTGGATCCCCGGGGCGGTGCAGCGACCTTTGCTCAGGTCACGGCTGCCACCAGCTCCGCGCAGCCACGGACCGTCCGTCCCCTCGGGTCACAGAGGGAGAGCAGCAGAGTGGAAGCCAAAAGGGTGTGCAGTGGGGGGTCCTGGGCAGTCCCATGGTGGTGTTAATGAAAAAATGTAATTAATTCTACTCCTCTCGCTGAATAGAATCAGAGAGTTAAAGAATTAATTGGGTTGGAAGGGACCTTTAAAAGTCATCTCATCCACACTCCCTGTGTGAGCAGGGACATCTTTAACTAGATCAGGTTGCTCAAAGGCCCAACAAGCCTGACCCTCAATGATGGGGTCTCCACCATCTCTCTGGTCAATCTGTTCCAGTGTTTCACCACCCCCACAATGAAGAACTTCTTCCTAACATCCAATCTAAATCTACCTTGCTCTAGTTTAAGACCATTGCCCCTTGTCCTATCACTACAAATCCTCATGAACAGCCCTTCCCCAGCTTTCTTGTAGGTCCTCATTTAGCATTAGTGTTGTTAGCAGCTAAATGAGCTTAAGGACACAAGAGCTGACCAAGCATAAACTAGTAAAACTGATTCTGCTTAACACAGAGCTCTCTGAATCCAGCAGGTACAACCACAATGAAGAAGATAAGGACCAAGCAGACAATTCCAAGAGAATGAAGTGACTTCGGAAGGCAGCCAGCCCAGCAACAGTGAAAAACAGTAAGAAATCAAGAGACATCTGACCAGAATTAGGTGATTTGCCCTGGGGACGGGGTGCTGAGTGGAACAGATATAATAGAGAGGTGTGAAATGAGGTGGGGGTCTGTCCTGAGGCACCCAGCTTGAGCTGTAACCAAAGAAGTAATGACAGACTAATTGGAAACCTACACTTGGACTTGGCATTCTCAACAGCATCCTAGGGCTGGGCCCTGTTACAGTGGGTGTCTGGCGTGTCTAAATCCACAACACTGCTCCTGGGGACTCTTCTGGTCCACTTTGATTCTTCAAATCCAGGATGCCTTGTTGGGGCAGATGCCTTACAGCCTCCCTCCCAAAGCTGCCCCCATTACTGCAATGCTTCTCCAGGGTTCTGTGCTCGGGAAGCCCGAGGTTACTGCCCCAAGGAGCCACTTCACGCTGTGACGCCCATCCCAGGGTGGTGTTTTGGGTCCCTTGCCACCTGATGTTTCAGTGTGACAGCACTTTGCTTTTCCTCTCTTGCTGCGTTTCACTTCCAAGCAAAGGCTCCATGACTGGGACTTGTCCCAGCTCCAGACACCGGGGGTTTGAACCCAAATTTTGATAGGAATCGGGACAAATTCCTCGGACCCCAAAGACCCCAGCCCTGTTTCTCTCAGTGCCTGTGATTCCTTAGACACCCACAGCACCCCTCATGTGCCACCAGGTGGCTTTGCAGCTGAAGCCACACCAGCTCCTTCCAACCCTTTTTCCTTCCCTTCCTTCAGATTTAGCCCTGCTCCGTCCTGCCCGAGGGTGGCCATCAGCTCTCGAAGCAGCTTTGCTTTTTTCCAGACGTTTGAAACATTTTTTCTGGGGCCTGGCGTCATTCCAGAAAACCCAAATGACTGGTGGTGAGAACGTAATTGTCCCCCTGCTCCCTATCTCGGCCCTCCCTGGTTTTGTCACCGGCTGTTGGTGGCTTCTGCGGGCTGGGGGAAGCAGAACACTTGACCCACGCAGCCACGGGATCTTTGGGAACGGTTTCAAACACTTGCGGTGCCAGGAGAGAAACACATGGAGGAAAATGAGGTGCTGCTTTGAGGGAATGAGGGCACTGCTGGTGCAGAGCCCACAGGGCCACCCCGTTTGTGTTAGGGACTGCTCGGGGACTCTCAGACACCCCCGGGGCTTGGCAGCAGGGGGTGCGGGGGCTGCGGTCCGGCCGCTCGGGACCCGCTCATCCCATTCCCCCCCCCCACACCTCCCCTCACACCGCCGCACCCCGCGCCCGCCATACGGTGGCTGCGGCCCCGCCCGCCGCCCGGGCTGCACCATCGCGGGCAGCTGCGGGGGGCGGCGGAGGACGGAGTGGCAGCCCCGCACCTCCCGGAGGGGAGCGGCAGCGGCGGGAGTGGCGGGACGAAGCTGGGCGAGGGATCGGCGGGACGGGACTTGTGGGGTAGAGCGGTGCGGGATGGGGCTGGGACCAGGAGCCCGGCGGGTCTCCCCCCGCGCGGCGTGTCGGTGGGCGCGCCCGGAGCCGCCCGGCCGGCTGAGGCGGGCGCTGTGGCGGGAGGGCAGCGATGGCGGCGGCCGAGGTGGCGCGGCAGGTGAGAGCGGGACTGGGACCGGGTGCTTCCGGGCTCCTGAGGGCCCGGCACGGCCGGGGCGGCGGTCCGGGGAGGGTAGGGTTGGGTCAGGGTGAGTCGGGAGGGGCGCGGGCTGCGGGGACACCGGCCTGGAGCCTTTCGCGGGGCTGCGGAGCTCGGCCCTGGGCGGCGGCCTCACGGTGGGGTCGGAGTTTGGGAGCCGCTCTGAGGGGAGCCGGGCTGACCTGGGGAAGGGGAGGTTTGGGGGTCCTCCCTGATGGCTGCGCGACAGCAGCCTGGCCCGGCGACCTTGGGCCGGCCCCTCCGTCCCTGGGCCCCGCCGCGGGGATACCCGCATCGCATCCCGGAGCCGCCCGTACTGGGGATGCAGCCGCCGGTACCCGTGCCCTGGGCCGCGGCATCCTCGCCAGGGAGGGTGCGGTGGTGGGCGAAGCGTTCCTTGGCATCCCCGTGCCTCCGGAGATGCTTTTCTGCTCCCAGGGAATCCACCGTGCTCGCTGCGGGGAAGGTCTCCGGTCCGGCACCGTGTGCCACGGAGGAGCCCTGAGAGCCCGCACCGAACACGGGCGCTGCATCCCAGCCCCGATGGCATTTTGTCCCCGAGGGCTCCCCCGCGGTGTCGCCAGCTGCCCATGGGCACGTCTGCCGCCGCCGGTATTCGCCTGCCTCCCTAGCCACCTCGTCTGCCTCCCTAGCCACCTTGCCTGCCTTCTTTCCCTAGTGCAGCACAAAGGTCTCTGTGTGCCTGTGGAGAATTATCCAGAAGAGGAGCAGAGGGAGTTGAGCCACCTCTGCGTTTGTTAGAGAAATGCTAAAGAGGCATCTGTAACGCGTTTGCATGCAAAAGGGTTTTTCTTTTTGTCTTTCATGGCCATGCAGTAGTACAGAGTTAATACTTGAGATGAATGCTTGCTGTTCTGTCTTCAGAGCAGGAAGTTTTTAGCATGGACCCAGTCTTGTTGAACAGGTAGATGTAGCCATTCTTTGCCAGTTCATGATGTTACTTTCTCCTGGACATACCCATTGCCATGTAAAATGACTCACTTTCTCCCCTGTCCTTTGAAGAAATTGAGTGTTAGGCTTTCCTAAGATAAGTTTCAGACATCTGTTGGTGGCCTGGAATAAATTATGATACAGCACAGCTTCTCTTTGAAGAGAAGAGGGGAGGCTAGCTGTGAGAAGGACAGGAAATTTGTGTGCTGCAAAGTGAAAATGTCTTTGTCCAGAGAGTTCTGTCAGCCCAGGTCTTGGGCATCCGGTTGTGGCTGTGATCCAAGGAGCTGTCAGCCTGGTGATGCAGAGGTGATAAACATATGTGAGAGCTGGGGCTGGATAGATGGGGGAGTTGGGGTCATCACCCTGCCTCTGTCCCAGTAAACCCTTCATCTAAACCCATGTTTATTGTGGAGAGGGTCAGTGAAACCCCCTCCTCCCTGGGTGGGCAGGGTAGTCCTGTCATGACCAAGCTGAGGCTTCTCTGGAGGATTTAAACATGAGACCCACAGGGGGATGAGTCCACCCTGCTCCCCATGGGTGGAGGATGGGTGCAGGGAACCAGCTTGCCAGGCACTAACTCTCAGTCTTTCTAATACAGGTCAGAAAAATCATTAAGAATGCTGATAGAGATAATGTATTTTTTAATTGCTGGAGGAGGCTTCTCCTGGGAACGTATCCAAACAATGTAGCAATTCTGCAGCCCTTTGACAAGGGCATAAAGAAAATGTAATCTTAAGAGCTGTCAGAACTTGAGATTTTGGAAGCACTTGACCATTTGTGAGTGTTGAAAGGCTGAATGATGCAGTGTGCCTGAAAAGGGTGCTCAGTGGTCAGGAGCTTTGGTGAGACATTTCTTGCTTTCTGTGTTGACTGATTGACATCTATTTCTCTTCCTTCTTTTTTTTTTTTTTCCTTTTTTTTCTTTTTATACTCATCCTAACAATATCAACTGAGCAAAGAAAAGAAATACAGAGCCTTTATCTATACTTCACGTTCTTTCTTTGCATGTATGTCATGGAGGGTCTCAGTACTGTCTGCTGGATAATTTTGTCATTGCATAAGAGAATTATACATTTGTACAAGTGAGAAGTAATTGGTACAAGTGTTGCTCTAATTTGCTGTTTAATCAGAGCCAAATGCAGTCTGGGGAAGTGGATGCCATAACGTTGAGGTCAGGAGAAGGGATCTGGTGTTGTTGGGGCTTAAAGGTGATGTGAAAAACTGCAGTGTAGAAACCTGAATCCAGGTTCTGCCTTGCTTTGTGATTTGGTGTATGACTTTTTGTCCTGGAGTTTTTCAGGTAGAGGAATTAACCCTCTGGGTCATGGCATTATGGAGTTGCAGAGCATTGCTCTGAGTGTTGGCAGTGGTGGTGGAGCTCAGGGAGCTTGTTTTTTTTTTTTTGCTTGAGGGATGTTGGTAGTGTGTATGTTGAGGCTGGTTGGAAATCCTCCAAAGGGTGTCTCCAGGGCCATGTTTGAAGTGATTCTCATCTGGGTAGAGGTGGGAAAATGTGCTGGAAATACAAAATGTCAGCTCTCAGTGTCTTGAACAGGAGCACTCTTTTCAATTAGATGCAGAAGTGTTGTACTGCAGTCTTTGGGAGCCTTTTCTTCTTGTACAGACCTCATTTGGACACTGTGTCCCTTGGGTTCAGAGCTGGAGCATTTTTTATTTGCTGTGCTCAGCCTCAGTATCTCCAAGTGGAGGCTTTTTCTTTGCCATGGTGTCTTTTTTTTTTATTGTTCCTTTAGTCCAGGCCAGCAGAAGTTGTCCTGAATGTGGAGCACTGACGTTTGCAATGAGCAGCACCATGGTGTGTCTCAGGAGGATGCTCTGCTTTGTCTCCACAGAGTGGTAATGGCCTGGTTGGGCTCTGAGGATGCTGGCAGCTGACAGCTCTGTACCTACTTGTCCTGTAAAGCAGATCAAGGCAGATAATGCTCATTCAGCAAGATTTTCCTCCAATTGCTTTTTTAATCCTGAGGATCCTGGAGCGAAGCAAACACCTGGAGTGTAAATCTTGCCTCTTTTACGTAAACTCGTATTTAATGTGCAGTGCTTTGAGGCATGGGGTAATTTAGTACAACATCTTTGTGTTTCCCATCTATTTCTGATAGTTCTCTGTGAGAATTAAGAGTAGAAAGCAATGGTGTCTGTGGTATGGAGAAGCCCTAACAAAAGGTGTGTAAATACTCCCAAGACAGGGGAAAAAAGCAAAATAACCTCTCCAAGTGCCTGCTCATTACTTTCACTCTGCAACGGCCCTGCCTGGTAATGCAGCAAGAGAACATGTTGCTCTTTTCATATTGTTTGTGGCAAACATGCTTTCCTTCCTCCAGAGCAACAACAGCCCATTCTATCCTGGGGGGGGGGGTCACTCCCTGTGTATGGGGGAAAAAAAAAGCATCTGGTGTCTTGGTGCAGTGCCAAAGATCCTGTCTTTATTCCAAGAAGATGCTAACTTTAAAACAGAGAATACAGAGGGACTCTCAGCCATCCAGTACTCACTGATGCTTGTGAAAAAAGCCTTCACACAGGCAATAGTTAGACCTTTTTACCTTGGTACCTCTTTTTATACATTTCAAATTTGACCTAAAAGATTGTTTTTGAGGACAAATAATGGAAGATGGCTCTTGAATGCTTTTTCAAGGAAAAAGCTTTTAAGCTTAGCATATTCTTCAGTTTTCAACAAGGTAATCCAAGTCTACATTTAATGTACAGGCAAGATGATTAGTCACTGTGTTCATATGTTGTTTATGATGGTGCTGTTTATATATAGCAACGTTCTGGATGCAGAGACACCACTTGGTGAGTGAGGACTGGTGAATCTCACTCTTTTTTGGTGGATCAGATAGAAAATGTTTCTCTTCCCTCCACAGGTTTGGTAATTGCTGGCAGCTTTCTTGTGTGTCAAATCCAGTTTGACCTTAAAACATTATTTCTTAGAGTTTTTTTCACCACAACAGACCTCTTGATGCTTTGGCAAAGCAGGGTTTGGATTTTTTGCCAGAGTAGGCAATGTGCTTTGTGCCTGGCTGCTTGATGTGAAGGCTCAGCTGCTGTGACTGGAAATCAGGTTTTGCAGTACTTGTTTCCTGGCCTGTAGCAGATGTGAAGTGTGGTTTAACTGCATTATAAAACCATAGGTGACTAGAAAAAGAAACTACAGGAAATGACTTGCAGGCTGAATTCTCTGTGCTGGTAAATTCCTCCTTCAGCCTAGAGTGGCTTAGCTTCTACCATTTATTTTATTCCATCTGGATCGCACTTATATTTAGTGATGAAGAGAAGATTTGTTCTTAATAAGAGCCTACACTCCTACCCACGCTTCCTGGGGAGAGTAGTGTTCAAACAACCTTCCAATGGTGCAGTTTTAAGGCTGAGTATTAAACATTCACTTGATGTTTCTCCTTCCCTGGGAAAAATCTTGCCTGTGGTTCTCTCTTGCACATTTGTGGACCCTGTCCACCCATCTGTCCTTCACTGGGGGCCATGATGTTCTTGCTGTAGGTGAGACTGCCATGAAATACCCTGGTGCTGGGATTTTATGATGGTGAAAGCAGTTAAGGAGAGTTTAGGTGTGTCATTACAAAATCTGTGTGCCTGATGGTCACCCCTTCTTCTGCTTTAGTTGTTTGTCAATTATTGGGCATCAGAGCTGCAGCCTCAGAAGGCAAAAGCAGAAAGTGGAGTGAGTCCCTTCCTGATGAGCATTTGGAGGCAAGGTGCTTAGGAATTAATGAAGCACCATATTTGGTGAACATCTTGCCAGGAAGAGTCAGACTAATACACAAAATATGGCTAAGGGGAAACATATTTACACATCACAGGGTGGTAAATATGGTTAATGGCTGAAGTGTATTTGGAGCCTCGTATTGGGGGAAAAAAACCTCCACACCAGCAGAACAGTAACAAGGCAAATAATTGTACTCTGACAGGCTGCTGTAATAAATGCATTCCTTGGGGATGTTTTCCTAGCCTAGAATACCAGTGCCATTAACAGAAGAGGGAAAACCAGAAAGCCTGTCCCTATAAACAGGCTTTCAGGATATGTGAAAACATGATGCTGAAAGAGTAAGTTAACAATTATACCCTATAAACCTTTGCCTTTTGGCTGTAGTGTTTCTTGCAAACTGTTGATGTCCCTGAAAGGATGGAGAGGAGTTTTATGTATTTGACACTAAAATATATTTAAAAAAACATCTTAATAAGAAAGGGGAACTTGTTGGTAGACAGAAATTTGTGGGGTTAGCAGCAGCATGATGCCATTTCTGAGGTTGAGCCCCTGCATGTAGTTTATTGCTGTCTGCCTTGTGGGTTTGGAACCCAGAACATCTTGGAACCATGTTGGCCTTTCTGCAGTGGCCAGGTGGAAATTTCTGACCCCTCCTCCAGAAACAAGAGGCTGTGAAGCTCAGAAGGAGAAGGAGCTTGGCCCTTTTTTCTGCTCCCTGGGCCAGTGAGGAGATGTCTGGCCAGGGAGGTTGGGTTCATGGTGTCAGACATGGGAGAGAGCAGGGCATGGGAGCAGCTTCTGATGGAGTTGTTTGGGTGGCTGGGCAGGAGCAGACCATGCCCCCCAGCAGGCAGGTTTGAGGACCTCTGCTCCCACATTCTCCTGATGGAGCTGGATGGTTATGAGCAGCTCAGGTTTGGATGCTTTT
Source organism: Calypte anna (assembly GCF_003957555.1). Classification (NCBI taxonomy): domain Eukaryota; kingdom Metazoa; phylum Chordata; class Aves; order Apodiformes; family Trochilidae; genus Calypte; species Calypte anna. The sequence goes on along the minus strand of NC_044247.1, from coordinate 12,704,840 downwards.
TCTCAGCTTTTTTTCTCCTGCTCAGTTCCCAGTTTTGAAAGATGTTCTCCAGAGCTCAGATAGCAACACTCAGAGCTGAGGAAGACCTGCATGTCCTGTTCACCTGCTGCATCTTCCTTGCAGCTTCCGTCTATAATCCCTGATTTTCTGGTGCTAATGGGCATTTTATAGATTGGGATGAACTCTTTTTCACAGTCTGAGACTTCCATCTTCCCAGTGGAAGCTATTGCTGTTTGATTGTGTTTGACTCTTCTCTGCCATTTCTGTGCTACAGCACTTGAGCTTTGCAGAGGCAGCGTGTTTGGGCTGATCAGTTACTACATGTGGGTACTGCTGTTTTCCTAACCATTCCTGACTAGTTTCTATAATTGTGGCTGTAAACATAAAGTACAGGTGACTTACAGATCACATTAAGTGAGTTTTTAGAGTCTCCTAGGCAGAGGCATCATTAATACATTCCTTTCCCCAAGAGACTCTTTTTGGTTTCAGTGTAAGTTGAGACTTGAGCATCTTTATGATTTCTCAAGAAACAAACGTTTTGCTGCCTCATTATTTCAGCAGCTGTGTTTGGGTATGTGTTTTTGCACAATTTAATATTTTTCTGACAGGGCTGCCCTCTAATGCGTGGCAAATGAAACATTCTGTTTGTGCCTTCTGGATTTGTGTTGGGAGAAGAGGGAAGCACACTGACACAATTTACAGTGTACAATTTACAGTTTATGTGCTTGGACAGTGCAGTTGGATCTATTTGGGAGGTTTTTAGGGTTCAAACAGATAACTGGGTTTGGCTTGAAAATAACACAACTATTTCTTTGTGTTTCAGGGTGAAGGCTGTCGTACTGTCCCACTTTCCGGACACGTAGGATTTGACAGTCTGCCTGACCAGCTGGTTAATAAGTCAGTTAATCATGGGTTTTGTTTCAACATCCTGTGTGTGGGTGAGTATTTCCATTTTGGAAAGTTTTCATGTGGAAAAGGGCTTCTCTGCAGCTGGATGTAGCTTGTAGGTGACAGAGTTGACAAGGTAGCTTTGATTTAAATTTCTCCCATTGTTCTCTCTATTTTCAGTAACAAGATTTACTGGTACCCTGGGAAATCCCTGCTGAGGTTATGCAGTATGGCTTTATACCAAGCAGTGAGCCATAGAAATAAAATGCTTAAAATCTCAGGCTCTTATTATGATCTTTATTTTCCTAGTATGTTTCAATTTGATGTTTTTAAGAGAAAATAGGTACTCATGCCAGAGAACTTTGTTCTGAGGTCTTGCTTCGTTAGTTGTTGAATTATTATTACAATTATTTTAACAAAATACCAGTCAAGCCCCTCTTAAATCACTAAAAGCTTTTTTTTTTTCCTCCTCCCTTCTGTGCATACTCAAGTTAAAATAGTGTCTGGCCATGCCTTAGCTGGTCTTATGATTCTCCAAGCTGCCATGTGGTACAGATCTCAGCTGGGGCCTGGTGCTGCAGTGGGACTTGGTGTCTGTCCCTGCAGTGTCTGCCTGTCTGACAGATCTTCCCCACAGTTAGCATCCCAAACTGTCCCTCCTCAGAGGCACTCCTGGGTATCAGAAGTAGTATCTTGTATGGCTTGTGTCTGGTAGTTTGATGAGGAGGATAAGGCAATAAATAAATGTCTGCTAGGATGGCTTGATTGGTTTACTGATGCCAGTGCCTTCTGGGAGCAGGAGGTTATTGTGTGGCCATGGCTACTTGGGGCATCCCAGATGGTCCCAGCAGTGCCTGGTGTGACAGAGGGGAGAGCTGCAGCTCTGGGTGCTCCTGGGGACTCAGCCTAGCTGGGGGTCAGCTCTGCACTCACACAAAGGCTCTCTGTCCCCTCGGTGAGAGATCCAGCTCATGGTATGGACCTGGGGTTTGCCCAGGACAGGGTTAAGTCTGAGAGGAAAGGATTAAATCCCTGCTAAGTGGAGCTGAGAGGAAAACTTTCTCTGACAGTGGTATTCAGGTGAGATGATGATAAACCTTCCAGACAAGTGGAGGTCGTTGCCAGGCTGAGTCTCCAGGGGTGATTTCCACAGAATGTGGATGTGATGTGACCTGGTGAAACACTTGTCCCAAGGATGGAACTCTTACACTATTTGCTTTTGCATTTATTGAGGTGCTGGGGGGGGGTTGAAGTTACAGGTGTAGCAGTAGATGACTTCTGTGGTCGTGTGTTCACTTTGATGTGTGGAGGGTTGAGTGCCTCAGCTTTCCTCTCTGTAGGACAAAAATGGAATGCATGAGTTCCTTGTTGATCTGAATAACAAGGATTTGCCAAGGTCAATGTACGTTAGTTATTAATGCCAGTCTTCTGTGATTAGTAATAAGAAAGACATGGTCTGTCTTGAAATAAATAAACTTTATAGAAAAACCTAATAAGAAGTTAAGAAGAGGATCCACGAATCTTGAGTTGAGGATTGTTGAGGTTGTCTTTTAACAGTTGTCTGGTGCTTCTGTTAACTTCTGGTAACAAAGTTAAACTTATAAACATGAAGAAAGCAAGCAAAAGGTTCTCTCTGTCATTTGTTCTGTTGGGTCTCACTTTTACAGCAGGAGTTTGGGATAAAGGACTAGAAGAACAGGGAACAAATGAGGATGGGAGCCAACAAAATAACAAACAGGTGAACTGATCCCATGTGCCACCAGGAGTAATAGAAAGGCACTTTGTTGCCCCCTGTTTTTCAGCTGTGTGTGGCATCTGTTGGAGAAAAAAAAAATCAGTGATGTTTTTTCTCTGTGCCATACTGGATCTGAGCCACCAATTCCTCCAGCTCCTGGTGGAGGAGGCAGGGAAAGCTTCAGAAATGACTCTCAGCAGCACATCCACAGCAGGGCAATTTTTAGCTCTCCTCAGTCTGAAAGCTGTCTGCCCTGTAGGACTAGAGCCAAAGATAGAGGGAATGAACAAACCTCTCATAAGAAGGTAGGGGTTGTGGATGGTTTCTCTGGTATTTCATTCCTCAGCACAAACATTTTCTTCCTAAAGCTGCCATGATAAAATATTATTTGCCTCTTAGTTCAGTGCAAAGGGTGTAGAAGTATTTAATGGCTGAGACCTTTTGTGCTGATGGCATTTCCCAGTGAGATGGGGAAAAGAAAGAGGAAGAATAGGCTGACATTTTGTAATGTAAATCTTCTCAGTTTTGCCCAGGGTAGGTGATAGTTGCCTTAGAGTATGATGCTATTACAAGTAGTTACCTCCCTCTTCCTTTCTTCTAGGATTTGCAGGGGACTTGTTCTAAGCAGCCTGTTCAGTGCAGTGAGAAATGGCTATTTTGTGGCAGAAATACCATTTCTTTTCCCTGGGGCTGTACCACAACCCCTTGAGGTCTCTTTCTCCAAGTGAGTCCCTTGGCTGTGGGAGCTCTCACTACCTGGGGAAGGGAGGGATGCACAGGGGTCCCCATGTGCAGATCTCTCCATCAGGCAGCTGCCTGTGGGGTGTTGATCTTCATAGCCTGAAAGTTGCCCAGTGGTTGGTTTTGAAGTCACTGGTGCAACCAGCTGAGGAGAAAACAAGTTTTTTCCAAACAAAAAGCCATCTGTCTCCTCAACCTTCTCCTGTCCCTTCACCACTGGTCCCCTGATGGCAGCTGGGGGCTGTGTGAGCCCTCTGAGGTGCTTCAGCATCTCCTGTGAGCCCATGCTGTTCCTCCTGCCCCCACAGCCCAGCCTTTGGTGAATCCTGCAGCATCTCTGTACTCTTGTCAGATGAAAAGAACTGTTTTTTCCTCTCTGTGAGAGAAGGCCTTATCAGGCTGAGCTGCCTCAGGGCTTGTCTCTACAAACCTGCTATGTTGGATTAGCTCCTGTTCCATCACATGAAGGGGTACATGCAGGTCTATCTTCTGTGAGATTGAATTATATGATACTTGGAGCCATGGTTGTTAATCTGGTGAAGGACAGGTGTTGCTCTCCTCAAAGAGCATTCCCATAAAAGCCACTCCATGCCTCTGAACAGGGATATACTCCAAGGGCTCCTCTGTCCTCCCACAGTGTCAGTGGGGAGTGATATGACTGAGGCATCTTAAATCCTGAGTGATGTGGAGAAAAGGGAGTCAGTGAGCAGTTGTTTGTTGTTTCACTTAATGTGTACTAGAGAAAAGCAGATTAAATTGCCAGGCACAAGATAAAGGAGACACAGCTTTTGTGGTGTATACTTCAGCTTGCTGCTGCAGGGTGCTTAGGATGTCAGAATTTCTGTGGAAGAAAGAACCTATGAAGGTGCATTCAGCACAAAGATAGGTGTTTTGGTTTGTGAAGCTGGGGAGTTCCCAAAGAAAGGAGCTTTTGCTGTGGGCAGTTTTTTCTGTTCCTTCACCTTAACTCCTGGCCAGTGTTAGAGAGAAGTATGGTAGCACCTCACCTCCACCTCTCAGCTCCCCTCCTCTCCATCTCCCCAGGGATGGCTGGTGTTGGGTAGCTCATGGGCTGTTGCCTGCACAGTGTGACCTGTTGTTTGTGGTACCAGTGGTGGGATTGTTTGCTCCTTGCAGCTCTGGAGGCCCAGAGAATGTCAGCAACATCGTGCCTGGGCAACACAGGCTGTCCCAGAGCAGAGGATCTCTGTGGAGTAGCTGAAGCGAGCAGAGGGTGCTTGTCCCAGCTCTGCTTTTGCACGTGCTGCAAAATGGGGGTTTGTCAGGGTTTAACACTGGCCCAGCAGTTAACCCAAATGCCAGATGCTCTCTGAATCCCCTCTCCCCTCCCTGATGAAGAAAGGAGAGAGAATAAGGGAGAAAGACTTATGGGTTGGAAACTGAACTACACAGCTTTAATGAAACAAGAATGATAAATAGGAAAAATTACTAAATGTATACAAATATACAGGAAAATTGATACCATGTTCCTCCCCCTTTTCCCCCAACAACTCTCACATCCCCACCGAGGCTGCAGGGCAGCCTTGGGAAAGTCCAGGATGGAATCCTGGGGTCAGCAGCAGTTGGGAGCTGGAGGCAGGAACACACAGATTCAGGCTGGAATGGATCAGGACCACAGGCAGAGGAATGGATGGAATCCTCCCAGGGTGCTGAAGCAAATGGGGACAGGAGAAGAAGGGGAAGCAGGAAGGGGTTTGACCCTCGTGATCCCTCGAATTTATACTGAGTATGATGTGTATGGGATGGAATACTCTGTTTGGTCAGTTTTGGCATCTAACTTGTCCATTTCTCCCTAAAGGAGGGCTGCAGGTGTGACCTCTTTACTCCTTTTCTCCTTCTGGAGGGCAAAATGTTCCTCAGAACTGAGCAGTGTCCCTGGTTCTGCACACCAATCTCTGGCTGTAACTATAAACACCAAATGTGATCAGTCCCAGAAGCAGACACTGACTGAGAAACTTGCTGTTGATTTCAGCAAGTGCAACTACTGACAAGAGACTGAGCTGAAAGCAAAAGTACAAGGCAGAAAATTACCTTTATTCTGGCCCAAACCAGGACAGGATTGATGAACCATTTCCACCAAGCACTGAGGGTGCCACATGCACGTGGAGTTGGAGCAGGGCACATCCCTCAGGAGAGGGAGAGGAGATGCAGGGAGCCCTGCACAGCATCCCTGGTACTGGCAGCTCTCAGGAGTTAAGAGTGGATGGTGCCTTGTGGGTACTGGTGCAGTGCCCAGAGTCTGACTGGTGTGGTGCCTCTTGATGGATTTTGTTTTCCTCCACATCTCTGAATCTTATCAGACTTCATAGCAGAAATCCACCCCATGATGAAAGGCAACTCCAGAGCTTTTCAGTAACTCTCAGAGCTTTCTGGTGCAGAACTCTAACCGTGAAGGTTGCCCTCCCTGCCCCGTCCTCCCCACAGCCCTTTGTCAGCCCTGCTTCAGGAGAGCAGACACTGCTGAGGTGCATCATGCTGGAGTAGGATTTTGGAGCTCAAATCACACATGTGCCCAGAAGTGTGACATCAGGAAATAATCCCCCTGCCAGGGATGTCTCTGACACTGCTGTGTTCTGCGTGGTGATTCTGTCTCCCTTAATCCCCATTCATAATTTTTGCTTTTTGGAGAAGATTCCAGCACTGTCAGCTGGAATGAGCACTTGTCCTTTTCATCAGCCCATCTGTCCCATCTGGACTCCTGTCCTTACAAGAAGCAGTTGGCACCATTTGCATTTTCCATCCAGAAGAAAGTTGCCTCTGTGTCAGCTTGAAACTCCCAGGAGATTCAGAAATCCTCCCTCCTGTCATTTTGCTCTTCAGAGCAGCAGTGCTCCCTACCTCTGGTCATGTTTAACACAGCAAAGCACTTTATGAACCTCTTCATTCTTTTATCATCTCATGTCATTCCATCAGTAGTAATGTTGTGTTTCTTTTATCTGAGGCAGTCATTCTCTCTCCTCCACCCTCCTCTGCCCTGTCAGGCTTTGATGTTGTCCTGTGTTGGTGGGGTTATGTGGGGTTGATCTTCTGGCTGATCTTCTGATTTCTCAAACTTCACATTGGAGACACTGTGTTAGTGTCTGGGTCTTTGGTGTTTTAAACACAAAGTTGTAGGTGTTTGGATGGGCAACTCCCACCTATGGAAAAATGTCTTAGCAGTTTGGATCTTCCCCTTCCAAAAGAAAAACCTAAGCGTGTGAACTCAAAGTTGCCTTGGCTGGCTCCATGTAGCTGACATGAGATGGAGTTTTAAAGCATGTTCTGTCTTTAAAATTTTCCTGCATCTCTCTATGTACTTCTCCTGGCCCCTCTGACAGTTGGAAGTCACTCCTGCTGAAAACAACACATTAGATTGATTTATAGTAGGCAATAACTAGCAGGTTCAGAATGCATTTAAGCAATAGGCTTGGCCTCATGTGGACACTTTTTGCCCTAAAGAAGGGAGGAGGCAGAATCAAGAGGCTGCTTATGGGGTGTTTTGTCTGCCCAGAAGCCTGTGTGATTCATACCTGACCTCCTGTATCCTCTGCTCAGAGGAGGTCCCTGCCCTGGTCACTGCTGCTGCTCCCCTGTCACCCTGTCCTGCAGCCCTGGAGGACTGGGCCACAGATTGCTGGATCCCACCCTCCCTCCTCCTGGGGCTGCCAGGCTGTGAATGCAGGATGGTGGCACAGGAGGGGGTTTGCAGGCTGGAGTGTGGGCTGTGCTCCCCCACCCCAGGGATGCCTTCCCACCAGGATGAGCTCCCCTGACCCAAGACTCCTCTTCCTGGCATCTACAGGCAAGCATCTGGCTCCCCATTCTGTCCCACCCATCCCTTGGCAGGAGCTCTGGAAATGCTGCAGCCTTCTCAGGCTCTTTAGATTTTTGCCTTTTTTTTAATGCTGCTGTTTTCCTGGAATCCCTGAGAAAGACCTGGGTGGGTGGTGCAGGCTGTTAACTCTCAAAATCCCCATCCAAACCGTGTCAATGCTCTGATCTGCTCTGCTTTGTGCATCTTCTCTCTTTGTGGGGCCAATGACACTCCAAAACCCCAACCTGTGAGGTTCCAAGTCAATGAAATGCTTGCTGTGATCAGCCAGGAGCCTTCTGGATGGATCCTCCAGTGACAGGGATAACCTGCTGGGTCCCCACTTATCTTTCTCCCACTGGTGCACTCTGGTCACCTGTGTTGTAGATGTGGCTGATCACTAACAGAGCACAAGAACTGCAGAAACCCCTCCTGGTGCTGAGTCCCTCTTCTCCCCTTTGGGTTGCAAAGAAGATTGGTGCCAAGAGCAGCTGGATTTGTGGCTGTTCTGACTGTAGCTGGCATCAATTGGAGGTGGAGCACAAGCTCTTAGCTGGCTTCTGGGCAGATCTGCAGCTCAGGGTGTGTATTGACTTTCAGATGTTAATGACTCTTGCTGCCTTATGGAAAGATACTTGATATATGATCCTGGCAATCAGAGACTGCTCAGTTCCCAGAGCAGCGGATGTTTGCTCTGCCCTCCCTGTTGTGTACTTCAGCCTTGAGAGAAGTCCTTTCTGGGGCTGAGAAAGAGGAATTTGTCTGTTTGCAGGGAAAATTTGGATGGGGAGGAGTTTCCTCTTGTTGAACTGGCTGCTTCATGTAGGTTTTGGATCTGTCACAGAGCTCTAAGCCTACAAAAATAAGGTCTTTTCTTCTGAGAAAAGTAGGAATATGATGAAGCTAGGAGCTGAGGGCTCAGGGAGGAAGGGGAAAACTGCTTTGGGCAGACATGGTCTCCCCATGGTCCTGGAGCAGGATGGAGGAGCAGCCTTTTCAGCTGGGCTTCAGCCTGCTCCTCAAGTTTCAGCAAAAGCCATTGGGGCAGCTCAGAAATCAGTGTTTGCCCCCAAAACAACAGCCCTCACAGGGCAGCACACCAGACTGCTCATGAGTTTAGTACAAAGTTGGATCCTCAGGGCTGGAAAAGCTGGCACCCTTGTCAGAGTGTGGTAAAGGGAAGCTGCCCTGTGAAATGTTGGAACAGAGGGATTTGTTTTGGTTTTTCTTGGGATGTATCTGAAATTTCAGGCTGGTCTCTGGGATTTGTCTCTTTCTTCCAGACAAGGAAATAGTTCCCCATTGATAGATGGCATCCAAATAGCAGTTCAGTGCTGCAGGACTTTTGGAAGCAGATTTTGGAGTCTTGTGTAACTTGTGTAGGTATGGAAACCAGGTATTACAAAGTCCCCTCCCAGTCTAGAAGGCTGATTCCCCTAACTTAAGCTATTTTGGGTACCAGAAACCAACTACAGCTTGCTGTAGGACTAGGGCCAGCTCTGTGTGTCTGCACAGGAGGCTATTTCAGTGGCTGCTTGTTAGAGACATATTGATCTGGAGGATCTTTTTTTGGAAATGGCAACGAGCCCCGTTCTGCCTCCCACTTTTTAATGAAAACAGCATCTTCTCTATTGTAATTGTGGGTTTATGCAGGATCTGAACGTTGTTTTCCTCATGACCTTTTCACCTCTTTCTTTTCATCTCTCTTTTCTAACGATGTTAATGGCCATTAGACTGTGAAATGTAATTTCCCCAGAATACAGACCTCCCATTGTACATGGCTTTCTGTTTGCCAGATGATCCCTTTGGAGCATGAGATCTGCTTTCATCTGCTACAGTTTCACCCCTGTTAACGTTTGGTAGCTGAAAGGCCAAACCATATTAATATTCAACAGACCATTTCAACTCTCTTTTTCTCCAATAGGGGAAACTGGCCTTGGTAAGTCTACCCTCATGGACACACTTTTCAACACCAAGTTTGAAGGTGACCCAGCATCTCACTCACAGCCTGGGGTCCAGCTGAAATCTAATACCTATGACCTGCAGGAGAGCAATGTCAACCTCAAACTGACCATTGTGAGCACAGTTGGCTTTGGGGATCAGATCAACAAAGAGGACAGGTGAGTAAAGAGGGAGAGAGGTTGTATGGTCACTTGGTTTTCTCATGCAGGGTTTCTCCCCGTGCTCTAGCTGGGCCAGCCTGGGCTGTAAAAGTTTCCTCCTTCCTTCTTATGGGTTGTCCTTGTCATCTTTTTGGAATGGGCAGGTAGAAGAGAGGACAGAGAGTGAGGTGTAGCAGCAGTGCTCCAGCTGTCAAAGCAGCTTTCTCTTTCTATAAGAGCAGTATCTGCCCTGCCTGCATCCTGCCCAAATACATCTGGTAGGGAGAGCAGAGAGCTCCAGGGCATCTTTGCTTCTTGCCTTGTGCTCTGCTGACCAAGCCACTGGTGTGGTCTAGAGACAGTTTGGCTTCATAGGGCTCTTCTGTGTTGCCAGGAGAGCAGGATAAATGTGCAGTGAGATACCTGGAGAGGTATCTCTGGCAGGTCACATCCCAGTGTAGCTGGACCATGGCAGTGAAGGGGTGTGTGATTCCACCAGACTCTCTCCAAGGTGCATCCTCACAGAGGCATTGCAGGTGGGATTTGCTGGGTTGTGAGTCTGTTAGATTTTAATTTTAGTTTTGTTTAAGATGCACCCATGCCCTTTACCTGGTGAGTCTGGCAGGCTGTGTATTTCAGGTGGCTTTGCAAGGGGGTTGCAGGGATTTCCTGCCCCAGAGCACTGGGCAAAGGTGGCACTGACTGGCGAGCTGTCTTCCACCTGCAGGACTCATAGCCCTGTGTAAACCCCAGCAAGGGTTCCACACTGCTGCAAATGAGTCTACATTGTCCTTCCTTTTTAAAGAAGTCTCTCACCTTCACATTGCAAAGCATGAGAGTCTCCTTTCCCTGGAGAGGATGGTGTGTCCCCTGTCCTCTGGTGGCTCTCCAGTTCTGTGTTTTGTCATGCTGCTAGAGTCTGATGTGGGACTACATCTTGTCAGCAGAACAGCTTTGAAATCACTTACATGTGGGGAGATTGAGAGAATTGGTCTTGGGAAGTGCTATCAGCTTGCTTTTTAAAAGCAAGCAAAGGAGCACAGCCTGTTTACCTTTCTGACTACCAGATGTATAACTTTTTTTTTCCTTTGTTTTTTCACCAAAGCTATAAGCCCATTGTTGAGTTCATTGATGCTCAGTTTGAAGCCTACTTGCAAGAAGAACTGAAGATAAAAAGGGTCTTGCACAACTACCATGACACCCGAATCCACGCTTGCTTGTATTTCATTGCTCCGACAGGCCACTCACTGAAATCCCTGGATTTGGTGACAATGAAGAAGCTTGACAGCAAGGTAGGCAGATTTAACTCTCACAGGGCAAGTTCATTGTCCATGTGGCAGAAAGGCTGCCACTTTTCCAGAGCATATCTCCCCACCTTGAGTAACCCTTATGCAAGTGGGTTGACAGATCAGTCCTGTAGGTTTACTGAACCCTTTTAAATTTTTATAAGTTGTACTGCAGACTGGAAAAATTCCCTGGAGCAAAGTTAAGGATTTCTTTCCACTCTGTTTCTTTCTAGGTCAACATCATTCCCATCATTGCCAAATCTGATGCCATTTCCAAGAGTGAGCTGACCAAATTTAAAATTAAAATCACAAGTGAACTGGTCAGTAATGGGGTGCAGATCTACCAGTTCCCAACAGATGATGAATCGGTGGCAGAGATAAATGGGACAATGAATGTAAGTGACTCAGCACCTCCTCCTCTCCCAGAACAGCACTGTCACTGTTGAGATTGGTGGCCTGGATTGGGATGTTTCTTAAATCCACTTTTCTTTTTATTTTGTGTCTCAAACCCAAACGATTTCACAGCACCTCTCTGCTCCTTGCCCTGTGTTTTTTGTACCAAGGAGCTTTCCTCTCCTGGGCTGGCAAAGCTCTGCCTCCATCAGTGTCTCCTCATGCCCTTCCCTTGCCCAGGGACTCCTGTCTGCACTGAGTTGCTCTCTTATTATTGATCAAGTTTCTTAGCTAGGTCCTTGGTCTGGTTTGGCCTTTTGGCCCTGGTGCTCAGAGCAGATGGACAGGGGGATACATGGAGGATGGTTAGAGCAGTGGCTTCCCTTAGGCTACATCCAAGTGCTGATAGGAGAAAGAAAACCCACAAGGGTGGGACCAGAGGCCCATCCAGGGCAGTGGCACTTCCCTAAACATCTGCCTTATCTGATGCTTAACTTCCCCCAGATACCTCCCCAGCATCTTCCCCTGGTCAGTTCAAGGGTTTCTCCAGATTTCTTTCCCATGCATCACCTGATGTCCCCCCACCAGTGAATTCCAGGATCTTGTGGCAAGGAGGTGCAGAGCCTAACCAGCAACATGTGAGGAACAGTGCACAAGTCAGGCCAAGAATGCCTGCAGGTGCTTCTTCTGGCTCTGGTGTTCCCAGCATCATGGGTGCCAGTCTGTGGCTCCTTGAAGATGGAACAAGTTATGCCTTGGCCCCTCATCCAGCACATCCTGACTATGCTTCCATTTTCCAGAAGTCTTTACAGGAGAGCACGTGGGGGAGGTTGCTTGCTAAGCTGCTGTTGATGAAGTACAAGCCTAGGTGACCAATTTTTGTGTTGTCTCTTGATGAAGTATTGATAGTTATTGAGTGGTGAGGAGAAGTTTGCCCAAACCTAAGAGCTGTCAGTGGTAGTTTCCTGGTCAGGGTGGTTTTGTGATGGCTTTCTCAGTGCTTAGTGCTCTCACTGTGTCAGAATACTGCTACTCCTGGAAATGAAGCTGCAGCATCACTCCATCCTCGAGGAACCAGAGGTGTGATGACAAAGGGAGAAATCTTCTGCCCTTGGACCTTCTGAGGGTGGAAGTAAACCTCTACTCATCCTTTCTATCATTTTTATGTCTCCTCGGAGGGAATTGCTGATTTTAGATGTTCTGGGTTGTGTCAGCTGCTGCACAGAGAGATCAGCTCTTTAAATCCTCCATTAAACTGATATAAACTGTAATTACCAGGTTTATGGGAACTAAGCAGGCCAGAATCTGAATCTGATCAAGGCAGTTTTGCAGACCTGGAAAACTTGCATCCAAATACTGATTTTATGAGCAATGTAAGACAAATCTGCTTATGCTTCAGGTCAAGAGATGAGCTTGTGGAGGGATTGAGACCAGTAAAAGAACCACAGTGGGTGGATTTAGATTTATGACTTAAATTGCCAATTTGAGTCATGAGTAAAATCAAGGAATGGGAAACCTTGATATAAATCAGTTGCCATAACCTCTGTGTTTGTACTTCCCTACAGAAAGCTTCCTCAGCTTTGCCTGTTACAGATCAACATCTTTGAAAGATTATCAGTGCAGCTGCACTGACTGCACCTTCTTTGGATTGGTCACTTTTTTTAATTACAGAGAAAATGGCTACTGGTCTTCTGGTTATTTAATGTTTGCCTTTAACCTACATTAATTTTCATTTGAATGAAGAGTAAAATCAGCCTTTAAAATACACAAACAGACTGCTTCATATTCATTTTACTTCATTATATCCACTTGTGCTCTATGCATTAGGATCTTTTTTCCAGAGTATTTTGCCTTCCAAATTGGCTTACTAAACAGAGAAAATATTGTGTTCTCTGGCAGGAATTGACTAACTGAATGATTTAAGATCTGTGCCATCATGATCAGAAACAAAAGTCTTTAACCATGAACAAAAGTGTCAAGTGAAGTATTTAGAAAATAATCAGATTAAAGAAGTCTTCAGAACAAGATGCCTGATTTTCTTTGAGACCAATTTGGCCTTTTTGAGAACCCCACCAAGCATATATTTATAAGTTCAGAGAAAACACTGTCCAAAATTCTTTAGGTCCTTTCCCATCTGGATTTTATTCTTTATTTAAGAAAAACAAGCTCTCCTATTCTTTCAGTTCTCTCTCTGCTTTTCCATTTTGAATGAATTTGTCTTATTACTGAAGAAAATGTTCTCTGTGCACCTGCTGGCTAAATGAAACCACTTGCAGCTACAGGAGCTGTCTCACACTGTGGAAGCTGAAACATCCTTGCTGATGGAAGAAGGAATCACCAGGACTTTGTCCATGGCAAAGATGGCAGCTGAGCAGTTGGTACCAGTGGAGGAGATGACCCAGGGGGAACTGGGCCCATGGGCAGCTGAGGTTCAGGCTGTGCCTCTCTGGCCATAGCACAGGGTTTCTGCCACTGTCTTGGGTTGCTCCTGTCAGTCCCTTGGAAATTCCCTGACTTCACTGTTCTGGAGACCTGGATATGAAGCAAACAATCATTAATAGCTGTGGGAGATGCCCACCGTGGGATGCTCCTCATGGACAGTCTGAAGAAGCCAACAGGGAGGTCTGGAAGCTCTCACCCAGAAGTGGCAGAATGGGAAGAGGAGAGAAGCAGGTAGCGGAGGAGAGCTGTGGAGGAGAGGTTCACCAGTGGGGACCACACTGCCACTGACAAACCTTTGTCTGGGCTGGGGGGGGAGCAGCTGGCCTGAAACCTCAAGCACCACAGAGCTGTGATGGCTTTTCTTCTAGAAACAGCTCTATGGGGTCAGTCTTGTCTTCCATAGCTTGTAGAAGTGAGGCAGCAAATTATTCCTGTGAAATCTGGCTGGGGGAGTTTCCCTCGTGTTGTGTGTTGGAGGCTGTGCAGCTTTGTTTCCTTCCCTTCCAGTGTTCTGGATCTTTTGCCATTAGACAGCCTTCTTCTGAAAATCAGATTCCTTCAACCTGGGAGACCACTTTTCCTTTTCCTGCTGCCTGGCCTGCCCTGCAGGGAGCTTCCCCTGCCCGGAGCAGGCACAGCCCCGTGCTGCCTGGGTCCCTCCGGGTGCTGGCACCTCTGGGTGCCTGCCTGGAGAGGGACCCTGCACGGAGCCTCTGCCTGGCCCAGGATGGCCCCACCACACTGACCATCAGTCCCTCTGACTCTATATGTGTTCCTGTGCAAGAGGAATGGAGAAACACAGTCTGAAAGGGCCATCTCTGTGAGGGCTTGCAGGCAGTTTTGAAATATTTGCAGTGTGACAGTGTGAGCCACACTCTGAAAGCAGAAAACTTGATCTCTGAAGTCTTTTGCTGCACCAGCTGTCCTGAACTTGTCCACTGATCTTCCATAGAGTTGGCTTCCTTTTAATTGCCCTCAGCACACTTTAAAAATTCAAGCTAACAAATGTCACTGCGCAGAGCTCAGCAGAAGGGGTGGGTGCAGGGAGCTGGCAAATTTATTTTTAAGTGCTGAAACCTTGCACTTGACTTCTCTGCAGCTTGGCAGAGTGCAGTGCAGTTCCCAGGAGCAATGAGAGGTGGGGAGAGATTTCATTGCACAACAGAGAGATGCAGCAAAGACAAATAGCAGTGTCCTGGGGGGTTGCTTTGCTGAGTTTAGGGAAGGAGAGAAGTGTCAGGTGAGGTCTTCTAATCCCAGAGAATTGTGAGAAGGATTTCTGTTCCAGCTCTGCTGAGCTTGCACTGGCTGCCTCTGCAGAAGGCAAAAAGTACCATTTCTGCAAAGCAGAAACTTATTTTTGATTTCTGTTTTTTCGAGAAGCAAATAAATCTGTCTTGTTCTTAGCCTCCAGGTACAAGTTTTCTCTCTGAAATGCCTGTCTCAGCTTGGAGAGCCTAACAAGTCACAGCTGAGTCACAGTGATCCCTAGCTGTGGTGTCCTTTGTCCTCTAGGAGTGCAGCCATCTAACAGTAGCTGCACATAGTGTCATCATCATGAGGGTTTTGTAAAGCCATTGGCACTCTTTTGGGTTTCTCAGAACCAGTTTGCATAAAGGAATGCTGTGGGATGTGGGAAAGGGGGTGCTGAGGGCTCAGCACAGCCCCAGGGAAGGCTGAGTCCTTCCCAGACCTCAGGGGCACGGACCCCTTCAGCCCTTCCTCTCCAGCACAAATTGTCTTGTGCTCCAGTATGAGCTGATGGAGTGGTGGTGGGGGTGAAATCAAGAAGTCTCCAAGACCTCTTTCCTTGCTTCTGTGCTTGTGCAGATGTTTCTCCTCAGCCACAGCAAGCCCTGGCACAGCAGTCGGAGCCGCCCTGCACGCTGTTGGAGCTGTCAGTCTGATGCTGGTCTTGCACTGGCTCACCTCACCTGAGACCCTGTGGCTGGGAGGATCAGCCAGGTAGAGGCTGTAGAGTGGTAGCACTAACAAGGTTTCCAAAAAGGACCCTCCCTTCTCCCCCCCTTGTCTTGGGCTAGTGGCCAGTGAGTAGACCCCCTGAGATTAGTGTGTGCATACTGACTGCCCTGCTCAGTGGCTGTGCAGATCCCTGTGATCACAGTGGCTGTGATCAATCCCTGTGAGCTGGCAGATCAGCCAGAGCTCAGAGGGACTAACGTGGCTACCACTGAATGTGTTCCAGGCCCACTTGCCATTTGCAGTGATTGGGAGCACGGAGGAGCTGAAAATAGGAAACAAAATGATGAAAGCTCGCCAGTACCCCTGGGGCACAGTGCAGGGTGAGTTGAGTCTTGGGATTTGCATGGCATGAATGGTGTCACTTCTGCCAGGAGGCAGTGGGCTCTCATGAGGGGAGCAGAAGGGCCTGCTGGCCTTTAAATCCCACTGGGAATTATCCTTTGTGAAATCTGCATGCCAGGCCCATAAGGAGAGTTTTCTCTGCTCGGAAGGGCTGTTAAACCTTCTGGAGGAGCAGACGGGTGGGGGATGTGGAAAGAGACCTTTGTTTCTGCCCCCACCTTACTCCATGTCTCCTTTTTAGTGGAGAATGAGGCTCACTGTGACTTTGTGAAGCTGCGGGAGATGCTGATCCGTGTGAACATGGAGGACCTGCGTGAGCAGACCCACACGCGCCACTATGAGCTGTACCGGAGGTGTAAGCTGGAGGAGATGGGCTTCAAGGACACTGATCCAGACAGCAAACCCTTCAGGTGGGCTCCCTGCAGGAGGCAGATCTCAAGAGAGGTGTTGTTGGAGGCACTCTCTGTGTCTACGTTCGTGTCCTTCAGACAGCAGCTGCAGCAGGAAAACCTGGCAGGTCAGATAAATCCAGGCTTCAGCAAAGGTACTGGGTGACCTAACCCTAACACTGGGTGAGTGAGAGAAGGTGAAACCACAGTGTGCAGGGATTGACTGTGGAGCTGCAAGTATGGGAGTAGAAATATCCATGCTGCAGAGGTGCAGAAATGCCCCTCTGAATTAGTGTTTGTTGCTACCTTGTCTCTTTGAATTGCTCCACGCTCAAAATACAGAACAGGGCAGTGGCTTACAGACCCCAGAAATGGGTGGATAAAGAAGATCCTGGGTACATGTGGGTGGGCGAGTAGCAGATGTGCTGTGAGAAAGGAGTGTTCATGGTGAGGGGCTGATTTCAGGGTCTTGGGGGAAGCAGAGTTTGTCCCAAGCCATATCACTGGACTTGCTTTTCTTTTTAGCTTACAAGAAACTTACGAAGCCAAAAGAAATGAGTTTCTGGGAGAATTGCAGAAAAAAGAAGAGGCAATGAGGCAAATGTTTGTCCAGAGGGTCAAGGAAAAAGAAGCAGAGCTGAAGGAGGCTGAAAAAGAGGTGAAGATTGCAGTACTTGTCTCTTCATAGTTGTGAGTGATGGATCCACTCCCAAGTAGGTAGCTGCTGCCAAAGCACTTTCTGCAGAGTGTGATTTAGGACTTTCTTATCAACAAGTCTAAAGCTTAACTTGGGATCATGGTGACATCTACGTGTTCATCCTGTAGGACAAAACATCACAGTGTTTGTAGTGTACAACTTACTGTGCCACAGAAGTGCCACAGACTTGATTCTGATGAAGAATTGTAGTGTGGCAAAATTCAGTGAGCAAAACAGCCCCTGATATAAGGTTGTTATAATAAAACTTCCTTAGTGTGGTGAAAAATCCATTAATTTGCTGACCTTTAAAGAGAAATACAGCAGAGAGC
This sequence comes from Calypte anna, assembly GCF_003957555.1. NCBI lineage: Eukaryota > Metazoa > Chordata > Aves > Apodiformes > Trochilidae > Calypte > Calypte anna. Next base: position 12,687,702 of record NC_044247.1, on the reverse strand, counting down.
CCTTGAAATGGATTTCATTTTTTTTACAATTATGCTCTCCCAGTCCTCTGTTTGGGTGTGCAGTGGTGCATCACTAGAACACTGCCTGTTTGTAAGCTGCTGTAGCAGGAGACTGTTGCCTGCCCTTTGTCTATGCAGCATCAGCACGGGGATAGAAATTATGTAGAGACCAACAGTGACTTGCAGGCTGATTTTTCACAGGATGCTTCCATCATTTTTCCTGTGAGCAGAATATCTGGCAGTGCTGGGTCCTGCTCACCTCTCTCCTTTCCCTCTAGCTGCATGAAAAGTTTGATCGCCTGAAGAAGTTGCATCAGGATGAGAAAAAGAAGCTAGAGGATAAGAAGAAATCTCTGGATGATGAAGTAAATGCATTTAAACAGAGGAAGACAGCAGCTGAATTGCTCCAGTCTCAGGCGCAGCAGGCTGGAGGATCTCAAACTCTTAAAAGAGATAAGGAAAGAAAAAAGTAAGTTGCTAACCCAGTGGCATTTGCTTTTCAGTAATGGTTCTCCTTTACTAATTTTCTGGGTGTTCATATCTCTCAGCTGACCTACCCAGTCCTCATCAGGGAGAGGTTTGCAGCCAGATTTAATCCCTAGTGAGGCTGAGCAGTAGCCAGAAGCATTTTACCTTTAGCTGTCATCCTGCAGAGCAGGGATGCTGACCTCCCTCACTGCTTCCTGGCAGCACGGGTGAGGATGAACTCATTTTCATTCCCCAAGATTCCCAGCTCCTCCCTTGGTCTGTCAGGGCTTGTGATGAAGTGGAACAATATTAGCTGCCAAGACCAGGGTGTGGGAAGCAGGGATGTCCCACTGCCTCCAGAGAGGAGTGTGTCCTATCTCAGGCTCTTAATTGTTTAGGTTGGGGAAAAGCTTATGCTGTAGATATTATTCAGGGAGACAAATAGTCTTGAATTCTGGAATCTGCAAAATGAGGGCATGGGTTGTAGCTCCTTGTTTGTGCTAGTACTGCCTAAATCAGCTTTTTGCCCTCCACAGAAACAGTGAGAGACACTGCATGGCTTTAGCAGGAATTCCCTATGCCAGGGACTGGTGTGACAGGATCCAACCCCAGGACCCTGTGGTCTGGGCTCTCTGCAGTGCCTGTGTCAGGCTCTCCTGAGGGTCTGCAGTTGCTCACAAGCAGCAGCTGTAGGGCTGGAGCAGTCCTGGTTCACCCAGGGATGAGCAGTTCCTTCCCTCCTCACTGTGGTGGGTTTCCCAAAATGGAGCAGAGACCAGTGTGTAGATAAACAAGGCTCTGGTTTCTGTACCCCTCTCTACACATCCCTGGGGCAAACCCAGAGTAAATCCTGCCTGCTCTGCTCAGTCCTCAGTAGATGGGAAGTGCTGCTTGGATGAACAATGCAGCGTGTGCCCAGAGAGCCAACAGGACAATTTGTCAGGCAGGGAGCCCTAGACTGTCAAGCTTGGAATCAAATGAGACAGGAGAGTCAAAACCCAATAACCAGAATGAGATCCTGGTTTGGTTGTTTTAGTTTTGAGCTGGAGCTGCTTCAATGTCAGCATTCTTCTGCAATGAGCAATTAGCACTGCCCTTTTCTCACTTGTCCCTTCCTTTTTCCACTGTGTTATTTTGATTTGCTTCTTCCAATTACCTCTGGGGGTGTTTTAATATCTTTTCATGCTGTGGAGCCTGAGACTGACTGGGGACAGGCTTCTCTCCCTAGCCTGGACTGTGTGAGGAATACACAACTGAGTTCTTTCATGCCCTGAGATCAGCTGGGGTCAGGAATGCAGAAGAGGGAGACGACATGCCCTGTAGTATGAGCAATTAGTTGCTGTGGCCCAAGCCACACTCTTGTTCCTAGAAGCAGTTCTGATATCAGAAGGGCTGCTTGACACCAAGCACATTCATATGGGTATTGTCCTTATCAGTTAAGGACTCAGAAGGGCACAGAAAACTCCATGAGACAGATCAGCCCTTGAGTAAGGCTTGGGAAGATGTTTAGAGTGTCTCTCTCTCCTTCAGGAAAATAGCTGTGTTGGAAATTGTGCTGCTTTCCTTATTCTGTAACTTCTCCCGTTGTCCTTAATCATTCATTTCGGTACTTTGATCATACATATCTCCAACAGTCCATGAATTTCACATGAATTTCATTAAGCTGTAGCTTAATTGTATCTTGTTTACTAGCAGCTGGCAGTACACTAGCCTTTTTCTTTCACAGGTGACCCATTTAAACCCAAGCTCTGCAATTTGCACTAATCATGACTTGGTTTCTTTTTTGTTGTTGTTGTTTGTTTTTTTTTACATCATTATCATCATTATTAGCTCTCACATGTGTGCTGTTTTACAGTTAGCTGCTGTTTGGCTGCATGGTGCATGAGGCACATTGTCCTGGTAAGCGTCATAAACTAATATAGACCTCACAGTGGGATAAGTTACAGTTCCTAAAAAAGCAGACCCTCTGCAAGTCCAAAAGCCTCTCAGTCTTATCTCTGTCTTCCCCTGCTTTCACCCTTTCTGTACGTGCTCTGACAGTCTCTCTCTACATATCCAATTGTAGAAAAAGAAAGCAATGGAAGCTTTAAATATTCTGCAAAGTAAAATGCAGAGACTCAGTATTAGGACATAAAATGTGGAAAAATAAGAATTAAGTCCTCTTCCTTTTAAACCTTCCTGGCACTTTGTTGGCTGTGTTTTCTTTATTCCATATCCCAATAAATTATATTCTTTAATCACACAGGCCATGTTGATACTATGGCAACAATTGCCATGGAGATGTGGTGCTGATGACAGAACCCAGCCAGCCTTGAAAATGTCTTTTCCCATTCTCCTCCTTCCCTCCCACCCTTCCAAGTTGTAGTGTTAACTTGTGGTTACAGTGCAGGTGAAGGTAGATGCAAGCCTAGTTTCTCTCCCCACCTTCAGCTACTAACTGATGGTAAAATCTACCAAACCTGGAGCTTTCCTTTGTCCCAAAGCACCAGAGAATCACCAGACTGTGTGTGTGTGTGTGAGCGTGTGTGTAAATGTGTGAGGGGGCATTAAAGAAGCTGCTGCCCAATCACCAAATCAATATTCACCTGGTGACTGATTACACCTGATGGTCTAAAGCCACAGGAGATGATGGGCTAAGCAGTTAGCAGATCATGAAGGCTCTGAAAATAGAGAGGCTTTATGGTATTTTCAGTGGTCAAATGGGTCACCCACAGATTGGCTGTTCAGTTGTAGCAGGCAGGCAGTGACCGACACTCCTGGAGGCCATGCCAAGTGTGCCCACAGTTAGGGAGCAGAGGGCTGGATGCAAGATGTGTCCAGAAAGCCTGCTAGAGCACTTTGCCAGTGCAAATAAGGCCAGCATCTGAGTTTCCAAGGAGTTTTGCCAAGGTGAGGAGGGTTCCCACTGGAGCAGAGCCCTGGAGTGCTGTGAGTTGGCTCCTCTCCCGTTACTGTGACTCTGTCCGGGGTGTCTCTGCCTTCCTGTGGGTCAGGATGTATGGTGGCCACGTGGCCAAGGGCAGGCCTGTGGAACAGATGAAAAGGTCAACAAACCTGGCCATAAGCAAGTATCTGCAGTGCAAGGTGCCAGCAAAATAGATAGTAAAAAAAAAAAAAAAAAAAAAAAAAAAAAAGTAAAATAGAGGTTAATTTCAGCAGAGATGCCCAAGAAGTGCACCTGCCTGGCAGGAGAGAAGCATCCTCATTAGGGTTATTAAATAAATTGCTAATGACAGTGGTCTGTTTATAGCTAGGTTGAGTGCATTTCACTGAGCCTTTTTAATTTGCTGTTGATTCTCTGGTGAGAGGAAAAAGAAAGCTCCCACAGGAATGTCTTGCTGCTTGACAGAGCAGAAATACTTATTATCCAAGGAAAGGGTGTGCAAGTCTCTTGGAGACTGTTGGAACAGCAGCACTTAACTATAAAACAGCCCAAAAACTCAGCCTCAGGTCCATACTTCCCTGCAGACAAAGCTGGGACTTAGATTCTTGCCAGGATACAGTCCAAACTGACTTACAGTCTGCCCTTAAAAAGGGAAAAGCTGATTCCAGGATTCCTTCCCTCTTAGCTCCACCAAAGGAAATGGAAAAGCAAGTAAACATTACCCTAGCAGTGAGAGGCATTTGAATTTCATTTCAATGGGATGTTCCACTTAACAGAAAAGGTTCAGATGGGTCTTGCACTGACTTGGACTGGAGCTTGCAGTCATCTTGAGCAGTCGGGTTGAATGAATGTCTCTGCTGCCAGTGGTAACTGTTAAACAATGGAAAGAACAATTCTGCTTATCAGGCTCTGAATGTCAAAAAATAAGCTCAAAGAGTAACAGTGTTCATTCTGGTGCTGAGTACGAAGGCACAGCTAAAGTGCAGTTAGAGTGAACATGACTGATTTTTGTTGGTTTTGGATTGCTTTTGGCAGTCCTCATAACTGTACACTGTTGTGTGCCAGGCTTTGAATGAAATGGAGTTCTTTGTTCCCACTACACAACTGCAGACAGTGCCTTTTTCAATGGGCATTTGTCCTTGCTAAATTAAATATGTATATATGGGGTACTTTTCCAGAATTCAGAAAAATACTCTCCATATTGAGCCATAAAGTGTTGCAGGGCTCCACTGTTTTGCAAGGATACAAACAAGTCACAGCTGATGAGTCCTGTAGCTTACAAAACTGTGAAAGGATTGTTTGAGAAAATAAATTTGATTCATCCCACTGCTGAGTCCTTGTGTGTGTGTGTGTGTGTCTGCACAGAGCATGTTTTGTAATCAAATTAAACCTTATTAACACTTAGCAACATTTCTTTTTCTCTGTGTGTGTGTTAGGAAACATTTATATTCTTATTTTGTTTAGTTTTTTGTGGTTGGTTGGGTTTTGTTTTGGTTTTGGTTTGGTTTTGGTTTTTTGTCATTAATCCATAAAACCATTAATCTGCCTTTTTCTTTCATTTTCAGTTCGGGTTTCCTGTAGAGCCTTTCCCTTCACACCAGAAGCAAATGCCCCCACATTCGGTTAACCCGCAGCTCTGCCATTGTGCCTCTTTGCTCACCTTCACTCATTGCTCCCTCTGCTCACCCTTTCGTTTTAAGCCAGCAAAGAGTCCCTGCCCTTGGCTGCTCTGGGTTGTGGCTGTTCTGGTGAAGAACTCGGCAATAGCCTACCCGGAGCTGGCAAGAGATGCTCATTGCTGCCCTCTCTGGTGTCCCCTCTGCTCCCTTGCTCGGCTTTGTTTTGTCTCTCCATTTTGCAGGGGGGGCTGCATGGTGGGAGCACAGCAGCTTCGTGTGGTCCTCACCCAGACCCTGCCGTGGGGTGGGATCTGCTGGCTCAAGAGACTGGCTGCCCCCTCCCCGTTTTATTTTGTTGTATCTCACCCTCATCACCCCCCTCCCCTCCCCGTGCTGCCCTGTGTGACTCAGATACTTGTAAAGGACTTTTTCCAAAACTTGACATCCTCACAGGCACGGGGCCTGAGTCCAAACCTCTAGTCCCCAAGGCTTGGGGGGGTTCTCAAACTTGGATCCACGGTTTGCAACTAAGTGTTCTCTGAATGCTGCAGGGGTCAGGAAGGATCTCTTGCCTTGTCTCCCTCTCAGTGTGCTGGCCTGGATGCACATCCTGGATCCAACCTCAGGGAAAGCTGGACACCTTGCTGTACATATCAGTGTTTGTGAAGAAAGACGATGATGTTTCTTTGACTTTCTTCTTTCAGTGATTCCAACAATTTCTGGTTTTAATGGCAAAAAGTGTTACCTTCATATATACACATTTTTTATACTATCTGGCATCTGCAGATGCTGGCAGGTCGCTTTTCATGTTTTCTATTCAGCAGAAGCCTTGTTTTACTGCAAGATTTGCACTAAAAAAAAAAAAAGGAGGGTGTTTTGCTCATGGGGGCCAGGAGTTCCTGCTGGCCAACTGCAGCTGTAGTTTGCCTGCAGGTATCTTCCCTGTGTATTTCTGGATGAGTTTTGGTTTTAAATAAAGATTTGATCAGACAGTGGATTCTGGTTAACATTCACTTCTTTTGTTTTTTGTTTTCTTTGCCCTTCTTTTACAGTAACCCATGGCTCTGTACTGAGTAATTACCCCTGAATACAATGGGCCGGCATGGACCTTCGTTTACTTGTTTAATTGGAGGGTCTAATAAAACGTGACAGCATTTCAGCTGTGGCCTTTCCATGGTGTTTCCCTTGCTCTCTTCTGCATCCTCATTGTGATTCTGTCTGTATTATGTGCTGGCAGTTGTTGCTTTCATTAAACAATGTAATATTAGTCCAAATGAGGTTTTGGATGCTGCAACTTTAAAGCCTACATTTTTTTTTTCCCCTACAATTAATGGATTCCTCTTTCTCCTGGTCCCTCTGCACCCACATAAGTAAGGGATGTGGAAATAAGTTCTGTGAGTTATTTTTGCTGGCAAAATAACAGTGCAGTTTAAATGTATTTACTGGTGATGTTCAAATGACACCCCCACCTCGTTTACTTACTGCCTAGCTGAGAGACTAAAAACTCCTTTTGCTTTCTGCCTGGTGTCATTTTCATGGTATCTATCATTTTTAATGTGCTTTAATTTTTTTTTCCTTTTCCTAATTCATGCTACCTGCAGACTAGCATGTAATCCTTATTTCCATTTCAGACTTGCTTGATGTGACCCTGATCCTTCAGTGACACTGTGTGCAGCCCTTGTTCTGTCTGGGGGGTGAAAGATCAGGGCATGTGCTACCAAAGTTTCAATAAGAAACCTTTTTTCTTTTTTTTTTTTCCTTTTTTTTTGAGATGAGCACACCCCAGATGTAAATGTGATAGGTAATGCTGGGTTTGGTCCAAGCCAGTGCTGATAATTTTACCTGGAGGGTGGTGTGGATGGTGCTGGAGCCTCACACAAGGT